>NC_047035.1:140500284-141750284 GCF_011762595.2 Tursiops truncatus
AGTCATGAGTCTGTTTCTTTAGCCCTTTCCACTGATAAATCCCTTCCACTTCAACTAGCCAGAGGGGGTTCTCCGGTCTCAAAATAAAGGCTCTTGACCATGACCACTAGGACACACACTCCAACCTCACGAAGGCAGTTACCTCAGGGGCAGGGCAGGCACTGGTACTGGGGAGACGTTCAAAGGGAACTCTCTGTACCTTTTGGTTTCAAAGGCAAAAAATCTAAAGCAGACACACCAAAATATTAACAGTAATTCTGGTGATGGGTATATCAGTTTTTAAAAAATATATCACTATACTTTTCTAAATGTTGAAATATTTCATAGTCTTTTTTTTAATGTGGAGACCATGCCTGGTGATAAGATGGCTAGGAGAATATTTTGTCTTTGACAAAGTCTAAGTAGTATACAAAACAGGGAAACCATACGAAAAAACAATAATGAACTCAATTATAAAATAAACATATTCTAGATACCAACCACAATAAAAGAAACAGGGATGTGACCAAAGACTGAGTTCTCCACTGGATATAATAGTAACTTGATAGTGCTATGTTTTCCGGATGGAGATACAAGCCACTCATACCCATGATTAGTGATGTGGGGAAAGTAAAAATAAATTTAAATATCTTCCAACTTTAAAAAAAAAAAAAGAAAAAAGAAACAGGGAGGGGCTTCCCTGGTGGTGCAGTGGTTGAGAATCTGCCTGCTAATGCAGGGGACACGGGTTCGAGCCCTGATCTAGGAGGATCCCACATGCCGCAGAGCAGCTGGGCCCGTGAGCCACAATTACTGAGCCTGCGCGTCCGCAGCCTGTGCTCCGCAACGAAAGAGGCCACGATAGTGAGTGGCCCCCGCTTGCCACAACCAGAGAAAGCCATCGCACAGAAACGAAGACCCAACACAGCCCTAAATAAATAAATTTTTAAATAAGTACTCCTGTTCTCTGTTTAAAAAAAAAAAAGGGAAATGTTTGTAATTCATTTTACAAAAAGCTTACTTCTAGAATACTGATTTTTTTTTTTTTTTTTTTTTTTTGGTGGTACGCGGGCCTCTCACTGTTGGGGCCTCTCCCGTTGCGGAGCACAGGCTCCAGACGCGCAGACCCAGCGGCCATGGCTCACGGGCCCAGCCACTCCGCAGCACGTGGGATCTTCCCGGACTAGGGCATGAACCCGCCTCCCCTGCATTGGCAGGCGGACTCTCAACCAGTGCGCCACCAGGGAAGCCCTACAATACTGATTTTTGGAAACTTTTAACATAAACAGTAGGAAGAAATAGGATATGATATGAACAGAAATGACATGAACAGAAAGTTCATAGAAAAAAGTATAAAAGATTCTTAACGTTTATGCTAAATCTAATAGTAATTGAAATGCAAATTAGAACCAATTTGAGATACTTCTCACTTTTAAGATTAGTAAGGAACAAAGAGCTTGATAACAGTGTGTTGAGAAAGGTGTGGACACAGGCATGCTCATACATGGCAGGTGAGTGTAAATTAGTACAACCTCCATGGAGGGCAACGTTGCCAAATCCAGCCAAATCACAAATATATGTGTGTTGTGGCCCAGCAACTCTACTTCCAGAAATCAATTTCCAGAAATATCTTCCAAAGATATACTCACACATGGGAAATGATACGTATACAGAATTATTTATGACAGCCATGCTTGTAATAGTAAAAGATTGGAAACAGATGTCTATCATTTAAGAAGAGTAATTACGTAAATAAATGATAGTATGTCCCTACAATAGAACCCTATGCTTTTTTAGGTATGAAAAAGAATGAGAAGGGGACTTCCCTGGTGGTCCAGAATCTGCCTTCCAATGCAAGGGAGGCGGGTTCGATCCCTCGTCAGGGAACTGAGATCCCATGTGCCGTGAGGTGACCAAGCTCGCACAACACAGCTACTGAGCTCGCGCGCTTCAACTAGAGACCCCTCATGCCACAAACTACAGAGCCCACATGCCCTGAAGCCTGTGTGCCACAATTAGAGAAAACCCACAAATACAACTAGAGAGAAGCAGTTGTGCCACAACAAAAGATCCTGCATACCTCAACGAAGATCCTGCGTGCCGCAACTAAGACCCAATGCAGCCAAAGATAAATAAATAAAAAAAGAACGAGAAGGTTCTTCATGTGCTGATATTAAGAGATTGCCAACATATATTAATACGTGGAAAAAGAGCATAACACGGAATATACATATATGCTAGCATTTGTTTAAATGCTAAATAAGCTTAAAATCTCTGGATGTGCACACAAGAAACAAGTGACATGGACTGCCTCTGGTGACTAGCAGTCATAGCCTAGGGGAAGACTCTTCATTCTATGTCCATATGTGAATTCTGAACAGTGCTCCTGAGGAATACAAAAGGTTTGAATAAATGAAAAGGCACAAACCCTATTTTCACGAGTTAATTTTGTAAAAATGTCAATTTCTCCCTAAATTATTCTATGAATTCAGAATGATTCCCAATTTTAAAACAATCTTTTTAATCTAGCTGTCATTCTAATGTTCATCTATTGTATGAAGGAAAGGAAAATTCTGAAAATGAAGAGTAAAGAGAGAGGACTAGCCCAAGACATGCAAACATATCATAAAGCTGCCATGATTAAACCACTGAGACACTGATCCCTGCAAATGAGTAAATGGAACTGAATAGAGCCAGAAGTATAACCAAACACACCCAGGAGTTTAGTAGAATATTAAAGGTGCTGCTTCACATCACTGGAGGAAAGATGGATTTATTCAATAAATGGTGTTGGGATGACTATGTGGCTATCTGAGAAATTGATTCTTAATGCACCAATGCTTTAGAAGTGAAAATTAAACATAGAAGTATTAGAAAAAACCATGAAGAAACTATCTTTATCATCTCATAGTGGAAAAGGCATGATATAAAATCCAGAGTTCAATTCACTTCGTTATACAGCAGAAACTAACACAACATTGTAAAGCAATTATACTCCAATAAAGACGTTAAAAAAAAAATCCAGAGTTTATTTCAAAACAAAGCAATGAAACCCTGCTAATTTCACCCGAGTTTAAGAGAAAAGACAGTCTGCCCCTGGGCCAGGGCCAGCAGTGGGCAGAGAGAGATGGTGAAGTTGGCACACGGCACTAACTCAAGCAACCATGGGCACCATGCAGAAAACTCATGGGTGTGCATTACAGCTACTCATAAGTTTGGAAACAACCAAAATGCCCAGCAATAGGTGACTATTAAGAAGAAAAGTTTGGTATGATTCCAAACTGGAGTTCTTTGCAGCCAGTAAAAAATAATGATTTAGAAAATTATTCAGTGAAATGGGGCAAACTCAAGGCGGTGTTATTAAGTGAAAACTCGTTGAAGAATATGGAATGACCCATTTTGGAGGAAGAGGGGAAGATACATGTGATTAGGAAAAAAAAAAAGACTAGAAGGAAATGCACCGGCATGTTTGCAAGGGTTGTTACCTCTGGAGACTGGGGTTACTGGGGCTTCATTGCCCACCTTGTGCTTTTCCGGGTTTCCCCAAACTTAATACATGTGATTATTTCTACAGTTAGAAGGCCCTAAGGTTTGAAATCTGAATGACGGAGAAGGTGGTGTGAGTCACGTAACTAGGACTCGAGAGGGGAGACGGCCAGTCCAGACTTGGATGTAACCGCTCTGATGGCCTGTGGACACCCAAGGAGGGAGCCAGCTGGAAGTGAGGCCTGGACTCTGTAGTGAAGCCTGTGTCGTGTTTAGCTCTGTGGACATGACACAAGCCTTGAAGTAGTCAAGGGCAAGGTGGGGAGGGAACAGCTGAAGGGCACAGCTGTAAACCCTGCTGTCAGGGTCCACAGGGCAGCCACAGATGAGGCCTGAACCCCCAGGGCCTCCCAAGGCTGGAGAGGAGCAGAGCAATGACAGTGTTCCAGATTTTTCACCTCCTGTCTGAGCAACCTCACAGAGGACAGTGGCCTCCCAGCTGGAAAGGACAGTGCCGAGTGGGCTCTGCTAGCATGTCCTTGGGGGCAGAGAGGGGCCAAGCAGTGAAGCAAAAGTTACCAACCTGGGAGGAGAAGGTTTGTGTGCCCACCTTGTTTCAGCTGAACCTTTCCATAAAGGAGAGAAAAAGGCCAAAGAAAAGTAAGAAGTAGTTTTGCTCCCCCATGTTCTTCAAAGAAATAATTTGATGTGGAAGAACTGGCTTCTGAGTCACAAGGAAACCTTTTCCCCAAGGATTGGGATCAGAAACAATGGGGAAAGGAATTATTAAAACCATCAGTTCACAACAAGCTCAGGAAGAAGCTGAATAAACTTTGAACAATTTGTCTCATCCTGCTATAAAAAGAGGAAATTTCGGAAAGTTAAGAACCATCACGTGTGTACAGTTACACGCCCTTTCATTCCACTGACACGGTCTCGAATCACGAGAGAAACAAGAATGTCTTCACTCCTTCCCAAAGGCCTATGCACAAGAAAACAAAGCCCTCAGCCCCTCACCTCTCACAGTGGGGGCAGTGCACCGGCAGTGTGGGCGCTGGCTGGACACGCAGCCCTCTGGGCCCACAGACCTGCTGCCCAGAACCTGCATTTCAGCAGTCTGTCTCCCTCGGTCCTGAGCACACTGATTTTGAAAAGCGTGGTTTAACAGATGCTCTCTGTGCAAAATGAAAAGCACCCTGCAACAAGGTGTTTTCACAAGCCACCCTTCCCACTTCCTCTCACCCCCACTTCACCAGCGCCTCAAACCCCAGCTGAAAGGCCCCATTCTTGTCCCATGGAATAGATCCTATTTAATCTAGAAAAGGAGGAAACACACTCGGCCATCAGGAAGCAATAGCGTTAACTTAGGGGCCAAAAACAACACTGCAGACGGAGAACAATGCAAGAGGCGGCGTGGGGAGGATCAAGGCAGCTTAGCTGGGCGGTTTTGGTCACTAAGACAGAAAGGAGGCCCGAGTGCAAATTACATGTGGAGGGTGGACTGGGCAGTGTTTTTATAAAAATAGAAATAATGGTTTAAGAACTTATCTGAGGATTTTCAGATATTAAAAACAAGTTTCCTTCCAGACAGAGAGACTGGCCTCACATGAGGCACTGGTTTCTCACTCTATTGTTCAGCTCAAATTATCCCAAAGTACCTAGCAATTTGGCCACAAACCTGGTTTAAGGCCATAGCCTGTAGGCGGGGTGGAACTCTCAAAAAGAAAATGATTTCAGAAGGAAAAAAGTGATTTATGTTCGAAATGATTTTATAAAAAGACTCAAGTTTCCCTTAAGATTAACTTTTAAAAATTGAAAATTAAATATTTTTTAGTATGCTCCATTCCAAAAATGTATAGTTTCCAGAATTTCACACAAGATTAAAAATGAAGATTAAAACAAGCTAAAGGGAGGATAAAACATGCTACAATGTTTCATAATTGCTACAAGTAGCAGCAAATTTAGCTTGGAGTTTCCTAGCAGCCAAAGTAACAATTAGAACAAGATCAGTTCAAAATTGATAACAACACAATAAGCAGGAAACTCTGGAAGTCTTTTCGTAGAGATTTGAGAAAATTTCTCCTGTGGGATACTCTGTAAGGTAGTTCTGGTACTTCTGACTAAATGCTGTACTTGTACTATGACATCAAGACCTTAGAACAGGGGACTTCCCTGGTGGTCCAGTGGGTAAGACTCCCTGCTCCCACTGCAAGGGGCCCAGGTTCAATCTCTGGTCGGGGAACTAGATCCTGCGTGCATGCCTCAACTAAGAGTTCACATGCTGCAACTAAGAAGCCTGAATGCCACAACGAAGATCCTGCATGCTACAACTAAGACCTGGCACAGCCCAAAAATTAATTAATTAATTAATCAATACACACACACACACACACACACACACACACACACACACACACACACACACACACTTTTTAAAAAGACCTTAGAACAAAGCTCCAAGTTCAGGTTTAATGTTGACACTCACTGCCTGCAGGAAGTCCACCGTCTCTGCTTCACCGACACTGGGGTTACCTCTCCCACCAGATGATTACCCTCTATCTACCGCTGACTGCTCCAGCAGTGGACAGGTGACCCTATTCTGCCTAATACGCCACAAAGAGAAGTCTACAAGGATGATTCTGAATAAAGTTCTCACTCCCACCAGAGAGCTACAGGAAAAGACCATCTCCTCTCTCTCTAGGTGGGCTGGGTCTGGATGTGACACTTGGGACTGCTGCAGCCATACTGCAGTCCAAGGATGAAGCCACCTCCAACAGTGATAGTGCTGAAGGATGGAAGAAACCTGGGTCAGTGTTTATCAACCACTCCCGGAACCCTCAAAACTCTAGACTACCTGTTCAGTGAGATAATTCCCTGTCCTTATGAATGAATGAATCCTGTTCATTCCTGTTCATGAATCTTGTTTCCACTAGATTCATTCAGGGTTTTCATTTCTATGGAAACAAAATGTAAAAGCCCAATTTTTAGAGGGCAAATACAGAATTAGAAATGGGAATTTTCAACACACAAGAGAAATCTTGCATAAATAAGACTATTTCATCCCAGCATTATCTGAAAGAGCAGAAGACTGGATATAATCTTAAAATACATCGTTAAGTGAGTGGAGACAGATATCCATCATAAATCATTAGTCAGATGCATGCACAGTGGAATCTCAAAGAGCCATAAAAAAGGAATGGGATAATCTCCAAAATATACAAAGCAGCTCATGCAGCTCAATATCAAAAAAACAAACAACCCAATCAAAAACTGGGCCGAAGACCTAAATAGACATTTCTCCAAAGAAGATATACAGATTGCCAACAAACAAGTGAGGATGCCTAACATCACTAATCATTATAGAATGCAAATCAAAACTACAATGAGGTATCACCTCACACCCGTCAGAATGGCCATCATCAAAAATCTACAAACAATAAATGCTAGAGACAGTGTGGAGAAAAGGGAATCCTTTTGCACTGTTCGTGGGAATGTAGATTTGATATAGCCACTATGGAGAACAGTATGGAGGTTCCTTAAAAAACTAAAAATAGAACTACCACACGACCCAGCCATCCCACTACTGGGCATATACCCTGAGAAAACCATAATTCAAAAAGTCATGTACCACAGTGTTCACTGCAGCACTATTTACAATAGCCAGGACATGGAAGCAACCCAAGTGTCCATCGACAGATGAATGGATAAAGAAGATGTGGCACATATATACAATGGGATATTACTCAGTCATAAAAAACGAAATTGAGTTATTTGTAGTGAGGTGGACGGACCTAGAGTCTGTCATACAGAGGGAAGTAAGTCAGAAAGAGAAAAACAAATACCATATGCTAACACATATATATGGAATCTAAAAAAAAAAAAACAGGTTCTGAAGAACCTAGGGCAGGACAGGAATAAAGACGCAGACGTAGAGAATGGACTTGAGGACACGGGGAGGGGGAAGGGTAAGCTGGGACGAAATGAGAGCTTGGCATGGACATATATACACTACCAAATGTAAAGTAGATAGCTAGTGGGAAGCAGCCACATAGCACAGGGAGATCAGCTCCGTGCTTTGTGACCACCTAGAGGGGTGGAATAGGGAGGGTGGGAGGGAGATGCAAGAGGGAGGGGATATGGGGATATATGTATACGTATAGCTGATTCACTTTGTTATACAGCAGAAACTAACAACAATGTAAAGCAATTATACTCCAGTAAAGATGTTTTTTAAAAAAAAAAGGAATGGGAAGGAAACCAGTATTCACTAAGTGAAAAAAGTGTAGGGCACTGTGTATAGTGTGCTCTAATATGTATTTAAGGGACTTCCCTAGTGGTCCAGTGGGTAAGACTCCACACTTCCAATGCAGGCGGCCCAGGTTTGATCCCTGGTGGGGGAACTAGATCCTGCACACATGCCACAACTAAAGATCCCGCATGCTGCAACTAAGACTTGGTGCAGCAAAAATAAATAATTAATTTAAAAATACATAAATATTTTTTTAAATAAAAAGAAATATGGGGACTTCCCTGGTGGCGCAGTGGTTAAGAATCCACCTGCCAATGCAGGGGACATGGGTTCGAGCCCTGGTCCAGGAAGATCCCACATGCCGCAGAGCAACTAAGCCTGTGCACCACAACTACTGAGCCTGCGTGCCACAACTACTGAAGCCCATGTGCCCAGAGCCCATGCTCCACAACAAGAGAAGCCACTGCGATGAGAAGCCCGCGCACCATAACAAAGAGTAGCCCCTGCTCACTGCAACTAGAGAAAGGCCGCGTGCAACAACAAAGACCCAAGGCAGCCAAAAATAAATAAATAAATTTATTTTTAAAAATGTATTTAAAAAGAGAGAAATATATGTATTTTTTTGCTAATGGTATTAATAATCCATTGCTACATAATAAATTACTCAAACACTTAGCAACTTAAAAGAACAAACATTCATTATCTCAGTTTCTGTGGGTCAGGAATTTGGGAGTGGCTTAATAGGTGTCTCTCATGGGATTATAGTCAAGATGTTGGCTGGTGAGTGATACCAGTGAAAATGGAGTAATAAGGACCTTCAAAAATTATAACCTCCATAAAGGCAATAAGAAAACTGACAAAAATTGTCAGAACAAATTTTTCAAAACTCTGGAAGTTAACCAAAAGATTGCAGCAATATGAGGAGTTTTAATCAAGAAAAGTATCCAAATCTCAGTAACAACAGCGAGCTTTGTGGCAATTTAACTTGTCCTATTTTCATCCCCCTCTCTCCAGCTCCATGACAGCCTTGAAAATCAACAGTCGCAAGTGAAAAATAGCAGCCTGGCAGACAACAGAAGAGGTGAATCAGGGTTGGAGCTACTTAAAAGCTTCATTCCCACAGAATTGTCATTATATGACCTGTCTGGTGGCTCCCTGGAAGACTCTACTTGCAAGGCCATCTTTATTGATTAGACTTGGAGCTTGCCCAGTGTGAAAATCTTTTCCTTGGAGGTGTTGGTAAAAGCATTTCAATGCAATTGTTTGATTTTACGGCTGCTGTAGGCAGTGGATAACAATTGGGGCAAACAACAGGCTACCCAAAAAGCTTAAAAGTTAGATCTAGGGAAGGAGATGCCCATAAGGGCTGTGAAAATCTGACATACTCCTCAGAACCTATAAGGTTAAGGTATATGTAGGATTGTGTGCATGCTCAGAAAAGAACTGAGAATGCTGTCACCTCTAGCCGACGTTGAGGCTCCTTACAAGGAGAGAGTGAAGTCTAAGGCAGAGTTGTCAAGTGTCTGGCCGAGCGCTGAAGGCATGCCACAACAAGCATACAGAACCCATTGGCAATGACTGGGTGATTTACTGGTTCCAGATATTAAAGGAAATCTCTGACCAGTCATTAGCTGGCCACTAATCTAACTAGGCAGAGACTTCAGTGGCCACACACAAAAAAGAATACAGACCTTACAAAAATAGTTCAGAAAAATCATTAAACAAACAACCCCAGCAACTACAAAAACCTTTGAGGATGAGGGAAGAACCCGATTTCCAGAGTTCCCAATTGTATCAATTTAAATGTCCAGTTTTCAACAAAATGTTACAAGACATGCAAAGAAAAAAAAAGTGTGATCCATATGGGGCAGGGGAAGCTATCAACAGAAACAGTTCCTGAGGAAAACCAAAGACTGACTTTATTTATTTATTTTTTGGCCACACCACATGGCTTGTAAGGATCTTAGTTCCCCGACCAGGGATTGAACCTGGGCCCTCGGCAGTGAAAGCCTGGAGTCCTAACCACTGGACTTCCCGGGAACTCCCCAGACCAAAGACTTTAAATCAGCTATTTAAAATATGTTCAAAGAACTAAAGGAAATACTATCTGAAAAACTAAAGGAAAGTATTAAAAAAAAATGTATTACCAAAGAGAATATCAATAAAGAGATAGAAATTATAAATAAAGAACCATATAGAAATTCTAGAGTTGAGAAGTATAATGACTGAAATGAGAAATTCACTAGAGGTGTTCAACAGCAGATTTCAGCAGGTGGAGGAAGGAATCAGTGATCTTGAGGATAGGTAAATTGGGCTTACCAGTCTTGAGGAATAGAAAGGAGAAAAAAAATAAAGAAAACTGAACAAAGCCTCAGAGACCTCTGGGACAGCATCAAGTGTACCAACATATGCATAATGAGAATACTAGAAGGAGAAAAGAAAGACCAGAAAGAATATTTAAAGGAATAATGGCAGAAAATTTCCCAAATTTGATGAAAAACATTTGCCTACAGACCCAAGAAGCTCAATGAACTCCAAGTAGGATAAACTCAAAGAGAGCCATACCAAGACACATTGTAATCAAACTATTGAAAGCTGGAGACAAGGAGAGAATCTTAAAGGCCACCAGAGAGAAATGGCACATATCATGTGCAAGACATCCTCAATAAGATTAGCAGCTGATTTCTCATCATAAACTGTGGAAGCCAGAAGGCAGTGACATGACATGGCAGTGAGATGTGGATGGGCATCCAATATATAAAGATTTAATGTGGATGATAATAACACAAAGGAAGGGAGAAACAGAGCTATATAGGAGCAAAATTTTGTATATTACTGAAATAAAATTAATCTTAACTATTGAATAGATTATTATAAATTAAGATATCCAGAACAACCACTAAGAAAATAACTCAAAAGATATTATATAATAAAAGAAATGACAAGGTATTAAAATGGTGCACTAGAGGATATGTACTTAACACAAAGAAGGCAGTCATGGAGAAACAGAGGAATAAAAAAGACATAAGACATACAGGAAACAAATAGCCAAAAGGAAGGCATAAATTCCACCTTTACAGTGAGTACACTCAATATAAATGGATTAAACACTACGATTAAGGTGGAGATTGTCATAAGGGATTTTTAAAAAACAATCAAACCTTACGCTATCTACAAGAGACACACTTTAGATTCAGACACAAATAGGTTGAAACCAAAAGGAGAGAAAACAATATACCATTCAGACAGTAACTGAAAGAGAACTGAAGTGGCTATACTAATATCAGACAAAATACACTTTAAAACAAAAATTGTTACTAGGGACAAAGAAGGACATTTTATCATGATAAAAGGGACACTCTCTCAAGAAGATATAACAATTATAAACATATGTACCTAATAACAGAACACCAAAATACATGAAGCAAAAACTGACAGAACTGAAGGGAGAATTAGACAATTTAACAATAATTGTTGGAGTCTTCAATACTCCACTTTCAATTATGGATAAAATGAGTAGACAGAAGATCAACAAGGAAACAGACGATTTGAACAACACTATAAGGCAACCACTTAGAATGCATCTATAGAACACTGCATCCAACAACAGAAGTATACACATTCCTCTCTATTATACATGGAACATTCTTCAGGATATGCCATATGATAGGCCATGATGTAAGTCTCAATAAGTTTAAAAGAACTGAACTCGTACAAAGTACTTTCTCTGACCAAAATGGAATGAAACTAGAAATCAGTAACAGGAAAATTTGGAAATTCACAAATATGCAGAAATTAACACAATCTTAAATCACCAATAGATCAATGAATAAGTCACAAGAGAAATTAGAAAATACTTTGAGATGAATGAAAATGAAAACATAAGAGGCTAAAATTTATGGAATGGAGTGAAAGTAGTGCTTACAGAAAAATTTACAGCTGTAAATCATACAATAAAAAAGAAGACAACTCAAATCAATAGGTTCTTAATACGTTAGTGTTTGGGTTGGCCAAAAAGTTTATTCAGATGTTATGGGAAAACCCCGATGAACTTTTTGGCCAACCCAATAAAAGAAGTGCAAACTAACCAAAGCAAACATTAGGAAAGAAATAATAAAGATTATAGCAGAAGTAAATGCAATAAAAATAGGAAAACTATAGAGAAAAATCAACAAGACCAGAAGCTGATTCTTTGAAAGAAGAACAAATTGAAAAACTTCAGGCTAGACTGACAAATAAAAAAGAGAAAAGACGTAAACTGTTAAAATCATGAATGAAAGATGGGGGGTGTGTGGTCACACTACTACCAACCTTACAGAAATAAGAAGTTTTGTAAGAGAATACTATGAATAACTATATAAAAACACATTAGATAACCAGGTGAAATGTACAAATTCCTAGAAAGACACAAATTAATGAAACTGACTCAGTAAAAAATAGAGAAGTTGAATAGACCTACAATAAGCAGAGATAGAATGAGTGATCAAAAAGTTTCCCACAAAGAAAAACTCCAGACCAGATGGCTTCACCCCTGAATTCTACCAAACACCTAAAAAAGAATTAACACCAATCCCTCTCAAATTCTTCCTAGAAACAGAAGAGGAAGGAACACTTCCAAACTCATTTTGTGAGGTATTACCCTGATACCAAAACCAGACAAAGATATCACAAGAGAACTATAAACCAGTATCATTTATGAATATAAATGTAAAAACCCTCTACTAAAAAACAGCAAACTGAATGCAGCAACATACAAAAAAGTGATATTTATCTCAGGAATGCAAGATTGGTCCAATGTAGGAAAATCATTGTAAAACATTTTATTGATAGAATAAAGAATAACTACATGATTGTCTCAATAAGCACAGAAAAAGCATCTGACAAAATTCAACTCTCTCTTATGATAAAAACACTAATAAACTAGGAATAGAAGGGAACTTCCTCAACCTGATAAAGGGCATCACAAAAAACCCACAGCTGACATCATGCTTAATGGTGAAATACTGGAAACTCTCTCCCTAAGAGCAAAGATATCTGCTCTCACTACTTCTATTCAACACTGTTCTGAGGCAATGTACTGGAGGTACTCACTAGGACAAATAGGCAAAAAAAGAAAAAAGAAAGAAAGAAAAGGCCTACAGATTGGAAAGGAAAAATTATGTCTATTTGCAGATAATATAATCTTGTATATAGAAAATCTTAAGGAATACACACACACAAAAACCCATTAGAGCTAGGATTGGGGCTCAGAGCAGGCCACCACAAGGTATGTCACACGGCATATTGATTTTTTTGAATTAAAATTACTTAAGAAACAGCTAGCGGAAAAAATGATATAAAAAATACTCTGACCTATTTCCCCCTGAAAGGGGGGGAAAAAATCTCCCATGTGTAAGTATCCTCCCTATACCAAGAAGATAGAAAGCATCCTTATCATCAGAGCTAGAGAATTCAAGGCTAAGAAAGCTGTATAAACACATTTTGCTACTTTATTACTCTGCAACCCCAAGCACAAGGCCCTTTTTTAAATTTTCACAAATAATTGTTTCTTTGTTTAAAAATGATATATAAACAGCCTGCTTTGGTCACTTTAAGGGTCCCATTTCTATGAGACCTCCACGTGTACAAATTATTTCTTTTTCCTCCTGTTAATCTGTTTTGTGTCAATTTAATTATTATACCAGCCTGAAGAACTCAAGAGGGGTAGGGGGGAAATGTCCTTCTCCCCAACAGTAGCAAGGTTGCAAGATACAATTTCAATAATATAAAAATCAAGTGTAGGGACTTCCCTGGTGGTCCACTGCCTAAGACTCTGTGCTCCCAATGCAGGGGGCCCAGGTTCGATCCCTGGTCAGGGAACTATATCTCACATGCGGCAACTAAGAGTTCACATGCTGCAACTAAAAGATCCCACATGCTGCAAATAAGACCTAGTGCAGCCAAAAAGAAAAAACGTCAAGTCTATTGCTATAGAATCAAAAAATGAAGTTAAGGAACTATATTCAAAATCTTGTAATAAACTATAATGGGAAAGAATCGAAAAAAAGAATATATATACACACACATATATATGTATAACCGAATCACTTTGCTGTACGCCCGAAACGAACACAATATTGTAAATCAACTACACTTCAATTTTAAAAAATGAAATTAAGAAAATTCCATTTATAATAGCATCAAAAAGAATAAAATTACTTAGGAATAAAGAAGTACAAGGCTTGTATACTGAAAACTACAAAGTATCACTGAAATAAATAAGTTGAAAAATATCCCATGTTCATGCATTGGAAGACTTAATACTGTTAGGCACACAGTAGTCCCTGTTAAGGGTTGAACTGTGTCCTGCCCAAAACAATACGTTCACATCTTAACCCTAGTGCCTCAGAATGTGACCTTATTTGTAATAGGATCATTTGTAAATGTAATTAGTTAAGATGAGGTCATACTGGAATAGGGTGTGCCCCTAAATCAATATGGTTGGTGTCCTTATAAAAAGATGCCAGGAAGAGACAAGAAACGATTCACCTATAGGTTTCAGAGGAAGCATGGCGCTGAAGACACCTTGATTTCAGACTTCTAACCTCCAGAACTATAAGACAATAAATTTCTATTGTTTTAAGCCACCCAGTTTGTGGTTTTTACTATGGCAGCCCTAGGAAACTAATAAAGTCCACAAATTGATTTATGGATTCAATGCAATCCCTTTTAAAGGCCCAACTGCTTTTTTTTTTTTTTTTGCAGTAACTGACAAGCTGATCCTAAAAATTCATATGGAAATACTGAAGACCTGAATAACCAAAACAATCTTGAAAAAGAATAACGAAGTTGGAATACACACAGTTCCTGATTTTAAAACTTTCTATAAGGCTACAGTAATCAAGACTGTGTAATACTGGCATAAGGATAGGCATAAGTTAATGGAATAGAATTCAGAGTCCAGAAATAAACCCTTACATTTATGATTAACTGATTTCCTACAAGGGTGCCAAGACCTTTCAATGGGGAAAAGAACAGTCTTCAACAAATGGGGCTGGGATAACTGTATATCTACACACAAAAGAATGAAATTGGACCCACTACCTCACACAACATACCAAAATTAACACAAAACGGGTCAAGAACCTAAACATGTGAGGTAAAACTACAGAACTTTAAAAAACATAAATTGGATTTCATCAAAACTTAGAACTCTGTGCTTCAAAGGACACTATCAGAAATGTGAAAAAACAATTGATAGAATGAGAGAAAGTATTTGCAAATCATGTATCTGATAAGGTCGTAGAAATCAGAATATATAAAGAATTCTTACAACTCAACAATAAAAGATAAATAATCCAGTTTTTAAATGAGCAAAGGATTTGAATAGACATTTCTTCAAAGAATATATACAAATGGTCAATAAGCACATGAGCAGATGCTCAACATCCTTAACCACCAGAGAAATGCAAAACAAAACTACAATAAGATACCACTTCACACATATTAGGATGGCGTCATCAAAAAAGGCAGTTAATAACAAGTTTTGGTGAGAATGTGGAGGAACTGGAATCCCCATACATTGCTGGTTGGAATGTAAAATGGCGCAGCTACTTTGGAAAACAGTTTTGCAATTTTTCAAAAAGTTAAACATCAAGTTACCATGTGACCCCAACAATTGCACTCCTAAGTAATATACTCAAGTGAAATGAACACATATGTTCACACAAAAATTTTTATACATTTCATAGCAGCATTATTCACAATAACTAAAAAATGGAAACAACCCAAATGTTCATAAACTGATGAATATATAAACAAAATGTGGTACTATCCATACACTGGAATATTATCCAGCCATACAAAGGAATGAAGTACAACATGGATGAACCTTGAAAACATTATGCTAAGTGAAGGAAGCCAGACACAAAAGGCCATATATTATACAATTCCATTTATATGAAACTTCCAGGCAAATCCATAGAAATTAAGAGTAGATTAGTGGTTGCCATGGGCTGGGGGTGGGGAAATGGGGAGTGAATTGGTATGAGGCTTCTTTTGGAGGTACTGAACATGTTCTGAAGTTATACAGCAGTGAGAGTTGCACAATTTTGTGAATATACTAAAAACCACTATATTTATACTTCAAAAGGGAAAATTATATGGTATATGAATTATATCTCAATTTTTAAAAATAAGATGTTGGGACTTCCCTGGCGGTCCAGTGGTTGGGACCCCATGCTTCCACTGCTGGGGGCATGGGTTTGATCCCTGGTTGGGAAACTAAGATCTTACAAGCTGCACGGCGTGGCCAAAAAAATAAAATAAAATAGAAACCCGGAAACTCTTTAAAAAGAAAAAAAAGGTGTTATCCAGGCTGCAGTCATCTGAAAGTTTCACTGGGGCTGGAGGGTCTGTCTACTTCCAAGATGAGTTTCTTACATTGCTGTTACCGGGAGGCCTCAGTTCCTCAGTGTCTTTGCAACATGGCAGCTGGCTTGCCGCAGAGCAATTGATCCAAGAAAGAGCAAGGAGGAGGTCACAAAATATATTAATGACTTAGTCTTGGATGTTACACACTATCACTTCTGTCATGTTCTATTAGTTATAAGGGAGTCACTAAGTCCAGCCCATAACCAAGAGGAGGGATGAAACCTACACCTCTTGAAGGGAGGGGGCTTTAATAATGTGTGGACACACTTTAAAACCCATCACATATACATGTAACATATCTAGGACACAAAAGAAACTGACAACAGGGCTCCATGTGCAAAGGGGGAACTAGAAGGCTGGAGGACATGAGTTGGATGGAGACTGCTCACTGTAAGCTCATTTTTATCTTTTGAATTGTGAACCATGTGACGTGCTGCCTGTTCAAATAATTAAAAACAATCTTAAAAATTAAAAAAAATTCATTTTCTTTTAAGAAGGAAAATATCTTGCTTTGCTAGCTGAATTTGTTAGGTTGAAGTCCTAAATCAAATTGCACTTTTATAAATAAAAATACATTTTTATATATTTATATTCAACTATCCATGCATACATACACATTTTCTCACTCCCTAGCTCCTAATAGCCAAGGTTGAACAGAAGAAAAAACTGGAGGGCTTCCCTGGTGGCGCAGTGGTTAACAATCTGCCTGCCAATGCAGGGGACACAGGTTCGAGCCCTGGTCTGGGAAGATCCCACATGCCACAGAGCAACTAAGCCCGTGAGACACAACTACTGAGCCTGCGCGTCTGGAGCCTGTGCTCCGCAACAGGAGAGGCCGCGACAGTGAGAGGCCCGCGCACCGTGATGAAGAATGGCCCCCACTTGCCGCAACTGGAGAAAGCCCTTGCACAGAAACGAAGACCCAACACAGCCAAAAATAAATATAACAAACAACAACAACAAAAAAACTGGAATCCTTCTTTGGGTTCTAAAATTGGATAACCTAGATGAAACGGACAAATTCCTAGAAACACACAAATTACCTAAATTGACTGAAGAAACAGAAAATCTCACTAGACCTATAACAAGTAAAAACATTGAATCAGTAATCAAAAATTTCCCAACAAAGAAAAGTCGAGGACCACATGGATTCACTGGTAAATTCTACCAAAAATTTAAAGAACAATTAACACCAGTCCTTCTCAAACTCTTCAAAGAAATAAACTAGGAGAACACTTTCCATCTCGTTCTATGGGGTCAGCATTTCCCTAATACCAAAGCCATATTAAGACCATCACAAAAAAGAAAATTACAAATCAATCCGTTATGAATATCAATGCAAAGATCCTCAACAAAATACTAGCAAACCAAACTGAGCACATTAAAAGGATTATATACCATGACAAAGTGGAATTTATAATAGAAATGCAAGGGTTCAACATAAGAGAAAAATGAATGTAATATATCACAGTAGTAGAAGAAAAAAACAACATACTGTCATCTCAATTGATACAGAAAAGGCATTTACAAAAGCCAACACTCTTTCATTATAAAAACTCTCAGAAAAACTAGGAATAGAGGGAAGATTCCTCAACATGATAAAGGGCATTTATGAAAAAAACCACAGCTAACATTATGCTTCACGATGAGAGATTGAAAGCTTTTTACTTGTAATTTCATGAATGAGACAAGAATGCCTGCTTTCACCACTGCTATTTAACACTGTACTAGAAATTCTAGCAGAGCAATTAAACAAGAAAAGAAATAAAAGGCATCCAAATTGGGAATGAAGAAGTGAAACTATCTGCAGGTGACATGATCCTACACATGGAAAATTCCAAGGAATGTACAAGAAAGTTACTAGAGTGAATCAACAAATTCAGCAAAATTGCAAAAATCAGTTGTTTCTATATACCAGTGATGAATAATTAGAAAAGAAAACTGAGAAATCAATTCAATTTACAATAATATCTATGTGTGGGTTTTCCACACCAAGCAATTCGCCAGTTCTCTGTAGACACCAACTGGGTGCCCTACAACTTATTTCACTTCTGACACTCACTACCCAGAGTTAGCACAGACCCCACAGATTAAAATCTCAATTCCCCTACTTCAGAGGCTAGTCACAAGTTTTGAGTCCCCAGGTTACCCATACTTCTGTCTGATTTGGCTACAAACTGGGGGTTCCCATGACTCCAACTCAGGTTCAGTAATTTGCTATAACAGCTCACAGAACTTGGAGATAAACTTTACTATTACTGGTTTATTATAAAGGATACAAATGAACAGCCAGACCAAGAGGTACATAGGGTGAGGTCTGGAAGGATCCTCAGCACAGGATTTTCTGTCCCCAAGGAGTTTGGGATGTGCCACCCTCCCAGCACACATTCACCAACCTGGAAGCTCTCCAAACCCCATCACTTAAAGAGTTTTTATGGAGGTTCAAATATGTAGACGTGATGGATTAAATCATTGGCTATTGGTGATTAACTCAATTTCCAGCCCCCTCCCCTCCACAGAGGTCAGGGGGTGGGGCTAAAAAGTTCCAATCCTCTATTCACATGGTTGGTTCCTCTAGCAACTAGCCCCCATCCTGAAGTGATCTACAGCCCACCAAGAGTCACCTCATTAGCATAAACTCAGGTATGGTTGAAAGGGGCTTATTATGAATAATACTCAGGAAATTCCAAGGGTTTTAGAAGATTTTATGCCAAGAACTGGGGAGAAAGACCAAATATGTATTTCTTATTATACTACAATAGCACAATCTAAAAGAATAAAATGCCTGGGAATAAACTTAAGCAAGGAGTGAAAGGCTTGTTCCCTGAAAATTACAAAATATTCCTCTAAGAAATTAAAGAAGATCTAAATAAGTGGAAAGAGATCCCATGCTCATGGACTGGAAGACTTAATACTGTCGAGATGTCAATACTACCCAAAGCCATCTACAAAATTCAGAGCAACTCCTATTAAAATTCCAGTGGGCTTTTTTTGCAGAAATGGAAAAGCTGATTCTCAAATTCAGTGCATGGAGTCCATGTAATAGGCTGAACTGTATTCCCCAAAATTCATATGCAGAAGCCTTAACTCCAGTACCTCAGAATGTGACTATACTTGCAGAAAGGGCCTTTAAAGAGGTAATTATGTTACAGTGAGTCCATTAGGGTGGGCCCTAGTCTAATCTGACCGGTGTCCTCATTAGATGAGGAAATTTGGATACAGAGAGACCAGGGCTAAGAGCATGTGAGGACATAGCAAGAAGACAGCCAGCTCCAAGGCAAGAAGAGAGGCCTCGGGAGAAATCAAACCTGCTTACATCTTCATCTTGGACTTCTAGCCTCCAGAACTGTAAGAAAATAAATCTCTGTTTAAGTCTGTGGTATTCTGTATGGCAGCACTAGCAAACTTATACAGCCCAGGTAGACAAAAAAAACAAATCTTAAAAAAGAACAAAGTGGAAGGACCCACACTTCGTAGCTCACTACAAAGCTACAGTAATCAAAATGCTGTGGACTGACAGAAGGACAGACTTATAGACCAATGGAATAGAACTGAGAGTTCAGAAACAAACCCATACATTTATGGCTAACTGATTTTTGACAAGGGTCTCAAGTCCAATCAACGGGAAAGGAATAGTCTCTTTAACAGATGATGCTGGGACAACAGGACTTCCATATGCAAGAGAATGAAGTTGGACCCCTACCTCATACCATATACAAAAATTAACACAAAATGTATCAAAGGATTAAATATAAGGGCTAAAACCATAAAATTCTTGAAAGAAAACATAGGAGTAATTCTTCATGCCTGTGGATTTGGCAAAGGATTCTTAGATATGACACCAAAAGCATAAGCAATAAAGAAAAAATAACACATTGAACTCTGTCAAAAGTTAAAACTTTTGTGTATCAAAGGACATTATCAAAAGAGAGAAAAGACAACACACAGAATGAGGGAAAATATTTGCAAATCATATCTGATAAAGAATTAATATCCAGAATATACAAAGAACTCCTACAACTCAGTAACAACCAATTTAAAAACTGACAAAGAACTTGAACAGACATTTCTTCATAGAAGATATACATATGGCCAATAAACACCTAAAAAGATGCTCAATATCACTAATCATTATGGAAATGCAAATCAAAACTACAATGAGATACCACTTCACACTCACAAGGATGGCTATTATCAAAAGAACAAAATCAAAACCAAGAAAAACCCCAGAAAGTAACAAGTTTTGGCAAGGATGTGGAGAAACTTGTACACTGCTGGTAGGAATGTAAAATAGTGCAGTTGCTGTGGAAAATAGTACGGCATTTCCTTAAAAAATTAAACATAGATTTACCACATGAACTAGCAATTCCAGTTCTTGGATATACTCAAAATAACTGAAAGCAGGGATTTAAACAGATATTTGTACACCCATGTTCATAGCAGCATTCTGCACAACAACCAAAAAGCAGAAGCAACCAAAATGTCCACCAAAATATGAATGGATAAACAAAATGTGATATGGGGAATAGGGAGTTATTGTTTACCGAGTACACGGTTTTTGCTGGGGATGAGGAAAAAGTTTTAGACATAGTGATGATGGTTACCATAACACCGTAAACATATTTATTGCCTCTAATTATACAATTATGAATGGTTAAAATAACAAATATTATATGTTTAAAAAAACATTACCACAATTAAATACAACTACCAAAATTCATGGAACTGATGATGGTTAACTCTATGAGAGTAAAATTCACTGCTAACAGTACTGGTTCAATAATTGAAATTTAGATATTTTCTACAGAATACGTATTAATGAGTAACAAAATGAATAACACAGGTTTTAAACACTTTACCTTTCTGCAAGCTTTGAAGTCTGTCCAAATAAGCCCTTTCTGCTCTGCATGTATTTCTACCACAATCAGCTGTAACATTAGCTCAGCCAATTCCCACTTCAAGTTATACTGAATCAGTGATTTCTCATCTTTAAAATTATTCTCACCTGTAGCTGTTCTACGCAGATTATTCTAGAGGCTAATTCTTTACTCTTCAAAGTTGGCGTTGACCCAACTTGCATAACAGCTGAGCAGTATTGGTAACATTTGACTCATCAAGAACCAAGGAAAACCATTCAAAATCATTTGCCTTGTTTTGAATTGACTACTGATATTGCTCCCAATGTTCTCAACCCTTTAAGCAACGATTCTCACCCCTTTAAGCAACCATTCTCACCCAAAGGCTAATAGTTTTAAATAAGTTTACTTACTCTGCACATGTTTCTTCCAGAGAAATTAACTCACCATTGGTAAACAGCTTCCCTTGCCTACCGAATGAATGGGTTACTCATACCTTAAAAACATAACATTTAAAGCCCAGTTTTCTCTTTTTCTTTCTTTTGATGACACAATTGCATATATATTGTTTAAAATGAAAACAGGCGAGTTCACAAATTACTTCTGGACGCTGAAAAATGAACTCTGGTTGCTTTTCTTCTGGGCAGCACCTAAACTCTGTCTGCTTTTCTTCTGGGCAGCACCTAAACTCTGGCTTTGCAATATTTCAGGTACATTACAGTCTTCTGAGAGAGGCCCAGTACTTCAGAATTCCTGGGGTGGCCAGAAGGCCTCTGGTTTCTTCCGCATCCCGCAAAGGGCTCTCTCCGTACTCCTCCTTCAGCCACTGGCGGAAGTGATGGACCTGGTGCTCCTCAAACTCCTGGAGCTGCCTCTGGAGGCCCAGGTTGGGGTGTGCACAGGACCTCCCTGCATGCACAGTGCACAGGGCATCTTCCCAGCCGAAGTCGGTGACCGTCATGATGTATGCAACCACCAGACTCACACTCCTGGAGACGCCGGCCAGGCAGTGAACAAGGCAGCCCTCACCTCGCAGGCGCACTAGTGGATGAATTTAATACTTTCTTTGAAATGTCTTGTCAGGTTTTGAGATGGTGAATCCGCTGCTGGTATGCACAGGTATTTAACCCCCTCCAATGTTGGCCTGGCGCTGTAGTGCAGAGACAGAATGTGTGTCATCTTGTTCTTCTCTGGCATCTTTGAAGTTGCCGATATACAGGCCAGACAGGATCTTGTTCATCCCATTCCCCATGGCGGCCGCGCGGTCTAGCGCCTGGGGGCGCAGCGGCAGGCGCACTGAGGGCATGTTGGAGCGGGCGGGGGAGCAGCGGGCTGGCGGGCGGGCAGGGGGCACTGCGTGCCCGCAGCGTAAACAGCAACATGAACCGGCGGCGCCCAGGCCTCTCTGTCCGCTGCGCTCCTGTCCCCCGCGATCCCCGCGATCCCCGGCCGCCGGTCCGCGGCACAGGCGCCCCTGCGGGAAGGGGCTCACGGCGCCTGCCGCCTCCCGGAGTGAGCCCAGCACCTGCCACGCCGGCCCCTGCCACGCTGGCCCCCGGGACTTGTAGACACGGTTCCTAGGGGCCCGGCCGGGGAGCATGGATTATGTCTCCCGGGGGCCGGGGCGCAGGGACATGACTCCTGGGAGCGGGTCCCTCCAGGATTATGGCTCCCGGGGGGCCCGGGCCCAGGGCACATGCGCACCCCCACCCCGGCCGCCGTCGCCCTGCACGTTCTTAGACGCGGCGGGGGGGGGGGGGGGGGGGGGCTCTTTTTTCTTTAACGTTAAGTATGCACTAATAATTTAAAAAAAATTAAATGTCACGATATGGTGATAGGTATGGCCCTCATAACACTACTGAGTTATAAATGTGTAACTGCAGTCTGTACTGCAAAGTGATAACACTGCTGCGTACTGTCTCTGTGGCAACTATTTAATTCAGCCAGTGCATCAGGAAAACAGCCATCTACAATTTGTAAACAAATGAATGTGGCTGCACCCCAATGAAACTCTGTATGTAGACACTGATTTGAATTTCGTATGGCTTCCACAGGCCACAGTATTCTCCTCTTGTTGTTGCTATTGTTTTAAAGCATTTAGAAATGTGAAAAACCATTCTTAGTTCATGGCTTACCCATAAACAGGCAGCTGCGCATAGTTTGCTGACCCCTGCAGTTGAAAAAGAAAATGAGCTTTACTCACATTCCTCACAATTGAATCCATGTTTTTTTCCAGTATCTAATGAGGAAAGTAAAAGTAAAGTAAAAAGAAAGTTACATCTCCAAGTGCTAGTTCTTTGAAACTATGGATAAAATAAACATCTGACAAGTTTAATTTAGAAAAGAAAACAAACATAACATTTAAAATGACACATAATAACGGAGTTTTCCTAATTATGAGAAAACTATAATTAATTATATACTAATAAAATTAAAAATATTAACAACATAAGCAATACAGAGAATATGAATTTACAGATAGAGGGGGAAATTTGTGCTTCAACTGTTAAGAGCAACAACCTGGGTTTTGATTTGGATTCTATAGAGAGGCTCTGCACCTTTCACTGCCTTAGAGCTATTTTACAACTCTGTAAGTTATAGATACCTGATAATACAAATAATTCTTATCTATAGACAAAGGCAAATAAATAAATTCTGTTGGGTAGAGGTTCAGCTGACTTCCCTCCTGTGGAAGAAGTCAGTCTCGTGTCCATTTATAAATTCATTTCAACGTTCTTTTACTCCAAATTTGTCCTTGACTTCTCCTTTGAACTGACTGTAACATCTCAGTTCTTTGAGTTTTTAAAAATGCTTAACATGTGTTCATTTTATATCCATCTGTATGAGAGCCATTTCACTTTGTTGAAAATTATACTTTAACACAACTAAGGGCAATATAGAAAAAAAGAAGATAATTACCTCCAAAACTTCCCTGGGGCCTTTCAAATCTTGAAGAAGCAGAATCTGTGACACAGAAGGCAGAAGACTCTCTTGTCTATTTTATGCGAAGAGCATTATCTGACCCCAAACATGGGAGACTGCACCGTGGGCCAGCCAGTGCTAGTTGCTAGGCTGGCAGTTTCCAAACCCAACTGGGATTGGAACTGCCAGCAAGTACCTGTGGAAACACCCACGCAGGCCCCACCCACCTCCTGAACACACAAATCACAGCCCAAATCAGGGGCAGGGCCTGGCCACCTGCTTTTAACAAGCTCCACAGGAAGTTCTAATGAGCACAGGTCTTATTTTACAGATGAAAGAACTAAGGCCTAGAGAAGCTCCTCAACACTGATGGAAGATAAACAGCTTCTTCGTGCAGCCCAAGTCGGCTCCCTCCTCCTCCCCCAACCCTTCCCATCCCTCATCTTAAGTTATCTAGAGCACAGGGCCTAGAGGTAGAGGAGCCAGGCAGATGTGGAATAGCAATGACACTGCCTCCTAGTAGGCGAGTGTGGCAAACATCACAGCAAACGGCCTTGTTGCTGGTTTGGCATTTTGTTAATTTTCTTACCCATTGGTAATTTTAACCCAGCTCTAATTTCTCCCCCCATACAGAAAGCCCACCCCTTTCCTCATCATTGACACCAAAAACCAAGAGGAAAGGCTTCTTTATACGGAGCTGTATTTAGAAGGCAAGAGTATTTGCTGAGAATGCCCGACTCCACATCAAAAAATGGAAAGAAAAAGTTTTAAGAGAAAGCTCTTCCTTACTGTACAATACTAATAAATATAAAGGTAATAATGGAGTTAAAATATTAATAGATGCTATTAACTAGTGAGTGAAAAGTTGAAGAACAGGATATTTAGCCTCGAAATACCTCCTTATAACTTACAGTGGAGAAACTTGACAGATGCCCCTTAATCCAAGTGCTCAAAGTAAACATCACTAAAACTCACCAAGTATTCTGTGCCTCCCAATATGATGCATCAAGTACACAATATCTCTTCTGTGGTACACATCTTCCTTGACTTATGATGGGGTTATGTTGCCATAAACCCATCGTAGATTGAAAATACCCTAAGTCACAAATACATTTAATACACAACCTACTGATCATCATAGCTTAGCTGAGGCTACTTCTAATGTCCTAACACATTAGCCTACAGTTAGGCAAAATCATCTAACACAAAGCCCATTTTATAATAAAGTATTGGGTATCTCACGTATTGAATGCTGTACTGAAAGTGAAACAATGTTTGTATGGGTACAAAAAAAGAGTTGTGTATTGTTGGGTTTACCTTTGAGATCACATAGCTGACTAGGGTCTGTGGCTCACTGCCACCGCCCAGAATCATGAGCCCTACCACGTATCACTAGCCTGGGAAAAGATCAAAATTCCGTATTTGAAGTAGTTTCTACTGAATAATATCACTTTCACACCATCCTAAAGTCAAAAAATCTTAAATCGAACCATTTTAAGTCAGGGACCATCTGTATTCCTACACAAAAAAGCTCAATTAAATCTAATTGTGAGCCGACATCAAACCCAAATTGAAGGACATTCTACAAAATCAGCCAATACTTTTCCAAGACAGACATGGAAAGAAGGCTGAAGGACATGAGAACTAGATGTAGTAATTCTGGGTTGGATTCTGAACCAGGAAAGAAAACTATGGAAGATATGATTGGGAAAATTGGCAAGATTTTACAATGGACTATGGATTAGGTAACAGTATGATATCAATGTTAGACCTCCCGATTATGATCATTGATCTGCAGTTATGCTTGTTCTTAGCAAACTGACAATAAAATATTTGGAACAAAAGGGCCCATCTCTAACTTGATCCTAATGGATCAGAAAAAAAAGTGTGTATAGAGACAGAATTAAAGCAATTGGGGCAAAATGTGAGCTGAGGTCGGGTAAGAGTATTTTAAAGTTCTTTGTGCTATATATTCTTGCAACTTTTCAAGTCTGAAATTGAATCAAAATTGTTACAATTTTTGTACTGCTACAATACACATTTTTAGGATGTTTGTTGCACGTATCTGCCTCACAGAACCAGATGTGCAAGGATCAATGGAGAGCCAGACTGACCTAGGTCCTGCCACTACCTTGCAGAGATCTTGACATGCACATGTACACAAACAGGCCCAGCTCAGCCCAGGACAGTCAAGCAGAGGAGCCTGTGCTGCAAGCTGTCCTCCCACTGCTCAGCAGGGACCAGCCCAACCCAGCACTCTCCACAACAGAGTTGGACCCACAGCCTCAGCAGCTCCCCAAGCTCAGATCCACCCACCTGGGATCCACCCACTGAGCTCAGCCTCCCTTGAACTGACACATCACCTTGTGTTTCACTGATCCTCCCCGACGCATCCATTCACACTCATTCAATCTCCTATGCTCCAGGTACTGGCCTCCACACCCATCCTATCTCCCACCCACAGAAAGCCCAACCCTCACACACATGAGGAGCGTTACCCTTTCAAGACCGGCAGGTTCATTAACCCAAACTGCATGTACTCAGAGGAGGCTGAAGCAGGGCCTACAGGGTGAGGAGGGAAAAGCATCTCCTGACTTTTGTCTGAAGCCAGAGTGCGTGCTCAGGGCCTAGGAGGACCAAGAAGGGTAGAGCTGGCAACCAAAGAAGTGATGCAGGTGTCCAGGCTCAGGCCTCCTAACACATCCATAATCTGTATGGGCGCTGCCCATAGGCCACTTACAGATGCGTCACACTGCAGACCGCTCTTCTTCAGGATACATCTCCCTTGAGAAAGAATTCCTGCCCTTAGCTCCACCGGCACCCAACCCCACAGATGACACAGGCACGGTTGTTGTCCGAGGTTTATTGAAAATATTACAGCACAGCAGAAAGATTCAAACGGCTCCACGTGGTGTTTTGAAATTCATCCCAACTGTAGGCTGAGTGACCTGCAGGTTGGACAGACTGCCAAAGTCCTGGAACAATAAAAAGGGGCTTAGTGTGGCTGTACTGGTGAGATCTGTGTCCAGAGCCCCGGCACCACCATTAGGCTATGCTTCTGTCAGCCTCCACAACCTTGGGGTCAGATTGGTGGGACCCTGCAGAAAACCAAGAGAGCCTTCTCCTCCCCACCCCAGAGCAATAAAACTCTGTAGGGGGTCTACCTGCGATCTGAAGGATCCTCCACAGTCAGCCATGAAGGAGCTGTCCTGTGCACTTTAAGACGTTTGACAGCATTCCTGGACTCTATCCACTAATGTCTGCTAGTATCCCCCAGTTGTGACAACCAAAAATGTGTCCAGATATTACCAAATGTTCCCTGTGGGGTGCAAAATCTGTCCCTTTGAGAATCACTACTCTAAGGCATATACAGTGCCACTTCATTTCCAAGACCAGCCCTCAGGTAGGAGGCATCACTTATGCAATCAACATTTGTGAAGGGCCTGGGTAGAATAGTGGTAGGACAAGGTCAGGGCCTTCCTTTAAGGTGGCTCGATCTAAGTGCAAAGAACCCAAGAGCACGTGTATAGCTGATTCACTTTGTTATAAAGCAGAAACTAACACACCACTATAAAGCAATTATACTCCAATAAAGATGTTAAAAAAAAAAAAAGAACCCAAGGGCCCACCATATAACCAGAATTCCTCATTTTATCCTCAAAAACCAATTTTACAGTTGAAATTAAAAAGATGCATTCCAGAGTAGTATTTCAGCACAAAACGATCTGTAGCAGGCGTTGGCTGTACTGGTTATGTTTTTCTGAGACCAGGTGGTAGTATATGGGTGTTCACTCTATTCATTATCTTTCTGAACGTCTTAAGACGTTTCATAATCATAAAAAGGAAAAATAAAGTTGCTCTAAATCACCAACTGCCTCCTGGACTTTGAAGCTCATGCTTTCACCAAACTACTGAAATACTAAGATATGTCACAGAAGAGACACTTATCAGATTGTATTAAAGATAGCTGAACTACCCAAGTAGTGCCCAGTTAGCAACTGGAAATGAGACCACAGCTCATTTGAGTGATTAGCATACAGATATAGAAGTAAGGAGGCAGACTGAAAAGAGAACTAAGGATGGAACCAAGGGGGTAAATGTGAGAAGCCAGCCACAAAATCGAGAACAGAAGGAACTGAGAGAAGGGGTGTTCTGGAAGTCCTGGAAGAACAGCCACTGGATTTGGGAGTTATCCTCGTGTGGAGAGCAAACTGAACCTTCACTAACTAGCTAAACCCACTTTGGAGGCAGTCTAGGTTAGTGGTTAGAAGGGTGGATGGATTCCCATCCCTGCCACCTACTCACCTTGAAATTACCATTTCATCATCTATAAAATGTAAATAACAGGATGTGCCTCATGGGACACACTGAGGAAAAGGAAAACGCCATACAGAAACATTGAGATTACTTGATATATTTTAAAGACTCAGTAAGTGTTACCTAGAAGTATTACCCACAGTAGAAAGCTACTGATGGATGGTGACCAGGGAAGCCCTACTTTAGGAATTCAGCAAACACTTACCAAGAGCTTCAGCATTTCCTTAGTGTCAGGATCTACTTCAATGATTTCCTGATCCAGGGCTGAGACCTGTAAGGAACAAGGCAGGCCCCAAATAGCAATGAGTTATCTCTCACCTTCCCTGCCTTTTCTCTAAGACTCTTAAATGAGGAACCAAAAAAGGGGGTGGGGGACGGGGATGGGTGGCATAGAGAGGATACAGTAGGATCCCACGAATCCAGTATTTAGAAAACCTTAAGATTGGGTTTATACTGCAGAAATACTATGCTAGGGCAAATAATCAAACCAGAAGACATAAGTCACCAAACAAACATCATTAAAAGGCTCTCATGTATAAAACAGAATGGACTTACATGATCCCAACAGGGCAGAACAGAACCTAACATACAGGCAAGTAAATTATAGGCACCTACAGCTGGTCAAAGGGTATATGAAGACTCAGCTGAGGTCCCTTTGAAAACCAGGTACCTGAAACGGTTCTCAGGAACCTGCTTTATCTTTCAGGATGAACAAGAGATCCAGAATAAGACCCAGAAAGTTTACCTCAGGCACGTAATTATCTCTCCTCTCTCTCTCCTCCTCCTGCAGCTTGATGGAGATACCTCTCACTGGGCCTCTCTGAATCCGCTTCATCAGATGTGTGACATAGCTACAAAGAACAAATGCCCAAGAACACACATTGGCTCCCACTGGTACCCAGAACGTCTGGATGTGTATTTTAGTTCTCTTCCCGCAGTGAGAAGGGAGAGGATTCACCTTGGGGGCCCTGACTCTGAACCTCCTACATACGCAAAACCTCCACACGCAGCTCCACTTACCTAGGCATGCCTGTCCCTTTGGTGTCGCACATCCTCTCTATTCAAATTCGCTTTCAAAGCTATCAAGTACTCCCAACAAACCTTCACGACCCCTCCTCCCAACCTTCATTTCCTTTACTTCGAATTCCAGTGTACATAAGTTAGCATTAAATCGAGTACACCCTTACTTAACGTTAGTCTTCCAGAGGTCGACTGTGGCTAACCTCGTCCAAGCGCCCCCGCCAGTCAAACCGCCAAATACAACGCGAACATAAGACAACCCCACCAAGAAACCCGGCAAAGGCACACCTCCAGCGCTCTTCTCGGAGCAGCGGGAGACTAGTGCTAACCCAGCTCCCACGACCCACCCGCGGGGCCACGACTCTCCGTCTCCCAGCAGGCCCTGGAGGCCGAGCGCCGGCTGAACTCACCCTGCGATCTTGTTGCGGAGCTTCTTGCTGGGAATGATGGCGATCTCCTCGCACACGCGCTTGTTGGTGTGAAAGTCGTTGCCCAGGCGCGTGTAATACTTCTCAATGATGACCCGGGCCGCCTTCTTCACGGTTTTGGTGCGAACGCGGCCCTGCAAGTGGAGAACACAGGGTCACTCGCGACTCAGGAACCCCCTCCGGGGAACAGCACGAAGTCACGCCCTAACCGGAGCGGGGTTCGTGGGCTGGGTCTGAGCCCAGGAGGGGGAGAAGGCCGGCCGGGCAGTGCTGGAGCGCGGGGTCAACGCGGAAGCCAGCGGCCCACGGAGGCTTCGGCCTCACAGGGTACTGCGCCCCTCCTCGCGGGCTGGGGGCCGTGCAAAGCGGCGGATGGAGGACGATTGTGGGGGGTACCAGATTGGAAACAAAAACACCTACCATGTCGGCGGGTCCTTGGTAAAAGAGGAAACAGGAAGCACGAGAGGCCTATAAAGCGCAGGCCAGAAAGCCGCTTCCGCCTAGTCTGAAATGCGCTGAGCCGACTGTAAGCGCGGCACAGCGACCCCTAGAGGGGCGGGGCGGAATGGAACGGAAGTATGGCCAATTGCCATCCAGTGGGCGTAGCGAGTGGCTGACCCGCCCCGCCCCGCCCCAACTAGGGTGGTCTTACGCAGGTTTCTCTAGACCCTTCTTCAGTGGTTAGGTCGCCCATTAAAGTGCCCTAGACTAAGAGCGGCGGCGTATCTCTCCCACACATGATGCGGAGAGGGATGAAGGCTTAAGAGCCATCAGGAAGGCGGGAGCGCGGAAAAGTGAGGAAGTAGGGGATGGCGCCGTGCACAGGATCCCCACCCAATCCATGGGTCACAGACTTGTGTCTAGCCTGGTGGAGACACAGGTACAACTGGGAAAGAATTCTCTCACTTCTTCCGAGTCTTTGCTCAAACGTCACCTTATCAGAGGAACTTTCCCTCCAATTTATACAAAGTAACACTGCTATCCTTTTATCATTTTTTTAGCATTGCTAGCCTTTTAAAGTTGCTCTAGTATTTCTTAGCATGTCACAGTGACTTGTCTCAATTTTCTCAGCTAAGGATGAGTTCCATGGCAGTATTTGCCTTGAACAGTGCCCGGCACAAAGCAAGTTCTCAAATGTTTAAGTGAAGGGCCCAGTTCACCCGTAGCGCTCCCAGCTGAGGCACTCTCTCCAACCACCACCGTCATAAGGCTGTTCCTGCTGTACCCATCCGCAAACCAGGTCCTTCTGAGGCCACCAGCACAGGCTACCCCTGGTAGCCTCATTAGCCTCGGGAGTGCCCTGCTACTTATCTCCAACTTGGCTTAAGTGGGTTCCAAGTCCCCGCCTGACTTAAAGAAAGACTGGGCTGCCCAGTTTGGATGAGTTAAGGGGCACCAGGCTGTGCTTCATCCCCCAACTCAACTCCTGGTCACCTTGGACAGTCCAGTCAGTCTCTGAACTGACTGAGAATGGAAGGCTGAAGGACAGGAAGCCCTTGCCCTGAAAGTAGCACCTGGACAAAAGAGGGACCAAAGGGGAGAAGAGATGACTCTCTGAATAGGATAGGACAGGACAGACCAGGACACCAAAAGGGAGAGTCAGACTCTCCTTCAAGAGAGATGCAGTTTACTTTACCTGCACACTTCAAACTATGCTGCTGCCATCAGGCCTCAAGGGAAAGATGAGGCCTCTCATTCTTGGCTGAAGGGACTCCCCACCCCCTAAGATAGTGACTTCTTGCACCTCTCACAGAACGGATGCTTCAGTGTGCAGGGGTCCCTCCACCGCAGACTAAAATGGAATCTTCCAAAGATCACTCCAGCAGCTGGGCCCAGGAACAACCTACCTGAAAAAATCATCAGCAGACCCTTTCAAAAATCCTGGCATCCCGCCTGTGAGAAAGAGTCCAGATGATAGTCCTGAAGAACAGCAAAAATTTACTCCCACTCAGTGAAGAACTGGGTCAGCACAGCTGACTCCAAGAGATAGGAAGCCTCCCAAGAAGAAAAATCAGCTCTGAGGCTTACAGGAGAAGCTGAGAACAAGTGGCTCGTGCCGACCTCTGGGGAGCTATGCCTCCAGTTCCTCCAAGCTGAGTCTAGGATTATGAAAAGAGGAGCCCCAAGAAGTTTATCTGTGAGGGCTTTTTACATACCTAGACTAGAGGTACCCACTTAACTAGAGAGGCACCTCCGAGGTGCATTTGACCACGGAAGTGACCAAGAAGGACTTACAGGGGCAAGTCCCCACATGGCCCCACTATCAACCTGGGCTGGAATCTCATCACAGAAGATCCAAGGAAATGTGGGTTTTTACTCTGGAATCTTGGTGTCCCACTGCCCCCTTTTACCCACAGCTCAGACACAGAGACAAAACCAGAACTCTGCTGCAACGTGTTTATTATGTGCCAAAAAAACTACACCACAGCTTACTCCACACATCTGTAAGAGAGTGCAGTCTTGCCTGCATATACTACAATGAGGTAGAGACTTCACACACAGCTTCACAAAACCCACAGAGTAGCTGGGATATGCAACAATGCAACGTCAGCTCAGCAGGAGGGAGGAGGGGGGGTTATGACACTGGTTCTTTGGCACACAGCTTCCCAAAGAGGGGCAAGTCGTTTTTTTTTAAAAAAAAAAAAAAAAAGAAAAGAAAAAGTCAAGTTTTCAAATTCCAGTAGCATTTCAGTCAACTGCAACTGTTGCTTCATACATTTCTCAAATGAAAGAAATAAGGGAAGGGTACTTGTCCCCTCTGAGAGAAAGGGCTCCTGTGAGCCTTCATCTGCCCCCACCAAAAAGCAGCCCTTTTTAGCTCAGTTACAAAAGAAAAAAGTCCTGTGACTTTGTGATTAAAAACTTCTATCAACCCTCCCCCCCCCAAGTAAGTGCAACTTAAGAAGGTGCAATAAACCATTTAAAACTATATACAGCAGCCACTCAAACACCGTTTATCCGGTCCAGTTTCAAATCCAAAAAAATTTTTTTTTCTTGGTTGCAAATGCCTTGATTTGCAACTCTGAGAAACAGTGACCAGCAGTCCCCAGACACAAATTTGCTATAATGTTAAAAGCTGCCAGGAAAGAAAAAAAAATCTCTTGTTCCAAACGACTTAAAAACTGTTTTAAGGAGTGTAAAAAGGAACCGGTAAAAACCCTCGAGCGTAAAATATGAAATATGATTTTGGTTTAAATGAAGAGCAAAGTCTCCTTGTTGTTTACAGTAAAAAACACCAGCTGAACACTCAGTTTATGCCGTTCAGGTGGGGGTTAAATAAATGGAAAGGCACTGTATGGCAACTGCAAGAATGAAACCAATGAGACCTGCACATCATCACCATCAGTATTGCAAGGAATGTAAAAAAGCGCTTTTAATAAATAAACCTAGATGTAGGCATCGTGTCAATACCTTCTGGACACGTAGTTCTTTTTTGCTTTTTCATCGGCAAAATGAGGAACTAAAATCTGGGAAAACTACAGAGTCGCTTGGAGGGTGAGCCTAAGGGTCCTTGCCCTGGTACACCCCCTGAAAACAAAATCCGACAAAACTCATTGTGCATTAATTAGTGCAGAAACAAAGACAGATTCAGCAAGTGCAAAGGTGACTACGATTTTCCCTTGTCCTCGGGAAGCCAGCTCCCTGGTGGCCAGTGGCAGCAGGGTGGTGCAGGCTACTGCCTGACCTGCCAGCCTCAGGCGCCACAGGCCACTGGGCAAGGCCAGCTCCTCTAGCTGGAATCTCGGTTCTTCTGGTTCCGCATCAGGGGGCTGTGATGGCGCAGGCCCTCCATGCTGTGCCGCCAGTGCCAGCAGCTCCGGCAGAAGTACTTGAAGCACACCTGGGTGGAGCGGAGAAAAACAGAGAGAAGCCAGGCCTGTGTCAGCACCAGCCAGGGGGGCAGCTGCATGAGCTGCCTGCTCTGCCCAAGAGCAAGTGGGGGATTCCTGATGGCCTCTGTGGGGTTAGAAGAGATGGTCCTGGGGATCCCTCTCATCCCCAACAGAGGCCTGACCAAACCACGGCAAATCCACTGCCTGTTTCTATGGGTGCCCAGACTTAATCCAGCATGCTGGGCTCCTATTGTGTAGAGACTGTGCCAGCTTCCCTCATCTCCTCTCAGCACCACAGCTGCTCTTCCAGTCCCCTGCCCTTCCCACCTCCTATGGAGCAGCTGTAGCACACGCCTGCTAACATGGGAGAACATTTAAAGACAGTGACTCCAGATCCTAATGCCGGGCAGCACGGCTCCCTCGTCACACTAAGTGAGGAGAGGTCACTGGGCACTACCTCAGTCCCAGGCCCACACTCCCGCTGGCTGTGTAAGCCCGGGCAAGCCACTAAACTTCTGAGCCATTATCCAAAAATGGGGATCATCTGTGGAAGATACACACACACAAAAGCCTGCTAGAAGAGGCTATTCAGAGATACACTTATTCTCCGGCTTTACCCAGCAACCCAAACTCACTTCATATCCTCATTTTGCAGCCTCAGTTTAACTACTGTCTACCCAGAGACTCCAAACCTGAGTGACAGCACCACTGCAAAAATAACTAAGTATGGATGCACTGCTAGTATTCGAACACATCCCAAACTTGTCTTGTTGCCAGCAACACTGGCACTACTTGGAAACCTGTCAGAAACAAGGCATCTCAGGCCACACTCCAAACCTACTGAATCAGAATCTGCATTTACACAAGATCCTTAGGTGATGCGTATATACGTTAGACTATGAGAAGCACTGCCCAAATACATCCAGATCTGTGCTCCACCACCCAGAAACACTCAACAAAAACTGCCATGCTGCTTTCTGCCTGCTTCTGACAACTGGGTACAAACCAGGTACAAATATCGAAACAGTCCAGAGGTTCAGAAGTAAAAAAAGCAAGCTTCCATGCATAGGGGAAAATCCATCTAGAAGGCCTTAGACTTAGAACAACAGTGCCTGGCTCATAGGTACTGCTGACCACGCCCAGCAGGTTCCTATCATCCTCAAAAATCACCATTACCAATAGTGCCACACTGAAAACCAACATCCCAGGCAAGGAGAAGGCCAAAGTATCAAGACTCAACGAGCTTTCCCAACAGTTTTGGGTCAAGTGTGTCTCTGGTCTAATCATCAGCAAACATTACTGCTGCCTCTTCTATGCTCTTAAGACAACCGCAAGGCACCTGAGAACTCCAACATTCCCTGTGACAAATGAGACATGACAATCTTTAACTGAAGGCGGGGATTTTATAAACATCTCAAGTGCCCAGGGGACTCACCTGATCTCGACAGAAAAAAGGACCAGGCTGAGAACTGCAGATATGACACAGAGAATCTTCTAAGTAGGGGTCAATCTGAACCTGCACAAAGCAAAACAGGATAATGAAGTGGTTGCTTCTCACCAGGAGGCCAAATGGGCCAGAAGAGAAGGGCATGTCATGGGCCATCCATATGAATACAGGGGGCTTCCTGTTTTAAGGGGGGCCCAGAGAGAACTACAGGCAGAGAGTACAGAGATCCTTGATGGCAGGTGCCCAAACTGCAGAAGCTGCCAGGCTGGCTCTACACAGTGTGTGCAACCACACACACTACTGCCTGGTCTTCTCGGCAAACCGGACCATGGCACTCTATCATCCAGCAACAAGTAAGCAATCAGAAAATGCAGGTCAGGCTGGAGAATAGAAGTCAGGCTGCCTTGCAAAGCTGGCCAAATAACACAGCACAGGAAGGCACCCCACATGTTGAGGAGGCTCAACAGTCCTAAGCTCCCATCCCCCCGAGTGGACCAAGACCAGGCCCCTCCCAAACCCAAACCTCACCTCAAGTGTGTCCTCAGAAGCTTGGCTCATTCCCCAAAGCATATCCAGCACAGGGACAGCTTCCGTCTCAGGCCTGCCCTGGGTAGTGGCTGGCCCAGACCCCTCTCAGATGGCCCAGAGTGAGGGTACAGACCAGCCCACTCACCTTCTTGGTGAACTTGGTGGTTTTGATCTCCACAAAAGCAGCACTGACTGCTTTCAGGTAACTACGTTGGTTATTGAAAGTCACGCGACCAGACCCTAGGAAAAACAGGAAAACTTACCTTCCAGCCAAATTCTCCCGAACGCCACTTGTCAACGCTCAGGAAACCCTGTTCCTAGATCAGTGCTGTGCTGTCCAATAGAAATATAGTATGGGCTACTTATGTAATTTTAAGTTTTCTAGTAGCCGCATTTAATGAATGTAGTGGAATGAAGAAGAAAAATGTAGTGGAATTAATTTGAATTAATTTTCTTTACCCCAATATATCCAAAATATTATCATTTCAACATGTGGCATTAGGCACACTTCAAGCACTCAGAGTCACATTCAGCTGGTGGCACTGTATCAGACAGTGTAGCTGTAGACCATGATGGCACAACCCCCTCAGGAATGGGGGGAGGACTTGCTGACCACAAGGAGGAGGGAAGAGACGCCTCCGTGTAAGCAGATGCACAGGCACGGTTACAAGGGTTCAGAGTGGAAAGCAAGATGCAGATAGAACACCTCTCTGAAGGCAGGCCCAGCAGTCAAGGCCCTCCTGGCCTGGAGGTACTCCAGAGCCTAGCAGGGGAGCCAGAAGCAGCCTCATCCTGCCAAGTGCCGCCTCTGCCCCTGCAGCCTCTGAAGTCCCTGTTCTCAATCTGCGGTGCGGCACTGAAAGGCACAAGATGCTCCTTCCTGACCAGATTCTGTGTGGGTGGGCAGACGAAGAAGCATGTGGGAAGGTGGATTAGCCATGTGTTGATCAGGAAGCTGAGGCTCTGCTCCACCTCCAAACCCCACCACTAAGATTATTCTACCACGACTGGGAAACTGCCCTCCTTTCCCAGTGGGGCTGACCAAAACCCAGTGGTTAGGCCCCCAGACTCCCCTACACTAGGACAGCATAGGCCATGACCATACTCTGTTGGCTGAGTCACCCAGAGTCTTCCTTCAGCCTCACGTGGTCTCTGACCCTAGACAAGGCCGCTTTTCAAGGCCTCTTAACAAAGGAAACCAAGCAAGTTCAGGAAAGTCCTGGCCTTTTAATGAAATATTACCTGTTGTCTGTCTCAGACTGGTTTGGCTGTTAACTCTGAGCTTCCAACCAAAGTTCCCGTTTCATTTTCACCTCCTATCAATTTTTCTCCCCTTCAAGGGAAGTGGTGGGAGAGGGATGGGTACAGAGGGGTCAGTACTGGTGGCTTGTCTAGAAAAAGATGCTATACTGCTGGTATATGCTGAGCTGCAGGTCTGAGTCAGGTCTCCCCCTCCACTCCCATAGGGAAGTATCACAATCTTGGTCTACATCCCAGGGGCCACCCAGCTTTCCCACACAGAAGTGGGACACTTACCAATGGGATACTTGTGCTTATCTGTGTCAATCCCAGCATACACCACACCACCAAATAGGTCGTTCAGAATGGCTGCCAGGGCCTCGGCATTCAGCATCCCGTGCAGAGCACCAACAAATACCGTCCTGCTGGGGTCAAGTCTCTGAGATGGGCTCTGAACAAAGTTGCTGTCGGCCAAGACCCAGGGGATCACTTGTACCTAAAAACCACGCAAAGGTATATCAGCCCTGGTAGGGAGCCAGAAAAAGGCTCTCGTATGGAGAGGCACATGCTCTGGAGATGCTAAGCTGAGCCCCATACAGTCCCAGGCACACAGGTACTCGGCAAGCCACCCTCACCCCAACACAACTAGACTTGAATTTTACTGAGTCCGTGAGTCCAAAATGGTTTTTTAAAAAAATGGTAGAGTGGTAGTCTACCCATTCTGAAGAGTAAGCAAAATAGTCCCAAACTGTCATACCCAGGAACCTAGCACTGTTACAACCTTCAACCATGTGGTTCCAACAAAGGACCATGGACACTGATGAACAGACAGCATGGTCTAGAGTCCTTGGGACAGGAAGGATTCACAGAGAACGACAGGAAAGGAGCTTGAAGGACAGAGGGTAGGGTTGCTGAAGGTATCTGTGTGAGATGGTTACTGGCCCAATGTACTCACTAGAGGGCTTGTGACAGGAGCAGTGGGAGTAACTGGAGAGAGGTAGTGTGAAAAGTCACACACAGGAAAACACTGAGGTTCTGCAGGGCAGAGTGACACTAGGGCAGGAACTGACCATGTCCTCTGCTTCCAAATCCTGAGCCTAGAACAAAATCTGGCATAGCAGACAGAAGGCTCCAGAATGAAGTGAGTTGACAGATGATCAGTAAGTATTTTTGGAAGATTAATCTGTGAAGATTTTTTTTAAAAAAAAAAAAAAAGGTCTCAAAGCAGGAAGAGACCTGAGGCGTAAAGCAGCAAGGAGGCAGAACAGTAGTTCACAGGACAGCTGAAGAAGACCTGGAGAAGGCTGGTGGTACTGGGCAAAGAACAGGCCAAGATCAAGAAGATTCTTCAACAGGAGAATCTGCAGAATTCAGACTGCCTGGGCATGGTGGGAAAACAAGAATCAGGTCTGATGGGTTCTAGACCTAGATAACCTTGAGATGAGAGAGCCTGGGAGAAGTTACCAGGGGGAGCCAATTTCATTGGAAGATGCAAAAGCCCATCTTGCTTTTTCCATTACCATGGGAAAGTATCACAATCTTGGTTCACATCCCAACAGCCACCACGCTTTCCAAGCTTTCTTAAAAGTAGGAGTTTATAATTATAGGACATGCCAAAGAAAGGCCCCACAGGAAGGTGGGGCTCAAGTAGGACATGAGACTAGAGAGGTGAGTGTGGTCTAAAGGTAAGAGCAGAGCCACACAAGTGAGTAACTTGTCTGACATGGGGAAGAAGAGAGGGGGGAATCAAATACCTACTACTCTGGTGTGGAGGGGGAAACACAAAGGAAATAGAGGGTCAGAGAGAGATGAGAACCAGAGCTGCCTACAGCCCATGCATCAAAGAAAGCTATTCAAACACTGTGCGATGCGGTGACGAGGGACTAGGAGCAGGAAGGTGTCTGCAGGGCACTGAGGAGGGTGAGGGCCTGTGGTGCTGCAATGGCAGCCTCTCACTGTGAAAGCAGGGGATAGGGAAGAAGGAGCATGTTGTTAAGTCCCAGAGCATAAGTTGTGATAACTACATAAGCTCCACACAGCAAGAAAGAAGGCAGGGAAACTGTGGGGCACCGTGCGCAGCCAGAGGACAAAATCAATGGGAACTAACACCAGGAAACATCGTAGAACAAAGAGCCAACTTTGTCACATGCATCATTTATTTTAAATCCAATGTGACTATCTCAATAAAACAGGCATTTTCTCTATTACCCTACAGATTTTAGTAGACTTTACTTTCTAGAGCAGCTTCCAGTTCACAGCAAAACTGAGCTGAAAATGTGGGGTTCCTATATAACCGCCCCCCGCCTCCATACACGAACAGCCTCCCCCACTCTCAACACCCCTCACAGGACTGGCACACCTGCTGCAATCAGGAAACCTACGCTGACACATCAGTATTGTCCAAAATCCATGGTTTACATTAGGGTTCACACTTGGGGTTTGTTTTACCACTGTAACTCTATGGGTTTTTGGCAAATGTATAATGGCATGTATCTACCATTACAGTATCACAGAGAGTATCTTCACCATCCTCAAAATCCTCTGTGCTTTGCCTACTCATCCCCTCTACCCTCATAACCCCTGGCAACTGCTAATCTTCTTACTAAAAGAGGCATTTCAATTTTCCATTTTATAGATGAGGAAATGAAGTTTCATGATATTAAATATCTCATCCAATATCACAAATGTAATGTACTCTGGAACCAAATTTTAAAAAATAACACTGATTCCGGAGTTCAAAACTTCCTTTGACAAGTGGTTCTCAAACACCACCCACTAGCACCAATGGGGAACTTGGTTAAAGTGGAGATTCTTTTTTTTTTTCTTTTTTTTGGCGGTATGCGGGCCTCTCACTGTTGTGGCCTCTCCCGTTGCGGAGCACAGGCTCCGGACGCACAGGCTCAGCAGCCATGGCTCACGGGTCCAGCCACTCCTCGGCATGTGGGATCTTTCCGGACCGGGGCACGAACCCCAATGCGTCCCCTGCATTGGCAGGCAGATTCTCAACCACTGCGCCACCAGGGAAGTCCTAAAGTGGAGATTCTTAAACTCCACCCAAACTGACTTAGTAAGCCTGAGATAGGGTCCAAGAATATGCAACGAGGCTCCCAGGCAGGATGGCTCTATGCTAGAGACTCACGATGCTGAGGCTGATATCAGAGACGGCCTAAGGAGAGAGAACCAGATGGAAGAAACTAGATAGTAATAAAGCCCTGAATGGCAGTGAAGAAGTCATCCATGGATGTGGGCTTAAGAGGGGTCTACGCACCACAGATTAGGAGGTGAGAAGGCACATCCTGAGAGCAGGACTAGGGAGAAACAACTGTAGATTTTCAGTTAAGTCCAAGCAGAGAAAGCTGCTAATTTCAATTTCATTTCTAAGACAAGAGGTCTGGGACAGAAGCACTGGCTAGAATAGAAGGAGATCTGGGAGACAGTTTGATTTCCATGGGCAGAAGCACATACATACCATTACGGCCCAAAGGTGCGGGGTAGGGGGTTAATGCAGCTGAGAGTGTTCTGTTGTATTCAACGTGGGGCAAGAAGAGCAGCCCTCTTGCCTCAGTAGGGATACTTGTCTGCAGCCTGTGTATCCACCCACCCCATGAAATCCACTGCCTCATATGCCAATCACCCGATCCAGAAAGGACGCTGTGCCAACTCACCTCCTTGCAGCGCATCCTCCGGCTGGACATCTTGAAGTAATATTCACTCAGGCCATCTGGGCTCAGCGGGTCATGAGAGCAAGCCTGAAGCAAGGCCCGGACAGACTTCTCTAGTTCGAAGACCAGATATACATACCCTATATCCAATGGAAGGAGAAACTGCATTAACATCCCTCAGGTGGCTAACTCCTCAGCCTTGGTTTTGCGGCAGGGAGTTTCTTCCGAGAAAGATGCCTTATGGGTGAGACACGTTTTTGTCCTACTCCTGAAAGTCTTGTTGAATGGAAGCATTTGCTATGCTGGACAACCAGGCCAACGGAGGGAGAAGCACACCATCTCCCACCCTAGTAAGGGAAGGAACTGGCAAAGTAGGACAGAGGATCCTATCATTACCACATAGCTCTTTATCCCACAACACAAAGCATGTTCAGGTCAGCAAGCCTGGCTTTCCTGGGGGCAGGAGCGATGACAGGTCTGGGGCCAGGGGGTGGAGGTATTCCTTTAAAAGCCTAGTTAGACCACTGGCTCAGTTCATCGGAACACTTTCAGTGAAGATGGGGCAGAGTGAAAATAGCACTTGCTCCTTTCTACAGGGAAGGGATCTCATTTCAGACCAGTGAGAAATCAGATGCTTGGTCCTCATTCCTGCTAACTCCAAAGGGAGCTCAGAATTAGGTCAGGCAACAACGTAACTGGGAAGGAAAGGCAAGTAAAGGAAAGCTTTTCAAACGCCTCATTTTGAGAGGTCAGGAACGGCTGGGGTTCAGGTTTGGAGGGAAGTGCACAAGGCCGTTTCACAGGGAGCTCCAACCGCAGTGTGAGTTTGGACAGATGGAACATTGGCTCAGAAGAAACAGAAGGATGTGTGAGGTTGAGAAGGAGTGCCGAGAGCTGAAAGTTCTGTGCTGTGGAGTGCCCAAACCTTGTTATCATCATGCAGCTGTGACACCCCAGCGTCCCTCAGTGCAATTACATACTAAGGAGGGAAAAAAAGCTCCTACCATGTCTTTATTACCTTTAGGCATATTACCTTTGGGAGGACACCGGGGGTGCTTGCCATCCTTACCAGGCCACTCCACACTCAAAGAGCCAAAAACACGGAAGGTGTTAACCAATCCAGCTGCAAAGAGATGAAAAGAATGACAGAAACTGAGACACCATCCTCCCGAGGAAGGCACAGGGCCACTAGTATTCTCTTGGGCTCATTCTCCTTGACAGACAACTCAGAATTGACCTTTGGTCTCAGGTGACAACTGTATGCAACACACACAGAAGCACTGTAGGAGTCTATGAAGTGCACCTTTCCCATCACAGTTGCTCCTGTAATACCCTGTGCCCAGGCAGAGGTTCAGTTCTTGGCCTCAAGTCCAAGTTTCTTGTTCCTGAAAGACATGCCCCACCTTCAACACTTGAAGCAGAAGGTCTCAGGGCTCACCTTCCGTAATATCCCAAGGGACACCTCCTAGGAACACCTTGCAAGAGTAGATGGGGTTCTTGTAGTTCCGGGGAGGAAGCTGGCCACTCCAGGTACAGGTGGCTTCATTCACAGCTTTGGCAGAAGACAAAGAGAAACAGGAGTCAAAGAATTAACAAAGTCACTGCCCTTCTCTGTGGTGAACTTTTATCCAGGAAGGAGGAGAGAGGCCACAGTCCTAGTCTGGCTGCCTGGGACAACATCCGTGACTACTCTGAAAAGCAAGAAAACTTACACCTCACCAAACCAGTCAGCCCAGTATGATAACCCTAATTCACTAGTTCTGTCTCCACTAAAACTGAGAGGAATAGCAAACCAGATGTGTAGGGTAAAAATGATCACAACTCAAGCTATTTTCATACATATAACATATAACCAGAAAGCAGTTTTATCTAGTCATTGCTTGCAGTACTAATTAATTTAAATTTGTAATTATAGGCACACCTCAGAGATACTGCATGGTTTTGTTCCAAATCACCACAATAAAATGAATATTGCAATAAAGCTAGTCACACAAATCTTCTGGTTTTCCAGTGCATATAAAAGTTACATTTACACTATACTGTAGTCTATTAAGTGTGCAATAGCATTATGCCTAAAAAAAACAATGTACCTACCTTAATTTAAAAATACTTTATGGCTAAAAATCGCTAACCATCATCTGACAACACAGGGTTGCCACAAACCTCCAATTTGTATATAAAAAAACCAAAATGCAGTATCAATAGATTGGGAGTTTGGGACTGACATGTACACATTGCTATATTTAAAACAGATAACCAACAAGGACCTACTGTATAGCACAGGGGACTCTGCTCAATATTCTGTAATAACCTAAATGGGAAAAGAATTTGAAAAAGAATAGATACATGTGCATGTATAACGGAATCACTTTGCTGTACACCTGAAACTAATACAACATTGTAAATCAACTACACTCCAAAATAAAATAAAAATTTTTTTAAAAATGCAGTGAAGTGCATTTGTGAAGTGCAATAAAGTGAAGCTCAATAAAACAAGGTATGCCTGTACTTGAAAGTAAACAGGGCAATTTTTCATACAACATCCTAAATGCTTACTGGTCCAAATGGACCTTCTCCCCAAATGTTCAAATAAGGAACATTATACTGTTTCCCTGAACTCATCACTCACAGAAGTTAGGACATTGCCAATAAAAACCAGCACCAGCAACCCAAGATAAGAATGTCACAACTGTTCCAAGTCAGAACAATTCCCCATCATTTCCAAAGCTATCGTTATGGTACCTAAAGAGACACCACCGGGCCTTCTATCGTATCGGTCTTTAATCCTGTCCCCACTCAGTCCGTGCCCTTCCAGATCAGAGACTGACCTTAGTGGGAACTGGCTAGTCCTCGCCTATTTTACTCTCCTCCTCCAGCACTGGAGCAGACAGCTAATGAAATGAACCACCATTTTCATTCAGGACAATAACATGGAAGGTCATTCTCTAAAAGGCATAGGCCCAATGTGTTGCTACAGCAAGAAATTAGGCACCATCAGCAATATTTTGCAAACAAAAACAGAAGTCGATATAATGGCCTCATCCAAAAGCACAGTAAAGTCATTTCACAGGAAAACAATGGCAACAGAGAAAGTACAAACACAGATTGCCGAAACCATTAAAATAGGGCAGGAGCACTGCTAGGGAGAATGAGATCAGGTCTAGCTCTGTGAGTAGAAAGACAGACATATTGAAACCTATGGAAACAAAGGGAATGGAGAAACTGAACATTCATTTAATCAATTCCAGAACCTTACAATAGTGGTCAGTGAGCATCTCCCTGAAGCACTAGTGAACAATGACATATACAGCTCATTTGCTTCCGAGTACTGGTATAAGATGAACAGATTTAATAATGGATTTTAAGGTAACTTAAACGACAGAATCTAAGGGTTCCTGAGAGACCAGTACACCTGGGGACATCCCTTACCTTGGAGGTTGACAAATGGACCACCCACCCACCCCCAGTGCATCCCTGTGTATACCAATCAGACAGCCCTGGGGAAGAAAGCTCCAGCGTGGGTTGTGCGTGACATGTCTTTGAATTAGAAAGGGGGAGGGAGACAAAATTCTAGGCACCATTTCCAGGGTTTCTCTTGAACACATGCACCTGTGAAAAGAATCAAAAGCGAGAGCAGTGCACAATCTCCACAGAAGAGCAGAAGTCAGAGATGGATCCGACCCCTAATAGGCACAACCCAGTGTGCCAGATTATCTATTGTTCCTCTCTGCTCAGCCTCAAAAAGGTTACCGAGTGTGTCCGCATTAGCACTCACTCCTCAGAATAGACCACTCTGTGCAGAAGCAGACGTCACCATGCAGTCAAGTCCTCTTGTGGACAGTTCCCTAGTCTGTGAACTAAGGTCACTTTTATTCACTGCCCGAGAATGAGGCCCCAGGCCCCCAGCAGGCCCACAGCCACACTCACCTGCAGCTTGCCTGTGTAGCCTGGCCTCTCTCTCTATGCTGAAGGGGTCTTTGGGGGCTTCAAGGAGGTCCCAGGACGGCCACACAGAAGCTCCTGGCCATCTCTTTGATGCGCTGGTTGGGGAGGGCGTGACTGCAGCCAGAGCAGCTTGCTCTTGGTCCAGCCGGGACCCAACCCCCATCTTTAAAGGGTCTCTGGGACCACCCCCCGTCAGAGACAGGAAGGGCAGGGGAGGAGAAATTCGGAGGCTTGACTAGGGAAGAAAAAAGGAAGATAGGTTTTTAAAGGACAGTTGTTACAAAAGTAATAATCACACTATAGAAATTATGAAAAATACCAATATTTGATATATTTTCGTTTAGACTTTCTTCCTATCTTAAGATTAGCTGTCCTTATACCATAATTTAAACAAATTCTTTTCTCCCCAGTTCAGTCTTTTTCTCCACGTTGCCAGTCTTCATAACCATTTTTAATTAATTTATGATATTCTATTTCGGGAACAAGCTACACTCCACTGACCTATTCCCCCTACTGTTAAACATTTAGATACTTTGCAAGTTTTCAGGATTATAAATAAAAGCTTTAAACTTTATTTAAAAAACATTTAAATAAAACGTAGCTTCTTCATATTTTGTGTGTTCTCTGGTCAGATTCCTAGACGTAGAATGCCAAAATGCTTTCTATGAAGGTTCTGTGTTCTATTAGAAATATATGAGAACACAAGTTTCTAAAAACAACAAGCTTGTGTCAAGGCTCTAAATTCTACTAATTTAAGTGGGTAGAAATGATACCACATTATCAAAAAATAAACTAAAATAATCACTCAATAGAATATTTCCTGTAAGTTCAAATACTGCCTCTATTTCCTCTTCTGTGACTTGTCTGTTCATACCCCTTCATCAATTAACCTTTGGGGTGGGAATCAGAGAAAAGTTCTTTAAACGAAATCCCAAAACATTAAAGCTGGTTATGAGGCAAATTTCCAAGACTAAGGCCCATATAAAGTAATGAAAAGAATTATAAAAAAAAAAAAATATATATATATATATATATATATATATATATATATATATATATAAGCATCCCATCTAATCCCATTTTATAGGGGAATAAAAACTGCAGCCCAGAGAATCAAAGGAGCCCTGCTTGTAGTTACCTTTCTGGAAACACATCCTGAACAGATAAAACCAGGGAGTAGTGGGGACACCAATGCCAGCTTTCATATCCTAGGACAGACTGGCGGGAGGCAAGGTGGGCCCTAAGAGGTCATGTTATGAATGGGACGTGGCAACAACCAGCGTTGCCAGTCTTGGATACGGAAGAGAAGGGGGAAGGAAAATAGCCATTATACTCATTGAACAGTCAGCTCAGTGGCTTTGGTAGTAGAGAAGAAGGCTCAGAAGGCACCTTAAATTGAATTTTACTTTAGGATGATTTCTCCCTGCCATTCCTATATATTTACTTCTAATATCCCCTATTCCTCATCTATCGTAATCCACTTTCCAACTCCCTTTAGCACGAGTGCCACACATGTCACACGTGGCTGTAGATGCAGAGCAGGAGATGCAAAGATTAACTCTGAGACATTATTTCATGGATTCGTCATGGCCTCTGAAAAAGAGCTGGAGTCAGATCTGGATTAAAACCCTAGACCCACTGATTACTAACTTGTGATTCTTAAAATCATCAGTTAAAATATTTGAGGTATCATACATAAAGGTACATAAATGATATTGTTTAAAGGCTAAGAAAACACCCATGGAGGTCAAGAAACAGAACACTGCCAGGACTCCCATATTTATTTTTGAAACTAACTTTCCCAAGGGCTCTTGGAGCAACCTGTAGAGTCCTCAGGTCAGGTCCCGAAATGTACTGCTCAATGCACATAATGGGTATACGAGGCACCCTCTATTCTGTCGAGGATGGAAAGCTCTATACATGTCTCCACACCTCCCATCATGCCACCTCGCGGCCTGCATTCTAGTGGGCATGCATCCCACCTCCAGCTCACGTGCTCTCCCCACGCCACTCTGCAGCAAGTTACATACAATCAAATCTGAGAGATGATCTGATCCAGAGCTGAAGCCACTGGTGTCTGAGTCAGAGGGGCTGCTAGAACGGGAGTCCAGGATGGGCCGGGTGTCCAGGCGGGATCCTCTAACGGAGGGTGCTGGAAACTTGTCCACCAAGTCAGATCCAAGGGGGTCCAGAGGCAGGAAGCTCAAGGGGGGTTTCCCCAGGACACTGCCCAATGGATTGTGGAGCATGCTCAATACTAGGAAGAGAGAAAAAAAAAAGGGAGGAAATAAAAAGGAAGTCTCATGACCTCTTCGTTTTCTTTCCAGCCAAGAGCCCTTGCCTTTCCCTCCCACAGCCACCCAGCAAGATGGACCAAGCCACGACCACCGAAAGCATGACAGAGCCGCAGTTAAGAGTGTAACGAGCAGACAGACACCCAGGGTCCATGAGCGGAAGGGACAGGATGGCATTCTGAAGACCCAAGTTCCTGCTGCAACAGAAGCAGCAAAACTCCTGCTCTCTGCCACCCAGGCTTGCGGGTCAGGGCCAGCATCTGGGAACCTGTACCACTGGGGACCCTGGTCACAACTGCTATTAATGTCTGGACACACATGCCCGTGTTGCCATAGGAGATGCCTTCAGCACAATTAGGAAGCCCAAACCATACTCCTTCCTTACTATGTTTATTAGAGGAACTCCCACCTTTCTAACACTACATAGCTAAAATACAGAACTTCATGGCACATCCCAGAAGTCTGGTAGAGCATGACATACCACCTCATCTAAGAGATTCCTTTATGCAAAATTCTAGCATATGCAGATTCTCTTCTATGCACCCTTGGACTTCACACATTTAGGATGGAAGCAGAGTGATGCTGTGGTTAAGCCGGCTCTGGCTTATGACAATCTTGGGGTGAAACCCTGGGTCTGATGCACCTTTATATGGCTGCGTGCTCGGGGAAGCTCTCTGAGTCTCCATTTTCTCATGGCATCTTGGGTGGAATACCAACTATTTCATAACATTGTCAGGAGGGTTCAATAATTAAGACAGCAGATGGAGTGCTCAGCACAGCAGTACCCAGTGCACAATATTTAAATATTAAACATCAAAAAAGAGTGAAGCAGAGGCCAGGAAAGATAGGGGAGGTAAAGAGGACGGCAAGGGAGAGCAGCATTTTCCCACACTTGGCCTTGGGGAAATAAGGAATCCAAAGCAAAGCAAAACACCCTTTTATCCATGAGGAGGGGGTGGAAGAGGGCTTTGGCCATGGAGCTATGGTGGCACCAAAGCTAGGTAAGAAAGAAGCCTATTAATCTGATTTTGTTTTTTCATCTGGAGAAAGGGGAAAACATCCCCCTCAAAAAGGCTGTGAGGTGAAACCAAAATAATGCGTTTACATATGAAAGTGCTCAATAAACGGTGGCTGTGACTGGCCCTACCTCATAATTACTCACCAGTACCTGAGTGAGACACAGGTCACCAAAGCTGGTTTTCTTTCAGGGTCCAAGTCAGCCTGAAAGTCAGCCTGAATGTCTGGCTGGGGCTGTGGTGAGCCTCCTGAGGCAGGAATAAACCTCTCTAAGCATGAAATCAAAGTGAAAGCATTCTTTCAGGGTATTCATGACAGAGGGTATGTGCAAGATCAGACCAACCTGCTCTCCGTTGGCCAACCACCTCCCTCTCAGCTCAAAATAAGGTAGGTGTATCAATTTTTTTTTTTTAATGCAGGGAATAGTGTGGATGTGTTTATTTTATTGTGTTTATTTATCCTTGATTTTTAAAGAAACTGTCCTACTGTTCTCCAAAGTAGATGTACCATTTTACCCTCCCACCAGCACTGATGAATTTCAGTCCCTCCACATGCTGGCCAACACTCAGTAGGGTTGGTTTTTTAAATCTAGCCAGTCTAACATGTATGTGTGCTGGGGAGGGGGGAGCTTTACCATCTTCAGCAAGGAGTTTATTACTTAGTTTATGACTTCCTTTCTTAAGGAAACATTCTTTTAAAACTAGGACTTTCAAAGCAGTTTCCCAAGCACAGGCACTGAATATGCACAGGTATGCTGAAACTAAGTGTCCCTCAACGCTTAGATTCTGACACCCATCAGAAATACTTTTGTCAAATTTCTCAAATATTCCTGACAAACCCCTACCCTCAATGAAACACCGAGCCCAAGCCCCTGGAATTCACGCCCTGAGAGGGCAGTAGATGTGAAGATTTATTCCAGGCTCCTACTTGGTGCTGCAAGACGTGTCAAAAAAAAAAAAAGCACTGTGAAAACTAACATATCACATGTATTGGTCTTAAAAGTGGTACCATTGCCCTAAGAGGGCCTCACCTTTCTTCACATTTTACGGAAACAAGGTTAGAGCGGTGAATGATGAGGTAACAATCACATCATAGAGAGCTTCGAAAACCAAATTAGGGTGTTTAGATTTTATCCCGAAGGTAAGTGGGAGATACTGGGGAGCTACCATGGGGACAGCCAAGGAGGCTGAGCAGGGACACTGGGGAGGACAGTGCCGGTACCCAGTGCCCGGCTGGGACTGAGTATTAAATCACACTTGGGTGACTCTCTCCAGCAGCATCGGGAACCTGGGTGGACACTGCACCCATACAGGGCTGCAGGTTTTTCCCAAAGAGGGTGTGAAGGAGGAAATGAGACAACAGGGTTGATGGTCCCAGCAACAGAGACGAAGAAGGGGTCATGCATTACAGGTGAAAGACAGGAGAGAGTCAAGATGCTGGAAGCAAATGGAGAAGCAGCAATGGCCATGTGCTGACAGCTACCAGAGGAGGGGAGGGGCAGACAGGAGAAACAGGAAGAGGGGAACAGTGAAGTCCAAAGTCCTGAGGACGGTGCGGCCCAGGGTGTGCGACCACAGGTGGTTGAGGTGGACTGTGTGGAGGCTAAAATACTGGATAGGTCATTCACGTGGACGTTAAAGGGACCCACAGTGACAAGTGGGCCTGGGGTTAAAACAAACCAAAAACACATATTGAGATCTTCAGAAAAGGGAAAGGACTGGGGAATTGGTAAGAAGAACAAAAAGAATGACCCTGAGGTAGATAAGGCTGGGAGAACATGCAGCCTCCACTTGAGAAAGTGACATCCTGAAGGAAAAAACCTTCAGCGGAGGCAGAAGTTGGCAGGAGCGTTCGCCAGAGACAAACAAGATAAAGGGCAGTTTGTTAATCCTAGGAAGGGTGGCACAGCAGAGCTCCAAGAGTTGTCAGGGAAACACAGCATTAAGCAGGATGCAGAAAAACGCTCAAGGAGATGGCTGGCCCAAAGGACTTGTGTCAGGGGGGCATCAAGGAGGATAAATATGGGCCACAGTAACCACGTCTTTACCCAAGATTTTAAAATAGTGTATTTGAAAGAGTCAAAAAGCAATATGGGTGCCAGTGTAGACCACCTTTCTCATTTACAACAACCTGTATTCATGACTGTGTTGATACATCTGTTCTAACACCCACAAATCCATCTACCTCAACTACTAACCTACAATTTTTTTTTTGACATGCCCACAAAGGTATATCTTGAGGCTTTGTCAAATTCCTGTGTCAAAGCTAGCGATTATGTCTGTAACGCTCCTCTAATCTGATAATAAGCCTGTCTAAAAAGAAAATGGCATGACAACCCACAATGGCCACTAATGAACTCCACTTCCTTAAGTGCTCAGAGTTCATGGTCAATCATCTGTTCTCCAGTCTGGAACAGGTGCAGTCAAGCTCCGACCATTCACTAATAGCAGCTTCCACATGCTGCACATCTAGTATATGCCAGATACTGTGTCAGAAGCACTTTAGGTAAATAATCTTCCCTGCATCCTAAGAAGGGGGTATTATTACCCCATCTTAACAAAAGGAAACCAACGCTTAAAGGGCAAGTGTTTGTAGTGAGTCTGTCAGCTAATTAGTGACAGAGTGGGACCCAATTCTTTCTGATTCCTTGCTTTATCCTTTGTAACACACCATTCCCTACTTTTTTTTTTTTTTTTTAATACTCAGGACTTTACATCTTCTTGTCTTCATGTTCTTGACACCTCTCTTTTGTTCAAATTCCTGTAAGACCATCAACTACAGACAAGCCATCTCGGGTTCCAGAGGTCAATACCTTGGGATCTAAATCATCCAGGTCTTAAAACTTCTCTAGGACCTTGCTGCTCCAGGAACTCATTAAAAATGTATCTTGGGCCCCACTCCAGACCTACTGAATCAGAACCTGCATTTTAACAAGATCCCCAGGAGATTTGTGTGCACATTGAAGTCTGAGAGGCACTAATCTAGAAAAATCTGAGGCTTGCTACTTCAAGCTTCTAATCAGTCCCCTTACCACACCCCAAAACCTTTCGTATGTAATTAGTTCCTTGACTTAAAAAACTGTAGGTTATTCAAATACAGCTCTTACAGCACAATGGCAACTAATACACAGGAGGAAAAAAGAACCCAAGGTGGCTATGTAGGACATTTCCCAAAGAGTCTGATCTCTGAAACATGCCCCCCAACCCCCCCCCGGTGTGGGGAGGGGGTGCTGGAGGAGAGGAGGGAGGGAAAGAGACCTAACCAGGAAAAATAATTAATATTAAAAAAATTGGCATGGACTGTGATAATAGTTTCAGGAAAAGTGACAGCCAGAAAGAAGCTGAACATTGTGAAAAACATTCAAGACAAGAACTCTGTAAGCTTATATCAAGCAAATACAAAGAGAGCGTGGGCCTACTGCTTGAGGCAGACAACTGCTAAGAGACAAAGGAGAGAAAAGTGCTATTAAGGACACTACTGGGTCACCAGAAAAAACTGGAATATGAACAACAGTTTAATGAGAGTATTATATCAATTTTAAGTTGACTGAAGTTCATAGCTTTTGCTATACATGAATGTACGTTAGAACATTATTCTTTATGGTACAGGAAGAAATTATAGAGAGAGATATACATATAGAGAGAGAATTGCAAATGATAAACCAAATGAGGTAAATGTCAACAACAGGAGAATCTGGATAAATGAAATACAAAATAAAAATTATACAAAGGTTACTTGTATTTCATTTATCCAGATTCTCCTGTATTTGTGACTTCTGTAAATTTGAAATTTCCAAACAAAAAAATTTTTTTATGACCGAAGGAAAACCAGTCAATGCCCATTTGACTTTCTTCACCTTTTTCAAGGCAACTGATCCGACCAGAAAACAGAAATCAAGCACAACCAATAGGGACTAGAATCCCAGGGGAAAAAATGGTAACTGAGTACCTTTGGAGTCTCTACCTGTAAGAGAAATCATCTTCTTTTAAACAAGCTTTTTAAAGCATCAGAAACACTTGCATAGATATTTGCAGACACACATAGGTACAAAGTTCTGCCTTCTCAACCAAGCACACCAAGGGCCATCCTTACCACCCCACTCCAGCAGTAATTAGCTCAACACCTGGCAGAAAGCAGGTGATCAACGCTTGCTGAATATGAATAGTACTGAAAGAAAGGGAGTATCATATCCCTAGGAGCCAGTATGCTCACTGAGGCTACTCCCCTTCTATCAAGGTTATTCAGTTTAAGGACACAGTGCTGACTGAGATGCTATTCAGAATTAGAGGGGAAAAAACCTTAGTTCATCCCAGCCCAGCCCATCACCAAAACAGAAGCTGAAAGTACTGTTACTTGCCATACCAAATTTGTGACAATATTCCTTCCACTAGTTTCAAATACTTTCTTCAAAGAGAACTAAACATATATAGATACAGGCTGAAGAGAGTCACTCTCCCTGGGATCCTCACAACCACTGAAATATACTTCTACATTCAAATACAAGGAGCAGGGAAGAGTATCCACTGAACACTAATTCCAACCACACAGGAAAACGGGAAAGGGACAGTGCTGTCAGACAAACATGAAACATCAGAGTGTACCAGAATTAACACACCTGGGTCACATCAGCACCTCCACATCAGTTTCCTGCAAATATTAAATTGGAAGAGGCCAAGAATACAGGAGTTTGACTAGAAGATATAGGGAAGACAAGAAAACCTGTATCAAGAGGCCAAGGATTTTCTAGGTGGTTTGATAGTTTCTTCAACCCACAGAAGGAGCCAAGTTCTGGAAACTGTCACTCATGGTCAGATGCCCTACAGTGACCTGACTGGCCCTCTATATAGCCCAACCTCACAAATGACCTGGCTATGTAGTTCTCTGAGTATCTACAGATCAAAGGGAGGAAAGCAGCAGAGACAGTGGGCTTCTTGGAAAGGTGGGACCTCGTTTCAAGAGACAGAGCCTGTCTTGCTCCCAGCTCAGCCCATGAGACTATACTCCCCTATATAAGGTTGCTGAGTAAGGAGCATTGATTCCCACCAGCTGGGAATCAGGAGGGAAGGAGCAATCACTTCTTCCTAACTTGAAGTATAAAGTATACCTCCTGGGAAGACACACTCTTCAAGCCATATAACCCAAAATCCAGTGGAAGTGACAGGTTCCTTATGCTGTAGGCCAGTGACCGATCTCAAACTACACTCCCCATCGTACGGCATAGAACTTCATCAAAGTCAGATGTCGAGTATTAACCTAGATGGACTAAGCGGGGGGAGAGAAGTCCCATAGTCCCTTTCAATGGTGGCCAAGGCCCTGACCTCTTTGCTCTGCTCCTATCTTGACCTCTACAACTCAGGGATCAAAGGAAGTCTGAGGTTTACCAGGTGCCTCCAGCCCTGGTGGCCAAGTGTACGGCAAATCCTTATCTTCCAAAAGTGACTAAGAAAAACAGTATGCTCTCCCTGGAGCACAGGCACCCATCCCCACTCACATGCCGGCAGGAATCCGCATCAGCTACAGACAGTTCTAACAGAAGTCACGGGGAGAAGAGGACCTGGCAGAGGGTTCCAGCTCATTAATGCTACCTCAGAGGGTACAAGAGACCAAATCAGCAGTAATATTTTTAGACTGATTGTTAACTTTCTCCACTTTCACCCTTCTGTGCCAGCTCCTGTGGGTTTTACAGCTGAGTCACTGCTGGAATTTTCTGAAGCCTTCCCCAAGAGTACAAAGGCACCCAAGAGTGATGGCGGCAGCAGCAATGGCAGCAGGAGCCAGGCACCGGATGCCTGCACTGCAAGACACTGAGCTTGAGCTCAGCTCAGGGAGAGCCCAGGCCTGAGACATCATAGTCTGTCTAACAGGAGTAATCATGGGAAAAACCCAGACCAGGAGCCATTATTTCCAGCCCGAGACACAAGGCTGCACCTGGAACCCTTCTTCCCTATCCCAACCCTTGGTCCTGGGTTGCCTGCTCAAAATCTACCTAAAGGCATAAGTGAGGAGCACTCATTGCAGGTATAACAACGCTCTCTGCCTATGACCCCAACCCTGCAACTCTACAACACACCCCAACTCAGGCGGTGATCCTGCGAGTCTGAATTCCCTCCACCAACTCTGGATCCCACAGGTCCAAGGTGGTACCCGACATAGCCTTCCTCCCCGATCTTGATCACTGGACAAGTTTCATTAACCTGAAGAAATGACATGCTCAAGTCCCATGTAAGGTCAGCAATACTCGGTCCCTGGACCCAACCACCTCAACTTCTTTCTCACCTAGGAGGTACCACGTTGTCACACTGCTCCTCAGGCCCTCCCTCCTCTCTGCACTAAAAGCTATTCTCCTCAGTAGACTACCTGACTCCGTGACAGAATTCATGCTCCGGTGTATGAAAAAAACTTTCTGTAAATGCATCATCATGCCCTAAAAGCTATGAGGGCTCAGAGATACTGATCACTGAACCATCGGTCCGTCCAGATGATCAACACAAGTAGGAAGCAGAAGAGAAAGAGACTTTGTCTGAACTCTGTAGTTCAAACTTACCCGGAATTAACTCAGCACTCATCATTCACTCAGTAAATACTTACTAAAAAGACAGGAGCCAGGCTCTGTGCTACATACTGGGAATATAAGCAGTGAAGACTTGGACAGCTGAGGTAGATTTGCAGGAGAACTTGTTTGGGCCCAGAAGTCCATGTTCCACAGAGAAGGAACCCAACCCTACTTTGAACGTTGCCTCAGAAAGGTTATTTGGAAGTAGAGCAGCAGCAGAAGCAAAATGCTGAAGCAGAAGCAAAATGCTGAAGACTCCCCTCTCATCCCAGGCTGATTCAGCCTGCAGACCAATGGGGAGCCTGTAAGTGACAAAGCACAGGGAACATCCTCTTCACTGGTTAGGGCAGAAGTCAAAGAGGGTGAACAGGTTAATCTCCAAGGGACTTCTAAGGAGAGTGGGAGGAGACAGGACACGTCCTCTGGCATCCTTAGACTGAGCGTCTGGTCTGCCCACTGGGCTTCTGCACAAGGCCTTCATTAGGAGTCCTTGTTTCCAGGTCCCCTAAAGTAGGTTCTCAGTCACCCCACTTCCTGCTGAGTAATGCTGCATGCAAGAGTCACCGGGGGAAGGCAGGAACACAAATGCATCGGGGGGGGGGGCACAGCTGATGAGCTGAGACTCAGGGTGAAGAGGGAGTCAGAACTGTCTCGTGCCCTAGCCTTGAGGGACCCCCGGCAAAGGAAAACATCATGGCTGAACAGCCCTGGAGTTGTATATACAGAGATACCTTCCCGGAAGTGTTCTTGCTCAGCACGTTAGGGTTCTGCCCACAGGAACACAGGTGTGATAGGAAGCATAAGAGGCTTGGAATCAAAGAAACCCAGGCTCGAATTCTGGCCGTTGTTTCACCTTTGGCACTTCACGAGCTCTGTGAGCATTATTTCCTCATCTTTCAGATAGGAACAATAACAGTACCCATTTCGCAGGACTGTGAAAGCACTAAATCATGTGATATACTTCACATAGGAAGTAGTCGATAAATGGTGATCAGTCACTCTCGCCCCCATCCCAGGACATTGAGGATCGCTTTCATAGCCCTCCTGTTCCATTACAAGACTTAGGACACTGCAAGTAAGACAAAGGTAGCCCCAGACACATGTCACTGGGGTCACCTCTAACATTCATCTTGCCCTGATGGGAAGGAAGGCCTCCTTTCCCAGCGTGAGACGAGGCCTTAGGGGTAGGCAGAGTCTAGAAGGGAGGGACCTCACAGAGTACCACACCCAAACCAATTCTGGCCTCACAGGCACAACTCTCGAAAACAGATTACACCCCAGGGTCTTCCTGCAGGCCTCCCAGGCCAATGAAATCCATGTAGCAGAAGGACCTTAGCCCCTGGAGACAGGTCTCCATGTACCAGTCTCATGCTGAGAATCCAATGAAATGTTGCCCCAATGCCAAAAAAATCCTTAAGGGAGAAAATGAAAGCCCCCAGGCACAGCAACTATCATGCTGCATTTGGTATTCGTTCTATTTCCCCTTGATAGTTAAGGGGATTTTTAAGGGCAATAATTTTATTCGTTGATGTATCTTCAGTGCCTGGCACACAGCCAGTGCTCAAGTATTTGTTGAATGAATTTAGCCAAGATTTTTCAGGCAAGAGCCCTGCTATCTCCAACCTTGCCCCCTACACATTGCTGAAAACTTAAAGAGTTGTGGAAAATGGTCAGATGTAAACCCATAGTCACATGGGGCAATATATCCCCCAGCAGGGCCAAGGAAGAAGCTTGCACCAGGCGCTCCATGCAGAGACAGCAAGCTACCAGGCTGTCTGCAGTGATGACTCCCAGACTGTCCAGAGCTGTTGAAATACCTCCTCCCTCCCTGAAGAAACTGAGCTAGTTGGTCTTCAGATGGGGAGGCAGTGTAGGCACTGGAATGTGGGCTGCATGTTCCTGCATTGCTGGCAAGGGTGCAGCTGGCTGGTGGGAGGGCTGCGTCCTACTCCAGGAGGCGGCACCCTCATGTGGGCTTTCCAAGAAGGCCCAGAGCTCAGAGAAAGGAGAGAGATGGCCATCACCACAGCTCCCAAGGATAACGTGGGGATCAGGGATGGCTGCGCCCTCAACCCTCGGAAAGGAAGACATACACACACTAACCCTGCCCTTGGCTAAGTCACACCTCTGGGGCAACTCTCTGGGTTCCCATGAATGCCAGGGCCACAGATTACAGGCCCTCCCTGATCCAAAAAATCATGTAGTGTTTATTACCTAAGTGCCTGACACAGAACATGGAGAAGTAAATCCACCCCCACTTCAGAGACAAATAACTACAAACAGGCCTTTCAGGTGGTGGGGACACTGAGGAAATTATGGCTGGGCCCAAACTATTTTTTTTTTTTTTTTTAAACAGCCTAATTTCAGAATGACTTTCAGGCCCTCTCCAAGCCCCAAGTTGGCCCCTCCTGCATTTCTATTTGTTATAATACATTTCAGAAGGAACCCTGCAGCTAAGAGAAACCAGAGCCAAATAAGGGCCACACCCAACGTGATGCCAGTGAGAGACACTGTCTTGGTCAAACACTGATCACCACAGACACGTGCCTGCCTCCTGGGTGGGCTCCCCTGTCTTTTGCTCAGATACAGCAGTGAGGGTGGGGACAAGGTCAGCTTCACAGGCCCCCCCCCCCGCCGGCTGGCTTCGTAATACCACATAAAAGAAACTACCACTACCTCCATGCCAAGATCTCCAGGCACAGGATACCAAACAGTGACACCACACTTCCCAGCCCAGGGAAAAACCTGAGTCAGCTAAAGGCTGGTACTTCAAGAAATTCTACCTCAACTCAACTAAGGTGAAGCTCTTCCCCACCTGCAGCCAAATAAAAAAAATCCACCCTCTACCCCCAATCAAATGGGATTTACCAAAAAACCGGGCATTAAAATGCCAACAGACACAACAGTCCCAGGCTCTGCAAAGCATTCTAAAAAAAGACCTGCGCCAAACAGGGTGGAGGCCAGAGAAATCAACAAGACAGTACCTTGCTGCCATGACTGCCAGCTTCTGGAGATGGGAGGAAAGGAAGGATGGCAGGCTCTGTGAACCCCACTGTCAGCACCAACAGCAAATGGCCGCCCCCACCCCCCCTTTCCATCTTTTTAAAGTACCTGCTGCCAATATTCTTTTTATTAAGGTGTAATTTACGTAAAGCGAAATACATAGATTTTTATGTATAGTTACAGTATTTCTTAAGTTCACATTTCTTCCTGAATACTCCAAGCCTTGCATCTGGCCAACCCTCCCCCTTGAACCACAGGAGGGAAATAAACGGGCAATGGGAAGGTCTGAGCAGAAGCAGTTCAAGGGGTTGCCAAGAAGCCCCTTCAACTTGTCCCCATCGAATCCTTCCAAGATGACAAGGGATCCTAAAGGGGAGTGGTTCTTCCTTCATCTACTTGGTCACCCTTAACACAAAGAAAGAAAAAAAAAAGCCTCCGCAGCTGAGAGTTACTCCACCCCACTTACCCTGCTTACCCCTTTCCAGGATCAATGCTCTTAACCTTATGTTAAGCCAATTCCAATATCCCAGTATTACCCAGCCTCACTTATGGTTAAAATTCTTCCCTTGCCATGATTCAGGGACCATCCATCCTTCACACATAGCTCCCTAGTTTTAAAAGCCACTGAGAAATAGAATCTGGACATCCAGTAATCAGCCCCTTAAGTCCCCTCCCCCACCTAAAAGTGTTTTGCTTCATCATCTCCAAGACAGGCCTGGGCACTAGGGGGTTAGCTGGATCTTTTCTGCATAAGACTGTCACCTTGTGGACCCTTCTCGGGGCCACCTCAGGTACAGACTAACAACTCCAGGGAATTTATCAGGGTAAGTGGAAAAGCCATGCCTGCTTTTACAAGCAACCATCTGTCCTGCCACACTCACAGCCAGCATTTCCATCTTTTGCAAAACAGCTCCATGTTGTATGGGGAGGGGGGGAGATGCAAAGGTGAACAGAACAACTGTTGCTGTGGATATCTTCACTCACTACCCCATACACCACCACCACCACCCCAAGCCAACTCATTTTCTGGCACTCACCTGAGTGTGTGCTGCTCTGGGCTGAAGAATCTGAGTCCTGGGTGCTCCAGGGTCGGTCCCAGCCTGTGAGACTGAGGGACTGCAGGCCAAGGCACAAGTCATTTGCATCTGGGAGGCCACGGGAAGAATCTTGCGCAGAGGTGGGGAAAAGCATCCTGCTTGTAACTGTTTCTTCAGAGTCCTGGAAGTCTGCTTTGGACAGGAGGACAGCAGAACCCCAGAGTTAAGGGCTGTTTTCCCCAGTATTATCAACAATAAATAATATTAATAATAGTTTCCTTAGGCTCAAGGACCAGACATCCAAGCTGGCTGGATGCTGCAGCCGCTGCCCCTGCACTTTTGGGGGTATCAGAGGAAGAGCAGTTGCCATACAGCCCCCCTCCCCACATACACACCCCTATCCCGTCTGCATTACAGACTGGGCCAGCATGTGATCAGGCTGCTGATGCTTCCCGCTGCCAGTGACATCAGCCGGCTGAGCCGTGCAATAGAGAGCGGCATCATCCCTCACAGAACGGGGGAGGAGCAGGAGGGGACGACAGGGAGGAGACTTGCCTCCCAGGGAAAAGACAGCACAACAGCTACTTGGAACAGTCCGGGTGCAGTGCCGGTAAGTCAGGGTTGCGAGGCAGCGCCCTCCGGTCTACAGCAATAGTGGCCAAGCGGCCCTCAGGCACGACTGAAGTCCTCTCTGCCGACAGCAAAGCCAAAGCAGCAGACTGCCTGCTTGTGTAGCTCTGCCCTCCTGCCCCTCCCTTTCCCTCCCTCTGCTCTCCACCCCCCAAACCCAAAAACACTCTAGTCCTGGACTCTCTCCAGCTGCTTGCTCAAGCCCTGGTTTTGCAGCCCGATGCAAAGCTTCACAATTCTGCTAGCAAAAATCTATGTGCTCCAAGTGGCCCCTGAGCAGTACCCTGACACAGCAGTGTTTACCACTGAGGATGGGACAACCTTCAGAAAAACACTGTACACTCAGACCCTGGGGAACAACACTTGGTGCTCCAGGCTTGTCAGGAGCAGCTGATCAGAGAAAGGGGGTCAGCTTCGGCAGGGGGAGGGGGAGTCACTGGGCAACCCACATGCCAGAGTAAGATCTGTCCTGACTAGGATACTCCCTGCTCCCAAGTTCCCTCACCCCAAAAAGGATGGGCATCAATCACGAGCAGATACAGCAGGACCAGCTCCTCCCTCCTGCAAGTGTAGGTACAGACTGAGGAAACACTCCCAAAACAGTGTCTGACAGACCGAAATAAGAGAAACAGTCTCAGAAGCAGGACTATGCCTTATCAGAAACCCCATGTGCAGGAGTTCACATCACCTGTCTCTGTCAATACTGTTTCTCTTGCTTTTCCAGGAGCACTCAGGATACACTGGCCAGCTGTAAGGATCACTGATGCCTCTGGCTGCCCAGGCCCCCTTCTCAGGGGTGCTGCCCAGGACCAAAGCCCTATTTCGGTGACCACTCACAGCTCCAGCACCAAGTCCAGCTCTGCCCAGAGCTTCTGGAAACTGCCATTTCCTGTCTGCCAACATACTCTCCTGCATCAGTCCTTTTCCAACATGCCCTCCAGTCACAAGGCTTCTTCCTCAGAAAGGAGGGTAAAGCGAAGGTCCCAGCTTCAGCGAGCAGGCTGCTCGCACCTAGACCAGGTAGGCAGCACTCCACCCTGCTTGTTTTCCCACGTTACAAGAAGAAGTAACCAGATACGGGAAGCATGCCCACCTGGGACCGCCCAGGACAGGGTTACGAAGTGGGCAGAGTGGAGGATAATGCTGTTATCCACAGGAACAGCTGGCCAGAGCCTCCTGAGTATACCCTTCTGTCCACAGGCACTCAGGCATAGCCTAGAGGGGGAAAATGGCCAGTCTGTGGGAGGGACTCCTCCCCTTGGCTTTTTTTTTTTTTTTAAGAGCTTTGCTGCTGTGTCATCCATCCACATTATTCCTGTCTGGCTGTAGATACTCTGCTTGCTCCCTGTCTATGTCTATCAAAGCCTTCTTCACCACTGCACAGGCTGAGCAAGAACTCACCCATGCTGGTGTCGCCCCCACCCCAGACCACTCCCTCCTGCTTCTCTGTCCCCCTTTCCCCTAAGCTAAGGATATACTTTAAAAATAATCCATATGTATTAATTATAAAAACACAATGCTTCCTTTAAAAAATCCATATTTAAGTACCTATTCCCCACCTACACCAGCTATCTATGTAGTCCCTTCCACCACAATGTGAGCACACCTACAACTAGAAGCAATCGTTCCTCCCTTCCCCATCTAAAATCAGGGCATTTGTGGATATGGGTACCCTCATGCCCCAGGCAGAGAGAATCTAATCAACTATACTCTTGCTACCCAAACTACAGTGTGGCAGACCAGCAATATCAGCATCACTAGGTGCTTGTTATAAACACAGAATCTCAGACTCCACTTGAGACCTATGGAATTGATCTACATTTTAACAAGACTCCCAGTTGATATTAATGCACATAAAAGTTTGAGTAGCACTGATCTATACAACTACCATGAACTTCCAAACCCAAGCAGAAAGACCCCAGGCCTGAGCAGCACATCAGTTTAAGTCCATTTAGAAACAAATGGCTACAAGCATCTAGGAGCCTGGAGATCTAAATACAGTGTAACTCTCTCCCTTTAATCCCAGCATTTCCACTAAGACATCACCTTTTTATCTTTATCCAGACATTCTCCATTCCACTGTTTCTTTTAGGTAAAGGCTTGCACTACCATTGTAGGATTCTTTCACTAGTTCCTCAAATTAATAGAAGACCCTGTTAACCCCTTGGTGTGGCAGGCTGGGAAAAATTAAGTCGCTTTAGAAGTCTGATAGACCTTGCTTTACTCACCAGGTCTGCCACCGTGTGATCTTGGTCAAGTTACTAAACCTTTCTGAGCATCTTTTCATCTGTAAAGCGGCAACAGCAGCTACCTTTCAGGTGTTTTGCAAGGATTACATAAAGCATTTGGTACAGTGTCTGGCACAAAGTATTTTATCAGTATGTTGCTTTTAGTAGATGACCACATAAGTTATCATCCAAACGAAGGCACTTTTGAGAGAGAAAGGGGGCAAATATTAATAATCATACCAGGACAGCAAGCTTGAACAGAGACAGTCCTAGGTGAACTGGTAGGCACGATCACTCTTATCTGCGGCCATTTGTGTTCAAAAACATTTTACCCCAAAAAGCCTCTTTTCTAATGGCTTCCTGATCCCAGCTCTCCAAACATGCCCATTCTGTTCTACCTCTTCTATCTACATTGACAGGAAGTCTGAGAAGTTAACTGTCAACACAGGATAACACTCAGTAAGTTGAAAGGTCTGAAACACAAAGCCTGATTTTACTAAGTAAAGCCCATCTTTGCTTCTCAAACTCACACCTGATGCTGGACAGGAACTTGACCCTTTTTATGGGAGGATATTCTTTATAACCTTTAGCCAAGCACAAACTAGACACTCCGAAGATACTAAAAACTGGGAACGAGCACATGATGAAGTGAGACTTCTCCTTCTAAGGATATCTATTTGAATAATGTCTCAGCTTAAATGCTTTCTACATCAACCCTAACCCTAACCCTACACGTTTCTCTATCAGTACCTACACAACATTTCCGATTTAAGTTTCTTAATTTGGTTCAAAAATTTAAAAGCATCTCCCTTTGAAAATATCAGTTATCTTCTTTATAGTTAATCTCTCAAACTTCTTAGCAACTGGACAACTCATGGAAACAAGTAAACTGACCCAAAGTCTGCCACAGTCTAAAATACAGTAACCCCTGGCAGACTCAAAATGCAGAGGTGACCCAGGGGCTCTGGCTCTAGGGCTCAGAGTAGTATAGCCTCAACTCTAGTCATTTCCATCCTCAGCATAAGAACATGTCTGTCCTCTGATGACTCCTCTGCCAACAAAACTTAGCATGAAGCTGCTCAGGGTTCTCTGCAGCTATCATTCTTGAGCATCTGCCAAGTAGGGAAATGAAACAAGAGCAGAGCAGTAAGCCCCCATTTATGAAACCATTAAGTCAGGTTCCATTGTATAAAGGTAGATGGTGACTGCAAGAAGTCTGTTGAGGCCCCTGGGAAACCAGAGATGGCTTCACACAGCAGATGCATCAAGAGCTGATCCTCGGCAGAAAGGGACCTGGTTCGGAGGAGGTAATAGGGGAGAAGGTAATAAGCAACGTGTGTTTGGGCTAGCCAAGCCAGGAAGAACTGAGAACTGAGGAATATCAAACTGATGCTCAAGCATGCAGTGGAAAATCTCTGTACACTCTTAAATAAGAAATAATGTGGTAGAGGGCCCAAGATGAACCAGAGATCCAAGCTAGGGAGGCCAGCCAGGGAGGTAAGGGATGAGAGGAAAGAGAAGGAAGAAGACGGCAGAACAGCTGGATAAGGAGGGAAGAGGAGGAGCTGGGGAGCAGGGTAATATGTTAAATGACGTAAAGCAGACTACAAAGTTGCATCTGTATCGTGATTATATAACTATGTGAAAATTTTGTATGTTGACAGATGATGGTGGTAAAGGAGTACAGAAAAATACAAACAGTTTATGTGTGAGGGTAGCAGGCTGCTAGTGGATTTACTGTACTTTAGTTATTGCACAAACTGTACAACGAAAGCCGTCTTCTCCTTTCTTTCTCTTTAGACTTTCAACAAGCGCACTAGTACAATTTGTACAGCAACCACACTTGAAATCTTCTACAAAATCTCAACTTCATCTCCAAATTCCAGTCCCTGGGAATAGCAAAGGACATTGAATCACTTGTCTCCATTAAATTTCTTTTAAATAACTGACCTTACAGTCTGTTGAGGCTACTTAAATCAACGATATATGGTTCCTGAAGTTTTAAAGAGCCCATAAAGTAGCATTTCTAAGAATGTATTTCTAAAAAGACTGTTTGAAAGACTATTCCCCTGCCCCCACACCGCCAACTCAAGAAAACAGAAATAATTCTAAACATCCATTTTGACAATCTAAAGAGAAAGAGCCAACATGCAAGAAGTCAGACATCTGCCACGATCATGTCAACTGTTGTGTGCACTGGGGCCCTTTAACCACTCACACCAGGGGGACTGAACGTTTCCCTAAAGCAGTACTTCTCAGACTTTCATGGGCATAGGAATGACTTGGGAATCTTTACAACACTGACTCTAACTCAGTGGGTGTGGGTCAGGTCCCAGAATCTGCATTCTTAACCTACTCCCAAGTGATATCTTACACTACTGGTTTGCTGAGCACACTTTGAGCATTAAGAGTTTAAAATGGTCTTCCTGCCCCAGACTCTCTTCCAGGTAATTCATCCCATTCTTACACAACACCCCCTCTTCATGGTGTTCATTCTCCTAAACAAGTGCCCTTCAACGGCTCCCTGTAGCCTCTCAGATCAAAGCCAATCTCCAGGCTTACTAACTTTCTCTCACACTATTCATCAAACTTTAAAGGCTGAACTTGAGTCAATCACAACTCCCTGGAAGTTCACACTCTAAGAGAACCATGTACTGTTAACCTGTGTGTTAATAACAGTAGTTCAGAAGAGAGGGAATGCATGATGCCTAGGATGTTCAAAGAAAGCTTCCTTATAATTTCAGCTATACTTTAACCACATTACAGATTAAGGTATGAGAGGTTATTAGGTTTACTTTGTACTTCCCACCATAAAAATATGATCATTGGCTCATTTTAGTCTCAACCACATTAATGATCTTCAAATGAATTCTGTAATTTATTTCAAAGCAATTTCTATAATGTTTCTGAAAATAAATATTAACAATGTTTAGATTTTAAAATGGCATATAACATGTTTACATACCGGAAAATTCAATATTATTATTTTTTTTTTTTTTTTTTTTTTCGGTACGTGGGCCTCTCACTGTTGTGGCCTCTCCCGTTGCGGAGCACAGGCTCCGGACGCGCAGGCTCAGTGGCCATGGCTCATGGGCCCCGCCGCTGCATTGGCACGTGGGATCTTCCCGGACCGAGGCATGAACCTGTGTCCCCTGCACTGGCAGGCAGACTCTCAACCACTGCGCCACCAGGGAAGCCCTCAATATTATTAAAAAGTCATTTCCCACCAAATTGATCCACATACTCAATGCAACCCCAGTAATATACACGCCTTCAAGCAATTCAATGACGACATTTTTAACAAATGGTGCTGGAACAGCCAAATACCCATATGCGGCGGGGGGGGGGGGGGAATGAACCTTGACCCCCCTACCTCACACCATTTACAAACATTAATTTAATATTAATCAGAGAGACCTAAAAGTAAAAGTTTTAACTTTTTAAAGCTTCTCTAAGAAAATACAGACTATCTTTCTGACCTGGGGCGGGGGGGCCAGGGGGATGCATAGCAATGTTTCTTACGGAGGACACAGAGAGCAACGATCATTACAGAAAGTTTTGATACGCTGGACTTATCAAAATTAAAAACGTCTGCTCATCAAGACACCATTAAGAAAATAATTAAGTAACCTACAAAATGGTAGAAAGTATCTGCAACCATACCTGACAAATGGCTAGTATGTGGAGTATATAAGAAATATTAACAACTCAAAAGTAAAAGAAAAAATCAATTTTTAAAAGGGCAGACAAATCTTCAAAAGGCATTTCACACAAAAATACAGAACTGGACAATAAGCACCAGAAAAAATGCTCAATACCATTAGTCATCAAAGAAATGCAAATTAAACCACAATGAGAAACTACTACATACCCACCAGATGGCTAAAATTAAAGACTGCTCCACAGTTTGCCAACATTTGGTGTTGCCGATCAGAACTTCCATATATTATTTTATGATGGTACAATCACTTTTGAAAAAGCTCTGCCAATTTCTTATACAATTATACATATACTATCCTATGACCCAGAAATTCTACTCCTAGGTATTGAACTAAGAGGAATGCAAGTGTATGTCTACAAAAAGACCTGTACGTGAATGGTGATAGCAACTTTATGCATAATCACCAAAACCTGGAATGAATCCAAGTGACCATTAACAGAAGAATAAAATGTGGTGTATACATACATATACTAGAAATTACTCAGCAATAAAAAAGAACAGACTATTGATACATACACCAACATGGATGAATCTCAATTACACTGAGCGAAATAAATATGACAAAATGTTGACTGCAGAGTCTAGGTGATGGGTATTATGGGTGTTCACTTTATAATTCATTCATGTTTTCTGTATGCTTGAAAATGTTCAAAATAAAACGCTGGGGGAAAATGAAGTTAGACTTTTTCTGACTAAAAGCAGTAACTGGTTTGATGATAAAAACCAACTTCATTAAATTAGATTTTATGGTTGACATTTTCCATAAACAGAATGAGTTAAGATCTACAGACCCAAGGTTTTGACAAAACATAAAGCAAGTGATAAGATAGAAAGTATTTTAAGGGAATTCCCTGGCGGTCCAGTGGTCAGGACTCCACACTTTCACTGCCAAGGGCCTGGGTTCAATCCCTGGTAGGGGAACTAAGATCCCGCAAGCCACACGGCACAGCCAAAAAAAAAAAGCATTTAAAAACACTGTATTCGTAAGGGCATATTTTTTAACTTAACAGCCTTTTAATTTTCTCAATCCTTCAGGTAATGAGTTAAACAGGTCTCTAAGTGAAAGAAAAACATAGTCATCTGAAATCTCCATAAGCATTCTTGGAATACTTCCAAAAAAACTGAGAAATTCAATGACTGATGCCTCAGGTAACAAATCTTTTCACAACTTAGATGGTTTCCAGTTCCTTCTTTTCAACAAATATGAAGGAGTGAATGGAACTGCTGGCAAGTAAATGACTAAAAATAATGATAGATGACTGATTCTTTGCATACAAGTCAAGGAGTTCAAACAACTGAATGACACTGCTCTATAACAATACCCTCATTTCCCATCTACTTATTTATGTGAACAAGTTTACTCAGTAGGGCACAGATCTATAAAAACAGAAAAGAGGAATGTATTTGGTGTTGAAAACGCTGAGTCATTCTGGCAATACGTGAGTCATCCAAAATTACATGAGTTATAAAAACGCCTCATTTCTCTCATTAAAAAGCATTTCCAATAAAGTCTTAATCAATTGTCCTAGCAATCAATGGCCACAGCAATCCAAAACACTTACAGCCTTTTAGTCACAGGAAATAATTTAAATTTTCAATTTATGTAGTTTTTGTTGCAGAGAAGTATAACACGTGATCAACAGAAGACTAAAACTGTAAAACATTTCATTAGTATAATGTTCTGTGGGAGAAGTAGACTAGAAATACAAGTAAAGGAGAAAAGGAATAACGAGAAATTTCCCACTTTAATTAAAGAGCTTTAACTTTAATTAAAGAGCTAATTTACAGTTTTTTAAACAGATATTATGGATAAAAATCTCTACAAATTTTGATTCCACTGGATACATTTTTCGATGAAATTTTAGACACCAAGTTAAATGTGCAAGGAGTACATTGTATTTTTTTAAATGTTTTTTATTGTGGTAAAATATATCTAACATAAAATTTTACCATTATAACCATTTTAAAGTGTTCAATTTAGAGGCATTGAGTACATTCACATTTTTGCGCACTTATTACCACTAACCATTGCCACAACTTTTTCATCTCAAATTAAAACTCTGTACCCATTAAATACTAACTCCTCACTAACTCTTCCCCCAGTCTCTGGTAGCCATTTTCTGCCTCTGAATTCCATTATTTCAGGTACCTCCAAGAAGTAATGTCATGCAATATTTGTCTATTGCGTCTGGCGTATTTCGCTTAGCAGAATATCCTCAAGGTTTATCTATACTGTAGCATGTATCAAATTTTCCTTCCTTTTTAAGGATGAATAATATTCCACTGGATGTATGTACCACATTTTGTTTATCCATTTATCTGTCCATGGACATTTGGGCCATTTCTTTCCACCTTTTGGCTACTGTGAATGAATAGTACTGCTATGAATATCAGTGTACAAATATGTGTTCCCGTCCTGAGTTCACTTCTTTTACATATATATACTTAGAAGTGGAACTGCTGGATCATACAGTAATTCTATGTTGAATATTTTTTTAGGAACCACTGCATTATTTACCACAGCATCTACACCATTTTGCATTCTGCAAAGCGTAAGTGTTTCAATTTCTCTACATCCTTGCCAACACTTGTTATTTTCTGGTTTGTCTGGGCTTTTTTTTTGTGAAGGGCGGGGGACAATGACCATCCTAATGCGTGTGAACTGGATCTCACTGTGGGGTACATTGTTTTTTAAAAATTGGATAGATACAAATGTTTGAAGACTGCTGCTGCTTAGTCCATGAAACCCCAAGATCATGTTTTTAAAAATTTCCAACACCCCAGGTTTTTGTTGAACTGTTTTTCTTTCTATACCATCCAAGTGGTCCTAATGGCAAATGCCATCTTCTTGCTGGATTCTGCATCACTGATTACAGTGATGGTCCACAGATGGGCATCTGACCCAACCTGGGTCATAATAACTCATCCCTATGACTACAGAGACCAGTCCTGGTATGGGCATAACTCAAGCCAAGCTAATTGAGACTTTTTCCCTAAGATTTTTCTAACTGGGTATTGGAAAGAAAGAATCATTTCCTGACTTCATGATGCCAGAGGATGTGAACACAGCCCCTTCCTTAGATAACAGAAAATTATGCAAAAGGAGAAAATGAAACTCACACTGGAAGAGAGGCAGCAAAGAGATACAACCTCAACAAAATTTCTTCCTGTTCTGTGAGCTATATACCAACAGCCTTCCAACACATCCCACGTTTTGCTAAAGTTAATTCTAATTAGGTGTTTGATCATTTGCAAATAAGAGTGTTCTGTGTAATTCAAGCCCTTCAGCAAGGACTGACCAAACAAGTAATTACTACAGGCAGGATGAGTATCTCTGGACAAAGCCCCTGATGCCGGCACCAGATGAGAGAGTCAGCAATAAAGGAAAGCAAGAAAGGAGCTAAAAAGACCACCTGGTTAAATCATCTTCTTCTTCTTTTTTTTTTTTTTAAAACTAGTGAGCCAACAAGGATCAGATAGGACCAAAGCAAGAAAGCTACTAAGTGGTAGAAGTGGGATCCAAATCCAGGGACCAACCTGCTTTCCTGCCTCTCCCCTGCTCCAGGGCACTTTCTCAGGTCCAGGTCTACACTCATACTACCCCAAATCAGACTTGCTTTATCAGTAAATTATTAATGGATTCTGTTTTCTCCAGTTAGGTCCCTATGGAGCTCTGTTCTAAACCTATCCCATCCTACCAGGAGTTCAACTCTCAATACTAGCTCCTCCCCCTTCTTATCATCCTTCCCCTAAACACCCACTTATTCAGTAAAATGTCAATTTCACATTCTGGTGTTTCCAAGATTCCATTGCCATGTACATATATAGTTTTTGAAGGTGACAATTTCTTCCTCATGGAGAACAAAAACGAAAACTGCAGATTTAAGTCTAGCTCCACCTCATCTATGGCTCTGGTGTGGGAGTTCCTGAAGCAGAATGTTTTGAAGACTCTGGTACAGAGTCCTGGAATACAACATGCTGTCCAGGTGGTGTCCCCAAGTTGTAAATAAAACTAGCATAATCTAAACACAACAAAATGTTACTATGCCTGATGCTATACTGGTTCAAATTTTGGGATCTGCAGAAGTTCCTTGAACATTACACCAAATTGAAGACCCATTACAGTGCCAATCATAACAGATCTAGAGAATATAAAAGCTAATGATTTAGAAAGAACTGGGTGCTTTCAGATAGTTTAGTAAGATAGTAAACTAATACAACATTTCTGGAAGCCAATCTAACTAAATGCTTTAGAAGTACTTATCTGATGAAAAAATTTTGCTTTTAGAGATTTATCCTATGTCCAAATAATCACAGATATAAGCAAAAGTTTAACTTCAGGTACTTCTACTAGTGTTTAAAATAGACACCTATGTAAGCAAACTATCTCCAACAGTTTGAAATTCTTAACTTTTCGTTCCATGAACCATTTGGCAATGTGCTAAAGCCTATGAATGGATACCTTCTAAAAATAATGTTAAATATGTAAAATAGTGATCATAATTTTGTAGTGATGAATGTACAACACCTCAAGATATGTACAATGACTATAAAGCAATCAGACAAGAAATGTGTAATCATCCTACTGATGATTATTATTATTGCCGAAGAATTAGGTCCGGCTAATATTATTTTGACTTTTTGTCCACATTTAGAAGGAAATGCTACATTTCAGTTAAACGCTGGTGAAAATAAATATCTAAGTGTTTCCCTGCCCAAGATACTCGACTCCCTGAATTCTATCCACAGACTCAGGTTAAAAATCCCATAATGCGTCAATCTTACAAAGTAAAATGCTATGTAACGTTGAAAAAGACATGGGAAGTTAGTGACACAAAAAGATAAAAGAAGAGAAAGAGGCAAATTACTACATAGTATGTTCAGAAAGCTTTCTCTTTAGTAAATATAAGAAAAATACTGGAGAGATACACTAAAATGTTAACAGTAGTTGTATCTGGGTAGCGGGATTACCTATGATTTTTTTCCTTCTAATTATCTGTTTTCTTCAAAATTTTTACAATGAACATATTATGATAATAAGAAAAAAATACATGTTACTAAGAAGGGTAACTCAGACTTAACATCCCCTAAATAAATTTGAAAAATTAAAAATTTCTACAAAGAAAAGTTCATGTAGAGAGATTTTAAATTTGACATTAGGAGTTCAATGACAATATAAAATTAGGATTAAAATTCAATTAAAGTAAAATAAACCACAGAATATTAAAAATAGAAGAGACTTTGGAGTCTACTTAGTCTAAGCCCCTCAACTCACAGCAGAAACACCCTCTCTTGGATTGATTCCAGAAGCCTTAATCCTTGACGTTTCCCTCTTCCCCCATTAATAGTACTCATTTCTTTTTCAGTCAAAAAGATGTAAAACATCTACATTCAAAAACTAGAATGCACACACTAAAGTGGGAGTAATCTTACTTGTGATCAAGACATAATCAAGCCTTAGGCTTTTAGTGGCAAAGCCCCGACATTGCAACAGATGGGGATGGTACTATGCAGACCAAGGATATTGGAAATTAAACATCACATTCCCTACTTCAAAAAGTGAGAAAAAGAGGAGAGTCTGTGGAAAGGCTCTAGAACAATCGCACAAGGTTTATTTATTTTCACGGATTGGAGTCTTAAGGTTGCACACACACACACACACACACACCCCTCCACTTTCCACTGCAGCTCTTTCACACTTGTACTCCTCAAGTCCAAGTATTGTTCTGTCCCGCTCTCCACAGGTGACTGTGCCTGGAATTGGCTGAGAAAGTAAAAGAACCTCAGGTCGGCAGCGCTGACACAGTGAGGAACAGACACTGAGACGCTGGCAGGTTCCAGCTCTGCTTGTTCTCCTCCGCTCCACATCCAACTCCTCCACCCTACAACAGGCCCTGAAGACAAAAGCAAGCCCAGGCCCACCACCAGGTGCAGTGGCAACAGCCTTCTACAGACTCTCCACCAGCAACCCTTCAGGCCTGACTCTAGCAGCTAGATGGGCCTGGCTTTCTGGAGTGCCCTGTGGGCCCCAACTGTCCACCTATGCCAGTGCTTCAGGAAGGCTGGTTAGTGCAGCTTCCCTGATCTTCCAAACCCCACTCCTCCCTCAACTGTGTAATGAGTTAAGTCCTATAATAAATCCCTTAGTCCACAACACTCATTGTGGTTCTGCTTCCTGATCAATGTCTGTCGGGACATTGGCGCAATGGAAGTCATCCCTACAGTAAATATGGTAGCTGGGAATTTCTCTTAGAGAGCCAAGGACAAGAGCAAACCTGGATTGAAGAGCCCTAGTGAGAACAAAAGGACACCACTCACTGTCCTGTCAATCTAATACATATTCCTCTGGAATTGTCATGTCCAATTCGGAACCCACTAGCAACAGGAAGCCACTGAGCACTTAAAAAGTAGCTGTTACAAGTGGGAAATGAATTTTAAATTTTAACTGATTGAAATTTAAATTAAAAATCTGGTAATTCTAGTCTGTTACTGGAAAACTTTTAAGTATGGTTCAGAACAACCTGAATACGTGAATCTACATTTTCAACATTATGGCACCTAAATACGTATCGACTACTTCAGATGAAAATTTATAGTTCAAATCAAGATGAGCTGTGAGTATAAAATATAACGCATATCAGGAAAATAAGCTGTATATCATTTCACAATAAACATGTATACAATCACTATGTTGTACACCTAAAACTAATACAATATTGTACATCAATTATAATATCAAAATTTTTTAATTTCTGCATTTTGAAGACTTAGTATAAAAAAGCAAATCATAAAATACCTCAATTTTTATATAAATCACATTTTAAAATATTTTATATTAAATAGAAAAATATGTTTCAATTGAAGTACAGGTGATGTACAATATTATATAAATTATAGGTATACAAACAGTAATTTACAATTTTTAAAGGTTATATTCCATTTACAGTTATTATAAAATATGGCTATATTCTGTGTTGTACATCCTTGTAGATTATTTTATACATAATAGTTTGTACCTCTTAATTCCCTACCCCTACCTTGTCCCTTCCCTCCCCCACCCCCTGCGCTGGTAACCACTAGTTTGCTCTCTGTATCTGTGAGCCTGTTTCTTTTTTATTAGCAACCTAAGTGTCCATCAACAGATGAATGGATAAAGAAGACGGGTAGATATAAACAACGGAATACTCCTCAGCCATAAAAAAGAATGAAATTTTGCCACTTGCAACAACATGGATGGACGTGGAGGGTATTGTGTCAAGTGAAGTAAGTCTGACAGAGAAAGATAAATACCGTATGATATCACCTTTATGTGAAATCTAAAAAAAAATAAATAAATTGATGAATATAATAAAATATACTATTAAAATTTTAAAATACCATATGGAGAAGGCACTACGTCCATTTTACAAGTATTGATACCAAGGCTCAAAAGAAGTAAAGCAATGTGAGCAAGATGACACAGCTAGCACTCAGTGTAGAAGTACACTTTATGTGTTAAAAAAGAATAAAAAAGGTAAAAATCAAGACAACACACAGAGTAAAAAGGAAAAGATCATTTTCACATTCTTGCAGCACTCCTCCATCCTCAATCTTATAGTCTCCTCTGAATTAACAGTTTAATATATATTCCTCTCATACCATTTTCTATGCATTTGTGAACACCTTTATCAACACTGGTAATATCCAACGTTTAAGCTCTGCCAAAATAATAGGTTAAAAAAAATATTTACCTATTAAATGAGAGTCTCATGTGTCAGGCACTAGCTAGGCAACAGGAATATGCTAAGTAAGGATAACCAGCTACAGCTCTTGCCTGTATGGACTGACAATCTAGTGGTGAAGACAATCTAAATAATCATACAAGTGATAAACTATAATGTGAGTGAAGAGCTAGGAAGGAAAGAGATATGATGATATTAAAGTATTAAGGGGGTTCCCTGGCCTAATGGGGGAATGTCGGTTAAGATTTCCTTAAGTATGCTTTTCAAATATCTTGTTAATCTAATTTACAACATCTGATTATTAGACAGTTGAAGCATTTTTTTCCAAACAGAAGGAAAAAAACAGCCAGTAGCTATCAATTTCATTTCCTCTGCCCTCTTTTCTTTGAGGATGAGTTCTTATCCAGTGGCCTTTCCTCTATATTAGCAAGCTAGTATGATTGTGCTCTGTAAGGATTAAAAAAAAAAAGAAGAAGAAGAATATTCTAAAAACATTATGACTACATTTTTCTAAGCACTTGGTAAGACTTAAAGCACTTTAAAACTATGGCACTGTCTGTAGAGGTCTCTGGTTTTAAATATTACCTCCCTTTGGCATTCCCTGGTGGCGCAGCGGCTGAGAGTCCGCCTGCCAATGCAGGGGACACAGGTTCGAGCCCTGGTCTGGGAAGATCCCACATGCCGCGGAGCAACTAAGCCCGTGCGCCACAGCTACTGAGCCTGCGCGTCTGGAGCCTGTGCTCTGCAACGGGAGAGGCCGCGACAGCGAGAGGCCCGCGCACCGCGATGAAGAGTGGCCCCTCGCTTGCCGCAACTAGAGAAAGCCCTCGCACAGAAACGTAGACCCAACACAGCCAAAAATAAATTAATTAATTAATTAAAAAAAAATATTACCTCCCTTTAAAAAAAAAAACGGGCACATTAAATAAATTTGATCTCTCCCTCTCTGGGTTTTGGTCAGAACAAAAAGTTAATTAAGTTACATTTTGTCTAGGATAGCCAGATTGCTAGTAATAACCAAACTGATCCACATAAGAATAAATAGTACCACTTATAAGTTAGTTTGTACTTTTGTGTTTATGGGGAAAGAATCTAAGGACATATGTTCAAACTGGTTTCACAGCTATTCTAAATTTGGATTCTCCCCTGTACACACACCTTTGTACACAGAGATATAGAACTACACAGGTGTGAATTTAAGACGATTACTATTCCTAGCCATCATTAACATTTCAGAGTTAAAGCTGCCTGTAAGGAATATTTGCCAGTCTAAACCCATTTTAAAGCATTTCCCCCTGGGATTTTATTCATTAGAAATTATGTAACAATGAATTAAAAAGCTACATATCTTCTTTTAACTTCACTACAAAGGAAGGAATCACAACTGTCTTTAAGGTAGTCTGATTTTTCAGATTGCCTGTGGAGTTTCTACCCCAACAGAAAAAAAAAAAAAAAAGGTCTGGGGGCTTCCCTGGCAGTGCAGTGGTTAAGACTCCCTGCATCCCCTGCAAGGGGCACGGGTTCGATCCCTGAATCCCTGCAAGCCACATGGCACGGCCATAAAAAAAATGTCAGCAGGAAATTCAACAAGGAAAAAGATACAGGACTTGTAGTGTTTTTCTAAAAAAATTTTATTCCACTTTATAAGAAATGGATGGGCTTCCCTGATGGCGCAGTGGTTGAGAGTCCGCCTGCTGATGCAGGGGACACGGGTTTGTGCCCCGGTCTGGGAAGATCCCACATGTCGCGGAGCGGCTGGGCCCGTGAGCCATGGCCGCTGAGCCTGCGCGTCCGGAGCCTGTGCTCCGCAACGGGAGAGGCCGCAACAGTGAGAGGCCCGCGTACCGCACCAAAAAAAAAAAAAAAAAAGAAAGAAATGGAAATTAAAATAAGAATTCTGGTTACCAAACTAGGAAAATTAAAGGTATAATATTCAACGGTGCTCAGTCATTTTGATAATTTCCTTCTCTGCATATATGGTGAGATAAGCATTCTAACCTACTACAGGGATCATAAAAAGAGAGCATTTCCATAAATCATCAAAAACATTAAAAATATTAACTGTTCAACCTAGTAACTTTACTGCTAAAAATCGCTAATTAAATACTCATAAATGCAGAGAAATATCTACCTATAAAGATATCTGTCACAAAGCTATTAATGGTGAAAAACTAGTTTTCTGGAGTAGGAACTTATACATTAAAATTCATATCTCAGTACATGATAAAGAAGAATGCTCAAGTGTTGGGGAAAGAGATCACAACTGCATGAAAATATCCAGAAATATGTAGAAAGACACTCTAACAGCATCTAAACAACTGAAGTAGACTATAGGTAGTAGGATATATCTGTACTTGAATTTTCCAAATTGTCTATAGCAAATGTAAATAGCAAATAGTCTATTTGCTATTGTCTATAGCAAATATAAATTACAAAAAAGAATTCAGAAAATGGTTTTAAGAATTTAAAATCTGGGTATGGCTCTCTGACAAAGGAACTCACAATATGGTAAAAAAAAAAAAAAAAAAACCAAAAAACAAAAACCACACACAGAACATTTAAATAAAAACAAACCGTCTTCTTTAAAAAAAGGATTTGGTAAAACTTTTGGGATGCTCTTCATCTCTTTATGTTTATATCCAGAACAAATGTTAGTAGTCTAGTACTTCCAGGATTCTATTAGGAGAATGAGATACAAAGACTTACAGGGAAGTTCACTGCCACATTAAAAGTTACTGATAATAGCATGCACAACTTCATATTTTCCTTTCTTACCTGAAGTGAGAATCATCTCCTTCCTCAAATTCCCCAGCCCCAAGGTGCCTTTTGAAGATTCTTTCATGCACACAAACATGTAAATGCACAGTTTCTTTAAAAAACAAAACAAATAAAAAAAAAAACCGGGACTTCCCTGGTGGTCCAGTGGTAAAGAACCTGCCTTCCAATGCAGGAGACGCAGGTTTGGTTCCTGGTCGGGAAACTGAGATCCCACAGGCCATGGGGCAACTAAGCCCAAGTGCCACAACTACTGAGCTCATGTGCCGAGCTCGACGAGAGAGCCCACATGTCACAAACTACAGAGCCAATACCCTCTGGAGCCCATGTGCCACAACTACAGAGCCCACAGGCCCTGGAGCCCATGCACTACAACTAGAGAGAAAACCTGCACGCCACAGCTAGAGAAAAGCCTGTGCGCCGCAGAGACTGTGTGTCATAACGAAAGATCCCACACGCCTCAACGAAGATACTGTGTGCTGCAACTAAGACCCAATACAGCTAAAAGAATAAGGAAAATAAATACTAAAAAAAGTTTAAAAAATAAAAATTTTAAAATATACACCAAAAGTCAAATACACTATTTCACAATTTTTTCAAATGATGTATTTTGGATATCTTTCCAGATGTGTACATAGAGATCAACTTTCTTCTTTTGTGACAAGTAGTCCATTTTATGAACATAATAAATATATTCAACTATTTCTCTATTGATGAACATTCAGGTTGTTCCCAGTAGTTATTTCTTCTTCTAAAATAATAGGGCAAAAATAATTATAGGAGTAGTAAGATCTCATGCTTCAGGAGGTTAGCAGATAACCCAAGATGATATAGGAAATTGTTTCTTTTGTTACTTCCATGTTGGTCTACCTGAAACACTGTAAATTCCATTTACAGTCTTTTAAAATACTAGACCCTAAGGGCAGGACTTCTGCGTTAACTAAATTGGTAATATGATTAAGTGTATGGTAAAAACCATTTGCTCACAGAAGCAAGTTATTTAATTATTATAAGTCATAAAATAATTGCATAATGAGGTATCATCTGGAGTATTTTCAATGTATCAAAGGTGGGATTAGAATTTATAATAATGGTACCCCAATTTCTCAAATCTATTTGTTGGGAAAATCAAATTTTGGTATCATGTTATTGCCACTCCAAATCAAATAAATCACGTGTCTTTGGTCATGTTCTTCAAAAAACTAAATAAATAAATAAAAATAGGGCAATAAACATCTATTTATTTTTGACTTTCTCAGGCAAACATACTTGATAAGTGCAAATACCTCATGATCCAATAGGTTTAAATCAATAAGACATTGGCCAAAACTGCCCCAAGAGTCATAGCAGTTTACATTTCCAACTACAGGGACTTCCCTGGTGGTGCAGTGGTTAAGAATCCGCCTGCCATTGCAAGGGGACACAGGTTCGAGCCCTGGCCTTGGAAGATCCCAAATGCCGCAGAGCAACTAAGCCCATGCACCACAACTACTGAGCCTGTGTACCACAACTACTGAAACCCATGCCTAGAGCCCATGCTCCGCAACAAGAGAAGCCACCACAATGAGAAGCCCACGCACCAAAACAGAGTAGCCCCCACTCGCCGCAATTAGAGAAAGCCCACATGCAGCAACGAAGACCCAACACAGCCAAAAAATAAATAAATTAAAAAATTTTTTCCAACTACTAAGGACTATTTCTCCACACCCTTGCCAAACTTTACTTTTTATGAATCTGACAGGTAAAAAATAAAATCCCATTGTTTAAATTTGTGATAAGATTCTGAGACTGAATGACAAGGGTCTACCATATCTCCTTAACTTACTTTTACAAAATTCAGCATTTTTTCATTTGTTATTTGTCCCCGTTTCCCCCAATAGTTCCCATTTCAGAAAATGGATCCACTTAAGTTTGCCAGACAAAATTCGATTCTGCTCTCCTTCACCCCCCACAATTGGCAAGTCTTATTAAACCTACTTCTGAAATTCATACTAAATCTGTCCACTTACCTTGTCTCCATTATTACCATACTAGCCCAAGCCAAACACACTTTTCACCTGGACTACTGCAGCAGTCTCCTAACCGTTCTCTCTGCTTTATCACCTCCCACACCCTTAAAAGCCTTGTCGCCCCTTAAATATACCAAATTCAGGCCCATCCACCCACTCCAAGGCCTTCCTGTTCCCTCTGCTTATAACAGTTTTATCCTGGTGTTAAACCAGTTTCTCTACATGGCTGGCTCATCGTGCAGGTCTTCAGCTTAAATGTCACCTCCTCAGACAGAGGCCTTCCCTCAATAATGTGTGGAGAAATAATTTATGTAACCACTAATCCCCTACCCCAGTCATTCCTTATCACGTCCCCTTGTTCAGTTTCTTTCCTATTACTTAGCGTAACCTGAAATATTATTTGTTCCTATTCCCCACCATACTTCTGTAGTTACGTATAGTTCACACCTCTTTTATAGGAGCATATCTGTTCACAACTGTATTCATAGCATCTAGAGCAGTTTATTACACGCTGACTAAAAGAACTGTCTCTTCGTGTGTGTTTTAACTTTTTACAGGGTTGTTAGTCTCATTAAATTCATAAGAATACTCTAATTTAAGAAATTTAATCCTCTGTTATGTAGTACAAATATCTTTTCTCCTTGATCACATATTCACCCATTAAAAGCATATAATTCAATGGTTTTTAACATTTCCACAGAGTTGTGCAATGATCACAATTAAATTTAGAACATTCCATCACCCCACAAAGAAACCCATACCCTTTCAGCAGTCACTTCAATTCCCTCCTACCTCTCCCAGCCCTAAGCAACCCATTAATCTCTGTATTTGCCTATTCTGGGCAACTCATATAGGTGGAATGATATAATATGTGATCTTTCTTAACTAGCTTTTCTCACTTTAGCATACTGTTTAAGGTTCATCCATGCTTTAGTATGAATCAGGTCTTCATTCCTTCTTACTGCCAACTATTCCTCTGTATGGATATACCACATTTTGTTATACCACTCATCAACTGACATCTGAATTGTCCCCATGTTTTGGGCACTATGAAAAATATTGTAAACATTCATGTACAAGTCTTGCATGGACACATGCTTTCATTTCTCTTAAGTATACTCCCAGGAACAAATTTCTGGGTCATACAGTAACTCTGTGTTTAACCTTTGGAGTAACTGCCAAACTGTTTTCCAAAGCGGCTATAATATTTCACATTAGCAATGTATGAGAGTACTAGTTTTTCAATAACGGTTATTATCTTTTTTTTTTTTCCTTACAGCCATCCTACTGGACGTGAAGAAGCTCAACTGTTCAAAGACTAGATAATCTGAGCAAAAAAGGATGACTGCAATGGATCAAGACACATCAAACACACTAAATCCATGAGTCCACAGTGACACTGAAAAACAATTTACTGGTCAGCTTTGAAGAACCCTGGAAAATCAGGTCAATATTATGAAAGAAAATAGAGAATAATCATCAAGCGTTTATCTGCCTTTTCTAAGTGTCCTATTTTTCAGGTTAACCAAACAGTTGATGAAAGTAAGTTTACTTCTGTAAAAGTATACCAGCTAATAAATAAAGGCATGAGAATTAGAAAACTGCTATTTGGCAACCCCTAATAAATTAATGCAACTAGGTAGTAATGATCAATAGCTGCTAAGATCAATTTACAGAAGTACCCAATAGCACCTATGAAGTATTCTTTCCATTCTGAGGGCAGGCTGGAGTAAACTTACACAGTGCACGCAAACACGCCTTCAGGCAATCTCAAATACAAAACCCATTTTAAAATACAAATTATAACCGGTACTGACCAAATATTTTCAGAAAACCAACAGATTCAATGAGGCAGCAAATCTTAACATAAAACCTATACTTGATGAAATAAAGGAAAATAAAGCCAAGAACAAAACTTTAAAATAAATATTGTATTCCCAGAAAGATCCCAGAACATCCACTGGAGACACTGAAAGTTAAAATGTGATTATGTAAGTAAAGTCAATATGTGGTCTGACTGATAGAAAAGATAGACCCTGAAAACTTAATAGTGAGGTGGAAAGACAAAGCAGTTTTCCCAGAATTATATTAAGCAGGAGGACAATATATGTTGAAAAATGAAAGAAAACTGCAAAACTACCATTCAACTGGACACTTCCTAAGCTCTTTACATGTACTATCTCACTCCTCTTTATAGCAACTGTTCACAATAGGTACTAGTACCAGAGGACAATTAAAATAAGAGTTAAAAAAATTTTAAACCATTCAAGTTTCATCTGCGGTAATGACAAGATTATTCAGATTAATCTTCTTCCTAAAAATAGAAAATCCTGAATTAATAAAAAAGACATCTTAGATCTTAGAAGATAGTGGAAAACCAGCCTAATTCTGGGGAAAAAAGAAAAGCCAAAATCCAGAAGAGAAAGCAAATTACCAGAGCACCAAAATCACTGATCCTATGAATGTATCTGCCCATTCAGCAAAGTTGGGTTTTGGTTCTAAGGCCTGGAGAGGCAAAGGGAGAGAAGATTCAAAGCATGCCCCAGCAGGGAGTCTAATAGGACACCGCATCTATTGAGCTGAGATCCCCAAGAATACCTCAGGGTAAAAATGAACCAGAATGAAATCAAGGCCCAAAACCTCTGCCAAGATACTGGAAATTTAAATCTCAAAGGTGGAGTTTGGCAGCAAATGAGGCACAGTTTGGGAAAAGAAGTGAACTAGAACATAGCACCAAAATATTCAAAATGAAGGGGAGAAACAACAAAAAAAGAAAATACCAAAGAGAGGATGCAAGAAGGACAGAATGAGAAAGTAGAATAAATGAAAGTAGAATAAATGTTTAATTAGAGTCACAGCAAAAGGAAACAGCAAAATGAAACAGAGGAAATATATGAAGAGATAATGGCTGTAAACTGAGTACCGAAGATACCAATCCATACATAAAAGAAGACCAAGAACTCATAAGCAAAAAAAAAAAAAAAAAAAAGTATCACATGTAGACTAAGAGTGAAATAGCAGGAAAAACACAGGGAAAATTAAAACAAACAGAAGAGACAAAGACAAGAGATTTCAAAAAAAGACTGATTTGTCAACAAAACCTTGAAAGCCTGAAGATAAACAACAAATACAGACTGAACGAGCCAAGCCAGAATTCTACAACCAGCAAATATAGCCTAAGAAAGGAAGATGAAATAAAGACATTTTCAGGGAAAATAAAAAAGAATTCATTACCAGTACACTCACACTAAAGATGTTCCTCAGCCAGAAGGAGAATGAACCCACATGAAAGCACAGAAATTCAGAAAAAAAGAACAATGAAAATAGGAAATATGTGAGCAAGACTAAGTAAATAATGATTATATAAAATAATTCCTTCTGGGATTTAAAAAATATATATACAGGGCTTCCCTGGTGGTGCAGTGGTTGAGAGTCTGTCTGCCAATGCAGGGGACACGGGTTCGTGCCCTGGTCCGGGAAGATCCCACATGCCACGGAGCGGCTAGGCCCGTGAGCCATGGCCGCTGAGCCTGCGCGTCTGGAGCCTGTGCTCCGCAACGGGAGAGGCCACAGCAGTGAGAGGCACGCATACCGCAAAAAAAAAAAAAAAATATATATATATATATAGATAGATAGATAGATAGATAGATACACAATTAAAATGCTTAGTAACGACAACATAAAAACTGTGGGGACAGGCTAACTGGAGTTCTATAAGGTCTTCACATTTTCCAGAAGTGATGAAAGCACTAATTTGTGAGATACTAGTAAGTCAAAGATGTGCGCTGTAATCCCTAGGGCACCCAGAAAAAGAACAGTAAAAGAATGTTTAATCATACAACAGGGGTCATGCGCGAGCGTCCTGCGCCAGCCTCGCGGGCTTCTTCCGTGCGCGGCATGAAAGCGACAGCCTTTCCCTCGCACCTGACTGGGCCTCTGCGGCGAGGAGGTGCTGCAAGAAAGGAAATCTGAGGCACAGAGAAGTTAACTGCCTGGTCCAAGATCACAGAACTAAGCTGTGAGACTTGAGTTGGTGTCCTTCGTGCATCACATCTTCCCCATCACTTAAGAAGCCACTGAGATACTTGCATATTTAGCTGTCTCCTACCTGTGGGAGACTTCCGGGAAGATGGCGGAAGAGTAAGACGCGGACATCACCTTCCTCCCCACAGATACACCAGAAATACATCTACACGTGGAACAACTCCTACAGAACACCTACTGAACGCTGGCAGAAGACCTCAGACCTCCCAAAAGGCAAGAAACCCCCCACGTACCTGGTTAGGGCAAAAGAAAAAAATAAACAGAGACAAAAGGATAGAGACGGGACCCGCACCAGCGGGAGGGAGCTGTGAAGGAGGAAAAGTGTCCACACACTAGGAAGCCCCTTCGCGGGCGGAGACTGCGGGTGGCAGAGTGGGGGAGCTTCGGAGTCGCGGAGGAGAGCACAGCAACAGGGGTGCGGAGGGCAAAGCGGAGAGATTGCAGCACAGAGGATCAGGGCCGACCGGCACTCACCAGCCGAGAGGCTTGTCTGCTCACCCGCCGGGGCGGGCGGGGCTGGGAGCTGAGGCTCCGGCTTCAGTCGCAGCACCGGAGAGGACTGGGGTTGGCGGCGTGAACACAGCCTGCAGGGGGAAAAGTCTGGACCTGCCGAAGAGGCAAGAGACGTTTTCTTCCCTCTTTATTTCCTGGTGCGCGAGTAGAGGGGATTAAGAACGCTGCTTAAAGGAGCTCCAGAGATGGGCGCGAGCCGCGGCTAAAAGTGCGGACCCCAGAGACAGACATGAAACGCTAAGGCCGCTGCTGCCGCCACCAAGAAGCCTGTGTGCAAACACAGGTCACTATCCACACCCCCATTCCGGGAAGCCTGTGCAGCCCGCCACTGCCAGGGTTCCGGGATCCAGGGACAACTTCCCCGGGAGAACACACAGCGCGCCTCAGGCTGGTGCAACGTCACGCCGGCCTCTGCCGCCGCAGGCCCGCCCCGCACTCCATGACCCTCCCTACCACCATCACCACCACCACCACCACCCCCGCCCCCCCCGGCCTGAGTGAGCCAGAGCCTCCGAATCAGCGGCTCCTTTAACCCCGTCCTGTCTGAGCAAAGAACAGACGCCCTCCGGTGACCTACACGCACAGGCGGGGCCAAATCCAAAGCTGAGCCCCTGGGGGCTGTGAGAACAAAGAAGAGAAAGGGAAATCTCTCCCAGCAGCCTCAGAAGCAGCGGATTAAAGCTCCACAATCAACATGATGAACCCTGCATCTGTGGAATACATGAATAGACAACGAATCATCCCAAATTAAGGAGCCGTGTGGATGAAAGGCTCTTGGTGCTGCAGCCAGGAGTTAGTGCTGTGCCTCTGAGGTGGGAGAGCCAACTTCAGGACACTGGTCCACAAGAGGCCTCCCAGCTGAACATAATATCAAACGGCGAAAATCTCCGAGAGATCTCCATCTCAACGCCAGCACCCAGCTTCACTCAACGGCCAGCAAGCTACAGTGCTGGACATCCTATGCCAAACAACTAGCAAGACAGGAACACAACCCCACCCATTAGCAGAGAGGCTGCCCAAAATCATAATAAGTCTACAGACACCCCAAAACACACCACCAGACGTGGACCTGCCCACCAGAAAGACAAGATCCAGCCTCATCCACCAGAACACAGGCACTAGTCCCCTCCACCAGGAAGCCTACACAACCCACTGAACCAACCTTAGCCACTGGGGACAGACACTAAAAAACAACAGGAACTACGAACCTTCAGCCTGCAAAAAGGAGACCCCAAACACAGTAAGATAAGCAAAATGAAAAGACAGAAAAACACACAGCAGATCAAGGAGCAAGATAAAAACCCACCAGACCTAACAAATGAACAGGAAATAGGCAGTCTACCTGAAAAAGAATTCAGAATAATGATAGTAAAGATGATCCAAAATCTTGGAAATAGAATAGAAAAAATACAAGAAACATTTAACAAGTACCTAGAAGAACTAAAGATGAAACAAACAATGATGAACAACACAATAAATGAAATGAAAAATACTCTAGATGGGATCAATAGCAGAATAACTGAGGCAAAAGAACGGATAAGTGACCTGGAAGATTAAATAGTGGAAATAACTCATGCAGAGCAGAATAAAGAAAAAAGAATGAAAAGAACTGAGGACAGTCTCAGAGACCTCTGGGACAACATTAAACGCACCAACATTCGAATTATAGGGGTTCCAGAAGAAGAAGAGAAAAAGAAAGGGACTGAGAAAATATTTGAAGAGATTACAGTAGAAAACTTCCCTAATATGGGAAAGGAAATAGTTCATCAAGTCCAGGAAGCACAGAGAGTGCCATACAGGATAAATCCAAGGAGAAATACGCCAAGACACATATTAATCGAACTGTCAAAAATTAAATACAAAGAAAGCATATTAAAAGCAGCAAGGGAAAAACAACAAATAACACACAAGGGAATCCCCATAAGGTTAACAGCTCATCTTTCAGCAGAAACTCTGCAAGCCAGAAGGGAGTGGCAGGACATATTGAAAGTGATGAAGGAGAAAAACCTGCAACCAAGATTACTCTACCCAGCAAGGATCTCATTCAGATTTGATGGAGAAATTAAAACCTTTACAGACAAGCAAAAGCTGAGAGAGTTCAGCACCACCAAACCAGCTCTACAACAACTGCTAACAGAACTTCTCTAGGCAAGAAACACAAAAGAAGGAAAAGACCTACAATAACGAACTCAAAACAATTAAGAAAATGGGAATGGGAACATACATATCCATAATTACCTTAAATGTAAATGGACTAAATGCTCCCACCAAAAGACACAGATTGGCTGAATGGATACAAAAACAAGACGCATATATTTGCTGTCCACAAGAGACCCACTTCAGACCTAGAGACACATACAGACTGAAAGTAAGGGGATGGAAAAAGGTATTTCATGCAAATGGAAACCAAAAGAAAGCTGGAGTAGCAATTCTCATATCAGACAAAATAGACTTTAAAATAAAGACTATTAGAAGAGACAAAGAAGGACACTACATAATGATCAAGGGATCAATCCAAGAATAAGATACAACAATTGTAAATATTTATGCACCCAACATAGGAGCACCTCAATACATAAGGCAAATACTAACAGCCATAAAAGGGGAAATCGACAGTAACACATTCGTACTAGGGGACTTTAACACCCCACTTTCACCAATGGACAGATCATCCAAAATGAAAATAAATAAGGAAACACAAGCTTTAAATGATACATTAAACAAGATGGACTTAATTGATATTTATAGGACATTCCATCCAAAAACAACAGAATACACATTTTTCTCAAGTGCTCATGGAACATTCTCCAGGATAGATCATATCTTGGGTCACAAATCAAGCCTTGGTAAATTTAAGAAAATTGAAATTGTATCAAGTATCTTTTCCGACCACAACGCTATGAGACTAGATATCAATTACAGGAAAAGATCTGTAAAAAATACAAACACATGGAGGCTAAACAATACACTACTTAATAACGAAGTGATCACTGAAGAAATCAAAGAGGAAATCAAAAAATACCTAGAAACAAATGACAATGAAGACACAACGACTCAAAATCTATGGGATGCAGCAAAAGCAGTTCTAAGAGGGAAGTTTATAGCAATACAATCCTACCTTAAGAAACAGGAAACACCTCAAATAAACAACCTAACCTTGCACCTAAAGCAATCAGAGAAAGAACAAAAAAACCCCAAAGTTAGCAGAAGGAAAGAAATCATAAAAATCAGATCAGAAATAAATGAAAAAGAAATGAAGGAAACGATAGCAAAGATCAATAGAACTAAAAGCTGGTTCTTTAAGAAGATAAACAAAATTGATAAACCATTAGCCAGACTCATCAAGAAAAAAAGGGAGAAGACTCAAATCAACAGAATTAGAAATGAAAAAGAAGTAACAACTGACACTGCAGAAATACAAAAGATCATGAGAGATTACTACAAGCAACTCTATGCCAATAAAATGGACAACCTGGAAGAAATGGACAAATTCTTAGAAATGCACAACCTGCCAAGACTGAATCAGGAAGAAATAGAAAATATGAACAGACCAATCACAAGCACTGAAATTGAAACTGTCATTAAAAATCTTCCAACAAACAAAAGCCCAGGATCAGATGGCTTCACAGGCGAATTCTATCAAACATTTAGAGAAGAGCTATCACCTATCCTTCTCAAACGCTTCCAAAATATAGCAGAGGGAAAAACACTCCCCAACTCATTCTACGAGGCCACCATCACCCTGATACCAAAACCAGACAAGGATGTCACAAAGAAAGAAAACTACAGGCCAATATCACTGATGAACACAGATGCAAAAATCCTCAACAAAATACTAGCAAACAGAATCCAACAGCACATTAAATGGATCATACATCATGATCAAGTGGGGTTTATTCCAGGAATGCAAGGATTCTTCAATATACGCAAATCAATCAACGTGATACACCATATTAACAAACTGAAGGAGAAAAACCATATGATCATCTCAATAGATGCAGAGAAAGCTTTTGACAAAATTCAACACCCATTTATGATTAAAAAAAAAACCCTGCAGAAAGTAGGCATAGAGGGAACTTTCCTCAACGTAATAAAGGCCATATATGACAAACCCACAGACAACATCGTCCTCAATGGTGAAAAACTGAAAGCATTTCCACTAAGATCAGGAACAAGACAAGGCTGCTCACTCTCACCACTCTTATTCAACACAGTTTTGGAAGTTTTAGCCACAGCAATCAGAGAAGAAAAGGAAATAAAAGGAATCCAAATCGGAAAAGAAGAAGTAAAGCTGTCACTCTTTGCAGATGACATGATACTATACATAGAGAATCCTAAAGATGCTACCAGAAAACTACTAGAGCTAATCAATGAATCTGGTAAAGTAGCAGGATACAAAATTAATGCACAGAAATCTCTGGCATTCCTATACACTAAGGATGAAAAATCTGAAAGTGAAATCAAGAAAACACTCCCATTTACCATTGCAACAAAAAGAATAAAATATCTAGGAATAAACCTACCTAAGGAGACAAAAGACCTGTATGCAGAAAATTATAAGACACTGATGAAAGAAATTAAAGATGATACAAATAGATGGAGAGATATACCATGTTCTTGGACTGGAAGAATCAACATTGTGAAGATGACTCTACTACCCAAAGCAATCTACAGATTCAATGCAATGCCTATCAAACTACCACTGGCATTTTTCACAGAACTGGAACAAAAAATTTCACAATTTGTATGGAAACACAAAAGACCCCGAATAGCCAAAGCAATCTTGAGAACGAAAAACGGAGCCGGAGGAATCAGGCTTCCTGACTTCAGACTATACTACAAAGCTACAGTAATCAAGACAGTATGGTACTGGCACAAAAACAGAAATACAGATCAATGAAACAGGATAGAAAGCCCAGAGATAAACCCACGCACATATGGTCACCTTATCTTTGATAAAGGAGGCAGGAATGTACAGTGGAGAAAGGACAGCCTCTTCAATAAGTGGTGCTGGGAAAACTGCACAGGTACATGTAAAAGTATGAGATTAGATCACTCCCTAACACCATACACAAAAATAAGCTCAAAATGGATTAAAGACCTAAATGTAAGGCCAGAAACTATCAAACTCTTAGAGGAAAACATAGGCAGGACACTCTATGACATAAATCACAGCAAGATCCTTTTTGACCCACCTCCTAGAGAAATGGAAATAAAAACAAAAATAAACAAATGGGACCTAATGAAACTTCAAAGCTTTTGCACAGCAAAGGAAACCATAAACAAGACCAAAAGGCAACCCTCAGAATGGGAGAAAATATTTGCAAATGAAGCAACTGACAAAGGAGTAATCTCCAAAATTTAGAAGCAGCTCATGCAGCTCAATAACAAAAAAACAAACAACCCAATCCAAAAATGGGCAGAAGACCTAAATAGACATTTCTCTAAAGAAGATATACAGACTGCCAACAAACACAGGAAAGAATGCTCAACATCACTAATCATTAGAGAAATGCAAATCAAAACTACAATGAGATATCATCTCACACCAGTCAGAATGGCCATCATCAAAAAATCTAGAAACAATAAATGCTGGAGAGGGTGTGGAGAAAAGGGAACACTCTTGCACTGTTGGTGGGAATGTAAATTGATACAGCCACTGTGGAGAACAGTATGGAGGTTCCTTAACAAACTAAAAATAGAATTACCATATGACCCAGCAATCCCACTACTGGGCATATACCCTGAGAAAACCATAATTCAAAAAGAGTCATGAACCAAAATGTTCATTGCAGCTCTATTTACAATAGCCCAGAGATGGAAACAACCTAAGTGTCCATCATCGGATGAATGGATAAAGAAGACGTGGCACATATATACAATGGAATATTACTCAGCCATAAAAAGAAACGAAATTGAGCTATCTGTAATGAGGTGGATAGACCTAGAATCTGTCATACAGAGTGAAGTAAGTCAGAAAGAGAGAGACAGATACCGTATGCTAACACATATATATGGAATTTAAGGGAAAAAAATGTCATGAAAAACCTAGGGGTGAAACAGGAATAAAGACACAGACTTACTAGAGAATGGACTTGAGGCTATGGGGAGGGGGAAGGGTAAACGGTGACAAAGCAAGAGAGAGGCATGGACATATATACACTACCAAACGTAAGGTAGATAGCTAGTGGGAAGCAGCCGCATAGCACAGGGAGATCAGCTCGCTGCTTTGTGACCGCCTGGAGGGGTGGGATATGGAGGGTGGGAGGGAGGGAGACGCAAGCGGGAAGAGATATGGGAACATATGTATATATATAACTGATTCATTTTGTTGTGAAGCTGAAACTAACATACCATTGTAAAGCAATTATGCTCCAATAAAGATGTAAAAAAAAAAAATCATACAACAGGAAGGCTAAGTATGAATAAGGAACACTTGATTAATCCAAAAGAAGGCCACACAGAACATGAAGGACAAAGACCCAATAAAGGTGATATACTTAATATTGTAAGTATATTAATAGTTCAACTACATGTTTTTTAAAAAAACCCAAACTGCAATTAATACACATATTGGTAGAATTAGTTAAAAATCAAAATTTCAACTATATGCTGCTTTCCAAAGTCGTGTCTTAAAAACAGAAGGTTACTGATAGGTTGAAAAATATGAGAAAAGATACTCCATGCCAAAACTAACCAAAGAAAGCTGGTGTAACTAAACAAATGTCAAACAAAATAATGTTAAGGCAAAAACATAAGAGATAAAGAAGGGCATTTCATGAGTATAAAGGGACCAATCCCCTAGAGGGATAATTCTAAAACTCAACAGTCTATAAAAATCTATAACAGAAAAAAAAATCAACAAACCTCAAATGAGAGATAGTCAAGACTACAATAAAAGCTAGTGATTTTAACACATTTCTCTTGGTAACTGATAGAATAAGATAACCACAAATAAGAATATGGAAGATCAAACATAAAATTAACAAACCTGACCTAACTGACACAAACACAACACTGCATTGAACATGTGGTCAACACACTTTCTCCACAAGTGTACATACAACCTTTAACAAAGCAGGGCATAAAGAAGTCTCAACAACTTCTGAAGACTAAAACCACATGGAAGATTTTCTATGAATATAGTACAATTAAGGTAAAACTCTATTTATAAAAAGACAACAAAAAGTCCCAAATGTTTTGAAGTTAAACCACACACTTCTTCAGGGATCAACAAGACACCCAATGGAATTAAGAAAATATTTTTAACTGAATGATAAGTAAAAACACATCACAGGTCACAGAATGCACTTAAATCCATGCTTAGAAGGAAACGTACAGCCTGTGGTGCATGTATTCGAAAGATTACAAATCAATGATCAGGATGATGTCAGTGGAATGGCAGAGCAAGGACCTCTCTCCTCCATAAAAGAAGTGAGAACACCAGCAAAAACTGTCAGACTGAACTTTTTCAGAACTCTGAAAATTAAACAAAGGCTTGCAGTAATCAGGAATATTTAAATCACAAAGTAGCTAATCCTGGTAAAAACAGTACACTTTCAGACCTTTTAACTTGCACTACTCCCATCTCCTCTCTAGCTCTGCAGTAACCTTAAAAACCAAGAGCCCACAATCACAGTGAAAATTAGCATCCTGGAAGCCACCAGAAGGGGCAGAACAGGATTGGAGGTCAAGTCCCATCCCCAGAGACTGTCATTACTTGATTTTTGCAGTGGTTCCATGGAAGCTTCCATTTTTCTAGGCTGTCTTTGTCCTGCCTTGGAGCTCACCCAGTATGAACAGCCTTTCTCTAGGAGAGAAGTCTGTTAAACAATCAAAGGCAAGCATTAAACATCTGGTGCCTCAGGTAGTAAGTAACAGTTTAGGCAAACAATAGACTACCAAAAAAGCTTAAAAGGAAAAGCTGAGGAATGAGATACACACAGAGGGCTTTAAAAAGTTCAACATATCCCTGTGAAACTGGAAGGCCCTAAGTTCTCACTTCTGATTAACCATGAGCCTCTGCACAAGCAGGGAAGTGAAGGCTACTCACTAAGCTGTAGGGATCAGCATGGAAGGCATGCTGGACCCCTTGGCAAAGGACGAAAGACTTACTGGTTCCAGGCATGTAAGGAAACCTCTGTCCAATCGTTAGCTGACCACTAAGATAACCAAAGAGAGATTATACACTATTGATAGTATTATAAAATAAACAACTAATGAGAGTCTACTGTATAGCACAGGGAACTCTACTCAATGCTCTGTGGTGACTTAAATGGGAAGGAAATCCAAAAAAGAGGGGATATATGTATATGTATAACTGATTCACGTTGCTGTACAGTAGAAACCAACACAACACTCTAAAGCACCTATACCGCAATAAAAATTTTTTTAAGAAGTAAAAAGGAAAACTTTACAGAATTAGTTGAGAAAAGTCACTAAACAACAACAAACAGAAAGAACAAACTCTGGGGAAAAGGGGTAATCTGATTTCCAGACTTGTCGTATTAAACTATTTAGTGTCCCCTTTTCAACGAAGTATTTACAAAATATGCAAAGAAAAACAAACCAAGAAAATATGACCCATTCACAGGGGGAAAAATAAATCAATCAATCAAAAGAAATGACCTTAGACTAAGCATTTCAAGTACTAGACCAAGACTTCAATCAGTTATTTTAACTACGTTTGAGGAGCCAAAGGAAAAAATGTCTAAAAGACTAAAGGGATGCATACGAACAATGTCTCACCTGTGAAAGGAAAATCAAAATCGAGTCAGTATTACTAAGGGAGCTCTCTAAAATGGAGCCAGGAGGCCACTGAGAAGTGTGACTTATGCATGCCTCAGCCTGGATGGAACCTGGCCTTTTGACCACTTATTGTCTTAACATGGGCATCCAGAACATCTTCTCAGTGTTCCAAGAACTCAAGATCCTTACTGAACGCTTACCCTAAAATAACTCATTACAGCCTATCCCTTAAGGGCAAACATCTCCTTTCTTGTATCAGAGCCAATCATACCTTTTTTTTTTTTTTCTGGTACGCGGGCCTCTCACTGCTGTGGCCTCTCCCGTTGCGGAGCACAGGCTCCAGACGCGCAGGCTCAGCGGCCATGGCTCACGGGCCCAGCCGCTCCACGGCATGTGGGATCTTCCGGGCCCGGGGCACGAACCCGTGTCCCCTTTATCGGCAGGCAGACTCTCAACCACTGCACCACCAGGGAAGCCCCAATCATAACTCTTGCCAGACTATTTTGACAACCTTGTAGCCCTTGTGGCTTTTGCCATTATAATCCCCTGACTGCTGCTCTTCCCTGAACACTCTTTCAGTTTTACCTAAATCTGTGTCTCCTGAATTGCAATTACTAAGACTCCAAGTAAACTCTGATTTGTAGCCTTCTGTTTTTCGTGGTAGACATGCCAAACAATATCAATGAAGAAAGAGAAATTATAAAAAAGAACCAGTTAGAAATTGTGGCACTGCAAAGTACAGTAACTGAAATGAAAAATTCAATACAGGGTCTCAGGATTTAAACAGGCAGAAGACAGAATCAGTGAACCTGGAGATAAGTCCACTGAAATTATCCAGTCTGAGAAAGAGAAAGAAAAAGTAATGAAGAAAAATGAGCAATCTCGGATACCTCTGGGATACAATCTAGAAGTCCCAAAAGGAGAGGACAGAGAAAACAGGGGAAAGAAGAATATGTGAAGAAAAAAATGACAGAAAATATCCCAAATTTGATGAAAACCATCAATCTATACATCCAAGAAATTAATGAACTTCAAGTAGGATAAATTCAAAGAGAGCCACAATGAGACACATCATACTCAAACTGTTGAAAGCCAGAGACAAGGAGAATCTTGAAATGTGCAAAAGAAAAGCAACCCATCATATATCCTCAATAAGATTAACAACTGATTTCTCATCAGAAACCATGGAGGCCAGAAGGCAGTAAGATGACACATTCACAGTGTTGAAAGAACAAACTCAACCCAGAATTTCTATGGCCAATAAAACATTCCTTTGAAAATGAATAAATTAAGATATTCCCAAATAAAACCTGAGAGAGTTTGCTGCTAGCAAACTTGCCCTACATAAATACTAAAGGTAGTCCTTCAGGTTAAAATGAAAAGATAAACTAGAAAGTTACTTTAATCCACACAAAGTAACAAAGACACCAGAAAAGCCAACTACACAGGTAAATATTAAAGACAGCATAAATACAGCTGTTCATAATTTTTCTATCTTATTAAAAGATAAATAAAAGTAATTATAAATCTGTGTTGAAGGGCACACAATGCACGTAATGTAATTCATATGACATTAACAGCACAAAAGAGAGGGAATGTAGCAATACTGGAGCAAAGTTTTTACATACAGTTGACCCTTGAACAATGTGGAGGTTAACCTTATATAACTTATACTCGGCCCTCCATATCCATGGTTCCTCCACACTGACAGAATTCAACCAACCACAGACTGTGTAATACCGCAGTATATACTACTGAAAAATATCTGCATATAAGTGGTTCCATGCAGTTCAAACCCACATTCAGGGTCAACTGTACTACTGAAATTAAATTGGTATTAATCTGAACTAGACTGTTATGAATTAAGATGCTAGTTGTAATCTCCAGGGCAGCCATTAAGAAAATAACTAAAAATATTCTAAAAGAAAAGACAAGGAAATTAAAATGGTACACTAGAAAATATCTACTTAAAAGAGTTAATGAGGAATAGAGAAAGAAAAAACATACGATAAATGGAAAACAAACAGCAAAATGATAGATGTATATCCTACCTTGCCATTAATTACATTAAATATAGGTAGACTAAACTGTCCAATTAAGAAGTCAGATTTTTAGGGACTTCCCTGGTGGCACAGTGGTTAAGAATCCGCCTGCCGATGCAGGGAACATGGGTTCAATCCCTGGTCCGGGAAGATCCCACATGGCTCAGAGCAACTAATAAGCCTGTGCGCCACAACTACTGAGCCTGTGTTCTAGAGCCCACGAGTCACAACTACTGAGCCCGCATGCCACAACTATTGGAGCCCATGCGCCTAGAGCCCGTGCTCCGCAACAAAAGAAGCCACCACAATGAGAATCCCACACACTGCAACAAAGAGCAGCCCCCGCTCGCCACAACTAGAGAAAGCCCACGCACAGCAATGAAGACCCAATGCAGCCAAAAATAAATAAATAAGTCAGATTTTTTTACATGGATTTTAGAAAACCATGATCTAAATATATGTTGTACAGAAGAGACAAACTTCAGACTCAAAGACACAAATAAGTTAAAAGTAAAAAGATGGAAATATATATATCCTGCAAAGAGTAATCAAAAGACCACTGGAGGGACTATACTAATATCAGACAAAATAAACCTTAAGACAAAAATTGTTATTAAAGACAAATAAGGACTTTCTCTAATGATAAAAGGGTCAATCCATCAAGAAGACATAACAATTATAAACACAGGTGAATCTAAGAACAAAGCACCAAAATATATGAAGTAAAAACTGACAGAATTGATAGGATAAATAGATATTTCAACAGTAATAGTTGAAACATCAATACCACAATTTCAACAATGAACAGAACAAGAAGACAGAAGATCACCAAGGACACAAGATTTGAACACTATAAACCAACTAGAACAGATACCTATAAAACACTCCATCCAACAACAGCAGAATACATATTTTTAAGTTGATACTGAATATTCTCCAAGACAGATCATATGTAATTCCATAAAACAAGTCTCAACAAATTTGAAAGGCCTCAAATCACACAAAGAATGTTCTCTGAACACAATGGAGTTAGAAATCTATAACAGAAGGAAAAATGGAAAATTCATGAATACATAGAAATTAAACAATCAGTGGCTGAAAGAAATCACATGGGAAAAAGCAAAATGAATGAATTGAATAAAAAAATGAAATACTAAAATTTATGGCATATAGTGAAGGCAGTACTTGCAAGGAAAGTTATAGTTGTAAGTGCCTATATTAAAAAAGATCTTGAATAACCCAACATGCCTTAAGGAACTAGAAAAACAGCAACGAAACAAAACAAAGCAAGCAGAAGAAAAAAAGTAACAAAGGTTAAAGCAGAAATAAAATAAAGACCAGAAAAATACAGAGAAAAATCAACAAAACCAAAAGTTAGTTCTTTGAAACATCTGCAAAATTGACAGACCTTAAGCTAGACTGATCATGAAACAAGATCAAAGACTCAAATTACTAAAATCAGAAATGAAAGTGGGGACATTACTACCAACCTTACAGAAATAAAAAGGGACTACAGAAACTAAAAGAGATTACTATCTCTTGTAAAATTGTATAACTGTAAGTCAAATTAGAAAACCGATGTGAAATAAATTTCTACAAAGACACAAACTACCAAAACTGACACAAGAAGAAACAGGCAATTTGAATACACCTATGATAAGCGAAGAGCCTGAACAACAACTTCCCACAAAGAAAAGTCCAGGACCAAATGGCCTTACTGGTGAATTCTTCAAGGCTTAAAAAGAAATTACACCAATTCTACATAAAATCTTCCCCCCCAAAAAAGGGAAGAGCGAACACTTTACAACTCAGTCATGAGGTCAGTATATCCTGATACCAAAAGTAGATAAAGACATCACCAGAAAAATCAGACCTATATCCCTTATGAATATAGACACAAAAATCCTTCACAAAATACTAACAAAGCAAATGTAGTAGCACATAAAAAGGATTATATACCATGACCAAATGAGACTTTTCCCAAGAATGCAAGGCTGATTCAACATGTTAACCAACCAGTAAAATATACCATACCAGGACAAAAATTACACAATCATCTCAACCAACCCAGAAAAAGTATTATATTTGACAAAACAGAACACTCTTTCCTGATTTAAGAAATTCAATAAACTAGGGACAGAAGGGAACAATCTCAACCTTATAAAGTGCTTCTACCAAAACCCCATATCTAGCATTATATTTAATGGTCAAAGACTGAAAGCTGTCCCCTATGACGGGAACAAGACAAGAATGCCTACTCTTGTAATTTTTATTCAAAATTGTACTGAAGGTTCTAGTCAAGGCAATTAGGCAGGAAAAACAAATAAAAGACATCTAGATTGGAAAGGAAAAAGTAAAACTCTATTCACAGAAGACATGAACTTGGATATCGAAGGTCCTAAGATATCTACAAAAAAAACAATTAGAGCTAATAAATGAGTTCAGCAAAGTGGCAGGGTACAACATCAATATACAAAAATCAATTCTATTTCTATACACTAGCAATGAATAATCTGAAAATTAAATTAAGAAAAAAATTTAATTTACGACAGCAACGAAAAGAATAAAAAGACTTACACAGTGCAAGACTTACACACTGAAACCTATAAAACACTGTTGAAAGAAATTAAACTTAAAGCTACCTCATGTTTATGCGTTGAAAGACTTACTATTAAAATAGCAACAGTCTCCAAATCGATCTACAGATCAAAGTCGCAACTGCCTTTTCGACAGAAATTAACAAGCTGATCTTAAAATTCATATGGAAATGCAAGTAACCATGAATACCCAAAACCATCTCAGTGTTGGAAGAATCGTATTTCCCAATTTCAAAACTTACCACCAAGCTACAGTAATAAAGACTGTGTGGTACTGGCTTTATCAATGGGATAGAACTGCGAGTTCAGAAATAAATCCTTGTATTGATGGTCAACTGATTTTCTACAAGGATGCCAAGATCATTCAATGGGGAAAGAATATTCTTTTCAACAAACAGTTCTTGGACAACTGAGTATCTACATGCAAAAGAATGAAGTTGGACGCCTACCTTACACCACATACAGAAATTAACAAAAAATGGATCATAAAACTAAGCGTGGTAACTAGAAAACTTTTAGAAGAAAACAAAGGGATAAATCTTTGCAACACTGGATCAGGCAATGGTGTCTCAGATATGACACCAAAAATACTAGCAACCAAAGCGGGGCAAAAATAGATGAATAAAGCTTCGTTAAAATTTAAAACTTTTGTGCTACAAAGGAGGACACTATCAAGAAAGCAAAGAGACAACCCACGGAATGAAGAAAATATTTGCAAATCATACATCTCATCAGGGTCTAACATCTAGAATGTATAAAGAACTCATAGCTCAACAGTTAAAAAAAACACCTCATTATAAAATGAGCTAAGGATTTAAAGAGATATTTGTCCAAAGAAAACATAAAAGAGCCCATAAGCTCAACATCATTAGAGAAATCAAAAAAACAATGGGGGACTCCACTGGTGGCACAGTGGTTAAGAATTCGCCTGCCAGTGCAGGTTCAATCCCTGGTCCTGGAAGATCCCACATACCTTGGAGCAACTAAGCCCGTGTGCCATAACTACTGAGCCTGCGCTCTAGAGCCCACGAGCCACAACTACTGAAGCCCACACGCTCTAGGGCCCGTGCCCTGCAACAAAGAGAAGCCACTGCAGTGAGAAGCCCAAGCACCACAACAAAGATCAAAAAGATAATAAAAAGTACTGATGAGGATATGGAAAAACTCAAACCCTCATACATTGCTGGTGGGAATGTAAAATGGTGCAGCTGCTTTGGAAAACAGTTTGGCAGTTTCTCAAAAAGTTAAACACTGAGATACTACACATGATCCACAAACTCACTCCAGGTATATACCTAAGAAAACTGAAAACATATTTCCATACAAAAACTTCTATATGAATGTTCTTAACAGTGTTTGTTATTCATAATAGTCAAAAGTAGAAACAACCCAAATACCCATCATCTTAATGGATAAAGAAAATGTAACATGTCCATATAATGGAATATTATTCAGCCAGAAAAAGGAATGATGTACTGATTCATGGTACAACATGGATGGATCTTGAAAATACTATGCTAAGTGAAAGAAGCCAAACTTGAAAGATCACATATTACATCATTCCATATGTGAAATATACAGGGTAGGCAAATCCACAGAGACCAAAAGTAAATTAGTGGTTGCTAGGCAATGGGGGAACTGCAGATGGGAGTGATGTTTAATGGGTAGGGGTTTTCTTTTTGGTGTGATGAAAATGTTCTGGAACTAGGTAGTGGTGATGGTTTCAGAATTTTGTGAGCACACTAAAACCACTCAATTGTACATTTTAAAATGGTGGACATATTATACATGAATTTTATCTAAAATGTCATACTCTAAGCACCTCCACTTCAAGAAGTCAGAAAAAGAACAGTAAATAAAACCCAAAGAAAGCAATAGGAAAAAAAGAAAAAAACTAATGCCATATAAAAGTATGAGAGTGGGGTAAGAAATTCAAAGCCAAAAGTTCATCTTTAAAACAATTAATAAACCTGACAAAGAAAAAAAAAGCACAAATTACCAATGTCAAGCATGTCAGTAATTCTACCACCAACAAAATGAAACAGCAATCTACTGAATGGAAGAAAATACCTGCAAGTCACATATGCGATAAGAGGTTAATATTCAAAATATATAGAAAATTTATACAACTCAATAGCAAAATAATAATAATAATAATGAAATGAAAGAATAAGCAGAGGATCTGAATACACATCTTCCAAAGAAGATATACAGATGGCCAAGCAGTATATAAAAAGATGCTCTACATGCCACTAATCATCAGGGATATGCAAATCAACACCACAATGAGATTATCACCTTACACTTGTTAGAATGGTTATTATCAAAAAGACAAAAAGTAATGAGTGTTGGTGAGGACGTGGAGAAAAGGGAACCCTTGTGCACTGTCAGTGAGAATTTAAATTGGTGTAGCCACTACAGGAAACAGTATGGAGGTTCCTCAACAAATTAAATCTAGAATTATCATATGATCCAGCAATTCTATTTCTGGGTATTTATCTGAAGAAAACGAAAACACTAACTTGAAAAGATATATGCACCCCCATGTTCACAGTGGCATTATTTACAAGAGCCAAGAAATGTAAACAACCTACGTGTGTTCACAGACAGATGAATGGGTAAATAAAATGTGGGGGGTGTGTGTATACAAAGAATATTATTCAGCTGTAAAAGAAAAGTGAAGCTTGCCATTTGTGACAGCATGTACGGAGGGCATTATGCTAAGTGAGATAAGTCAAAGAAAGACAAATACTATATGATCTCACTCACATGTGGAATCTAAAAATGAAAAAAAAAAAGTTACCACCAAGCTCGCAGATACAGAGATAGATTGGTGGTCGTCAGAGGTGGGGTGGGGGGAAGTGGGGAGTGAGTGAAGAAACTCAAAAGGTATAAACTTCCAGTTATAAAATAAATAAGTCAAAGGGATGTAATGTACAGCATGGTGACTACAGTTAATAGTACTGTACTGTGGGCTTCCCTGGTGATGCAGTGGTTGAGAATCTCCCTGCCAATGCAAGGGACACAGGTTGGAGTCCCGGTCCGGGAAGATCCCACATGGTGCGGAGCAACAAAGCCTGTGTGCCACAACTACTGAGACTGTGCTCTGGAGCCCGTGAGTCACAACTACTGAGCCCACGTGCTGCAACTGCTGAAGTGCACCTGGAGCTGGCGCTCCACAGCAAGAGAGGCCACCGCAATGAGAAGCCCGCGCATGACAACAAAGAGTAGCCCCCGCTCTCCACAACTGGAGAAAGCCCATGTGCAGCAACAAAGACCCAACACAGCCAAGGATAAATAAAATAAATATTTTTTAAAATTCAATGTTAAAAATATATATATATGCTGGGCTTCCCTGATGGCGCAGTGGTTGAGAGTCCGCCTGCCGATGCAGGGGACACGGGTTTGTGCCCCAGTCTGGGAAGAGCCCACATGCCGCGGAGCGGCTAAGCCCATGAGCCATGGCCGCTGAGCCTGCGCTTCTGGAGCCTGTGCTCCACAACGGGAGAGGCCACAACAGGGAGAGGCCCGCATATCGCAAAAAAAAAAAAAAAAAAAGGAAAAACAGAAATCAATAAAATTGTCCCTGAAAAAGACCTAATGGCAGATATGCTAGACAAAGAATTTAAAACAATGGTCTTAAAAATACTCAAAGAACTAAAGGAAGATGTAAAGTCAAGAAGACAATGTGTGAAATGGAACAATGGAAATGTCAATAAAGAAATAGAAAACCTAGGGAATTCCCTGGCAGTACAGTGGTTAGGACTCCACCCTTTCACTGCCAATGGTCCAGGTTCAATCCCTGGTCAGGGAACTAAGATCTCACAAGCTACACAGTGCAGCCAAAAAAAAAAAAAAGACAGCCTAAAAAAAAAAAAAGAAATTCTGAAGCTGAAAAACGCAGTAACTGAAATGAAAATTTCACTAAAGGGATTCAAAAGAATATTTGAGCAGGCAGAAGAATTAGTGATCCTGAAGATGGGACAATGAAAATTATAAAGGCTGAGGATCAGAAAGAAAAAAAGATTTAAGATATGTGAACAGAACCTCAGGGACCTGTGGGACACCATAAGTAGACTAACAAATGCATCATGGGAAGCCCAAGAGAAGGAGTGGGGTGGTGGGGAGGGAAGCGGAGACAATATTTATAGAAATAATGGTTGGAAACTTCTGAGATTTGATTTAAATGAATATAAATACTGAAGGTCAAAATACTCCAAGTGAGGTGAACTGAGAGACTCACATCAAGATGCATTATATGGGCTTCCCTGGTGGCGCAGTGGTTGAGAGTCCACCTGCCGATGCAAGGGACACGGGTTTGTGCCCTGGTCCAGGAAGATCCCACATGCCGCGGAGCGGCTGCACCCGTGAGCCATGGCCACTGAGCCTGCGCGTCCAGAGCCTGCTGCTCCGCAACGGGAGAGGCCACGACAGTGAGAGGCCCGCGTTTCGCAAAAAAAAAGACGCATTATAATCAAATTTTTAAGAGACAAAGACAAAGAGAACCTTGAAAGGAGCAGAGAGAAGCAAATCATCACTTACAAGGATCCTCAGTAAGATTATCAACAGATTTCTTATCGAAAGGTTTTGATGCCAGAAAACTGAGGGCTGATATATTCAAACTGCTAAAAGAAAAAAACTGTTAACTGAGAATCCTGTATCCAGCATAACTGTCCTTCCAAAGTGAGGGAAAAATCAAGACAGCTCCAGAAACAAAAGCTGAGGGAGCTCAGGACCACCAACCTGTCCTGCAAGAAATAGTCAAGGGAGTCTTGAAAGGTGAAATGAAAAGACACTGGACAGGAACCTGAAGCTGCATGGAGGAAAAAAGATCTCAATAAAGGTAAATACACGGGCAATTATAAAACCTAGTTTGATTATAACATGGTTTGTAGCTGTATCCTTTTTCTACATGATTTAGGCTCTAAGGCATATAGGAAAAAAACAACACAATGACAAATGTCAATCTTCTCCTTATCAGCAATCAAATGATGTAAATGGATTAAACCAGGGATCCCCAACCCCTGGACTACAGACCAGTACCAGTCCATGGCCTGTTAGGAACTGGGCCACAGGGCAGGAGGTGAGCGGGGGGGCAAGCAAGCGAAGCTTCATCTGTATTTACAGCTGCTGATTCTGCTTTATGGTGAGTCATACAATTATTTAATTATATGTTACAATGTAATAATAATAGAAATAAAGTTCACAATAAATGTAATGCACTTGAATCATCCCGAAACCATCCCTGCCCCGTCCGTGGAAAAATCGTCTTCCACAAAACCAGTCCCTGGTGCCAAAAAGGTTGGGGACCACTGGATTAAACTCTCCAATCAAAAGACAGATATGCAGAATGGATAAAAACATATGACCCATATATGTCCTGTCTACAAGAGACTCAAGATCCAAAGAGACAAACAGAATGAAAGTGAAAGGACATAAAAAGATATTCCATGCAAACAGTAACCAAAAGAGAGCAGTGGTGGCTATACTAATGTCAGACGAAATAGACTAAGTCAAAAAAGGTTAAAACAGACAAAAAAGGACATTATATGTTAATAAAAGACTCAATATAGCTAGATGATATATATACTACTTATAAACATTTATGCACCTAATGACAGACCATCAAAACATATGAAGCACAAACTAAGAACTGAAGGGAGAAATAGATGGTTCTACACTAATAGCTGGAGATTTAAATATCCCACTCACAATAATGAACAGAACAACCAGACAGAAGACATTTAAATAAGCAAATACAAGACCTCAGCAACAAAATAAACCAACTAGATCTAAGAAACCTATATGGAACATTCTACCCAACAACAAATGCACATTCCCAAGTGCATATGGGACATTTTCCATATGTTAGGCCACAAATTAAGTCTCAATAGATTTTAAAAGATATTATACAAAGTATCTTCTCTGACAACAACAGGATGGAGTTAGAAATAATAACGAAAGTAAAACTGAAAAATTCACAGAACTGTGGAAACTGAATAACATACTTTTAAACAACCAATGGATCAAAGAAGAAATGAGAATGGAAATCAGAAAACATTTAGAGACAAATGAGAAAAACACAACATACAAAAACTTAAGGGATGCAGCAAAAGTGAAGGAAATTTATATCTATAAAAGATCATATTAAAAACAAGAAAAAACTCAAATCAACAACCTAACTTTACAACTTAAGGAACTAAAAAAAAGAACAAACTAAACCAAAGCTAGGAGAAGGAAGAAAATAATAAAGATTAGAGCAGAAATAAACAACATAGAAAACAAAACAACAACACAGAAAAGTCAATAAAATCATAAGTTGGTTTTTTGAAAAGATCAACAGAAACGAAACTTTATCTAGATGGACTAAGAAAACCTGGAGAGAAGACTCCAATTTCTAAATCAATAATGAAGGTGGGGACGTTACTACCTATTCCACAGAAATAAAAGAATTAAAAGAGTACTGTGAACAACTATATACCCCAAAATTTGATAACCTAGATGCAGCGGACAAACTCCTAGAAACATAACTTACAAAGACTAAATCACAAACAAATAGACAATCTGAATCTATGTATTACTAGTAAGGAGATTGAATCAGTAATCAAGACTCTCCCAACAAAGAAAACTTCTGGACCTGATGGTTTCACTGGTGAATTCTATCAAACATTTAAACAATAATTAATACCAACTCTTCTCAAACTTTTCCAAAAAACTGAAGAGGAGGGAACACTTCCCAATTCATTCTATGAAACCAGCATAATCCTGATACCATAAAAAGACACTACTAGAAAACTACAGACCAATACCCTTTATGAACACTGATGTAAAAATCCCCAACAAAACACTAGCAAACAGAATTCAACAGCACACTAAAAGAATTATACACCATGACCAAGTTGGATTTATTCCTGGAGAGCCAAGGATGGTTCAACATACAAAAATAAAAACACACACACAAAAAAGACAAAACAAAAAGCCAGTGTAATACACCACATCAACAAAATGAAGGGGAAAAAACCACATGATCAACTCAGTTGATGCAGAAAAGCATTTGTCAAAATTCAACACTTTTTCATGATCACTCAACAAAATAGGAATAGAAGGAAATTACCTCCACATAATAAATGCCATATATGTAAAACCCACAGAAAACATCATATTCAATGGTGAAAGACTGAAAGCTTTTTCTCTAAGATCAGGAACAAGGCAAAGATGCCTGCTTTCACATTTCTTTCAACATAGTACTGGAAGTTCCACCGAGAGCAATTAATTAGGCAAGAAAAATAAATAAAAGGCGTCCAAGTTGGAAAGGAAGAAGTAAAATTATCTCTGAGGAGAATACACTCTTATATGCAGAAAATCCTAGACTCCACAAAAATACTGTTAGAACTAATAAATGAATTCAGCAAAGCAACAGATAAGAAGCCAACACACAAAAACCAGTTGCAATTATATACACAAATAACGAACAATCTGAAAAGGAAATTACAAAAATAATTCCATTTATAATAGCATCAAAAAGAGTAAAATACTTAGGAATTAACTTAGCCAAGAAGATAAAAGACTTGTACAATGAAAACTACAAAACACTGCTGTAAGAAATTAAGGATGACATAAGTAAATGTAAACACATCCTATGTTCATGAACTAGAAGACTTAATATCGTTAAATTGTCAATACTACCCAAAGTGATCTAAAGATTCAGTGCAATCCTTATCAAAACCCCAATAACATTTTTTTGCAGAAACAGAAAAATCCATCCTAAAATTCATATGGAATCTCAAGTGACCCGAATAGCCAAAACAATCTTGACGAAGAACAACAAAACACAAGGACTCATGTTTCCTGGTTTTAAAACTTACTACAAAGCTACACTAATCAAAACAGTATAATATTAGCATAAAGACAGACATATAGACCAATGGAATAGAAGGCCTGGAAATAAACCCTTGCATATATGGTCAAATGATTTTTAACAGGAATACCAAGATTATTCAATGGGGGAAAGTACAGTCTTTCCAACAAATGGTGCTTGGAGAACTGGATATCCACCTTCAAAAGAATGAAGTTAGACCCTCACTCAACACCATTTTACTCTAAGTGGATCAACGACCAAAATATAAAACCTAAAACAATAGAACTCTTGGAGGAAAACACAGGACAAAACCTTCATGACACTGGGTTTAGCAATGATTTCTTGACTATGACTCCACAGGCACAAATAACAAAAGAAAAAACAATCAGATTTCATGAAAATGTAAAAACTTTGTACATCAAGAGACACAGAGTAACAAGTCAACCCACAGAACTGGAGAAAATATTTGCAAATCATACATCTAATAAGGAATTAATATCCGGAATATACAGAGAACTCCTAAAACTCAACAAGAAACCAAACCATCCAATTTAAAAGTGGACAAAGGGCTTGTAATAGACACTTCTACAAAGAAGATACAGAAATGACCAATAAGCACATGAAAAGATGCTAAACATCACTAATCACTATAAAAATGAAAATCAATACTATAAGATAACACCTGGGCTTCCCTGGTGGCGCAGTGGTTGAGAGTCCACCTGCCGATGCAGGGGACACAGGTTCATGCCCCGGTCCGGGAGGATCCCACATGCCGCGGAGCGGCTGGGCCCGTGAGCCATGGCCGCTGAGCCTGCGCATCCAGAGCCTGTGCTCCGCAACGGGAGAGGCCACAACAGTGAGAGGCCCGCGTACCGCAAAAAACAACAACAACAACAACAAAAAAAAGGTAACACCTCACACCCATTAGGATGGCCACATTAAAAGAAAAAGCAAACAAGTGTTGGTGAGGGTGTGGAGAAACTGCAACTCTTGTGCACTACTGGTAGGGATGTAAAACAGTATAGCCTCTATGGAAAACAGTATGGCAATTCCTCAAAAAATTAAAAATAGAATTACCATGTGATCCAGCAATAACACCTCTTGGTATATACCCAAAAGAGTTGAAAGCAGGATCTCAAAAAAATATTTGTACATCCATATTCATTCACAGCAGCGTTGTTCACAATAGATAAAATGTGGAAGCAACCCAAGTATCCATCGATAAATGAATGAATAAGCAAAATGTGGTACATATGTACAATGGAGTACGTTATTCAGCCTGAAAAAGGAAGAAATTCTGCTAAATACTAGAACATGGATAAACCTTGAGGACATTATCCTGAGTGAAGTAAGTCACAAAAAACAAACACTGTATGATTCCACTTACCTGAGGTAGTCAAAACCATAAAGACATAAAATATCATGGGGGTTGCCAAGGACTGGGGGGAGGGAAGAATGGGGAGTTATTGCTTAATAGGTATACAGTTTCCTTTTTACAAGATGAAGAGAGTTAGGCAGATGGATGGTGGTGACTTTTGCACAACTATGTGAATGTATCTAATACCACTGAACTGTACACTTAACAATGGTGAAGATGGTAAATTTCATTTTGCCACAATAAAAAAGAAAAAACGCTTAGATATTATCAATACTGAATGTGGGAGCAGACTATATTTGAAATTTTTTTTTTTGGCTGCACCACACAGCAGGCAGGGATCTTAGTTCCCCAACCAGGGATTGAACCCACACCCCCTGCAGTGGAAGCGCAGAGTCTTAACCACTGGACCACCAGGGAAGTCCCAGTAGTTCAACTTTTAAAAATACATGACCCCAGGGCTTCCCTGGTGGCACAGTGGTTAAGAACCTGCCTGCCAATGCAGGAGACACAGGTTCACGCCCTGGTCCGGGAAGATCTCACATGCTGCGGAGCAACTAAGCCCGTGCACCACAACTACTGAACCTGCACTCTAGAGTCTGTGAGCCACAACTACTGAGCCCATGTGCTGCAACTACTTAAGTCCGTGCACCTAGAGCCCATGCTCCACAACGAGAAGCCACCGCAATGAGAAGCCTGTGCACCGCAACGAAGTGTAGCCCCCACTTGCCGCAACTAGAGAAAGCCCGCGCACAGCAACAAAGACCCAATGCGACCAAAAACAAATAATAAATTAATTAAAAAAACAAAACAAAACATGACCCCAGCAATGCTCTCATGACTGCATTCTTCATATACACACACCACCATAATCACTGCCACCATTTAGTAAGTGTAGTTATAGGCATTATTCTAGGTACTCAATACACGTATCTTAAGCTTCACAAAAATCCTATAAATGGGTACTATTACTATGCCTGTGTTACAGAAATTTAATCTCTATGGTTAGAGCAAATCAGTAACACAGCCACCATTTGTTCCCAAGTAACCTGCATCCAGAGCCTGCACTTTACTTTGTGTAGGTTTATTATGAAATGGGCAAATTTAATATGCTTTTTCAAAACTATACTTTAACCTCCCCACTTCAGAATACGTGTTTACATTTATACCACCATATAGTGGGTTAACAAACAATCTGGAAGAACCAAGAATGGCTCTATTAGATGGAGCAAGATCAAACAGACAATGGAACACATTAGGCAGAAGAATGTGAAAAAGTTTTCAGAGGTGATAACCAAGCCAATCTTGAAAAAGGGTAGGATTTTTTTTCTAGGTAGAGAATACTCAATTAAGTATTCTGCTTAACAATTCTTCTATGTACCAGAATAGCATTCCCGCCATGATTTCACCTAACTCAGTGATTTTAATTATATACTAATATATAAAAGAATCTCAAGAAACGCACCAGACAGTATAAAGGAAAAGAACCCTGGGGCACAGTTCTAGAGACCTTTTCTGGGTTGACAGCAGATCATATATGCTACATGTATTCTTTTAACTGAAGAAAATATTTTATAATATGAACAAAAACAAAATTAAGTTAGCTTTATACCCTGAGTGACTGAAATTTTGAAGTGTGACAATAATTAAGGTCTGCAAAGATATGGAGAAAAGCTCTCATGAAATCCTGACTGGATTGTAAATTGATAAATTCACTTTGAAAAAGAAGTCAGCAACTTAAAGTTTAAAGATAGTATACCTAATTACCCTGCAATTCACATCTAGGCACATATGCTAAAGAAATACTTGTTACATGCACACAAGGAGATATAAACAAGGATGTTCACCAAAATACTGTTTACAACAGCAGAAAACTGGAAGAGACCTAAACATCTACCAGCAGAGGATCAGGTAAATAATGTATATATTTATGTAAAATACTAATACACAGCAATTCAAATGCACTGGTTTGACTTAAATATCGATATGGACACAGTGTAAATGTAATGATACACTGGGGGTGGGTAGCATATACCAGAAAGACAATATATGTTATACTATTTATGTAAACCTTTAAGCAGGGGTCCCCAACCCCCAGGCCTCGGACCAGCACCAGTCTGCGGCCTGTTAGGAACCGGGCCACACAGCAGGAGATGAGCAGCAGGCAAGCGAGCGAGCTGCCGCTCCCCATCGCTCGCATTACCGCCTGAACCACCTCCCCTGACCCCATCCGAGGAAAAACTGTCTTCCACAAAACTGGTCCCTGGTGCCAAAAAGGTTGGGGACCGCTGCTTTAAAGCACGACATTTAGATAGAGGTATAAGGGGTCTTCTTAGGTGCTGGTAACATTCTGTTTCTTAATTTGAGCTACAGTTACATGGGTGTTTCTTTGTGATAATTCACCCCATCGTATACTTACTTGTGTACTTTCCTGAATGTATGTTCTATTTACATAAAAAATTAAAACACACAAAGCAATGTTTATGGACAAATACGTAAAAGTATAAAGGAAATACACCAACTTTAGGAGAGTTGTTATCTCTAGAAGAGAGAGTAGGGGGACTTCCCTGGTGGTCCAGCGGTTAAGCACCCGTCTTCCAAAGCAGGGGACGGGGGTTGGATCCCTGTTCGGGGAACCAGGATCCCACATACCACGGGGCAACTAGGCCCGTGAACTCTAGAGCCCGCGTGCCCCAACTAGAGAGCCTGCATGCTGCAGCTACTGAGCCCACGCACTCCGGAGCCTACATGCCACAACTAGAGAGAAGCACGCACACCGCAACAAAGAGCCCTTGCACTGCAACAAAAGATCCCACATGTTGCAACTAAAGACCCGACTCAGCCAAATAAATAAATAAATATTTTTTTAAAAAGATGGCGCTGGCCTCAAGGAGACTAGGGGAAACAGACAAACACAACAAACGCAAAGTTTTATTTGATGTTTCATGTTGCCTCAAAAAGTTTCAAACATGTCAAAATCTTAACACTTGTTAAAGATGGGTGGTAGATACACAGAGATAATTGATTTTCTACTCGTTTCTCTATTTTGAAATATTTAATAGTAAAAAATTCTCTACAAAAGCCAAACAAGTACGTTTAAATCCCACCATTCAGAGATAACTGCTGTTTTTAAAATGTTGACAGATCTACTGAGGTATAATTGACTTAATAAACTGCACATATTTAAAGTGCAAATTTTAATGTTTCAGTATGTTACTTCCATGGAACCACCACCACAATCAAGAAAATGAATATATCCATCATCCCCAAGTTTCCTCATGCCCCTTTGTAATCCCTCCCCTTCCCCGTCCCTGTGCCCCTTTCCCCAGCAAACTACGGATCTGCTTTCTGTCACTACAGACTAGTTTGTATTTTCTAGAATTCTATGTAAATGGAATTTTAAGTGTATTCTCTTTTTTGTCAGGCTTCTTTCACTGAGTATAATTATCCTGAGATTCATCTATGCTGTGGCACACAATGATAAATAATATTCTTTTGTATGGACATGCCACCATTTGTTTATCCATTTCCCAACTGATGGACATTGGGGTTGTGTCCACTTTGTTGGCTATCACAAATAAAGAGGTTATGAACGTTTGTGTACAAGTCTGTCTATGGATATATGCTTTCATTTCTGTTGAGTGTGACTAGTACTGCCTAAAACTGACAAGGTCATCAAAAACAAGGAAAGTGAGAAACTGTCACAGTCTAGAAGAGCCTAAACAGACACGGGACTAAATATAATATGGGATCTTGGTACAGAAAAAGGACATTAGGCAAAAAATAAGAAAATCAAAATTAAATATGCACTATAGTGTAAACACTGTTTCATTAGTTGTGACAAATGTGACAGAAATTCACCATACTAATGTCAGATGTTAACAACAGGGGAAACTGGATGGGAATATATACAAGAACTCTTTGCACTACTTTTGTAATTTTTATATAAATCAAAAACTATTCTAAAACAAAATTTTCTTTAAAAAATCTATGAGTAGAACTGCTGGGTCATATGGTAGGTAAGTGTTTAACTTTTTAGGAATCTACCAAACTGTTTTCCAAACAGTTGTACCATTTTGCATTCCCCCCAGCAGTTTATGAAAGTTCCAGATCTTCCACATTCATGTCATTCTTGGCATGGTCAGTCTTCTTAATTTCAGACATTCTAAAAGGTGTGTACATCATTAATATTTTAATATAAAAAAATTTGGTGTACATTTTGCCAAGATATGTGTGTACACGCACATGCATATTTTTTTCAAACAAGATCAGCACGATCAGATTTCCTGGTTCCTATTGGAAAATGGGCAGCTGCCTAAATCCAAATCTCTCCATATATCCTCCAAAAACCACATGGATCAACAAAAGTGAATAAAACCACTCGCAGACTGAAACTACAGAACATTTAGAAAACAGAATACCATAAACTTAAATTTGCATGTAAGAGGGACTCAAATTTCCAAAACTCAACAGTATGTATAGCCAGCTCTGGAGCCCACATTAGAAAAGACCATCAGGCAGCAGCAACTAAACAGAAAACGACACACACAAAAATCATTTACAGTAGCATTAGACAGACACCTACCCAGACCTAGAGATGAACCTAAAAAAGGATGTCCAAGATGTCTATAAAACATTGAGAAAAATTAAAGACCTGATAAATGAAAGGATACAAACCAACTTTATGAATTCAAAGATTTGTCATCAACATACCAATTTTCTACAAATTTATTCATAGATTCAATGAAATCTCAATCAAAATTCCGGCAGAGTTTGGGAGTGGGGGTTGGGGGGGGTGGAACGACGTGATACTGACAAGCTAAATCTATGACCATGTGGAAATGCAAAAATCCAAGAGGAACCAAGAATCATGAAGGACAAAGCCAGAGGACTTCACTACCAAATATCAAAATCTACTATAAAGTTGTAGTAACTAAGACAAGGACAGATAAACAGCTCAATGGAAGAAAACCGACATGCACATACAACATATATACTTGATTTATGAGAAAGGTGACAGCAGTGCAATGAAAAGGGATTTTTTTTCAACATAGTACTGGGTCAACTGGCTATCTATACAGAAAAAAATGAATCTTGACCTTCCACCATGTATAAAATTAATCCCAGATGGGTTGGAAATCTAAGAGTGAAAGGTAAAACAATAAGTTTTTAAAACGAGACACAAAATATCTTCATGACTTTGGAATAGGGAAACATTTCTTAAACAGGACACAAAGCATTAACCATATTTGAAAAGTCGATAAACTGGACATCATTAAAACTTAAATTATGTTATTCAAAATATACCAATTAAAAGCATAGAGAGGGCTTCCCTGGTGGCTCAGTGGTTGAGAGTCCACCTGCCGATGCAGGGGACATGGGTTCGTGCCCTGGTCCGGGAGGATCCCACATGCCACGGAGCGGCTGGGCCCGTGAGCCATGGCCGCTGAGCCTGCGCGTTCGGAGCCTGTGCTCTGCAACGGGAGAGGCCACAACAGTGAGAGGCCCACATACCGCAAAAAAAAAAAAGTATAAAGACAAGCTACAGGTTGGGAGAAAACATTTTTATTCTATATATCAAAGAACTCATATGCAGAATATGTAAACAGTAAACAGGAAAGAGCAACAAGTAAACAGGAAAAAGGCAGGTAACCATAAAGAAATATTAGGGTAAGACCTGAAAAGGCACTTCAGGAAAGTGGATATCCAGAGGTCAACAGACATATGAAAAGGTGTTCAACTTCATGAGTCATCAGGGAAATGAAAATTAAAACCACAATAGAGATGCCATTACATACTCACCAAAATGACCAGTGAAAAAGACAATACCAATTGTTAGTGAGGATGTGGAACTAACCCAAACCATCTGACATTGTCACAAGTGTAAACCGGTGCACTTGCTGTGAAAAACTGGCAGCATCCATTAATGCTGAAATCACACATACCCTATAAGCCAACACTCTCCTAGGAGCACACCCAAAAGAAATAAGTTCACCAAAAGACATGCTCATAGCAGCACTATTCATAATGGCCCCAAGTGTCTATTAACAGTAGAATGAATAAGCCAGAATGAATATTCATACAACAGAATACAGTATAGCAGTGGGAACAAATGATCCACAACTACTGGCTGTGATATGGATGAATTTCACAGCTGAAGAGTACATATTTATGATTCTATTTATGTAAGTTCAAAACCAGGCAGAACTAATGTATGCATCTAAAAGTCAGCATGGTGGTTTACCCTTCACTAGTTAAGAGACTGCAGAGTTTCTGGGGGTTTCTGGTCTATTGCCTCTATATATGAGTGGATATATACAAGACGTGTTTGGTATGTGGAAAGTCATTGAATTTGCATATTTATCATAGTAAAAGTATCATACATACTTTTCTGTATGTATGTTATACTTGGATTTAACTGCTGAAGCCATGTATTAAGGTTCTACAAAATATTTATTTTGTGGGAAACAAGACTTCCCGAGAGTAATTTCAACTGTCGCCTGTTAGCTGGGGCTGAATATAGTAAAATTATTATTATTTGTTTTTTGGCTGCATTGGGTCTTTGTCGCTGCACACGGGCTTTCCCTACTTGCGGCAAGCGGGGGCCACTCTTCGCTGCGGCGTACGGGGCCCTCACCACAGCGGCCTCTCCCGTTGCAGAGCACAGGCTCCAGGCATGCGGGCTTCAGCAGTTGTGGCACACGGGCCCAGCAGTTGTGGTGCACGGGTTCTAGAGCTCAGGCTCAGTAGTTGTGGCACACGGGCTCAGTCACGCTGCAGCATGTGGGATCCTCCTGGACCAGGGCTCGAACCCGCGTCCCCCGCACCGGCCGGCAGATTCCCAACCACTGTGCCACCAGGGAAGTCCCTGAATACAGTAAAATTTATTTCAGAATAGCTTTTCAGACAATTTACTGATGATACTCCAGAATAAAAAAGGAAATCATCTCAGTCAGAAATTCAATACATCTGTACAATTATACACTTTTTTGGTCCTAAATTGAAAGTCAGTTCATCTAGATCTGGGTGCCAGTTACATGCTTGTGTTCAGTTGGAGACAGTGTGAGCGCTTCACTTATGATATGTACTTTTCTGTATGTGTATTACACTTAAATAAAAAAATCTTAATCAGTGTTTCAGTCCCACACCTTACTGTGAACTACTTTGACTAATCTTTCCCTTTTCTCAGGGAGTTAACATGAAACTTTTTCCTCCAGTCACTGCCTCCAGCCCATCCAGTAGTTAAGATGTCCCTTAACCTCATCTTACCAATTTTCACACTTTACAGACACTAAATAAATACTCAGTTCATTTATGCTTTAATCACATGTCCATTTACAGCCCATTTCCCTCCTTCCTCAGAGTTTAATATTGATAGATTATGGTTTAAGGGACCAGGGAGTGGGGAAAGGGCCCTCTAGGTAGCAGACACCCCTCTCATGAGGAGTTGCTTGTGTAAGGGATCCGGCTCTAGCCTACCCTTCCAGCCCCATCCCAACTCCTACCACCCCATACACAACAACGAGGGCCATCTTGGTGGGATGCTAGCCCAAAAGCTCAGGCCTTCTGCAACTTCTCCTGAACCACAGAAAGTCACAACTTCCCTGTGGGTCAACTGGTGGGAATCAGACAGCTCCAGCCACCTTCCACCCTCCTCCCTCCCTGCCCCACATCTTCTCTCAATTTCTCTTTCATCTCTACTCAGTCAAGGACAGAGAGCAAGTCTGCTGCCTAACAATGGGCTCAACCTTGCCTTCCTTCTTGGAAGCCCCCTCAACCTACACAAATGCTTCTCTTGGAAGACACTTCCAAACTCGCTTGGCTTGACAGCGGAAGCAGCATTGCGCCCCACTGTGCTCCACTAAGAGGGGAGGGAATCACTTCAAATGCTGCCCTCCCTAAGCAGTCTTCTTACACAGACCAGGGAAAGGCTGAGATGATGTTTGTGGTAGTAGGGACAGCTCTGTGACCTCTTCGTATCTGTGAAGCCAGTGAGGTGTACCTGGCTCCAACTCTTGGGGACTGTCATTGTACCACAGGTCATTTAACAACACCTCTTCAATTTCAGCTTTGGACCCCAATGCTAATTCTGAAGCAACAGTTAAAAAAAAATCTACTCAACATCCAGTTACAATGAAATGGCTTTCTCTTCTTCAAGGCACGTTTCAAATGCTGCTTCATCCAAAAGTGTTTCCTAGTTCCCTAACCAGTACAGTCTCTCCTTCCTTTGACCCTGCCACAGCACTTTCCCAATAATACCTTATCAACTGAGCGTGTAGTTCTGATACTACTCTCGCTGCATACTGTATGTAATGAAATTTTGTCACAGCTAACACACAGCCTTGCAAATGACAATGCAAACATTTGCTCAAATGAAAAAAATAAATGGTACATTAACTATTGCAAAGTTAGGTATACCTATACGAAACAAGGTGTGCAATTAAAATTAAATTCGCCTATGCAAAATTCAAACAGCAATGTGAAACACTGTGCCAAGATACACCATTTTTAACAAGTTGTTTTTATTATAAAACATGTTTGGGGACTGCCCTGGTGGCGCAGTGGTTAAGAATCTGCCTGCCAATGCAGGGGACACGGATTTGAGCCCTGGTCCGGGAAGATCCCACATGCCGTGGAGCAACTAAGCCCATGAGCCACAACTACTGAAGCCCACGCACCTACAACCTGTGCTCCGCAACAACAGAAGCCACCGCAATGAGAAGGCCACGCACCACAATGAAGAGTAGCCTCCGCTTGCCACAACTAGAGAGAAAGCCCACGTGCAGCAACAAGAACCCAATGCAGCCAAAAAATATAAATTAATTAATTAATTAATTTTTAAAAAACCCATGTTTGTCACAGAAGAACCAGTAGGGGAAAGCACACAGAAAACAAATTACCCATTACACCTTCACTGCTACATTTATGTCTTGTCATTCCAGTCTTTTTCTATACATATATACATACCTGAGACCATACTGTTTTGCACTTTGCTTTTTCACTTCAGGTACTGTGATTATCTATATCATTAAGTAGTCTTCTACAAACATCATATCAATAACTGCAGAGCATTCCACTGCATGGTTACTTCAGCTTTTGTTGTCATCAAATTGTCCCTAGTTATAATACTGTGATAACCAATCTTGTTCTTAGGTGTTTTTTTTTTTTTTTATTTGGCAGTACGCGGGCCTCTCCCTGTTGTGGCCTCTCCCGTTGCAGAGCACAGGCTCCAAACGCACAGGCTCAGGGGCCATGGCTCACAGGCCCAGCCGCTCCGCGGCATGTGGGATCTTCCCAGACCGGGGCACGAACCCGCGTCCCCTGCATCAGCAGGCAGACTCTCAACCACTGCGCCACCAGGGAAGCCCTTGTTCTTAGGTTTTTATCATTCTGATTATCTCCTTAGGTAATAGGATTACTTCTGACCAGAAGCTGCAAATTCACGTTGAAGTTCCTCATGGAAAATACATGCCCAAGTTTACTTGCTCATTAACCACAAGGTGGGTTTTCCTGCTGGGGAAACCTGGGAAAGCTGCTCTCTGCTCTAGGCCAGGCAGCCCTGCCTCACCACTCAAGACCAAGAGCCCACAGCCCTGCACCAACATCTCAGGTGGGGACAAAGAGAGAGCTGACCATACCGTGGGGCTAGATATGTGCGAAGGACAGCCCAGAACACCTTGACCAGAACCTCTCCTACAATCCCTTGAGGTCCCTTCAAACTGCAGTACTGCTTTCCTTATTGAGCCCCCCAGGAGGACTCTGTGAGGCATTTGGGGAGGCACCATTCTGCCCTACAGCTGGAAAAACTATCTACTTTATCTCACTGCCCAAGGGCAACCTTACAAGCCAGGTTTCCCTATTTCTTCAAGGTACTCTTCTTGAACCCGTGCCCTGAGAAGACCCTGAAGAGGCCAAGAAGTCTGTACCTTGTAGTCTGGCCAGTCAGTGACCTGGGCAGAGTGGGATGGTAACACTTTCACCAGCACCTGGCATCTTGCCAGCGAGGCCACCGGGCGCCCTGGCCAACTGCAAACGTACACTCCTCAAAGCTCCTGTCGCACTGACCAGGAGCCTTCCCCTCACACAAGTCAACAACCTAGCATTAGCTGAAAAATACTTTGCTATAAACCATAAAAGTTCCAGCATGTCTGAAGCAACCCAGTGAAATTTAAGTCATTGTTGAGTGTCATTCTTATTGGAATATAACTCATGCAACTTTCTGAAAAGGAAAAAACAACGCATACATAGCAAGCAGGTTCTCTGAATTTTTAACTCAGCATAAGCTAAAGAATAAGGGTTAGCTCACAGCTGACTCCAAATAACAGAAAACATCACATGTATACTCTTTTGGAAGTTAGAAGAGACAAGACCCACCGGTGTCTCCCAGCCCCCATGCTCTTCTCTCATTTCCCTTCCAGCACAATTTAATAAATATAAATTCCATCGGGCCATCTCCTTCCTAATGGACTTCTCCCTTAAACATTTAGCTACTTTATGTTCACATGCTCCTACATCTTTGTGGGAATTATTTCCAAGGCCAAGTTAAAAATAAATCAAAGAATTTGTAACTAAAAAACAGCAATTACCAGTCCTTGTTCTGAGAATCTGTGTTTTACCAAATATTTTCAAGGTCCGTTTACAAAATTAAAAACACGTTCACTTTCATCTAAAATAATTCAAACAAAAAATATTCCATCAACATTCCTATAATATGTTGCAACTCCCACAAAAAGATTATGAAACACTGTTAGGACACCCAAGCCTCCTTGTGAATCATCTTCAGGAGATGCTCCCCTCTCCCCAACTATTCTGTGGAATATACTAAATATCATAAAATATCATAAAATCATAAAATCAAATATCATAAAAATCAAATGCTTGTTGACTTGCACTCATTTTGAAAGAAATTAAAACACTGAAGAGCTGCACCATCCCATACAGTAGCCACTAGTCACATGTGGCTACTGAGCACTTGAAATGAAGCTAATTCAAATTGAGCTGTGCTGTAAATGTAAAATATACGCTGGATTTTGAAGTCTTAGTACTAACGAAAGAATATCTCATTAAAAGTTTTTTATGTTGATTACATGTTGACACGATATTTTGACTACACTGGGTTAGATCAAGTATTACACTTTTTTAAACTTTCCTAATGCAGCTATTAGAAAATCTATCTTAACATATGTGACTCTACTGTAATTGTATATATAAATAGCCCTGTCACTTTGACCTATCCTTTTTCACCTAATCGTCTTGTGAATCATAAAAAAGATTTCTGTATTATAATCGAAGGAAGTCTTCACCCCAAAGGGGACCCAATCCACAAGGCAAACTACAAAAGGGGCAAGTGTTGTCAGAGATTCAAGGTCATTCTTCATAGGCGTCACCAGGAAGCTGCCTAGAAACAGCTGTGTACACATGCCTAGCACATCCAAGTTTTCAAATCTAAGTCACCTGGCAAATGATCATGGATTCCTCGATTTACAGGTGTAGTGCAGACTCTACTGAAATCCAGAGAATTATCCAATATGGCATTTATCCTTCGAAAGATATTGGCATTGCTACACGTGGAGAGCGCAGGTGCTTCCTGATTGTCCCAGCAATCTTTTATCCTTCCTGCGTCTTCCTCCTAGACGCAGAAAAAAGATGTTTAGATTTTCTACTCTCCCTTTTTCTTTTCTTTTTTTTTTTTTTTTGCGGTACGCAGGCCTCTCGCTGTTGTGGCCTCTCCCATTGCGGAGCACAGGCTCCGGACACGCAGGCTCAGCGGCCATGGCTCATGGGCCCAGCCGCTCCGCGGCATGTGGGATCTTCCCGGACCGGGGCACGAACCCGTGTCCCATGCATCGGCAGGTAGACTCTCAACCACTGCGCCACCAGGGAAGCCCTCTACTCTCCCTTTTAATAGAGACTTCACACCTCCTTTCTTCTAATCCAACACCACAAGTTAAAGTTAACAAGGACTTGGGTTTCTTGCCTATATATTAAAATACTTCACTCTAAGCAAGGCACCCTGAGAGAACCATAAGAGGGAGAAACACTGAAATGTAAGATGCTGCCTCAAGAACCTTCTAACATAATGGGACATGTATAGGAAGTAGAATGGCATGGTAGCAGCAACATGAGCTTTAAGAACCAGACACACCTGGTTCAAATCTTGAATTTATCTACACAATAGATTATTTGGCAATAAAAAAGAATGAAGTACTGATACAAACTACAACACAAGTAAACCTCAAAAACATTAAGTGAAAGAAACCAGTCACACAGGACCACAGATTATATGAGCCCAATTATATGAAACATCCAGAATAGGCAAATCTAAAGTAGATTAGTTGGGGTTTCCCTGGTGGTGCAATGGTTAAGAATCGCCTGCCAATGCAGGGGACATGGGTTCCAGTCCTGGTCCAGGAAGATCCCACGTGCTGCGGAGCAACTAAGCCCGTGTGCCACAACTACTGAGCCTGCGCTCTAAAGCCCACAAGCCACAACCACTGAGCCTGCGTGCTGCAACTACTGAAGCCTGTGCACCTAGAGCCCGTGCTCCACAGCAAGAGAAGCCACCACAATGAGAAGCCTGTGCACCGCAACGAAGAGTAGCCCCCACTCGCCGCAACTGGAGAAAGCCCGCACGCAGCAACAAAGACCCAACACAGCCAAAACTAAAATAAAATAAATTTATAAAAAAAAAATAAAGTTGATTAGCTGCCTTCAACTGGGGATGTGGGGAGCAGGTTAGAAGGTCGTGTCTAATAGGTACAAAATTTCTTTTTGAGATTATGAAAATATTCTAAAATTAGACTACGGTGATGGTTACAAAACTGTAAATATATGTATGGAAAGATGGTGTATATGCTTTGGAGTACAAATACTAAGTTTACCACTTAAGTATCTTCTTTGAGCCTTGGTTGCCTTAGGTACAAAATGGAGTACCACCTACTTTACAGTTGAAAGGTGAACTTTACGGTTATGCAAATTATATCTCAATACAGTTGTTTAAAAAGTTTGGTTCTGCCATTTATTGGCAGTTATTAATCTCTGTGCCACAGTTTCCCCATTTGTGAAATGGCAGAAGAGTACCTACCAACCTTCTGATGAGATGTTTACAGCACTTAGGATGGTGCTGGCATATGGTAGCTACCATTTTTACATCTGAAGATATAATCACAGGAAAAGACACGGTCAGGACCAAGAGTGGTACAAACACCACCCAAAGGGAATTGTTTAAATAAGTTATACAATTCCACACGATCATTAAAAGTACTTACAACTCAGGTTAAGACATTACTGAATGAGAAAAGCACTCCCAGATACATAAACATGAACTGAACCCCCACCCAAGTGATTCTTTTGTTATTCTCTGTCTTAGCAAATAACACCACCATCCTCCAGGTGCCCTAGACAGAAATCTAGGTACCATTCTTTACTTTTCAATCTCCCTAACTCACCACATCCCATGCCTGACATTTAAGCAATGAGATACTGGCTGACAGACTGAATCTTCTAAGGGGAGCCTGACTCATCAGTTATATCATTCCCAATTACCTTGGGGCGGGGGGGGGGGGGGGGGGGGGGGGGGGGAACAGACCAAGTAAGGAAACTAGCACCTAAGATCTTGTAGGTGATAACTTCAAAACAAAATTTAAAAAGCCTGGTGTTATTTTGTTTAACCTATTAAAATCCAGGTATAAGCATGAGAATGACCAGAAACATTTACAATTTTATAAACTCTGCAGGATGGCCTTAAAGGGACAAACTTGAGTTCCATATCATTTTCAAGCTCTTGAAAGAGTCCTGCAAGGTTGTTTTCCCAAGCCCTCCAGAGAGGTCCCACCGAGAATGGTTAAATCCACTGACACAAGGCCCTTTTCACAACTGTAGATTTCTAAGATGATTTTCAACTTCGTTAAGGCAACTGCACAAGGGCTAAGATAATAAGCACTTATAATCAATCTGCGGATCTTAAGGCTACATGCTTCATTCATCCCCTGCCTAATAACCATTAACCAATTGCCTGCTATCTACAGCAGCATTCTAAGGGTAGGCAGGTTAGACAGAGACTCAGTCAAAAAAATTTTTTTGAAGTCTAGAAAGGGAACTAAGACCTGATTATGTCGTGAACAATCACAACGCAAGCTACAATGTGCTGTAAACATACACTGTCCTCTGAGCTGAGGGGACTCAGAGGAAGAGAATGTGCCTGGAAGTGAGGGTAAGACGAAGGTCTGAAGAACACAGAGAACAGAGCAGCATTATCAAAAGTGGTCCAGCATGGCAGAGTGTTAGGTATGGGAGAAGAGAGCAGACTGGAAAGGAGGTCTATATGCTTTGGAGTACAAATACTTAAGTATCTTCTTTGAGCCTTGGTTGCCTTAGGTAGAAAATGGAGTACCCACCTACCTTGCAGACTTTGTGGTAATGAGAAATTAAAGTGCCTGGATACGCTCGATAACTTATTAGGGACAAATGTCTCCCAACTCCATCACTGTTACTCATAAGTATGCTTTCAACTTATCCTAATCAAGTTCACAGAGAAGCTTACAGCACATAACTAGAGGGTTTTTTGCCTTAATGGTTTGAAACTACCACTCATAATTCTTTAAAATCTGAACCCACACCATGCAGCTATGTTTGCTAGTTCAGGAATAAGATCCTAAAATGTTATACCTATTTGTATGCCAGAACAAATCTAGATTTGCCCTATTTTAGAAACCCTGGCCTTGTCTTCAAATACCGTATAACCCGGGATCAACATGGTGATGAAATGGCCATTCCTTTAGGTCAAAATCCTGGTTTGCGGATATTTGTCACAAATGAATGCCAACTCTACCACCTTCTGGGTTTGTTTTCATTAAGTTTGCCTTTAATCAACAACAAAATATCTACACTGCAGACCACTTCAAGACTATTACCTGAGTCCTCAAAAGCCAGCTGAAAGACTTATGGAAGACTGTCTGAATGGGACACAGTTTATCTACTCCTCCTGATGGAGTTTTAAGCCTGGGGTTCCATGGATTGGAATCCACTGACTCCCTTTGCAAAACCATTCATGCTAAAAATTTTTCTGAGTTTAGTTTTCTAATTAATCAGATATTTTTAGCTAATAGCACTGGTCTTGAACATTTTGGTTTTTTTAACCTATTGTACAGCAAAAGAAAGTAATATACTTAGGTATCCCAAAAAAAGTGGTTCTGAGATGTACTTTGGCAATTTGGTCTCAATTTTTTAGTAAGTAATGATAAAGCTGAATAAAACCTCTTTAGCATGTACACTCAGGATTTTGAGGATACTGTTTACCACAATTTCGAACAGCACTTGTATGACTACCCACTCAGAAAAATGTCATTCAGACCAAGATAAGGAAATGTTGCAGTTTCCCCTAAGGAATTGATGTTTTCCTTACATTATGGGAAAATGTAAATCTAGCCAAGTTTCCATGTTTGCTTTAGTCTCCTGGTCACTCAAAGCCAGTTTCTGTTTGAATTTCAGTGACTCTACAGCTGTTAAGAAATGCTTCTCTAACTTTTCTCCTTGGTCCTTGCTTGTCCATTCTTAAACTTCCACCTCAAGTCTTCTGTGCAAGAATGTAAGGAATAAAAATTTATTAGGTTGATCCATATGAAGTTGTCAATATCCTACCTTTTCTACCAACAAAATGACAGTGTCACATAGTCTAATATTTCATAAATACTAACCTGCTAGGTCAGATGTTGAGATTACTGAAACATGTAAAACATAATCCATGCCCTGGGGAGAACGAGCTAAGTGGGAGAAAGAAAGACAACCAGCTAGGTAAGTGGAGATCAAGGTAAGTACAAAATACTACAGAAGAGATGAGTATATTTAAGGTACCTAGGATGGTTTAACAATTCAGACTTTTAAGCTAGGGATTAATGAAAAAGCAGAATTTCAATAAGCAAGCCTGAAGAAGAACATAATAGACAAAGAACAAGCACAGAGTGGATACAGAACACAGTAAATTCAAGGAAAGGGAGTGCAGGAACAAGACTGGGCAGGGAGGCTCACCAGGAATAAAGGAGATAAGGCTGCAGGTCCTTATCTGCAGAAAGAGACCAGATACAAGACTCAAGATACCACCTCCTCTTCATTCATGATCTCACTTCCCTCTCTGTTCTCCACTGGTTCCTTCCCATTAGTAAGTATGCTCAAGGCTCTCTCATCTTAAAAAAAAAACACATCTTCCTTGATTTAAAACATTCTGTTAAGCCACTGCCTTTCTTCCTTTTGCTCTACCACCAATCTTTTAGAAAATATGCCATATTTACTTCTGAACCTCCTGTTCATCCTTCCTCTCAACCCATAATATCCTGCCAGCATGTCCTTCTCTCCCCAAAAGAAACTACATTAATGACCTGAGTTGCCAAACCCAACCGATACTTCAAATCTATCTTACTTGATTGACATCTTTGGGTGTCTGATCCTCGGCTACTCTCCACTCATTTAATTCAGGAACCACTTTCTCCTGGCTCTCCCTTTACTTTTCTGGTTATTCTTCAGTTTCTACAGAATGCATTTAATGCCCAATATTCTTTTCGCTCTATAAACTCAGTCTGGAAAAGGAAATACTACAATTTCCAGGACAGGTTTATGAGAACATTAAGGGAATATTTAATACCAAGACTGCTCAAGAATACGTAAAACACATGGTCACTATAACTGTAGCTCTTGTCACACTTACCTGTCAAACTGTTTGCTGTATGCATAGTTAGCTCTGCATTTGATAAACTGTAAGATCGTTCAAGGCCTTTATCAAAGTAGCACCCAACATAATATCTGCTAAATTTGCAGGCACTCAATACAGATACCACAGGAAAAGCAGACCCATATTATATTCATTTCATAGGTATTTTTACCACCTCCATCACAACCTCCATAAATTGTAGTGACTCCTTTCTTAATTATTAAGACAAGAACAAAACCAATATTCACTCATCAATTCTATCTCTTTTCACTGTCAAAGCTCTTGGCCACTCAAAGTCATTTCAGGATTTGGGATTTTAAGTTTGGAGCAGAGACAATTCCACATGAACAAAAAACAAGGAAGCCACGAACAATATGACCTCGTGCTTGGGGACCCAAAGATTACAATTATATTTACTGATTACATTCTCACCATACACCAGGAGCTATTCTGGGGAGAGAGGATAAATAAGACAGCCCCAGCTCCCAAGGAATTAGTCTAATGGGAACACAAGCACATAAACAAGTAAGTTATATGCTATATCATAAGCCTAATAATAAACATACATAGAAATTAGAAAGGATAGTAGGTAGGTAAAAAGGTTAAAAGGTTTTGCCAAACAGGCATATTACTATACTTAAAGCCAATGATTTACTATACCTAATATAGTTTATGTAGAGTAAATCATTCTTAACCAGTTCTGGGAATGGTGGCAACTCAAAATCCAAGTTCCCAGACACCAGCCAAAGGACAGCAGTGAGATCTGCTACGTTAACTCTTTTCTGCACACCCATAAGCATGTCTAAATTGTTCACATCTGTAACGTGTAAGATGGATAATTATTCACATCTCTAATGTAGTACTATACAGCAAAAACAAAACTTCTGTACTACACTGCAACTTACAGAAACCTCACAGAAACTAAACTGTGGGGAAAAAAAAAGGCCAAACTCAAGAGTACATGCTACATGATTTCATTTATAAGAAGTTCAAAAACAGGCAAAGCCAACTGATGACAACAGAAATCAGAACAGTATTTAACTCTGTGTGTGTGTGTGTGTGTGTGTGTGTGTGTATGTGTGTGTGTGTGTGGAGAGGGGAAGGGATAAAAGGCACAAAGGAACCTTACAGAGTGTTGGAAATGTTCTGCATCTTGATTTGTGATATATAAAAATAAACATAAATAAGTAAAAATACATAAAACTATATAAACATGTAAAAATTGATCAAGCTATACACTAACACTAGTGCCTTTTACTGCATGTATGTTACTACCCAATTTTTTAAAAGTTCAAGGAATAGACCAGCAAGGGCTCAAACGTGGCCACTAAGCTGAAGTCAGACCATGAGAGACTTTATACACTAACTAAGGAACTTGACCTTATTCTGTGGCAGTAGTTCTCAAAGCAGAGTCTGGGTACCCACCCTTTCAGAGGTCCATGAAAACAAAACTATTTTCATAATTCTAAGATATCAGTTTATTTTTTCACTGTGTTGACATTTGCACTGATGATACAAAAGCAATAGAAGTAGGTAAATCTGACACCTTAGCAGAAATCAAGGCAATGCCAATAAACTGTAGCAAAATTTATTGTATTCCTTATGGTATGAATTCCCAGAAAAAGCCAGATTTACTATGTCCTTGGGTAAACAGTAAAAATTTTATTAAATCTCAACCCTTGAGTACATGCCTTTAATATTCCCTGAGACAGGGGACTTCCCTGGTGGTGCAGTGGTTAAGAATCCTCCTGCCAATGCAGGGGACACGGGTCGAGCCCTGGTCCGGGAAGATCCCACATGCCGCGGAGTAACTGAGCCCGTGAACCACAACTACTGAGCCTGCGCTCTAGAGCCCATGAGCCTAGAGCCCGTGCTCCGCAACAAGAAGCCACCACAATGAGAAGCCCATGCACCGCGAGGAAGAGTAGCCCCAGCTTGCCACATCTAGAGAAAGCCCAGGCGCAGCAACGAAGACCCAACACAGCCAAAAAATAAGAATTTAAAAATAAAAATTTTTTTAAGTATTTGTGTTTGAGTTTCAAGAAGAATTAGCCTCTTTTTTTTTTCCATGAAATAATTTTTGTAATACTTGAAGAAACAACTGACATACTATGGTTATCAATTTTGGGTATTTGGCAAACATTCTCTTGAAAACAAAGTTAAGCCAGTAGCTTCAAAAGATAAATCATTGTCAGTATCTGTTGCTAATGATAAAATTTGAACTTGGAAGAAAAAAATAAGAATTCTGGAAAAACTGTATTTGCCACCACTTGAACTCGACACCTTCCTCAATACTTTAAAAGACTTTTCTGATGAGACTGGTGGTGCTATTAACCAGTATTTGCAATACTGCACAACTCAGTGAACCAACATTTGTCAAATGATTAAAACATGATGTTACAAAATCAGACATGGGTAGATGACATCCAAAATGCAAGACAGACCAATGCATTTTAACATAACAGAGCATGAAGAGTACATCCATACGGCTTCAGATTTCATGTTGCAACTACAGTTGGACCTTTATATCCTTGGGTTCCTCATCTGCAGATTCAGCTAACCACAGGGTAAAATTATTAGGGGAAAATATTCCAGAAATTTCCAAAAAGCAAAAGCTGATTTTGCCATGCACTGGCCAACTACTTAACTGGCATTTACGTTGTATTTACAATTACTTACATAGTATTAGGTACTATAAGTAATCTAGAGATGATCTGAGGTATATGGAAGGATTGCGTGGGTTATAAACAAATACTGTGTGATTTTACATAGGGAACTAGAGCATCCCGGATTTTGGTATCCATGGGGGGTCCTGGAACCAATCCCCCATGGATACTGAAGGACAACTGGAACCTTTAAGAAGTTACCACTTGTTGGCGCCAAAGAGGAAAAGCCAAATCACCTGAAAAGGCTATTAAAATATTTTTCCTCTTCCAACTACATATCTATGTGAGACCAAATTTTCCTCATATACATCTACCAAAACAACGTATGGCAACAGATTACAGAGGCAGACAACAAAATCCAGCTTCTATTAAATCAGATACTAAAAAGGTTAACAAACATATAGAAAAATGCTTACTTTTCTCAGTTTTTTTTTGTTTTGGAAAATACAATTGTTAGTACGTAATAGATTTGTTACTTTTAAATGACTAATGGATAAATTTATTTTCAGTTTAAATTTCTAATGGGTAAATACTGACAGATATGATTCACATGCGTGAAGGCTCCTGAGGTCCTCAAAATTTTAAGAGTATAAAGGAATCCTGAGATGAAAATGTTTGAAAACCACTGCCTCATAGAATAGATGATCAAATTTGCACTTTTCAAAGATCTTATAAGAACATCTCAGCAGGAATGCAAACATCCTGAAAGGCTCAAGATACGTCTGTAAGATTTGATAGGGCAAAATGAATTTGCTAAAAAGAGTTTCAGAACAGAATGTGTGAGAGGGAACAGGATCCTATGATGTCAGATCTCAAGGATTTAAGAGATGAATGAAGGGTGAGGCAGTAAAGACTGGGGGGGGGGGGCAGGTTACTCTGTACAAAAGCTTGATGGGGAAGCTAAGAAAAGCCAGTGAGGCTAGTTGCTGGAGGGGCTGTTGTACTAGGAAAAGTCTAAACATGAGAGAGAGATGACCATGTTTACAGACAGAGATAAAAGATGTGGCAGGGACAACTGACCAAGAGGTCCTGAAGGTATGAGAGAAGATGGACACCAAGACACAAAACTGCTCTTTGAATAGGGAGGAGGACAATCCTTCAATAACCGGAAAAGAGGGATGGTAAAGGAAGCTAAGTCCAACTGGAGAGGGCAAGAAAAGGGCCTATATAACCAACCATCCAGACCCTCCAGTTTCTTTGTTCGTCACAAAAATTTACGAGCTTGTCTGAGTCTCATTACAAAGAAAAAGACATGCTTAGCAAAACTGAAAATCTTTCCCCAAGTCAACCAGGTTAACAGGGCACTAGTACTCAAGTCAGAATCCCAGCCTGGCTCTCCTCTTCCTTCTGCATCAAGGCAGCCTGAAAAACAAGAGAGGAGGAGAGGAGAGACCAGGTCAGGGAACTGCTCTGTGCCAACTCTGAAGCTGTGGGGGGAGCCTCTTCCAAGGGCAGGGAAATACTGTTCTCAGCTCCATCTGACACATTCAGAAATTTTAGCATTAAGAGAGCCTCCCAAACTCAGGCAGGGCAATATGAGCAGGAAAAGCAGCAGGGTGGTGGAGCTGGCGTAAGCTCCTGACCGGCAGAGACAAATTCAGCCTCTTCAAGTCCAAAAATCCAAAGGAAGTTTGAGTTTCATTTTAAAATTCCTGTATTTAATCAGCAACACCTCACTATTTGTTCCGTGGAGAGGTGTGTAGGGGATGAGAAAGGGGATGAGAAAGGATACAGGAAAACACCCTCTCATCCAGAGCTCACTATTCAGCTCGGGAGATACAACCACCCATTAAGACCCAAGGACCAGGGCTTCCCTGGTGCCACTGTGGTTAAGAATCCGCCTGCCAATGCCGGGGACACGGATTCGAGCCCTGGTCCGAGAAGATCCCACATGCAACTGTAAGATTTGAGCAACTAAGCCAGTGCGCCACAACTACTGAGTCTGCGCTCTAGAGCCTAGAGCCTGTGCTCCGCAATGAGAAGCCACCGCAATGAGAAGCCCGCACACCGCAACGAAGAATAGCCCCCACTTGCCACAACTACAGAAAGCCCGTGCGCAGCAACAAAGACCCAACACAGCCAAAAATAAAAAAGACCCAAGGACCGCGGGTCTGAGGAATGTGTCTGGGAACAACAAGACCATTACATTACTATGACACAGCTCCACACAGAGCCGTAGATGTTGAACAGGCAGGAATAACTGAGGAGGAAGGTAGGAAAAGCAGACTGAAAATATTCATCCAAGGGAGACCTGAACTAGTGGTAGCAATGGGAATGGAGAACGGATAAAAGGATACACAGGAGTTAAGGGAGACAAGAGTTAGATAACATCAAGGCTTTATCGTTACAGAAACTGGGGAGAGGTTTCCGAACGAAAGCTACAAGTACGTATTTACCTAGCATCCATCTGTACTGGGGCCTTCAGGGTTAAAAAAAAAAATAATTAAAACAAAAAAACACCCAAACACAGTTCTTTCCCCCAAGAGGACACTAGACCCTAGTCAGAAAAAAACTGACTAGTAATTGGGTGGAAGGGATATAATTAGATTAGCCCCAGAAGATGAGGAAAAGGAAGAAATTGGTAGTTTTGAGACCTTCTAGGTTTAATATGCCTCAGATAGACACATTCATTCAGTAAGCTAATCAGAACTATGGTTCTTGAGAACAATCAGGGCAAAAAGAGCTCAACCTAAAACGTGACCTGGTGCTATAGGAACACACAGGCCCTCTGTAAAAGAGAACAAAAATGAGCCAACAGAATGAGCCACGAGGAATGTGGCATCCACGGGGAGGAGGAGGAAGCCTGTGAGTGCCAGGACGAGAAAAGACCAGAGAAAAGAAGAAAAACTAGGAAACCAGAGTCTTATGAACCAAGTGGAAATTTTAAGTAAAATGAAAGATAATGAGAGATCAATATAACAAAGAGCAAGGTGCGTGAATTCCAGAAATAACACTAGTCTGGAAATAAAGAGACCTGGGTTCCAGTTTTGGCTCTATCATCCTCTCACTGTATAAATAACCATTTTTCATGCTAAGCTTAATTCTCCTCATCCGTGAACATACTGAGACACTATAATCCAGGCTTGGTGTCAACTCCAAGTTATACCTGGGAGGCAGACAAGTCTCCAACACCTCCTGAGCTTCAAAACAATTCCAAACGTACAGCTTAAAAAAGTCTCAGGAGAAAGGGCAGACTCAGGAGACAGATGGTGTCAGAGCCAGAAGCCAGGAGCACAAAGCCAGAATGCAGAGAGCACAGGTGTTAAGTAGTAAGAGATTAAGTGTTCTGTCAAAAGACACAAAGAAACCCAACCTGCCCTTCAAGGTAAATGCTTTCCTTCAACAAGAGGAGAGCTACTCCCACACCTTTATCAAAGAAAACTTCAGGCCACGGCGCTAAGCCTGTCAGGATGATAGTTTGTCAGCATATTATGCTGGCCAAGAATAAAGAAACCAGTCACACTATTATAAGTCAAGTTACTCCCAGAATCAGCAGCTACACACAACTGTGACCCATTTTTAGCACACAAATCAATCTTTAGACCTGCCCTCTGGGAATTCTCCAATTACCTCAAGGAAAGTCATCACAAAATGCCTTAAAAATCAAAAGGGTACTCTACCCATACAGGAATATTGAAAAGTGAAGTAGAATTCAAAAGCTACCCATGCCTAAGTGTTCTTCTGCACCGCTGAAAGCAAAGCTCAACCCTATTTAATCAGGAATATTTCCCCCACACCTGTGTTACTTAAAAACACATTATATACTGAGTAAACAAAATAGTTCCTAACAGGAGTCTTTTTAAATCTCAGTAACAAAACTCTGAAAATTTTGTCTACAATGTAAATTTAACACTCTCAAATTTGGATACTGACTTCTTATGCAAAGTCAGGTAATTTCCCTATGAAAAATATGAAATATTATACATATTATGTATTTTTTAGTTCAATCTTTTCAGCCAGTTTACTGTAACTGAAAAATGCCTTGTTTTGGGGGGTCCTATCTTGAACATAAAAACTTTCAACACCTGGAATCTGTGTGCTTCCAGAAGATGACAAGCTCTCATACACAGGTATAACTAAAATCAGGCTCCAACAATGGCAGGAAAGAAAAAGGGCATTTTCAAAGCTGCAGTATGTGGGGCAAAGGAGGCGGGGTCAGCAGTATCCAAATACTGAAAGGGTGCAAGCAATGCATCTTGGTTTTAACTCAAACAACAGAGAGAAGCAAAAATTCTTTATGTAAGTTCCTCCACTCCAACCTCTTAAGTCCAACCCTCTTCCTATCCCTCATCCCCTACCCCCAGGCTTTCTGGCAAGTTCTCCCCAGAGTCAGTACAGCTTAGATACTGCCTAGGAAAAGCAGATTTGCAGAACAGGATGGGATTAGTAGAGCTCTTCCATATGAGAGAAAATAATTTGCTATTTGAGCCCATGATTGTTCTACTGCCTCCACCACTAGCTACTGAAGACAGCAGCCTAAACACTAATATCTGGGTTTGGCATGCATTTCTATCCCAAACTTCAAGCCAGAAGTACTACCCACTAATTAATCTGCCCTTTAAACAAACACCTAACAATTATAGGGAACATTTAGCTGAAAACAATGAATGAAAAACTTTGCACAGCTATCACCTAGCATATAAACACTAAAATACGAGCAGAGAGCTACTTTAGTCATCTCACGATTCCCCTTCACCAAATTCACAAACACTGAACTCGCAGCTGAGACCCTGGCCTGTAAAGGTAGCTAAAGCAGCAGCTGGGGACAAGTAACATTTTAAAGTTTCCATCTTTCCAAAAACTTCCCAGACCACAGGTAAAAAAAATTTTCTGGTGTGTATGGGAGTCTGCAGTCTCACTGAAATATTCCTTTGACAACATCTCAGAATATGCTCTTCACTTCCTTATGCTTTAAATCCTTTGGGAATAAGATACAGAAATAAAGGTACATATCCCTTTACATCTGCTACCGTGGATTATACACTAAGATTCTAAGTGTTGCCCAGAATGAAACGCCAGCTCCTTAGTCCTGGTGCAGGGCTCTTTTATGCCCTGGGAGCTTATCCCAGATTTTACCACATACTGCTAAAACCCTTATTAATTCTGCCTGGAAATCTAAAAGACAGAATTATGGAAATTTTAGCTAAGAGAAAAAAGGTGAGATTTAATAAGCCCCATTCTACTTTCACAGGTCTTACAAAACCATAATTTCAAATATGCCTAGTCTCAGAAGGGAAATGTTGCTGAAATTTAACTGTCCTGAAAGAGGACAGTCTTTTGTGTAGAGGTTTGGGAGGGTCACCCCCACAGTGGGAGGAGCCTGACTTCTCCAGACCTCTGGCTCTCTCAGAATCAGCTAACTGCTCTGCCACACATTATGGAATGATAGACACAGCACATTCCTCCTGACATCAACACTGCTGTGCTAACGCTCAGAAGACCCACACTGACTTCCACAGCAACCAGAGATTCCCTCCAATGCAGTTAAGGCTCACTTTGCCTATGAATGTGACCAGCCCATAGACCACTGCATTTCTATACAATGCACACCACCAATAACCCCTTGACCCCTCTGACATACGGGAATACACATAATACCATAGGTTCAGCTATGGCACCAGAAAAACGTAGGTTCACACACTGGTTTTATCACTTGATAGCCTCCTGACTTGATTTCTAAGCCTGTTTCATCATCTGCAAAATAGGGAGAAAATCTAAAAGGGATGTTTTAAGACAAAGACCCCAAACTAGCCCTCAGGTTGAATCCAATCTTCAGAGACTTTGAACCATCCAGTGTTCTCAATTTTTTAATTGCTACATGTAAAAAACAGAGATTGGCAGCTTAACTAGGAAAAAAGTCAAAGATCCATGAACTCTGGGCCCACACTTCTGCATGGCCAAGAACCAGGCTACTGGCTCTCCTTTAAGCAAATTCTGTAGTTCAGTAGGCACTACTCTACTTTCTTTCCATTTACTCATTTCTGTTACCTCAGGCCCCTGTAGGGATTTGGGTTTGTAACCCATTTTAAGGATTAAAAACAAAATAAGTTGCTTGGTCACCCCTGAAAAAACTTACAAAGACAGCTATTATCATTAACCTCTTAACAAGTTGGGTGTTGAGCATGGAGCCGCACTACTTTTATCACCTTCCTCCACTTACTGACTCACAGACACTGGTACTGGGACCGCAGGAAAGAAAGACAAGACCACAGAAACATTCCTGCACCAAGTGCCTAAGGCTCAATCCAAACTGCTCATGTTTCCATGGTCACTCGACACACGCATTCGCTCTCCAACCTCCTGCCGGCTGTACAGGCCGGCACAGTTCCCCTTCCCCACAGGGGAGCCTGGGCCAGCGGGATGTTTATAAGACAACCCTCCGGAGGCGGGATGGCAAGTATTTCTATACTATAAAGACTGACTTTATAGGGTAGTCAACTTCCTAATCCTAGTTCTATAAACCGAGCACGTACTGCCAAACCACTCCTCAAGTTTAAATTACATCGCTGTGGCAAAAGCCAAACTGCAGCAACGGGAATACAGTGCAGCTCAAAGCGAGCTCAACGAGGACGCTCCAAGACCCGCGGTCAGCCCTGAACTCTACTCTCCTGAGGGGCTCCGACAGCCCTGAGCTCCACGGAGCTCCAGAAGCAGAACTTCCTTCCACTTCCCTTCTACCTACGACAAAAACCAATCAACCAACCAGGAAAACCACCACCAGCCTGAAGTTTCCAAGGTTTCCTTCCGCCTGTTGCGATTTATTTTTGTTTTTAACCCAGCCTGTGTCCCTAAGCTCAAACAGAACCTGAGCCTAAGGGTGCAAACTATTCTCAGGAGACAGACACTTCCAGCTGGCACATGTCAGCACCGTCACCTGAGGGGCAGACCAGAGGCAGGCGGTACACCTGTGGATACCAGCGAACCCCCCTCGCCCCTCGCCCAGCAGTTTACTCAGGTGCCAGCGAGAGAGCAAGGCAGCAGATCGGTAGCCAGGGAGACCAAAGGAGGCAGCTGCCAACGAAATGCAGCGCTAAGCAGAGCCGGGCTTGCGGGGTGGGGTGGGGGAGGGGGTCACAGCCGGCACCTCCGGCTCTGAGCGCTGTCGTGGAGTCTCCGTGCTTCCCACTTGCTTCGCGAGCGCAATCATAGCGCAGGACCGCTTGCACCGTGCGAAATGCCACCAAAAAATAACCCGTGCACGCGAGGACGTGCTCCAGAGCGCAAGTATCCGCTCGGGCTTTCTCAGTCCTGTGGGCGGCGCTGGGCCACTTACAAGGACCCTGGCCTGCCCGGGTCCTCTGGCAATGACGCAAGAAAGTCAGGGTCGACTTGACTGCAGACAACACTCACGCGAAGAAAAAACCGGGGAATGACGCCAAGTGGGACAACCAAAGGTGAGTAACCTTTTCCTGGTCTGAGTACCCCCCCTCCCCGCCCCGGGGGCTCAGTGCAGGCACAGGCCTTTCTAACCTGCGTACTGACCAAGCGAAGCAACCAGGCTGTGCCCCCAGCCACTGCTCCGCCAAACCCGAAACCAGCGCTGGGCCCGCGCCAACACCCACCCGAGTCTGGGAACCTGGTCTGGTCTTGGGCTGAGAGAATGACAAAGCCAAGGCCACACGCACGCTTCTCCGCGGTCAGAGAACTCGGGGTGGGGAAAACCGAAGCTGGCGCGGCTTAGGTCAGCTCCACGCCTGGGGCACCTCCGCGGCCTGCAGGACCCCCGCCCATGCCCCCAGGACCTACCTCTGTGCCGCGGGGCTCCCCAGCGCAAAGCCGCTTTGCACGTGCCGGCCACCCTCCAGCGCCCGACCCTACCTAGCCAACCCCGCCCCAGAACTCCAGCTCCTGAGCCTAACGAACGTGTGAAGCCACGTGACCTCACGGGCCAAAGAAGCGCGCGCGGACGGCACGAGGGGCCTAATCCCTCCGCCTTAAAGGAGACGCGCCCACTGCCGTCGTGGCGCTCTCCCTTGACCCGAGGCCCAGCGCAAAGGTCTTCGCCGCCAGCAGCCCCGCCCCGCCCCGGCCGCCCTTCCCCGCTGCCCACTGGGTACGAACGAGATTCGCGGGGGTCGCTGCCAGGCGCGTGAGCTCCCAGGAGCGCCTGTGGCTTAGACTCTCACGTGCGACGGCTGCGGGAAAAGGAAATGTTCCGGGCGCGGGGGCGCCCTTCCGTCCGGTCTGCTCCCGTCTGGACAGACACTCGAGGCCAACGGGCGTCTGCAACGCAGCTCGGAGGCCCCACCGGCCGCCCCCGGAGGGCCGCGGCGCCTTTAAGCCCAAAGGCCCTGAGTCACGAGGAGGCTCCCTACCCCCCCCTTCGCCACACACCCCTCCACGAGGCCCCACGCTCGCGGGCACGTGACCCGCGCCCCGCCCGGGACTTGCGCGCACGGGTGGGGGCGGGAAAGGAGGGTACCGCGGACCGGCCGAGGTTGCGCGCGGACCGGCCGAGGTTGCGCGCGGACCGTTAGCTGCCGCGACACGGACCGCGGCCCCGCCCAGCCCCGCCCGGGCGGGCGGTGAGCAGCTCTTACCAGCGGGAACGCCATGGGGCTGGCGTGGCCCAGCGGGACGGACGGACCGGCCGGCAGGCGTCTGGCCGGCGCGGCGAGGGACGTACAGACACGTGGGCACTATCTTTGCAGCGAGCCGCGCACAGCCGTGCACCCGGGGCCGCTTATAAAGCCCCGCGGAGCCGCCCCTTCCCCCCCGCCGGCCGTATGCGGAGCACCTGTGTCGGCCCCGCCCGGGGCCCCGCCCCTTCCACCAGGCCGGGCGGAGGGCTCCACCGCCCACCCGGAGCCGGGCTCCCGAACGGAGGCGGGCTCCCGAACGGAGGCGGGCTCGGCGGCTGCAGCCGTTGCGGGCCACGGCTTACACACGCACACACACGCACACACACGCACACACACACGAGAGCCAGGGGCCCAAGTGGGGCATGCCACTCACCTAGTGACCCTGGTCAAGTCATTTACCTCTTTGGGGCCTCAGTTTAACCCTTATGAAATAGGACGCGATTCACAAGCTCCTGCGACGGGGCGGCCATGTGCTTTGTCAGTAAAGCCGTCTTTACAGCGTCCACGCTCCTTTTATTCCAAGGACCCCTCCAGGGCAAGAGCCCACCCTACGCGCCCATGTCCGAGCCTTCACTCCCAGGCTCCAGCAGGCACACTCACTCTAGATTGGCTGCTCCGTGTGCTGGAACGGGGGTGGGGTGGGGAGTTGGGTGCGCGGGCGTCTGGGGATTCCGGAAAGTTCCAAAGACACCAGGGGTCCTCTCTGCACCACAGTTACCTGACGAAACCGCTTCCGACGCTCTTTCCAGGCTGCAATAGGAAACTTCTCGGAGAGGGGACAAGAGACAGCGGGGGTCACAGGGCGAGAGAGACCACCGTGGGTTGAGCTGTTGTCAGGAAAGGCGTCCTGGGGTAGCCGGGGCGGGAGCGGACCGGAAGCCCCAGTCAGGCACAGAGGCGGAGGTGGCGTTCCAGGCAGGGAGATCAAGCAAAGACTGAGAAGGAGGACTGAACAGAGTGGCTCAATCTGCCCAGGATGGAGGATAATGCGTGCCGATACCGCAGGAGGGAAGCTTGGGCCCACTTTGTGAAAGGCCTTTATTTTGCAGACAGCAGGGAACTATTAAGAATTGTAAACAGGGGAATGGCAGTATCAGGTCTCAAAATTTTGAGATGTTACTAGAGACTTAGTAGAGGTTTGACAGAAAAAAAGGGGGAAACAAGGGATTGGGGTGGGGAGGAAAGGAATCAGCGTTTGTTGAGCATTACCAAGGGTTGTACATGTGTTACCTCATCAACATAATACTATTTTATAAAGCACTTACTATGCTTAAGGTTCTTCCTGGAAGTTGAGAGGACAAGTCTGCTGCCTTCCCGGCAGGCTGGTGAGGCTGGCCTGGATCTAATGGCTAAGGGGAGGGAGTGCAGAGGCAATGGAAGGAGAGGAAGGCAAGGTCTAGCCTACGATTGCAGGAGTATTACAGTAATGGGAGAAGGTGAGGGTAAGAACAGATGCTGGAGGGCTTCCCTGGTGGCACAGTGGTTGAGAGTCCGCCTGCCGATTCAAGGGACACGGGTTCGTGCCCCGGTCCGGGAAGATCCCACATGCCGCGGAGCGGCTAGGCCCGTGAGCCATGGCCGCTGAGCCTGCGCGTCCAGAGCCTGTGCTCCGCAATGGGAGAGGCCACAACAGTGAGAGGCCTGCGTACAGCAAAAAAAAAAAAAAAAAAAAAAAAACAGATGCTGGAGTAGAAGTCCACAGAAGGACCCAGTGTTAGCAATGAGAGTTGGCCAATCTCCATCCATAGAATATCCCCATTCAGGAGCTTCCTTGGGTTGCTGAGGTCATGGGCAGAGAGGTGATGGCTGCAGGGGCAGAGCAAGACGGGGCCCCGGCACCCCTTACCCACTTGCCCTCCCTCCTCAAGATGGCCCATTTCAGCTGCCCAGGAAACCACACCTTCTGGTTTAGCTTCCCTGGAACCCTCCCACTCCAGGCCCTACCTGGGGCTCTTCCTTCTCTAGGAGCAACCCGCCCACAAGTCTCACCCTGGCCCACAAACAGCATAGGACAACTCATCAGAGGTAGTGTATCTTGCTTGTCCTCTCAGGGGGTGCCACACCCAAATACCTACAGCCCAGGAGCCAAGTGAGGGTGGATGACAGCACCAAGAAGGCCCAAGGCACATCTAAAAGGGCAGTTATCTGTTGGATACCGTGCAGGAATGATGTCCCAGCCCAGCCAGATCTTTCAAGACAAGCTGGAAATGCAGTTTCATTTTCTTTTTTAATGTGAAATCTTCCTAATTTTAAATTTGGTCACTAATTCAAATTAAAAGAGTCAAGCCCAGCATGTCCAGGGGCCTCATGCAGCTCATCCTTTCCATCCCTTTCTCTTCCCTGACCCAAAGCTGAGGAAGATAAGAATCCGAAACCTGGAACAGTGCCCAAGGGAACAGTATCTGGGAGCTCTTTCATATTTTAAAACTCCCAGCCAGAAGAAAATGATCTTTCAGGTGACGTGGAACAGAAATTTCTGCTGCATAAAATCCCTCTTCCTAAACTTTCTGTTGCAGGTAATAGTAATAGCTGATCTTCACTGAGCACTTACTATGTGCTTGGCACAGTTCTAAGTGTTTTACCTGTTAACCCATTTGCAGACAAGGAAACTAAAGCTCAGAGAAATTAAGTAACTAGCTCAAGAATTCCCAGCTAGAAGTGGAAGAGTGAAGACTCAAACCCAGGCAGTCTTCTGGCTTCAGTGCCTGAAGCCTTAACCAGTTAAGTACAAAATGTCCAGCACCCTGATGTGTGCACTTCTTTCTGACTGACCCCAGCCCTCACCAGACAGTGAAGGAAAGGGTGGCTGAGTGCACAAAGTCATGTGTTTGGTCAGTCCTGTCTCCCTGCCCTGACTTGGCCAGGCTTGCAGGTTATACAGGAAGAACAGTACCCCTGACTAGAAGATGTCCATGATCCACAGGGAGGGGTGTGGAAAGGGGCAGAGGTGGAGGCATTAAATGACTTGGTCAGGTCCCCACAGCTGGTCACTGGCAGAAGTAGCAGGAACAAACAGGCAGCATTATCCATTCTCCCAGTCAACAAATACCCTTTGAGCCCAGCTATGCCTGGCACCATCTCTGCAGTCAAGCCCCAGATTTACAATACAGGTTTTAAGTGTAACTGTAATTGGCTGGACTAAGTTTTAAATGCATGTACTAGGGGGGACCCTGTATTCTTTTATATTCTCAGGTGTTCAGTGCCTCCACAGCAGGCAGAGAGCTAAAAGAAGAAAAGAGACTGCAGGGAGAAAATAATTTTCCTGGTTGGAAAAGCTCAGAAGGGAGATTCATTTAGGAACTCAAGACCACAAGGTAAAGTGAGCACATAGTGTCTACTTGGCTTTTGCCAAGCTCTGTGCAGAAGAAACCATGTTGTTCTTTTTCCTGCTCATTTAAGTGGGATAAAAGAAAGTAGATCAGCGCCACCTTTCATCATACACAAATGTAAATTTTAAGTGGGTTAAAAATACAAATGTATACAGCATTACTTGGAAATTTTTTTAGAAAACAGTATTAGGAGAATATTTTTATTACCTCATAGTGCAGGCAAATTCTGTAAATATGGAACAACAAGCACAGAGTATAAAGGAAAATTGATAAATTTGATCACATTGGAATTTAAACCTTTGGTTTATCAAAAGATGTTTAAAACTTGGAAAGACAAGTCATACACTGGTAGAAGGTATATTTGCAATACATGATCTACAAAGGACTCATTTCCAAAATATATAAGAACTTTACAATGAGGCGAATAGAAAAATGGGCAAAAGATGGGAATGGCTCACCAATAACCAGGGAAACATAGTAGGATACCATTTCACACCTCCTAGATAGGCAAAATGAGAAGTCTTACTATCCTAGTAGCAGGCTCACTGCCAGTGAGGATGTAAACTGGTTCAGCCACTTTGGTTGTGGCTTTTGTTTTCTACATTTTTTAAATTGAGGGGTAACAACCCACATACAGAGAGCACACAGAGTGCACAATCTTAGGTACACAGCTTGATGTATTTTACCTACATACATACCCAGGTAACCACCACCCACGTCAAGGCATGGAATCCTTCCAGAAGCCCAAAGGGTTCCATCATACCTCTTCCCACTTCATCCACCTCTCCTTGAGACAACTAATATTCTAACTGCTTTCCTCACAGACTCATTCTGCCTGTTTTAGGACTTCATATAAACTTTTGGGTTCTTTCATTCAACATAGCATCTGTGAGATTCATCCATGTTGCTGCAGGTAGCAGCAGTTAAGTCCTTTTTATTGCTAAGTAGTATTCCATTGTATGGATATACCATATTTGTTTCCCCATTCTCCTAGTGATTGGCAATGTGAACTGGACTATTATGAATGAAGGTGCTGTGAACATTCTTGACTTGAAGTACAGCTACTCTGGTGAGCAATTTGGCAATGTTGTTAAGTTGCAGGTATGTATACTCTATGACCCAGGAATGCCACTCCCAGGGAAATGTGTTAGAGAAACTTTCGCACGTGTTAAAAGAGGCAGGAGTTTAAAATGCCGATAGGTGTGTTATTCAAAATTGCAAAAATAAAAAAATAATTTTTTTAATTGCAAAAATAAAATATTGTGTTGGCCAAAAGGTGCTTTCGGGTTTTTCCATAATATCTTATGGAAAAACCTGAACGAATTTTTTGGCCAACCCAATAAAATACCTTAAATGCCTACCGACAGGAGAGTGGCTTGATAAATTGTGGTCTAGTCATACAATGGAATATACTGTATATAAGTAAAAGTAAATGAAATAAAGCTAATCATATCAACATGGATGACTCATAAACAACATTGAGAGAAAGAGGTAGGATGTCAGGGAACACATACTCTACAATGCCATTTATATAAAATTCTAAAATATGCAGTACATTACTACCACAAAGGACAATATATTGTTTAGGAACACATCTGTATGTAGTAAAAGTACCCAAAAATGCATGGCCTTGATAAACATAAAATTCAGAATAGTGATTTACTTCACGTTGGGAGGGAAGAGCTTGTGAAACTAGGGATACAGGGGGTGTCTGCTGAATTGATGAGTGCTTTAGTTCTTAAAATGGGTGATCAGTACACAAGAGGTTGTTATTTTATTCTTTAAACTTGAAATATATCATAATTGTTTAAAGAGATACAGGGATGGAGACAAGGGCAGTGGTGTGCTGATAAATGTTTGACAATTGGCTGCAAGAGAGGAGTCATTTACAGTAGTCACCTATTTCTGTGGCATAAATACTTCTGCCGTGGCTGATTTCACACCATCAGTATGATCCCATTCGACGCTCACGAGCCAGCATGAGCCAGCTCCAGCATGCCACTGACACTGAATGTGGGAGCAAACTGCTCTGAAGGCCAGAGCTGGGGGCCCAGGCTTCCTCTGAGGACTTTTTCAATACCCTAGGACATGGGTCGAGGGCTGGATTGTATTAACTTATGCTGTTAAGTTACCCCAAAACTAAGCAGGCTAAAACAACAAATATTTGTTCTCTCACACAATTTCTGAGAGTCAGGACTCCAAGACTGACTTAGCTGGGCAGTTCTGGCTCAGGCTGTCTCCTGAGGTTGCAGTCAAGCTCTCAGCCAGAACCGCAGTCATCTGAAGCTTTGCCTGGACCTGGATCTGCCTCCTAGCTCCACCTCGAGCTCACTCAGTTCCTTGTCACACCGACCTCTCCAGAGGGCTGCTGGCTTTCTCCAGAGCAAATGACCAGAGAGACAGAGACTGAGATGGAGGTGCATTGACTTTCATAAGCTAATCTCAGAAATGACATACTCTCGTGTCTACGGTATCCTATTGTTTACACACACCAGCCCTGATAAGATGTAGGAGGGGATGACACCAGGGTGCGAATGCCAGGAAGCAGTGATCGTTGGAGGTCGGCTACCTCACTGATCGCAGTTGAAGGTGAGTGCCAGTTGTCCTGAAATGCTTGTAAAGGGGTTACAGGATGCCTAGGGTCTCAGCGCAAGGAGGGACGTGGGAGCCTGAGTGTCCCTCCCCTTTGTTTTGCAGCTGAGGAAGCTGAAGTTTAGGGGTTTACTGGAGAGTATGCAGCCACTCTTGTCAGGAGCCCAGGGTCTCAGTCTTGCCTTGGTCCGAGTGAGAAGGACCATGCCTCACCCTCACCCAGCCTCACCCTCTCCCAGCCTCCTGCCTTTCCTCTGCAAGTGCAGATGCTGGGGTCTGGCACATCAAGACTTCGATCAAGGTCACCTTGCCCAAGCCCTCAAGAGTTCTTTCTTCCCCAGAGCTGTTTCCTCACATTTTTCCTTCAGTCAAAACAAGAAAACAACCCCACTTATTTCCACACACCCTGCCCCTGCCACAGGGGTTGTTGGTAACACATCCCCAGTAGCCCCAGAGAGCAGCATATGCCACCGTGTTGGCATTGCCAGACACAAGTCTGTGTTGGCCTTCTGGGATCCCATTGCCATTTGCAGACTGCTGTGGAACCATTTCAGAGCTCTGTGATCGATCTTTGAGTGAAATACAACACGGCCCCAGACGGGAAGGGGTTACGAGGGAGGGAGGTGTGCTATTGCTCTCTGTTTCTTGACCTGGATGCTGTTGTTGTTCAGGCTATGAAAACTCATCAGATTGCACGCTTGTGATTTGCACAATTTACTGTATGAATAGTACACTTGAAAGTTTTTTAAAAAAAACAGTCCCAAAGACAGGGACATACGTGTCTGGGAAGATCCCAGACAGAAGAACTTTTCTGAGCTGTTGGCAACCTTTATTCTCCAGGCACCATTGGGAAGCTCCACTCAGGTGGACTCATGGGTGGAAGATCTGAAAAGGGGCTAAAGTTAGAGGGTCCTTGGCAGCAAGATAAGCAGTAACGTTCGGGGTGAAAGTGGCATTCAGATAAGAAGTAATCCCCAGCATTGCTTACCTTTCTCAGCACTATCCCAAGCCTCAGTGACCCCAAAGCATCCTCAGCTGTAATGGGGCAATCAGGGTGGGGGTGGGGCTCCTCATGGTCAGGATCAAACAGGGCAGCCCTAAGTGCTTTTTCTTAGTGGACAGGTCAGTGGGATGGGGGAGAGACAGTGGGGTAGGAGACGACGGGATCAGGCAGCACCATCAAGCAGAAGACCCAAGAAGGTGCTCACTGCTTTTCCTTTGGATGTGCCCCACTTTACCCCCTGTTCTCCAAACCCCATCCTGGGCTTCACCCTTTTAGGCGCTGGTTCACCATCTTTCTCTTGACCCTGGGAGACGACAGTGATCAGGCCATCATAGAAGGAAGACCCAGCTCACCTCCTTGAGGACCCAGGTCCATGTACACCCTCCCTCAGCCGCGCTCCTGCCCCACCCCTGAGCTGGGGCTTTCCCAATCCAGCAGGCTCTGCAGCCAGTTGCAGGCTGGTGGAATGAGACGGGACCTACTGGGCTGAGCAGTCCCTCCACGGTTCACACCCCAGTCCTGGTTGGTCATCAGCCCATAGCTTCTTTGCCACCACAGTGCCCAGCACTTGTTGGCTGTTCAAATGCTTGATGAGGAAGGAGGGGCCTAAGGCAGGCCTTTCCCCACCCCTACCCCCAGCATGTGGAGCCATGGTAGGAATTAGAGTGACCAAGAGGGACGTGAATGTGCTGGGGAGGCAGGGAAGAAATTGGTGGTGAGGATCCTGGCTGTCCAGGAGCCAGGCCTCGGTGGAGGGGGGCAGGGGGAGGGTCCAGCACTTTCCTATTTTTCCTTCTTTGCCCAGTAAGGCTGGGGAAAATCCTGTCACATTGAGTTACATACCCAACACCCACCCCTTTGATCTGCAGGCTATGCTGAGAGGTGACTTTCAAGATGCCCAGCAGAAGGTACTGAACTAGCCCAGGGGCTTGCCCTGGGGCTGACAGGCTGGGGGGTTCAGGCACGGGCACAGCTAATGCCCCCCGCTCGGGGTCCTTGTAGTGGCTTCCTTAGTATCCCTAGATGGATCTGTTCCCCAGTCATTGTAGCCAGCTAGCTACAGCAACCTGGCCAAAAACTGAAGTCATTCCTTTTAGCCACTTGCCAGAGCACCACCTGGAAGCCATCCTGGACTGGGCTCCTGTTCTCAGCCCCTCACTGTGTTCATTGTCCTCTGACCTGTCAAGGCCTGTGGTCAAGCTCAGACCACACTTGGACCTCCTGAGTCCTCACTAATGCTCTACCTGACCCTCGCCGGGGGCACATTCTGCCTCAGTGCCAGTCCCCGTGCTTCTGTCCATATCTGGCCCTCTCCCCCGAACCCTCCCTGTGCACCAGCAGAGCCCTAAGAGCCCTTCCTAGTCTGCTCTGAGGTCCTGGGCCCCACATGAATCCCACAGCTCCATGGTTGCCCCTCAGTGCTTCTCACGGGACACATTAAGATCCAGGAGGCCTGTGACCACAGTGGCAGAGACTTGGATCAGTGAGAAAATACAGGCTATGATATGGGTTGGAAAGAATGTTCTGGAGAGAAGTGAGGTCCCCCTCAGGTCCTGTATGTCTGATCTGTTTCCACCAGTGTGTCCCGGGCAGGCCCTGTCTTATCCCTGCAGAGACTCACTCGGGGATGCCGACGTGGCAGAGCTGTGGAAGGTTCGGCCATGGACCTAGAGTCCAGGAAGATATGGGCTGGGCTGGGCTGAGGTGGGGGCAGCTACTCTCCCTTCCCCTCTGACTGAGGTTTTCTCCCCACAGACCATTCCCTAGAAGACAATGGGGTCCCTTCCCCGTCCTGGGTTGAAGACTGCTACTTCTGCCTGTTGCCGCAGTCCCAGCCTGCCCAGCTGGGCTCCTTCTCCCGACCAGCTGCTGACTGGGACTCTCCCTGCTTACACCTCGTTCTCCTGCCTCCTGCCTCTCCCCTGAGACAATCTCACGCACGAGAATCATTTTCTTAAGAAGGGTTGTTATTGCTAACCCCACAGCCTGGGACACGTTCCAGAGAAACCAACACAGGGCTGTGACTAAGGTTCCCGTGCTCTGGACTCTCACCCAGGGCTGGAGATCCTGGTGCCCTTTCCAAGAGGTTCTGGGAATCTGGGCTGTAAGCTCCTTGAGGGATGTTAGAGTTCATGCCGTATATACTTCTGGTTCCTACAGAATCCACTCTGGGGCCTTTGCTGCAAAGTCCAAGTTGGTAAGGAATTCTCTGATGATGGATTTCCCTCGTGGCGCAGTGGTTAAGAATTTGCCTGCCAAAGCAGGGGACACGGGTTCGAGCCCTGGTCCAGGAAGTTCCCACATGCCACGGAGCAACTAAGCCCGTGTGCCACAACTACTGAGCCTGCGCTCTAGAGCCCGTGAGCCACAACTGATTAGCCCGCACTCCACAACTACTGAAGCTTGCGCGCCTAGAGCCCGCACTCCGCAACCAGGGAAGCCACTGCAATGAGAAGCCTGTGCACCACAACCAAGAGCAGCCCCCGCTCGCCGCCACTAGAGAAAGCCCACGCGCAGCAACTAAGACCCAACGCAGCCAAAAATTAATTAATTAATTAATTTTTAAAAAAAAGAATTATCTGATGGTCCTTGTTCTAATTTCTTAGAAAATCGCTCCCACCTTCTCTCTTCTGTTGCGGGCAGTGCTGGTTCAGAGACACAAGTGAGAACAAGTCCACCGTTCGAGTGACCCATGACTGGTGGATCAGTCCCATCTCGGAACCTGCAGCAACAAAAACAGTGATCCCAGGACTTTGGGGCCCCAAGGCTCTCAGTGAAGCAGTGGCCCCAGCTGCTGTCTGGTGCCACGGAGCCCAGCAAGTCCCCGGAGTCGGAGAAAGGGCTGTCCCCTGGCACTGCCTTTGTTCTCCTTCCCTGAGAAGAGGGCCACACCTGCTTCACCCTGTCTTTCTCTAAACAGACTTGCTCAGTGACAGGGCTGTGGGGAGGTGTGGTCAAAGAACTAGAGTCTTGGTTACAGAGGATCAGGGCTGAGGCACCACGTCTCAAACTATCACTGGAGTGTGCATCCTGTAACACAGTCAATCAAGGTGTCCTGGGACAAAGGCATCCCAAGGTCAAAACCAAGTAAGGGTAACACTGTGAGCTGTAGCCCTTCTTAGAAGGAGTGGTGGGGTGGGGGTGGGGCTTACAATGCACATTAGCATAATAAAGGCTCTGAGAAGGCCTGTGGGAAATAAACTTCCTGTATGCCAATCCACGGTTCCTGAATTTACATGATTACAAACTTTTCTTTTTTCTTTTGGCACAACACATGCTCATGGAACACCTTTCACACCTTTAGGAACCACTGCTGCTCAGCCTCTTTCCTCACCGGGAAAGGTATCAGGGAGGGGCCCTGACCCTCACTGCCACCCCTAGAAGGCTTGTCCCAGGTGTGGAGGCTCTACATCCTCACCACTCAAGTGTGTCTGTGGAGCAACAGCATCGGTCGCTGACATCTTGTTAGAAATGCAGACTCTCAGGCCCCACCTCAGACCTACCCATCTGAATCTGCATGATAACACACCCCCAGGTGGTCGCTGACATCTTGTTAGAAATGCAGACTCTCAGGCCCCACCTCAGACCTACCCATCTGAATCTGCATGATAACACACCCCCAGGTGATCTGATGAACGGCAGTTTGAGAAGCACAGGTCCACATCTCCTGTTCTTCCTTCTTCAAGATGGCCAGGTGGGTCATCTCCCCAGCTAGGTGGGGCTCTAGGCCCCATATCTAGATGTAGCTGACATATTTTGAACCTTGCACCTACGTTTGAGAATTCCCCACATTATGAGTTCTCCTTCCCAGGGGCCCATGAGGGGAACCAAAAGGGACTGCCAGATGTCGAAGAGGCGTCTTTGCAGAGGCTCCTAAAAAAGGACCAGGGAGTTCTTCCAGCCTGACCTCCCCATCCCCGATCGGACGTCTCTTACACAGAGATGCCTGGAGACTCGAAGATGGTCATCTTGGGGGTCCAACCAGAGGCACCTCTTAGAGTCAGTCACAGCCTCCCCTAGAAGGTCGGTGGCGATCATTCACAAGGGTCAAACACAGTCACTCTTAGGAGCTCTCCCCCCGCCCCCGCCAACCCCCTTAGGCAGAACCCACGAGCAAGGAAAGGTGAGCCAGCATCTAGGGAGAAGACATTTTATTGAGATTTTGCCACATAAATAGCCACACAAAGCTGGGAGGACCAAATGGAGCCCTGCCATCTCCCTCTGCACAGGTCACTAAGGAACCCATGGGGAGGAGAATTGGGAGGGAGCCTGGTCATGACCAGAGAGAGAGAGGACCCCTGGATGCTATCTGGAATGAGGAGTCTGATATGAGAGAGAGGAAGAGAGAGAGAGAGAGAGAGGCTAACAGCGTAGATGTCACGAGGGAGGGACAAGGGACGGTCAAAGAGGTCACAGCACTTAGGATCACTGGGTCAGAGCCTGTACCACGTCCTTCACCAGCATGGTGCCGATCACCATCTTCTCACTGTTGACTGTCAGCTGGGCAGCTCCAGTGGGCTGGGCATCCAGGGTCAACAGGACCAGGCTCCCGCTGGTCAGCGTCCTCCCTGCAAACCTGAGGTGGGGGTAGAGGAATGAGTTCAACCCTGAGGCACGGGGCCCCTCCTTCAAATCAGGACCGAGAGCCCATCTCGTCCCCCTGCTGGTGGTCAGTACCTATACTCATCAGATGTCCCACAAGGGACACGACCCAGGTTGGCAGTGGCAGTCACTTTCTGCACCACAACGTGGTCACTCCGACAGGTGTCTGGCAGCGTGAGCTTCTCTGTGATCTCATTCATGCCCGACAGCTTTCCTGGGGACAGAGGTTATGATGAGGGCAAAGGCCACGGGGGGTACTGCTGGGTCTGCCCACTGAGCACCCTCACCAGGTTCTACTCAGGCGGGGCAGGTCTGAATCTCCCTCACCAGTCTTGAGGAGGGGCTACTTCCCTCTCGGACCTGGCCCTCCCTCAGAGAGCCTTGGTCAACCTGCCACCCCACCCAGGGCTCTATCCATACTGCTGAGCAGAAACTGACTGGGTGCTTCCCCACTGTCAGACATCTGGGCCACCAGCCCCTTGGGAGTGGCCAGTGGACTTGGTGGCCAGTCAGTACTTAGAGGTTTCCTCCACCTTTTCGTCTTTCCTGGTTGGCCCTCCAACCCAAGTGCAACTCTCTCCCAGCTCCTGGAGACCGAGTCCTCACAAAGAGATCACTGGTGGTCCTCACCCGACAGGCCAGAGTCCGGTTGTCACATGCAGCCCTCACAGGTGGACCCCTAATTTCACATGTGGCAACAGCTCCAAACCTGTCCAGGACTCGTCGTGTCCCCAGGCACTCACAGCATCCCAAGAAACCCTCACTCTACGGGTCTGACCTCTCCTCTCCACTCACATGCTCTACCCAGCCATGCGAGCTCCTCCGTCTGCCCTCCTGCCCACCTTCTCCTCAGCCCCTCTCTCCTCCTTCTGCTATTTCCGCCATTCTTCTCCTCCTTTTGAGAACGGACATCCCTCTCCTGTCGCTGTCATGCCCTCCGCTCCTAACTAGTGACATTTTCTTGTCCCTGTACCTTTAGTCTCTCCATATCAAGTCTCCTCGATCCTAAGAAGTCCTTTCTAGAAAGAGGATACGTCATCATGCTAGTGCTGTGTCTCCCTCCCCAGTGACCGCCAAGGTCCTCCAAAGAGGACTCCATTTCCCCAAGCCCTGGTCTCCTTCAACCCACTGCAATTGGCCTCTGCCCCCCTTTCGCAATGACCCGCTCTCTCTGACGTTGGCAGCAGCTTCCTATCTGCTGGATCTGAAGGTCTTTGGTCATCTTGGCCTGCAGACCATCCAAGGCACTCTTCAACCTCCTCATCTCTCGTGGATCTCCTCCCACCTCTCACTGTTCCTTCTCTTTTCCCTCCCCTCCTTTTTCTCCCGAAGAAGGCAGGTTTTCCTCAGGGAAGGTCTCTGACCTTCTTATCTTCCCACCCATCTCTCTCCCAGGGTGATCTCACTCATATTCACAGCTTCAGTTATCACCGCTATGCTCCTGACTCCAGCCTAGAAGTGTTTCCTGGGCACAGACCCACATTTTCAGTTGCATATTAAACACCTCTTCCTGAATTTCCCAAATGTATTTCAAAAGCAGCCTCTCCAAAACTGTCCAAGATCGTCGCCCCCTTTCCCTTGCCCAATCCATTCTTCTTTCTTCCAGGTCAGGGGTTTGGCAAATTACAGCCTGAAGGCCAAATACAACCTGCCACCTGCATGGCCCACAATGGTTTGTTTGTTTGTTTGTTTTCAATATTTTTTAAGTGCTGGGGGAAAAATCAAAGATAGATATTTCATGACACATGAAGACTGTATGAAATTCAAATTTGTGTCCATGAATAGAATTTTATTGGAATGCAGCCACACTCATTCATTTATGTATTATCCGTGGCTGTTCTTGGGTTACAACGGCAAATTGCAGCAGAGATCACATGACCCAGAAAGCCTGAAACATTTGCTTTATGACCCAACATTAGAGAAAAAGTTGGCTAACCCCTGGTCTAGGTCAACGGCACTGCCATTCTCCCTAGTATCTAAGCCAGACATTCTAGAGCCAGCTTATATGTCTCCCTCTCCACTTTCTTAGGGCAAATGCCCATGGCTTCCCTCTCCCCCACCTCAGCCTTTCATTCTTTTTGCTGTGGTTCTAATCCTGGTCACCATCTCTCATCAGATCTACTGTAATAGCCTTATAACTAGGCACAGAATTTAGTCCAAGGTCACATACCAAGCAAGTGGCACGTTCAGAACTTAAAGCCGGGACTCATGAAGCCCCATGTTGCCTCCCACTTACGCTGTTCTGCCTCTTTTTCCTGCTGCAGATTCTCTCAATTCCAGTCCTAGCTGTAAGTGTTGCCAGACTTCTCCTTCTGAAGCAGGAGTCTGAACCTGGCCCCGTCTTTGCTCAGAAACTTCAATGACTCCTCTACTGCTAGGAAAACGAAGTCTACAGTCCTTACCTCTCTAACGACGGAGCTGGACCCAATAACCTCTGTGACCCCTTCCAGCTCTGAAATTTTGGGACCGAAATCCTTTAGCATAGCGTTCAAGGCTTCCAGAAACTAGACCACACATATTTTCAGCTTTGTTTTCACTACTCACCATTGCTAAGGGCTCCTATGCCCTAAAGCAAACTGCTCCCCTCCTTTCTTCCTGTAAATTTTCACTAACACCTACTCATAACGTTTCCCCCAGCTGGAATTCTGGCCTAGAATTTTCTGCCTGGCTGAGTTGGGACCGTCTCCAAAGCCTCACTGAAGTGTCCCAGGCTCCGTGAAGCCTTTGCTGGAGCCACGAGCTGTGAGGCCTCCCTCCATCTGCAGGAGCTGAGGCTCCCTCAGCATGACTGTATGGTGGAGCTGAATGAGCCCCAGTGGGTGGTCCTGAGCACCCTCCCTGCCCACCTCCAGGGAACACTCACCCTGTTCCTTCTTGAACTCATTTTCGCTCATGAACACAGGGGCCATAAGCTCCCCAACAGGTGGCTGAATGGAGACGTAGAACTGTCGGGTTTGGGTGCTGGGAAGGGTAGGAGGAGACAGAGGGAGAGGGAGTGAGGCCAGCACCTCTCCCCTCACCTCGCACTGTGTCTGAAGGGAGGGCTTGGAGGCAGCAGGAGAGGGAGGTAAGAGACCTGAGGTCTTGGGATGCCTTCCAGACACACCAGATCGTGATGTGGCCCCACCTGACACCACCTCCAGCTCCAGGTTATTTTGACCCCACCTCTCCCTAGCCATCCTCTTACCGCTCCATGAGTTGGAAACATACCACAGCTGGAAGTTGGCCGCCTGGGTCGAGTCACAGAAATTAATGCCCATGACAGCAGTGGCAGATTCTCCGGGTGCCAGGGACTCTGCAGCAGTGTGAGGCAGGGAAAGGGGGAGAGAACGACAGCATCACCTGATAGGTCTGGAACCCTGACCCCTTCTCCCCTCCACTTGCAGAGCTGACCACTCCTCTATGGAATCCTGGCCCTCTGAGCCCCTGGAGAGACTGTTCCTGAGTTTCTCCTGAAATGTCAACACCCTTCCCCCGCTCACCCTCACCCCCTTTAAGTCAGTGCTGAAACAACCAAGGCTCAAGCACCTCTTGCCCTGAGACGGACTCGCTCATTTCCTAGTCTGTCTTGTCCGTGGATCGTGCTAGATGCTATCTCCACACCCCCACAGCCTAGACCCTGGCCTGGCACAGAGGGGGGCCTCAGAAGCCACAGAAAGACCAGCTCCACTCAGGAGCCTCCTTCTCCACCACGTCCAAGGCCCTTCCGCACCGATTTCAGGAAATTCCTGGATGCTGATGCCAGCGGGCAGTTTGGGGGTGCCCACGTGTAGGCCCTTGATGGGGGTATCAGAGCTGTTGGAGAAGTGGATGTGCACAGACACCATGTGGGGGTCCCCGGAGAAAGGTTGGCGGCTGAAGGTGTAGTCCACAACCAGCCCCTCGCCAGCTACGCGGTGCAGCAGCTCCTGTCTCCCGACACCCAACACTGGACTCAGCAGCTGGAGAGGAGGAGGAAGAGGGGAAGTACGGAAAGGAACAACAAGGCGAGAGCCCATCCCAGCCTTGTCCCTACTTGTGGTCACAGCAACAGAGGCTCAAAGCCATCCCTCCATCACACCCCCTTCACACAAATCCATACCGTAGGATGCGGCACAGAGATGTGTCCCTGCCCCAGCCCTGTCCCTCCCCACCCCACTCACCGAGGGCACCAGGGGGGAGTCTGTGAGCGTCAGGCCCTCCAGGTCAGCAGCCAGGCTGGTGGACACAACCGTGGGGGGAGACACAGGCTGGACACTGGGAGGGGTGACTGTGGGAGGATATGAGAAACATTATGACGAGGGAGAGGCAAAGTGGAATTGGCTTGGATCGAGCAGGAGCCCAAGACCTAGGGAGTAGACGGCTCAGCACCACGGACAGTGAGGCACGTGGCAGCCTGGTGGCTCCCTGGAGATATCCATCCTTGACCCCAACCCCACACCTGGAGAGGTTGTCCTGCTGCCCTCTCAGGCCCAAAGATGGATTCTGTCTGCTCCTCCCACCCCAAACCCCCGAGGAACCTAGCCCAGAGCGCCCATGGCCCTTCCTAAGTCATACTCCCCAGGCCGCCTTCCCCCTGTGACTTCTACCACCCAAACTCACAGTCCTCTAGATCAAGCAGGGAGATCTCCTTGGCTGCAGGGGCACTTTTGCTGCTGGGAGGCTGGAAGAGAAAAGCGGGATGTGAGTGTGGAAGGGGAGCACCCTGGCCCGGGCTGGGTTATGGGGAGATGCCTGGGCCTGGCCCAGAGGCTGGGGAGGCCCCCGGTCCATACACCCATCCTGTTCCTGCCCCAAGGCGCTCACTGTTTTCTTCCTCCAGGAGGCAGGTTCCGCCTGCTCCTCCTCTGTCTCTGACGTCATCTCAGACTCTGAGGAGCTGCTGCTGGAGTCACTGCCCTCCTCTGAGGACGAGCCGCCTTCTTGTCCCTCTGGCTCCTTCTTCCTCTTCTTCATCTTCCTCTTCTTACCTTCCTCCTCACTATGTTCACTGGAGGAAAGGGGCAAACAGGGCTTGGGCCCAGCCTGGATGACCCCCTTCTTGCGTCACAGAAGAGCAGGGAAAGCCTTGGACATTGGGGGTGAGGGTGGGGAGCCTGGGCCAGTGGACTCCACACCTGAGCTCCTATGCCTGGGTCGCAGTGAGAGCTTTAGACCAGCCTGTGCCAGCTCGGGCCCCTTCCCTGACTGCTTCTTCATGCTGCGCCCCACGCAGAGCCCTCCTGCGGCCATCACGTGAGCAGAACAGCTCCTGAGGAGGCTCAGGGACTCTTAGGAGACTGGCTAAGGCTGGGGGTTAGCCCTTCGTTTCCAAGGGAGAGCCCTGGAGCCACCCAGTCATCTTACCTCTCACTGCTCCTCCCTTTCTCCTCGTCCTCATCCTGGTCTTTGTTGTCGGACTCACTGCTGGACTCCCCAGAGCCACTCTCACTGCTGCTCTTACTGTCCGATTCACTCTCGGACTCAGGGTCTGTGGAAGGACTGCCTCAGGCTTCCCTCCCTCGTGTGCAGGCCTCCTGGGGAGCCCTGGACACCCAGCTTCAGACTCTGCACTGAAGCAGCAAACTCACCTCTTCTCCCTCCAACCCCCCGACCTGCTCCCGGCCCCAGACACCAACCAGACCGACCGGAACACAGATGGACCCGTGTGGATAGAGACCTACACAAGCACACACACATCTGGGACGTGCAATCCTCAAGTGCGTAAGCACACATATAGGTGCACACAAGGAGGCGCACACCCCCCTGGACACGTGACCATCTAATACAGGAGCACACACGTGTGCCAGATGGTCAGCCACAGGACACACACGCAGGCAGGAGCACAGGGCCCCAGCTCTGCCCATCTCCTCACCGCTGTCTGCAGACTCTGTGGGCCCTGACTCTCCCTCAGAGTCTGAGTAGAAGGGTTTCTCCTTCTCCTTCCTCTTCTCCCTGTTTGAGCACTTGGTCCATTCAGGTACCTGGAGATTGTGGGGTGGAGGGCGAGGAGCCATTAAATCATGGATGGGGAGGGGGAAGGAAAGCACAAGCCCCTCTTATCTTTCACCCTGGCTCTTCTCAGGGCCCCACCTGGTCCTGTCCCCAAGAGGGAATAATGGGGGGAGGGAAGGGACCCTGTCCACGCAGGGGAGGCACTCACAGAGCGGCACTGCCAGCAGGAAGGAACAGAGTGTAGGGACGGCACAGGGGTGCAGCATACAAGGGGGAGGGAGGGGGCAGCACAGGCTGGGAGAGAGCACTGCACACAGAGCAGAGGGCACACAGCACACAGGGCGGGGGGACCTTGGTGTATTCGCCCAACAGGCCCACATGGGTCTCAATAAGGGAGAGATCTTCTTCCTGCGTGTGGGGAGGGTGTCAGGAGGGCCAGGCTGGCGCTCCCAGGGCTCCCTGCTGTCTGGCCTTCCCCACACACAGCTCCACCCTCCACCCCTGCTGACCTCCACATTGCGCACAGACGGGTCTGGGGCTTCCTCTGGCCAATCTGGGAGCTCCTGGTAGCCCGTGGCCTTGGCATTGAGCAGGTGGGACAGTGAGCCCAGCTGGAAGTGGTCCCGGTCTGGGGACAGGGTGAGAGGTCAAGTCAGTAGTGGCAGTGAGGAAATGCCCTGGGAGTTGTTTCCTAGGTGGGGCCGGGTGGCGATTCTGGTGGGAACTTCCTAGCTAGACAGAAGAGAGGGGTGGACACGTCCCCTAATGGCTCTTCTGCCCTGACTGAATCTCTAGGCCCACATGCTGGAAAAAAAGATTGTATGGCTGACTAGAGCAGGGGCTGAGGGATGGGGGGAGCTGGGGCCACAGAGGAGGGCAGGAGGGGCTTCTGGGCCCAGAGCTACTGCTGCCTGTCTGCCCTGGTGCCTGTTGGGGAAGCAGAGATGCGGGTGTGGCTTCTCTCCCAGGGCAACGGGGGTGGTGCTGCTGCACAGCCAGGCTCAGGAAAGAGGCCTGCTTGGGGTGAGGGTAGCAACTATGAGTAAGAGGCTGGCCAGGCTGGGTCAAAGGGCAGGGAGGTGTGTCTGCTCAGGCTGGGGACTCCGTGGGGAGGGGTGAGTCCAAATGGGAGCAGGAGGGAGTCAGAGCCAGAGGAGGGCAACCCAGAGCCTTGTAAGTGGGGATGGTGTTAGGGAGGAGAAAGGGACCGTTCCCCTTCTTCCTGGGAGGTTTGCACATCTGCCCCATCCCTCAGAATCTCCTTGCTCCTGTGGTCCGGGGAAAGATAAAGCAGAACAAAAAGATACGCAGAAGAACCGAGCTTTGTGAAGGAAGTTCCCCTCCTGAGTAGGTTCCTGGGTCCAGAGAGTCAGCTGGGGGACCCTCCCCTTCCCACATCTCTCAGAGCCCTTGTCACGGGAGACCAGACCGAGAGAAGAGGCAAGGCAGAGGGCCTGGGGCTGACGATTTGGGCTGACCTCCAGTGACAGCTCAGTGAGTGCTGGCAGCCGCCTTCTCAGGACACTTACAAACATACACCTCTCCTTTGTTTTTGCTTTTTTAAGATTTTTTTGACGTGGACCATTTTTAAAGTCTTTATTGAATTTGTTACAACATTGCTTCTGTTTTATGTTTTGGTTTTTTGGCCACGAGGCATGTGGGACCTTAGCTCTCCAACCAGGGATCGAACCTGCACCCCCTGCACTGGAAGGCAAAGTCTTAACCACTGGACTGCCAGGGAAGTCCCTACAGCTCTCCTTTGTATGGAGTTCTACTTCCTGCCTTCCTGGGCCGTTGGTAGGTAAAATCTTGATACATATAGTGCCTGCTCAGGGAGTAGGATGGAAAGGAGAGCCCGAGAGGAGAGAAACCAGACGCCCATCCTGCCTGAGAGGGCAGAGACTCAGGTGAGTTGACGGTGGTGGTGGTTGTGAGCGGGTGAAAGAGCAAGCCCTAGATGCTGCAGGATGAGCAAAGGGGTAGGCCAGGGGCACAGGACTGGCGTTTCTCCAGAAGTCCTGCCCACCAAAGGCTGAGACTGAGACCTCAGGGGGAAGGGCTGGGACCGGGTTGCTGGCCAATTCTCCCCTTCCCCCAGGAAGGTTACTCTGGATTTCAACTCCCACCTTTGAAGGATGACTCCAAGACTGGAGCTGGTTTGGGTGCCAGGAAGAGCTTCTTGGCATGACGGCTGAGGGCCCCACCCTGCTCCGAAGGGACGATGAGCTGCCGGGTGAAGCGTGCTCGGTCTCGGATATCATAATTCTGGTCATACTTGGCCAGACTCAGCACATACTGGGTCAGCAGCTTGGTCTGGGGGACAAGAAGTGGGTCAGTAGCCATCACAGAGGGTGGGGACACAGGAGGTCTCTGAACCAGATTCTTTTTTTGTGTGTGTGCCATGCCTGTGGCTTGTGGGATCTTTGTTCCCCGACCAGGGATCGAACCTGTGTCCCCTGCAGTGGAAGTGCGGAGTCTTAACCACTGGACCGCCAGGGAAGTCCATGAACCAGATTCTTTTGGCCAACAGCTCCAAGCACTGCTGCCTCCAGCTGACTTTCCCTCCCAACCTGCCATTGTGCCTGACCCTGCATTTTCTCCCTCCTCCCCGGCCCTGACTCCCAACGCCAACTCTGACAACTGACTTGGCCAGCAACAGAGCTTGCCCTTCTGGAAACCTCCCTCTTGGCCCTGGGTGCCATTCTTCCTCAGGCTTGTGGTCCCCACTGCCCTAGGCCCACTCCTACACCACCTAGTCCAGGCTGGGCCAATCTTTCCACCCTGAGGTGCCAGAGTGAGTGAAGGTCTGGAACATTCTGCTAGACCTCACATTTTCTAGGCTCCATCACCTGGGGGGAACTACGTGACAAAAAGAGAAAGGGGGAACACATGGGAATCCCCCTGGCAGGGGCTGCCCTCACGCCCCACTGACCCACATAGTAGATTCTGAGCAGCCCAGGGGTCTCAGAGGCCATGATCCTCCCTGGAAGGTCCTAATGAGATCAGAGCAAACTGCAGCGATCCTATGGGTTTGCTGAAGTCATATGGGGTTCACAGCCTGCAGTCAAGGTAGCCACATCCCAGGACCACAAGTCTCAGTTTCTGCCCTGATCCTGACCTAGTCTAACCTGTCACAAAATGACAGTGGTAGCCACCATTTACGGAGTGGCTTCTAGTGTCAAACACTGTGCTAGGTGCTTCACTACCTCATGTCATCCCCATAACCCTTCCGAGAGGTGGGCGCTACTGCGCCCATTTACAGGGGAGAATCAGAGTCATTAAGTGACTTTCCCCAGGCTAAGGAGCCCGTCAGTGCTGCATCCAGGCCTGGACCCTCATCTCCTTGGCCTCAGCCTGGGCCGGAATCTGGCATGCAATGGATGGCTCAGCAGGTGGGCGGGATGGCTGGGATTGCTGTGGCCTTGTGGCAGGTCCAGAATGTCACCCTTGGTACTGGGATGGGGGACGTATCATTGCTGTTTTGCCAGGACGGACATGGACACATCCAGACCACCTCTCTCCTAGTGTGCCAAGAATTCCCCTTCCTCCACCACTCCCAGAACAGGCTGAGAAGAAAGAAGAGAGAAAGATAGGGAGGGTAGGAAGGAGGAAAGCTCTCGTTATCGAGTCAAAGAACCATTCTAAGGGGCCTACGCCTGGAAGGACTGGCCTTAGGGTAAAGGGTGCCTGGAGGTTCCATTTGCCTGAACAGCCTACTCTGGGTGGCCTGATGGGGGCTGGGACCCCTGTGTCCTGCCTAGGAGAGGCGTTCAGCTATATATATACCCACAGCTCTCTGTGCCAACCCTGACTCCAGCCCTTATTGCTCTGCGTTTTGTGCTGTTTCCTCTACTTGGCTATGAGCACTTGCAGGCCAGTAAACATGTCTCGCTCATTGTCATCACCCCAGGACATAGCTCAGTGCCAGGCTAGTGGGTACTCGGGAAATGCGTGTTAAATAAATTCATGAATAAATGTGCATGTAGCTAACAGTGACAACTTGGGGAAATGCCACGTGAGCACACCCAGGCTAATGAAAACATGCCAACAGCACCACTCTGGCTCAGTCCTGAGCCTTTCAGACGCCCCCTCTACCAGGGCGCTACCCACCCAGGCTGCTTCATCTATTCAAACGTTCCTCCAACCTGCTCCTTCCTCCCACTTGAATAAAGGAGGCACACAAATATTTGTTTGAAGGTTTCCAGTGGTGTTCCCTCTAACTTCTCTGTCTCCAATCTGCTTCTCCCACAATACTGACACCCACAGATCCAGCCCCTCATTGCTTCTACACAACTGCTGTCCTTTCCAGCTCCTGACAAGAGTCCCGGCATGTGATGGCCCTGCCTCCCCAGCTTGCGTCCCTGGGGCCCACTCTAGCCACCGTGGATCAAAGGAGCCACAGAATGGGCTTCCCTGGTGGCGCAGTGGTTGAGAGTCCACCTGCCGATGCGGGGGACGCGGGTTCGTGCCCCGGTCCGGGAGGATCCCACATGCCGCAGAGCGGCTGGGCCCGTGAGCCATGGCCGCTGAGGCTGCGCGTCCGGAGCCTGTGCTCCGCAATGGGAGAGGCCACAACAGTGAGAGGCCCGCGTACCGCAAAAGAAAAAAAAAAAAAAAAGAAAAAGGAGCCACAGAAGACACACAAGTGCCACATCCAAAGACTCCATGGGACGGCAAAGAGGCCACCTTCAGGCCAGCAGGGATGCCACAATCTACAGGGTACGGCCCAGGTGCTTTGCTCCAAGGGTTGGCAAGCTCTGTCTATAAAGGGTGCGAGTAACTATTTCAGGCTTTGCAGGCCATATGGACTCTATTGCAGCGACAACATCCACGGACAATAAACAAATGAATGAACGTGGCTGCGTCCCAATAAAATTTTATCTACAACAACAGGCAGCAGGCCAGACTTGGTCCATGGGCGGTAGTTTGCCAACCCCTGCCTCACTTAACTGAGTGTGGGAACTGTCAGGGTGCTTGGTGTCCCCAGTACCTTGAGAAGCTCTGAACGTTACACTTTGTTTTTAGCAGAATCTCCTGGGACCATCTCAGAGGCTGCTGGACACTCAAGAGGTTTTTAATATCCTGATATTCCAGCTCAGTTGAGCCATGTCCTTGGCTATGGTGCCCCTCATAACCTTTCACCTTAGTAATGACAATGGCTGCCAATACCACCCAAGCCTGAGCAGTGACTTGCCCTCTCATCCCCGGCATAGACTGGCAAAGCATCACCAAGCTTTGGGAGGAAGCAGAGACCACATCTCCTGGGACACATATTCTCCCATCAGTGCCTATCACTGCTGGGCCCTCCCCCTGGCCCCAGTGTTCCAAAGGCAGCAGGTAGGGACACACCCACTGCCAGACTGGAAGTCACAGCCCCATAGAAGAGCCTCTTCAACAGTGGTCACCATCCCTACTAGGCCCTTGGGGCCCTGCAGTAGCTGTGGACACTGGGGGAACACTGGTCACCTGGGCAGACCAGACACCTGTCCTGAACTCCCTCTTCAGAAAGAGGCGCTGATATATGTATAACTGAATCACTTTGCTGTACAGAAGAACCTAACACGACATTGTAAATCAACTCTACTGCAATAAAAATTAATAGAAATAAAATAAAATACGAAAAAGAAAAAAAAGTGACCAAAAAAAGAAAGAGGTGCTAAAGTCCATGCCTACCTGGTGAGGGCCCACAGAATACTGCCTGGGCTGTTTCTGGGGCCCAGAGTGTTTTCGGAGGCATCTCTCAATCTGTACCTGCTTAGAGTTGGTCAGGTAGAGCTTGGCTGCCAGGTTGATGACCTGCAGCTTGACGATGTCCTCCTCGGCTGTGAAGGACTTAGCCATTTTTCTCAGGACGTCGGGTGCAATCCTGGGGACGTGCTCACAGTACTCGCCAATGAGCCACAGGATGCTGGCTCGGGCCATGGGCACCTGTGGGTGTGGGAGAGGAGTCAGGTCTGGGGTAAACGTGGGAATGTGGGTGGGCACCTGGTCTGCCAAGGAATCGGCACTCCTCCCATCTGTGCTGGCCTGTTGTATCGTGGGCTTCTCTGGAAATAGGAGTGGGAGGTGATGGGAGAGAGATTAAAGGTTGGGTATTTCCCGGGCAGCATCTCCCCTCTTCCCTAGGGTTTCATTAGCATGGGCAGAGCCTTCAAGCCCCAAATTCAGCCACAGTTCAGTATAAAAGACTGATTTTCTGGATCCATTTGTACCCTCAATGCTTTACTGCCTTGTTATTCTCCCTGAATCTTCAGGAATGCCTTTGCTTGAATGTTTCAACTTGGCAGTGTGACACAAAAACACAGGACTAGTCAATTGGCCACCCTCGGCCAGAACTTTAGAGAAAACCTGAGTGGTGGTACAGGCTGAAGCTCAGCAAGGGATCCCCAAAGGGAAGGCGAACCAGGGTCACATGGTCTCATCTTTCCCCTCCTCCCATCTTAAGACCTTTCGAGCCAGTACGGAAGGTTTGGAAGTTAATTTTTTATTAAGGCTAGTGTTTAATTATAGGGTCTTAAAATCATGAGGAGGACACTGGGTTGAGAAAGGAAACGGGGTCACTCCCTGACCTGGATGTTGTCTGTGAGCTTTGCCAAGTGTTTGATGATCTCTCCGTGCTGTGCTGGCTGCATCTGCAGCAGCTTCTTAATGACGACCACTGACTCTGCGACCACAAGCTCTGTAGGACAGGAAATGAGCCCGGGACAGTCAGATGACCACACACAATGAACAGGCACACCTGCAATGCCCCCAGCCCCTTGGCTGTGTTCCTCAACCCCCCTGTACTTCTCCAGTGGCCCTCAGAGACGTGGGAGCACTTGGATACTAATTGAGGCAGACAGACAGATGAACACACTTTGTTCCTGGACAGACAGGTGGATACCCACTGGCCATCAGAGTCAGACATGCAGGTAGCACCCACTAGTCCTCAAAGTTGGACATGCAGACAAACACTGACCATCACGGTTGGACAGCAGCTGCACCAGGCCGTTGAGACAGGTGTCACGGACTCGGCCTATGTTAGTTGCACAGCGCCCAATGGCCTGGATCGTGGCTGCCACAAAGTCCTTGTCCATGCTGCGAATGTAGGTCTGTGGACACCACAACAGAGTGACCCCCGGAAGGCAGTGATCCCTCAGACTTGACTCGGCAGTGACTCTGCAGGCTTGAGGGTGGCCTTCCAGAAAGCTGTTACCCCTCATTCAATGACTCATCATGTCAGAGACTAAACTCTGGGAAAAGGAATGACAGCCTCACCCGTCACCCAGTGATTCCCTAACCCAAAGCCAGTAGAAGGCGTTGGGAAGGGACGTAAAATAAGTTTCTCCACTTTGGGCTTTTAAGAGAAGGTTTGCCCCACCAGGCCGATTCTCATAAGCACAAGGTGCTGCAGGACAACTCTCATGGGCCTCTCTGACTATAAGCTGGCCCCTGGCCCGTACCTGGAATTCCCGTAGGACAGTAGGGATGTTGGTCTCATTGGCGAGGTTAGTCAACACTTCCAGCTGCAGGGAGTCAGAAAATGGGCAGGGTGGCCAGTGGGCTTTCTGTGCTTTCATAAACCTTCACTCCAAACACACACTTCACCAACCAGAAAACATTCCTCAGGCAGGACAGCCCTGCATCATCCTTAGATTGATGAGAGAACTGACAGATCATGAAACTTATCCAAAATGCGGGAGGACCAGTTTGCTTCTTAAATGGACTCCCTGACAGAGTATGCTTGTAGTACGATCATGTCACCTCTCTACCTTCAAGGAAAAGTTAAAGCCTCCAGTTGCTTTTAGGATAAAGACCAACATCCTTTCCATGGTCTGTAAGTCCTTGATCTCCCACCATTCTCCCCCTTACCCTCTATGCCCCAGTCACACAGGCCTTTAATCACAACCCTCCTGTTGGCCTTTACATATGCTGTTTCCTCTGTGTGGAGCACCTCTTCCCATTCTTGTCCCTGCATTTACCTAGAGAACTCATGTTCATGTCTCAGTCCTCAGCTCAAGCCTCCCCTCCTGAAGGAAAACTTCCCTGACACCAGACTAGATCAGGTCCACCTATTTATGCTCATACAGCTCTCTGCACTTTGCTTTTACATCCTATTTCACAAATGGATTTTTACCTGTGCTGTGTGATTAGCTGCCCAATGTCTCCTCCTCACCCCAGCGAGATTTTGTAAGCTCCACAAGGGCAGGGTACCTGATTGTTTTGTTCTCTGTTGTACCCCTAGATACCCCTAGATCTAGCCGTGAGATGCACAATAGGTGCTCAGAAGGGTTAGGAGGATTAACTGTTGCTGAAGGAAGTTACTCAATAATGAGGCAGAGCAGGGATGGAACGTGGGTATGGGCTCCTGCCGCCTTTTCTGTGGTGGTATGTCTGCACGACAGCCTGAGGGCGTAGGTGTGTGAGGGTAATTACACTGTGGGTAGAAGACAGAGACTGCAGCAGGGAAAGTATGAATTCTTTTTTTTTTTTTTTGCCTGCACCACACAGCATGTGGGATCTTAGTCCCCCGACCAGAGATTGAACCCTAGCCCCCTGCATTGGAAGCGCGGAGTCTTAACCACTAGACCGCCAAGGAAGTCCCAAGGGAAAGTATGAATTGGGAGTAGCAGACCTGACCTTCAGTAGTTACCTCATCTTCTTAACTCTACATTTTTATAAAATAGAGATAATGTACACTTCCTGAGGTGATTATGAAAATCGAATTACTTCATATGTGAAAAGTGGCAGGAGTATAACAGGTACTGGGCAAAGGGCAGCTCCGTTCACCCTGTCTCCCCACTATCATTAGCCTGGCTTCCCGAGCAAACACTTCTGGCTGGAGCAACGGTGGGCTCAGCCCCTGAAACAGGCAGGCACCAAGGTGGCCACTGTGGATATTCAAGTGGGTCATGGGGGTGGGGGACAGAAAGTCCACAGGCACGTCTGTCCATCACTCACCTTCAGGATCTTGATCTGGGTGGGGTCGGTGGACCTGATGTAGAAGCTCTTCAGGTACGGCTCAAACATACCCTGGCATGAGAGAGGCAGCCCCAGGGAGCTCCACCTCAGCCTGAGACCTGCTTCTCCTCCAGAGCACCCCTCCTCCTCTCCTGACCCAGGACCCAGCATCTTTCCTGCCCCTCACTGTCCTCTAGTCCTGGATTCTTCCCTCCTTCTCAGATCTAACTCAGTCTTTCTTCATCAGGCTTTCCTCCCTCAGCGGCCCTCGGGATCCAGGCCCTGCTTCTCCACCTGCATTTGGGGTCTCTCCTTCCCACACTCTGCACAGCCAGGGCATTCCCCCCATCCTGCCTTTCCCCAGTACCCCTAGCCCCGCAGGAGACACTACTCGGACCGCCAGGGCGGGCCTTGGTCACTTGCTCACCCGGCGCTTGATGGACATGGTGGCCACGTTCTGGAGCACCACGTACTGCACCTCGCTGTGGAGAGGAGGGGTCAGAGGTACCTGGGCCCCTCGGCTGGGGCAGCAGGTCGGGAGAAGGGAGGTGGGCAGAATAGGAGGGTGGAGAGGACCGGTGTGGGGAGGGCACCAGCGCGGGGAGGGCAGGACTGGGGTCTGGGCGGGGAATAGGTGGGCTGGGGCGGAGACTGTCAGGCGCTCTGGGTCAGGGGAAGCGGGGCGAGCCAGCCCCCGGGCGTGGGCGGGGCGGGCGCGCACCTGTGGCTGCGCAGCAGGCGCACGAGAGCCTTGGCGATGACGCCCACCTCCGCCTTGGGCGCCAGGTGGAAGTAGAGCTGCGCCACCGCCATGACCACGGCGGCGCTGCGGCTCTGCAGGAGCGGCTTTGTGTTGCGCAGCAGCAGCCGGTGGTCGGGGTCCATGACGTAGGGCTTTCGGGCCGGCACCGCCGTGGAGGCCGCTGCCTCCGACCCCGGGCCCTTGGCCTCATCCTCCTCGGAGCCGTAGAAGGCTTTCTCGGGGTTCTCCTCCAGCAGAGACTCCTGAAGGGGGAGACAGGCGGGACAGTGGGCACCTCCTCCCGGAGACCCGCCTACCCACTCTGCTAGGGCGAGGGTTGGGGTCCCGCCTGGGGGTCTGGGCCACTCACGTTCTGGGTGGGGCTCAGGAACTGCGTGCGGGCGTAGCGGGTGAGCATGCTGATGATGACCACCTGGCCCCACTCCTCCACGTCGATGAGCAGGTTACAGAGTTTCCGGTAGTTCTTGTGGATCAGGTCGATGCGCTCTGGGCACACCTCCTCGAAGGCCATCACCACGCTGCCCGCCACCAGCTGGGGAACCGACAGAGGCAAGAGCACATGAACAGGAAGGACAGAGGGGCCTCTTCCTGGCCCCTTTTCACCACCCGTCCCTGTGTGTCCACATACGCACCGTGGTCTTGTCCGCCAGAAGCTTCTCAATGACCTCTATCAGCTGGTCCTTCTGGTCAGAATCCAAACTGAGGGAGAAACTGTTGAGCGGGATTGCCCCTCCCCCCCGTCTCCAGCCTTCCCAATATCCGCCCAAGCTGTGCTCACCTCCCTCACCCCAACCCTATTCATAAAGAGGTATGAGCCACTGCCTTCAATGTCCTCCATCTCTGTCAGTTCCCCAAACTGCCTTAAACCATCGGAAGAGAAAAACAAAACAAAATAAAAAAAACAAGCAAAACCAAAAGCAGCCTGCAAGACGTGGGAGAGGCCAGGGGTGGGCGGGGGCTTGGGGTATACCTGTAGAGCTTGGGGATGGCGTGGGCAGCTGTCTTCCGCACATAGGGCGACATATCCGAGGCAGCTTCCTTGATGGCTAGCATCATGATGGGCACGATGATGGGCACACGGATGCTAGACAGGACGCGGAGGGCGCTGGCACGAATCAGCTGGTTGGGGTCCTAAGAGCAGAGGTGGAGGCAGAGCCATGAGAGGGCAGCAGGTGGCCTGAGGGCAGAGGCTACGCCTGTGGAACTCACTGTCCCTAGTCACCACCAGCTCTTGCTTCCCTGCCTCCTCTCTGGGGCCTGGATGATGTGCTAGTGCTGGGTACCTGGCGGGGAGCTGCCTGAAGGCACCGACTCTCGGCCCTGCTGCAGAAACCTGACACCTGAACGTATGTGGCATTGGCTGCTTCACTCTCAGGAAGAGTGGCAAACTTTCAGAACACCTAAAGGTCTTGTTCCTTAGGGGAGTGTGTGGAGGGGGAGGGTGTCTTTGTGTTTATGCTGGAGGGGACTGCCAGCAAATGCAACCTGGTCTCCCTTTCCGAGAGTTCATCCTTACAGTCCTCTCTCCCAGCAACCTCTCAAACCTGCCCTTCTTCCTCTTCCTCCACAGTGCTTAAAAGAGAATAGGTGTGGGGTTTCCCTGGTGGCGCTGTGGTTAAGAATCCGCCTGCCAATGCAGGGGACATGGGTTCGAGCCCTGGTCCGGGAAGATCCCACATGCCGCGGAGCAACTGAGCCCGTGCACCACAACTACCGAGCCTACGCTCTAGAGCCCATGAGCCACAACTACTGAAGCCCGCGCATCTAGAGCCCGTGCTCCGCAACAAGAGAAGCCACGGCAATAAGCCCACGCACCACAACAAAAGAGTAGCCCCTGCTTGTCGCAACTAGAGAGAGCCCGCACACAGCAACGAAGACCCAACGCAGCCAAAAATAAATAACAAAAATGGTATTACACCATTGTTGATTGCTTTAAAAAAAAAGAGAGAATAGGTGTGTAAGCCCCTTCTCTTTGCTCTTATTGCATCCTATAGACACCTGAGAAGAGCCTTAGACACAGTGTATTGTAATCAGGAGATTACAAGAGCAGCAGCAGCTGTAAATTACCATTAATCTTGGAGGACGGTGGACAGTGGGAGAGGTGCTGGGACACTAAAGGGTAGATGCTACCCTGATTTTCTAAAATGGAGAAAGAGAAGAGCCACAAAATTACAGGTGAAAATTATGGTAATCCCTGTTAAGATTCTGGAATTAATTTTTAAACAGATGGTTTCAAAGCACTTATTTTAAAAGCAGAAGTCTGTGAGTCAAATCATATCACATCCACTGCTAAAACCTATTTTCCTTTTTTATTTAACACTTTATTTGGAAATGATTATGGATTCACAGGAAGTTATCCCCCAAAATCCCTTTTTCGTTTTGCTAGGGTAACTAGGCTGGTAGCTATTAACAGTATGTATCTTGATTTCAGCAAAGCATTTGTGGGAGTCTCTCATGGCATTTCCTGGATTGCCATTTTTGATGTAGGCCTTTTGTTTCATTTAATACGTAAGCATTTTAAGAGCAGAATTCATGTCTATTTTATCTCTGGATAACCACATCCCTTTGCACATGAAAGGTGTTAAGAAATTTTCTGCTGCTAAAATCCTTCCTAACAAGATGGGAAAATACCAGCTGATTGCAGTTAGGTGGATCCACAGTTTGGTAAAATGCGGTACTTGGGGAAGATTTACTAACAGATGGGTGTCATCCTGGAAGCATGATATAGGGGATTCATAGTCTGTTGCCCTGGTCTGAATAGCTTATCAGCATCTTGGAGGAAGACACAAAATCAGGAGGAGAAAATTAAGATTCAGAATCACCCTGGCTTGGATCCTGTGCTAAACTTATAAAATGGAATATAGTAGGGTTTCATAGGAGATTCAAGGAACCAATTGCATAAAGACAGGATATAGGGAGACCTAGATTATCTGCTTGCCAACTGGAGGTTTGTCTGAAGTGAGCCAACATTAGTGGGCTGCAAAGCAAACAAAGCCTCAGCCTGGGCTGACAGAAAAGGCTGGTTCTAATGTGCAGGAAAGCCCCCGCTAACAGTAGTAATAACAAAAAGAAAGTGAGTTTTAGAGGAACACATATAAGATACTGCTTACAAAACAATATTATACATTATTTAGGAATGCAATAATAAGTAATAAAAGAATAAAGACATGTATATGAATAATAAGCAGGAGAAGATACATAGGGGACTTTGGCTGTTTGAGAAATCTTTCATTTCTTATGCTGGGTATATATTCATTATATTATTCTTTATGCCTTCTGTGAGCCTGAAATAAATTTTTAAAAATTATGGTGATGGAGGTTTCAAAACAATATAATGGTTTTAAAAAAGTTGTAATCCACACCTAAAACTAATATAACATTGTAAATCAACTATACTTCAATAAAAACAAAAAACAGTTGTAGTTGTCTTAAGAAGCAGCAAGGTGCCTTATGAAGGAGTGAGGTCTGTATCACTGGAGATGACCTGTCAGAGATGTTCTAGAGCAAAGGTTGGCACACTACAGTCCCCAGGCCAAATCTGTCTTCTGCCCTTTTTATAAATAAAAATGTATGCAAACCCAGCCAAGCCCACTCATTTATGGCCGTTTTCATACAAGGGCAAAATCGAGCAGTTGCATGGTTGAGACTGGATGGCTTGCACAGCCTAAACTACTATCACCTGGCAGTATACAGAAAAGTTTGCTGACCACTGTTCTAGAGAAATCACTGCACTGAGATGGACTAAATGAGCTCTGGTTTTCCAAAAAGGGAAAAGGGGCAGACTGTAGAAACTCAGGTCAAAGTAAAAATCCGTGCAAAATTTCCAGAATGTTTCTTATAAAATGATTTAACCCCGAGTCAAGCCACTCTGATAGATTGTATGGTTTTGACTTCTTTTTGGCCATGCCACGCATGTGGGATTTTCTCCAACCAGGGATCGAACCTGTGCCCCCTACACTGGGAGTGCGGCGAAGTCTTAACCACTGGACTGCCAGGGAAGTCCTGGTTTTGACCTTTAAAAATAACCTAGCATAGTGTTTGGCATAGAAATACCCAAGTGTTTGCTGAATGAAAGAATGGTATATGCAAGTGCCCATGCTTTCTGCCCCACCTCAGAGAAGCAGACTCTGTCATCCCCTCCTGCTGGCCAGAGCAGATTGAACCAGGGGCGCACGCGCCCCGGGTTTTGGCAGTCAACTCTCAGTCTGCTCAACGGCCTACAGCATCAGCTGAACATGACAAGATGAGCTGGACCTTTTAGAGTCCCTCTCACAGGAATTTGAACTAAACGTGTGGAAAGATTAGAGGAGTTAACGGCTGTAATCAGAGCTGAAGAGTCTGATTGGGGAGAGAATAGAACAGCAGTGATGTTGCCTTCTCTACCCAGAAGAAATCTTATCCTAACCAGAAAACCACCCAGTGGAGACTATCATGCCTGCATTTAATATACAAAACGAAAGGCGAGAATATTCAGTTTAAATAGTGTGGGGGGATTCAGCCTCCACTGCATTATTTTTTTAATTAATTAATTAATGGCTGCGTTGGGTCTTCACTGCTGCACGCTGGCTTTCTCTAGTTGCGGCGAGTGGGGGCTACTCTTCCTTGTGATGTGCGGGCTTCTCATTGAGGTGGCTTCTCTTGTTGCGGATCATGGGCTCTAGGCACGCCGGCTTCAGTAGTTGTGGCACGTGGGCTCAGTAGTTGCTCCACAGCACGTGGGATCCTCCTGGACTAGGGATCGAACCCGTGTTCCCTGCACTGTCAGGTGGATTCTTAATCACTGCGCCACCAGGCAAGTCTCTCCACTGAATTCTAAGGGACTTGAATTCTTCCCACTGTCCCTTCCCTTGGGTGATTTCAATTTCTGCCTGCCTCAAAGAGCATTTCACCACAACAAATGTGATCCAGGTCTTTAAAGGTGGATATTTTACATACACTGGGGCATCTGAGACAAGTCAACTACTTCTTCTGGTGCTAAACAGAATAATCAATGTGTCCCAACGCTCAAGGAATCATTGGCTGTATTGAACTTACTGAAAATGGAATGGTCTTATCTTTATGTTCTCTGTGCTGACCGTGGAACCCAGTCTCCACATCTGAGGCTGCTCTCCTGCTCGGTGAACTTTGTGGTTTTCCTCTCCATGGAGCTCATTTGTTTTCAATAAACCCTTTTGTCCTCCTCACCCAGTTCCAGGTGAAAAGGTTCCAAAGCCATTGTTCTCCACAGATAGATACACAGACCAGGTGAACCTGCCAGTGCCAAGGCTCCGACACCCAGAGGTGAGGAATCCAGGTCAGCAGCTCCCCGCACACAGCCCTGTCCTAAGAAGGCAGACTTCCGCCTGGCTGTGGGCCTCAGTCCCTTTACATCAATGGGGGTGAGGGCCAATGTCAGGGGCTCAAGTGGTTCACGTTTGAGGCAGCCATCATCACAGCCTCCTCTGACTCTCCCAACTTTAGGCAGGTAGGAAAAGGCCTCCAGAGCCTGTCCCCCCATGCTCAGACGTCTCCCTGGGTTCACTCCTCCAATACAGCACCCACAAGGCCCAGACCCCAGGGAGGCAAACGGAGACCTCTGACCTTTAGGCCGCGTTGGAAGGTGGAGATGGACAGCAGGGCTAGGTCTTGCTGCTCCTCGGCGTAGCGCACCAGGTACACGTAGACAAGCTTCTTCACCTGGGGGGGAGTGGGCTTCTCAGCAGGGACTGGTGCCCCCACCCTATGAGAGGTCATCAACCCAGCTGGCTGTGGTCCATGGGGAAAGCACCCTGGGTGTACCCTGGCTCCTTTGCTCTGATCCACATCTAGTTCAGGGATGTCTAGATGGTGTGTCTTTTCCTGGACCAGGAACTTTCTGAGCAGATTGCCCCCCCCCACCCCAAGGACTGGATTGTTCCCTTCCTCACCCCCAACCAGCTCCAGTTTATTTATGCCCACCTGGTGGAGGTGGGCATGAGAGACCCCTCACCAGGTAGCGCTCACCTCTATGTTCTTACAGGCCACGTTCTTCACCACGGCAGGAAACAGGTCTGAGGCATTCTTTCCCCGGGCGATCATCTGGTGGTGGGGTCAAGGAAGGGGGAGAAGAAGGATGCCGGCTCTCATTAGGAGAAGGTCCACAAGGAGCCGAGGAGAGCTGCTCTTTGATCCCCAGGCCCCTCGCCCAAGGGAGGCCCCTCCTTCCCCCCTCACCGCCACAATCCTCTTCATGGCCTCCAGCTTGAGGGAATCCTTGTTGGTGTCCAGCATCTCCTTCAGGTCATCATGCCTGGTGGGAGAAACAAGAGGTCAGCTGAGGGCACAGCAGGGGGGGTGGGGCTATCAATCAGTAGGGTCCAGGCAGAAAGAAAGGACCTGGGCAGGGAAAGCAGGACTCGACCAGAAGGGAAGGTGGTAAAATACACATCAGGGGACTTAGGGGTGGGAGGAGCATGTGGGCCAGCCAGTGCTATGGGCTGAGTTGTGCCCCCCTCATAAAAGATATGTTGAAGTCCTAACCCCAAGTACCCAGAATGTGACCTTATTTGGAAATAGGACTGTTTGAGCTGTAATTAGGATGGGGTAATACTGGAGTAGGGTTGGTCCCTAATTCAATATGTCTGGTGTTCTTTAAGAAGATGGCCTTGTGAAGAGAGAGATGCAGGGAGAACGCCTTGTGAAGACAGAGGATTGGAGTGATCCATCTACACGTCAGTGAACATCAACGATTGCCAAACTATCAGAAGCTAGAAAGGGGCAAGGAAGAATTCCCCTACAGGTTTCAGATGGAGCAAGGCCCTGCTGACTCCTTGATTTTGGACTTCTAGCTTCCAGAACTGTGAGATAATAAATTTCTATTAAGTCACCCAGTTTGTGGTTACAGCAGCCCTGGGAAACTAATACAGCCAGGAGGTGACAGGATGGATTTGGGGTGGGAAAGGTAGGGACCCTTCCCAGGAAATGGCCAGTTGGATAGATGAGAAGGACCTGGAGCCAGTGGAAAGGAGGTGGGTGTCAAAACAAGAGCAAGATGCCCTTGTCCTCCCCGAGTGTGGTCCCAGGCCCTGACCCCACAGAGTGAGCTGATTCCAAGGACTGGACGGGTCCCAGATTCTCCAGAGTCTGTTGAAGTGGTCTTACCACAAAGGCCAGACCTGTCACATTCAACAGTCATTCAAGAAAGTTATAAAACCCTAATGGGAGAGGTAAATGATAATTTAAATAAATAACCCCTTGCACAAGACGAAGGGGAATAAAGGTAGTCTCCAAGCCAATATACAAATTTCATACCATGGCCATTGAAATTTCAATGGAGGCCTTTTGTCAAACTTCCTGAAGTGGCTGCAGAATTCATCCAGAAACAAAAATCAATTGGTAAGAACGCCAGAGAATTTTGGGGGGAGAACAAGAGAACAATGGAACAATGACAGACAACTCCCCCTACCAGAACTCAAAACACAAAACAACATGACAACAATAAAAGCCCTATGGTAGCAGGTTAAAAGTAGAAAGTCAAGAGTCATAGGGGGGAAATTTCACAAATGAATCTAAGTTGGTACATTAGGAGCAAATAACTCGCCAATGGGAGAAAGAAATTTTCCTCCCCTGAAATAAATGCTGTCGGGACAACTGCTATGTAGCAAAGAATTAAACTTGTACATATATTTCACACCAAAATTAATTCCACATTTGTTTAATAGTTAAATTATTTCAATATATGGAAGAGGGGGAAATTTTAATTTTCAAGGTCATAAAATTATCAGTAATAATAATGTTTTATTATTATTACTAGGTTTATTTTTTTTTAACTTTTGTATGTAAACTAAATTTAAGAAAAAAAAAAAACCAAGGCAACCGTGTTTCTTTGCTAGGGCTGCCGTAAAAGTAACACAGACTGGGTGGCTTAAACTTATTTGCTCACAATTCTGGAGGCTAGAAGTCTGAGATAAAGGTGTCAGCGGGTTGGTTTCTTCTGAGGCCTCTTTTCTTGGCTTGTAGATGGCTGTCTTCCTATATCTTTACATGGTCTTCCCTCTGTGGGTCTGTGTGTCCACATTTCCTCTTCTTATAACAGGTGAATTATATTTGATTAGGGCCCACCCTAATGAACTCATTCTAACTTAATTATCTCTTTAAAGGCCCTATCTACAAACACAGTCACATTCTGAGGTATTGGGAGTTAGGACTTCAGCATATGAATTTGAGGGGGCCACAATTCAGCCCATAATAGCAACAGAAAGGAAAATATTTGGGATATGGTGAATAAAAGTTTAATATTCAAAATAGATAAAGTACTGATATAAATTTAGGGTCTATATTCAGTATTTACTGTCAGGGCTACTGCAAGCCCTTCTGCCACCCGCTTGCCCCACCAGGTAGACACAGCCCTGTGCTGCTGCTCCCCATTCAGTGGGTGGAGCATTGTTTGGTATTCCTTGGCCATGTGCCCTTGAGCAGTGAACAACCTGCCTGACCATACTCAGAGATCCAGGGGCTGGTGGTCAAAGAAGTGAACAGAGAAGTGTGAATAACCCCGTGGAAAAATGTGTCTGCACACAGCTGATAGAGCAGTGGGACCACTGATGCACTCATATATTGCCCAGGCAATTCCAAAATGTGATGAGCGGTTGTGTATGGAGAACTGTACATTCTCTAATCTCCCAGATGATACTCAGATAATCCATAGCTTTGACCTAGGCATGAGAACCCAGCTGGGAGAGGTATCACCAATGGTAGGAGTTAAAAAGCAGTGTGCACAAAGTTAGTCACAGAAGTGAAACATTTAGAAGCAATAGAGAATCAGAAATTGGAGGTAGCAATATCAGGAGAGGGAAGAGCATGATAATAGTCATAAAGAGGCAAGTGTGACTGGTGCTGATGCTGAGAAATGAGTAAGTGCTAAATGCTAAGAGGAAGAAAAGAACCTGACATAACATGCACCTAGTCGTAGGGCTGCATTTTGCAGAAATGTGTGAGTGCTTAACAGAACACAGAGGACTTGCTAGCTGTCAGATGAGGGCAGGAGAAGATGTCCTGCCCCACTCAAGTTGATCTAAAACTCCTCCATTCAGGAATACTACTCAGCCATAAAAAAGAATGAAATAATGCCATTTGCAGCAACATGGATGAACCTACAGATTATCATACTAAGTGAAGTAAGTCAGAGAAAAACGAATACCATATGATATCACTTATATGTGGAATCTAAAATATGACACAAATGAACTTATTTACAAATCAGAAACAGACTCACAGACATAAAAAACAAATTTATGGTTACCAAAGGGGAAAGGGTGTGGAGGAGGGATAAATTAGGCATATGGGATTAGCAGATATAAACTACTATATATAAAATAGACAACAAGGTCCTACTGTATAGGACAGGGAACTAGATCCAATATCCTGTCATAAACCATAATGGAAAAGAATATGAAAATTATATATATCTCTATATATCTGAATCACTTTGCTGTACATCAGAAACTAACACAACATTGTAAATCAACTATACTCCAATGAAAAGAAAAAAAAAGATCAAAACTCCTCCATTCAGGAAGATGTCCCCCCAAACCAGAGGACATTTTCTACTCCCTATGGCCAAGCCAGGGTCAGAAGACAACCACCTTGTCACCCTCCTAAACACAAACCAGGTGGTCAATTCCTAGGTGTGTTGAACTCAGGACACATGGCTGTAGACAGAGATACAGACCATTCACCTGGGCCTGGGCAGCACTGAGGGTGTGGGAAGAATGACAGAGCTGGGTGTCACCTTCCCAAATAGATGCACACCACTGCACCCCCAGGAACCTCCATACATACCCCCGCAGGGATATGGTACCAGGGATACCCTCCCACATCTCCCCGCAGACATACCTGTACCCCATACACATACCCAGACCCCCAAAGACACACCTACAACCCCCAGACACATAAAATCTATACATAAACCCACACACACCCACAAAAAACCCTGCAGACACACACCCACAACCCCCACAGAAATACACACAGTCACAGACATATATACCACACATACAGACACTTCCCACAAAAACACACTCTCAACACATAAACCCACACACCTATGGACGCACACAGCTCACCTACAAATCCCTATAGACGCCCACAGACACATATCCACCACGACTTCCCCCACCCCCGATCCAGACATGCACATACCCCACACACGTCCCTCCACAGACACACAGACACACAGACACACACACACACCACACACACCACACACACCACATACACATGCACCTTTTTGACAAGACTGAGTTACTCCAGTCTCATTGGACAAAATGGCCTGTGGGCTCCCATTTGAGATTCTTGATGATAAATACAGGCTTTTAAGGGATCAAATACTCCAGCCTCATGATCCTCTGACCTCCTTCTGAGGGGTCACGTGGGCGTCCTCACTGGCCAGCCTGGGGTGACTTCACTGGGACCTGTCAGAGTTTGCCCAGCCCCTTTAACTCTGGGAGTTCTCTAAAGCAGGCTTCCTCGCACCTGGGTGTACTCACCACCCCGACAGATGCCACAGGCCCGTGTCCAATGCACACACCCAGGGCGTGTGCTGTGGCACCCACAGTTCTCCCACCCACCCAGCCTAGCGCACACCTTCCAGGCTCCTGAAGGCTCTAGGGCCCTAGGTAAGGGGAATCGAGGGAGCGGAGGGACTGGGGGGACATAGCAGACATAGCACAGGTAGGATTGTCAGCTGCCCCCTGAAAGACAGCAGCTCCCTCCTAGGGTGTAACCACCCTGGGTCCCTCATCTTCACTCCCACCAGCTTATGTTCCCAAGAGGGAGAAGAAGGGAGAGATACACAGCAACACTCTAAGGCCATGAAACATTAATCTCCCGCAGTCCGATCCCCTTATACTGCTCTCACTGTGACCTGACCCCTGGCCTGAGGGACTCTCTGGGGCAAGGGGCACTGGAGCCAGCTGGTGGGTAAAACATGGCATTTGAGGCCAGACATACTCATCTCACCTGATATCCACTTTCCTCCCTCCCCTCACAACCCAAGTTCCAACCCACTAGACAGGAGAGGGTGGCCAAACGCTTTATCCTGTCTCCAAACCTCACCCAGAACCCACTCTAGCTAGGACCTGGGGGGAGGAAAAGGTCAAATATTTTACTCCACCCTCAAATATTTTACTATCCTCTTCCCCTCAGAGCTTCCAGGGAGTTAGGCTTATCTCCCCCAACTCAAACTCTCAGTCCCCCATACAGTACCCCTGATGCCCCCCGCTTCCCACCTAGACCCTAAATGCCGGCCCAGTCCTCCTGCTGAGGAGGTGGGACTTAAATGGGTCCTGGCTGAGAATGGCAGCTTCCCACCCCTTGCCTTCCTGGCTGTCTGGGTGAGGGTCTCTGGGGGCCCCTCTGTACCGTAGTGGCTGCCTCTGGCTGTGGCCTTGGCCAGGCTCTAGGCAAGGTCCTTCCAGGGACGTTTCTGGGGTCGTGTCTTCCTCTGGCGCCTGCAGCCACCGGAGCTCCTCCGGCTGCAGGGCCTGGTACCAGGGTGGGGGCCCGCCTTCAGGGGCCAGCACAGGGCTGGCAGCCTCCTGATCAGCTCCATCAGCCCCTCTGCCCCCTGGCCTCACCACGGCCCCTGGGAGCTGCAGGAATCGCTGCATTGGGCACCAGGTCCTGCTCCAAAATGGGACTGAGCTGACCAGGGAGCTGGGGATGCCTGTCACTGTCACCAGATGGCCCGCCCCGAAACTCAGAAACTAGACACTGGCGGGGAGGGAGGCTCTGGTTTCCTCTTCACTGCTCAGAGACAAGGACTCACGAGGGGGAGGAGGGCAGGGACTGGGGACAGGGCCAACCCCCAATCTCCAGGCAGGGGACTAGGGGGCAGGAGAGCTGATCCAGACAGAGGTGGGGCATCCCTCTCCTCCACTCTCATGCCACAACTGGACCTCTGCCTCCTCAGAACAGCTCTTCCTCAGAAATCTTGTACACCCTTCTCACTCTGACCCTAACCATCTTGATCCTCACCTGTCTTTCCAAGGCCATTTCCTTGATTTTTTCCTTCCTATCAGCACTCTCTTATCTCTCCTTCCTCCATACTTGGCCTAGGCCCCCCAGGTCCACCCCTCCAATCTGCTTCTTACTCACATCCTTGGCCCTCTTGTCCCCTCAGCCCCTACCCTGCCAGGAGTGGTTAGTTTATTTGCTCTATTTCAAACCCCCTTGATGCTCCTCAAATTCCCACCCACAGCCTTGCCTTTGCAGCTTCACTACTGGCTTCTCACAGAAAATAAAGGCTTTAGATCAAATCCCCCGCAGCTCCCAAGCATCTGCATCTACTCTCTCCTCTCCTGTCCTCCTCCCTCTGGGCAGAGCTGGTCCTCCTTGAGGCCAGGCCAATCCTCCCACCCAGCTCTGTAAGCCTCCCCTCCCCTCTCTCCTTCAATTCCTTTCAGCCTCTCCCACACGGCTGGCTCCTTCCCATCAGCAGTTAAACTTGCTCTGGGCTCTCCCATCCTAATAATTAACAAACAAAAATAACAACAAAAATAAAATAAACAAACCTTCTTGAACTGATGTTCTCCTCTGGCAACTCTTTCCCTCTCTCCCCCTTACAGTCACACTTCTTGAAAGCAAAATTCCCATCCACTGTGTTTTATTTATTTACCTCCCCTTCACTCCTCTATTCACTTTAATCTGGCTTCCCATGCTGATTACAATTTAGGGCTGAGGTGCCACGATGTCTACAAATTATATGGCTCAGCCAAAAATATAAACAGATGGTTAGATAAGGCAAAATGGCAGAATGTCATCAATGGTTGAATCTAGAGGGAGGGCACACATTCATTGTATTATTCACTCAACTCTTCTGTATGTTTAAAATTGTTCATCATAGAATGTTGGGGAAAAATAATCTAGCCCCTCCTCTTCTGACTTTGCCAGAACTATTTTCCCAGGGCAGAAGGTGGGGAGTAAAGCAGGAAGGGGTTGACCTGCTCTTTGTCTAACCAATGGTCATGATTGCTTTCCTTGTTTGAGTTGACCTCAGTGGGCATTGGCACTACTGATCGCTTCCTTCTTGAAACTACATTTTATTTTTCCTCCTTCCCTTGGCTTACTTTTTCTCAGTTACTTTGAAACACTTTTCCCCTGCTCTCTGGTCACTCTTAATTCCATGTCTTCAGGGTTCCTACCTGTGCCCTGTCTGAACTCATTTTATATTACATGCTCCCTAGGTTCTCTTGGCTTCCTTTTGTGGCTTTGATGGATATATATAATAATCTCCTGGACTCCAAATCCTAACATCCAGCTACCTACTAGACTTGAATGTATTATACCTCAGAGTCTACAATCTCAGCATGTCAAAAGCCATTATTTTCCACAAATTTGCTTGTAATGTCTTTTTCCCCAATTACCCTGTATGGCACCACCATCTATCCAGTTACAAGAACTAGTAACCTGAGATTATCCTTATCTTCTCCCAGCCCCTTCCTCTTACCTTTCCCCCCAGTTAATCATCACGTCTGGGGCTTCTACCACCTAAAATAGCCCTCAAGTCCTGTGCCTCGCCCATAGTCTCGGCCACCATCATGTCCTCCCCCCTAACTTCAGCCCCCTTCACTTGTCTCCTGCTGAATCCAGCACCCCTCCAATCTCTTCTCCACAACCCAGCCTGGGATCCTTCTAAAATGCAAATCTGCTATTGCCTGCTTAGAACCCTTCAGTTGCGCCCCCCCCCCCGACCTTGGCATCTCCCCACCTTCATTTCTGGTCATTCTGGTGGCTTGCATAGAGATTCTGCCCTCACCGTATTAGCACCTACAAAACCTGTGATCTAGCTCTCCTTCACGTCCACACCTTGCTAAAAGCTCTTTCCTCTGCCTGAAACATCCCTGGCTCTCCCCTGTCCCTTCTCTCCTGGCACAGGGACCAGCTCCTCTCACCGCTCTGACAGCCCCCGCTACCCTGAACTGTCACTGACAGCTTCTTCCCTGTGTCCCCCTCTAGAGCAACTTGAGGACAAGGACTGTCTCATGTTCGTGGCTGCATTCACAGTGACTAGGACGAGACTCGATACAGTAGGCCCTTAAAAAGGCTTCTTTCAAAATTTACGAATAAACGAACGAATGAGCCAAAGGCGGAAGGGAAGAGTGGGAAGTTAAGGTAGGGCTGAACTATAGGGGCAATGTGGGGAGCAGGAGTGTGAGCGCTAGATGGGAGATGGGGATGAGAACATGGGGACCAGAATGAGGGAAAATGGATTTGTAGGAGGGGCCAGGCCTGGGAGGTTCTGAGTCTATTCCAGGACGGGCCTTCCTGGACAGGCCCCAGGCTCAAGCTTGCTGGTTCTGACCCCTCCCCCACGTTATTTTGGAGTCAATTTGCCACACGCGAAAAAAGGCGGAGAACGCGTGTAATCCAAACCTACTAACAGGAGAAACACCTGGGGCGAGAGGATTGGTCCTCCAGAAAGAGAGACGGCTGGCCCATCCCCCACCAGCCTCCCACCCCCTTCCCAGGTCGCAGGCCGGCCCCTCACTGCGGGATGCTGCCGTTGGGGACGGGCGTCGCGAAGGCCCGTGACCGCGGCGGGAGGGGGCTGGGCAGGCTTCCGGTGCGCGCCGCCGGGGCCCGGCCTGGGCGCGGCCGACTGGCCTGTGCGCTGTCCATGGTACCGGAGCGCATGTTTCCAGGCCGGCCCGGGCACAGCCACCCTCTCGGCGGGCTCCCTCACCGCTTGTAGTCGGAGGAGAAAATGCCGCCGCTCGCCGGGTCGTGGCCGTACTCGGGCTCCCCGGGGCCAGCAGAGCCGCCCTTGTCTTCGCTGTAGGCGGGCGCGGCCGACATGGGGCGGCAGGGGAGGTCGCGGGCTTCGTTGGGATGGTCGCGGCGCCTCCGGGATGCGGCAGGGACCGAGGAAGGGAACGCAGGCCGGACAGGCGAAGTCGGCTGCGCGGCCTGGGCTCCGCAAAGGCCGCAACCTGCGGTGGCGGAGGCAGCGCGCGGATTTATCAATCTGGGATGCTCGCGTGAAGATTCTTAAAGGTACCGGCGCCTGCGGAACGGAGGGCGTGTCCGAGGAGGGAGCAGGAGGGGAGGTGTAGCAGGGTCTGGCCCCGCCCCAATCCCTCGGAAATCCCTCCACCCCCCAGTAAGGAAGGGTCCTGCCCTTTAAAGGGACTGATGCAGCTCCAGGTCTGGGAGGGGGGGGGCGGTGGAGGTTGCTGGACTGATTATGGGACAGCCTTCTGGGGATGCAGAACGTCTTTACCTACCACAGACCACCGGGTCTCGGTGGAACGGCCTCTAGGGGCTCCACTCATCCCAGATACTAGCGCGGATGCTCGCCCACGCTGTGGAAGGAAAGGGCGGGGGTGGGGGAGGGGTAAGAGAAAGCTGTCCAAAAGGGTTTCTTGGAGATGTTGGAATTTAAGGAAGGTTGGTCCAAGAGCGCCAAGGAGCCTACAGCATGCTGCTGTAGATGTAGATGCAGATGTAGAGAAATGGGGACAGAATAGAGGGGAATGTGAACCCCGAATTCAGCTTTGGAAAATAGTTTAATAACCATTTCTGAAGCCCTCATGCCCACCCAGGAGTGCCTGAGGTCATGGCTAGTCCACGGTCAAGTCCACATCCACCGAAACCTAGGAAAGAAGGGGAAGGGAAGAGGGTGGGTTAGGGTCTGGTGTGACTGCCAAGACTCTTGGATCATGTGAGGCCTTCAGCTCCTCCCCCAAGGCCCAAGGTACCCCAAGGAAAGACGGCCTGGATCCAGAGGGAAAGTGGTGACTGGGTTGGGGGAAGGGGTGGGTTCTAGTTGACTTTGGGGAATCAGGTTGAATAGCTGGGGTCTTTTGGCTGGACTTCAGGGAGAAGGTGAGAAGGCCTGGATACGGAGTGTGGAAGGGTCCATAGGGCTGAGTCTTGATCTATAGATTAGGATACAGGTGTCTCCAGAACCAGAATTGGTGGGCCCGGGTGGAAATGGGCAGGGCCGGAAAGGTGGAATTTGTCTCTGTAGGTGGGTTCCATTGGAAAATGGGAATAGGGACTGATCAGGACCATGGCAGCACCTGGCTGAAGTAGGCTGAAGTAAATAGATGTGCCCAGTATCTGTGAGCTGGGATCTTCCTGGAGTGGACCCAAAAGGGTTTCAGAGGAGTAGAACCTTGATGAGTTAGCAGGCCTAGTTTGCTTCTGGGGGCTTTGGGTCTGCCAGAGGAAAGTGGATCTTGAGTTTGAAGAACGTGGCCTGGGTGGGGAGGGAGGGCCTGAATTTTCCAGGAACGCATTGGTTAGCTGCATTTGTTAACTGGCTCTGGAGGTGACGTGGGGTCCTGCATGGGTAGCTGGGCCGTGCACACTGAACTAGTGGGACTCTGGGCTATTTGTAGGGGGTCCAGGTTGGGCTCTAGGCCGAGCAGTGCAGTGCAGAGTGCACGCAGTTGCTGTGCGTGGGGTGATAGGGAGGTGGGTCAGCGTCCAAGGCTTTGCATATGCGGTGCTCCAGCCGCCCTGTCTACACAGCACCCTCCAAAGCGAGCGGGGGCGCAGCAGCGACCGTTGTTTGGACACAACGCCTTTGCAGGAGCCGAGAAACATGAGCGGCCCGCAGCCACCAGGATTCTTGCATGCAAGGATCACCAGACAAGTGCGGATCAGAGCCAGGTCAGGTCCTGTGACTCCAGCCCCAAGATCCAGCCTGCATCCCTATCTCCCAGGATCCCGCGGCCCTGAGCCCCACACCCTGGGTGCCCAACTGCCTGTCTTCAGAGACTCACACCATGAGCTCAGGACCTGCAGTCTTCATCCCCGTGAGGCCCACCCACTGGTGGAGCTGGGCTTGATGGGTAGCCTCTGTTCGAAGACTAAGGCCTGTGTTCCAGATGAGATACTCACCCTCAAAGTGGATGATCTCTCTGTGGCTGCAGTACACGCCCACGTGGGCCCCGCACCAGCATCCAGTGGGTGACACCAACCTGACCAGGAAGAGGTCTCCTGGCTCAGGTGCTACACGGCCTCTAAGTGTTGACCCAGGAAAGCCTCAGACAGGAAGAACTTAATGGTGCTGACTGCCCCAGTCAGGGCCTGGGAGGAGAAATGGACCAGACCACCGGGTGTTTGCAGGCTGGGATGAGGGAGAAGCCACTGATCATTGGGTCAGATGGGCCACCCAGGGCTCAGGGAGACTTGGCTTGGGGCTAAGCCTGAGGTGAATGTCTTCGCTACCCCACACATGCCTCCCTGTGCTGAGGAACTTCAGAGGCCTGGATATCATGGATAAATTCTGCCCTGAGCCACCCTTCAGTTTCCAGCAGTTGAGACCTCCTCCTTATGCAACGTTTTCTTCTCATCTCAAATTCCAACCTCACCATTCCCCTCCCCTCCTCCTCCTTTAGGACCCCCTTTCCCAGTCATCTCCCATCTTGCCATTCCCTGGAGGCAACACCAGGGGCATGTGAACCTGAGAGGAGCAGAAGTCCTGAAGAAACAGAAACCTGGGGGACTTCCCTGGTGGTCTAGTGGTAAAGAATCTGCCTTCCAATGCAGGGGACATGGGTTCGATCCCTGGTCGGGGAACTAAGATCCCACATGCCATGGGGCAGCTAAGCTCGCGTGCCACAACTACTGAGCTCGCGCGCCTCAACTACAGAGCCCACGTGCTCTGGAGCCCAAGCACCTCAACTACAGAGCCCACGCACCCTGGAGCCCGCATGCCACAACTAGAGAGAGAAAAATCCACATGCCACAACTAGAGAGAAGCCCGTGTGCCACAATGAAGAGCCCTTGCCACAATGAAAGATCCCACATGCTGCAACTAAGACCCAATGCAGCCAAAAAATAAATAAAAATAAAATAAATAAAATAAAATAAATATTTTTTAAAAAAGAAAGAAACAGAAACCTGGGTGAGATCTAGACCCAAGACAGGCATCTCCTGCCAAGTCTGAGAGGAGAAAGACCCTCCCACAATCTCAGCCACCAACATCTATTAAGCTGCTGCTCATTGATGCTTCATACAATCCCACAAGATGGGAACATATCTGCATTTTCAGGATAAAGAAACAGGTTTCCAAAAGTTACACTTTGCTGGAGTGCACACAGCTTAATGTATGTCTGCATGACTCTTTCGTGTGCCCTTTGACCTAAACATCAGTCACCTCCCTTACCTCCTTTTCCTCTATAAGGAAGTGAGAAATACATTTAGTTCAGGTTTCTCCTATCTTTACTGGGAACAAAGGGCTTTGGGGACCTGGGAGGATGGCCTGCGTGGTTGTGCCTGAGCTTTGGTCTCAGAGAGAGCCTGGGAAAGGGGGCGAAAGTAGGGCCTGCCTCCCCTGCCCCTGCCCCTTCCCTTCCCTCCTGGCCCCAGTCCATAGTATCCTCTACATATTCCGGAGTGAATCTCAATTTTCCCAAACTGGGAGCTGTGGAAGGCTCAGGGGACCACCTCATCCCAGTTTGCCTGGGGCTTTCCAGGGTTTAAAATTAAAAACCCTACATCCCAAGAACCCAGGAAAACTTGGACAGTTGGTTACCTTAGGCTGAGGTCTCCCCTCTCCCATCTCTCTTGACCTCGAGACCACAGGGAGGACCCAGTCATGTGAACAGCCCTTTGGACTTTGGTCACACTCTCCTGAAATCCACCAGCAGCATCTCTTGCTTCCCACTCCCCCCATACCCACTGAGCCAAGCAGAGGTCACAGCTGTGGAAGAGAGTGGACTGTCCTGGCCCCTACTGGGGCAGCAGGAACCCCACCTGGAGAAAAGATAAGCTGAGGATTTCTGCTCCAGTTACCTGGGATGTGAAGCTTATCTAGGGAGGGGAAAAAACCCAAACAAACAGCTGTCACCACCTGGCTCCTGAGGAGTGAGGGTCCAAACCACCGCCCCTCTGGCCTCTCCCCACTCAGGCTGTGCACGGTGCACGTGGGACTGTCTGTCTGTGCGTCAATGTGTGGCTATGCATTTGGCGTGCCCATGAGTCTGTTGCAATACTGGATACAGGACTGGGAGACCAAGTCCGGGCTGTGCCACTTCTCTGTATGGGACATCAAATAAGCCACTTCTTCCCTCTGGGCCTCAACTTCCTCATCTGTGAATTGGGGATAATAAGCTTGGAAGGCTGGGCATCACAGAACCATTGGGAGGCACTGAGAGCTCTTTGTGAGCAAGACAAGGAGAGACGGGCAGCTTTTGTTTATCTTTGGCCTGCACCTGAGCATGCAGAGCTGGGCGTCAAGGGAGGAGGGGTGGGGAGAAAGTGTCTTTCTCATCTCACAGGAGAAAAACAATGGGCCCTCAGAAACTGGCTGCCTCTTTGTGAGCCCTGCCCCAGAGCTCTTAGGAAATCACGCAGCTGGAAAGGCTCTGGAGAGCAGGGCCCCACCCCTGACTCTCCCTCTGAAAAGTTCCCCAGTGGTGAATACTCTGGCCACCATCAGCTGGGCCCCTGGACTTTGAGTCAGGGTCTGGATGAGGAGGTGACCCTTCAGTTAGGGGATCTAGGCCTATATGTGGGGCTCCATCCATAATGATAATATTTATTGCCAGAAACTGTACTAAAACCCCACTTAGCCCTAACAGTAATGTAATGAAATAGATGCTGTTGTTATCCTTCCAATTTAACAGAAAGGGAAACAGGCTTGGAGAGGTTGCCAAGGTTACAAACTAGTAAGTGGGGGAACCAGGATTCAAGCCCAGGCAGTCTGGTTCCAGCGCCCATGACCTTAACTACTGTATAGCACTGCCTCCCTCATGCTGCTGGCACACGAGCACCCGCTTCCCCAGACCCCACCACCAGGAATTACTGACCCCCTGTATTCTTCCTGACCTTCCCCTTGGCTTTCATTGAGCCAAGCTGCCATTTTCTTTGTAAGAAAGGAGGAGGAGCAAGGTCCCAGAGCTGTGAGCAAGAGCCCAGGGGACAGAGCATCCCATTCTCTGGGCACCTGGCCTGAAATGCTGCCCATCCCATTGGGGGTCCTCACTGGGGACCTGATCTCTTTCTCCTTTCACTCTGATGGAGAATTTCAGAGGAACAGCGGTGAGAGTGGCCCTGCAACTGGGTGTGGGGTGACAGGCAGTCTCCTTGGGGCCCTGCCCTTCCCCCAGAAATCCCTGAAGGACCTCACCCAGTCAGGTCCTACCACTGAGCACAGGGCTTGTGGGGTCATTGTGGTGGCCCTTGGTGGTGTGGGTATGGCCTAGCCCCTCCTGTCCCCCTTCAGTCTAGCCCTGGACAAAGGGTTCCTCTGTGGGAAGCAAGGTTTTGGGGTCATTGCTCTCAGCCGGCCATCTCCAGCCAGAACAAGGGTTGGGGCTCCCCACTGGGGCAGAGCAGACCCTTCCTTTGAGCCCCCAGCACACCCTGGGCTGGCCCTTCCTTCTCTTACAAAACCTTTGGTCCCCACCCCCACCTTGGCCCAGTGATCCCACCTGAATCCTAGCCCCGAGCCCAAGCAGCTCACCTTGCAGTCGTCACCTCTGTACCTTGCTAGGTGCTCTCCTTCTGTGGCCAGAGCAGGGAAGATTAGCTGTCCGCCCCTGAGGCAGACAAAGGAGCCAAGCAGGAAGCCCAGGGGCCCTGTTCTGAGCATCACCACCTGGGCCATTCTGATTGCAGCACTCCCTCCTCCTGGCAGCTCTGGGGACAGGTGGCAGCCAGAGACCGTAAGGCTGGGGCCTGGGGTGGGTAACTGGTGCCCCCACCCAGCTCTCTCCCCTCCTCCTGGTGTTCAGCCCCTACCCCATACCCGCTTGTGCTTGCAGTGCCACTTGTGCCTGCAATCTGAAACTACCTTTCTCCCCTTACTGGCCTCCAGGGTACACAGATGCCCCATCTTCACCTTATTGTGGTCAGAGAGCAAACTTCGTATGATTTCAGTTCCTTTTAATTTGTTGAGACTTATTTTATTGACTAACCTATGGTCTATATTAGTGAATATACTATATGCACTTGAAAATGTTCATTTTGCACATTTAGGGTACAGTATTCTATAAATATTAGTTAGGTCAAGGTGGTTGATAATGTTGCTCAGATCATCTATGTCTTTACTGATTTCTTGTGTAGTTTTTCAATGAATTAATAGAGGGATTAATTGTCCATTTCTCCCTTCAATTCTGCCAAATTTTGCCTTGTGGATTTTGAAATTCTATTATTAGATACATAAACATTTGATTATTGTTATGTCTGTCTGATGAATTGAACCTTTATGGTTATGGATGTCATTCCTCATCTTTGCTAATAATTTTTGCTTTGAAGTCTATTTTATCTGATATGCTCACTATTTGTAGCTATATCTTTTACCATTCATTTACTTTTGATCTATCTGTGTCTTTATATTTAAAGTGCATCTCTTGTAGACAGAATATAGTTGAGTCTTGCTTTTTTATTCATTTTGGTAATATCTGCCTTTAAATTGAACCATTTGTTGTTCCATAGATATTTAATGTAATAATTGATACGGTTGGATTTTGAGCTACTATTTGTTTTTTTCCCTTCTGACTTTTGTTCCTTTCTTCTCCTTTCCTGTCTTCTTTGGGCATATTCAATTTTTTTTTAAAAATTTCACCCAATTAAAAAAAAAAAGAACTTCATTTTACATATTGACAGCTGTACCTCTTTGTCTATATTTTAGTAGCTTCCCTAGTACTGCAATATAACTATGTACTTAAGCTTTCACAATCTACTTAGTGATGATATTGTACGATGTCACATAAAGTGTAGAAGTCTCATAACCAAATAGGCCCATTTACGACAATCCTTGCCCTATCCTTTATGCTTTGTTGTATGGATCATATCTACACACATTAGAAACTCCACAAGATGATGTCATAATTTTTGCTTTAAACTGTCCTGCATTTTAAATAAAGTAGGAAGAAAAGAGTCTTTCATATTTACCCAGATATTTACCATTTCTGATCCCTTCATTCATTCATGAAGGTCTAAGATTTTCCCTGATATCATTCCCCTTTAGCCTAAAGAGTTTCTTCCAGCATTTCTTGTGGTGCAGATCTGCTGGTGGATGAATTCTCTTAGATGAATTCTTTTATCTGAAAATAACTTTATTTCAACTTCATTCATCCTATTGGATGTAAATTTCTATATTGACAATCTTTTTCTTTCAGCAGTTTAAAGATTTTCCTCCACTGTCATCTGACCTTCACAGTTCCAGGTGAAAAATCAAAGATAACTCAAATTATCGTTCTCCAGTATGTCATGTATTGTTTATCTTCACTATTCAGATTTTATATTTGTTTTCAGCAGTTTGACTATGACGTACCTAGGAGCGGTTGTCTTCAGTTATATCTCATTGTGGTGCCCTGAGAATTTTGAATATATACATTTTTGTCTTTACCAAATTCGGGGATTTTTGCCATTATTTCTTCACATTTTTCTGCCTTGGTTTCTCTCTCCTCTCATTCTCTAACTCCAGTTAATACCATCACCTTAATATTGTTTGATATGTCATTTTTTTTTCAGTCTTTATTCTCGTCTTTTGACTGAGATGTCTCCTGGTATTTCTTCACTTTCACTGACCCTTTCTTCTGACAACTTCAACTTGCTGTTAAAATCAGTCTTTTTTTTTTAAAATAAATTTATTTATTTATTTATTTATTTATTTATTTATTTTTGGCTGCATTGGGTCTTTGTTGCTGTGGGCAGGCTTTCTCTAGTTGCGGCGAGCGGGGGCTACTCTTCATTGTGGTGTGCGGGCTTCTCATTGCGGTAGCTTCTTTTGTTGCCGGGCACAGACTCTCGGCGTGCGGGCTTCAGTAGTTGTGGCATGCAGGCTCAGTAGTTGTGGCTCGCAGGCTCTAGAGCGCAGGCTTAGCTGTGGCGCACGGGCTCAGTTGCTCCGCGGCATATGGGATCTTCCCGGACCAGGGCTTGAACCCATGTCCCCTGCATTGGCAGGTGGATTCTTAACCACTGTGCCACCAGGGAAGTCCCAAAATCAGTCATTTATTTGTTTACTTATTTTCAGTTTTAGAATTTCTATTTTTAAATATAATTTTCTTTTTTCTTAAGATTCTCCATCTATTTATTTGTTATGATTATCTTTTGCATAAAGTTTTTTGTAGATATTTATAATAAATGCTTAAAGGTTTTTTTCTCCCCCCAACATTTGGGTGGTGTAGGTATCTACTGTCATTGTCTGACTTTTCTAATGATGTTGAGCTACATTTTCCTTTTTTGCATGTCTAGGATTTTTAAAATTTGTATAATGGACGTTGGAGATGATACATTGTACAGATTATGGATTCTTTTATCTTCTCCTGAAGAACATTGATTTTTGTATTAGCAAGCAGTCAAATTAATAGCTTGAACTTGACCTGAAGCTTGTGGAGTTCTGGTTCACCCCTTTGTTACGGCGAGTCTGTTTAAGTTTCACCATTATTATTAGGGTGAATTCCTTAGTCCTGCCCCATAGTCTTCTAAGGCATAGCCCCTATGGAATTTCAGTGGGCAGCCTAAAGGCATTTACCAAGCCCCTTTAAATTTGTGGAAATCAAACTACAAATTTTGTCTCCCTTGCAGTACACAGCAGCAGAAATATCTCCCTTTCAGCTGTTGTTTCCCACTAGGCTCCTTGGAGTCTCACCCAGTGGATGTGCAGTAAGGAGTTATCCAAGGATTTGTGGGATTTTTTAAAAAATAAATTTATTTATTTTATTTATTTATTTTTGGCTGTGTTTGGTCTTCGTTGCTGTGTGCAGGCTTTCTCTAGTTGTGGTGAGCGGGGGCTACTCTTTGTTGTGGTACGCATGCTTCTCACTGCGGTGGCTTCTCTTGTTGCAGAACATGGGCTCTAGGCACACGGGCTTCAGTAGTTGTGGCACACAGGCTTAGTTGCTCCGTGGCATGTGGGATCTTCCTGGATCAGGGATCAAACCCGTGTCCCCTGCATTGGCTGGTGGATTCTTAACCACTGTGCCACCAGGGAAGTCCCTTGTAGGAATTTTATGTGCAGGTTTAGGGGATCCCCTCTCTGTAGATACCTCCTTTCTGGGGTATTCCCCCCTCAGTTTCCAGCTGCTCCACCCTGAAATTTATCCACTGATGTCTTAAGCCAAGAAGTTCTGTGGCTTTCTGCATGAGGTTTAGCCACACCACACTGTACAGATGGGGGAGGGCCCTAAGGGGAAAGCTTTGGAAAGACAGAGCTCATCCAGTGTGGTTCTCTTCACTCCAGGGTCAAATCGCCAGGTTCTGTTGGCTCTTGATTGCTCCAAATAATTTTTAATTTTTTCTTTTAAATTAACATTTAGGGACTTCCCTGGTGGTGCAGTGGTTAAGAATCCGCCTGCCAATGCAGGGGACATGGGTTTGATCCCTGGTCCAGGAAGATCCCACATGCCGCAGAGCAACCAAGCCCATTGCCACAACTACTGAGCCTGCACTCTAGAGCCCGCGAGCCACAACTACTGAGCCCACGAGCCACAACTACTGAGCTCACGTGCCACAACTACTGAAGCCCGTGCATCTAGAGCCCATGCTGCGCAACAAGAGAAGCCACCGCAGTGAGAAGCCTGCACACCACAACAAAGAGTAGCCCCACTCCCTGGTGGCACAGTGGTTAAGAATCCGCCTGCCAATGCAGGGGACACAGGTTCAATCCCTGGTCCGGGAAGATCCCATATGACGCAGAGCAACTAAGCCCGTGGGCCACAACTAGAGCCCACGCAACTACAGCCCATGCTCCACAACAAGAGAAGCCACCGCAATGAGAAGCCTGCATACCACGACGAAGAGTAGCCCCCTCTCTCTGCAACTAAAGACCGCAAGCAGCAATGAAGACCCAATGCAGCTAAAAAGAAAGGAAGGAAGGAAGGAAGGAAGGAAGGAAGGAAGGAAGAATTGGCTATTTTTGTTGTACATTTATATGAATTTTAACACACTAGTAGATTCATCACAATCAACATAGAACAGTTATACCATCCCAAAAAACTAAGCCTTTTAACATCTCATATTAGTATGACCCACATGGAACAATTAATGAACCAATATTGATATATTATTATTAACCAAAGTCCATCCTTTATTCAGATTTCCTTACTTTTTTTTGCTGAGGTCCTTTTTCTGTTCCAGGATTCCGTGCTAGATGCCATTACATCCATCCATCCTAAATACCAAATTACATATTACCAATTAAATATTACATATATATAATATCTCCTTGGGCTTCTCTGGTCACAATAGTTTTAATTTGCATTTCCTTAATATGTTGAACATATTTTCATGTGCTTACTTGTTTTCTGTATAATCCCTCTGGTGAAGTGTTTGTTCAAGTCTTGTACCTTTTTTATTGAGATAGAATTCACATACAATAAAATTCACCATTTAAAAGTGTACAGTTCAATGGTTTTTAGTATGTTCATAAGCTTGTGCAACCATCACCACTATCTAATTCCAGAACATTTTCATCACCCCCCAAAAACATCCCATATCCACCGAGCAGTCACTCCTCATTCTCCTCTCTACCTTCCCCCAGCTCCTAGTAACCACTGATCTTTTTGTCTCTGGATTTGCCTAGCCTGGACATTTCATATAAATGAAATTATACATTCTGTGGCCTTTTGTGTCTGGCTTCTTTCACTTAGCATAATGTTTTCAAGATTCATCCATATTGTAGTATATATCAGTACTTCATTTATTTTTATGGTCAAATAATATTCCATTGTTTGAATATACCATGTTTCGTTTATCCATTCATCAGTTGATGGACATTTGGGTTGTTCCCACTGTTTGAATATTATGAATAATGCTTCTATAAACATTCATGTACCGGTTTTTATTTGAACTTACGTTTTCACTACTCTTGGGTATATACCTAGGAGTGGACTTGCTGGGTCATATGGTAATTCCATGTTTAACTTTTTGAAGAACTATCCAGCTGCTTTCCAAAGCAAATGCACCATTTTACATTCCTATCAGCACTGTTCCAGTTTCTCCATATTCTTCCCAACACTTGTTGTCTTTTTGATTACAGTCATCCTAATAGGTGTAAAGTGGTATCTCATTGTGGTTTTGATTTGCATTTCTCTAATGACTAATGATGGTGAGCATTTTTCATGTGCTTATTGGCCATTTGTATATCTTCTTTGGACAAATGTCTTCAATACCTTTGTGCATTTTTAATTAGGTTGTGTTTTTATTATTAAGTTTTAGAATTCTTTGTATATTATGGATACTAGACCTTTATCAAATATATGGTTTACAAATATTTTCTCCCATTCTGTGGATTGTCTTTTCACTCTTTTGATAGTATCCATTGATACACACAGTTTTTTGCTTTGATGTAGTTCATCTAATTTTTTCTTTTGTTGCTTGTGTTTTTGGTGTCTTATCTAAGAAACTATTGCCTAATACAAGGTCACAAAGATTTATATCTATGTATTCTTCTAAGAGTTTTTAGTTTTAGCTTTTGCATTTAGGCCTCTTATTCACTTTGTGCTAATTCTTGTTTATGGTATGAGGTAGAGGTCCAACTGCATTCTTTTGCGTGTGGATATCCAGTCATCCTAGCACCATTTGTGAAAGTAGTCTTTTTCCCACTGAATGATCTTAGACTTATTGAAAATCAATTGACCATAGCTGTATGGTTTGATTTCTGGACTCTCAATTCTATTCCATTGACCTATGTCTTATGCTAGTACCACATTGTCTTAAATGTGGTAGATTTATAGTAGGTTTGAAACTGGGAAATGTGAATCCTTCAATTTTATTCTTCTTATATAAGATTGTTTTGGTTATTTAAGGTCCTTTACAATTCCATATGAATATTAGGATCAGCTTTTCTTTTCTTTTTTAAAAGGTAGTTGGGATTTTGATAGGGATTGTGTTGAACTTGTAGATCGGTTTAGGGAGAACTACCATCTTAATATTAAATTTTCCAATCCATGAACATTGGATATCTTTCCAGTTATTTAATTCTTAATTTCTTTCAACAATGTGTTGTGGTTTTCAGTATACAATTCTTGCACTTCCCTGTATAAAATGAATCCTATATATTATTTTTGATACTATTGTAAATGGAATTGTTTCTTGAATTTCATTCTAAGATTGTTCATTGTTAACGTATAGAAATACAACTGATTTTTGTGTATTGATCTTGTATCCTGCAACTTTGCTGAACTTGTTTATTAGCTCTATTTAGTTTTTTGTGGATATTCTTTAGTATTTTCTAAATATAAGATCACATTACCTTTAAATGGGACAGTTTTACTTTTTCTTTTCCAACCTAGACGCTTTTTATTTATTTTTCTTTCCTAACTGCCCTGGCCTGAACCTCCAGTACTATGTTAAATAGAGTTCGCAAGATCATACATCCTTGTCCTGTTCCTGATCTTAGAGAGATTTTAGTCTTTCATCATTAAGTATGATGTTAGCTGTGGGTTTGGTTTTGTGTGTATGTGTGTGGGGGGGTAAATTATACATAATGTAACATTTACCACTTTAACCATTTTTAAGTGTATAGTTCTGTGTCATTTAGTATATTTACACTGCTGTGCAACAATTATCACCATTCATCTCCAGAACTTTATCACTCCAAACTGAAACAACTAGTAATATCTGTCACAGTCCCCACTTCATTTTATGAGGCTATTGTAACAATATATAAAGCAGACAAAGACCGTACCAAAAAACCAAACAAACAAACAAACAAAACCTTATGGGTCAATCTTTCCTATGAACACAGATGTGAAAAGCTATCTTCTAAAACATTAGCAAACTGAATCAAGAAATGTATTAAAAATTATGACCAAGTTGGGTTTATTCTCAAAATTCAGGCATGGGTTAATATTAGGAAATCTATCAGTATAAATCATTGCATTACTAGATTAAAGAATAAAAGCCATATATTAAATCTTGCTAATTATGTAAAAACATTGAACAAAGTTTAACGTCTGCTTACGATCAAAACCTTTAGCAAATTGGGAATGGAAGAGAACTTACTTAATAAAGGTTATCATGGCAAATATATTTAATGGTAAAATGTTAGAGCTTCTGTTATAGGTTGAATTGTGTCCCACAAAAATTCATATGATGAAGTCCTAACCAGTATTTCAGAATGTGACCTTATTTAAAGAGGGTCATTGCAGATGTAATTAGTTAAATTAATAATAGGTCATCAGTGCTCGCTTCGGCAGCACATGTACTAAAATTGGAACAATACAGAGAAGATTAGCATGGCCCCTGCGCAAGGATGACACGCAAATTCGTGAAGCGTTCCAAATTTTAAAAAAAATAATAATAATAATAAATAGGTCATCAGGGTGAGTCCTAATCCAATATAACTGGTGTCCTTATAAAAAGAGGAAATTTGGACACAGAGGCAGATACAGACACAGAAAGAATGCTCTCTGAACATGAAGGCAGAGACTAAGGTGATGTGTCTACAATGCTAGGAACACCAAGATTGCCAGTAAACCACCAGAAGCTAGGGAAGAGGCATGGGACAGATTTCCTCTCACAGTTTCAGAAGGAACCAACCCTGCTGATACCTTGGTCTCAGACTTCCAGCCTCCAAAACTGTGTGGCAATAAATTTCTATTGTTTAAGCCACCCAGTTTGTGGTACTTTGTTATAGCAGCCTTCAGAAATTAATACAGCTGGCTTTCAAAATTAGAACAAGACAAAGACGTCTGCTATTACTGTTTCTATTCAACATTGTACTGAAGGTATTATCTAGTATAGGGGAAGAAAAAATTCTCTACCCTTTTAGGGTCCCTGGCTGGGCCTAAGAATTAAACGGACATAGGACAGATTAACAGGAGAAAAGTGTGCACATTTTATTAAATCTTTACATGTACATGGGAGCCTTCACAAGAGAATGAAAACCCAAAGAAGTGACCAGAGCAGGAAGCTTTTACACCTTTTAGACAAAGAAACAATAAATTTGTGAAAAATTGATAAGACAAAGGGGTTTGAGCTCAGGATAGTAAATGATGAAGAAGTCTGATATAATAGTAAATACATAAATTGATCTCTGCCCCTGGTTCCTGGCACAGAACTCCTAAAACCCTTGTAATTTCCTATGTGATAAGAGCACTAGGAGCATCTTTTGTTCTAATACTTGGTCTTTGGCTCCAGTTCCTAAATGTCTTGGGATTTCTTGGGTGCTGGCAGTGTCTTTTGTTCTGAGGTGACTCTGGGTGGGCTCCTGGATGGAGGCTGGTTACCAGAAAGATCAAGCCATGATTAGAAGCTTGAAATTTTCAGCCTCACTTCCCATTCTCCAGAGGGGGGAGAGGGGCTGGAAATGGAGTTAGTGATACATCATACTTACATGATGAAGCCTCCCTAAAAATCCTCAAAGTATACAGTTCAGAGAGCTTACAGGTTGGTGAACACATGGAGGTGCTGAGAGAGTGGCATGCCCAGAGATGGCATGGAAGCTCCGAACCCCTTCCCATATACCTTGCCCTATGCATCTTTTTCATCTGGATGTTCATCTGTATCTTTTATCATATCCTTTTATAACAAACGGTGTTGAAACAAATAGACTGACAGATATTTCCCAGGCAAAGATGGGTTTATTTAGTATCCGCAGAGAACTTCAATTCAAGGTCTGCAATCCTGGGAGAGCCACATGAACGTTCTCAAAAGGCAAGGGAAGGAGGATGCTTTTATTGGGAGGGAGAAAAAGGAAGTTGGGAAGGCTATAGTAAACAGAGTCCATGGCTTTTCACTGGCTGAGTCCTTGCCAGGAAAGAAGAGCCAGCTTTCTTCCTGTTGGGCTCAGCTACCATTACAGGGCATGAGAGCTCCCCCTTCTGTTTATTAATTTTTTACAGTAGTAAGTAAACTGTCTTCCTGAGTTTTATGAGCCATTCTAAAAACTAAATGAACCCAAAGTGGAGACAGGGGAGATCGTGGGAGGCTCCAATTTATAGCCAAGTCAGACAGAAGTTGTAGGTAACCTGGGGACCTAGTACTTGAGGTTGGCATCTAACATGGGGGCAGTCTTGTGGGACTAAGCCCTTAACCTGTGGGATCTTGAAGCTATCTCCAGTTAGATAGTGTCAGAATTGAGTTAATTTGTAGGATACCCAGCTGGTTTCAAAGAATTGCTTGTTGTGGGCAAAATCCCACACAGTCTGTTGTCAGAAGTTTTGTGACTGTGGTACTAGTGTGAGAGTAAAGGAGAATCACACAGGAGGAAAGCAAATTTTTCCATTCAAGATGTAACTAGGAAGATAAGGGTTAGTTTAATAAGGTTTGTTTGTATAGATTTCTCAGCCCCAGATTCCCCATCTCTGATGACAAGAATGTCTTCCTTCCTTCTGGTACAGGGTAAGTACTTTTCACATGGGAGTTTTAGCTCCTGCTTTCAGAAAGAAAAGGAGGGTCAGAGTGTCCTTCTTACACCTACTATTTCTTCTTGCCTTTAATTCAAAATCATCAATATACTAAAGTGGCATGTTTTGAGGTGACATAGTCTGGTTTCCTTCACTAGTACAGTAGGAGAAGAAAAAGAAGTAGAAGGCAAAACAAATAAAAGGCATGGTCCAACCTCCCTTGGAGGTTACAGTCTGGGACTGTATCAGCACTTCATGGAGAAAAGGGAAGGAAACAAAGTGAAAGATGTGTCTTGACTACTGCTCCATTCACCAAGGTTGCCTTCAAGAGAGTGGTTTCTCGGGTTTATAAGAATGGTCTTTCTCTGTAGATATTTTCTTTTAGATACTGAAACCTAGTATATTCCTCAGTCTAGGAAATGTTTCAATGAATTTTTAGCCTACAGCTACTGTTGTTGTTATTATTTCACCCAGATATATTGAATTCTATGTGTCAGACATTATATAAACTTAATGTTTAAAACAACCCTGAAGGGGCTTCCCTGGTGGCACAGTGGTTAAGAATAGCCTGCCAATGCAGGGAACACAGGTTCGAGCCCTGGTCCGAGAAGATCCCATATGCTGCGGGGCAACTAAGCCCGTTCGCCACAACTATTGAGCCTGCGCTCTAGAGCCCGTGCTCTGCAACAAGAAAAGCCACCGCCAATGAGAGGCCCGCGCACCGCAATGAAGAGTAGCTCCCACTCGCCACAACTAGAGAAAGCCTGCGCGCAGCAACGAGGACCCAACGTAGCCCAAGAAAAAAAAAAAAACCTGAAAAGTAGATTGCAAGAGACCTCATATACTGTGGAAAGAATTTGATCCATCCTGTAGTCCCCTGAGGAGCTACTGAAGGTTTCTAAGCCATAGGAATTTTGTAATTAGGTAAGTTTTAGAGAATAACTAGTGGTCAGTGTGAAGGATAACGGAGACAGGGTAAGCAGGTTTTTTGGGGTGGCTGGGTGAGAGCACAAGAATAATTAAGAGATGAATGTGAACTAAGGTGGTAGCAGGCAGAATAAAAAGTTGGGGACATAGGGCTTCCCTGGTGGCGCAGTGGTTAAGAGTCCGCCTGCCGATGCAGGGGACACGGGTTCGTGCCCAAGTCCGGGAAGATCCCACATGCCGCGGAGCGGCTCGGCCCGTGAGCCATGGCCGCTGAGCCTGCACGTCCGGAGCCTGTGCTCCACAACGGGAGAGGCCACAACAGTGAGAGGCCTGCGTACTGCAAAAAAAAAAAAAAAAAAAAAAAAAAAAGCTGGGGACATAAAAAGAGATCGAGGTAACTGATACTTGAGAATCCTTTTAATTGGGTTGTCCCCAGGCATCCTTTCAAATCTCCTTTCCTAACTGAAGTAGGTTGAGAGTTAAGGTTTCTTCCACCCTAGTTCTTTATTCGTGTTCACCTTATACTCTTTCAAAATGCTCTAACAATTTATTTGATGCTCTCAAAACAAGTACAGGTAAGCATTATAGACAGAATGATTTTAAGTGGTCTTTTTCAAGGTTCAAAAGGCACAATCAAGACCAGACTCCTGATGTTCTGACAGTTGGACCCCAGGAGTAAATACGGAGGACCTGCAGTTTGTTTGGCTGATAGGCTATTGAGAGAATGTTTTATTACAGATAAAGCTCCTTCTCTCATCTTTATTCAGGGTCATCCTGAGGGAATACATTTAGAGGTCTTCACATCAGGAAAATCATCACCAATGTCTTTCTTGTCTAACTTGTCTATCACCTATCTTCCCCAGTGGCCAGGTGGGACTTCTCTCATAGTGTCCAGACAAGATGGTGGTGTTTCACCAACTGACCCTTCCCACAGCCTAGGAAAAGCATTGTGGACCTGTTTATCCCTTGCTCTTGATTATGTTACTCTCCCCACCCCACAGCTGGTTCCTGCCTGCAGTGGAATGCTAAATTGATTGGTTGCCCAACCAACAAACAGGCTGTAACAAATAAGAACCACTATTCCTCTAAGATAGTGTTTTATCACAGATTATTGCCATAAATTGGTTTCTTCAAAAGATAATGAGTTTCTATCTGTATGTAACCATAAATGAAACATTCAATGTTTCAAACATACAATGAAGACACATATAGGTGAGAAACGACCAAACTGAAGTTTGGAAAGTAAGCAGTAAAGCCATATGTGAGCCTGAAATGGAGAAGCCTATGAAAATCTCAAAAAGACAAACCTAGGATCAATAAAGGAGCTTATAGTACACGTACACAATTTATTTTCTCCTAAGTGGTAGTTTAAGCAGAAAATTTTGCTTTTAATTCTGATACTTATACAATTCACAAATTCACCTTTATTTTTAAAACTTTTGGTGAACCAAAGTTTTAAATTTTGTATCTCAGAGTGAAGAGAGAATTTGTTCATTTCATAACCACAGTAACAAATGAGGTGAAACATTGAAAACAAATTAAGAAAACAATCTGCCTCCTACTGCTATGTACACTCCAGGTTAGTGAAGAAATGGATAATGACTAACAAACTGTTGGCTAAAGTCACTGAAATGACTTTCCAGATGTTTTTGCTCAGTCAAGGGAGTTATAACACAGGAGGGAATGATCCATATCTAATTCCAAGCAGAAACTGGAAAAACATAGTATCTTAACTCTTTCTTTGTTTCAGTTATGTAGTGTCATAAGAACAGAATAGCTCTTCCTAGGAACAGGTTGTTCTGTTTGAGAAAACATATACCCATCCATGTAATTATCATTGCTGATGGGCTTCATTTCTTTGAGTAGATCTAGGTTTCCATCTGGTGCTATTTTCCTCCTGCCTGAATGGCTTCCTTTAATATTTCTTGTAGGGAGGGTCTGCTGCTGCTGAATTCTTTTAGCTTTAATAGGTCTGAGAAAGTTTTTACTTCACTTTTGCTTTTGAAAGAGGGTATAGAATTGGTATACCTTTTGTTTTGAAAGAAGGTATAGAATTGGTAAAGAATTCTAGCTTGACAGTTTTTTCTTTCAGTATTTAAGACTAGAAGTCTGAGATCAGGGTGCCAACACAGTGGAGGCCTGCTGAGGGCTCTCTTTCTGGCTTTTAGATGACTGTCGTCTTGCTATTTCATAACATTAGGGGGGTGGGGGGAGAACTCTTTGGTTTCTCTTCTTATAAGGGCACTAATCCCATCATGAGGGCCCCACTTTCATGATCTCATCTAAACCTAATTATCTCCCAATGACCCCACCTCCAAATACCATCATATTGAGGGTTACGGCTTCATATATAAATCGGAGGGGGGGCACAATTCAGTCCATAGCATTATACCTATCCAGGAGTATTCCTTCTTATAATTGTCACAATGATAGTAATAAACATAAGAGTTTTTTATGTACCAGCACTGTGTCACATGCTTATATGGATAGTTTCACATAGTTCTTATTACATAGATGAGGGAAATGAGTCTAGTTCATTAACTAGACTAAGGTTATAGATGTTGTTGTACAGCTAGGATTTGAGCTCAGGCAGTCTGGCTTGAAGTCCTGAACGCCTAATTCCCTCCCTATACTGACTCAACCAGAGGAAAAATCATTTTGAAATCTGATGAATTCAGGAATTTGTTTTAGTTGTCAGATTTTTATGGACTCAGAAAAGAAGGGCTCCAAACATTTAAGTGGTTCTTTTGATAACTACTCATAAGAAAATAAACCAGACAGACCAAAAAAAAAAAAAAAGTTGACATAAAAAGAGTTAAAAGCAAAGAAAAACTTTGGAGAGTGTACAAATAACAGTTTGAAAAGGTTAACTCCTTGAGTGCTATTCATATGAGGTGTGCCTTGTAGAAAGCACCAGAAGTGATAACCTATCTAATTGGCTAACAAGGAAAAAATGAGTGGAGACCTATCATTCCTTGGCTCCAATAGGGTCTAGGAAACTAGTACTGTCAAATACTGCTGGTAAATATATATTTGCATTCTTTCTGGAGAGAAAATTTGAAAATATGGATTTAAAACTTCAAATAATGTATTCTCCTGAACAAATAATTTAAATATGGGCACTTGGCTTAGAGAAGTCAAGACATACACAAAATTTTATGTATACAGATAGTCATCACTTCAAAAATAGATTTATATATATTCTGGTTATTAAAAACACACTAATTGTTAAAAATTCAGAAAATACAGAGATGTCTAAAGAAATAAAAACATATAATTTTGGATATTACCTCTCAGATTTTACCATTGTTAATGGTAACAATGAAACATTATTCACTAAATAAATTTGATGGCTCCATAGAAAATACCCTGCCTTCTTCCATTCAGAATGTCAGCATTCCTGTTCCATCATCTTGGCCCAATGACACATCTCACCGAAGTACAGAGAGCTCATAGCTAGCTCATTCTTAAGTATGCACAGTCAAGATTCCCCCAGACAGCTGAAGAAGCTTCCAATATAAAGACTGAAAACAGCAATTCAGGGAACAGGAGAGAACATGCATGCATATGCGCACACACATGCACATAGACACACACGGAGTGAGAAAACTGCACCCTTAAAACAGTAACAGGATGTTATGAAAGAGTAACAGAGGACAAAACCTCCTGAAAGTTAAAATTAGTGCTGAAATTAAATCAATAGAATGGGAGAAGATATTTGCAAATGATATATCTGATAAGGGGTTAATATCCAAAATATACAAAGAACTCATACACATCAAATCAAAAAATCAAAAAAACCTGATTAAAAAGTGGGCAGATTATGTATGACTGATTCACTTTGTTATAAAGCAGAAACTAACACACCATTGTAAAGCAATTATACCCCAATAAAGATGTTTAAAAAAAAAAAAAAAAAAGTGGGCAGAGGACCTGAATAGACATTTTTCCAAAGACGACATACAGATGTCCAACAGACACAAGAAAAGATGCTCAACATCGCGAATCTCCATGGAAATGCAAATCAAGACCACAGTGAGATACCACCTCATGCCTGCTAGAATGGCTGTTATCAAAAAGACAAGAGACAAGTGTTGGCGAGGATGTGGAGAAAAGGGAACCCTCATGCACTGTTGGTGGGAATGTAAATTAGTGCAGCCACTATGGAGAACAGTATGGAGGTTCCTCAAAAAAACTAAAAATAGAACTACCATATGATCTAGCGGGGTATTTATCTGAAGAAAAAGAAAACACTAATTAGAAAAGATATATGTTCCCCAACGTTCACTGCAGCATTATTACTCTCCAGGTGAGGTGAGGCAGGAGGAGGCACTTGCCGAGAATTGTACATCCCTTTCTTTAACATCACGCATTTAAGTGATTCACCCAAGAATGCTTTTCCAGTGTACTGGCAGCACCTGCTGTCAAAGTGGGTCTCCTTTCTCTTGTCTCCCTAACGCCCTTATGTTCACACAGGTGTTGAATTGATTTAAAAACCATCACACACCAAGCATCCAGGAGTTGTCCTCTGTATTCGTCACACGGGAAACCTGTTATCACCTCCTCTTCTCGTCAAGGTGTCGCTCTTGCTCTCAGATTCAGCTTAGCATTGAGAGAAATCAGAGTCCAAACACTGACTAAACTGTACAGATGACGAATGATGGGAGTTTCCACGAAGCTCACGCAGGTAAGACAGTAGAGATAACAACACTCTGCTTTTCTGTTTTGCTATCTGTAAAGCAAGACTTTCGACCTTGATGCTAAGGTTTCTTTCACGACTCCGAAATTCTAGGAGTTACAGAGGAGGAAGAAAGGGAGGTGTACTAAGAAAGAAATGGAAAATTTTATTCCAGTCAACTTGAAGATTATAACCTGAGAGTCTCTGAGAAATCTCTGAGGACTCGTCCACCTGTTAGAGGTCAAAGCACAGTTATATAAGTTTTTGAGACAAAGGGGGTTATACATCAAATGATGTATAATTTACAGTTTACACAATCCAGATGTACACATATAAAGTGAGCAGTGGGTCATGGGTCATTGTGACCCCTTGCAAGATTAAGGAGGAATGTTATCTCCTAAGGAGGTCTGGTTAATGTAGATGCATAACACACACTAAAGGGAAGAGAGGATGCCCAAATGGGCAAAGAAAAATTTTATGTTTAAATTATTCTCATCTTGCCGTAATATATGGATTTTATTTCATCATTACAAAGTTCTTTCCCAGGACACCTGAAATATATAAAGAAGGAACATAATCTTTACCATTGGAAAATCCATGACTCCACGCAAATTTCCTTGTGACTCCTTAGAATACAATTCCAGCTATATGCTAAACTGTTTTTGCCAAAGTAAACTGTGAAACCATAAACATGATGTGAGGGGCTGCCTGTACATTTAGACCTCGGTGTCATTAATCAGTATATGTAATCTTAACAAGGTTATGCAGAAGAGGATGTGGAGAAAAGGGAACCCTCATGCGCTGTTGGTGGGAATGTAAATTAGTGCAGCCACTATGGAGAACAGTATGGAGGTTCCTCAAAAAACTAAAAATAGAACTACCATATGATCTAGCAGGGTATTTATCTGAAGAAAAAGAAAACACTAATTAGAAAAGATATATGTTCCCCAATGTTCACTGCAGCATTATTACTGTCCAGGTGAGGTGAGGCAGGTTTTTTTTTAAAAACAAAAAACAGGGCTTCCCTGGTGGCACAGTGGTTAAGAATCCACCTGCCAACGCAGGGTACACGGGTTCGAGCCCTGGTCCTGGAAGATCCCACATGCCGTGAAACAACTAAGCCCGTGTGCCACAACTACTGAGCCTGTGCTCTAGAGCCCGCATGCCACAACTACTGAAGCCTGCGCACCTAGAGCCTGTGCTCTGCAACAAGAGAAGCCACTGCAATGAGAAGCCTGCACGCAAGGAAGAGTAGCCCCCCACTCACCGCAACTAGAGAAAGCCCGCGCTTAGCAACGAAGACCCAGCGCAGCCAAAAATAAATAAATAATTTTTTTAAAAAAGTAATATAGTAAAAAAAAACAAACCCAAAACTAAACACATAGTTCAGCCTGAAAGCAGAAGGCTTCAAGTATAGAGAGAGTTGGTTCTCTCTCTCTCCCTCTCTATCCTGATTGCTTCCAATATAGATATATATCCCGACTGCTTCTATTTTATATAAATGTAAATAAATATTTATTAAAACATGTGGGGGCTTCCCTGGTGGCGCAGTGGTTGAGAGTCCGCCTGCCGTTGCAGGGGACACGGGGTCGTACCCCGATCTGGGAAGATCCCACATGCCGCGGAGCGGCTGCGCCCGTGAGCCATGGCCGCTGAGCCTGCGCGTCCGGAGCCTGTTGCTCCGCAACGGGAGAGGCCACAACAGGGAGAGGCCCGCGTACCGCAAAAAAAAAAAAAAAAAAAAAGTGTGTATGTGTGTATGTATATATAATGTATGTGTTACCAAACCAAACTTGGATCTGCTGGCCGGAACGCAGTAAAGCCGATCTATCACACCAGATTGCAATGAAGGAAAAATGCAGCATTTATTACCGGGCACCAAGCAAGGTATCCAGGTAGCTAATGCTCAAAAGACCCAAACTCCCCGATGGCTTTCAGGTTTTTAAAGACAGGGTGAGGGAGGGGGGTTGCGGGGTGCGTGATCAATTGTGGACATTCTTCTGATTGGTTGATGGTGAGGTAATTGGGAGTCAACATCATCAACCTTCTGGTTCCAACCGGTCTGGGGTCTATGTGCTTGCGTTCAGCATACAGTTAACTTCTTCCACCTGGTGGGGGTTTCAGTATTTGCAAAACAACTCAAAGGATTTGGCTCAGAATATTATCTATAGACCTTGAGGAAGAACTAAAGGTCCTTGACTTGGTTTAATGGCTAAACTATTATTATTATGTCTTGCTTGACTGTTTTCTTTTGTTTCTGCATTTTCTCACTTCTCTGATTAAATTTATTTTTTGGAACTTGGGGAAGGTGTAGGAGGCTAAAGTTTTTCTACAAACAAGAGGCAGCTGGAATAATGGGGGGGTGCTGTCTGTCCCCCCTTATGGGGGAAAGCCCCATAAGGTCCTGCTCAGAGAGAATATTCAGGTGCCCTAAATAAAGAGGCTACAACAATGAGAATTGAAGCCCTGTGATCCACAAAGTAACTGAACCAAATATATGCCTTAGGGATTGTGTTTTAACACCTGAGGCACAGGCTTGTGCCAGTGGGAAAGCTGAGACTGAGGGAGGTGCCAGGAATGGGTAGCCCCTTCCATGAACTAAAACAATAAAAGCTCCAGAAAAGGCAGATTTAACAAATAAAAATACAAGACACCCAGTGAGATTTGAACTTCAGATAACAAATATTCAAAACATACATACTAAGTAATTATTGTTTATCTGAAATTCAAATGTAACTGAGCATCCTGTATTGTATCTGGTAACCCTACCTCAGAATGAAGTGAGGGGCAAGTCACACATACATTTTAGGGGGTGGTAGTTCCAGGCAGAGAGAATAGCAAGTACAAAGTCACTGAGGTGGGAACACAGTTGGCATATTTGAGGAATAAGAAAGCTAGAATGGCTGAAGTGGTGAGAGCAAAGGGGACAGTAGTAGGAGATGAGTTGGAGAAGCAGACTGGGGCAGAGATCTCATTGGGCCTTGAAGCCCATGGTAGGGACACAGGATTTTATTTTAAAGTGTGATGAATAGTCACTGGGCAGTTTGGGACAGGAGAGTGACTGGTGATTCAATAGGATTTTTCTGGTTTCTGTGTGGTAGAGAGAGATGAGGGTAGAAACAGAGAGTCCAGTTAGGATGCTCAGCCAGCAATCCAGGCAAAGATGTTGGTAGCTAGGACTAGGTTAGTAATTATATTGGGGGAAAAAAGTGATCAGATTCAGTATATATATTTTAAAGTAGAACTCATTTGCTGATAGGTTTGATGTAGAATGTGTCTGAAAAAGAAGCATCAAAGATGACTCCAAAGTTTCTGGCCTGAGTGACTGGGTGAATGCTGGTATCCTAAGACGACGAATACTATGGGAAGAGCAGGTTTGAGAGTGGTGGAAGTCAAGAGTTTAATTTTAGACCTGATAAGCTTGAGATATGTATTAAACATCAATCAGAGGGACTTCCCTGGTGGTGCAGTGGTTAGGACTCCACACTCCCCAATGCAGGGGGCCCAGGTTCAATCCCTGGTCAGGGAACTAGATCCCACATGCATGCCGCAACTAAGAGTTCGCATGCCACAACTAAGGAGTCCATGTGCTGCAACTAAGGAGCCCTCGAGCCGCAACTAAGAAGCCTGCCTGCTGCAACTAAGGAGCCCACGAGCCGCAACTAAGACTAAATAAATATTTTTTTAAAAAAACCATCAATCGGAGAAGTGAGGTTAATGTCTGGATGTATGAGTGTAGAGTTCTAGGGAACTGCCAAGACTAAAGAGTTAATTTGAGGTGCACTAAAATAGAGACGATTAAAGTCATTACATGGGAGGAAACCAACTGGAATGTCAGTGTAGAAAGGAAAAAGGACTGTACCCTGGGGTATTCTAAGATTAAGGGTTGGGAGGAAAAGGAGGAGGAGAATTAAGCAAAGGAAACTGAGAAAGGGCAGCCAGCAAGGTAGGAGAAAAACGAGGAGAGTGTGGTGCCCTGGGAACAACTGAAGAGAATGTCAGGAAGTGGGAGAGAGATTAGCTGTTTCAAATGCTGCTGGGAAAAGGAATAAGATGAAGACCATGAATTGTCTGTGACACTTTTCAATGTCAAGATTAAGAGATTATGGGAGCCGGACTTCCCTGGTGGCACAGTGGTTAAGAATCTGCCTGTCAATGCAGGGGACACGTGTTCAAGCCCTGGTCTGGGAAGATCCCATACGCCGTGGAGCAACTAAGCTCGTGCACCACAACTACTGAGCCCGTGTGCTACAACTACTGAAGTCTGTGCGCCTAGAGCCTGTGCTCCGCAACAAGAGAAGCCACCGCAATAAGAAACCCGTGCACCGCAATGAAGAGTAGCCCCGCTCGCTGCAACTAGAGGAAGCCCGTGCGCAGCAACGAAGACCCAATGCAGCCAAAAATAAATAAATAATTAAAAAACAACAAAAAAAAGAGATTATGGGAGGCATAACAAGAATGGTTTGCTATGGTGGGGATGAAAATCAGATGGGAGGGGGTTAAAGACAATAGAAGATGAGAAAATAAAGACAATGAACTATAATTTCAAGGAGTTATTGCTGTAAATGAAAGCAGAGAAATGGAGTAGGGGCTGCAATAGGATATTGGGTCAAGGAGGGATATCTTTGTAAATGACAGCAGTTATTATAATCTATCTGTAAACTAACAGGAATCATCCAGTAGAAAGGGAAAAGTGGACAATTCAGAGAAGAGAGGAATAATGGCAGGATCACAGTCTCCTTGAGTGGTTGAGAGGAGACGGAATCTAGTTCGCAGATGGAGGGACTGGGTGTAAATAAGAGCCCAGACAGATCCATACTAACGGGAGAGATTATATGGGACAGATTTGGGAAGGTAGGCAAATGGGGGCAGAGGGAGGACTGAGAGTGTGGAGTTATCTCCTGATTGCTTCTATATTATCAATAAGAAATCAAGGAGGTGGGGAGAGTTCTGAAGAGACAGGGGAAAGTATGAAATGTTCTCCTGGAAAATTGATATGAGCATAATGAGAGTAACTGATAAAATGAAAGTAATTGATAGAAAAAATATTGCAGTATCTTCAGGAGAAATCACATCTTTATAGTATTGAATCCTCATGTTCAAGGCCTTGATGCACCTTTCCATCATTTAAGCCTTCCTTTTTGTTTTTCAGGACTTTCAACAAGTTTTCTTCATATAACTCTCTGTCCTTTCAAATTCAGCAACAATGTCTGGGTGATGGCTTTTCAAAGCTAAGTGATATGGAGGGTACAGAGTTTTTTTTTAAAAAGCCAGATTTTTGTCTTCAGGGGTCATAGCATCTGTGAGTGAGTCTAGATGTGTCCATTTATGTGGACAATTGCAAAGGAATAGAATGCAGGGGGCTGATTAGTTTACTGTGAGAGTTCACAGTGGGCAACAGCCACTCAAGAAGAAGAAGAAAAAGATGTCCAGTCACTTTATCAGGAGCATCTATGCTCCTGCAGTCCTGCTCATTTACCTAGCACTAGAGGGCACACATGTGCAGCTGTTGGAGTCACAAGGAAGTCCTGACTGGTTAGCAATTCTGTTTGATTTGGCTGTTCTACTTGAGACATTTCTTGATCTCCCCTTTTCCTTTCAGAAATATATCTAAAAGGAGCTAGCTGGGTGTTTTTTTTATAGCATCAAGCTACCAAATGTATTGAGATAAAGGGGAGGGGGTTGTGAGCATTGGTACACTGTTTCTAGCTAAGGAGATGACAGGCTTTTGGTCCTTGGTCAATTCCATATAGCATGTAAATAATCCTAACAATAGTGCATGTGTTTTTTATTACTGAGCAGCCTGAGAGGTCTGTTGTCAAGATTTTGATGGCTATATTTCTAGGCTATTTTTTGTACTTAATGATATTTTACAATAGTGATATCACAAGCTAAACTGTAAACTACTGTTTATCTTAATATAAATTTTTTTTTGCAACAGAAAAGTATCCCAGCTCTAAGCCACCATGGATCTGATGATCTGCTCATCACAATAGCTGGCTTCTGCATGGCAGCTTAACTCTCTAGGTGAAAAAGAAAATTCAAATTGCTCATTTGTTATATCTATAATTTTTTTTTTTTTACTAGAAATGAAACAAAGTAAAATGAAAGACTGAAAATAAAGAGGTAAGCCATGAGAAATCAGACAGAGGTAAAGAGAAGCAAGAAGGAACAGTAACATTAACCTCAGATAAGGGTATATTGGTTAGATATAAATTGAAAGCACTAAATAGGATAAAAATTAATTTATAAAAGGCACAATTTACAAAAAGGATAGAGTAGTCATAGTCCTGTACAAACCAAAGACATAGCAATTGAATACATAAACCTACCTTTTGGAAATGCAAGAAAAACTAGTTTAAGATACATTTAAGTTGAAATTTTCAATCACACCTCTTTTAGAATTAGACTGATCTAGGAAATACGTCAGAGAATTGAATTCTGCAATCAATAAATTTGAATACTAAAACCAGTACACCTGATGTAATAGAAACACAGAATTTTCCAAATATAAGTAGAAAATATGCATATTTTAAATGTCCATGGAATATGTAAACGTTGACTATGTTCTTGACAAAGAAGAAAATCTTAATTTAAAAAGTACAGAACCTAATTCTCTGATCATAATAAAACTAGAAAAAATAAAAAGATGATTGAAAAAAAATTTTTTTTAATGATACCAAGTCCTGGATAAACCTTGGATCAAAGAGAAAATTACAACATATGTAAAGAGGAATGAAAAAGAGAATACTTTAAACTAAAAGCTATAGAACACAACACAAGCTGTATTCAGAGGCACATTTATGGCCTTAAGATGTCTTCATTAAAAACAAAAGATTAAAGGGACTTCCCTGGTGGTCCAATGGGTAAGACTCTACGCTCCCAACGCAGGGGGCCCGGGTTCAAGCCCTGGTCAGGGAACTAGATCCCACATGCGTGACACAACTAAGAGTCAGCATGCCACAACTAAGACCCAGAGCAGCCAAAATAAATAAATACATATAAAAAACAACAAAAACAAAAAACAAAAGATTAAAAATGGAGGCACTTAGAAAAAAATAATCTTAGATCCATATTTAGAAGTTAGAAAAGAACAACAAAAGAGAGTAGGATGAAGAATTATCACAAAAACTAAAACTGAAAAATAGAACAGCAGAAAAACAAACTCCAAAGCTGGTTCTTTGACAAGTTCAACAAAATAGACAAATCCCTTGTGAGCCTGACTTAGAAAAAAAGAAAGCAAAATTATGTAAGGTTAGGAATGAGAAAAGTAAACAACCACATGTGCAGAACAGATTTTTTAAATCATAAGAGAATTCTATGTCTAACACAATGACAACTAATTTGAAAAACCTTCTGGAAATGGATGACTTCCAAGCAAATTATAATTGATCCAGAAAACGTAGAAAAGATGAATAACTCAATTATCATAGAAGAGAGTAGACACCTTGTTTAAAATTCACATATAATGCTTCATGTAACATAGTTTCACAACCAAGTTCTCTATTCAGTCTTAAAAGAGCAGATAATTCTAAAGTTACTTAAATTATTTCAGACCATAGAAAAATGTGAAATGCTCCCTAATTTATTTTAAGGGATCTCATATAATTTTAAATACCAACATACAATTAACATAGTACCAAAAAAACCTACATACCAATCTCACTAATGAGATATATTCTAAATAAAATATCAATAAATGACACTTAGGAGTGTATCAAAAGAATAATATACTTTGACCAAATAAAGTTATTTGAAGAGCCTATCAGTATTTTGATAGGCACTGTTTCAAAAATTTTTGTCATAAACTTTTATCTTTAATACACTGAATTTTCTCATCCTGGAACATGAAAATCTCCATTTACTTAGGTTTTTCATGTCTTTCAATAATATTTCATATTTCCCATAAAATTCTTGTACATCTTTTGCTCAGTGTATTCTGATAGGTTCCTTTTTTTCTATTTTATTACTGGTATGTAAGAAAATTTTAAGTTTTTATATGTTGATTTAGCCACTTTGCTGAACCATTTAATTAGTTCTAACAGTTTGTCATTTCATTCTCCTGCATTTTCTAGAGAGAAAATCACATCATCTGAAAATAATATTTTTGCTTCTTCCTTTCCTAATCTTTTTTATCTTTTTCTTGTTTTGTTGCGTTGGCTAGAAAATCTAACACCATGCTGAAATTAGCAGTGAAAGTGGGTATCCATTTTTCCCTGACTTCAATGGGAATTTCACTAATGTTTCATCGCTCTGTACAATATTTACTATAGATTTATGGTGCCTTTTATCAACTGTTATTTATCCATTCCAATTTTGCTGAAAGTGTTTTAAGTAGATACTGAATTTTTTCAGAAAACATTTTATCAGTTGAGATGATCATACAGTTTTTAAACCTCTAAACCATACAAATGATTTATAGCAACAGATTTTCTTTTCTTTCTTTTTCTTGTTGTTTTCAGTTTTTGGCTGCACCCCGCAGCATGTGGGATCTTAGTTCCCCGACCAGGGATCAAACCCATGCCTCCTGCATTGGAAGGCAGAGTCTTAACCACTGGACCACCAGGGAAGTCCCAGATTTTCTAATATTAAATCATTTCATAAGTGCTTTCTTGTTCCAAATGAAGTGCAAGATTGAATTTGCTAATATTTTACTTTAGAGCTTTGTATCTATGTGAGTTTGGTCTCTAGTATTTTTTTTTCTTCCCCTTGTGCTGTATTTATCAGGTTTTTCTATCAGGGGGATGCTAACAATACAAAATAAGTTGAACTACAGTGAGGTATCACTTCACATAGGTCAGAATGGCCATCATCAAAAAGTCTACAAATCATAAATGCTGGAGAGGATGTGGAGAAAAGGGAACCCTCCTATACTGTTGGTGGGAATGTAAATTGGTGCAGCCACTATGGAGAACAGTCTGGAGGTTCCTTAAAAAACTAAAAATAGAGTTACCATATGATCCAGCAATCCCACTCCTGGGCATATATCTGGAAAAGTCAAAAACTCCGATTCTAAAAGATACATGCACCCCAATGTTCACAGCAGCACTATTTATAATAGCCAAGACATGGAAGCAACCTAAATGCCCGTTGACAGATGAATGGATAAAGAAGATGTGGCGCATATATATATATATATATATATATATATATATACACACACACACACACACACACACACACACACACACACACACATATATACCTATGGAATATTACTCAGCCATAAAAAAGAATGAAATAACGTCATGTGTGGCAGCAACATGGATAGACTTAGAGATTATCATACTAAGTGAAGTCAGTCTGACAGAGAAAGACAAATATTATATGATATCACTTATATGTGGAATCTAAAAAACTGATACAAATGAACTTATTTACAAAAGAGAAATAGACACAGACATAGAAAACAAATTTATGATTACCAAAGGGGAAAGGGGGGGGAAGGATACATTAGGAGGTTGGGATTAACATACACACTGCTACTATATATAAAATAGGTGAACAACAAGAACCTACTGTATAGCACAGAGAACTATATTCAGTATCTTGTAATAACCTACAGTGGAAAAGAATCTGAAAAAGAATACATGAATATATATATTAATCACTTTGCTGTACACCTGAAACTAACAGAACATTGTAAGTCAACGATACTTCAATTAAAAAAAATTTTTTAAAGTTGAACAACTCTCCTCCCCCACCTCATTTCATACCACAATTTCCATGACAAAAAAAAATCAACAAGCAAAAATCATGCAGCTTGAAAGTAGCATTCCAGGAATAAAGGACAGCATGATCAGGGACACCAGGATGAAAAAGCACAGGATATGCTCAGAGGATAGGGTATACGACTTCTTAAACTGGAATAAGTAACACAAAGTAAGTCTGGCCCAAGCTGCTAATTAATCTTCAAATCACAACTCCCCTGCACTCAATTTATTCATTTTGTATACAAAACAGACTCCAAACTCCAGCCTGTATTCAAGATCCCTCCTGCTTTAACCTAACTTCTTTTTACATTCCAACCTGTGCTTGTCTGTGATGTCTGTCTGCCTAGCATGCTGTCTATGATGGTCTATGATGGCACATCCAAATCATACCCACCTATCAAGGGGATAGACCAAATGTCCATGAAAAGTTCTCAGATCCAATGAAATTATATTTGAATTCACTGTACTACAGCTATTTATCGTCAGCGTTTGGCTTGCCTACTTCTTAAGCTCTTTGACAGCTATACTGGGTTGTACAGTGTCACATTCCCCCCACCCCCACCCCATTCATGTCCTTCCTGGAGCTTAGAATGTGACTTTATCTGGAAGTAGTGTCATTGTAGATGTAGTTAGTTAAGATCAGGTCATACTGGAGTAGGATGGGCCCTTTATCCAACGGGACTAGTGTTCTTTTAAGAGATGAGACACAGACCACAACATGAGAAAAGAGTTAAGAGACTGGAGGAAGGCAGGTACAAGCCAAAGAACACCAAGGATTGCTGGACAGCACCAGCAACTAAGAAGGGGCAAGGAAGGGTTTTACCTAGTCTCAGAGGAAACATGATTCTGCTGACACCTTTATTTCGGACTTCCAGCCTCCAGAACTGTGAGAAAATAAATACCTGTTGTTTTAAGGCACCCAATGGGTGTCACTCCGTTATGACAGCCCTAGGAAACTAAGACAACAGCAATTTTAATTTCTAATTTACCTTCCCAACCCAAAGACTGCCATATCCATAGACCAGCCCAGGACTACGTAGGCGCTCAATCCCGGCGGTGGTAAAGGAATGAGTGAGCTTCAACAGTCCTACTAATCAAGAATTACCAGGCGCTTATGAGCTACTGCTGTGAGATGCACAGCCAACGTTCAGCAAATGGTAGCCATTAATGCGGCAAGATACGGGGCTACACAGATAAACGAAAGACAGTAAGAAACTAAATACAGCAAGGGGCAAGTGGAGCAAGGCCAGAAACACGGGCAGTTGTGGGGGGTAGTGGGCCTCGATTCCCCGGAGGATCCCCGTGGGAGAAGTGGGTTGTTTTCTGAATAGATGGAGTCTCCAACCCGCTCTCTCAAGTCCCACTGAACGACTCCCAGGCCTCTCTGGCCGTGGACCCAGCAACAAACACACCCCTCCCCCAACCCGCGTCCCTAGCTGCTCTAGACCACCCTACCGGGCGTACGGCATCCCTCCCAGAAAGCGTCAACCACTTAGTTCTCTCCGCGCCTGCGCACGGCGCCTCGACCCGACGCACCACCCCACGCTACTGCGTGGGGCGGGACTTCCTCCCGGCGCCCCGGAAAGCGGAAAGAGCTCTTTTCCGCCGGAAGAAGAAAGGAGTTGCCGCCGAGATCGGACAGCGGAGAGCAGGCGTCTTCTGGCACGTAAAGTAAGGCCGATCTCCGGCCACCCGGCGAGGCGGATGACAACAGCGTCCTTGTAGGCAGGCTGGCTGGAGTGTCGGGCTTCAGGAGACGCGGAGGGGAACCGGAGTAGAGGTGAGGGGTCGGTGTATCTGTCGCCGTGTCAGCGCTACCGGCGACCTAGGTCTCATGACTAAGTCATCGTCCTCCGCTTTCTGGACCTCGTCTGAAAAACGAGCTTGGTAGCTCACGGAGCTGTCGTGGGGATAGATGTGAAAGGGAGAAATCCACACTCAGAATGCAGTTTAAGAAAAAAATTCAGTAGGTGAAATTTCCCATGGGCGCTATCCTGTGTTGAGGAAGGTATGCAACGTGAAGGTCTATACAAACCCAGACTTTCATAATCGATGATTCCTGCTTGAGGCAGCAGCGCCTGTTGCATTAATTTGAAAAAGTACACTCACAGTCGGTAATTTTTAAGCTTCCTGAATCGGCCAGCAAAGTCACTTGGTATTAGAGGTAGAACCATACCCGTTCTTTCATCTTTTATTTATTTATTTGTTTGTTTGTTTGTTTTTGGCTGCATTAGGTCCTTCCTGCTGTGCACGAGCTCTCTCTAGTTGCGCGAGCGGGGGCCACTCCTCCCTGCGGTGCGTGGGCTACTCAGTGCAGCGGCCTCTCGCTGCGGAGCATCGGCTCCAGGCCCGCGGGCCTCAGTAGTTGTGGCTCACAGGCTCCGGAGAGCAGGCTCAGTAGCTGTGGCGCACGGGCCCAGCTGCCCCGCGGCATGTGGGGTCTTCCCGGACCAGGGCTCGAACCCGCGTCCACCGCACCGACAGGCTGATTCCCAACCACTGCACCACCAGGGAAGTCCCCCCTCCTTTCATCTTAAATTGAAGCTCAGTCTTTGAGAGGAGACAGGCTGAAAGTAACACAGGTTGTTAGTGATAGAGATGGGACTAGAAGTGACATTTCTTCATTTCCAACCCAGAATTCTTTCCTCCACACCATACCATCTCTTTGGATTGCTGAACAAGTCTTTTTGGGGGGAAGTGAGCAGGAGTGAAGAGGGTGGTGGTGTACATTTAGGTGCAGTATGAATCCATCAAAGGCAAAGTCACTATGTGTCAGGAGTTAGAACTGTCATTTATTTACATTTTAGATACTCTATAGATGTAGATGCATCTATCATTTCCTATTCAGGAACGTATGTGTAGTAACAAAACGTGAAGATGAAACTTTGCGTACCTCTTACATACCTTTACACAGAAAGGCCTGGTGTTCATAGGTATATGCTCACCTTGGAAGACTTATCACTAACTATTTGAGTTCTCACTATGAATATTTACTGTAACAATCTGTGGAAGTGTTTACTCAAAACACTGTCTGAATCAGAAACTAGCTATAAAGAACTCGTAAGTTGCCCGCAAGTCCAGGGCAGATGCTGTAGAGGGCATTGCAGTCACACCTCAGCTGTCTGCATAAGTAATACTGCACTTAGTGCTCGTGCTCTTTAAAAGTATTGTGCGTTCTCTCTCATCTTTTCCATATTATTAGGTGGAAATGTCTTGTAGGAACGTGGGAAAGCCTAAGAGGTCTAGAAAACAACCTGAACATTAGCAAATATTGAAAACTGTTAGCATCACACAGGGGAAGTCTTTCCACTGAGAAACTCATTCAACTAGATGTTCATTGTGAGGGACCCACTGTTACTCTATATAAATTATTTTCAAACTTTTTGCTCTTGGGACTCCCTTACAAATTATTGAGGATTCCAAAGAGCTCTCATTTATGTGTGTTATATATATATCAGTATTTATGGTATTAGAAATTAAAAACTGAGAGGTGTCTTTAAACACAAGAATATATAAGCACACATTCTGTTGTTAGAGTGAAAGGATCTCAGGGGCCCTCACAGGGACCAGACTTTTAAGAATAACTGCTCTATACAAATGTTTCAAAAAAATTTTAGATGATTGCTGTAGCAAGTGATTGTGACATAAGCAGAAGTATCACCTTAAAAATGGAATAACAAGGGGCTTCCCTGGTGGCGCAGTGGTTGAGAGTCCAACTGCCGATGCAGGGGACACGAGTTCGTGCCCCGGTCCGGGAAGATCCCACATGCCGCGGAGCGGCTAGGCCCGTGAGCCATGGCCGCTGAGCCTGTGCGTCGGGAGCCTGTGCTCCGCAACGGGAGAGGCCACAACAGTGAGAGGCCCGCGTACCGGAAAAAAAAAAGGAATAACAGGGACAGTCTTATATTTCTATAATTTCTACTGGAATTATACTGAGTTCATAGTTATTACATAAGTAGGTAATTGGTGTTTAAAACACCTTCTCTTTTGCAGAAATCTTTGACAGTTACATGTGGTTATTTTGGGGAAATTGGCTTGAAGTTCTCTGAAGGGCTGGGAACATATTTTTCTGCTTTAAAGGAGTGAAACATAGGCTCCCACCTGAAAATTCTAGCCAGCCATCAACTTTTTAGGAAAGGATGAGATTTCAGTAATGAGGAGTGCCTCCTTCTGATTTTTCACCCTGCGGGTATTACATAAATTTGGCCAAGGTTGTCTCAGGGAGTGGAGCTGTTGTTTGGCATTGAGCTACTGTAATTGTTACTTTGTATTACTTGTGAGGACATCTTTCCCATAAAATGGTTTTTTAAAGACACTTAAAGGAATTTCCTGGCTGTCCAGTGGTTAGGGCTCCATGCTTCCACTGCAGGGGGCACGGGTTTGATCCCTGGTCGGGGAACTAAGATCTCACAGGCCGTGCTGCATAGCCAAAAAAAAAAAAAGTATTAAAAAAAAAAAAGGACACAACATTTGAGAAGGAATCGCCTGTGATCTTTGTAAGTCCCTAAATTTTTCATTACCTCAACGGCATATAACTTCCTCCATCAAAGTCTTAGATTCTAAGACCAGCAGAGAGCCAGGGTCCTGTTGTGCTGTGATATCAGAACATCTGTCAAGCTCAGGGCCGAGGGGGTAGCTTCCACTCACCAGCCTCCAGAGGATATGAACCAAATTTATGTTTCAGAGCATTTTAAGTAAACATATTGTAGACCTTTGGGCTCTCTTAATTAAGAGTAGTCAAAACTATAATATTAAATGTGTCAAAGAGCTCTTGCAGTCATGGGGAGGAGCTTTCTAGGCCACACACATCTTCCCCACCCCCTAGATTCTTCTAAGCCCCTCCCACTCTGCCCATATTAGAAGTCACCATGGCTCACTGCTAACTAATGGGATTATGTATTAGATCCCTCAGGTGTATTGGAACAGAAGAAAGGTTGAGAAGTACTCCCCCTGCTCCTACCAGTACACACAGATTTGAAAGCTACTTTCTAATAAAGAGGCTTTTCTTTTAATTTGGAAGACAATTTGATGTCTCCTTTTCTTTTCAGATATATAAGCTCTTTGAAAGCAGAACACTGTTGTTCCCATGTTCTGATCATTCAGAGATTATGAAGGCACAGTTCCTGCCTTTGATTTGCTTACTGTCAAGCGGAGTAGACACAGGTCATGGTGGCACTATAGCCGCTTAAGTATTCTGAAGGAGGTGAGTATGTGGAACTTAGCCTGGGAGAGGGAGGAATTAAGCAGTGCTTCTAAGAAGTAACTTTTATACAGGCATTACTTGGGTGGGCCAGGAGCTGGGGGTGGGGGTGGTGTTCATTCCAGATTCCCAGGAATCTGTGGCTGGTTTATAAATTGTACAAAAGACACTATCAAGTGTCTTTTCCAGAGCTCTTTCCTTATTTTTGGATCGTGCTTCTCTTGTTTTCCTTCTCTCTCAACTGCCCCCTCCCCCTTAATTGGATGGGTATTTGGGATATAAAGGGAAGTCAGAGGGTAGAAATCTTTCTGTGTGGCCGAATAATAGGATGGCTTTACCAAGAAGTGATGTGTGTACTCAGTAAATCCATTTGTAAAAAGTAAGTTCCTGCTTTGTTTAAATGCATAGCTGGGAAATCTCAGCTATGTTGGTTGGATTCTTTCCCAGTGAGTGGATTATATTCTTGTCTCCAGTACAGTCTATTTGAATATAAGGACATGTCGTAAGCTGCTTTCAAAGAAGAGACCCACATTTAGGCTTAGGAATGAGCACAGGGGAGACAGCAAGGTTAGAATCCGAGTTCATTGTATAAAAACATTTTTACCGGTTATGTCTGAATGACTGCATGTTGTTTTAATCAGCTGCAAACTGTTTAGTTGAATTTGCATAACTCAAATAAATGATAGTTTAATTCTACCAGGATTTGAGTGAGGTGGAAATAGAGCAGAAAAACCTGAATCTATCAATGTGTGGGAAAAATGAAGAAAAAGCAATTAATTAGTTGGGCTTAATTTTTTTCTGGGATTGGGGAATAGCAGAAAACAAGCCCTGAAGTAGAAAGACATGAACTAGCCCCTGTTCAGTAGCATTTCTAAAATATTTGGGACATTTTACTAACTTGGGGCATAGCTGTGCCCAACTCATGGTTACACTCCTTCGGGAGACTTCCTAACTGACAGAAAAGATGTTGACTGGGTGCAATCTTTGCAAATCACAAACTGTTATCTTTTTTTTTTTTTTTTTGGCTGCGTTGGGTCTTCGCTGCGCGCGGGCTTTCTCCAGCTGTGGCGAGCAGGGGGCTGCCTTTTGTTGCGGTGCGCGGGCTTCTCATTGTGGTGGCTTCTCTTGTTGCGGAGCATGGGCTCTAGGCACGCAGTCTTAGTAGTTGTGGCTCACGGGCTCTAGAGCGCAGGCTCAGTAGTTGTGGCGCACGGGCTTAGTTGCTCCATGGCATGTGGGATTTTCCCGGACCAGGGCTCAAACCCGTGTCCTTTCATTGACCGGCGGATTCTCAACCACTGTGCCACCAGGGAAGCCCACAAACTGTTACCTTGCATTTAGATTCATTAAGCGTTGGTTGCCATGAAGCAAGCATATGCAAGAGTTCAAATCTCTTAAAGGTTGAAGTTATAAAAGTAATAGATTACCATTCCCTCAATATCTTGACATGCTAGAGGACAGTGTTTTAAAAGCTGGACTTGTCATGTTCTTCTGGAGACTAAGAAATTAGAGTCCTTGAAGTCAAGCTGACTCTGCTTTTAGCCTCCTAAATGAAAAGGTAGATAGAACAGGTCTTGTTTGCAAACTGAATTCAAGACCTACTTATCTACCAACAGCAGTTATACACTTTCTATTGTCTTACTATAGAAAATAGGAGTAGTGAATTTATAGATGAGTCAGGGTGAAGAAAGACATAGTGAACCCATGAGAATCTTACTCTAATTGATAGGAAGGTGACTAGAAGTTGGAGAAGTTGGTTAGGAAAGTGGAGGAGAGGACCTTTCCTGTAGTACAGTCTTCATAGGGTCCAGGAAGTCTTTTTTTTTTTTTTTTAATTAATTAACTTCTGGCTGTGTTGAGTCTTCATTGCTGCATGTAGGCTTTCTCTAGTTGCGGCGAGTGAGGGCTACTCTTTGTTGTGGTGCATGGGCTTCTCATTGCGGTGGGTTCTCTTGTTGAGGAGCACGGGCTCTAGGTGTGCAAGCTTCAGTAATGATGGCACGCGGGCTCAGTAGTTGCGCACGGGCTCAGTTGCTCCGCCGCACGTGGGATCTTCCCAGACCAGGGCTCGAACCCATGTCCCCTGCATTGGCAGGCGGATTCTTAACCACTGTGCCACCAGGGAAGACCCAGGAAGTCTTCTGGTAGCTAAACCTTGGATAGAGACCAGCCTAGTCTCATTTACAGAATGCCACATCATGGTGAATTGTGCTGGGGGCAGCTGCTACTGTGTGAGCCACGTAAGATTTTAACACATTTTGGAGGATGAGAAGAGCAAATTGATGACCAAGCACATGCTTCAGAAATTACTTTATTGCATGTGTACAAGTGATTGCATATTGTTTGAATCAGCAGGAAGTCAGTTATTAAACATACACTTTTCCAAATAAAAGGCAATTTAATTTTACCAGAAACCAGTGTCATTTTGTATCCCAAGTCTCTAACCAGCTTTACAATCTCATCTAATAAAGGTGCCTTAAATTCTGAGTACTTTGAATTATTAAACCCGTGTTACTTTACACCAGGATTCTGTGGTGGTTTTACATATTCTCTTTCCCCTTTGTTAAGGTGGGGAAGCCAAAGATTATGTTAATAACTTGCTCAAGAGTTATAAAGTGATATAGGTAAAGCTAAGAAAAGAACAGATTTTGGTATCTTTTGCCCAGTATGAGGGATTGTGGCTACAATGGTCTGATTTTTTTAAAAAAATCTTTTTCTGTTTTGTTTTTTAACAGATTTATCAGCAGGTTGCAGGTGAACATGGCCTTGAGGTAAATCCTGCCCCTTATTGAAATTTAGTTCCAGCAGATTGTTCTTGGCATTTTAAGGAACTAGAATATGTTACAAAAAACAAAAGTTTTGTTTTGGTTTTTTTCTAGACTTTTTTTTTCTTGTGGAAGATGAGAAACATGTTTAAAGAAAGGTTCTTTATGCTGAATAATTGTGATGCTTGAAGTTGGTCATCTGCCTTATTTAGATTAAGTGGATTTAAAAAATCAAAGCTATTTCTACACCATTTTTTTCTTGATCAAATAAAATTTTATTAGAACCTTATAGATGCCTAGTTTTTATCCATGTTATATTACATGTGAAATAAAGCCTATTAGAATCCTGAATTCAAACTTTATCTGTGATGTCCTACTTCCTACTCAGTAGTTTCTTTTTTAGTAGCTGATAACATTTTTGATAATACACACATATATTTTAATTGTTTGTAACTTGAACCATCTCTGTGCTTGCTTTGGTTGTATCTTCCTTATATAAGGGTAGTGATCCAGGTTGGTAGGGCAGAGGGGTGTGTGTGTGTGTTTGTAACGAGCTTTAAGATTTTCAAGTTGAGTTGTGAATTCAAGAATCTGAACTTCTGTTTATACCAATAGGCAGAGTTTTGAGATAGGAGACGAGGTGCTCCTTGTGTCAGACTTTGAGTGTACTGGGAAACATGAAAGTGAAAATCTTTAAAGTGTAAGATTTTTCAGTTAACATAAAACTTTAAGTGATGAGATCAGGGGCATATATGTTTAGAGAAGCATCTACAGGGCACAATACTAAATTGTCCCTGAGAATTGCTTTACAGGTGGAGTCATTTACTCTGCATCTTGACTGGTAAGCATGAAAATGCTATGTGTGCAGACCTTTAAGTGGCAACTGGAAACTTGAACTGGAGAACCAGAAATGCAGCCAAGGGAGCTGGGCATCGAGGTCACAAAATGGCATGAGACCAGTGAGGCAGGATGCCCAAAGGTGCTGGCTAGAGACCACCTCTCCTACCAGGGCCCAGCTTTGCACTTGGTGGACTGATGTTTTCTCTTAAAAGATTGTTGTGCATTTGCTATATGTCATACACTGTGATGCATTCTCATGTTTGTCATTAAATCTCCCATCCTAGAAGACAAATATTATTTTTCTCTTTGTTTAAAGAGAAACAGAGCTCAGGGAGACAATGTGACTTTTCAGTGGTCGCAGAGTCGCTACAAAATAGCAATCAAACTCGGGTCTTCTGATTTCAAATCTGGTTCTTTTTACATTATAGGACAGTTCCTAGAATCAGTTGCAACTGTTGTCTATTTTTTACGAGACCTTAGCCCCCCTACCCCAAACGTGCGCATAGTGAAAGCAACACATTTATTATTATTTATGTGTAGGCTGCTGTGTGACACCAGGAAGCATGTAGTAGTAGGTAATGTTGCATTTTTACCAGTCTTGCCATCTAGCCACAGTTGCCCCTCTCTTCCTTCATACTGCCCCCCCTCAGGTTTGTCCCTCTCCTGCCATAGGTCTTCTGCTATAGTTTGAACAAGCCCTGCCAGCCCTCACATGGAGAGCAGTGAGAGGCCGAAGAGCAGTGGCTGGATGAAACAAGTATTTGGTGTGCACGTGTTAGCCCTTGGGGATTGAGTGATGAACAAGACAGATACTGTCCTGCCTTCATGGAATTAGGTGTTACAAAGGTCATTTCAAAATTAAAGAGGGTAAGTACCATGAAGTAGAGGAGGAGGTTTTTAGAAACAGTGTTCGGTGGGAGAAACCTCACCGGAGTGCCACTGACTACTGGGAAAACAGGAGAGGAGAAGGCTGCTGAGCACGGCACGTGGCTACCCTGGTTCTCTTTGTGGGTGGCCTCCTGCCTTCTTACGCCTGTTCTTGGCTGACTAATGAAATGTCATAAGTGCTGGGGCGCCTGGAGCCACTAACACTTATGTATTAGTCTGAGCCGTCATTTTACAGCCAGAACTGACTAACCTAGCATCACACAGGTGGCAGCACACAGGATCCAAGTCAGGTGAAATGAATGCCCCCACAACAGTCTGGCAGATAAACAACATGAACCATAAATGATGAGCTGGGTGCATGGTGCTTGAATGCCAAGTTCAGGCAGCTGAGGCGTGAGTGGCTGGGAGAGGGGTAGGTACAGAAAAGAGACAGGAAGCTGGGCATCCGAAGGGTCTAATAGAAAGTGACGTGCTTTGGCATTGAAATGCCATTGTGTATCTTTAGACATCCAGGCTTTTCCAAAGAAAAACAGGGATGCACAAATAGGTGAAGCTGACAACTGAACGTGTACAGATGCTGAGAAATGTCCACGTTGAAAAATGACAGTTTTGAATTTTCATAGTCTAATAGAATTCCAATCTTCCTTGGGGAAACTGTTATCCTTATATCTGGAGTCATCTTGTTGTGTAGAAATTCATACTTATGCCTAAAGATTAAACGTTGATATAACAAAGCTTCAGAAATTCTGTAGATGGGCTGTTTACAGAACATTTTCAATTTTCAAATACTCCTATAATTATATCATTTTCTTTTATTAAATGACTATCAAAGTAACAGGCCATTTCTCAAACTATGTATCTCTTTTCTAAAACGTGTCCTAAGAAACTTATATTTCAAAACTCTGTTTTTGAGCAGCCACTTAACTGCAGAAACTTAACATACAGTATCATAAACTCATAATGCATCAAAATTTGTATAGAAATACGTTTAAAAATGTGGATTTCAAGGTTGAGATGTGTAAATCCCTTGTAATAAAGACATTTGAAACAGGAAACCTCATGATCTTTCATGTAATAAATTGGGGCTTTTGGTATAATCTGTGCACAAGTACCCTGAGCCATCCCTTTCCTAAACTTTCAAACTAAGGGGGGCACCTGGGGGCCTGTCACCACTCAGTATTGTATAGCACCAGCACCCTCTCATGAAGGGAGGGTACTTCTTTGTGCTTTGAAAATGGCTGAAACCAAAGGCGGCCACAGGAATTTCCTAGCTCTGCCCCCTATGGATGTTTGAGGTTCTGTGTGCCAGCATGCTGGTCCACATGGCTGGGGTGAACGCTTAGAATATGATCCAGATGTGTCGGAACAAACCAGCCTCTTTCCATCCCAGTTCATCTTGTTTTTTTCTTAACTGAGCAGTCAACAGAAACTGAATGAGCCCTTCCCTCTACTTTCCCTCTCACCACCAATAGAGTCTAAGACTATGAACCAAAAAACACGAGTCCTCCACTGTTAAGAGACACACACAAATACCACCACCCACCCCGCTTCCCCGGACATCTTTCCAAGGTGGGACTACAAACTTCTGCTCTAGCACGGGGCTTTTCGCCCTTCCTTTTTCACTCTGTCTTGTGTTCCCACCCTTCTGTCTTTTAACCTCACCTCTCCCACTCCACACAGACTCCTCCTCATCCTGTATGCGCCTTCAGTTGTTCCCTGCCCCTTGTTCTTAACCGACTAGGAGAGGAGACTGATTTTTTTAGTCTTACTTCAGGCAGAATATCCAAAAACAGTATGTGGCTCAGTGAACGGGATTTCTTTCATTCCTCAAGCTGGGTCTGAGGTTTAGCAGAGCTGATTTTAGTCTTAATATCTTACAGGAGGAAAGTTGCTCTTCTCACCTTTGCTTAGGCATGACAACGTTTAACTAACCACGATGGAGGCTCCTGGGCACAAAACATTGGATGAAACATTAATAGGATTCAGCAAGTCGAGGATCAGAGGCCCCATAGTACCCACGGTACTGGGAAACTGGTGTAGTAAAAATTTTTGCAGTTTTTGAGATGGAGAGTGGTTGCACCCATGGCCTTCTAAGTCCGAAATGTCTACTGGCCTGGGCCTCATGGATTTTCCCAGCTTTATGGAACTACTCCAGTAGAGGATAGAATGCTTAGCGACAGAAGCAAACCGGAATTAACCATAACCATTAAGCCTCTGCCCACATGTACTAAAAAAGATGGAATTGGGGCTTCAAATCAAACTATTCATTTAGTAACAATGAAGTTGAACATAAATGCAAAACCAATCACTTAGTGGTGAAGAATGCTGTCTTTGGAGCCAGACTGCCTGGGTTTGAATCCAAGCTCTGAATCCATGCTGGTTGGATTATTGAACTGCTGTGGGGCATAGCTTTCTTATCTTTAAAATGGGATAATACAATTGTGGGAAGTAAACCAGATAGTATGTGTAAGAGTGTAGAACAGTGCTTAGCGTAGAATAAGTACTCCATGAATTTTAGCTATTTTATTGGAAGTACCCAGAGCTGCTTTCTCTTTCCATCTGGACTTTAGGGAAGGGGGCTGGAAATGAGTCCTGAAACATCTTAGCATATTTTAGAAAACATAACGTGGGCCTTAGTTACTACTAGTGGAAACCTCTCGCTCTGTTCTTTTCAAAGCACCTTTTAATCTTGGGTATCCAGATTTCACCTTACCTTGATGATGCAAATGTGTGCCTCATGCACCAGGAGAGGCGGTTTGCTCCCAGGTCTTCCTGTTTAGGGACATCTTCAAAGGCCACACCCACCGTGTAATCCAAACACTCGTCCACCTCCACCTCCCAGTAATGGCGCCCTCGGACTGGAATTAGGTTTCCCATGACAGCAACACACCTGGTTTTAGAAAGTAGAAGCATCTGTGATTTGGGGTGACCCAAGCCTGGCTGTGCAGGTGAGTGACACCAGCTGCTGGGGTCAGTCAGTAGGTGGTCTAGAAGCATGGAGGCAGGTGTTTGAACACCCACTTGTAAAGCAGCACGGCCCTAACTATCAAAGCTCACTTGACTGATGCTGAAGATTAGAAGAGGATTATTATACTGCTGGTTATAGGTGAGGAGGAGACAAGCCAATAGAAAAGGTTCTGTTTGCTTTTTACAGTGATTGGACTTTTATAGTAACAAAAAGGTTTGGTTCACTTGTTCATGAAGAAAGATTCTTGGATTGAGGACTTCCCTGGTGGTCCAGAGGTTAAGACTCTGCGCTTCCACTGCAGGGGGTGTGGGTTCGGTACCTGACTGGAGAACTAAGATTCCACATGCCACAAGGTGTGGCAAAAAAAAAAAAAAAAGGGCTTCCCTGGTGGCGCAGTGGTTGAGAGTCCGCCTCCCAATGCAGGGGACACAGGTTCATGCCCCGGTCGGGGAAGATCCCACATGCCGCGGAGCGGCTGGGCCTATAAGCCATGGCCGCTGAGCCTGCGCTTCCAGAGCCTGTGCTCCAAAACGGGAGAGGCCACAGCAGTGAGAGGCCCGCGTACCACAAAAAAAAAAAAAAAAGAAAGGGACTGAAACCTAACAGAACACAGCACGGTCGATGGAACCGTATGCTTGAGGTTCACGAGCTGGCCAGCACTTGCTTCTGGTCTCCTTGTTCCCCATCTGCCTCTCCCCCTCCCTCCCCAGTTCACATTTCTTTTTTTTTTTTTTTTTTTTTTTGCTGTACGCGGGCCTCTCACTGTTGTGGCCTCTCCCATTACAGAGCACAGGCTCCGGACGCGCAGGCTCAGTGGCCATGGCTCACGGGCCTAGCCGCTCCGTGGCATGTGGGATCTTCCCGGCCCGGGACACGAACCCGTGTCTCCTGCATTAGCAGGCGGATTCCTAACCACTGTGCCAGTAGGGAGGCCCAGGGACTATCTTTGTCTCTTTACCCCCAGCACACAGCACATTGTTTCATGGGTCAACAGATGTACTGGTAACAGGATATTAACATGGGACTCTAACTCAGCTTGGCTGGAACCCCAAAAGCCAAGACCGGAACAGTAGGTGGTAAGTACTCCCATATTACAATATGAGATGCTGGACCACCTACACAGGACTTTCAAAAGACATGGCCAAAAACTGGTTTTGCAACTTTTAGTGCAACACCAAAGGGTTGAAGCTGAAGATGCTTGAGGCTGTGTCTACCCAGAGAGCTGTCTTATAATCCACACAAAGAGTGAAGTAGCAGTGGCCTGGTCAAAGGTGTGTGTTTTCAGAGGACCACATATGAAGGAGACCCATCATAGAAATGCTGTAGATTAGAGGCTGCCCAACTCATGAATTATTGAAAAAAAGCCAATAAGCTCTTTAAGATTTGATCAGTTGCATTCTGTTTTTTTAACGCAGGTAAGGACTTTATTGCTTCTTAATCCTCTCTGTGCCCCCCAACCCTGGGTTGAGTGGACAGAGGCAGGAAAGGGTAAAGTTGTGTTCCACTGTACTGTGTGCTGTTCTGCTGTCACACGCTAACACTTACATATAGTAGGTATGTAACACACATGCAGTAAGAAGGCCAGCAGGGAGCGAGTGTCAGAGGAAGTGTCGGCTGCAGGACAGTCCAGGACCCAGGCAGGGAGGCTGGATGCAGTTTTCCATCGGTGGCCCCTCTGGCCCCCCTAAGAGAGTCCTTTCCTTCCTTTTAAGATCCTCCTGACTCTAAGACCAACCCACCGAGAATTCTTTTAATCCTGGTTACCAGGAAGCTAAGAGCTGTGTTTAATGTTTAATCTTGGAAACAGAAATTAGCCCTTGAAGTTAAGCTGTGTTCTTTTTTTTTTCATCTATCGCTGTGATTTTTCTATTTCAGTAGGGCATATTTGCCCCGTTTTTTTTTTTTAGATTTTTTTTTTTGACGTGGACCATTTTTAGAGTCTATATTGAATTTGTTACAATATTTTTTCTGTTTTCTTTATTTCTTTTGGTTTTGTTTTGGTCACGAGGCATGTGGGATCTTAGCTCCCCAATCAGGGATCGAACACGCACCCCCTGCATTGTAAAGTGAAGTCTTAACCACTGGACCGCCAGGGAAGTCCCTTGCCCCCTATTTTAAGTTTTCTTTAAGCATTTGGAAAGAAATGAGTTACAAATACATCATTTTGATCTTGAGTACTAAGCTCTGGAGATAGCGCAGATCCAGACAGACAAGGCGCATCTTTGATGGACGGCCCTCTCTCAGGTCGTGCACTAGCACGACCACCATTCCCTCCACCAGCTTTGGGCTGGTTTTTCACCAGGGCTTTTGTTAGATAGTATCACAGTGTGGGAGAGAGAGCTCTGGGCCAAGCACTGGGGGACCTGGGTCCTTGCTGCTCTCTCACGGCCTGACGGTGTGACCCTCCAGCCCTGGGAGCCCAGGACTCCACCTCAGAGGCCACAACACGTCTCCTCTGCTGGCACCAGCCAGACCCTCTACTCCCCTCTCCCCAGCCTCCGCTCCCCACCATCCCCTCCCCCTCACTCATTTCTTGGAGTGAGCCTGAAGCCCCCTTCAAGGCTGCATGTGTCATAATCCAACTTTACCCGAATAACAGCATGTATTAGGCTGGTTCACAGACTGTTCAGGTGGGTGAGGGGCTGATACAGTACCTAGTAAAGCGGGTGTCGCTGGGGAGTGGCTCCCTGGCGGAGGCTTTCCTCTCACTTCGTACCACTGTAAGCCCATCTTCAGAAACGGTCAGCCAGGGATGGCAGGTGTGCTCGTTCAGGCGAAAGTAGCTGCCTGCGAGGGGAGGAAGCACACAGACACACACACCCCCCAACAGCCAGTCACTCCTCTGCTTTCTCCACTTTGCGCTCCGTGCGGGCCGAGGCTTCACCACGCATGGCCGACTCAGCTTCCTGCACGATACACGTGAGCCTGGACTTTGCGTGGTAGTGACCCTCATGCTAATAATGGTGGCGGTTAACATGTGTTGGGGGTTACTGTGAGTCTAGTACTGAGCTAAGCAGTAACTCTTATCTCATTCACTCCTTATGAGTACCCAGGGGTTAGTATTTCCATCTTGTAGAGAAGAAAACTGAGGTGCAGGGTGGTTGAGAAGTCAGCTGGCAGATGACAGAACTCAAATTCGAACCCCAAGCCCCTCTGATTCCAGTGGCTGCACCCTTAAATAGGAGGCTGTAAATACTTGCTGGTGAACAGGAATTTCTAACCTACTTGCCAAGAGGAATAGCAATTGAGGAAATTCTTAACGATCAATTTGACAAAGGTTAGCAGAATTCCACATTCAACTTTCAATTAGGGCAGCTGGGGAGAAGGAAGGAGATTGTAACCCTCTCCAAGTCATGGTTAAAACAAAGCACATCAAAAAAAAAAAGGTACCGAATGGGTTTAATAAGAAATTAGTTTTTTTTTAAATCCTTTGTTTAGGGACATAGTAACTCATTCTCCATCATTGTCTCTTAGTCAAGCTCCTCAGTTCCCATTCTGTCATGTTCATTGCTTCAAATTCTACTTCAGGCCTCGCCATCAAGCTGTTCACTTTTTTTTTTCTTTTTTGGCTGCGTTGGGTCTTGGTTGCTGTGCACGGGCTTTCTCTAGTTGCAACAAGCGGGGGCTACTCTTCATTGTGGTGCGCGGGCTTCTCATTGCGGTGGCTTGTCTTGTTACAGAGCACAGGGTCTAGGCGCGCGGGCTTCAGTAGTTGTGGCTCATGGGCTCTAGAGCGCATGTTCAGTAGTTGTGGTGCACGGGCTTAGTTGCTCCGTGGCATGTGGGATCTTCCCAGATCAGGGATCGAACCTGTGTCCCCTGCATTGGCGGGCAGATTCTTAACCACTGCACCACCAGGGAAGCCCCAAGCTGTCCACATTTATTTCCACAATTCGATGCTCCTGGAAATTTCATTTGCTATCTGAGCGGACGGACCAGGGGGAGGCAGGTTCCCACCTTGCAGCTGACAGGCATGGCCCTTACTGCCTGCTCTCTAGGCCCAAACAAGGATCGTTTTTTTTTGTTTTTTTTTTTCTGGTACACGGGCCTCTTACTGCTGTGGCCTCTCCCGTTGCGGAGCACAGGCTCTGGATGCGCAGGCTCAGCGGCCATGGCTCGCGGGCCCAGCCACTCCGCGGCATGTGGGATCTTCCCGGACCGGGGCATGAACCCATGTCCCCTGCATCGGCAGGCAGACTCTCAACCACTGCGCCACCAGGGAAGCCCAAGGATCGTTTTTTGAACGAATAGATATGTCTTTTGCCGATTCATGTTTATTCAAGTTTTTCGTAAGTACACTCTTAACAAATTATTTGAACAAAGGAATTCAGAGACAATAATAACCAAGGGCTGACTGTACCTTTTGCTCTGTTCTCTTTTATCGAAACAGCCAGAGTTTGACATTTCAAAACACCAAGTCAGCACAAGAAATTAGAAATGCCAATCAACCAAAGGAAAGTTCCATCACAATATAAAAGAAAAACCTGAGTCCCAATCCCAGCCCTAACCCCTACCGCCTTCGGCAGCCACGTAACTTGTTTTTCGCATTTCTGTGGAAGGAACATAAGTGGGGACTAATCGCATACCTTTCCTCCTGGTATTGGAAATGAGGACAAAATGACCCTACATCCCTCAGTGAAAGATCCCAGCCAAAGGAACGATGTCCCCTGAGCCCTGGGCCCAGGCTCCCTCCTTCTGCTTCTCACCTGCCTGTCACCCAGTCTGCAGCTGGCCTGAGCTGGGCTTGCTCTGTGAGGTGTGGGAAGAGCCACCTGGCTTTAGCACACCTTAGCAAAGCTTAGAACCCAGAGCCGTGGCAGTGCTGGGATAGCAGGAGATGCATGGAATGTTTCTAGTGATATCTCTGCTGACTCAGGACTTGAACATGAGATGTGACGATTCCATGACGTGCTGATGGCAAGTGCGGGCAGGGGGTGGGAGCTTGGCGTGGATGTGGGCACCCACTAAGGCATCCAGAGCTACGTTGGGCCTGTGGGTAAGGAGATGTTTGGGCCGATAGCAGGGAGATAATCCATGGCCCATGGCTCTTCCTGGGAATTTCATAAAGACCATGTCCCAGGGGTGGTGTTCAGCCTGTGTGAAATGTGCTTTCTGGGCCACCCAGGTCCAGTGTGACAAGCCTCTAGTCCACCTGAAGGTCATGGAGAAAAACCCTGAGTTCTAATGCTTGCTCAGCCACCCCATTGCTGTATGACTTGGGCCTTCGGTCTCCCCTTCTGTAAAATGGGACCCCAGGGCTTTGATCACCCCTGAGCCCCTTCCCAGCCTGATTTGCCATGTGTTCATATCAGTGAACATTTATCGATTTAACAATGAAGCCATAGCAGCCCTGGGTCTGCTACAAGGGGGTCACTTTGGGCCCAGAGAGTATGCAGCGGGGGTCACAGACCTGTGGTGTGGACTGTAGCAGGCTCGCTCCTTGCGCTGGGGCCCCCCACGTTGAGGGCTCGCACGTAGATGGTGTAGCTCTGCCGGGGCTGTAGCTGCACCAGGCACTCGCAGGTGGGAATGCCCACAACAGACCTGGGCAAGGAGGCAGCTGAAGTCACCCTGGGGCCGGGGCAGCCAGGCCCAAGCACCAGGCCTCCCTTTCAAAGCAGGGATTTTTAATTCCCCCCGCCACCACCCCTGTTCTCTGCCCTCCAGCAGCGGTGCAGGCAGGAGTGTTGACCCCCTCAGTGCTCCCTCCCACTCAGGTCCACTTTCCGCATTTCTTTGTATTCCTTCTGTCTGTGGCTCTCTCCCCTCCAAGCTCCCCACCCCGTGTCCCAGGCACCTTGTCTAGCGCTGCATGGCAGGGGCATGCATGCAGTTGAATCCAATGTGTCTCAGTCTGTCTGGTAGGGCCACAACCTCTCTGAGGGCAGGGGTCAAGTACCACTTACATAAGCACAGCGCTGGGCCCCTAGCAGGCTCTCAGTCTGCGTTTATGAACAAATGATCTGGCTAGAGCTGAAAGGCCCACAGAAGCCCACTGCTATTAACCTCTTTGAGGGCAGCTACCTACTGGGAATAATCCAATTTATGTAAGTGGTACAATACAGGATTACAAGCCCATGGTTGCCACTGTCTGTACTCCTGCAGCTGCCAACCCCATTTCAGTTCAGTAGGAAAGAGAAGCCTTCAGGGTGATGCCCATTTACAGATACAACACCCACACCTGGCGAGGCCGGGATGTCCAGGTCACTCTGAGGCTACAGCTCTGGGCAGAGGGGCACTTTTACATATTCATTCCATAAGTATTTTTTATTTTATTTATTTATTTGGTTACTCTGGGTCTTAGTTGCGGCAGGCGGGCTCCTTAGTTGCAACTCACTGGCTCCTTAGTTGCGGCTCAAGGTCTCCTTAGTTGTGGCATGCAAACTCTGAATTGCAGCATGCAAGTGGGATCTAGTTCCCTGACCAGGGGTCGAACCCTGGCCCCTGCATTGGGAGTGCAGAGTCTTAACCACTGCGCCACCAGGGAAGTCCCTTCATTCAATAAGTATTAACTAAACACCTTAGGTTTCAGAGACTGTATAGGGAGGCCTTAGGGAAAATTAATGTAGTCTCTGCCCTCATAGAACTTACAGTCTAGAAGAGAGGCATTTCTCAAGCCATCACTGGAAGAAACATAAGATGGTAACCATGACAAGTTGACAGTGTACTATAGAAGGTATAGTAGGGGAGAGGTGACTTTTGAGCTGAACTCTGAAGAATGACGAGGAGGTAATTGGATAAAAAGAGAGTAGAAGAGTCTCCTACATAGAAGAAGCATGTGCAAAGGTCCTGTGGCAGGAAGAAGCATGGAAAGTAGGAGGAACTAAAATATGACCAATGTGGTTGGGGCCAGAGAGGGAGGGAGAGCTGGTGTGGTTAACCTGGAGAGACAGGAAGGGGCCAGAGCCTGTGAAGGAATTTTGTCTTTTCTCCAGAGCAACAGGATGCCATGATTAGGTTTATACTAGGAGAGTCAGCACCATCCCAGATCACCTAGGTCACTGACCAGCCTTCTGATGACCCCAATCATAATGGGCTGGTCCCAGGTATCAGGTGCCCTTAAAGTATCAGCACAAGTTGCAAAGGAAATCCAAACCATTCAGGTGGCCAGACCACTGGACTCACTGCCCTGCTTCTGAGGATCCCCAGAAGTAGATCAGCAGCCAAGGTCAGCAGCCCTGATGTTCTTGTGGACATATGGATTCTACCTGGGGCAAATGGGTGGGTGGGATAGATGGCCACGGCCCAAACCCTGAATTTAGCATGGAAGAATCTGTTGACACCAAACCCCTCTCTTCCCTTTCTCCAGAGCTGGGTAGGTACACAACAGGGCAGCCCCTGGGACTTGGTGGCTGGTACCGGGCTGCCTGGTTCATTCCCTTTCCACAAGCTTCTGCACTGCCTGGTTGTAACCCAGAGGTACATCCATGTTTCCTCCACTGTACACAGCTGTAGATTCGTAGGATCTGCAGGCCATTGTGGTCACTGAGTACAGCCTTCGTTTATCTGTGAACCCCTCCAGATCTCTGCCAACCAAAGGGGAATGTGAGCCTCCAGACAGCCTACCATGGACATGATGTTCTTTGTACATTGAAATCTAATCTCTTTTACTTCTGCCTCTCACAGTCCTCTCTACTTCTTAAATTCCAGCCAGGTGGGTCTCCTGGTTCCTCCAGTACAGGAAGCTCACGCCTGCCCAGGGGCCAGGTGCTGCCTCCATCCACTGTCTCAGGCCTCAACCCTTCCCACGCATCAGGTCTCAGTTCAGACGTCTACTCTTCCAAAGTAAGCCCCCACCTCCACCGCATTCCCTATTTCATTGAGTTTCTTTTCCCTTCATAGCACTGTGTATTTTAAGCATTTGTTTTCTTGGTTTTGGTTTATTTCCCCCCACTCGACTGTTAGCTCTGGAAGGGTGGGGAATTTGTCTGTCTGGTTCACCAACACCCAGGCGCCACCTATGCGCTCAATACTTGTTGAATGAATGATGGTAAACCTTGGTTGTGCTAAGAAAGCAAACCTGAGGTTTACCATTTATTCACTCATCCATCATTCACCTTCAATGGTAGCATTCCAGCTATTTCTCACAAAATTAAGGTTCCTGTGTGACACAAATTCTGACCGTCTCTCCAGACTCCACACATTTCCTAAGCTGTGTCTCTGTGGCTGGCCTCTGGTGCCCAGCCAACGCCCCTCATGACTCACTCAGTTACGCCCGAGGCTCCCGGCACTTCTGCCTGGGTCAACTCCACCGTGTATGAGTCCACAGGATTCAGGTTCCCAGACTCCCAGCAGATCAGCGCAGCCTCTTCACAGCTCCTTATCTCTTTGCTTTTCATAATGGGGGGGCAAGGCGCTAAATGCAGGGGAAAGGGAGAGATGAACAAACCTGTTCACATCCAGCCCTGTGGTCCAGAGCATGGGCAGACATTGCAAGCACTCTCTTCCTACAAGAGATTCAGTGCAATAGAAAGCTATAGACTGAACATTTGTGTCCCCATCCAAATTCATATGTTGAAACCTATTCCCCAATGTGATGGTATCTGGAGTCTTTGAGAAGTGATTAGGTCATGAGGGTCAAAGGGGTTTATTATACAAGAAAACCCAATGAGCTCCCTTGCCCCTCTCTGCCATGCGAGGACACAGCAAAAAAGACAGTTGACTCTGAACCAGGAAGGGTCCTCACCAGACACTGAATCTGCTGGCACCTTGATCTTGGACTTCCCAGCCTCCAGACCCATGAGAAATAAATTTCTGTTGTTTATGAGCCACCCAATCTGTAGGATTCTGTTATAACAGCCCAAATGGACTGAGACACCAGGGAATCCCTTTCAGATGTTCCTGGAATGGAGGATGGTTGCAAGGTTCAAATGGTACTGTGTCCAAGAGCAGTACTTTTTGATATTTTGAGACCAACTGTGAGAAAATGTCCCTGCCATATCAGGCATATAGATTTGGTGTATTAAATGAAAGAAAAAAATGCAAAGGTATTCCTGCCCTTCCAAGTGAAATCAAGAGCCCTGCCACGTCAAGGAAGCCGTGACTCTTGTGTCCCCTTCAGTGAAGGTCCTGCTACAGAAACAAATGGCCTCCTTACCTGTCATGTACACTGCACACTGACTGGCGGGGCTGAGGCCAGCCCTGTTCTGAGCTGTGACCAAAAATTCATACTGGGTATTTGGCACAAGGTTTGTCACTGAGCAATATGTTTCTTTGACCGTCATCGTAAACTCTGGGGAAAAAATAAAGACAAGTATTCAACCTTAAAATAGGCCAACTGGCTCCAAGTTCATTGCGCTGTAATCTATTTCCCCTGTAATGGATACAGAACTGGCCACCAATTCCTCCCATCTGTGTATGCATGCCCCTCGGCAGCGTGACTCGGCTGATCCTTCCATTGAGAGGTCTGGTCTTTCCCACTATGCCTTGAAGCTGGGCTTAACCATGTGACTTGCTTTGGCCAATGGGACTATAGCAAACATGGTACAAACAGAGATTTGGGAGGTGCTGGTGCACAGAGGCCTCGTCTTCTTCCTGCCAGGAATGCTTCCACTTCCATGGGAACAACCTTCAGCCAGCCTCCTGGAGGATGAGATCACATGGACAGAGGCCTCAGCCGTTGCAGCTGAGGCCCTAGACATATAAGCAAGGCCATCCTAGCCCATCCAGCCCTACCAAGCTGACCCAGACCAGAAGAACTGTCCAGCCAATTCAGAGAATTATAATAAATCATAAATGCCATTTTATTTTATTTTTAAATTTTATTTATTTATTTTGGCTGCGCCAGGTCTTAGCTGCAGCGCACAGGATCTTCACTGTGGCACACGGGCTTCTTAGTTGTGGCATGCAAACTCTTGGATAAATGTCATTTTAAAAATTGAAGTACCTTTGATTTACAATGTTAGTTTCAGGTGTACAACATAATGATTCAATACTTTTATAGATCATACTCCAGTTAAAGTTATTATAAAATGTTGGATATATTCCCTGTGCTGTACAATATAGCCTTGTAGCTTATTTATTTTATACATAGTAGTTTGTACCTCTGAATTTCCTACCCCTGTTCTGCCCCTCCCAACAAATGAATGAATGTAAATATTTGTCATTTTTAGCCAATGTGTTGTGTACATGTGTGTGTTTGGGGGTGTTGTTACACAGCAAAAGCTAACTGATACACGTCCAAACATCCCCAGACTCTTGAAAGGCAGTAATAAGTCATTAATCCACTCTCTGATATCAGTTCCTTTATAACAAAGTGATCCATTAAAGATCTTTATTGATCCCCAGGACAAAGCCCCAACACAATGGCCTCTTCTGCAGAGGGTACCAACAGGGTTGATTTGTGGCAAAAACTGACTGATCGATCAGATCTGACTTTTTGGTCCACAATCTCCCTTTTCAAATCTCCCCTTCCCCTGCCCCGCCCCCCCCCCCCCCCCCCCCCCCCCCCCCGCCGCAACGCCCTCTTTAGTCCTTATTCTGACCACCCTCACTCTCCCTCATCATTGCTTAAACTTACTTTTCTCAAGGATTCCCCTTCCTTCCAAATCCCTGGGCAGGTAAACCATCCTCCCCTTCGGCACATAGAACCCTCCACCTGCACGACCCGGTACAAGGAGAAGAGCTCTGGGCAGGGAGCCTGCGGACTTGATTCTCATCCTGGTTCTGCCGTAACTCACGGTGTCCCCACAGACAGCTCATTTCTCTAGGTCCCAGATTCCTCATCCATAAAATGGAGATCTCTAAATCCCTTTCCAGCAATCTCACTCTGACCCCATGCACACAGAACAGGCCCTCCCAGGCTGGCCCTAATCCCTGATTCCTTCAGATGCTCAGCTGGGGCTCCTCTGCTCTCTCTCTTTTTTTTTTTTGGCTGCACCATGCGGCTTGTGGGATCTTAGTTCCCTGACCAGGGATCGAACCCATGCCCCCCTGTGTTGGGAGCATGGAGTCTTAACCACTGGACCGCCAGGGAAGTCCCCTCCTCTGCTCTCTTGACTCTCCCTTCTCAATAGGAGACTGGCTTATCTATTATGAGGGGTAGGCAGGTATCTCAGCCCTAACCCCAGGCCTGCCAGCTCCATTTCCCTGGGAAGAGAATGGGCCAAGAGCTGCCCACAGTGGAGGCTGGGGGCCATTCCCAGCAGCTGGCTCCATCTGGGAATGTGGATCAGATCAGGAGCAGCCCTCCCAGGCTGCAGAACCCCCCTCAGCCCCCATGGGGGTCTGCAGGCTAACCCTCCAGATTCTCCCAACACAGGGTTGCTCTGAGGAGAGCCAGCCCGCGCTCACATGCCAGGACCTGCTAGAACCCAGCCAATCCAGCTGGGCCTCTTCAAGGAGGGGTGTCCCCACCCCTCTTGCACACAGTGCAGCCAGAGACTTATCCCAAGGACAACTCTGACCCGACGGCGGTAGATACAGTCCATATACCTTAGCCTGCCTTGTGATCCTCCCCAGTCAGGCCCCAACTTGCCTTCCTATTCCTTTCTGCCATGCTCACCTGCCTGCATCCCATCCTCTGTGTAGTTCCCAGATCGTGCCAGCTCCAAGGAGCCAGGTGTGCAGGTTCATCCCATCTCTACCTTCCCAACCTCCAGGAAGGCAGGGCCCTGGCCTCTGAGAGGCCTTAACTGTTCTGGAGCATGGTTCTGTTCCTGACAGAGCCTCACCTGCTCGGTCCTTCCCAGGTGAGCTGTCCTGCACTGGCCAGTAGGATAGCTGATAGCTCTCCACGGTGTCATCGGAGTATAAGCTCCAGCACACTCGGACCGAGGAACCTGTGGCTGAGTTGGGGGCCTGTGGGTTTATCACTGGAGCAGAAGGAGCTAGAAAAGGAAAACAGAGAAAAACAAAACAAAGGAGGAGCCTTAAGTAGAGGTATGAATTGGGAATGGCCCCTTTTACAGGACAACCAATCCCTCAATGCATCCTTGGGCTTTGGAGATGGAAGAGGCAGCCCAGAGTGGACAGGGATGGGAAGGCCAAACCCCCCAACCGTGAGCCTGAAGCAACCGGTATGTCCGTTCCTGCTTTGACCAATCCACACAAGCTAGAGGAGGTGGGGTTGGTGACAGCAATTCAGGCTGGGGTATGGTTTGTAAGTCCTGACCTAAGGATGGGTCCTCTGACCCTTCCACGCCATCCAAAGAGGCAGGACAGCCAGGACCACAGCACTACTGCCCTCAGCCCTGGAGTGAACAGAGGAGTGAAAGAAACCTTAACAGGGATGCCTTGCTTTTTCTGGGGGACCCATCCAACAACTGTCTCCTTCATTATGATGAGAGGAGATTGGGTTTGGCCAAATTGTGCTTTTCAGAACCAACTCCTTTAGAGTCCATCTACTGAGTTAATTATTTTCTTCTCTGTAGGTTAATATTTCTGCCTCCCCCAGCCCCACACAGGCTCACCCACAACCAAGAAACACTCCTTGTTTTTCTTCCATAATTCTCCAATGGCAGCACCTCCCTCCATCCCAAGCTTTCAAGAACATCCTTATTTTCAAATTCTGAAACTGTTCAGTCCAGGTAAAACTTAAAGGAATGAACTCAGCCTTTCCTTGCTGGTTAGGGGCTGGAGGACCCTAACATGACAAAGGTGAGAAGAGAAAGAACATGTATCCCCACGTGATGGAGTTCAGGATGCACAGAAGATGCCTTCTATACCCTGCAGAGAACAGCCCCATCAGGGGATGCAGTAAGAAGAGGGATGGCTCCAGATGGAAGCAGGAGGGTGATGGTCTGCATGGGACCTGGACACAGGAGGATGAGGAAAAATCTCCATGTTTCTCAAGTGCTGACTTGGACGATAGTGCCTTTCCTTCCAAAAGACTGGGCCTGATTACTTGGGCAACACCATCCCTAGACCATCCAAAGGACTTCATAGCTCAGTGAAATCTCCCCTTGACCCAGTAAGTCTAAGAATGGCCTCCAAGATTTATAATTAAGGACATTCATTGCAGTATGGTTTATAATGGTGAAAAACCTAGAAACGTCTCGGCATCCAACAGTTGAGGATTAAGTAAACAGATTAAGATATATAGCCATCAGAGTGATGTTGTAGAAGAATTTATCTGTGCGAGAAAATATTCGTCACAATTGTTTTGCTAAAAAAAGAAAGCAGATTACAAAACAATTCCATTTTTATTTTTTAAAAATCTGTATAAAGGAAAAACAAAAATGATATACAAAACATTGTTCAGAATGGTGCTGGGTGTTGGTGAGAAAGGAAAGGTGAGCAATCAGTAAAAGCTAAATTGTAGTATCATTCTTAAAAATAAGTTATCACAATAAGATTTTTAAGAGCTACCTGGCACCATGTGACATGCTGTACATACATTACCTTATTTATTTCCTACCATGTCCCCATGAGTCATGATTATGTCCATTTTACAGACAAGGAAACCAAGGCTCAGAGAGGTTAGGTAAGTTGTCCAGGGTCACACAGCTAGGAAGTAGCAGGGCTGGGATTCTCACCAGCTCCATAGGATTCCAAAGCCCATCTCTTAACCCTATGCTAAAAACAGCCACCTGGGAGGAACATAAATACAACAGTCAAGGAAATAAAATTTGGGGTACTTGCTTGGAGTAAATTAGAGTTTCTGGGGCCAGATGTTGGCACCCTGGAGAGTGAGGGTGGGTATTTACCCCAGGAAGGTCAGCCTCTGTTTTCACCCTTACAAGTCATAAAGACAAAACCATGAAGCTTATGCAGCTGGTGGGGGGAAAATGCCTGTTTCTAAACCTTTATGATTTTTTTTTAGCCATCAAAGTTTCTAACTCAAAGCTCAGGGAAACTGGTGTGAAGTATGCACACAAGTGAGATATGCACCTGGGATGGTGTTAATGGCGCCCATAAGCTCCTCCACATCAGAGAAGTCCAAGGTCTGGTCTTCAAATTCAGGCTGCGCCGAGATTTCCACATCTGTTTTTGTTTTCAGGAATTTTCCAAGTCTGTGAGTATAAAAAGACACACTAACGAGAATGGAGGGGCATTCTCCTCGGGGGTCACTAGTGATAAGCAACGAGGGCCTCTTGGATGAACTTTTATTTCCTTATTTTAACATGCTGCGGGCTGCCTGCTGGCATCTGCTTCAGTGACTGACCAACGAGGTCACCCATGGGGATGGGCAGGTTGGTTTACGCCTTTGAGGAGAGGAGAAGGGGTGGGGTCATGTCAGAGGGTAGGGGGCGGGAGGATGTCCACCTATGAGCCCCAGATCCACACCATCTGGAAGATCCTCCGATGCTGACCTGGGAGTTCCCACCCCACATCACCCCAGGCCCCAAAGACATACAGCCCCTCTGGGGCTCCCTCTCCACGTGGTCAAGTGCCCTCAAGTCGATGACCATGGACCGGGGCTCTGGGTCTCCTGCGCATGCTCCTGGCCGTCACAGGGTTTGTAAGTAGCAGAGGCACAATTTGTAACCATGTCTGTCTTTTGCCAAAACTCATGCTCTTAACCCTTATATTATTAAGCTTCAGTGTTCGTGTTGCTTTACAGACATTGTCTGATTTTATTCCCATAAAGCTATCCCTGTTTGTAGGTAAGGAAGGTGGGTCCTAGACTGGTTGGACTTGCCCAAGGTCATGGGGGTAGCAGGATCTAAACTCCAGTCTGACTCTATAACGTGCATGCTTTCCGCAGCACACGGTCTGGGCCCTGGCCCAGCTGGGGGATGCTGGGGATGATCTCTGTTCCTCCTGCTGAAAGGAGGGGCTCAGAGAGGAAATCTGACCCTGGGCTTGCAGGCTAGGCCTCATCATATGCTCCCTTCCAGCTCTGAGATTCTAAGATTTGGTACTAGAGGGTCCTTGTGATCCCATACTGTCCTTCCAAAGCCAGTGCTATTTAGTCGTAGGGGCAGACACAAAAGCTGAAACTGGGAGCATATAACCAAGTGGAACTGATATCTAGTTGGATATCTAGAGGTAAAAGGAACAGAAAAAGAAAACATGTCAGAACAAAAGTATTACCTGTCAGCCATAGCCACAGCATCCTAAAAAGGAGGAGAAAGAGAAAAAATATTGAATTGAATTTGGGAATAAATTTCTTTTTCAAACTATATAATAATATAAACATATGTTAAAACTTGGAAATGAGTAAAAGAGAAAAATCAGCCATGTCCCAAGCCCTAAGAAAAATGACTCTTATGACACCTGTATAGTTTCTTCCCGTTAACATTATGTGAGCACTTTCCAGGTTACAAATGGTCTTCTGGATCATCAATTTGAAAGACTGTGTAACAGTTCATTGAATAGAAACTCCATCGTTCACTCTACTGTTGGACATTTTGGTTGTTTCCAATTTCTCACCATCATAAATAACAGAGAAGACGTCTTCATATATATCACTTTCTCCACATTCTGGATTATGTCACTAAGCTACAGTGATATTGAGGAACCATTGGTTCAAAAGGTCTGAGTAGTACTGAGGGCTCTGATGGTGTCTGCCCACCTGCTGTCCAGCTTGGGTCACGGCTCCCTGGCTACCCCAAGCACGGCAGGAAGGAGGCGCTGTTGGGCTTGGAGGGACCCCTGTGGCATGGCCAATGTAAAGGCTGTATTTGGTAACTAGGAAGCTCTGGAGGCTGAGGGCCCCTCCCTCACATACTGGACCCCACTGCTGCCCCATATTCCTGTGGGACCTTGTAAAGAAAGGAGACCCCAGCTCTGAGCTTGAAATTCCCACAGTCTGGCTACATGGGGACTTGGGGTCAAATTGAAGTGGATTTCAAGGGTATCAAGAGATGGATTTTTTTTTTTTTTTTTTGCATGTCTGAGCTTATGAAGTGAGATGTATAATGGCTGCACTTGTAACTGGGAAACAGGAGGTGCCTTTTTAGCCTGGAGATCTTTCTCCCCAGACCTCCAGGAGGCTGTCTGAGCTGGCCAGAAAAGTTTCAGAGCACTGTTTTTTGTTTGTTTTGTTTTTGTTTGTTTTAATTTTTGGCTGCAGCATGTGGAATCTTAGTTCCCCAACCAGGGATCGAACCCGTGCCCCCTGCATTGGGAGGCGGAGTCTTAACCACTGGACTGCCGGGGAAGTCCCCTCAGAGCACTGTTTTTGCCCCATTTCACAATGAGGGCACAGATCTCTGGGTAACCAGGACAGAGGAACAAAGACTCTGGTGTTAGCCAAGCAATGGTGGAGGGAAGGGTCAGGGGTGCATGAGCCTGCTTAGCCACTCATGGCGAAGCTATGCAGAGAGACGAAGGATGTATCATCATGGTGATACATCCAGTGGAATCAAATGGATGCTGACCGTGAAAGTTAGTTCCAACATCTCCAGGCAGAGAGGGGACAATCTAACCTACTCTAATCATAATTGTCATTGCAGTTCATTATTTCACTTCATTACTGACCTTAATGAAATCAACTTTCTCTTCATGACACATCTCCTCTATTGTTTCCATCAGTTCTTTGCAGGTTTCAAGATTTTCTCCACAGCTGACCAGCTGTCCATACAAGGCTTCCAGCTTCTCTTTCTTTTTCTCCCCTAGAGCTTGTATTTTTTCTTCGTATTTTTGAGCAAGTGTTTCCAAGATCTCATTGTAATGTGACTCAAAGTTTTTTTCTTGTCTTCCAAAATTCTCCTGCAAGATATAGTTGATCTCAGCCATCATTTCACTGCATGTATGTTGACTACAGAGTTATTTGGGGCATGAAAATGTATCTATCCAGAGATGTTTTAGTCCTTCCCTGTTGTCTTAACATCGCTTGCCAGGGTGCTGAGGTGGACAAAAGGGTAGCTAGGACCAGGAGTCTCCAGCTAGAACCCCAGCAATAATCTTAACAAGAATTACTGCTTTCTCTGCTGGCTGCATTTTGCAGTCCCCTTCCCCATACCCCACCCACTTCTGTTTTAGCCACCTCCCATCACCATGACAACCGACCAGGAAGATTGCCAGTGATGGGTCAGCCTGCCCCTGGAACTTTGGACCTTAACATGGAGATGTCTGCCTTGGGAGAATCCCACGTATCTTTCCCTCCTGAGCTCTCAACATCTCGTAACACTCACCTCCACTCCCTGATGCTTGGACTATACAAACGTCAGGATCACCCAGATTCTCATATCAACTAAGAAAAAGGTGCAGGGGAAGGGGAACAAGCCGGGTGGTGCTGCCTAATAGATGAGAAAAGGCAGGAAGGCAGAGAGAGGGTTGTGCCAGTACTCAATCCTGGAACGCGGTGGGTAAGAAACATTAATTAAAGCATATCAAACCCTGGTCCCCGTAAAGTAGATTGGAAGCCCAGGAGAGCTCTGCGGGTTCTGATTTATACCATCCTTATTAGATAACAGAGACATTTCCAAAGAAGAGGCTCTTATCAATCATTCAGGGAGTATTTACTGAGCACCTACTGTGTACACATTCTAAGACTTGCTCAGAATGGTGGAAGAGAGGGAAAACCAGTAGGTGACCCCCACCAGTGTTGAGTGTAAAAGGAAGAGCTTAGAGTCCTCACTGAGGGTGAAGCTGCTCTGATCTGAGAGTGAGCTGGCAGTACAGAGGGTAGGGAGTTCTGTCCTGGCTGTTGTATACTTGCCCTCCTACCACCCACCACCCTATGCTTAGATGTGGAAGGGCTTCTTGTCCCTTCTCTGTGCCTTCCACAGAGAATTAGTGGAATAGCTGCCCTCCCTTTTAAGACTGGGGGTGGGGAGGAAAGTCTAGCTTCACAGGAAGGGGGCCCAGGGCTTAGTTCATTCCTATGAGTTGCTCCTGTTGATACAATCTGAGGCTGCATTAATAGAAGGAGAGCATCCACATGAAGAGAGGGGACACAGGAAGTCCTCTGGTCCTTATGTCTGGGCTACCTCATCTGGATGGCTAGGTTGCATGCTGGTATCACAGCAGTGGACTTCACACCTACTAGGCACACCCAGGGGACCGTGACATGTTTGGTGACAGGCACAGAAACTTATTGATCTTGTGAGAAATAGGTAACAGCCAAGGAACACTTATCAATGACAGGATGGGTGTCTTGCAATGCCTTATCAGGCTGGCCCATGAAAGAGTCCCACCTTGTAGTAGGACCGGAGCTATAAAGACACCGAAGACCCAGCCCATGAGAGCTAATAGTTCAGTAGGGAATGCTGCCAGGTAATCATTTCCACAGCTGCATGCCCACTGTGCTACGGGAGGGCAGAAAGAGGGGTGAGGGAAGAGGAGCAGTACTGACACCATATGTTCCAAGAGAACAGATTCCTTAACTCATACCAGACACAGCTGATGGAAGCAATGTGTATCTGACTGGGTCATCAAGCGTGCTCTTACCTCCACCGTGATGAAAACCTCCTCCAAGTGACTTGCAAAATTTTCCATCTCAATAATCTGCTTTTCCAATTTGTACATGTTTTTGTGAATTTCATCCTATCAAACAAAGGATCCCAAGAAGACATTAATGCTATGTTTTCTCTCTCTCTCTCTTTTGGAGAAGGCATTTTAGATTTATTCCCTGCCTACATACTTGAGATTCAAATGCAATATCCAGAGAAAGGAGGACTAGGGCGATCTATTTACCTTGGCACTTTCCAGTGCTTTACCGAGCGGGGTCACCTCATGCTCCTTGTGCTCAACAAGAACCTTCCCCGACGCTCTTACTGGAGTTTTGCAAGTGACACAGAAGACATCGGCAGCTTCTTCCTCGTCCTCCTCCTCTGGGATAACGTAGCACTCATACTCCTCACTGGCGTGGCCGTGGGTGTACCGATAGGCTTCCCGCAAGTCCCGGCAGTGGCCTGCCGAGCCCCATGCCCCGAAGCCCAGGTCCTCAGCCTTCGCAGCCTCGCCACTAAGCCTCCAATCTCTCTGCTCCCTCAGTGGCTCTCTCCCCATAATCATATAAGGAGCATACTCTGAAACCTCTATTCTGGGCCTGCTTTTGTCAATAAACTCATCCCCTAATTCGTGATCATCTTCAAGTCCATATAGATGGACAAGTTCATCCACTTCCTCTCCAAGGTCTCTCTGAGCCTTCCCTTGCATGGGCTGTCTTGGCTCATTGGTCATTTCGGCTTGAACTACTTCTCTTCTCATCTGAGTGTCTTCTTCTGGGAAGATCTGCAGTCTGTCTTCAGAGTCATACAGATCCATGTGACGAAAGTGGAAGTCCTTGGAAGCAGCGGGCCTGCCCAGCCCTGGTGCTTCTCCCGCCTCCCCCTCCATCGTAGCTCTGGGCAGCACTTCTGCACAAGCAGGATTCTTCCTGGACAGTTCTTAGTGGATACACTGGATCCTAGAACACAAAACCCCATTTATGAGAAGGTCGTTGCAGTAGATGGTCATTAGATTGGGCTCAACTTATTCACAATTTAAAACAAAAAATCATCTGAGCAGCTCAGTTGTAGTTTCACTTTAAACAATCTGTAAAGAAAGGTTTGCTTTCTACAGGAGGATGGGTTTCCTAAGCTTAAAAGAGACAGGAGAAATTATGAAAAAAAAATGAACACATAAATTGATTTGACTAACAAATGACCTGAAAAAACCTAAAAACCTAACAAATGACCTGAAAAAACCTAAAAATCTCAAAAGGCAAAATAATAGCAAGTGTTTCAGGCAATTATTATTAAACAAATTATATGAATTAATTGGAAAGAAAAATCTCAGTAGGTTACTGAGCAATGAGAATTTACAAAATAATTTCTTTTGTATATAATATTACCTGTACAAAAACATTTGGAAAATAGTTCATCCTTATGAGTAGCAGAGAACAAATAAGTCGATGCCATTTTGCCTTTTGATACCCAAGGCTGGGTAAGGGTCCAGTGAAGTGAGTACTCTTACATGTTGTTGGTTAGAATATGCACGGCCCCACCTTTCTGGAAAACAAGTGTGACAGCATGGATCAAGAGCCTTAAAAATGCTGGGCTTCCCTGGTGGCACAGTGGGACACGGGTTCGTGCCCCGGTCCGGGAAGATCCCACATGCCGCAGAGCGGCTGGGCCCGTGAGCCATGGCCGCTGAGCCTGCGCGTCCGGAGCCTGTGCTCCGCAACGGGAGAGGCCACAGCAGTGAGAGGGCCGCGTACCGCAAAGAAAAAAAAATACAGTGGAAAAAATTATTTCTATGTAAAAATGTCCACCAAAACCTTTTTTTATAATAGCCAAAAAAATTGTAAAGCGCTAATGATTAGGAGAATGGTTAAGTAAAATAGGAAATGTACACCCTGTAGAATATAATGTAGCCTTTAAAATATTAGGGAGAGCAAATGATAGCTTGGAAAAAGACTTACTGTATGATACTAAGTAAAATAAACAGAGTACTCATTATGTATAGACTATGAGGCCCACTATTTTAATGGAGGTACACAAAATCTAGAAAGAAAGAATAATAGTAGCAGTAAACACAATATTAATAGTAGCTACTACATATTGAGCACTTACTGTATGCTTTTTCTGTGATATAATATAATTGCTTTACAATGGTGTATTAGTTTCTGCTTTATAACAAAGTGAATCAGCTATACATATACATATATCCCCATATCTCCTCCCTCTTGCGTCTCCCTCCCACCCTCCCTATCCCACCCCTCTAGGTGGTCACAAAGCACTGAGCTGATCTCCCTGTGCTATGCGGCTGCTTCCCACTAGCTATCTGTTTTACATTTGGTAGTGTATATATGCCCATGCCACTCTCTCACTTCGTCCCAGCTTACCCTTCCCCCTCCCTGTGTCCTCAAGTCCATTCTCTAAATCTGTGTCTTTATTCTTGTCCTGCCCCTAGGTTCTTCAGAACCTTTTTTTTTTTTTTAGATTCCATAAATATGTGTAAGCATACGGTATTTGTTTTTCTCTTTCTGACTTACTTCACTCTGTATGACAGACTCTAGGTCCATCCACCTCACTACAAATAACTCAATTTCATTTCTTTTTATGGCTGAGTAATATTCCATTGTATATATGTGCCACATCTTCTTTATCCATTCATCTGTCGATGGACACTTAGGTTGCTTCCATGTCCTGACTATTGTAAATAGAGCTGCAGTGAATATTGTGGTACATGACTCTTTTTGAATTATGGTTTTCTCAGGGTATACGCCCAGTAGTGGGATTGCTGGGTCGTATGGTAGTTCTATTTTTAGTTTTTTAAGGAACCTCCATACTGTTCTCCATAGTAGCTGTATCAATTTACATTCCCACCAACAGTGCAAGAGGGTTCCCTTTTCTCCACACCCTCTCCAGCATTTATTGTTTGTAGATTTTTTGATGATGGCCATTCTGACTGGTGTGAGGTGATGCCTCATTGTAGTTTTGATTTGCATTTCTCTAATGATTAGTGATGTTGAGCATCCTTTCATGTGTTTGTTGGCAATCTGTATATGTTCTTTGGAGAAATGTCTATTTAGGTCCTCTGCCCATTTTTGGATTGGGTTGTTTTTTTGATATTGAGCTGCATGAGCTGCTTGTAAATTTTGGAGATTAATCCTTTGTCAGTTGCTTCATTTGCAAATATTTTCTCCCATTCTGAGGGGTGTCTTTTCATCTTGCTTATGGTTTCCTTTGCTGTGCAAAAGCTTTTAAGTTTCATCAGGTCCCATTTGTTTATTAAGAGAGTAGATCTTAAACGTTCTCACCACACACATAAAAGAAAGGTAATTATGTGAGGTGATGGAGGCTGTAACTAACCTTATTGTGGTAATTATTTTGCAATAAATATGTGCATCACATCATCACATGTATACCTTAATCTTACTTAAAGTTATATGTCAACTATCTCTCAATAAAGCTGGGGGTGGGGGAAGAAGAACCCCATTGCATAGAAGTAGTGTCTCACCACGAACATTTGCTTTGAGCTCTAGTACAACATCATGGGGGCAGGGGAGGGGAATGAGATGGAGGGCAATTAGATCTGGAAATAGAAGCTGAGAGGATGAGAGGGTCACACTTCCAGGGGCTTCTTACAGGCCTGCAGCAGCAGCAGGTCTTCCGAGCTTAAGAGCACTTCTGTATTCACTCCTAGCTCCTGGCTGCTCTCTCTGCTCCAGGGGTGTTACAGGTCCCACCTGGTCAGGCCAGAGTCTCAGAAGTCCTGCCCCAGCACGCTGTGGGGCAACACGGAGTGACCTGGGAGTTTGCACTCACACAGAGATCACAGGTGACCCCACCATGTTCAGAGGCTGTGGCGCTGGGCATCATCCTTGACACCGGCCCTGACTGTTCATGGGCCTGGAGGAGTGTGGATTCAGGTGGATTCAAGAGAACAGGACTGGAACTTCCCTGGTGGTCCAATGGTAAAGAAGCCACCTTCCAATGCAGGGGATGCGGGTTCGATCCCTGGTCAGGGAACAAAGATCCCACATGCCGCGGAGCAACTAAGCCCACACTCCACAACTACGGAGCTTGCACGCCTCAACTAGGGAGCCCGCATGCAGCAAACTACAGAGCCCACATGCTCTGGAGCCCACGTGCCACAACTAGAGAGAGAAAAGATCCTGCATGCCTCAACAAAGATCCTGTGTGCCGCACCTAAGAGCTGATGCAGCCAAAAATAAATTAAGTAAATAATAAAATAAATCTTTTTTTTAAAAAAAGAGAGAGAACAGGACTGCTGGATGCTGGGGGTCCAATGAACAAGACATGATTCCTGGTGGAAAGGAGGCCCCGGACAAGTGAATAAGTGATTGACCCATCTGGGCTGGTGCACAGCTTCTCAGAGACACCACTTGCCTCTGTCCTGGGACCCCAGGATACCTCCCCCTCTTAAAGCACAGGCTCCGGTCACATGGACCAAAATCACACAGTTTCCCTCTGTGGCTCCAGTATCACACCTGAGTGTCACCTTGTAGGCAGGAATCCTCCTTGAAACCATTTTGTCTCTATGGTCCACTGGCTGTGCACCCCATGGCTCTCCTCAGGAGAGTCCCTGCCTAGTGTAAGCACAGCACCACGCTGCTTTGCCCAGGAGGATGTGGAAAGTCTACACGTCCTGCATTCTGAGGGCTCCACTGCTGGCAAGTCCCAACTCCCCTGGGTATCAGGGAAGTTATCCCCCACCCCTCATATCCTAGCTCTACCTCCCCACACAGCCTGGCCTTCTCCAGTGGACATTGCTGTTCCTTCTGACCTCTCTCAGTATCCTTTCATGTAAGTCCCACACAAGGCCCTGACTCAGGCTGTTCTTCCTGCTGAGAGCTCCCCGCCCATCCACCATGGGGAGGACCACTGCGTTCCTAATAGCCATTAGTAACCCACTCCCATCAGCACCCAAATCAGAGACCGGGAGCTCATCCTTGACATCCTGAAATCTAACTAATGTCCAATTAACTCTGATTCTGGTTCTGTCTCCTCAATCTCCAGGTAACATCCCTTTACCCGCTCCCCTTACCTCTCCTTGAGGTCACCTTGGTCTGGATTCAGAAAGTCCTGTGTTTGCATTGTCTCTGCTACTTCCTAGCCGTGTAACCCTGGGAAAATCCTCTCTCTAGGCCTTACTTTCATGAGTCCGTGTAATGGGTTTATTAATAGTTTCTACCTCATAAAGTTGGCATTCAGAGGAAATAACGTGTGTACAGTGCTCAGCACAGTACATGGCTCAAAGTAAGTCTTCAATAGATGTTAGCTGCTGTTATTGTTGTTACTGTTACTATTATTGTTTTTATTACTAGGACCTCAGCGTCTCCCACCTGGGCTAGGTTAGAAGTCTCCCACCTGGTCACTCATGGAGGGGGAGGGCTGGGGTCAGAAAGGGAAAACCCACAGCGACCAGAGCAGTGTAGAATCACCTGTGGCCACAGTGGGATCATTCTGTCCCTTGAAGACAGCTGAAAATGGGAGAAGGCACCAAAGCAGAGCAGCCTCACATCCAGACACGGGCACTGGCTATGAGATCACCCCTTCTTACAGCAAGAGCTTCCAAGGAACCTGGGCAGAGATGTGAATTCTAAGGATGGAGGGTCCCTTGGAAAGCATATAACTCAATTTCCTGACTCTACGATGGCAAAACTGAGTCCCTGTGAGGAAAAATGGCTCACTGTGGCTGATGTCATTTAACAAGGATTGATCTGGGGCTACTCAGTATCCAGTGCCGTTCTGAGTGCTGGACTCAACCCAGGCAGGGAAAGAGTTGCATCTGGACCCATTTTCCCACAAAACCATACCACCTATGGGCTGAGGAGCAGCCCAGCCAAAAATAACACTTATATTTCCATGTGCTTACAAAAGGGAGAAAACCAGAATTCTGTGTTAGCAATAAATCATCCTGAGAAACTCTTTCAGCCTGTTGCTGGAATGTGAGACACTAAATCAAAGCGTTAAACAGGCAAGAAGACTGGAAACCACTGAGCACAGATGCTAATAAGAACAAATTCTTCCACGCCAGCATCTGCCCTGTGAATAAACCAACACAAACTGGTCTGGGACCTGGGTAGCAAAGGAGGAGTATTGCAACATACCCCACGGTTGACACTCCCTTTTCCCCTCAACATCCAGGCTCTTTCCATGTCTTAACAAAATGTTCACAATTGGGGGAGAAAGGAATATTAACAATAAATTTTCATTTTATAAATGTAAAGCCAAGGCTTAGAGAAATGTAATAAATCAAGTCTATAACGAATATATTAGCTGGGTAGCTTCTACTCTATGCAATTGATCCACAGTTTCAAAAAAAAAAGAAGACTTTTGCCTAAGTCTTATATGGGAGGTGTGTTCCTGTGCTTAATTAGAAAAGTCACCTCCCAAAAAGTTTTTTAACCTTTTATGGGTCATGGATATCCCTGAGAATCTACTGAAAGCTGTGAATTCTCTCCCCAAAAGTGAGCCCATGAGGGCACAAACATAATTTTGCTTACAATTTTAGAAGCTCACCAATGTAGCCCCTGGCAATTTCTCAGCCACAGCTAAAGAAACTTGCTTTAAAGTGTTAGCTGTATAGTTTTGCAAGATGGCTCAAATCAGCACAGCCCACACCTGAAAACTTTCTGTAGGAGGAGGGGGTATGCATAACAGATGAAAACTGATTACAAAGCTGTTTTTCAGTATTTGAATCAAAGCATAAAATTATCATTTGTCAGCATGCACACACAGATTCAAATAAAAGGTATTTAACAACCTGATACCATAGCCAAATGGTATCAACATTTAGGGTTCCAAACTGTTCTAACAAATGGACCCCTGTACTAAAAATACCCTAAAGACACACTGCAAGAATCACCAGCCTCTCTCTATCTGCATCTGAGGCTTTCACATCCCATACCAACACCACATTCTTGAATCCTTGCTCCAAGAAGGCACAGGAAATGTTCGCACTGTTTATTGCAATGTACACATCTGTCATTTAAGATGATATCTCTTCCCACCTAAAGGAAAGATACTGCATTGACACTCTGGTACTAAGTTACTGAGCTTCTAATATACAATTTGCATTTGAAGAATGCCTATCCAAAAACTTGCCTGTTAATTTAAGGATCCATAAATTCTTCTTTTAACTCGGAGGCTCTGGATAACTGCTAGAAAACTGCATCCGTGCTCAGCAGGCTTTCCCTCCCTGTGACCTCTGCGTGCCCCGCGGGCTACCCCTGCCTGTTTTAGCCCAGGCTTCTACAAGTGGGGCAGCAAAGGCAAGGGTAACACGAGCTGGCTCCGGCTGCAAATAGCAACAGGCCTTTCATGAGTGAAAGCCCAAATATAGACCTGCCCACTGCTGACTGCTCAAGTGTCACCAGGAGAGGTTACATGCTGTCCCCTGAGTTACTTCATTTACTGTGGGGATTGGAGTCCGGTGGCTCCACGGAGGGCCTGATGTATGGTCATGAATAGAGGGCTGGGGGCTGTCACAGCAAGGGCAGGGGGGTGGCTGCAGGCCACGCAGAGAAGGAGGACTTCTGAGAGTCCCCAGGCTGTGCACCTTCCACCTGGCCTGAGGGGCTTTTCCCAGAGTCTTTTGAATAAGCACAAATCTGAAGGTAGTCAAATGCAACTTAATTTTTTTTCTCCCACTATTCCTTGAACGTTTACTCATTTATTCCCCTCTCTGGATAAAAATCGAGCACACCCGTGACTTTCTGCTCCCTCTTAGGTAACACAGAGTCCTGGGGTCGCTTGAAGGCATAGTCTCCATTCAGTAAGGGAATGTACAGTCCAATACGTTAATTAAAAAGTCAAACTTAGAGGACTTCCCTGGTAGTGCAGCGGTTAAGAATCCGCCTGCCAATGCAGGGGACACGGGTTCCAGCCCTGGTCCAGGAAGATCCCACATGCCGCGGAGCAACTGGGCCCATGCACCACAGCTACTGAAGCCTGCGTGCCTAGAGCCCATGCTCTGCAACAAGAGAAGCCACCGCAATGAGAAGCCCGTGCACCGCAACAAAGAGTAGCCCCTGCTCACCGCAACTAGAGAAAGTGCGCACGCACAGCAACAAAGACCCAACGCAGCTGAAAATAAATAAATAAATAAATTTTTAAAAAAGTCAAACTTAGTTTAGCCAGCATCAAAATCTTCTCCCCTCCCCAGCTGAGGCCTCTGTAACTGGAAGTCTGCCCTGGGAAAGGAGGGGATGAGGTCGGCCTCTTGTTCCCACACCTCCTCCCTTAGCTGCTGGTTTGTTTGCCAGGGGCAGGAGGCGCTAAGGTGATAAGACAGCTCCTATCTGAGTTGGTGCCACAGAGGGTGGGTGCTAGCTTCTGGCTCTCTGGGGCAGGCAGGTGCTTAGAGCACTCTCTGTCTCTCTGAGCTTTTGTATATCTCTAGGGTTTACCATGATAAGCCCTTTCCCCTGGAGTTCCCACGACCAGGCTGAGAACCCCTCTATTCCAGGGGGTCCCTTGCACTCCTCCTCCAGGCCCTGGTGGGCCACCTCCAAGATTTCTCAAATGAGGTCTCCTGACCCATGCAGCTGGTTCTCTCAGGCAGGATCTAGGTGACTCCTTGCTGGCTCTGTCGTCCTGCTGGCCCACATCTGGATATTGGGATGTAGGCTCCATCCTTGGTCCTGGCAAACTCTGGGGTGCAGACAATTCCAATGCAGCCACTCCCCCTGGCTCTGCCACCAAAGCAGCCAATCTTTTCTCCTCAGGCCACCATTGGCCCACTTGCAGGAAATACAGCGAGCTACCTGAAGGGTCCCTTTGAAGACCCCACACTGGGCTTGGGGATAGAGGGTGGGGCTTCCAACTCTCCCCATCCAGTCCAACAATAGCTCTCTCCAGAAAAATCGCTCCACCAGTCTCCCTCTCAAATACCCTCTTTTCTTCACTCTGATCCCTTTTTATTTTCTTCCACTGGTGGAGGGCATGAATTGGGTTCTGGACCATTTCCTTGAAAAGTTTGCATGTGGTGATTTGATCTCAGAATTTTACATCTATTGCTTTTTGAAACCTTAATCAAAATTTCATTTTTAAAACACTGTTACTGCCAGTTATCTATACAATAAAAATATTGGAAGCCAAATAAAATATCAAAAGCAAACAATTTGAAAGAATAAATTATGCAAAGATATATGTACAAGAATGTTCACCACAGCATTATCTATATTGGCAGAAAATTGAAATTAATCTATTCCTACCAATATAGAATTCTTTAAATAAATCACAACACTGTCAACTCAGTTTTGGCAAGTATTAAAAATAATGATGTAGATACCTTTTTTAATTAATTAATTTATTTATTTTTGGCTGCGTTGGGTCTTCGTTGCTGTGCGCAGGCTTTCTCTAGTTGTGGTGAGTGGGGGCTACTCTTTGTTGTGGTGCACGGGCTTCTCATTGCAGTGGCTTCTCTTGTTGCAGAGCATGGGCTCTAGACACGTGGGCTTCAGTAGTTGTGGCACACAGGCTTCAGTAATTGTGGCACGCAGGCTTCAGTAATTGTGGCTCGCGGGCTGTAGAGCGCAGGATCAGTAGTTGTGGCGCACAGGCTTAGTTGCTCCGCAGCATGTGGGATCTTCCCAGCCCAGGGCTGGAACCCGTGCCCCCTGTATTGGCAGGCGGAATCTCAACCACTGTGCCACCAGGGAAGCCCAATGCCTTTTTTTTTTTTTTTTTTTTTGCGGTACACGGGCCTCTCACTGCTGTGGCCTCTCCCGTTGTGGAGCACAGGCTCCGGACGCGCAGGCTCAGCGGCCATGGCTCACGGGCCCAGCCGCTCCACGGCATGTGGGATCCTCCCGGACCAGGGCGCGAACCCGTGTCCCCTGCATCGGCAGGCGGACTCTCAACCACTGCGCCACCAAGGAAGCCCCAATGCCTATATTTTTAATGTGGAAAATGTCCACAATATATTTGTAAGTAGGAAGAGTATGCAAAATATTATTACAATATAATTATATATATATACACACATATATATATACACACACACACAAAATGAAAGCAGGGTTTATCTTTTTTGAGTTATTTTATTTATAGCTTTGATTCGTCCATTTTATAATAATTATATATACCTTTTATTACTTTTTAAAATTATTTTTTATTGTAAAATAATATGTAATACTTGGCTGAGAAAAAAGCAAATACTACAAAAGAACCATAAAGTAAATGTAAACCAGTCATGCATCCTGGTAACAACAATTATTAGGTTTGGTGTATACTTTTCCACATTTTTTCTAAGAATATATACATTTATTCCCCTTTCACAAGAAATAAAATTTTCTTTTATAATTAGAAAGTCTGCTATTTTCATTTTGAAAAAGCAAATAATTTAGAAAGACTAATAGAAATAAGATTATAAAACAAAACCAGTAAAGACATACTGTAAAGAATATTCAAAGATATTAAAATAGACTATTAAAGAATTATAAGAAATCATATTAGATAAAATGATATATTAAAAAACAGTTTGAGGAAAAATAAATCACTTCAGCTAGAAGGTTATCTCTCCAGGAGGACTGGGTGACAGCCAGAGTAGCTATTGGGAATCCAAGAACCCATAGCCCCACCTCTCCTCGACATTAAAGGGAGGGACCTTCAGATAGAGGAATCTTTAGACCTTCAAGCTACATTCCACAGAGGCTGCTAGATGCCTTGGGATTATCTTGGGGGGGGGGGGGTAGAGATGCCCCTAACCAAAGCTTCAGCCTGGCCCTGGTTTTTTTCTTTTGGGGGGGGCGAGGGGGGTTGTTGTTGTTTTACCTTGGGCAATAATAGCAAGTACAAATCTGATTCCTGGCGTTCCCAGCTCAAAAACTTCAAAAGCCCTTTCACTAGTTCCTGAATCAAGCCCTCACAAACCGTGTTTTGATGAAGGGTTCCTTCCCCGCTCCCTGGACTTCTCGCTCCTCCCCCTCGGTCCTCCAACCCCACTACCCCTCTAGCAGTGCTCTCACAGGACGGGAGCTGACATGTACTGTATTTCTGTCTACACTGTACATTTCCTGGGTAGAGCCCTGTGCTGTCTTATACCCTGTTGTATGAACAGGTTCAGCTCCAACCCACACTCCATCCCTACCTGCAAACTACACCTCCTGATCTCCGTAAACAGGTCTTCAATAGCCAGGTGGTCTGAAGTGTCTAATTGCCTAAGTGTCTGTGTATCTTTTTTTTTTTTTAACATCTTTATTGGGGTATAATTGCTTTACAATGGTGTGTTAGTTTCTGCTTTATAACAAAGTGAATCAGTCATACATAAACATGTCTGTGTATCTTAAGAAACGTTTCTTTTCTGGGTCTCAGTTTCCTTATCTCTAAAATGACGTGTTAGAACACCGATTATATTTAAACATGTTGGTTGGGAGCTGGGATGCTTTGAAGGCGGAGGGACTGTACGTTTTTTGTATGCCCCCTCCGCGCCTAGCCTCCCAAAACAGGCACACAGCAAACATTCCATAAAAGCTTGTTGAATTGATACCAATAAGCTTGTGGCTTCTACCCAGTAATAGAAGACCAAGTCAGCTAGCTGGGTTTGCGTTCTCAAGAGGTTCACAGTTTAGTGTAGGAGGCTAAGACAATAACTCGTTCATTTAACAAATATTTTTTTCAACGTCAGTGTGTACACAGGTGGAAAAGGTGAGGCAAGAGTGATCATTCCGGGCTCCAGACGAGGTTGCGACATTGATTGATTCGGAGCGGCGACCTTCTGACCTTTTCATTGGTTGTCGCGAACCCTCCCTTCTATCACCCAACCAATCCCGGAAGCGTGCTGGAAGCCTCACAGGCCGCGGGCAGCCAATCAAAAGTGCCGAGGGTTGCGGCAGCTGGGGTGCTGACGCCGATTTCAGTTCAGCGAAAAATGACGCGGTCCGGACAGTCCAGTGGCTGGGGGTGCAGGGAGACCAGGCTCCGGCGAGCCGAGCTCTCCGGGCGCTGACCGCCGGCGGTCATGGAGGACGAGCAACCCGACAGCTTGGAGGGCTGGGTGCCGGTCCGCGAGGACCTCTTCGCCGAGCCCGAGCGGCACCAGCTGCGCTTCCTCGTGGCCTGGAACGACGTGGAGGGCAAGTTCGCTGTGACTTGTCACGACCGCACGGCGCAGCGGCGGCGGCGTAAGGGGAGCCAGCCCGGGCCCGAGCTGGTGTCCGAGCCCGTGTCTGAGGCCGCCGCGCCCCCGCCCAGCTGGGCAGGCCTGCTCTCGGCCGCCGGGCTCCGCGGCGCGCACCAGCAGCTGGCGGCGCTGTGGCCGCCGCTGGAGCGCTGCTTCCCGCGGCTGCCGCCGGAACTGGACGCGGGCGGTGGCGGGGCCTGGGGCCTGGGGCCCGGTCTGTGGACGCTGGTATGGCCGGCGCGCACGGACCTCGGCGAGGCGGCGCTGCAGGAGCTGTGCGGGCAGCTGGAGCGCTACCTGGGCCAGGCGGCCGACGCCTGCGGCGGCGCCGCGGTGCGCGACGCGCTCTTCCCCGCCGAGGGATGCGCGGCCGACTGCGAGAGCCTGCGCGAGTTCCGGGAGCGGGTCCTGCGCGCGCGGCGGGACGAGGCGGGGGCGCGGCTGCGCCAGGTACGCGCCCGCCGGGCCGTCGCCCGGTCCTTCTGCCTCTCGGTTGAGCCTCGGGCCCTTTTCCAGGTTGGGACGAGTGCGAGAGGGGGGGTCCTTCCGCAGACCAGCGCGGGGAAGGAGCAGGTTAACAGCGTGATGCGCGGAAGGGCTAGCAGCCTCGCAGGTGCTCTTCACCTGTCGGGGAGCATCAAGGGGAATTCCGCGGAAGCCCCGTGGGGCCTATAGCGAGAGGACTAAGTTAAATCAAAGTTTAATCGCAGTTAGGAGCCAGGGTAGGCCCTTAAACCTTTCCCCTGAAGATGCTGGTGGAGCTGGCTGTTTTGACAGGAAGTGCCAGAGAATACTGAAAGCAAAACTAGAAATATCCCATCCGTGTAGGAAATGACAACACAGACTGAAGGTAAACACTGACAGGTTCTGTGTATGAGGGAAGACCGATAATGGAGACAAAATGTTTTAGAGGATGAAGGTGCTTCTAGGACACAGGTTTTTTAGGTGATAAAGACTCGGTCAAGTGGACAGCCGACAGGATGTGAGCTGTCTTCATCAGTGTGGAACAGCAGCAACGTGAGTGCAATTTTAAGCTTGAAAGAGGTAATTAGCGAGATGGAACAATTCATTTTTTGAGTGGTAAGCTTACAGAACTGAAGGGGATTCACAAATTCACCAAAGGGTTTAAGAGAAAAATATGGCTCATATATCCACAACCAGCTGACTCTCCTGAGTCAAGATTTAGTGCTCTATCCCACACCCTGACATGCCTCTTGCTCGCCTTTTTCTCATTATACGCTGTACTTAATCTGAATGATTTTTCTCTGCCTTCATTTGAGGAGGGGGAGGTGTAAGAGAACAATCCAGCCACATTTCAAAATCTTAATTATATCCTCTCAAGCTAAATATAGAATGAACTTTTTTTTTTTTTTTTTTTTTGGGGTACGCGGGCCTCTCACTGTTGTGGCCTCTCTCGTTGCGGAGCGCAGGCTCCGGATGCGCAGCCTCAGCGGCCATGGCTCACGGGCCTATCCGCTCCCGGCATGTGGGATCCTCCCGGACCGGGGCACGAACCCGTGTTCCCTGCATCGGCAGGCGGACTCTCAACCACTGCGCCACCAGGGAAGCCCCTAATTTCACTTTTAATGTGAGGAAACCACAGAGCAGTTTCAGGCCAGTCAATTTTATCTTTTTTAAATTTATTTTTGACTGTGTTGGGTCTTTGTTGCTGCACGCGGGCTTTCTCTAGTTACCGCCAGCCGGGGCCGCTCTTTGCAGCGGTGCGAGGGCTTCTCACTGCAGTGGCCTCTCGTTGCAGAGCACAGGCTCTAGGGGCCCAGGCTTCAGGAGTTGTGGCTTGCGGGCTCTAGAGCACAGGCTCAGTAGTTGTGGCACATGGGCTTGGTTGCTCCGTGGCATGTGGGATCTTCCAGGACCAGGGCTCGAACCTGTGTCCCCTGCATTGGCAGGCAGATTCTTACCACCAGGGAAGCCCAACTTTATCATTTTGAATCAGACAGTCTTTTATTTTTTAGACACCAGTTTCTGACAGAAGTGGTTTTTCCTTAAACTAACATATGTTACTATTGTAAAAGTTATACGTTACCCAAGTTGAAGTTCATTCAGAGGTACTATGGCACCAGTATAGTTCATACTGTTAGGCTAGCTGTTGACACTTGTGTGGTTCACCTGTTTACGTGTAACAGGTGGGCAGAGGAGGGCTTAAATATAAAATATACTGCATCCATGGAAGTGTATGTGATCATCTTAATACTCAGCTCATATTTAGAACAGGAAAGCAATTGATTCTAGAATTAGACCAGTTGCCAATATTGCTAGTGTATATAAAGTGAAGCTGAATGGTTTGAATTCTGAATAGTCTAAGCAATAAGACTGAAAAGTATCAGTTGTCTTAAGTTTACTTTTTTGTGTGTTTTAATATTTTTCAGGGAAACTTTTTTTTAATCCTATTATTATCACCTGGATAAAATGTCAGCTGAACATAGATCACTTTATCCTTAAGTGGAGGGAAGGAAATAGAAGAATTTAAGGTTATTGACTGGGGAAAAAAAGTCTATACTATTACTTGATTTTATTTCTCTTCTCCTGGGGGGTAAGGTAATTTCTTACCAAATGAGTTTATCTAGATTATAAATGCTCAGTTTATTTTCTGTCCTGCCTCAGAAGAAGCACTCTGCAGAGGCTAGAGCCACATTTGTTATGCTAACTGAATCTGCTGGGGGTTTGGTGGCAATATTAACCTGGGGGAATTAAGAGAGTTGGCATGCTGGAGAAGTACTTGGAGGCATTTCTGTGTCCTTATGAGCTTTTAAAAAAGGAGTACATCCTCACAAAACCTTTATGGTCGGAAAAGTGATGAAATATATCCTCAGTCTACCCCCTATTTGATGCCTTTTTCTGGTCCTTTTCTCTGAGTACTTAGAGGAAACATAGTTAAGATAAAATTTTCAACTCTGCATCCTCCTCCACCTCCCACTTATTATTATAAAAGTCCCCAGGGCTTCCCTGGTAAGTCCCCAGTTACTAAACAGTCTTCAAAAGCACAGTGCTGAATGATTGATTATAGTAATAATAATCTACTGTGGATATACCATGATTTATTTAACCATTCTTACTGGGCACTTTGGTTGGAGAACAATAGCATTTTCATGTTTAATCAGTATTTTTTTTTTTTTTTTTTGCGGTACGCGGGCCTCTCACTGCTGTGGCCTCTCCTGTTGTGGAGCACAGGCTCTGGACGCGCAGGCTCAGTGGCCATGGCTCACGGGCCCAGCCGCTCCGCGGCATGTGGGATCCTCCGGACCGGGACACGAACCCACGTCCCCTGCATCGGCAGGCGGACTCTCAACCACTGCGCCACCAGGGAAGCCCTTAATCAGTATTTTAAATTGACGCATTAAAGTTTAGAACATTCAGGTTTCTTTAGCTTTGTTGGTTTGGTATGATCTTATAAATACTGTCCACACGTGAGCTTTATTTACATTTTGCCTTCTAGGTGCTTCAAGGGCATGAAAAAGCCAACACCATGGTAGCATTAATGAAAGTGTATCGAGAGGAAGATGAAGCATACCAGGAATTAGTTACTGCTGCAACCATGTTCTTCCAGTATTTACTGCAGCCATTCAGGGATATGCGAGAACTTGCAACTTCATGTAAGCTTGCTATTTTGGTACGTTTTCTTTATATTTTTACTTTATGAGATTTATTCTGTATCGTATACTATTTCTTCAGTTGCATTTAAGATTCAATCTGTGTTTCCACTTCGGGTTTACTCTATATTTAGTTATATTGTAGATATATTGAATTTATTATTTTTTAAATTGATTTCAGATGAAGACATTTTACATCGGTCGTCTTAATACATTAAGATTTCTGCAGATTTTCAAGGGTTACACACTTTCTTTGCTGATGACTTTTTTTTTTAATTTTAATTTTAATTTTTTGGCTGCATTGGGTCTTCATTGCTGCACGCAGGCTTTCTGTAGTTGCAGCGAGCGGGGGCTACTCTTCATTGCGGTGTGCGGGCTTCTTATTGCGATGGCTTCTCTTATTGCGGAGCACCGGCTGTAGGCACGCGGCCTTCAGTAGTTGTGGCGCATGGGCTCAGTAGTTGTGGCTCGTGAGCTCTAGAGTGCAGGCTCAGTAGTTGTGGCGCATGGGCTTGGTTGCTCCGTGGCATGTGGGATCTTCCTGGACCAGGGATCGAACCTGTGTCCCCTGCACTTGGCAGGTGGATTCTTAACCACTGTGCCACCAGGGAAGTGATGACTTGTTTTTGATGTGTTGCTTATTTACTTTAGCTTATTTTCAGCCTCTAAGGACACATGCAGACTTCTGAGAAATAGGATGAAAATTTAAATAGCAAGGCCCTGGATTGTAATTCAGTAAATTAAATTTTAGTAAATGCTGTCATTGCTCTTATTTCATTGAGCCATGGAACACTAGTTAGAATAAGCATTATCATTCCAGTGTTATAAATGAATCTGGAACCAAGGTGGGTGGGGAGGTTCAGTAGCTTTCTCTGGTTCTAAACCAGCTGGAATCAGAAGACAGCAGAGATCTCTTGATCTCTGCCCCCTGCACTGGGCCATCCTTCCACACATGCACTCATGGCCACTGCCGGGCTACCATAAAAATGGTATCATGTTTAGATGAAACTCATGCCAGCCTAACCTGTGGAGAAAGTTGTTCTGTTCATTATTTTGCAAATCTATTATTTGGATTGTCTTTACTTCCTGTGTATATTTTTTCTTTCTCTAAATAACAGCTGTACTGAGATATAATTCACAGACCATATAATTCACCTATTTAAAGTGTACAATTCAGTGGTTTTTAGTATATTCAGAGTTTTGCAACCACCAGCACTAATTCCAGAACATTTTCATCTCCCTGAAAAGAAACTCCATATGCATTCCCCATTCCCCCCCAACTCCAGGCAACCACCCATCTGCTTTCTGCCTCTAAATCTCCCTGTTCTTGACATTTCATATCGTATGGAATGATTTGTGTCTGGCTCCTTTCATGTAGCATCAGGTTTTCAAGTTCCATCCATGTTGTAGTGTGTATTAGAACTTCATTTTTTTCATTGCCAAATAATGTTCATTATATGCACATAGCACATTTACATATCCATTTAGCAATTGATGGACATTTGTAACTTTCCACTTTTGGGCTATTATGAATGTTGCTATGAATATTTGTGTACAGGTTTCTATGTGGACATATGTATTCATTTTTCTTGGATATATGGATATGCTGGACCCTACAGTAACTCTGTTTAACCTTTTGAAGAACTGCCAGACTATTTTCCATAAATGCACCATTTTACACTCCTACCAGCAGTTAGTGAGGGTTCCGATTTGACCACATCATCGTCAACACTTGTTATTGTCTGTCTTTTTGATTATAACCATCCTAGTAGATGTGAAGTGGTATCTCATTGTGGTTTTAATTTACATTTCCCTGATGGCTAACCTGGGTATATTTCTTATGTCACTAAATTATGCTTGGTAGAAGAATTGGATACTAGATGACGTAGTATATGTCACGATCATTCATGTTTTAGGTTACTGTATTACTTTTGCCCTTCAGAAAAGAATCTCACTATTGAAAAGCTTCCTGCCATGTCCCTAAAAGAAACCACGGCAACAGCTAACACTTGAGTGTCATGTACCAGGCTTTTGCTGAGTGCTTAACAATACAGATCTTATTCAAACAATCGAGTATCATTATTAATAGAGAAACATAACTTGACAGCATTCCCTTACAGAAAAAGTTATTTGAGTAATACAAAGTAAAAGTAGGGTTTTTTCCCTTTATACTTCAGAGTATCCCTTTGTCATCCAAAGGATGCACCACTTAGAGCCTTATTCATACTCAGTAAGGAACTGATGAATGAGTGAAGTTTAATTGACTATGTAGTAGTAATAAAAGTAGCTGAAATAATCCGTGTGACCAATTTCCTTTCGATTTCCTAATGGCTCTACGTTACTATTCCCTTTTACTAATACAACTTTCCCTTCTTTCTATAGAAGTCCTTGGATGAGGATGGTCTGGGTCCTAAAAGGATAGTTGCCCTGCAGAAGGAAGCCCAAGAATGGACCAGACGGGCTGAAGAAGCTATAGTCTCGATTCAAGATATTACAGTGAATTATTTTGAAAAAACAGTAGAAGCATTAGCAGGTAATAATTTAAAATGCTATACTAAGATACATGTAATTTTCATTTCATTCGGAGAACATCTGAGTGCCTCTTAAGCACCAGGTTCTGTATTTTTTAGGTACTGGGGATTCAATATAAGGAAAAGCGTAAACAGCCACTGTACAGTCAGGTGAAGGGAGAAAAACCTTAATTATATTAATTATATATTCATTCAAACACATGGAAAATGGCATTGGCAACAAGCCACATGAAGAAGAGAAACATGGGGCTCTGAGAGCTTAGGAGAGAGAAATTAGGCCCAATCAGAGTGGCCAATGAAGGCCTCTGAGAAGTGGCACTTGCCCTGATATCTGAAGGGTAAATGGAAGTGGAGAAAGCAAAACAGTGAGGGAAGAGTGTTCCACACAGGGAAGAGTGTTCCAGGGGTAGCATTTGCAAAGGCCCTCTGGTTTTTGGGAGCTTGACAAGTCTGAGGAACTTGGGAAGTATGCCAAGTGTGAGGAAGCCATGGGCTGGAGCACAGTCCAGGCACACCTCATGTCATAGCTCACTTCACTGCACCGCACTTTACTGCACTTCACAGATGTTACGTTTTGTACAGATTGAAGGTCTGTGACAGTCCTGCACTGAGCAAGTCTGTTGTAAAATAGCAAGTGCTGTTTTCCCAACAGCAGTTGCTCACTTCGTGTCTCTGTCACGTTTTGGTAATTCTCCTAATATCTCAAACTTTTTCATTATTATTATATTTTTTATGGTGATCTGTGATTAGTGATCTTTGATGTTATTATTCCAAAAAGATTACAACTCACTGAAGGCTTAGATGATGGTTAGCATATTTTAGTAATAAAGTATTTTTAAATTAAGGTATGTGTGTGATCTCAGATGGCCTCAGCCTGCAGCAGCTTGACGCAGGATTTCGGTTCCCCGGCCAGAGATTGAGATCAGGCCGTGGCAGTGAGGACGCTGAATCCTAGCCACAAGACCACCAGGGACCAGTGGCCAGTGACAAAGCCCTGGCCTTGTCAGCTGTGTAGAAATGAATTTCCACATAGAGACAGAAAGTAGTGAAGCAAGTAAAGTGTTTATTAGAAGGAAAAAGAGGACAGTGACTGTGGATAGACACACGGGTGGGCTCAGAGAGAGTCGCACCCTCGTGGTAGTCTGAATCACTTTTACGGGGCATTTCTTCCTTTGACCAGTCATCTTGCTTTGCCTGGTTCTGAGTCTGTATTTGGTATATCTCAGGATCCTCCCGTGTGTGTGCGCATCTCTTAGCCAAGATGGATTCTAGAGGCCTAGGGTAGGTTGACATCACTTACTATGAGGTGGCGCCCCCTCCCTTTTTGACCTCCAAGGAGCCTTTCTGTGCATGTGTAGTCAGGAAGTTCTCCTTGACTTTGAGAATGAGGAATATGTGGTCTTTTATCTCTTATCTGGTAAGGGCCCAGACTCCTCCATCATCCTGCTTTTTTTTCAAAAAATTTTTTAATTTTTGGCTGCGTTGGGCCTTTGTTGCTATGCACGGGCTTTCTCTAGTTGCAGCGAACGGGGGCTACTCTTAGTTGTGGTGCACAGGCTTCTCATTGCAGTGGCTTCTCTTGTTGCGGAGCATGGGCTCTAGGCATGTGGGCTTCAGTAGTTGTGGCACACGGGTTTAGTAGTTGTGGCGCACGGGCTTAGTTGCTCCGTGGCATGTGGGATCTTCTTGGACCAGGAATCGAACCCGTGTCCCCTGCATTGGCAGGTGGATTCTTAACCACTGTGCCACCAGGGAAGTCCCCATTATCCTGCTTTTATGGAGTTTCTGCTATTACAGAGTTTCTGTCCACAGGGGAGAAACTGTGTAGTCTGGGGCCCGTCTATCTCCTGCCTCAAGTATACATTGTTTTCTTAGACATAATGCTACTGTACACTTAATAAACCACAGTACAGTGTAAACATAACTTTTATACGCAATGGGAAACCAAGAAATTCATGTGAATCACTTTATTGTGATATTCGCTTTATTGTGGTGGTCTGGAACTGAACCTGCATTATCTCTGAGGTATGCCTGAATGGAGAATGTGGTGTGAGATAATGCCAGCAAGACAGGCAGGGATGAGACCATATGATCTTGTGGGCTGGGTGAAGGACTTTGATCTTAAATCATTGTTGATAGTAGACCCAAATAGCAACAACTTATTGTCTGTCAGTTTGTTGAACTATAGTACATTTATAAAATGGAATGCCATGTAGCAGTAAGCATGATTCTCTATAACTATTTTTATGAATAGCAAGAGTTCCCTGATATATTAAGTGAAATAAAAAAGATATAAAGCAGAATGATGATCCTGTGGGGGGGTTTTTTGTTTGTTTGTTTTGGTCAAACTATGTCTTCCTGTCTGTCTAGCTAAACATAGAAATAGTCTAGAAGTATATGCACCAAAATATAAGAAGCAATTGCTTTAAGTAAGTGAGATTCATGATTTATTATTTTCTTTTTTTAAATGAAGTTATCTAAAATTTTATACCAATAACCATGCATTATTTTTATGACAATAAAAATTCACTAAAATCCAAGAATTTTTCTTTTAAAAGGGATGTTTTGCAGGTAACATGGGAGGCAATAAACAAAGAATTAGTTCAGGATAAATTTTTCTGTTTTTAATGAGTTGTAATTATGTTTTATTTTATTAATTACAATACAACAGGAATGCAGAAACAAATGGCACAGGATGAGAAGAGATTTGGCCAGGCTGCCTGGGCCACAGCAACTCCCAGGTTAGAAAAACTCAAGCTGATGTTAGCTCGGGAGACTCTGCAACTCATGAGAGCCAAAGAGTTGTGTTTCAGTCACAAAAGAGCTGAAATTCAGGGAAAGGTGAGACAAAGATAAGTGAAACTTTCTTTTAAAAATATACTTTTATTTTAGGTAGAATCTTTCTTTCCAGGCATTGTGAAAGAGCTTCCTTTCTTTGCTTATTCCAACACCATCTTCCAGTAGATAAGAATTTGCAGACTGTGGAAGGTTGGCCGTGAAGTTTCCCTTTGGTCAAAATGTTTGTGAAATATTATTTTTTTAAATTGTTTATTTATTTATTTGTTTTTGGCTTTGTTGGGTCTTCATTGGTGCGTGCAGGCTTTTTCTAGTGGTGGTGAGCGGGGGCTACTCTTCCTTGCGGTGCGCTGGCTTCTCATTGCGGTGGCTTCTCTTGTTGCGGAGCACAAGCTCTAGGCATGTGGGCTCAGTAGTTGTGGCTCACAGGCTCTAGAGCGCAGGCTCAGTAGTTGTGGGGCATCGGCTTATGCTCCACGGCATGTGGGATCTTCCTGGACCAGGGATCGAGCCTGTGTCCCCTGCACTGGCAGGCGTATTCTTAACCACTGCGCCACCAAGGAGGTCCCTGTTTGTGAAATATTATATTGTAGGATTCACTTGACGATAACATCAAACTCAGTACTGATGTAGTACTTTAAAATCAATCAAGTACTCAGTAGTTTAAAATCAATCAAGCCGTGTTTTCAGCACAATTTTAGAATAATCAAAGAGGTGCTTTATCCTAGAAGCATAGTCACTTAATTTTTTTCCTGTAACATTATGACTTTAAAGCAGAAAACATTTGTAAATACCTCATTGCCGTTTATTTTTCTCAAAACCTAAATGTTTTCATATATTTCAGGGATGAGATAAAGTATTTGTGACAAACATTGAAGAAGGCATTTTTATCCCATTAAATGAAATGGAAAAGTGTTTCTTCTCTATTTGCTTTTTTTATATTTGATATTGAGCAAGGAATAGAAAATAACTTGAATGCTTGTAAAGTTTGCCTTTAATGTACTAATTATTTTAACTTGCTCTTATTTTTTTTCATGAAAACAAGATAGAAGATCTTCCAGAACAAGAAAAAAAAATAAATGTTGTAGACGAATTAGAAATACAATATTATGAAGTTCAGTTAGAACTATACGAGGTTAAATTTGAGATATTAAAATATGAAGAAATACTGCTTGTTACACAGTTGGACTCTATTAAAAGACTTATAAAAGGTAAAACATATATTTAAATGTATATATGCTTAAATTACACATTCAAGGAAATACAGATCATATTATCAATTATTGTATATTGTCTAATATATCTGAAATTTTCTAACAAAGTTTCCCTTTAGTACTTTATTATTCAAATAATATATTCATTGGTAAACACACAGCAAAACAAAGGGAAACTATTATTACCCCAGTTAAATCGTTTAGAGATACTTAGGCTCTATAGCTTTGTAGCCTTTTTTGTATGCTGATGTTTATAAATCTTTCAATTTCTTAAACCAGAACTATGTATCCTGTTCAGTAACCTCTTTTTCACTTAATACATAATAATCATTCTTCCATTTCAGTAAGTAATAAAACCATCAAAAATTTTAATGGCTGCATAGTATTCCATTGTATAGACATGCAGGGATTTCCAGTTTTTCACTGTTGTGAACAGCATTGTAGTGAAGAACCTTCCTTTACACATGTCTTTGTGTATACAACAGATTATTTCCTTGGAATAAATTTCTAAAGATGGAATCAGGTCAAGGACAATGCATGTTTTACATTTTGACACATACTTGTTAAAAAAAAACTACAAGAATCATTTGATATGCATTTTTCTGCACCTCTATTATTTTCTAAATTTCTAAATTTCATTCTACATAATGGCCCTCTAGACAGGTTGTACAAAATGATGCTCCCATCAGCTGATTATAAAATAGCTTTTCCCCCATACTTATTCATTTAAATTCTCACCTACTTGAGAGCAAAAAATGGCATCTTCTAATTTTCATTTATTTAATCACAAGTGATGTTGAACGCAATTTTGTATGTTTACTGGCCATTTGTATTTCATTTATTCATGGCCTATTCATGGCCTTTGACCATTTTTCTTTGGAACATTCCCTTTCTATATTAGAGATGTTATTCTATTATCTGTCATATGTTGCAAATAATTTCTCTGTCATTTGCTTTTTCTTGCCTTGTAGGAATATTTAATTATTATGAAGTCACCTCTATCAGTCTTCTGCTTTGGTGTTATACCTCCTTATCCCAAAATTATATCAGTATTTATTTATGTTTTATTTCAGTATTCTTATGATTCTGTTTTTAAAAACATTTGGCTCTTTAATCCAGGTGAAATTTATTTTGATGTGGGGTAGGAATCTAACTTTTCCCCCCAAATTGTTAGCAGTCCCAATCACTAGTTTTTAAAAACATTTTCCCCTGTTGCTTTGCTTTGAGTTTTACCTGTCTCATATCCAGAATTATCATATTTGTTTTGATCTATTTATGAATTGTTATTTTCTTTCACTGATTTGTGAGTGGCTTCTGGTGCCAGTACCATGCTGTTTCTATTATTGTACCTTGGAGGTACATTTTAGTATCAGGTAAAGCAAGTACTTCCCTCATTACTCTACTTTTCCAAAAATTTTCTGACTTCTCTCACTCCTTTATTCTTCCAGATGAACTTTAGAATCATTTTGGCAAGTTCAAAAAAACCCCCAAAACTCGGAATTTTTATTGGGATTGCACTTAACATTAGAGATAATTTGGGGAGAATTGTCATCTTTTCAATTTTGAATCTTCCCATCCAAGAACATGGTATGTCTCTCCATTTACTTAAGTCTTTTTTTCCCTAAAGTTCCTCCAAGTTTAGTTATTTTCTTCATATAGATCCTGAACATTTAATTTAATCCTAGATATTCAAAAAACTTTACAGTAGCTTCACGTTATAAGCATTTTACATATTTAGGAAAAACTTCTATTAGAAAAAAGTTAATCTGGAAGGATGCATGCCAAACTGTCCATGTTTTCCTCTGGGAATAAGATGCCAAAGAGTTGGTGAAGGAAGAGGGAAATTTCACTTTTTATTTTGTGTACTTCTGTAGGGCTTGAATTTGTTACAGTTAGCATGTATTTTTAAAAAATCAATATGTAATTAAGATTAAATATCATTAAGGCACCTTAATGATATACTGCTGGTGGAATGTAAGTTGCCTTTCTGGAGGAGGGTGATTTGACAAGAGTCATCAAGAGCCTTAAATATTCATCTGCTAAGGAAGTAATAAAAAATGTACACAAAGATTTATATTCAGATGTTCATCACAGTGAAATTGATAATAATAGAACACTGGAATATTCTAACAACAGAGAGTGCTTAAATTTGAGAATACTGTGTTGCCATTAAAATTATATTTCCATCACATGGAAAAGTTTCTCTAAGAATTCTGTTTATTGATATGTGTAGCTATATAAGTGTGTGTGTGTGTATGTGTGTACACATAGATATACATATACATAAATGTTAATCATAATTACAAGGATATTTAACTTTCCTTACATTAGAAAAAGTATGCATTATTTTTAATAATAAGACATATTTTTAAGAAATCATTAATATGTTTCTAGATAAACAGGATGAAGTTATCTATTATGATCCATGTGAAAATCCAGAGGAACTTAAAGTCATGGATCATGTAATGGGGCTGCAGGATGATAAGAATCTGGAGGTGAAGGAACTCAGCCGGCAGTGCCAGCAGCTGGAATCTAAACGGGGCAGGATCTGTGCCAGAAGAGCCCGTCTCAGGAACAGAAAGGTAGGAGTGCCCAGGGCAGCTTTCTTTTCTTACCCCTTCTAAGGGTTTCTTCTTTTATGAAAGATAAAGAGGTATTGAAAATAAGGCTTTTTATCAATGATTAATTTTGCGTGTTTATGTAGCTATCAGTGGATACAATTAAAATACATTTAAAATGTTTTTCTTAAGATTCTTTTTCCTTTTGGATTTAAGCTTTTGCCATCATCTTTAGATTTTAATTAAGTCTTTCAACAACTATTTATTGAATGCCTATTACTTACACAGGTATTTTAAAAACCACAATAGGTAGAAACTTCTAATCAGCTATAATAAATGCTAAAATTAATTTTATTGTGAACTGTTGATTATAAAATATCAGTCAGATAATATTCAGCTCATTTCAATCCTTATATGCGGTGAGTGATTTTTTTCTTAGTTTTTAAACACTCCGTGATTACATAAAAAGGTAACATACTAAGAATGGCTAAGCATAATTGAGATGTAGTTCTTAATATAATTTTTCAGGTATTGTAGGTTGGATGTGTTACGTAGGTATATTTGGAGATATCACTTAGAACATTATGGGGAAATGTGTTTAAAATAATTGCATTGAAACAGATCCTTAGGACACATCCCACTTAGGAATGTGGGACTGCCTGTATGTCCTCTCATTTCCACTTGTTTGGAGGATTTGCTTTTTCATCTCTCAAAGCACTAAATCCCAGCCGTGGCCCTCCTACCAGGAAGGAGGGATTCCCGTAAGCAGCCCACTGCCCCGTATCACGTGACCGAGGAGAAGGCAGAAGCAATGAGCCACACCATAACTCCTATTAATAAATGCTTTATACTGCAGCCCCAATGCAGTGCTTTTTTCTTTTAACCTTTTATGCTATAGCCCATGGTAATATTAAAAACCATGTGGCATTCAATTTATAACCAAGTGAAAAACAGATCTATGAAATTATATTATTCCCCCAGGATCAATGCAAAGAAAATCATCGACTCAGATTGCAGCAGGCTGAAGAAAGCATAAAATATTTTCATCAGCATCATAGCGTTCAGAGGGTGAGTGGTTGAAGAAAAATGTTTTATATTTGCATAACATGACACACGGGCTTAAGTTTGTGCAAAGTGGAGCTCCGCTGCCCCGTCAGCCTTGATCGTGAGGGGACAGCGCTGTCTGGCCCTGCAGCGTGGGGGGCAGACGTGGGGGCCAGAGGAGGCAATAAGGTCAGGTGACAGTCCCTCTCTTTCTCAGAACTTCTGAGAAGTTTACAAGTATGTGTTTGTTTAAATACAGAAAAGAGACCAGAAAAAAGAGGAGGAGCAAAAGAAAAAAGAATGGATAAACCAAGAGCGCCAAAAAACACTCCAACGATTGAGAGCATTTAAAGAGGTGAGTTCTAGAAATAATCACTTCGCCTGCATCGTCTGGAGAAATAAACGAAGATCACCCATCCTAGGAGAAAAGTATAAAGTATTAGGAACAGAAATTTGGGACATAAAATGTTTCCCAAATGCCATTATTTGTAGTCTATAAATAAAAATCAAAAATATTAGAAATATCATGATGTTTTTGACCTTGCCGCACACTAGGGTTCCTGCTCTGCCCCCTGACCAGGTGGTGTGACTCTGCTCACCATGGTGTCAGCTGGCAGGGAAAACTGAAAATAGTTAAATTGCCCTTAGATTTAGCTGTTTCCTCATTTGTAATAAAGAAGTCTTTAAAATTTGGTCAAGGAAACATTGTGATGTAAGTATAATTTTGCGCCCTATTAAAAGTGAATAGGTTTTTAAAAAAAAAAGTAAATACTTACTTTAAAGTAACATTAAATTCGTTGAATGTAGAACATAAACCTGTTCTCATCACACACCTGCAACACACACCTTCATAATGACCCAAAAGAGAATACCACCCACTCCCAGACATAATTCTGGGATGAGGTACTGAAGGTGCACTGTGTGATACCAACAAGATACCTTTCCCCTTGGGCATCCATACATTTGTTCTCTATTTCTGCTTTGTCTGTGTCTCTAGTTCTGCTTTGCAAATAAAGTCAACTATGCCATTTGTCTAGATTTCACATATATGCGTTCATCAGAACTTCTTTAATTCACATTTTTAAATTATAAAATTTGCTCTAAACATAAAAATTAGAGAAACATCCATAATTCCTGTTTTAACTGTCACTTTGAGGTCCACCCTGCTGGTATTTTTCATACCTCTGTTTTTTACCTGGTTATACATTTAACACCAGATCATCTGCATTTTTTAAGGATGTTTTGGACTTTGCACTACTTATGATTTTTCATGGCTGCCTAATACTTTAAATTCACCATAATTTTTTCCAGCTATCGTTGATACTAAGTTTCTGATTTTTCATACTAAAGATATGATGAATGTTTTCATCTGTATATATCCTTTCATATCTTTATTACAGAGAAAGTATTCTATGAAAGGATATAAATGCTTATTCCTTAATAGATTTAGTAGCAAGGGTGGCGGTACATGGTGAGAAGGAGCCTCTCTGTGAATTAGAATAATCCACGCACAGAAATGCTTCAGTGTTCACTTACAGAAAGCTTCAGCATTTTGACGGTTTGCGTCTGTAGCAAGTTTCTCACGGCAGTTTTTCATTTTCAGAGATGTCCAGGTCGCTCTGTCCTAAAGAGCTCTCGCTCGCACCCTGCGGCTGCACACCTGCCGAGTGGACCTCCCCGGCAGACGTCCCCGCCGACTTCTCAGATGACGGCGGTGATCCATCCGTCCTCTAGGAAAACCAGAAGCGCTCCCTTAGCCGAAGTTAGTAACGTGAGAACCCCTGAGCATGAAGACTGTGCTAGAAACATCCCTGTTCAGACTTTTGTTCCAGTTGGTGCCCATACACACTGCAGATCAAGTGAGGAGTTGTCACTGCCGCCACCTCCGCCACCGCCCCCACCACCACCACCTCCGCCACCGCCCCCACCACCACCACCGCCCCTCCCTGCTCCGCCCTTTTCTTCTCAATCTGCAAATCATCGGAATTTACACTTCAGGACTTCAGCGAAAGATGATCAGCCACTTCCTCTAGTGTGTGAATCGCCCGCTGAGAGCCCGTGTGGTTCCTCAGACAGTCTTAGCTGCCCAGGTAATCTGCCGAAGTGTCCCTGCTCACCAGGGGTGGTTAGGTGGTTGGAGCGTTCTAGCTTTAGGAGCCTTCGTCTTCAAATCAAAATCTTTTTTAGAACTCTCTACAATCTTAAAATATTTCAGTATTTTTTTGCCTTATCACTCTTTTATTGCAAAGTTAGCATAGCCTAAATCTGAGTTTGATAAATGCGGCGGGAAATCTTTCTAAAATGAAGCGGTCAGAAAAATAGTAGACCACTTTTTTGCATTTGCAAGTATAGCACAGTGAATACACTTGACTATTTCTGTCTAATGAGGGCTATCGTTCTGCTCGTTATTCTAATTATGATTTAGACATTGACTATGGAGGAGACGGGCTGAAATCTGCCCAGACTCAGAGCCCACCGCTCTGGAGTGTGTTTGTGTCTGTGTTTAAATTCTACCAAAATACTGTGTACATTTGTTTTACAGATTATGCCTGAGTACCTATGCCTAGAGCATACAAGGGGACTGTGCTAGGTGATGTGAATTATACAAACAGAACAGTTCCAAACTGTGGTTCTGGTTAATGCGGATTCTGGTTATTCTGAGTTCAAGGTTTCTTTGCACCTGGAGCCGGGTACAAAGGAAAATGTGCACGCTCTTAGGTAGAGACCGGAGGCCCATTTCCATGGGGTCTGTGGCAACATCGTGTAAATGAAAGCGAGAGCTCACGTGCCTGGGCCTAGACGAGAGATGGGACGTGGCAGGGCTTTGTGGGGGGGAGCGCTGTTTCCGGCCTGGTGTAGCCCACAGTGTAGGAAGCCCTGATCAGCTCACACACGCTGCCTCAGTTCACTGGAAAGAATAATAAAATGCCCTCGATGGTGAAACTTTGTCTTATTACTCCTAGAAGGGAAATGTAATAACAAGTTATAGGTTAAAATCCAAAGTGTCTTGTTAGCCACGGCATGGCCTTTCAATTCTGAACTAGAAATGACTGTTCACCTTGAAGTCTCATGTAGAAGGTCCCTAGATGAGTGGCTACAGTCATGCCCCAGTCTCCAGCAGGTGGTAAAAGATTTTACCCCCGCAGGGGTCTCAAGGTGCCAGAGTGAAAAATAGCTTCTCTTCACCAAGGCCTTGAAACTCTGATCTAATCTGTGTTTTGACAGCATTTCACACCCTCAAAAGTAGAGCACGTAAGTTACGTCAGGGTAATGTAGGTGGACTTAAACACACTATATACAGAGAAATGTGCCAGTGCCACCCACTCTGGGTTCATTGAGCTACTGATTAAAGTTTTGCTTTAAGCCTTTTCATGTGTAGAAACCTACTCGCCTCATTATCACAGCACGAGTCATCACTGACTAATATCCGAGACTGAAGTTGGAGAAATACAGTGGGGTACGTTAAAAAAAATTCTTAAGTGGGAAGGGAAATGGAGGAGATACAATTTTAGAGCTGTCAATGCACATTGGGTTGGATTACTTTAATACCCCAGGAATTCATAACTATCTTCAGGGTTACACAAAAGGATGATAACACCTGTGTCTTGAGAAACAGAAGGTATGTTGACTTTTGACTGTGCCTGGGAGTTGCTATGGATTTGAAGAAGTACTGGAAAATAAGTGGTCAAGGTAAAATATTAGCAATTAGACTATCCTGGATTCAGAAAGGGAGCTGACGGTCGACCTCTCTAGCAGATAATCGAAGCATTTGTTTAATGGAATGATGATGATTTGTTTACGTCGTCGCATTAACTGATGGGTGACGTAACCCTGTTAACGAGTACAAAAATGTCTCGGCATCTCAGGGAGAAAGGGTATGATTTCGTGACTCCTTGCTCTGTTTACTCAATTTCAGGGTCGATGGATGACGTGCTGGCCTCCTTAAGGCATGACAGGGCCCCTCTCCAGAAGGCGCAAGCGCCCACTTTGTCCCCTCCCCGTGCCTCAGTCAATGAGCACATTCTGGCTGCCATAAGGCAAGGGGTCAAACTGAAGAAAGTTCACCCTGACCTTGGCCCGAGCCCCAGCAATAAACCCACCAGCGACCTGGAGAGGAGCATCAAGGCGGCGCTCCAGAGAATCAAGAGAGTATCTGCTGACTCGGAGGAGGACGATCGTGATGAGCAGAACCCCGGCGAGTGGGACCGTTAGCCTCTTTGCCAAGGCCCAAGGCTCGTTCTGGAAAAGCATGTGCATGGGGTGCTGGTAGACTGGCCACATAACACCCCGAAAGATCAGCAGGGCTGGGTGTGTGACGTTGCAGCTTTATTTAACGCTGCAGCTCCTAAAGTCAGGGAAGGAAGGAGAGACGTGGTGCCTTTCACGCATCTAAGAATGCACGGTGAGCACTGCTGGCATAAGAAAATGGTAGTTATTGTTCACCACGGATAATCTAGAATCATTCCCTTATTCTGAAAAACGTTTACACTGCTATGGTAAACAGCACTACTGACCGTTCCTCCCGAGTGTGTGTAGTGGTTTCCTGGGATTGAAAGGTTTGAATGTGAACATTATCTTAACAATAATCCGAATAAGTTGCTTATAAGCAGGAATTATTTTAAAGGAAATGTATTTCATGTATCTGGCAGTATATAAACTCATAATAAAGAACTATTTATAATGCATCAGTGTCACTCATGAGGAAATGAAACGTAATATCTTAACACAGCCATCCCTCCCTTGGCTGGGTTTAGCTGAAATCTTACTGAAAACATTAAACGGGACTTCCCTGGTGGCACAGCAGTTAAGAATCCGCCTGCCAACGCAGGGGACACGGGTTCGAGCCCTGGGCCAGGAAGATCCCACATGCCACGGAGCAACTAAGCCCGTGCATCACAACTACTGAGCCTGCGCTCTAGAGCCCACGAACCACAACTACTGAAGCCCGCGCACCCTAGGGCCTGCGTGCCACAATTAACTGAGCCCGTGAGCTGCAACTACTGAAGCCCGCGCGCCTAGAGCCCGTGCTCTGCAACAAGACGAGCCACTGCAGTGAGAAGCCCGCGCACCGCAACGAACAGTAGCCCCTGCTCGCCTGAACTAGAGAAAGCCCTCGCGCAGCAACGAAGACCCAACTCAACCAAAAACAACAACAACAAAATCCCCAAAACGTTAAACATTTATTTAAGCAACTACTAAGGGTGGAGGAAGAGTGTTGTCTCCCTCAGGCACTCATGCTGGAATCATTTCTCCTCCTTGCTCTGTGTTAAAATTAGGAAAGGGGAAGAGACCCATACAAGGCACTCTCCTCATTTCTCAAATTGTCCAAAGCATCCCCACTAATGTCATCACCCTCACTCTTGCCATGGCAATCCTGGGTTACAAAGAACAAGATGAATCGACCCTCCTTTTCCAAAGAAAAGTTATAGACCAAAACCCTTCCTACTTAGAGTTTCTTCTTAGCTAACTCCAAGGGGCCTCAGCTGGCATAGCTGGGAGGGGCCTGGGTCCTTCAGCAGCTGCAGCCTGGACCTCCGTGCATGGCTGGAGATCTTTCAGTGTGGCCACTGCCAGGTCACCCGTGGCTCCGTCAGGTGTCCTACTTTCCCTGACCTGAAGTGATGCAGACCCAGCTCCAGCTCCTGTACACGAAGGTGCCTCACTCTGCTCCCGGGGCCCAGGCCTTGGTGCCCTGACCCGGCATTAGCCTCTGTTCCCACTGTTCCCTTTCCTTTTGGCAGGTTCCCGGTGTGTGTGTGTGTGGGGGGGGGGGGGCGATGCTGCAGCACGGGGGACAGTCCCTGCTGGCTACTTGCCGGGCCTCAGTCGCAAATCCCAGCGGCAGGCCAAGTGGCAGCCTCCCAGGCCTCTTTCTCCACCATAGACAGGCCAAGCTCAGCACAAAAAAGTTTCTCTAGAAAGAATCTGGTATTTTTAAAAATGGCAACATCAGAGCTCTGCTGGACTTTCTTATGCTTATTATGCAATTTGGTATTTTTATTTTAATTCTTGTAATTTCAGTATTTTGAGACACCAGTGAGCTTACTCAGACTTGGATAATTCTCAGAATTTGCTTTCTAAGGCCTGCCAAAGATGAGAAGACTCAAAAAAAAAAAAGATCCTTTTCCAGAGAGTTCTCCAATTGAAACCCCTCGCCCAACTGTCTAACGTGCACACAAACTTCTCTGGAATCCTCTCTCCCTCATTTCTCCATTTCCCCCCTTCTTCCAGCCAAGGCTTAAGTCCAGACTCTGGCCTCAGGGGATCCAGGCCGAGGGGAGGGTCAAGTATTGTCTGCTGTTGTCCAGCTTCAAACCTGTGCAGTCCACCCGCTGAAGTGCCGTCAATCCATCCCCACCTCCCCCCTCGACGTCCTGCTCCACTCTCCAGCCTGCCCCTCAGAAACCTGGCTGCTGCCCCTCCGCCCCTTCCCCACCACAGGTTTTACTCCAGCAATACCAAGCAGGCTGCCCTCCAATGGCCCTGCTCTCCTAAGCCTCAGCGCCCGGGGCATCCCAGCCCTCTGCCACCCGTCCGGCAAATCCACACCCACTTCTCAGTCTCAACTCCATCGCGTCCTCCTCTCCAAAGTCTTCCCGGGCCCGCCCCCACTCTAGGACCACTGCCCCTTGTCCTGGACACCAGTCACAACGCCTCCCCCAACCCACAGCCCTGGCTACAAGGGCAGCCCACTTTGGCCACGTTTTAGAGCCTGAGTTGGGCCCTCTGGCTAAAGCTGACGCTAGGACAGCCAATCCATAACTGGAAGCCTCCTATGGCTTGTCCCGGAGTGAAAAACCATGAGCCGGGCTGCTCAGACTGACTGACTCATTTGTTCATTCGTTCCCTCTCCCGCATTTGAATTGGGGAATCAAGCAGGTAGTAGCAGGAGCCAGAATCAAGAGGTTTTTGATGAATGACCACCCGTCATGTGAAACCATGTAGCCGAGTGAATTTATACAGTAAGTCCCCTACATACGAACCTTCAAGTTGCAAACTTTCAAAGATGGGAACGTGCGTTCGCAGGTCCAATCATGTAAGTTAGTTCACGCGTCTGGCGTACATTTTCATGCGCATGCATCTACTACAAGTGGTTGTGCTTTTGTGTACTTTACCGTACAGTACTATTTGTGTGTGTGTTTGTTTTTTATGTATTATTTGTGTGAAAAGTATTATAAACCCATTACAGTACGGTACAATATAGCCGATTGTGTTAGTTGGGTACCTAGGCTAACTTTGCCGGACTTAACGAACAAATTGGTCTTAGGAACGCACTCTCGGAACGGAACTCGTTTGCATGTCGGGGACTCACTGTACAGCAGAGTTTCTCAACTCTTAGATATGTAAACTCATGGGAGGAGCGTATCGGGTTTCTATTGCTGCCAGAACTAACTACCACAATTATAGGGGCTTAAAACAACACAAATTTATTATCTTACCGTTCCATAGGTCCGAAGTCCTACATGGGTCTCACTGGGCTAGTATCAAGGTGTCAGCAAGGCTGTGTTCCTTTTTGAAGCTCTAGGGGAGAAGCTAGAAGCTTTTCCAGTTTCTAGAGGCTGCCTGCATTCCTTGACTTGTGGCCCCTTCATTGATCTTCAAAGCCAGCAACATGGTATCTCTTTGACTCTTCTTCCATCACCATCTCTTTCTGACCCCAGCCAGGAAAGGTCCTCTGCTTTTAAGAACTCATGTGATTAGATTGGGCCCCCCCCCCCCACCGCAGATAATCCAGGATACTCTCCCCATCTGAAGGTCCATCTGCAAGGTCCCTTCGCGCAGGTAAGGTAACACATTCATAGGTTCTGGGGATTAGGATGTGGACCTCTTGGGGAGCCATCATCTTGTTGTCTAGCACAAGGAGCTTCTAGAATGCATACTGCAAGGCCTGGCCTGCAAAAATGCTAATCCAGGAGGTTTTTCTGGGAAACCCAAGATAGCTCTGAAGCAGCTGGTCTGCAGACCATCCTTAGAAAAACACGAATATATACAAGTCAGACAGGAAATGAGGGGGCTGTGAAAGGGAAGAGTGAGGCAGGCATACTTAGAGTCATTGCAGGTTCCTTCCAAGACGAAAAGCCTTGGAGCTGGATGTCTCACAAAGTCTTCAGAGTGGCCCAGGGTCACCCCAGCTCTGGAGAAGCAGGATGTACCCTGACTCCTGTTCTTGAACACCTGTGAGAGCCCTGCTGGAGGGGGAGGCTCACAAATCCTCGATCAGCTGAGTTCCATTTGCACCTGCAATGTATCACCTCACGGCTCCACTGGAACGTAATAGATTTGCGGAAAATATCTGTGTCTTTTCACCTTTGTGTTCCCAGGGCCTGGGGCATAAAGGTGCTGAAGAAATATTTGTTAAATGAATACACGAATTAATGATTTAAGAGCTGTACGTGCGTAGGGAGCGTGGGAGGGAGATGCAAGAGGGAGGAGAAACGGGGACATATGTATATGTATAGCTGATTCACTTTGTTATAAAGCAGAAACTAACATACCATTATAAAGCAATTATACTCCAATAAAGATGTTAAAAAAAAAAGCTGTAAGTGTGAAAAGAGCTCTCTAAGAAGCATGAGAAGTCCCCTGGAGTGGCTGATTTTAATCTGGAGGGCCTAGGCCTTTGAGCTGGGTCTAAGAAGAGAAATGGGGTTGGAAACGGGAAAGGATTCCGGGCAGCGGGAAGAGCAAGAACTAGAGCACAGAGAGGATGCACCAGCAAGGCCTGGGCAGGACCAGGGAAGGCGGTTAGTGTGACCTCATGGGGGGAGGATGGAGAGAGGGGGCTAGAACCTGATGACTCAAGCTTTAGGAAGAGGCCTCTGGCAGCTTTACCTAAAAGGCACCAGACGATGGAGGAGATCCTGGAGTGAGGGGATCAGGAAGAGGATAGGGACTGTCTGGTGAGAGAAGCAGTGATGGAGTGAAGAGACTGGGATAACCAGAGGAAGAAGCATAATATGGTGACTCATTGTGCAGGTAGCAAGGGCAAGGACACAGATGGTGCCAACACCTGGAGGGGGGAGGTGTCACGGTCAGGGATCAGGAGGTGGGTAGGGGGCAGCACTGGACAGAGGAGAACTGACTCCAGGAGGCTGGGACAAGGTGGAGTGGGGAAGCCTTGGAACTGCCAGGGGAGAGTGTCACAGGAAGGTGGCCCAGGCCGGATCCTTGGAGACCCCAACACTACAGGGCAGGAGGAGGAGGGGAAGGAAAAGGAGTAGTCAGGAGCAAGACAAGAATTGGGAAGGAAAGCTTCATTCATGGGACGATTATTGCAAAAGAGCGAGGTCAACTTTCCCAAGCGCCCCGGAGAAGGGAAGCCTAGGACCCAATGGGTGTTAAGGAGGCCCCTCTGGGAGGTGGTTGATGTGGGGATCTGGGCCAGAGCCCCTCCCCGCCCCCTGCAAGTGAGCTGCAAGGGCCTGCAAAGCAAGCGGGCATGGGTGCCCACAGAATCACTTCCGCTCACTAGCGTGCTCTCTTGTGCAAACACGCACTGGTCTATCTAGCAGTCCCTCTAAGTTAAATCACCCTCCACCCGAAACCTTTGCTGCCAGACATGGGATGGCTGCGTGGAGAGAGGGCCTCGGACAGCCTCATGGAGATTTCTGCAGCACAGGAACCTGTGAGGAATTCTTGTGACACAGCGGTAGTGGAGTGAGAGGGCAGGAACAGGGGACATCTCAACAGACATTGAGCCCCTGACCCCCACCACCCTGGGAATATGCAAGCCCTCAGCCTGCGAAAACTCACGTCTGGAGAAAAGGGAGTCCTGGGATTGACTGAGATCCAACTGCATGAGCCTGGTAGAACGAGGGCCCAAAACAGAAACTTACTTGAATGAAGGGAAAACAGAGAAGGTGGTATATCTTTCACTCCTGAGCTGTGGGTTGAGATTCACACCTCCTCCACGTGTTTGGGAAAAGTTGGTTCGCTGCCGGGCACAGACTTTGCCATGAATAATCTGCTTGAATAGCTCTGGAAAAATCTTTTCCGGTAAATGAGTCTCCGAGATTAGCTTTTCCCCCAACAGCCAGGAACATAAGCATATATCCTCTGCTGCCTTCTGCTCAGAAGGCCAGCCCTGCAGAAGAAAAGTGCCTCTTGGGTTAAGAAAAGCTTCAATATTGACCCCATCGAGGCAGAAGGTGACCAACTGGAGGGCAGGTGACCCCTAACCATACCAAGCACGGGGCTGCCCTGAAGCAGACACTGGAAATGTTGGCAAACCACCCCAAACCCTAATTCTGTTCCAAAGGCTTACGTGCCTTAACCCATACTGCCTTCCTTGCTTTGACTCAGGAAGTCACCCTAGAGAACATCAACCTACCCTTGGGGAGATCCAGAGTTTCCAAAATATCTTAAGACACAAAGGGCTTCTGAAAGATTTTTGTTGACTTAAAAACAGACACAAACATTTTACTGAACTATGTATTTCTACATAAACAACTCTGTTACAACAAAATCAGGTAAAATCCACAAAGGTAGACAAGTCTTTAAAGGAAAATATTTTTTCCCTTAAGTATAAAAAGATAATTTGCCAAATAACGTCACACGGAAACACATAAAGCAAGAACTGTTAGAAACACAAGAGAAATAGACAGAAATACAATAGTAGTCTGAACACACTTTCCTTAGTCTTTAACAAATCAGGTAAGCAAAAATTAAAGGTCCATAAGATTATAATTAATAAGGTCAAATTAATACATACAGATTTAATTTTGTTCCCTTCCAAGAATATATCTTCTTTTCCAGTTTCCTGGGAATATTGATTAAAATTAACAATTTATTAAGTCCCAAGAAAACATCAATAAAGTCCAAAATACAGAAATTGTACAGGCCATACCCTCTTTGACAACACTTGTAACAAATGTTAATAACAACAACAAAAAGTATCAAACTATCTAGAAATGTAAAAGTTAATTTCAAATAACTCAAGTAAAAAAAGTCAAATATGAAATTACAAGTTATTTATAACTTAGAACACCATAGCTAAAAATTTAACAGAAATGGATAAAGAAATATTCAGAAGAAGTCATGTAGCCTTATGAGCGCTAGTAACTATATCTACTATTAAACAGGAAATAGTTAAAATGGCATTCAACTTGAGAAGGTGAAAAAATAATAAAATAAAGGAAGGAAATTAATAAGAACAAACCAAAAAAAAATCATAAAATGGTAAAACAGTAAATTAAGATTTAAAATCCCAGAATAAAAAGGGAAAGCACAGACACAGAATGTTATGAATGAGAAAAGAAAATACGACAGCTCCAGGCTAGCAAATTTGAAAATCTTAACAGAATCATTACTTTGGAAGTTTAAGTTGCCAAAAACTTACAGAAAAGGAAGAATGTTTAAAGAGACTAATGAGCATGGAAAAACATTGAAAAAATTGTCAAAGAATTATTTCCTAAAAAGGCACTAGACTTAGACAGATTTATACATGTTATAAAAACTTCAAGGAGCAAAAAATTCTAAATATTATTTAAACTGTTCAAGGGCATAGAAAAAAAGAGATAGAGCTTCCCAAGTTCTTCTTTTTTTTTAAGAAGTTAACACAAACCCAACACCAATACCTGATAAAGACAGCAGAAAAAAAAATTACATAACTATCCACCTAAAATTTTGAAAAATTCCAAAATAATAAGAGCAAACCAAATCCAGAGGAATTTTCTTACTTTAAAGCTCTTACTATTATTATACAAGTAATATGAGAGCCATGTAGAAAAATCAGAAAATACAGATAAGAACAAAAAATAAAAGTCTACCATAAACCAACCCATCATAAATAACCACTGTTAACATTGAGTGGAGACATATATTGAAAGAATAATATACCATGACTAAATCAGATTTTTCTAGAAATGCAGACAGGGTCTGACATTAGCAAATCTATTTAAATGATTCATATTAAGTTATGATAAAGAAAAACCGGGCTTCCCTGGTGGCGCAGTGGTTGAGAGTCCGCCTGCCGATGCAGGGGACACGGGTTCGTGCCCCAATCCGGGAAGATCCCACAGGCCCGCGTACCGCAAAAAAAAAAGAGAAAAACCATTTGATCATCTTGACAGATGTGAAAAAAAAAGGCATTTAATAAAATTCCAACAACCATTACTGATAAAACTTTCAGCAAACTAGAAAGAGGAGGGCATAACTTTAATATATAAATTCAAATATTAAGAATATCTCATACTAAGAGTCAAATTTGTACTTTTGGAGGAACACTAGAGGTATTCTCACCAAGTAAAAAATATATATAAAGAAGAATGTACAATACCGGCACAATTTATATAGGTGTTATTTACCATTGTTCAAAAAGTGCTGGTCAGTGTGATAAGGAAGTGAAATAAGATTATTAAAAATATGGAGGTAAAGTTATCATCACTACTCAGAACTATTAACTACATGAAAAAGGCAAAAGAATTAACAATAACAACAACAAAACTATTAAAACGAAAGGAAATTCAGTAATTGGCTAGCTACAAAATAAACAAATAACCAATTGCCAAGTTAAACAAACTAGTAAACAACCACAGAACTCTCTATGCAGAGTTAAGAAGAATGAGGTAGATTGATATGGTACCAACAGGAAGATGTCCAAGATCTATTGCCAAGTGAAAAATACAAGCAGCAGAAGGGTTCTATCATACGGTCAAAATGATAAAACATACTTTAGGAAAAGAAGATTTGAAGACTATGTGTTGACTGTTTATCTTGGGGGCAGAGGGATTTTAATTATGGGGGACTTTCAGTTTCCATATTATGTTTTTTCACAATGCTACCATTTACACAGCTTTTGTTTAATGTTTTAAATTAAAAAAATCAATGGATTTAATTTTCATTAAAAAAAAAGTAGTCATGTACCTTTATACTAACAATAAGCAGTTGGAAAATATAATGGACAAAAGAGCTTATTTACCACAGTAACCACAACTACAAAAAATTACCTGTACTAGAAAAAATATACTGAGGAACATAATACTTTATAAATTTACTGAAATGAAAGGTTAAATATTATGAAGATGTTAATTGTCTTCATAGTTACCTATAAATTTTACACAATCCAATTTCCAATTCTTCTAAATGCTACAAAATGATCCCGAATTTCTTTTGGAACTGTCAATATACAAAAAGTACTAGGACATTTTTGAAGACATTTAATTAATGGCGACATTTAGTCTAAATCTGAGATGATCAAACTATGTGGTACCAGTGCCAGAATGTACACAATAGAAAGTTCAGAAGTACGCTTAGAGAAATATAAAGATTGAGGGCTTCCCTGGTGGCGCAGTGGTTAAGAATCCTCCTGCCAATGCAGGGGACACGGGTTCAAGCCCTGGCCTGGGAAGATCCCACATGCCACAGAGCAACTAAGCCCGTGCGCCACAACTACTGAAGCCCGTGCGCCTAGAGCCCGTGCTCCACAACAAGAGAAGCCACTGCAATGAGAAGCCCGTGCACCGCAAGGAAGAGTAGCCCCTGCTCGCCGCAACTAGAGAAAGCCTGCATGCAGCAACGCAGCCAAAAATAAATAAAATAAATAATTTTAAAAAAAAAGAAAGAAAAGAAAATGCTTTCTTAAAAAAAAAAAAAAAAGAGGGGCTTCCCTGGTGGCGCAGTGGTTGAGAGTCCGCCTGCCGATGCAGGGGACATGGGTTCATGCCCTGGTCTGGGAAGATCCCACATGCCGAAGAGCGGCTGGGCCCGTGAGCCATGGCCGCTGAGCCTGCGCGTCCGGAGCCTGTGCTCCGCAACAGGAAAGGCCACAACAGTTAGAGGCCCGCGTACTGCAAAAAAAAAAAAAAAAAAAAAAAAAAGAAATATAAGGATTGGATATATAGTGAAAATGGGATTTTGTATCAGTGGAGAGAGGATAGATTTCCCAGTAAGTGATGTTGGGGTAATTTAAAAAATAAATTCCACATGGATCATAGATTTAATTGCTTAAACAAAACAATAAAAGTACAAGAATAAAATACTGGTGAAAATTCATACAACCTTGGAATCAGAATTGCAAAGATCTTCAAAAGCATGACAGCAAAGGCAGCAACCATAAAGGAAAAGATAGATTTGACTAAAAAAAATTTTTTTCAATCTAAGCCATATATTGAGCTTTTTTAAAAATAAATTTATTTATTTCTGGCTGTGTTGGGTCTTCGTTGCTGTGTGCGGGCTTTCTCTAGTTGCGGTGAGCAGGGGTTACTCTTCCTTGTAGTGTGTAGGCTTCTCATTGTGGTGGCTTCTCTTGTTGTGGAGCACGGGCTCTAGGTGTGCGGGCTTCAGTAGTTGTGGCGCACAGGCTTAGCTGCTCCGCAGCATGTGGGATCTTCCCAGACCAGGGCTCGAACCTGTGTCCCCTGCATTGGCAGGCGGATTCTTAATCACTGCGCCACCAGGGAAGCCCCAAATACATGCAACTTTTAAAAAATAATATTTATAGGGAAAAAAAAACTTCTTAGAAATCAATGAGACACACAAACACCTTGTGAGAAAATTGGCCAGAGAAGACGAATAGGTAAATGACAAAAGAATATAGTCTAATAAATATGTTGGTTAGAGGGTCACACTGTCATCAAAAAAATGCATATCAAAACTAGCCCCCCCAGTCCCCATGGGAACACCAGTGTGAAAGAGGGGAATCGGACATTCTCACACATTGCTGGTGAGAGCATAATTTGGTATCATCTTTCTGGAAGGCAATTTGAGGCAAGATATATTAAAAGTCCCCAACATGTGCGTACCTTTTTGTTAGTCAGGATATGTTATGCTGCAGTAACAAAATAACCCTGACATCCCAATAGTGTAACACTTAAAGTTTATTCTTTCTTCACAGTACAAATCCACACAAGTGGGGAGGGGGGTGTCATGATGGGAGAAGGGGAGCTCTCCACACAGTCACTCAGGGACCCAGGCTGACAAAGGCTCCAGCTGACATAGGCTCCAGCACTGGGACATCACCACCTGTGGGGCAAGGCAACAGAAAGACTGGAGACCTGCATGGGGGCATCTCACAGTCTCAGCCTGGACGTTGCACATGTCACTTCTGCTCACACTTTATTGGCCAGCATTAGCACCAGGACCCTGAGTGACTATAGGGGCTGGTAAGTGGCATCTCCTGTGTGCCCAGGAGGGAGAGGAGGAGACGGAGCAGTGCTCGTAGCACCCATTACACTTTTGAGCCAGCAAGTCCAATTTTAGCAAGTTATCCTAAGTAAATATTCTGAAACGTACATGAAGGTGTTAGAAGAAAGGATTTCCGTCATATCCTTGAGTACAACAGTATAAAACTGGAAACAAGTACCCAAGGTACAACCTACATAGATGTTAAAAATGATGCTGTTACATATTTACTGACATAGAAATATATTTACAATATAGTGTTAAAAGGGAAAAAAGCAAGTTATAAAACAGTATATGTATAATATGATTGTATCTCATGAAAAAAGTAATAAAACAGCTATAGATGCATAGAAAAGAAGTCTGAAAAGATATATACCAAAATGTTAACAGTGGTTATAATCAGATGGTGTAATAACAGGTGATTTTTTTCATTTCTTCTTAGAAAAGTATATATTATTTATGTACCAAAAAGGCATCTGAAAAGGGAAAAGAAACAAAAAAACAGTATTCTTGGGAGAGTCCATTTATCCACCTCATGCTAATCGTTAAATTCTTACCTTTGATGCAAGAAGTGCCTAACTGTCTGTCACACCATAAGACATTGCTACAACAATTTATTTAAAGTCAGGATTTTATATTAAAAGTGGTCCATAGGGTAAGAACAGTGACACATTCCCCACAGCTGCATATCATTGGACCTGTCAGTCATCCGCCAAAATGTCCCACAGTCTGGACTCCACCGTGGTTTCTCTGGGCTCCTGGCAGGTGCACCCGGGGTCTGTGTGGCCTGGGGGTGGGGGCACTCTTCACAAGGCTCTGCATTCGTCAAAGAGAGTAGGGCACTGTACAATTCCACTCAAAACAAAAGACCCACAAGCTCTTCTCAAAGATGGATTCCAGAACATATAACATCACCGCCAGGATTATTAAAGACTCCTCTTAGCTATACATATATTTTTTAATTGAAAACCCTTCCTTGTCGTTTCTCCTGCTTCCCCCTGCTGCTTCCTCCCCCAATACACATACACACACACACACACACACACACACACACACACACACATACACACACTCACACACACTCCAAAAGTTCACTAGACCATATCATCTGGCTGCCAAAGTCTTACCATAATCACCTTCCTCCTGGCTGGTGTTTAAAGAGGAACTGGAAAAACCCATATTCTTGAGATAGGTGTATGAAAAAGACACGTAAAACAACACACATTTCTATACAGGATTCTCTCTCCATGCCGTCACCCCCACCATCCCAAGAATATATATTTATTTGGGGGAAACTATGTATGCAGAAATTGGAATTCTTTTAAACCATGCATGTCATTTAAGAATATATATGGATGTTGATTTGCAGGCTTCTAGTTTAAATCACCAGTGCTTCAAAATCCAGTGATCTTTCGAGTGAATAAAAGAACCCATAGCTTTTAGATGGACACATGGCACAAAGGGCCACTTTCAGCAATGAGCAGAATGCAGCGGCCGGCTCTGTCTTAAAGGGCAACCTCTGTCAAGCGCCTCTGCTAAGTCCCATCCCGGCTGCCTGCCTTCTAAGGGCACAGCTGGCCACACCTGACGTCCCTGGCACTCCCTGCGGTTGGCTTTGGCTCTCACCCAAAGTTGCCCCCGATTTCTATTGAAAAGCAGTCTTGCCTATAGAAAAGGAGTCCTTTTACAACAGGCCGATCGTGACGCCTCTGAGTAGCACTATACCCCGCACCCTTTATTTGATGTTTTATGTCAAATGTAGTAAATACTGGCCAGGCATTAGCCAACCACCATCCAGGCTGTGCCCGTGGGCCGCCCAAGTCTAGAGATGTCTATGATGAGACTGCAGGATGGAGACCAACTAACCGCTGTGGACATTCCTCCCGGGGCCCGTCAGGTGCCACTCAACCTGCTCTAACCACTGGCTGGTCTGCTCCCTCCCCAGTGCTGGCTCCTGTCTGGGAAGGGGCTGGGCAGTGATGGGCAATCCCCCCACTCCCCACCTGCCCCGCCATCACTCTGTTTACTGCTCTGCCATTTGGGGGCCTCCTGCTTGTTTTGAACAAACTGCTTTGCCTCCACGAAAGCCATCAACGAAGAACTCAAAATGTGTCTCATCGCTCTGGCCTCTCAAAGCACCAACATCATTTTAACCAACAATCTCTTGGAAAGATCCCTACAAAAGCAGAATCATTCAAAAGTGGAACTTACTGCTGTAATGAATGTAAATGTGATTCTGATTCATTCATTTATAAGTTGTCATTTGCTGGGGACATATGTTAAAACAGTATAACTGCAATGTGCTCTTATCAGGACACAAGAGAGTTTTTTTTTTCTTGGCACCCAAAGGTCACTAAAGGGAGAAGAGAGCATGACTCGCAGAAAGACACTGGACCAGGGTTCAGGAGACCCAGATGCAGCCCGCGCTGCTGCTCACTAGCTGGGTGACTCAGGGTGAGTCACCTGTCTCTGCTTCCGCTGCAAAATGGGGAATGATCTCTGCCCCGTTCTCTCACCCAGCTGAGGTCTAAAGTGACGGCATGCAGGGGAGCGTGGAAGGGAGGGTAGTGTACAAGTTCTGGGTCTCATGTGGACGCTGGCTCTCTTTCAAGGCCTGACCACACTGTCCCAGCCTGTCACTCAGGTGGTTTTCTATTCCCGAGGCACTAGGAAGACTTTATCTCCCCTTGCCGCTCTCAACTGTATCACGCATCCAGTGGGTCTTTACTTGGAATGAAAATTATTTTTAAGGATGATTATGGTTAAAGGATTCCAAATTTTCCGTTGCTTTTTTTAGGCCCCAGGTTTCACAGATGCAGAGGAAAAAAAAAAAAGCTAATTGAGGTTCCGGCAGCCAGTCTTGGAGATGTCAAATCAGGAGACATCACTTGGGAACAAAGACGCAGTCCTAGCTCTAAATCCTCCAGCAGCACGACGGGGCTGGGGTGTTTGTGAGACAAGGGTTATGCCCTGCCTGTACTTGGCTTCAGATCACGCCAACCAAAGGGCATCAGTGCTGAGACTGGAGCTGGACGTCCTCACAAATGAGGGCTTGGCTCAAGGGAAACTGGGATGAATTCAGCAGGTCATTCTCCTTCTATCCCGAGGCTGTTAGACAGGGCTAGCCTCTCCACAGACTGTCTAGGTTGTCCCCAGGCCTTTTTTTTTTAAAAGAAAGTAAATGAAGAAAGCTTAAGACCTTTAGAGAAAAGCAGAAGGAACCGAAAGTCCAGGGCTTTTGTAAAGGTGTGCTTTCCCTGCTGAGCCCAACTTAGCTTCTCCTTTAGAGGAGCCCCTACTGCTCTTAGCTCCGGGGCTGATGGTGTAAAGCTGGCTGGGGCCACATAGCGTGGGGCTCTCAGCTCCTCACCTACTGCCTACAAGCGCTCACCAAACTCTTCCACGGTTGGTGAGCGGGGGTCATGGGTCTCAACTGCACAGGGGCACAGCAGCCCACCGTGGTAATGGCTCTACTGCTGCCACTAGTTTCTCCAGTCACTGCCCGGAATGTGCAAGCAGCTTTGACAACTCTATCCTCGGATGAATACGTCACCTGAGCATGTCCAGTCAGTCAAGACAGCTCCTTCTGGATGAATAAGCTGCCGCAGAGACAGGGGTGGTGGGCATCAGAAGACCCAAGCGGAGGTTTCAGAATCCCAGTGTCTGCTGCTCCTGGGCAGGTGGACTGGCCTAGCCTGAGAAGAATCCTCTTGAGCCCCTGCTGGGCCACAAGGCCAACTCACGGCCAGCCCAGCTCTCTGATCTCCAGGTCAGTAGAGCTGCTACCACTGTCCTGAGAGCCATCTGGAGCTCCAGGGAAAGGGCAGCGCCAGCAGCGCCCAGTCACAAATCAGCAGGAGGGCTGACCACGCTTTCCATTTCCATCTGCCACCAGCCCAGTGAACTTCACCAGAGCTGCCCCACTCAGCCTGCGGGTCTCCCCTACCTGTCCTGGTGCTTTCCCCATCCTAAAGAAGACCTCCCTGCTCAGGGAGATGGTCTCAGCTACACGAAAGAGAGCAGCAGGACTTGTAAAGTCACCCTGGGGCCCGGGTCACATCCGTGTGTACCCTACCCACCTCCTCAGGCTATTTTATTGTTTATCTGAACAATTCAGCAGGGAGCAATTCTAATGCGTGAGAAAATCCTTCTAGAGGGGGAAGTTCTCTTAGTGGTCCTCAAAGCAGGTAAGGGGGCGGCAAAGCCTCCCCCTCCTTCAAAGGGATTTAGAAATGCCGACGGCCAGGGATTCAGACCATCTTGCCATGCATGGGGCAAATGAAATGTCCACTGGCCCCACTGAGAAACTCAGTAAGAGAGAAGAGGTCCATGGCTCTGGTCCCTTCCTTAGCAGGAACAGGAGGAGGCAGACCTGGGCAGAACTCCTCTAAGGCCAAGGCTCAGCCACTTTGAGCCCACTCCTTCCCTCACGGGCCTGTGTGATTTCTTTTTCAATTGTCTAAACCCAACAGAGGATCCCACCCTAGATCCCAAGCCCTGGGCAGCCCCTATACCAGGGTCAGTCAGTGGTCCTAGAATCCCTAGGCCACAGGCCTCACTCCTGGAAAGGAAGGGTGATCTCAGTGTCAGAGGCCCCCAGGGGCAGAGCACCATGGATGGGCTGCTGGGAGGTGGGGGCCTCAGACCAGCTCCTGCTGCTTCCACTGCCACCCTCCTGGCCCCAGGGCCACCTGAGCCAACCCACGAGTCTGTCCACAAAGTCACATACATGCCTGATAACGACCCAGTGCACCAGGATGGTGGACTGTCCAACAGGGGCTTGATGGGGGATGTGATGAAAACACTAAATTCTGTTTATACGTTTAAATGAACAAATATTTATTAAGCACCTACTTTGTGCCAGGCACTGTGCTAGGCACCCTCGCTGCATGCTGTCCCCACAGCACAGTAACCTGCTCAGAAATTAAAACCAACAAAAGGAACATTGTCGCAACCCTACAAACTGGGGGCGGGTGGAAGTGGGCGGAGTGGATGCAGGCGATTCCCCTGCCAGAAAACGCCTCCACCAGAAGTGTGTTTTCTCTCTTGGGACAAGTCTCTACTCAGTGGTTGCTTTAAAGCATCTCTGTATATACTGAGAGGAAAACTGCTATCACCACGCCCCACACATTGGTGCCTGGTGAACATTCGAACACTCTGAACGCTACTCAAAAAAACAGGAGTTGGAAAGGGTATTCATACTTGAATTAGAAAATACTTTTCCAGTTCATATGGTTGCAACAGCCCTTAAGAAAGTTATAAACGTCCCTGCCCTGACTGCGTAAATGTTTAAGGTAGACCTAGTTCTGGATTCCTGAGTCAGAATCGTCCAGTTGTCCATGACCTCGCGAGGCCAGAGAAGCAAGGGGAGGTTTCTATTCTGGAGAGGAGAGAGTGGACGGCACCCCTGGTTTGGAAACGTGACAAACCGCGCCTGCATTTACAGAAGCCACGCGAACGGGAGGACGTCCTAGTGCTACTCTGTGTCACACACACCCTGGGGACTCACGCGCAGCCCTAGTTGTCGGCGCCCAGCTTGGAGAGGCCCCGGCGGAAGTTGTGCAGGTCATCGATCTTCCCGTCCAGCACCTCCAAGAAGCTCTTCAGCTCCACCTTCAGGTGGCGCTGGCGGTACTTGCTCTCCTCCATGTCCGTCTTCAGGGAGCGCACTTTGTCTTCCAGGTTCTGATTGTCTCTCTCTGCCGCCTGAAGCAAAGCGAGAGAGAAAGAAGGGTCTGGGGACAGAGCGGGAGGAGCCCCGCTGAGACCTGAGACAGCCAGACTGTCCGTCCCCCTCGGGCGGGCCTGCCTCCCTGGAAGTGTTAAGTGTCCTGCCCCCACCCCCCTGGCATCAGGTGTGTGCCCCTCCTTCCTGCTGTTCTCTGGCAGAGGTACCAACGGCCAGCATCTCGCCTTAATACGATGCCCCCACAGAGAACACAGAACTCAGCATCCTGCCCAAGGGAGCCTGGTGCTAAGTGATGCTTTCACAAAGTGCCCAGCAGAGGAAGCCTGAAATCCCAGCACATGGGGTTTTCAGCCCCAAGCCCAGTGTGGTCAGCAGAGGCCCCCGTTGGGTTCCATTCTGGGAGAGAGTGAGAAATAGCACAAATGGAAGAGTGACTTGTTTCTCCCGGTTCCACTGAGAAGGCGAGGTCTCCTTGGCCCCAGGCCAGCCTCTGGCCGTCAGCGAGGGAGGACTGGCCGTGCCAGACGCAGGGACAGTAGGTCTGTGCTCTGTCCGTCCCGTGGTGTTGCCATGGAGACGTTGAAGCTCCCAATGGCGGGACCGCTGTGAGTCCAAATAAGAGCTTTCATCTTATGGGCATAAAATGAGAATTTTTGAATGGGTGTACAAGAACCAGTTACTAATACCAAGGTTGTATACCTGAACAAAGAGCTCTCGAAGTGAGGAGAACCTCGGAGGTGAAGGAGGACCTGAAAATGCTCCTTCAGAAATGCAGCAGGTGGATCAGAAATCTGAAGCCAGCAGGGTGGGGGGGCAGGGTGGGGGGGGGGGGCTGTCCAAGGTCATGTCCAAGGTCACTGGCTGGGGAGGTGCAATAGCCCCTGGATCTTAGGCTCTCAGCCCTCCTTTCTGTCCCCTGCTTTGCACCCTTCTGTGGTTCTGTAGGGACTTCTGTGGGCAGGAAACAGTCACCTACACTATGGTTATGCACAGGACACCTTCGTATAAGTGGAGAAAACAGAAGACAAACACTGCTGAGTCTGCACCCGGGAGGAAAGCTGGCATCTGGCATGTAGTTACGCTGGCTTTCTAGGAATACAAAGTCTCTTTTCTTTACCAAGCCAGGCGTGAAAGGGAGAGGCCTCGGAGAAATGGGTAACACAGTGGATGCCTTCTCATCTGAGCCCAGGTGGACGTGCTCCCCGCCCTTACCTCTAACTTCTCAGAGACGTATTCACATTCTGACATGAGCTGAGGTATGATTTCACTTTGTTTTCGGAGGTCTGTCAACTCCTACAGGAGACAGAAATTGGAAAAAGAATGTGAAAGCAAGTCAGATAAAATGTATTCTTGAAAATCCCCAACTCGTGCATACAATAATGGAAGCAGCTTTTGGAACCTGTGTTGTCTGCGTAAATAATAATGGCGATGATGTTATACTTAACACACGAGGTAATTCTAAAGGCTGAGTATGTTCCATGAATTAATGCATGAAGGCCGAACACCACCATGAAAAGAGAAGTATGATTCCTGTTTCGGAGACGGGGAAACCGAGGCTGAGAGAGGATTGGTAACTTGCCCATGGTCTCCACCCTCTGCATACAGTAAGTCCCCTACATATGAACCTTCAAGTTGCGAACTTTCAAAGATGCAAATGTGCGTCCACATGTCCAGTCATGTAAGTCAGTTCACGTGTCTGGTGTACATCGTCACGTGCGTGCATCCTCGACAAGTGGTTGTGCGTTTGTGTACTTTACTGTACAGCACTGTAGAGAGTGCAGTACTACAGTGTCTTTATTTCATGCCCAGGATGTCCGGAAGCAAGCGTAGAAGCAGCAGTGATGTAGCTGGTACTACTCTACTTTTCAAAGTACTGTACTGCAAGGTTAAAAACGTTTCCTTTGGTTTCTGTGTCTGTTTTTTATGTATTATTTGTGTGAAAAGTATGATAAACCTATTACAGTACAGTAGGATACAGCCGATTATGTTAGTTGCATACCTAGGCTAACTCTGTCGGACTTACGAACAAACTGGACTTAGGCAAGTGCACTCTTGGAGTGGAACTCGTTCGTGGGTAGGGGACTTGCTGTACTTAGCGGTCCTGTCCCCCAGAAAATAAATGACTGTGTGACAGGGGGTTCTCGCTGCATTAAGTTGACAGCAGAACACAACTTCTGATAAAAGACCACCTGTGAAAGTTTCCGAGTGCTTTTGCAAATGTTCAGCTCCCTCTTGGACCTGAGCGACTGACTATAGAATAAGTACAACAAGGAGGCTGCGGAGGGTAATGGTCAGGCCTTTGCCCTGGACTATCTGTGCCCTGGTGTAGCTTTTGGCTCTGTCTCTGTGCTGAGATCCGGGCAGCTGCCAGGGCCGGTCACATGCCCCACAGCTGCCTGCCGTGTCCTTGGGTGGAGATCACCCGCCAAGGCCCAGGGGACGCCAAGCAGCACCGCTCGGAGCCCCACGACCCACCGTCTCCTTTTCTCGGAGTTCCAACTCCAGCTCCTCAATTCTTCTCTTCAACTGGGTATTCTTCTCCTTCTCTCTGTTTATCTCGCTGCACTGCTCTTCCAGCTCGTCAATCTTTAATGAATATCACATGTTAAAGCAGGGATGCCAGTTTACTGTAGTCATTAAACAAAAGATCACCACAGCTCTTTTAAAGTAAACCATAAATTAACCCACTTATAAATTTTTCCTTGTGGCTACAGACAAACTCCACGGGGCTCCCCCTGGGCTGTTTGCTCCTGCGGGCACAGGATGCCCTCATTTAACACCAACAAAGCCACAGAAGTCACAAAACCTGGCTTCAGTATGCTCTGGGCCTCTGGTTTTCTCTCACAGTCACAGGACGGTAGCTTTAGGTTTGCTTTAAGGATCTGTCACAAGTCGGGGCCAGACGTCCCATGAATCTATCTGCTTCTTCGCAGAATGACTGTCACATCATTTTAATCATGCCCTGAATGATTCTGTTGCTTTTCAAGGGGTTAAGCGAGCAGGGTAGAGAACCGAGCAACTCTGTGGGACAGTGGCTACCAACTGGGGCTCAATGACATTTCAAACGTTTTAAATCAAGATGACCTTTCCCCACTGATGCACGCAGAAGGGGCCTGGCCCGTGGGCCTCTTCCTGGAGAGATGACAAGTGCTGAGGTACATCCCCAGAGTGCATCTTTCTCTCCTTCCCAAGCCTGACACCTCTGACACTGGGCATTTCCTGGAGAGATGACAAGGCTGAGGTACATCCCCAGAGTGCATCTTTCTCTCCTTCCCAAGCCTGACACCTCTGACACTGGGCATTTCCCAGGGGCCAAAGCATGGGTGCAGAGTGGACGGCAGGGGTGTAACCAGCAAGTAACACAAGAGCACCGTGTTGATGGGGTTCCCCACAAGCAGGCAGCGGCAGTCCTCAGGGTGCAGGGCACTAGGTGGTCAACATGAGGACAGTTCTTAGAGGTGACCTGCACCAGCCCTCAGGATCTGAACCTCCAGCCACAGGAGCTGCCGGAGATCCCACCAACGTCCACATCCCGCCCTGGGAATCAAGTTCCCAGTGCTTCCCGCCCAGGGAAGCTGACGCTCCGCACAGGGAGTAGGTTCCACTGCACGCACTTCCTCCACGCCCCACCCCCCCGACCCCGCACGGCTCTTTGGTTCTTACACTCAGACGCGAAGTGAGAAACTCAGCTCTGCCCTTGGAAAAAGAAACAAAGGGCAATCAATCCCTCTGCCAAGCAGATGAGCCCAGCCTCAGAAGGGAAGGTGCGGAGTCAGCACTTGGCCTGCGCCCCTCACCATCAGCACTTTATGAAAAAACGACACGAGGCAGTTTCACATGCCACCTGCTCCGAAGTAAGACGTGAAGTAGGGGAGTGGTTTCCAGGGGCTCCACTCAGAACGGGTGGGCGGGTTATAAACGGGGGCAAGGGGAGCGAGTACCAATCTCAATGTGACCCGTACCCTGAAATCCTGCATTTACGGAGCAGACTGTGTTCACCGACTGTGGGATAAAAGTGCTGACCAGCAAAACAGCACAGCAACCCCAGGACCTCACCTGGGAACCCTAAAACAACCGCATCAACTCAGCCCAACAGCAGAGCATGAGCGACTAATTACAGGGAAGGGCGTGGGTGAATTCTGAAAAAAACTGAAAAGCCCCCATGTCAGGGTAGGAGGGTAGAAGGCACACGAGGCCCGTCCGCATCCGCCCACCTCACACATCAAGGGCCGTATTCCTTTCCTTGCTGCCTATCTCACATTTTTAGAAAGAGCAGTTTGCAGGGAAGCAGGGTTTCTGAGCAATCACGCCTCACCATCTCCTGAATCTATTTTCTTCACTCACCCTTTGGATCCCTTTTCTCTACCGAAGATCACGGAACCACAGAAAATGCCGGAGGGAGGCCACCCACGAAAGGCCAACCCACAGCTCGCATCAGAGGGTGATCTTTGCGAGAGACAAAGCTGCAATCTCCCATTGATTTCTCTTCTCCTTTGCGATTGCAATTTTAAAACTTGGTTCAGGAAAGGTAATCAGTCAGTTCTGTACATAGTAGCGTTCCCACTAAGGCAGGCAGGGAGGCGGAGGGGAGGACAAAGGGAGAAGCAGCGGGTCTTCCTCCTGCCCCTGGGACATTGGACCGAAGGCCAAGCGGGAGGCAGTGGGGAGAGGAAGGTCACGGCCACACCGGCCCTCCCCACCTTGTTCCGGAGCCGGTCATTCTCGTCGTGGCAGAGGGAGAACTGCCTCTTCCACTGCTCCACGCTGGCCGACGAGTCCTGTAGTGCCGTGGTCAGCCGGGCGTTGCTCTCCCGCAGGGTCTGCAGCTCGATCTCCCATTTCTTCACGTTGGCGGCGCTGCAGGGCGGGGGCCAGGCGGTGACCGGGAGGGTGGGCACCGTCCACCCGGCTGCCCTGCGGAGGGGGCACCCGGCCACCCCCTCAGCCCATGCCTCGGGGCCACACCCTCTCCCGCCGGTGGCCTGGCAGCGAGAACCACGTGCTGAGCGGGCCTGGCACCTCCCTTTAGTGGGAACATGCTGCCTTGCTGGGTGATTTTCTCAAGGCATCACTTTAGAAGAGAACAGAATTCTCAGAGAAGGAAGAGATGTAACTTAGAATGAACTCAGCCATAAAAAAAGAATGAAATCATGCCATTTGCAGCAACATGGATGCAACGAGAGATTATCATACTAAGTGAAGTAAGTCAGACAGAGACAAATGCCAGATGATATCACTCTTATGTGCAGTCTACAATATGACACAAATGAACTGATCTATGAAGCAGAAACAGGCTCACAAACATAAGAGAACAGGCTTGTGGCTGCCAAGGGGGAAGGGGCTGAGGGAGAGATGGATTGGGAGTTTGGGGTTAGTAGATGCAACCTATTATATACAGAATGGATAAACAACAAGGTCCTACTGTATAGCACATGGAACTATATTCAACGTCCTGGGATAAACCATAATGGAAAAGAATATAAAAAAGAATTTTATATATATATATATGTATAACTGAGTCACTTTGCTGTACAGCAGAAATTAACGCAACATTGTGAATCAACTCTACTTCAATTAAAAAAAAAAAGAAACTAAGAATGAAGCCACAGACTGTGGTAGAGACCCCTTCCCCGTCTGCTCCCTACTGACCCCTGGCCGCAGGACGGTTCTCTCCTGCCCCATGTCCGTTCCTTCCTGAAATGAACCTCAGGGATGTAGGTTCTGAAGTGCTGGGGTGGACCCCGGGCCCTCTGACACTCTCATGAAAGCGGCGGACACTTTCAACAAGCTCCTGACACTTCCTCTCTGGAGCCCAACAACCCCAGGTTTAAACGAACAGTCTGGGTCCAGATTTGAGAGCTGAGGACTTGAGGACAGAGGAGACAGGGGCTGGGAGTCCCCTGAGGGCAGAAGAACTGGGGTTCCAACCGCAGGATGTGTGAGGGAGCCCTGGCCGACCCTAGGTCACCTCAGGTCCGAGGGACCCCTTCACATTATCACCAAACCACATGATAACCCTCTGTGATCAGTGAAGTTTGAAAAAACAAACTGGAATCAGGTTGCCCTCAGTTGCCGGTCCCATTCAACGCTGCTTTTGTTTCCTGTTTTGGAGACCCGTGTTCACTGCAGCACTGTTTACAATAGCCAGGACATGGAAGCAACCTAGATGTCCATCAACAGAGGAATGGATAAAGATGTGGTACATACAGACAGTGGAATATTAGCCATTAAAAGGAACAAAACTGGATCATTTGTAGAGACGAGGATGGACCTTGAGACTGTCATACAGAGTGAAATAAGTCAGAACGAGAAAAACAAATATCACATAATATCGCTTATATGTGGAATCTAGAAAAATGGTAGAGAGGAACTTATTTGCAAAGCAGAAATAGAGACACAGACGTAGAGAACAAACATATGGTTATCAAGGGGGTGAGGGTGGCGGGGTGGGATGAATTGGGAGGTTGGGACTGACACATATACACTACTATGTATAAAATAGATAACTAATGAGAACCTACTATATAGCACAGGGAACTCTACTCAGTGCTGTATGGTGACCTAAATGGGAAGGAAATCTAAAAAAGAGGAGATATATGTATAGCTGATTCACTGTGCTGTACAGCAGAAACTAACACAACATTGTAAAGCAACTAAACTCCAATAAAAATTAATTAACAAAAAAAAAAAACCACCTCAGACTTAACTACTCTGAAAAAAAAAAAAGAAAGTTTTTGGCTTCTAATCAATACTGCCTGGCTGAGGGGAGTTGTGTCTCTAAAGGCTTCTTTTTTTTTCTTTTAATTTTTTAAAAAGTAAATACAACTGTATTTTAATAATCTGCATTATCTTTCATCCACCTCAAGGTCCTAGAACTGTGATTGGAACACATATACTTTTGGTTTCAAACACCACAGACTGAAAACATAGCAAAATATTATTATGTGATTAATTTCAGAGTTAATGATTGAGCTGATTTCTGGGAAATGGCTTCACACCCATTCCTGTAATTCACTCGTCCATTCAAGTGGGATTTAAAAACATTTATTTTTAGGGGTGGAATGTTTTCATCCAGGCAGCCCACCATGACTCAACCAAAAATAGTCTTCAAGATCACCTGATGAGTAAAAGAGGCTGGTCACAGTTCTGTCCTTTGACGTATCTGACAAAACCCAGGGTCCAAAGAAGGTGGCTGAATCTACGGGTCCTATGTTCTTTCTGAAATTCCTTAATTTCTGTCAGATCACAGGAATTAAGCTCCATGCACTGGTCAGGCTGGCTGGGTTGCAGAGGCGGGTGCCTCTGGGAAGATTTACCAGCCATGTGACCTTGGGCAAGGACTCACTGTACCACCTGGGACTCAGTTTCCTTACCTGTAAAATGGCGGAATTAATATGATAGAGTTCTTACACGGGGCAGGTCTGAGGAAAGCAGCTTCTCAGCCACAGAGAGGCTGGGGGAAGCCGGCCGAGTCCCCTGCCAGGTGAGCAGAATGACCCCCAAAGACAGCAGTTCTGAAGGTGCTCATGGGGCCAGCCTTACACCGTGAGACCCAGCCTAGCCTTTGGGAAACAGGCCACATTCTCAAGATATGAAAACACAAGCACAGGGCTTCCCTGGTGGCACAGTGGTTGAGAGTCCGCCTGCAGCTGCAGGGGACACGGGTTCGTGCCCCGGTCCGGGAGGATCCCACATGCCGCGGAGTGGCTGGGCCTGTGAGCCATGGCCGCTGAGCCTGCACGTCCGGAGCCTGTGCTCCGCAACGGGAGAGGCCACAACAGTGAGAGGCCCGCGTACCGCAAAAAACAAACAAACAAACAAACAAAAAACAAGGAAAACACAAGCACAGCTAGTATAGTCATTAAAAGTTAAAATCTTGTTGATATCGTCATGGGGGTTGTGTTAAATTGGTAGATCAATTTAAGGGAAATTGATACTTTTTAAAATATTGAGGCTTCCTACCACTTCCCAATAGACTTTTTCTATTTGTTGAACTATTCATGTATGGCCCTCAAAATCATTTGAGTTTTCTTCACAAAGATCCTGTACATTTCTTAAGTTTATCCCCATGTATTTTATGGTTCTAGTTCATATTGTAAAGGAAATCTCTTCTTCAAATATATAGTCTACGTGATGTTTGTTTGTATATAGAAAAGCTACTGATTTTTGTGAGATTTTATTTTATTTTCAAGATAGTTTCTTAGGTTTTAATGTTTTTCAGTGTTATCATATATGAATAAATGATAAATTTGGCTTCTCAAAAACCAAAACAGGGACTTCCCTGGTTGTCCAGGGGTTAAGACTCCATACTCCCAATGTAGGGGGCACGGGTTTGACCCCTGGTTGAGGAACTAAGATCCCTTATGCCGCATGGCACGGGCCACCCCCCCAAAAACATGAACCGTAAGCACTGGGACAGGGACTTCCCTGGTGGTCCAGTGGTTAGGACTCCATGCTTCCATTGCAGGGGACCCAGGTTCCATCCTTGGCTGGGGAATTAAGATCTCACAAGTCTCGTGGCATGGCAAAAAAAAAAAAAAAAGCACAGGGACACCCCTCTCTTTCTCACACACACACATAGATGCTGATGTGCACAGAGAACAACCACGAAGGCAGCTGGTCTTCCTTTGGCCAGGAGTCAAGACCGGACGCTCTGAGCAGGACCCAGTCTCCTTTCCCAACTTCCTGAAACCCTGCCCAGTGGGAAAGGCTGCAGGGAAGTGCTGACCTGGGAGACAACAGCACCTGGATTTGAACATGCTCACCTCTGTGTCAGAGCGATCTTCAGCTTGTTGTTCTCAGACTTGAGGTGTGTGTTGGCAGGACCCGCAGAAGATGCCTTTTCATCGTCCGTTCCGTTGATGCTGGATGCCTGAGTGGAAGATGGGGTTTCACACCCAGATTCCTGGCCAGACTGAATCACTTGCACACCTTATCGCTTGTCCTCACAGCGGAAGCAAATCAGGCATGATGAGGAACTGTGCGGTTATGAGTGTGGGAGAACCAACGCATCCAACCAGAACGCAGCAAAGACTGACAAGTCCACAGACTCATAACAAGACCATCCGTGGAGACTCCACTTGGAGTCCAGACAGTCTGTGCATTTTACCCACAAGACAGCACACAGGGCCGTTACGCAGAACCTTCTCACTCAAACTTTACAGGTAAACCTAACAAGCCCGGATACCTGCTCTCCTTAAATAACACAGGACAGAAACCACAGATTAAAAGAGGGGGAGAGTTTTAGGGACTTCCCTGGTGGTCCAGTGGTTAAGACGCCGTGCTTCCAATGCCGGGGGCGCAGGTTCAATCCCTTGTTGGGGAACAAAGACCCCACATGCTGCAGGGCATGGCCAAAAGAAAAAAAAAAGAAAAAGAAAGCGGGGGAGGAGGGTTTTATAATAAGAAACAGTGAATGAGTTAAGAGAAAAAGTATAAGAAGCTGAGATGACTTAAAAATCCCGGGGCTACAGAGAGATGAACACACTCATTTGAAAAAAAAAAAAAACAGGAATCAGATATGGGTGTCTGCGACTAGTTAGCAATGTTATGAATATTCTGAAATGTTTGCTGTAATAAGCCATTCTACATGGAGGTGAAACCTCATCTGGTCTTGGAGAAGATCTTAGAAAGATTTTATTTCGCCTCCAAGAAGAATAAAGGCAAAAGAAAGACAAGAAGGGAATGACGTATTACTAAATTTCTACATCGCAAAAAAGTGCATAAACTACATCAGAATGTAAGCAACGATGTGGGGGAAATATTTTCAATGCATACTAAAAACAAAAACGCTAATACTATTCCTATACTAAAAAACCCCTAGAGTCCTCAACTTTTAGAGTGACACTCTGAGATATTTATGAATGAAATGATGTCTGGGACTGGCTTTAAAATAAAGACGGAGGGAGAGGGGGGTGTAGATGAAACCATTGGTCATAGAGTCCTAACTGTTAAAGCTGACCTATGGGTCCATGGGGGTTCATTTACCCAGTTCTGCCTAGTTTTGTACATATTCAAAACTAGCCATGTTAAAAATAAAGTTCTTGGAAATGAACACAAAAAAGCGGAAAGGATATGCAATTGACATTTACAGAAGAAGAAATATATAGAATTAATAAGCAAAAAAATTTAATCTCACTAGTAAAGAAATACAAAATTTAAAAAGACAATAAAGTACATTTTTCTTCTGTCAAATCAACAAAGCTTTGTTGGGGAGGGAACGGGAGGGAAAAACGCTCTCATTCACTGCTGGTGGGAGTCACAATTGTACATTTCTGTAGGGATGTTTGCAGTGTGTGTCAAAAGCTCTCAAAACGTCCTACTGGGCTTCTCTGGTGGTGCAGTGGTTGAGAGTCCGCCTGCCGATGCAGGGGACACGGGTTCGTGCCCCGGTCCGGGAAGATCCCACATGCCGTGGAGCGGCTAGGCCCGTGAGCCATGGCCGCTGAACTTGTGCGTCCGGAGCCTGTGCTCCGCAACAGGAGAGGCCACAACAGTGAGAGGCCTGCGTACCGCAAAAAAAAAAAAAAAAAAAAAAAAAAAGTCCTACCCCTTGCTGGGAAAACTGGACAGCCACATGTAAAAGAATGAAATTAGAACACTCCCTAACACCATACACAAAAATAAACTCCAAATGGATTAAAGACCTAACTGTAAGACCAGTCACTATAATACTCTTAGCGGAAAACATAGGAAGAACACCCTGTGACATAAATCACAGCAAGATCTTTTTTGATCCACCTCCTACAGTAATGGAAATAAACAAATGGGACCTAGTGAAACGTAAAAGTTTTTGAAAAGCAAAGGAAACTACAAGACAAAAAGACAACCCTCAGAATGGGAGAAAATATTTGAAAACGAATCAATGGACAAAGGATTAATCTCCAAAATATATAAACAGCTCAGGCAGCTCAATATTAAAAAAACAAACAACCCAATCAAAAAATGGGCAGAAGACCTAAATAGACATTTCTCCAAAGAAGACATACAGATGGCCATGAAGCACATGAAAAGCTGCTCAACGTCACTAATTATTAGAGAAATGCAAATCAAAACTACAATGAGGTATCACCTCACACCAGTTAGAATGGGAATCAATCAGAAAAGCTACAAACAACAAATGCCGGAGACAAATGTGGAGAAAAGGGAAGCCTCTTGCACTGTTGGTGGGAATGTAAATTGATACAGCCACTATGGAGAACAGTATGGAGGTTCCTTAAAAAACTAAAAATAGAATTACCATATGACCCAGCAATCCCACTACTGGGCATATACCCGGAGAAACCCATAATTCAAAAAGACACATGCAACCCAGTGTTTACTGCAGCACTATTTACAGTAGCCAGGTCATGAAAGCAACCTAAATGCCCATCGACAGACGAATGGATAAAGAAGATGTGGTACATATATACAATGGAATATCACTCAGCCATAAAAAGGAACGAAATTGGGTCATTTGTAGAGACGTGGATGGATCTAGAGACTGTCATACATAGTGAAGTAAGTCAGAAAGAGAAAAACAAATATTGTATATTAACGCATATATATGGAACCTAGAACAACGGTACAGATGAACCAGTTTTCAGGGCAGAAATAGAGACACAGATGTGGAGAACAAACGTATGGACACCAATGGGGGACAGTGGCGGGGGTGGTGGTGGTGGGATGAATTGGGAGATTGGGATTGACATGTATACACTAATATGTATAGAATGGATAACTAACAAGAACCTACTGTATAAAAAATAAATAAAATAAAATCCAAAAAAAAAATTGTTGACCAGAAAAAAAGTCCTACCCTTAACCCAATACTTCCACTTCAAGAATTTATCCTGCAGAAACCATCAAATGCACAAAAGGTGTGCAAGAATGCTTAGCATGGTGTTATTTATACTAATGAAAAATTAGAAACAACACCGACGTCCCAAATTATAGGAGGTTAATGGAATAAGTTGTGATGCAAACACTGGAATACTATCTAGCCATTAAAATAGTTTTGAAAAGGGATATTTGAAAACACAAGGAAAGGATCATAACAAATACGTTTTTTAAAAAAAGATTAAAAAGAATAACACCAAGATATACTGCAAAGCTATATTAGGAAGAAACACACCAAAACGTTAACAAAATATCTTTGGTAACTCTTATTGTATAATAACCTTAGCATTCCAAAAACAAAAACACAGAGAAAGTCCTTAGACTATGGACCATTTCAAGTGCCCAATTTTACAGATCCTCAGCGATTACTCAGTACAATAATTAGTATACTAAATTAACAGTATCATTTAGATGTCATTAAAGATTATTTACAAAGATTCAGGAAAGTTCCTGCCCACTTGAAGTCTAATACACATTCATTTCCATAAATCCGTAGGGGCATCTTTTATAGGATTCAGCTTCAGCTATTGCTGACGGCCAAGTCTAGGGTGTTGATCTTGACCGCTCAGGATGCCCATGTCTCCTGTTCTCTTTCCACAAGCTGCCCCGACATCCATCCATGGCTGGCCTGGCCTGGCCATTCTCCACCCCACAGCCTCCTCTCCGATCTTCCTGCCCTCAGCTCCTCCCTGACTTCCTCACCACCCGCATGCAACCTTCATGTCAATTCCTGATCGGTAGCTATAAAACATCTCCAATGTCTTCCCATTATCCAACAATAAATAATTAAGAATGATCCACTAATGAAGAATTCCAGGTCCTCCACAGTACCTCCAAGTGCATCTCTGTTCCTCCCACTGTGCATCTCACCCCCAGGCAGGCAGAACCCTGGCTGCCTTGCATTTACATCATGCTTATCCCTAATCCCAGACCCCAGCTCCTACGTCTCGTCAGGTCTCCCTTTCCCTGTCTCTCTACACATAACTCTGTCACTAGGTCAAGGTTTCCACCTACCACTACACACCCTAATCTAGATGTCAGGAAGGCAGGTATTTTTATTTCAGGTTAAAATAGGTCCCTTTTAGTCAATTATCACACTTTTAAGTAGACAGATAACTCAGTTCCTGGCAAAGCCACATTTACGTTGGCTAAACCAGAGCTGTTGGAATACCACCTCCCACGTGACTTTGTTATAATAGGGAGACAGACGAGGACTCTCTGGCATCGATCAAGTTTTCTCTGTCATGGGCACAGGTACCTGCATTTGTCCATGAGCATCCTTCATGCAGACCTCACCTCCCAACACAGAAAGAAAACACTTCACCTTGGCTTTTTTTTTTTTTTTTTTTTGCGGTACACGGGCCTCTCACTGTTGTGGCCTCTCCCGTTGCAGAGCACAGGTTCCAGACGCGCAGGCTCAGAGGCCATGCCTAACGGGCCCAGCCGCTCCGCGGCATGTGGGATCTTCCCAGATCGGGGCACGAACCTGTGTCCCCTGCATCGGCAGGCGGGCTCTCAACCACTGCGCTACCAGGGAAGACCACTGACATTGGTTTTTAAACCGTGACCAGAGGACATCCCAGACCAGGGACATGCATTAACTCTAATCTCATCAAACGTTTTCCATCCAAAATATATCACCACATCCTGAAAAATTCAAGAGTCTCTTACATGTCACATTCATCTCACTGTGAGCAGTCTAATAGTTGAAAAAGTTTTCAAAATGCCCTACTGCGAAAATTTCTTATTTCTTGTCAAAAGTGACAAGGAACAGAGTCTCAAGCACTGATCACAGTCATTCATTTTACGGACAAATTACTTACTTGGGAATGATTGCTCGAGGTCTCGATTTTCTCCTGAGATTTGTCTCTGGCTAGTCTGGCAGCTTCTTTCACCTCCTGGAATTTCTCTGCAAACTGAACGTGAAGAAGAATTATTAGGGATTTCCTTAACCTTACACATGGCTGATATTCAGAACCTACCTTTATTATTTTGCATTCCTTTTAAGCCAATAAGTCCTGTATAAATCCAGAAGAAGGATTTTATTTGAGATTAAAACGAAATGAATATCATGAATGCTTTTTCCAAAAAAACCCACTATTGGCCAAGGTCAGATCTGAACGAATTTCTAAGATACTGAAGCTAGATTTGATGGCGAAATATTAAAAACACATACCTCTGGCTAACAGCACCTAATACAAATGCAACAAAAGAAATTTAGCTATAGTGCAAAAGGAATCCACGAAAAACTTCATAATCCCTATTGAAAGATCCAAGAACTCTTACAAGTCAATGTCAGGAAACACAAAAACATCCAAAAAGTTGAAAAGGAACAGTCCTAGATTTTTTTTTTTTTTTTCAGTGCGCGGGCTTCACACTATTGTGGCCTCTCCCTGTTGTGGCCTCTCCCGTTGCGGAGCACAGGCTCCGGACGCGCAGGCTCAGTGGCCATGGCTCATGGGCCCAGCCGCTCCGCGGCATGTGGGATCCTCCCGGACCAGGGCATGAACCCGTGCCCCTGCATCGGCACGCGGACTCTCAACCACTGTGCCACCAGGGAAGCCCAGTCCTAGATTTTAAAAGCCTAAGATATAAAATAGCAAAATGCAACGTGCAGCCTAGGACTGAGTCCTCTTTTGAACAGACCAAGTAGAAGACTTCTGGGCAACAAGGAGGGAAATGTGAGCATGGACTGGATAAGATGACACCAAGGAGTTACTTTATTTATTTATTTATTTATGGCTGCTTTGGGTTTTCGTTGCTGCACACGGGCTTTCTCTAGCTGCGGCGAGTGGGGGCTACTCTTCATTGCAGTGCACCGGCTTCTCATTGCAATGGCTTCTGTTGCTGCGGAGCACGGGCTCTAGGCACATGGGCTTCAGTAGTTGTGGCACATGGGCTCAGTAGTTGTGGCTTGCGGGCCCTAGAGCACGCAGGCTTCAGTAGTTACAGCGCTCAGGCTCGGTAGTTGTGGCTCGCGGGCTCTAGAGCACAGGCTCAGTAGTTGTGGCGCACGGGCTTCATTGCTCCGCAGCATGTGCGAGCTTCCCGGACCAGGACTCCAACCCGTGTCCCCCACATTGGCAGGTGGATTCTTAACCACTGCGCCACCAGGGAAGTCCAGGAGTTATTATTAATTTTGTTAGAAGTGCTGATGATGTTGTGGTTGTGGGGGAATGTGATTCTTTAGAGATCAACACTGAAGTATTTAGGCGTGAAATGTCTCGATGTCTGTAACTTACTTTAAAGTACTTCAGCAGCAATAAAAGTAGATGAAGCAATGTGGCACAGCGTTCACTGTTAAATCTACGTGATGCGCATATGGGTGCCCATTATACTATGCTCTCTGCTTTCAAAAATGTTTTAATATTTTCTTAAAAGAAAAAAATTCTTAAAATCCCAGGGCAATCATATCAATCACTGCTTTATAGTCACTGACAAGGCAACTGATTTTAATCAGCCAATACGTTGTTTGAACAGAGAACATTCTATGATAGCTAATGCTGACGTCACACAGCAAGAGAGAGCCAAATGTTGCTGAGAAACGAAAAACAGCTGGCCAAGTGGCAAGGCCACCAACAATTCTGTGGCTTTTGCTGAGAACTCTATTTCTGAGCACAGGCCGCCCTCTGAGTGCTTCACAAAGCCAACAACGATGGTCTGCTTTGGGAAACCTTGCCGGGTGATAGCCGTTGGTCCACCAAGCACCCAGTAGAGGCAGAGAAGGTCAGTGTGGCAACGCTGGCCTGTGTTGCTCCCACAGGCCTGTAAATAAAGCCATAGCTACAGGGCTTCATTTAACCAACCTAGAGCTGTCAGAGAAAAATCACATTACCTGTTGCTTAAAAGACGTGAGGTCTAGCAAGGATGGACAGAGCACCCGCCTTCCTTTTAGGGGCCCCGTAAGTAAAAACATCATGTCGTGAACTCCTTGACGGCAGGGTCCACGCTTTTCCTCTTTGCACCCTCCCCTGACACCTGGCAGAGAGCAGGCACAAATAAGTTTGTTCAGTGAATGAACAGGCTCTGGGTTCTAGATTTGCACACCTACGCCCACTTGAAAAAAAAAATCATGTCAAAGTACAGGCCAAACCTAAGGACTTAAGAAGGTACTGTGGTAAGTGTCTTGGGAGTATTCTGCCCCATCTTTCTGCTTCCTAAGCTTAACTGACTGGATCAACCTAGGAACTAGATAGAGTATCACTTGGAATATGAACATTATCCCGGAAGAGATTTTGTGCAGGCACTATAAATGCCTTTCAATCTTATTAAGACATTAAAAGATGCAACTTTTAAAAGGTATGATATTAAATGTTTTTGTGCCCCACTATCAACTAAAAGTCAAACGTGATTTGAAGAAAACGGTAATGCATGTGGTTCTCAGTAGACACACCTGCTGATGGAGTCTCCCCATGCTGTGCTTAGGAAGGTGGGGCTGGCTGTCTCCCACAAGCATCTCAATTCACCAGGCTCCCAGACCAAAAGCATTGTTCTTTACAGACGGTCCTTGTGCCTGTCAGGGTCTCTTTCTCTCAGGGTCTTACTCGAAGTTGCTTGTAAACTAGATTGGACATGTCATCAGCCAGGGTCATGCTTATTCAGTCAACAAACATGGTCTGAGCACCATTCACACCTTCAGCAAACAAAAATTTTCACCGTGAGCTGGGCCATGCCCTAGGTTAGGTGCTGGGGTGTGAACGCTGTGTAAGTATCAGATAGAGGGCGAGACTTGGGTAGCAGGAGATAGTGGCAAAGAAGTCAGCAAATAAAGCCCTGCCGGGCTTTGACAGAACAAGTTGCCTCTGGATGGAGCTTGGGGGCCTCCATTCTGTCTGTCTCCTCCTACCTGACCCTGAACATCTGGGATGACCCTCAGCTCAACTCTTGGAGACTCAGCCCAGAGCACAAACCTTCAGTTCCAATGGGCCCTTCTCTCTTTGTCCCCTGACACCCATCATGGTGGCCCCTCCAGGTGTCCCACGGTTTTGTCTTGCGTGGGCCTACTTAGTACCCTCTTCCCCTAGACCCTCAGCATAGGCACATCTACAAGGTAAGGAGTTTAATGGCTTCTTAACACACATTCTCTTGTTTGCTCCTCTCCATCCTCTGTAGGACAGGAATTCTTTTTTTTTTCTTAATATTTTATTTATTTATTTATTTGGTTGTGCTGGGTCTTAGTTGTGGCAGGCAGGCTCCTTAGTTGCAGCAGGCAGGCTCCTTAGTTGTGGCATGCTCACTCTTAGTTGTGGCACGCATGTGGGATCTAGTTCCCTGACCAAGGATCGAACACTGCATTGGGAGTGCAGAGTCTTAACCACTGTGCCACCAGGGAAGTCCCTAGGATGGGAATTCTTATGTATAGTTTCCTGAAAAGAAAATGGAGTCTTAGAGAGGTTAAAATTTGCCCATGGTCACATGGCTAGTAAATAATAAACCTGAACTTGAGCCCAGATCTGATTTCCACACAATCATCCACACATCCAGTTACTTTCGGGTGTTTATAAGAATGCCAAGAGTCTTGTCCACAGCAGTTGCTAAACACTTATTGATTGGATTTTCCATTTGCAAAGAGATGCCCTTACCTTAAAATAGAATTGTACTCACTTCCTCTTTAAAAGAAAATTCTAAAAGCTTTAACTCCAAAACAGGCCATGGGAACCTTTAAGGCAAAGACAAGGCCTGAGGATTAGAATAGCAGATACAGAATGAGGGGCCCGGGCAACAAGTTCTGATTTTACAGCTCTCCTCAGCTTCACTATTTAGCTGTTCTTTTTCTCAGTTACAAAAGAGGGGCAAGGAACAACTGTCACATATACGTCAAAACACACATCCTTATAGGACCTCAAGGTGACAGTGCTACTACACAGGCAGACCTCACTTTATCACATTTCACAGATACCGTGTTTTTTACAAATTGAAGGCTGGTGGCAACCCTGCATCAAGCAAGTCTATCGGTACCATTTTTCCAACAGTATTTGCTCACTTCGTGTCTCTGTCACTAATTCTCACAATGTTTCAAACTTTCATGGTGATCTGCCATCAGTGACCTTTGCTGTTACTAAAATTCAGTGACGCCTCAGATAATGGTTAGCAATCATTAGCCACAACGTATTTTTTAAATTTAGGTATGTACATTGTTATTTTAGACATAATGCTAGTGCACACTTAATGGACTACAGTATAGTGTAAACATAACTTTTACATGCACTGCGAAGCCAAAAAATTTGTGTGACTTGCTTTATTGCAAGATTTGCTTTATTGCGGTGGTCTGGAACCAAATTCACAATATCTCCAAGGCACGCCTGTGAACAGTAACAGCCTAGAACATCTCAAAAAAGGGGAAAAAAGGACATGTATTCTCGACTCCCAGGAATGAGATAAGACACTCGGTTAGAATGTACAGTCTTACTATGCACTCACAGCTACCCTGAGGTCTTCTTACTACTGTCAGTATACAAATGGGGCACAGATGGGTTTCGAAACTGGCCAAGTTCACACTGGGACTGAACACAGGCCATCTGAAGCCAGTGCTGGACACTCCGGGGCCCTATGATTTACCTGCTTAACTGCTACCTTAGCTAAGATGCCCAACTCTGACACTTAACAGCCTTTCAAACGCAGGCAAATGAACTGCTCTGCACCTTGGTTTCTTTATCTATGAAATGTGGATACTAATACATGGATCACTGGAGGATGAGAGATGGGGCTTTGCTGGGTGTACGATAGGGGTTCAACAGAGAGAAGCACAGCTTCTCTGGCCTTGACTGGACTTAATACCACGAACTTTAGTAAAAGAATGCCACAAAAGGGTGAATTCGTTCATTCAAAAGTATTAACTAGTTATCTCTATGTGCTAGGGACTGTGCTGGGCACACTGAAATACCCAAGAAAGACTTGGTTGCTGTCCTCAAAGGAATTCTGAGTCTGTAGGGGATTTCGTTTTATATTCAAATGGGTGAGAATCAAAAGAATTTTTATCAGAAAATAAGCTTAAAATGTAACGAAGTAGGATAAGCTCTATCAGATACATTTTAGGTAAATAATCATTTAAAAAGAGGTGGCATTATGGGAATAGGCCCTACCATTTATATAAAAATTAGCTATGACAAAGGAGGAATCATAAATTAATGGAGAAAATTATTCAAAAATATGATTGAGATAATTTTGGTAAACTGAGGGGAAATGAATTTAAATCCTTAGGCGAACCAGTAGCATGATAAATCAACGATGGGTTAAAGGGGTAAGTTTTTTTTTTTAAAATCTGGATGCAAGCAGAGTTGAACATTCATCAGACTTCTGCTTGAGGGGTGAGAGGGTAATTTTCTAAACTTGTAAGAAACAAAAGAAAATCACAAAAGTGACAGACTTGACTGCCTAACAATTCAAAGCTTTTGAATATAAAAAGAAAAAAAAAAAACTAAATCAGAAGGGAAACAACAGCCTGGGGGAAATATCTATAGATAGGTCAGTACAACAGAAAAAGGGCCATTATCTTTAGTATAGAAAGGGTTTGTACAAATTGAAAAGGAAAATATGAAAACCCCAATAGATAAATGGCAAAATTCAGGAATAAAAAATACAACAAGTAGGGCTACCCTGGTGGCGCAGTGGTTGAGAGTCCGCCTGCCGATGCAGGGGACGCGGGTTCGTGTCCCGGTCTGGGTAGATCCCACATGCCGCAGAGCGGCTGGGCCCATGAGCCATGGCCGCTGAGCCTGCGCGTCCGGAGCCTGTGCTCCGCAAAGGGAGAGGCCACAACAGTGAGAGGCCCGCGTACCGCAAAAAAAAAAAAAAAATACAACAAGTAAACAATTTATAGAGAAGATCGTTCAGCCTTGCTGGAAATGCAAGGCAAAATACTGAGGCACCATTCTTTGCCTGCTGAATTAGCAAACGCTAAAAACAATTATAATATCCTGTGCTGGCAAAGGTATTCCTGGCAGCATTGTGACTGGTACAGCCCCACCGAGAAGCATTTTGGAAATATGTATCGTAAGAAAAATGTTTTTCTTACGAGAAAAAAATGTTCCTACCCACTGACCTAGTGAGATCACTTTTGGGAAACTATTCTTCAAAAATAATTGGGAATATGAAAAAAAAAAAGGCCTTCAATATAAAGACGTTAATCCTAGCATTAACTATAAGCATGAAAAACTGGAAGCAATCCAGGGCGCCCTGGGAGAAGGATGGGAGGTTTCCACTCACAGCCTCCAACTGTTGGAATGAAAGCAGTCCTCACTGAGCGAGGTGCCAAGATGACCGTCCTTTGGTGAAAAAGCCCCTCTCTCCAAGTCTTAAGCTTTCTCATATTTCCCCCCTTATTATAAAAAAAGCACACATGCTTGTATATTTAGTAAGTATAATTTAGGAAAAAATATCTTTTTAAAACCTATAGTCCCATCACCCAGAGATAAGCATTAACCATATAAACTTTCGATTTTTTCCTATCTGTATACATGCATCCACTACACATATTCGTTAAAAAATAGAATATTGTACATCTGCTTTTATAGCTACTTTTGATATTAACGATATGATAATACTTCCATGCACTTATATGATCGTCTATTACATTACTTGAATTGCTGCACAATATCACCCTGAAGGATATACTGGAGTTTATTTAGTTAATTTCCTATGGCTGGACACTTAGGCTGGTGTTTTTGTCTTTTTGTTTTTGCTATTATAAATGATGCTGCAAGGAAAATTCTTGTAGCTAATTCTCTGGATGCAGTTACAATTATTTCCTTAGAATAGATTCCTGTAAATAAAACTCATGGATCAAAGGACATTCAAACCACAAATGTTTCTTAATATAAGCCAAATTCTCATGTCTTTACTTATTAGGATCATTTTCTATAGTTTTTAAATGTGTGGTAATAATATTGTAATCAAAATCATCATCATCATATATTATGATAGAAAATGAAAGACTATTGTTTTATTTCATTTGTGGCTTTTTTGGCCTGGGTCTTTGAAGACCCTAGGGCAGACGCTACCTATTTGCTTATTCAAAATCCATTTCTTCTTTTCCCTTAGCTTAACAGAATCTCAATTTGTCTAGAGCAGGACATTTCCCAGGTGGTAGAGAATGAGAACTGATCTAAGCTGACCATGGTAAGACATTTGTCTGCCTCTATTTTTTTTTCCTGAAGGTGGGTGTGGGAGGGTGGCCTAGGGACCCAAGACTGATAACAGTATCCCAAAAAGAAATCTGCCAAGGGAGTTTACAGGGAGAGTTGTGGTACCACCCTCCTGCCACGAATGCAGATGTGATGGATCGAGCTTAAGAAGCCATTTTATCATCATGAGGAAAAGGACAGTCAAAGAAACAAAACACACAGAGCCCTACACCCGATATCACGGAGCCACTGTACTAATGCTGGCAACCGCCTGCCTTAGGACTTCTCTTTTGTATGAAAAGCACAAGCCATCTTTGTTACTTGCAGCCAAAAACATTCTAACTAAAACATATCAAAAGAATGATCAATATCCCCCACTGAAAGAACAATTAGCCTTTAAATCACAAAGGTAGGAGATAGAGCAATGCTCTCACAACTACACTGAGTTAATGAAGTGAGCATCAGAACACAAATTTGAATTTGAAATGACATAACTGAAAAGGGTCAAAAGCAAATGCCACGTATGGGTCAGGGTTTAGATGGACCAATCACGGAGCACTAGCAAGTCCACCCTGGATCACTCCGCTTCGTGGCAGAATGTGTTTCCTTCTGCCTGCAATGAATGAGATGGAGACAAACATCTCAAGGTCATATGCCAGAAATCATCTACACTTTAACAACTGGTTCATCCTTACACTTGGTTCTCCTTCCTTTGATCTCTTCAGAAGCCCTTCCTTTTGTCAGAACACGTAAGTCCCTTTTCAACATTCTTCAGTAGGCTGAGGCGTTATGCCCTCTTCAGCGGGTGGACAGAGTTCCAGCTTACCTCTGGGAAAATGTAGCTCCTGTCGTTTTGGAAAGCCTATATAAAGAGCAGAAAGTGTCCCTGTAATACTTTCTGGATTTTGGTGTGAAGTGGTCCTTATAAAGGGAGCAGTAAAGACAAAGGTATCTATCTATTTTCCTCCTGGGGGGTAAAAAGAGAAGTGTTCTTAAATGAAAACACCCACACTGGGGTCCCTTTTTCTAGCCTAGTTATAGGGTTTGATGACCAGTTCCCCTTTCAGGTCTGTGGGTGGCTGCTCTGTGAAGTCCAGAACATTCAGCCACAGCTGTCCTCTCAGCAACACACCTCGGGAACCCGTTAGGCCCAAGTTCCTCTGTGCTAATTGCCACTTGTCGAGAGTGCCAGCCTCACATCATGGTAATTGATCAGTGTGTGGTTAATAGCTCCCTTCAAAGGGAAGGGGACAAGTTGATTTGAAACATTCTGAACAAAGGAGACATCTGAGGGCTTCTTTGGTACGGCTTTGTGACAATGGCAGGTCACAGTCGCAAAGCGGGACTCCAATGCCGCTGGAGGAGGCCGGGTAACTCGGGAAGACAGGGCGCTCCCCTTTAATGATAGGACATCTTCCGTCTGGAAAAAATTAGGAGTGGCCACACCTGGAAGCACGTGCAGCCCAAGGTCTCTTCAGTTCTCAGGGGCACAAAGAATGGGACTTTAACAACTTGTTCTCATTTTTGTTCTGAGTTCTCCCTCCTTTCAACTCTTTTCATTGATACGTTACCCCTTTATCCTTCCTAGCTACTTTGAGTCCTCCAAAGATGGAAGAAATTGTTCCAGGCAGCGGCGCGTAACCCTCAAACCATCCCAGGCTTCCGTGAAGAACTCCAGCCCTGCGTGGGATCAGGGGCCATTGAGCCAAGGTGGGCCCAGCCAGGACCCTGTCGCTGACAGAAGCCCCCCATCTGACCCTGCCCAGCAGTCTGAGGCTTCCAGGCCTCAGTCTGGATAGGAGACCCTTGGCAGGGGAGGCATGGCTCCCACCACCCCTCTTCTCCCCACCAGGAACTTCTTCAGAGGGAAAAGGCATGCAATCCCCAAGAGCCGCTTCAGACAGAGGTTCTCCTTAATTATTCTTTCAACAACTCACCATCATACTTGCTTCCACCTTATAGAAATTCCCTCCGATCCTCACAGCACCTATTCCTCTCCCTCATTTCAAACAATGGCGTCACATCATCCACCCATCCCCACCCCAGTCTTTGCCTCCCACGTCGGCTCACCGAGTGCCACCTGTTTAGCTCCTCAGTATTTCTTAAATCTCTCCAACTCGTACACAAGCCCTCATCATCTCTGATCTGGACTAACACAAGCGAATCTGTCCTGATGCCAGAAAAAAAATCCACCTAAAATGAAAATCTGATCATTTTTTTTCTTGGCTTAAAATCTTTCACAGGCCATAGGATAAAGTCCAGAAACTCTGGCATGACACAGAAGGCCTTCCAACAGCTGGCCTCTATCAGCCTTCCCCACCCCCAACGCCTGGGCACCCTGTTAACAGTGAACCGTTTGCAGCTTCCCTCACACAGTGTCAGGATTTTGCTTGTGCTCCTCCCGTCGTCGGGAGGATGATGGAAAAGGGAAATCCTCCCTGTGGCACGACGTGGAACATCTCATTGTCCGGTGTGCACAGGAGAGGTGACCTGGAGTTGGAGTCTACACTGAACCCTGGGGAAATGGTAAAGGGCCTAGCTGCATGGGAGGGATTGGGAAGAAATCAAGCTGGAGGGGTAGTGACAAAGAGATCTGGGAAATGGCTACAACAATGGGCCCAAATCGAACCAGAGCCTGGAGATATTCACGTTCCCCATGAATGCTTGCAATGGACTGAAAGTCTGTGTCTCCCTCAAATTCATATGTGGCAATCCTAACCCTCAGTGGGATGGGCTAGGAGGTGGAGCCTTTGGGAGGTGACTGGGTCATAAGGATGGAGCCCTCATGGCTGGGAATAATGCCCTTATAAAAGAGACCGAAGGGTTTCCCTGGTGGCGCAGTGGTTGAGAGTCCGGCTGCCGATGCAGGGGACGCGGATTCGTGCCCCGGTCTGGGGAGATCCCACATGCCGCGGAGCGGCTGGGCCTGTGAGCCATGGCCGCTGAGCCTGCGCGTCCGGAGCCTGTGCTCCGCAACGGGAGAGGCCACAACAGTGAGAGGCCCGCGTACCGCAAAAAAAAAAAAAAAAAAGAGACCGCAAAGAGCATTCTTGCCCTCTTTTCATCATGTGAAAATACAATGAAAAGCTGACAGTCTGCAACTTGGAAGAGCGCCTTCACCTGACTTGACCATGCTAGCTCCCTGATCCCAGCCTCCAGCCTCCAGCACTATGAGAGGCTGTCCACAGCAAAGGAATCCATAAACAAGACAAAAAGACAACCCTGAGAATGGCAGAAAATATTTGCAAACGAAGCAACTGACAAAGGATTAATCTCCAAAATATACAAACAGCTCATGCAGCTTAATATCAAAAAAAAAAAAAAAAAAGGGCAGAAAATGTAAACAGACATTTCTCCAGAGAAGACATACTGATGGCCAAGAGGCACATGAAAAGATGCTCAACATCACTAATTATCAGAGAAATGAAAATCAATACTACAGTGACGTATCACCTCACACCGGTCACAATGGCCATCATCAAAAAATCTAGAAACAATAAATGCTGGAGAGGGTGTGGAGAAAAGGGAACACTCTTGCACTGTTGGTGGAAATGCAAATTGATACAGCCACTATGGAGAACAGCATGGAGGTTCCTTAAAAAACTACAAATAGAACTACCATATGACCCAGCAATCCCACTACTGGGCATATACCCGGAGAAAACCATAATTCAAAAAGACACATGCACCCTAATGTTCATTGCAGCACTATTTACAATAGCCAGGACATGGAAGAGACCTAAATGTCCATCAACAGAGGAATGGATAAAGAAGATGTGGTACATATATGCAATGGAATGTTACTCAGCCATGGAAAGGAATGAAATTGGGTCATTTGTAGAGACGTGGATGGACCTAGAGACTGTCATACAGAGTGAAGTAAGAAAGAGAAAGACAAATATCATATATTAACGCATATACGTGGAATCTGGAAAAATGGTATAGATGATCTTATACCATTTTTATGCAAAGCAGAAACCGAGGCACAGACGTAGAGAACAAATATAAGGATACTGAGGCGGAAAGTGGGGGTGGGAGGAACTGAGAGATTGGGATTGACATATATACACTATTGATACTATGTATAAAATAGATAACTAGTGAGGACCTACTGTATAGCACAGGGAACTCTACTCATGCTCTGTGGTAACCTAAATGGGAAGGAAATCCAAAAAAGAGGGGATATATGTATATGTATAGCTGATTCACTTTGCTGTACAGTAGAAACTAACACAACATTGTAAGGCAACTATACTCCAATAAAAATTAATTATAAAAAAAAAAAGAACCTTGCGAGGCTGTTGTTTAAATACCCAGTCTATGGTATTTTGTTATAATAGCCTGAACAGACCAAGACAATGCTCTTCTGAAGCCTCCACCCTCCAGCAAAAAGAATCCTTAGAACTAGGGGCAGGAAGGCTGCTCTATGGGTACCCAGTCATTCTCTTCCCCAGGCAGCCTGGCCCTTGCTCAAAAGGCTTACGGACACACTGGCCTTGGTGCCGGGGAGAGAATGTGGCGTGGCCTTGACAATACCTACTCCTGTCATGGCCACCCTGACCTCTGGCCCCGTTGAGTATCAACTGCCAACAGCAGTGACCCACCCTGAGGCCCTGATTCTGCATCACACTCCTAAGTGACCAGCCAGCTCCCTGGTGGAAAGCTGATTACGCAGGGCCCTTCCTCCAGAGCACACAGTAATTTACCCTCACCAGGACAGACGTATACTACGAACTGTCATGCCTCCCGGCCCCCCGACCCACAAACTTACTTAATGCCTTCTGTACCACACAGCACCACCTCCAACCAACCAACCAACTTCTCTGCAAATGAAATGAAGCAAGGTCTACTCGCCACGGGATTCTTGGTCCTCCCACAAACCTTATCAGCAGAAGCAGCAGGCCTTCCAGAACTCTGCTGTGCTGCCCGCTAGAACACCACATCTGGCAGAGTTGTGGGACTTCTCCTTAGAGCCGCAGTCCAGGGACTGAGGGATCAGGGATGGAGATGACATCTCCCATGTTTATACCCCGCGAGCTACCCTTAAGATTCCTGCTTCCTGCCCCACGTTGCTGAGCCCTGGCGATCTGGAGATTCTAGTACCCAGGAAAGGATACTTCTAGGAGTGGGTGGCATAAGAGGATGTGTGGCGTGCCACCAGGCCATTTTGGGTTTCTTGGGCTTCTAGGGAACAGCATCCTCATAGGTGGGGATGCAGAGGAGGACAGACTGTGGGGTACCCTTCCTTAGGGGGCTTGTTTGTGGCTGGGTCTGTGGGCTGGAGGCCTCCTTAGAAACGTGCGTGTGTGGGTATGTGGTGTACAAACACACACGCACACACACTGGACAAATGAAAGATGCATTTAGCAAGCTCCTGCCAGGGTGGCTGCCTGATTCATCCTGATCCCCCTGTGAAAACAGTCCTTAGTGTACACAGGGAACCCAAGCAACCAAGTCTGTACTAAGCAGCTCTGTCAATTCCCCAGGCGTCTGGAATTCTGTAAGGCCCTCTGGGGACGGGACCACAGCTCTGCATCCTTGGTGCCCAGCATGCTGTTGGCACAGCAGGAGCTCAATAAACACCCGCCCAGCAGTCAGTGGGACGGTCAAGGCAATGGTCTAGAACTCCTTTAGCCAAGATTCCCAAAGCCAGCCTGGCTCCAGCCCTTCCTGGATTTTCAACTCTCTCTTGGATTCCTTGAGATACTCTGATAGTCTTCCAGTAAGTTCTTGTGTCACATAAACTAGGCAGTCTTGCTTTTTGTTTTTGTTTTGTTTTTTTGGCTGCATTGAGACACGAGGGATCTTAGTTCCCCGACCAGGGATTGAACCCGGGTCCCCTGCAGTGGAAGCGCGGAGTCCTAACCACTGGATCGCCAGGCAAGTCCCTAGTCAGTCTTGCTTTTAACCAGTGCATTTTCAACACCTACACAGGACTCTCCACCATCCTAAAAGGAAGCCTATTCTCCTAAAACAAGCTTCTGGCCCCTTCCATCGGCCAGGTGAGGCCTCTCAGAGGAGGTCAGTTTGTTTCCTCGGTCCTTGGGCTTCTCCAAGTCTGTGGTCAGTCATGCTCTGCTCCTTAACACCTTTTTAACTATCCACAGAGCGTGTCCCAGACCCCTTGGAAAGCAAAGCAAAGCTATAAACGCTCTCCCTAGAATAAAAGCAACACACACACAAAACACTGTGTGACATTTTAAGGGTTGTGGGGGCTCCAAGTTAAGAACTTATGATCCTGTGACATATAAGAAATATATATCTTGTCTTCCTCCATGGTTCCTGGCTCACAGCTCCTGAGCACTAAGAGCAATGCAAGCATCTTTTGTCACAGTATTTGGTCTCTTGTCCTCAGTTCTGAGTTCAGAGCCATAAAGGTGAAATGGGTATCTTATTATTCATAACAAGCTCCTTTCTGTCAAAACTGGGTTTATGTCAATGAGGTGACTTTTGTTTGCAAAGGACCTAAGGATGGGGGGGCTGGTTTCCAGGGGAACCAATCATGAATAGAGGGGAGGGGAGAGGGCTGGAGGCTGAATCAATCACCAGTGGTCAGTGATGGAAATCAATCATGCCTAATTAATAAAGCCTCCATAAAACCCTAAAAGGATGGGTTTGGAGAGCTTCCGGGTGGGTGAACATGTAGAGATTTGGGGAGAGTGGCAGACTTCAGCAGGGGCGTGGAAGCTCCGTCCTTTCCCCATACCTTGCCCTAGGTCTCTTCCACCCAGCTGTTCCTGAGTTATACCCCTTTATAATAAACTGGTAACCTAGTAAGTAAAATGTTTCTCTGAGTTCTATAAACAGCTCTAGCAAATTAATTGAACCTTAGGAGGGGGTCACTGGAACCTCTGATCTATAGCCGGTTAGTCAGAAGCACAGGTGACACCCTGGGCTTACAACTGAAGTCTGAAGTTGGGGGGATCCTGCAGGACTGAGCCCTTCACCTGTGGGATTGGATGATTCCTCCAGGCAGGCAGTGTCAGAATCGAGTTGCATCGCAGGACACCCATCTGGGGTCTGAGAAGTGCTTGGTGCTTCGGGATACCCCTCCCGCCCCCCACATGCATGTTGGAAATTGGGAGCAGAAACCTTTTAAAACTCTTACTGAGCATGAGTCACCTTACTCCCCCTCTCTGAGGGCTCCAACCAGAGTCAGTGACACTGATGGCTGTCAGACACACCCTGGGTGCAGGGGCCCGGCAGACACCTGGGGAAGGAACAACTGGCAAGACTGCGTCATGAGGCTACACCTCAGGCTGTGAAGCAGCATTGTCAGAGATGTTTTCCTTCTCTAAACAACATCTCCATTTTCAAGGAAACTGATGTTTCTAAAAGGTCATCTGGTTTGGCAGCCCTGCAGCGCCAGAGGGGAGAAAACTGAAGGCCAGAGAGGAATCTGCTCAACCAGTAGAAGCAGCACCGGATCCCTCAGTAAGCAATTACCTACTGAATGAGAAGAGCATTGGACGCGGCACCCACGGCGCTGCGGGAAGGACCACATTACCTTTGTCAGTTGCTGCTCCGAGGAAAACCCCAAACCAAACACCGTGTTGGCTCTGCTGTCGGCCCACTGCCCAAATTTCTGCGATGTTTTGGTGAAAGTCATATTGGGTGTGATTGTGCTGTTTATGATCACCTGCAGCGAAACAGCCCAAAGAGGCGACATTTAAACACTGAATTAGACACCAGAGTCACTCCTTAAAAACTCCTCTGTTGGCAAAGCTAGTAGGTAAAGCCTGCATCCCCACTGCTATAGCTGGTCCTGAGTTCTTCCTCTCCTGGCACATCCCACGCTGAGTCATATACACACAACCATGATAACAGGCAATTGCAGAGACTTAAAAACAGACAGTCAGCCTAAAATAAGATCTCACAGGTTATCAGTGGGAGAAAGGCTCTCCTAGGTAGAGAACAGTTTCCAAAACTGCTACGTATTTCCCCAAAGCTGTCGCACATCCGATTGCCCTTAATGGCCAGCCATGTCACACATCCTCTGAAGAGCCACGCTGCCGACCTTTTTAAGTGCCTGGAGCCCCCGGGGTCCAGCTCAAACCATTTAAAATTTCCATGAGCAATGGGGGCTGGCTGCTTCCCCACGGGAAAGAAAAGGTACACTCTAATTGGGATAATTTGTGGAGGGTTAATTTACAGACTAATTAGACAGGTGTGAGCTGGGTGTATGGACAGTGCAGGGACCTGGTGCGAGCTGCTGCCACCTCTCCTTGGCTTTAAAGGATGAGGGGGTGAAGAGGCTATGGGATGTGGAAGGAGAGAGTCATGGAGCACAGGCTCCCTTAACGAGAGAGGAGACCTTCTGTTGAGGGACACACCAGCACATGGTGACCTCACAAGAGGGGGAGCCAGTGGGACAAATGCCCTCACCTCTGCCGTTCTGACTTCCCGCCACTGGCCAAACCCAACCAGAAGCCAGAGGCCCCACAAGCCCACTTATGTCCTCTGCGGGTCAGCCCCTCAGGGACCAGAGCAGGGTGAAGAAGAGTAGAGGATGAACGTGGAGGTAAAAGGATGATATCCAGCACACAGTACATTCATTCATTCAACAAACACTCACTGAACATTCACCATATGCCTGGTATTCTGCTAACCAAAGACACAAAGAGGAAGGAGTCAAGATTCCTGGTCTTCAAGTTGCAGGTAGTCACGAAGAGGGTAGAGACATGTAAGTAATCACTAAACAATTGATCAGTGTTATAAAGTATCAATAACAAGCTCACTCGGCAGAAATCCTTGGCAGCCTGAATACTAAATACTAAATTACTGAAGACTAAAAAACTACTTAGATCAGCTCTTAAGCCTTACAACAAGCCTAGGAGGTATGACTACCACCTTCACTTCACAGGAGAAACTGAGTTGGCAAGTAGCAAAGCCTAGAGGTAAAACCCAGATTGTCTGACTCAAAGTCCTGTATTCTGAACTTCTGTATGACGTGCTTCTCCTGTTCTTGCCCCAGCTATGAAGCACTGATGCCTTCACTGCACTCCAGGTTGCTTTTCCTCCCTGTGCTAGTTCCTCTAATTCTCAAGACTGTGTGAGCTAAGACACTTTTATCACATGTTTTTCAGATAACTGAATGCAACAGTTAGTAAAGAGCTCTGCCTGCTGTCACCGGACACTATCAAGAAATGGAGGCAGGGCTTCCCTGGTGGCACAGTGGTTGAGAGTCCACCTGCCGATGCAGGGGACACGGGTTCGTGCCCCGGTCCGGGAAGATCCCACATGCCGTGGAGCGGCTGGGCCCGTGAGCCATGTCCGCTGAGCCTGCGCGTCCGGAGCCTGTGCTCCGCAACGGGAGAGGCCACACAGTGAGAGGCCCGCGTACCAAAAAAAAAAAAAAAGCAGCAAGACGGACAGCTGGGGCAATCAAGCCATTAAAAAGTGGTCAATCCCAGGACCCTCTTCTTTCACTTCCCACTAACATGGAAACTCTGTCCTGTGCTACCCTTGGCTCAGCCCACCAACACCAAGTCCTCCTGAGAAGTTGGGCAGATCGAAGCTTCTAAGGACACATTCCTTCTGTGAGTGTTCCTCTTGGGTTCGCAAATCATTTCTGGCTAACTGCGCTTGCACTGGAATCCACCTTATTGCCTGTTTCTCTCTGAGGCTCTGACTCATTTCTGACTTTCACCCTCCTCAAGCATGCAAGAAGAAGTGAAAGGAAGTGGACACATAGGACCTTTTGTCTACTCTGGGTCTGCTACGGTTGAGTGCCCAGCACGGTTGTGTGAATGGGAGGGATATTCTGGGGGTGGGGGCGAGGAGATGGGACCTGAGGGAGGCTTAGTTCTGGGCAGGTGAATGGAACCCGCTCTTGTGAGACTGGAGAGAATGAGGTAGGTTGAGTTTGACGGACATAAGCTACAAGCTCAATGTCACTAGGAATGTGGAAACTGCATTACCATTACTACTATATACTCACCAAATTCAAAATATGTCTGATGATACCAAGGGTGGGGGTGAGGATGTGGGGCAATGGGTGCTCTCACATATGGGCAAAATCACTTTGAAAACTAATGTGGCTTTCTCTGACAAAGTTTAAAATGCACATTCCCTACCACCCAGCAATTCCACTCCTAAGTATATATCCGAGAGAAACCTTTGCATAGGTACACAAGGAGAAATGCACAAGGATGTTCACAGTAGCAGTGTTTGCAAACATAAATGTCCACCACCAGCAGAACGGATAAATTATGGTCCTATTCATACAACGAAATACTACCTAGAAGTGAAAGTTAACCAAAGCTATAGGTATCAGCACGGATGACGACAAAAACTTAAGTTAAAAAAAGTCACAAAAGAAGACATACAGTATAGGTCTCCGTATGATTCTATTTATGTAAAAATCAAAAACAGGCATAACTAAATAATATATTTAGGGCAAGGGTCAACAATTATAGCCCTCAGGCCAAATCCTGCCTGTTTTTGTAAATAAAGTTTTATTGGTACACAGCTTCACCCATTCATGTACATATTGGCCTCTGGCCATTTCCTTGCTATTGATACAAAAGAAAAGTTGAAGAGCTGTGAAAGAGATTGTACAGCTCATAAGAAAATTACTGTCAGGCCCTTTAGAGAAAAAGTTTGCCAACCTCTGGCTTAGGGATATATACACAAGTGGCAAAAGTATAAAGAAAGGCAAGGGAATGTTTAACACAAATTTCAAGAAAGTGGTAACCTCTTGCAGGGTGGACGGCAGGTGCCTCTATTAGGGAGAGGTCCAGAAAGGGACTTCTGAAGGACTAGTAAAGGACAGACTTCCTCAGTTGGGTGTTGGGTACATGAGTATTTGCTTTGTTATCAGACATTAAATGGCACAGATAAACAGTTAAAAATAAAAAACATGCAAAGCTATAATAAAGCTGTCTGGGAGACGAATCCCCCGTGTGAGCAGAAGCTTGTGAAAAGGGAAGGCGGTGCCCTGTGCATGGGGACACTGGAAAACTGTGTTGGGGGCAGAGGAAGTGGCTGGACCTGTGGTTTCTGGCCTCAGGTAAGCGGGGGGAGGCTCAGCAGACTCTGGGGTTACAGGAGTGGAGGATGTCACCCAGCAAGAGGGGACAGAGTTTCAAGGGAAGAGGCCTGGGTAGAAAATGACTTTAGAAGCACGAAGGCAGGGCCTGAGGAGTGAAGGCATACAGAAGGGACAGTCAGGAGGGAACAAGGAAGAATGAGGCCTTGGGTGTGGAGAGAAAGGGCACGCGTGGGTGTTCGATGAAGCAGACGGACTCAGCAGGACCAGAACTGGTGCCTCCCTGGGGACTTGGGAAGGCCGGGTGGGGGGGGGGGGCAGGGGAGCACCCTTAGAAAGTGAAGCTCAGAAGGATGAAGGGGCTGCTTTAAAGCACAACCTTTAATATGGGCTCCCGACCCTTATGCCCACCCCCTTCCTCTTTTTTGTGAATTCTCTCTGAAACATTCATGGAGAAAAAAGAAAAAGAGACTCCCCAGTAAAAGACTCAGTTCCTGCAGATCACTGGAACCCACTTCTCACACAATGCACAGAGCACATGCAACCAAGAGGTACCTGGAAGAAGCAAAAAGCTAAGCTCCTCCAGTCCCTAGTGCAGCTCCGGCTTCAGAGGAAGCTGGAGGCAGGCCCCCTGGTTCCTATTCAGGGCAAGTCCCCAAATCCACGGAGATGGAAGTCAGAATGCAGAAGAGGCTGGGGATGTTACAGCAATTAAAAGACTTGTTGCCTGCTTCCAGAAAAGGTATTAATAGATGCTTTTATTCTTGTTTTTTAAAACCATAGTCAGGGAAGAAGAGAAACTGACATTCATCGAAAATCCTACTGTGTGCTGAGAACCTTCCATATGTCTGCTCCTTTAACAGAAGGTGCTCTGTATTTATCCAAAAGGGGAAACTAAGGACTTCGCTGGAGGTCCAGTGGTTAGGACTTCACCTTCCAATGCAGGGGGTGTGGGTTTTATCCCTGGCTGGGGAGCTAAGATCCCACGTGTCTCATGGCCAAGAAACCAAAACATAAAACAGAAACGATACTGTAACAAATTCAATAAAGACTTTAAAAATGGTCCACATCAATGAAGTGAGAGAGTGGCATGACATTTACACACCACCAAACAAATGTAAAATAGATAGCTAGTGGGAAGCAGCTGCATAGCACGGGGAGACCAGCTGGGTGCTTTGGGACCACCTAGAGGGGTGGGATAGGGAGGGTGGGAGGGAGACGCAAGAGGGAGGATATATGCGGATATATGTATATGTATAGCTGATTCACTTTGTTATACAGCAGAAACTAACACACCATTGTAAAGCAATTATACTCCAATTAAGATGTTAAGAAAAAAAGTCCACATCAAAAAACAAAAACCAAACAATGACCAAAAAAAAAAAAGAGGAAACTATACTGATGGGTGGAGGAGGGGACCCTGACTGTGTTCTTGAAAGCAATTTCACATTCCCAGACAAAACACCAAACAAGTCAGAGTTTCAGAGGCTTATATCCTCCAAACCGTTGTGATTAGGCAGAACACAGAGGGTGCTGCTAAATATCTGTAGAATGGATGACCTCTAAAGTCTCTTCCAAGATAGGCTTCTGTGATCCTATAAATAACTGAGAACCCAGGGCAGGGGAGCCATCCAGAGCACCCGGGAGAAGCACCTGCTCCAGGCAGGTCTTGTCCACAGGTGCAGGCAATTCCTCACGAGGATGGCAATGATTAACTCAGTCTGTAAAGAGTGCCAACAGCACAATGAAATCAAGTGCTGCGACGGCTCAATTCACAAATGCTCTGGAAATGGAGTTGGCTGTTCCGCACAAAAACTCACCATCAGTCACACGGCCGTTGGTTGCGGCTGTCGGTGACGTGATGGCTCCCATCAGCGCTCTGGGAAGCTGGGAGACCCCTCATGTGGCTCCCACCTGTCCATGCACAGGGCTGACCCTGGGTGACATTCGGAGGTTTTGGTCCTGGTTCCCTCTTGGCGGTGATCCTACTCTTGCCCACTGTCCCGCTGCGGACACGGCACACCTCCTGCAGGCCTGGAGAGGATGTGGCCAGGCCTGACCTCGTCACCCACCCATGTCTATGGCGTGGCCCACTCTAGCTTGATGCTGAGACTCCAAAGATGGGCCAGGCCCGTTCCTCGAAGAGCACAGTCTCCTGGTAGCCGCCCCCCCCCCCACAGACATGGATCCACAGAACCTCCAGGCAATGCTGGAGCTACGCACCACAGTATTCCCACCCACGTATGTCTTGAGCAGCAGCTGCGACTGACACATGAAATACTTTCCTTGGAAGAAGGAAGAAAAGGTCTGCACACAGATTTTTCCTACGATGAGCAGCACCAAAGGCTCTCAGGGGAAGATGAGGGCTTCCCCGCATCCTTCCCCAAGTAGAGCACGACCAACGCTCGGACGGGGCAGAGGAGCTTGCCATGCCCGGTGTGGAACGACAGCTGCTAAAGCTGCTGGCTGCGCCTCCTCCCTTCACGGGGGGCCCATGCTCTGTGGGCTGCCCGCGGTGGACTCAGCGGCTGAGTCCACTGTGGTCTTTGCTCGCAACCACCTCCAAGTCCCTTCCACACCAGCAACCTGTTCCTGAAGCACATCTACTCCTTCACTTGGGAGGGGCAGAGCAGGCTTTCCCTTCCAGACCGCAGCAGCCTCCCGCCTTGGGAGGGACAGCTGGCCCAGAAGCACCAAGCAGAAGATGTGACATGGCCAGGCCAGGAGAGAGAGGCAGGACCGGGGGTCCTAGAACTGCCCAAGGTCAGAGGTGTAGCCAAGACACCACCCCAAAGGCTAAAAGCATCTGACCATCTGTCATCTTAGTTCCTTTAACATTTGGAATCAAAGGCCTAAAACAAAGTGGGGTTGTCCCAACGTGGTGGAAGGCAAGGATGAGGATCCAGAGGCAGGGGTGGGATGCAGAGGGGCAGCGGACAAGGGCCCTGGGACAGCGCGGCACTGGCATCAGGTCAGCAGATGGCGCCCTACTCCAGCCCCTAGGGAGGAAGGAGATCCATCTGGATTATTGGGGCAGGGCAGAAGCTGGGGCTGGGGGGATCAGGAACTCAGCCGTGGGTGGGGAGGAGGAAGGCGCAGAAGACCGGGCAGTGTCAAGAGCTGCTACCACTCTGGGGAAATCACCATCTGGGGGTCCTTCTCCATGTCTCACCTGACCTGTGGAGCAGCTGGAGGCAGAGGATCTGACCTAGACCCGGCCTGTTGGTTTTGCACATTGTTGCTGAGCAGCTCCAGGCAAGGTCCAGCTGAGCTGAGGAGGCCTGGGGACCACTGTCTGGTATTCTGTGCTCCAGTTCTCAGGGCAGGACAGTTGCCACCCACCCGCGGCCCCAAGTGCCAGGCACAGGGACTAAACCACTAAGGCTGGTCCCTACCCACTCCCCTGGGCCTTATGCTCTGTCACAGGACACTCCCTTTCGCTGAACGAGGCCCCGTCACAGTGCCTGTGCCCCGCTAGTAAGGCAGGAACTCTGGGTGGGCTCCTGGAATGCCAGGTGGTGTGGTGCTTAGGAGGCGTGGCCAGAGGGCCGCAGGCTCCATTGCTGGATTCCAGTGGCACCCCACAGCCTAGGTTCCCAATTCCCACTTTTTAAGTGACTCCATAACTTGATGGATCCCCCGCACTGAGCCGGAACTAGCTCTATTCTTCAGCCGGCGGATAGCCCACCCTCCTCCACCCACCTGATTTCTCAGAGCTAGCTCGTTTGGCTCGGACCCCACCACTGTCACAGACTTCAGGAGCTGCAGACCCGTACAACGCTGACACATTGACAAATTACTCAAAGCCCAGCTAATAGGACTAAAGCGCTTCCTCTAAGGAAGTGCATTTTATCTGTATTTAAATACAGATAAAATGCACTTCATCTGTATTTAAGCCCACTCTGTCCTGGGATAACTCAACTGACAGAAGTGCAAACCCATCTCAAGGGATGGCGGATGAACTCACAGAATCTACAGATAAAAGAAAGCAAGTCGGCTTGATTCACCACTGCTAGCAGAACATCCTGGCAAGAGGTGAGAAGATTCCAGCTCAAAAGCACAGAGAAGGAAAGTGGTAATACAACCGCCAGATCACCATGTCTCCCAGAGGAAAAGAAATAATAAAGGCATCTCTCAGATAGTCAATCCTCAGACACAAGGTGCCCATCTACTATGCGCCAGGCACTTCTACCCTTCCTGAGCACTCATCAGAACCCTGGTCAGCGGAGGCTTCCCACGCCTCCTGCTCTGTGGTTGTGGGGTTGTGGAGGGAGAAGCCCACAGCCAGGCCCCATTCCTCTACCCAGCCCTGACCCAACTCCCCAGGAACGCTGACCTAGGGGCAGACTGCAGGCGAGAGGAGGCCAGTCAGAAGGCTACTGCAACAGTCTGAGCAAGACTGTACCAGGACAAGAGTTATGGCCTTGAAACAAAGCATTAGGTATAAACGTGACACACTTCAAAGGCAGATTCATTCTACCAACTAAAAAGGGAATGACTGTGCTTTTCCATTTCCTTCTTTCTTTCCTCCCTTCCTCCCTCCCTCCCTTCCTTCCTCCCTCCCTTCCTTCCTTCCAGCAACAAGTGACTGGGAAGTGAAAATGGAGAGGTGGTTTAGAGGGCAAATAGGGGAATTCAGCTTCAGATACACTGAATTTCAGGTGAGAGCAGATTATCCATGTAAAAATGTCCATCAGGATGAACACAGATTAAAGACAGAAAAGAAACTATAAAGCATCAAGTCTACTTTTCTTTTCTTTTGTAAACTTGGTGATACGTCTACTGATAATCCTTCTTTATTCTGCTCCCATCATAATGTGGCAAAAATACTGAGGAAGACAGCAGAATAATGAAAACACCAGGAAAAAAATTATCTCAAGAAATACTCCAAAACCATTGAATAAAATTCAACTCCCATGCCTAATAACACCAAAACCAGACTAGTTACAATACCCAGTGCTGTCGGGGGTGCAACAAACTGGCATTCTCATACATGCTGGAAGACAGAACTCTTCGGAAAGCCGTTTGGTAATAACCATCAAGAGCCATAAAGCGCTAATATCTTGACCTATAACATTACTTCCATAAATCTATCCTAAGGAAATATCCGAAAAGCAATAGGCATGATGACCAAATGAGGTTATCTGTTTCATGAAGACGCTCATTATCTATAATAGTAAAAAACTGGAAGCCACTTCAGTAGCTAACCATAAGGGGAGAGATTAAGGACATTATAGGTCCTTGGTGGAATTATTAAAGTAGCATTAAAATGCTAGTTATAAAGACAGCGTGCTAACAGGGAAATTTTTTTTAATTGGCCATAATTTTAAATGAAAAAAGAAAAAAGCGGGATCTGTGATTATAAAGACATGATAACAATAACATCTCTGTTAAGGTGGCGGGTTTTGGGGTGCACCCTTTTCCCCCCACTTTTCAAATGTATCCTATTGCTTTTGATGAAAATAAGTGACTTCAAGTGAGCCGGCGAGATGGTACCTTGGCTCCGTCCACACTGATGATCCGATAGCTGTTCCTTGTGACATCGTAGAAGTAGGAGACTGTGACGGCCTGCTTGCTCGCAGGCACCCAGTTCTTCTTGGTGTTGGGGTCGATCTGGAAAACGTGGGCTCGGGTGGTGAAGATGGGCTGTTCTCTGCAAGAGGAGAGATGGGCGAATGAGTTGATGGAACTTTATGTATAATTTATGATTATACAACTAAGCCACCTAAGATTTTAATCATTTATGGAGAAAGATACATAAGCCTGAGAACAATTAAAATAAAAAAAGGGAAGAGAGGAGAAAAAAAGAGACACCAGCGGAGTAGTTACTGAAACCCAACACCCTGAGGCTGCGGGGCAATTGGCCTAATGAGAAATTTGCTTAAAAGGCAACTCCCAATCCAAGAACATGGTATATCTCTCCATCGGTTTGTATCATCTTTAATTTCTTTCATCAGTGTCTTATAATTTTCTGCATACAGGTCTTTTGTCTCCTTAGGTAGGTTTATTCCTAGATATTTTCTTCTTTTTGTTGCAATGGTAAATGGGAGTGTTTTCTTAATTTCACTTTCAGATTTTTCATCATTAGTGTATAGGAATGCCAGAGATTTCTGTGCATTAATTTTGTATCCTGCAACTTTACCAAATTCATTGATTAACTCTAGTAGTTTTCTGGTAGCATCTTTAGGATTCTCTATGTATAGTATCATGTCATCAGCAAACAGTGACAGCTTTACTTCTTCTTTTCCGATTTGGATTCCTTTTACCATAATTCAAAAAGAGTCATGTACCAAAATGTTCATTGCAGCTCTATTTACAATAGCCAGGACATGGAAGCAACCTAAGTGTCTACTGACAGATGAATGGATAAAGAAGATGTGGCACATATATACAATGGAATATTACTCAGTCATAAAAAGAAATGAAACCGAGTTATTTGTAGTGAGGTGGATGGACCTAGAGTCTGTCACACAGAGTGAAGTAAGTCAGAAGGAGAAAAACAAATACCATATGCTAACATATATTTATGGAATCTAAAAAAAAAAAAAAGGTCATGAAGAACCTAGAGGTAAGACAGGAATAAAGACACAGACCTACTAGAGAATGGACTTGAGGATATGGGGAGGGGGAAGGGTGAGCTGTGACAAAGTGAGAGAGTGGCATGGACATATATACACTACCAAATGTAAAACACATAGCTAGTGGGAAGCAGCCGCATAGCACAGGGAGATCAGCTTGGTGGTTTGTGACCGCCTAGAGGGGTGGGATAGGGAGGGTGGGAGGGAGGGAGACGCAAGAGGGAAGAGATATGGGAACATATGTATATGTATAACTGATTCACTTTGTTATAAAGCAGAAACTAACACACCATTGTAAAGCAATTATAATCCAATAAAGATGTTTTAAAAAAAAGAAGGCAACTCCCGGTGCGGTGTTTTTGCATCTCCGTCAAGTGTCCTATTCTTTTTCTGACATCCTGTTGGCATTTTTAGGATTTTGCAACAAATTCACTGGGGAGCGGGGAGGATTACGCAACAGTTTTAGGATTTTGCAAACCATTTGTGACTTCATATTATATTTCTACTAAATACTTCTCAGATTTGCAGCATTTTATGATGCATTCATTTATAACTGACCGAGCCTTAAAGTTTTATGTTTCCAACTTATAAATCTTTGGGTTTTATGTAATGTTCATCAAATCTCTCTCTTTTGTTATTCTTGCCTCTGTATTGTTGTTGCTTTTTCACTCACATGCCTGTAAATTCTTCATGCGATTATTAACCGAATTAGCACAGTATCTATGTTTCTTTCTGTTGAGTGAGGAATTAATTAGATCTTGACAATAAGCACTAATAAGGCAGGTGGATAAAAATTGTAATGGATTTCACTGCATTTCATATTTTAAGGTATCTACTTCACAGAGTAACACAAAATAAATCATAGACTCATTACAAAATATAATTTTTTTTAATATAATTATTTTTGAAGAAAGGGTCTTCAGGCAAACTGGCTCGAAAATCCTTTTAAGTGGTCCAAAATAAGACAAAATGGGTGGGGGGAAGCCAGCAGGATGTGAAAATAATCCCATCATTCATAAAATACTATAGATTTAATAAGCACTTATTAGAGGTACAAAATTAAATCAAAATCAGAAAAATTAAAATTTTTTAATCCTCATAATGTCAAAGAGATGACATAAGAGGACACCCAAGCGGAAACAAAAAATAAAATCAAAAGGAAAAGTGAATTTTAAGTGTTCCCGTCTCTCGATGGAGTGGTTTTAGGTAAAGCTGTCTTTCAACCCATCCTGGCTAGAGAAGGCTCATTAAAGAGAGAAACTTTTTCCTAGAAAAGCAAATTACTATTTATTTGAGCCTCATGCAAGGAATACTGAATAACACCATGAATACTGGCATCAACCATCAATTGTGGATGTAGATAAACGCAGAAACGTTTTCATGACTATTTCTCTGAATCAATAAAAGCCCAGGGCATGCTCTTCCTGCTACCTCAATGCAGCTGTTTCTAGAATCCAGCCTTCCAGACAGACACAGCCCAGCATTCCTAGCCCCCTGAAGCTTCCCTTCTAGGTCCCAGGAGCTGGGCAAGAGCCCCTGGGGTGTGGATCACTAAGCCGTTTGTCTTCCCTCAACAGTGACCAAGTTCACCCACCCACTCAATTCTAAATCAACACCCTTCCAGCCGCAGGGTAACAGCTGTAGAAACAAAAGGAATATTCTCACTGTAATTTCCTGCATCTGTTGTTGAGAGGGGCCAGCCCGTGGGGGAACGTGTGTGCCTGTGAATACCAGCCCTCCTAATCAATCCACGTGGGGAAGCCTGACATCTGCATCCCCCAGCTGTGCTACTGCAGCCCTGGCACCATGTTTTGCTAATCATCCAAGTACAGCACCATAAAAGAAAGCACTTGCTCACATGGAATTCTTCTGCATATTTAAGAGGAGGGAGCAATTGAAAGGGCAGGAATACAGAAGAGGTTTTTAAAAGAACCGAATTATGCAATGTGTACAAATATTGAATCATTACGTAGTGCACTTGAAACAAAATAATGTTAATATGTCAATTATATCTCAATTTAAAAAAAAGAATTGAATTATGCTAAAATCTCTGCCTCTCTTTTACAGAGCACTATGAGCTGGGCAGGGACCCATGGTCACCCAGGAGCCCTCCCAGGGGAAGGAGCCAGACTTTCGGTTCTTCCCTTGTGTCCTCCACACCGGGGAAGAGGGACTGGGTCTAGGTTTTAGGACCTTTAGACCAGTGTTTCCTCAACCTCTGAGAGGAATTAGCTGGGTCATTTAGTAAAAATACAAATTCCTGGGCCCCAATCTATCCCGGCAGGAACCTGGCTGTCCAGGGATGGGACCTGGGTAGCTCTATTTTTAACAAGAGCTACAGGTGATTTTTATCCTCTAGGAATCTGGGGAGATACTCACATTAGACATTATCAGACACTCTAGAAATAATGGAAGAAGTCACCCCTACAGCTGTCATCTCTCCTCCAGAATGACGGAAACGACTCCAAGACATCCTTCCACAGCGTGAAGGGGACAACAGAGGGACAGAGAACAGGATCTTTGGGTGCAAAGGCTGGAGAGGCAGAGGTGCTCTGGTCAGGACAGACAGCAGCCTGTGGTGGTCAAGCAGCGACCTTCTGAAAGTGCTCTGTGTGCCTGAGGCCTACAGGAGCGAGGGAGTGAGGAAAGCAAGGTGGAGAGGGACGGTGGGGGAGGGACAGGGAGACGAGAGAAGCTGGTAGAGATTTCTGACCACGGATAAGCCAAAGCCACAAGTCATCTGCTTGGCATGATTCAGGTCAAGGTGAGCATGCAGACAAGAAGGACCCCATCTCCAAATCTGTCCGCTCAGCTCTGGGGATGGAGTGACGCCATGGCGGGACCCCAACCAGAAATGCAAGGACGTTGGGAGACACGGTTGGCTCAGCTGGCCATACCCTCAGTGGCTGCAGCCCTGGTCCCGTGGTCAGGCCTCTGCAGGGGAAGTGGTTGCTCCAGCGTGGAGACAGCACAGTGACCCAGGAAGGGAGACCCACAGACCCCATGCTGAGGGTGGGCACTACGGGAAGAGCCACAGACCTTCTGAGGTCAAAGACCTGCGATCCTCAGGCCTGGGGACCTGGAGGCCAGCTTGGCACAGCTTTGGGTCCAGAAAACTACCCACAGTACTGGGATTTCCATGTGAATAACCAAGTCCTTGGCCACTGGAGAGTTCTATTTTATTCTTCTAAAATTCAAAAATCGAATGGTATTTAAAGAAAAAGAAAAAAAGAGGGGGGATGGAAAGAAAAGCCAGTTAATATTTAGCTGATATTTAGTTTAAAGCCAACTAATATTTACTGAGTATTTACCATCTGCCAGGCTTCACATATGAGCTCTCATTTAAGATCCCAATGATCCTATGGGGATCCAGGTGGGGAAACGGGGCTCAGAGAGGCCAAGGACCTTGGCCTTGGGTTACACAGTTAGTAAGTGGCAGATCTGAGCTTTGAAGTCAGTTCTAAGCGACACAGACAACCCCCCCCCTTAGCCATTATACTCTCTTCCTAAAATAATACCTGTCTGTAGTAGGCAGTTCTGATGTGACTCCTGGGATCCCCTGTGTAATCCCCTCCCTGTGAGCATGGGTGGGACCTGTGACTTGCTTTTAACCAACAGAATATGGTGAAGGTGACAGGAGGTCACTTTGAGCAAGTGACAGAGGACTGTGACTTCTGTCTTGCTAGCAGACTCCCTTGACTGACTCTCTTGCTGGCTTTGCTGAAGCAAGTTGCCATTTTGGGGAGGACCATCCCACAGCAACTCCAGCCAGAGAGGGTGACCTTCAGCCAGAGAAAAACGGAGGCCCTTAGTCCAATATCCTTGAGGAACTGAAATTCTGCCAACAACTGCTTAGAAGCTTATCTGTCCACACTCGAGCCTTCAGATGAGACCCCACTCCTGGCTGACACCTTGATGACACCTCCTAAGAGACCCTGAAGCAGAGGACCTAGCTAAGCCATTCCCAGACTTCTGACTCACAGAAATGTGTTTTTTTGTTTGTTTTTGTTTTTCTGTGAGTAGGAATCAGGTCTCCTATTTTTTTAATTAACAGTTTTTCAATAGATAATATGTGAACATGGTACAAAATTTCTATGACACCAAAGGGCATACAGTGAAAGGCACAACTCTCTCCTGTCTCTATGCCTTCAGTTCTCTCCAGAGGAAACACTTATGTAGTTTTTGAATATATCTTTCTAGATGTACTTTATAAATATCTACTGGCACTTATGGGAAGTGCTTGAAGTAACCTAAAATTTGTCTCTGAAATCTTGGCCTTCAGCCTGCTTTCAAACCCATTGCCTATAAATTCCCTTTCAGGTCATAACCACTCTGCTTTCAAAACCAGGTAAAGGCAATGCAGATATATTTTATCCTTTTTTTTTATTGCCAAAAGGGGTTATAATGATGAGAGCAGACCCACATATTTTGATTTAGACTACAGCCCTCTAACCCGTTAATTCTTTGCTTCAACAATTGTCCAGGATATACACAGAAATGTGTTTTGTTTTAAGCTACTAAATTTGTAGCACTTGATTACACAATGATAGGTAACTAACATATTGACCTTCACAGAAAATTTACTGCACCCCAAGCAGACTGTATATGTTCTCAGAGGGTTAAAACCCTCTGGACAGAGCTGTGAGTGGGCAGCACTCTCCACGTAGAAAACTGAAGGTCACAGGGTGATTTCAGGCAACGTGGACAGCAAATCTTTACATCTTTATGAGCAAAATCAGAGAACAAACCTCACCACAAAATACAGAAAAGCAGACCCCAACTCTGAAAGAGCACCTTGCCCTACCTGAGAAACTAAAAGAGCTGGAACTAGGACACAGAAGTCAGTTCCTGGAAGTGTGCAAATCAGTATAAATAGAAAAATTCAAGAGAAGCAGAACTTTCCAAGCCAAGAGGGCACCTTTCCTTCCCAGCAGGGAAAAGCTGAAGAGAGTGTGTATCAGAGAACAGAAATTACCTTCATACCCAATTTTATTCTCCTTTCTTTGGTGTTTGATGCTTAGGGAGTATATTTCAAATATACTCCCATTCCTTCTTCAGTGCTTTAAATAGAAAGCAGATGTTTCCGGATGGCAAAACGTTTCTTTAGGCAGACAATAACAACCTACCGTTCCCTTGCATAGTCTTTTTAGAGCTGAATAAACACCAATTGTTGCTCACTGAACACATTTTGGAACCTGACAGTAATTGTCCCCAAGAATAATTAGACACTGTGAAACAGACATATGCCTGGAATATGAAAAACACTCGGCAGACAGACCACTCCCCCTTTGAACGATTCCTGGCTCCATGTGAAATGATTCTGCAAAGAACTGGCATGACTACTTTTTGCAGAAAAAATAAAATAAAAATGATAGTTTAATTTATGATAATCCCTCACTTGCAAGGTTCACCAGGCTTTTCCTGACAGGAACCTGTAAAACCTCATGATTCTTATTATTCCTGCTTCTACCTGCTTTGAATTAAAACAAACCGTTCAGACATTACCTTACAGACATTTAGACATGTTTCAGAGTCTCAGAGGATGCCCTAATGAGCTTACCTGGCTTGACTCTTGAATCCTTCCACACACCATGCATACAGCACAAGAGAAAGGAGCAGCCCCAAGCTCGATGGGCGTGGCACTGCCCACCCGGCTTCAAAGACCTTCCCTGGCTCTATGCCCCACAGGACCAGCTCCAAGTGCATCAGAATGATCCACAGACCCCTGAGCACCTGTCCCTGTCCCCTCACCACACAGGCTCTGCTGCTTTTCTGCTAGCTCTTCCAAAGCACCTGCATTTTCACATGACCATGCACACGCCCTTCACTGGGGCTAAAATATCCTTCCCCCCTGACTCGCCAGAAAGGCTCCCACTAGTCCTTTGAGTTCTACCATAGCATCTTTTCTTCTTCTTTTTTTTAAACTTGGGCAAGGTAGTTATCTTTCTCTCTCTCTCTCTTTTTTTTTTTTTAATATTTATTTATTTGGCTGTGCCAGTTCTTAGTTGCAGCACGTGGGACCTTCACTGCCTCAGGCGGGATCTTTAGTTGCAGCCTGCTTGATCTTTTAGTTGCGGCATGTGGGATCTAGTTCCCTGAACAGGGATCAAACCCAGGCCCCCTGCATTGGGACCACGGAGTCTTAGCCACTGGACCACCAGGGAAGTCCCCTACCATAGCACCTTGAGACGTCTAATTTGTGCTCTCAGGATGCAGGCCCTGGACTGAGCACCTGTCACGAGGGAACAGAAGCATGGGCGCATCAGGCTGTCAGCCCTCATTCTAGATGCTCAACAGGCCCCTAGTTGGCAGGGTCAAATCCCTGAGCCTAGGAAAAAGATCTGGGGGAAAAAGGAGATAATGGACAAAAGGTTTAGCACAATTCTTTCATGCAAAGAATCTACCAAACTCACAAGTATACTGTAGTTCTACTTTCACACAAAAGCCCCATAATAAAGTTACCATTATTTGCAGATAATAGTATCACACATCTAGAACACCTAAGAAAATCAATTGAAAAAGTGAATAGGAATAATGAAATCCAGTAAGGTGACTAGGTACAAAATTACTAACAAAAAAATAACATCAATAGCCTTTCTATATATACAAACAACCAGAGAGACAATATAATAGATTTTAAAAGATCCCATCTAGAGTAGCAGCCAAAAAGATACAATTTCTAGGAATCAATTTAAAAAGTAAGCAAGATCTGCACAGAAAAAGTAAAGATAACTTCTCAGGCATACAAAAGAAAACTTTAATAAATAAGACATCCTGTTCTTAAATGAGAAAAGTAATATACGCAGATGTCAATTACCCCTAAATACATACATACATTTAACAAAATACAAATATCAACAGAATTATTTTTAGAGCTAGACAGGGTTATTCATGTGGAAAACTCAACATGAGAGGACAGCCAAGAAAATTCTGAAGATGAAGAGCAATGAGGAGGTTTAGCCATAATGTAGGCAGATATTGAAATGTATTATTATAAAGTTACAGCAAATGAAATGAAGAGCTATGAGCAAAGAAATAGACAGACTAATGGAACAGACAGAATCTAGAAGCAGAAGTCCAAGGAATTAAGTATATGATGTAGGCAGTATTACCCATCAGTGGGGACACAGAAACCATTCCATAAACCCTGTTAGAACAATGGACCAGCAACTCCCTGGGGAAAACCTGCACCTGCTGGACCTTAGCCAGAAGTCCATCTCCTTGTCTGGTCTGAGCCCCTTGAAGGGGGTCACAGCAGACCCATTCTATTGAAGTGATTTCCATCTGCCCCAAAACTGCCCAGATTAACAGAGCTGATAAGTGAGAGATATCACATAAGTCACATTTGTCACAAATCTTCGTACTCCACTGACTAGGGATTCCCTTTTTGGGTCACATTTACATCACGGAACAGAATGAGGAAAGTACCCCTGATGAACACTGACAGGCTTTCTTGATGACACTACCTTTATCATAGAGGGCTTGACAGTTTTTCAGGAGCTCTCAACCCACGTTCTCCTGCGGGTTTCCTGTGATGTGGGTTTGCATAAGTTCTGGGACTGGTTCACAGGCTGAGGGCTGCCCCAGAGGGCCCATGAGGTCCATTGCCATGTGCTTTGGAAAAGGGTCCGTACTCTTCAAAAGGGGTGGTGGGCCCAGAGCAGTGGGTGAGGATCCCAGTGGTCGGGGAGGGGAGAGGCAGAATTTCAGAAAAGCAAATCTGTGATGGAAGGCAAGTATTTGTATGGGGTGGGTGAGGGGCTTCTCTGAGGATGCAGGATAGGTAAACATATGATGGGAAGATGAGACCAAGGACGGGATCAAGGAAGAAAATAACACTCACCAGCAACACTGCAAGACCATCTCGTGTTCAAACAGCACCCTTCTACTCCTGCACAGAAATTCCTCCCCCTCCTCCAAACGTCCCCCTCTACCCCGGGCCCAGAGTCCAGCAAATCTGGGTTTAGCAGGTGAGGGGAAAATGACTCTGCAGACATGAGAGGTATATTCAGAGACTGGCAAGTATTATTTGTGGCTACAGGAGTGGGTGGCAAGAGATGAGGCCTGGGGAATTCCCATGGCTAAGACTCCATGCTCCCAATGCAGGGGTCCCAGGTTTGATCCCTGGTCGGGGAACCAGATACCACATGCACGACGCAACTAAGAGTCTGCATGTCGCAACTGAAAGATCCTGCATGCCGCAACAAAGACCCGGTGCAGCCTAAATAAATAAATAGGTTTAAAAGAAGAGATGAGGCCTGAGGGTGGACTGAAGCCAGATAGCCATGGATTCTGAAAGACACACTAAGGAAATTGGTCTTTATCTTGGGGGCCACCGTCTCCAACTGTGCTCAGTGGAAAATTTATGTCAAAGCTATTTTCTCTTCCAAATACAGTCTAAGAAATATATATGTAGGAAAAATGTTAAATGCACTTGGGTAGTTGTTCTCATAATTATGGGATATCATCATTAAGAGATTGTGTTCTCTACTCAAGACTGCTGGGTCACAGGTGATGCACCAATGCCCGTCTTTTGAGTTGCACATGGGCATGTCACCTGCACTTACAAACCAGCCACCGAATCAACAGGCACCTTCTATGCATGATATTTCATCTACGGAAGGTATCCTAGGATTTCAACATACATTTGTGATTTTACTCTATATGTGGTCTATTGAACATTTATACTAAAAAAGGTCATTCCACCTGAATCTATGGTGATAAATGGGAGTCTTAAAACAAAAAGCAGAGTTTTATGATTCACCTGCTAGGAACACCAAAAGCCAAGAACCAGAAAACATCCAAGTGATGATTTCTAAAAAGTCAGGTGGCAAGCGGCCAAGTCATAACGATTAACGATTCCTGGGACGGCTAATTCAAGAGAGTGCAAAATATTGCCGAAGGAGCAGTCTGTGTTCTTCCTTTTGCTGTAACACATCTGTGCACATAGATTTTCCTGTTACACTGCAATGCAAACAAAATAGAGAAGATTTTATTCTGCGTCTGCGATGAGGGTATGACTTGGCAACATCATTCCTAATTAAGCAGATATGATTTTCTTATAAGACTGGAAAAATAATGTTCTCAATTTTAAATGTTGAGGGCTTTTGTATTCATCTACAGTAAACATAAAATGGGGGGAATGGGGAGTGACTGGTAACAGGTTCTGGGTTTCCTTGAGGAGGGAAAAATGTTCTAAAATTAGACTGTGTTGATGATTGTACAAGCTCTGAATATAGTAAAAAGAAATCAATGAATTGTATATTTTATATAAGTAAACTTGTACGGTGCATGAGTTTTATCTCAGTAAAGCTGGTTTTTTTAAAGATCAAGTGTAGAAAAGGATAAGAGGGAAAAAGACCCAAGTTTTCTGGCTTGGGCAGTTGAGAGGAAACGTGAGTCATGACGAGTGGACCTTGCCTGTGGACCATCTGTAAGAGATGTTAGAAAGCAAATGGGGGACTTCCCCGGTGGTCCAGCAGTTAAGATTCCACGCTGCCAATGCAGGGGGCCTGGGTTCGATCCCTGGTCAGGGAACTAGATCCTGCATGCCACAACTAAAGATCCCGAGTGCCGCAACTAAGACCCGGCGCAGCCAAATAAATGAATAATTTTTTTTTTTTTAAAAAAGAAGGCAAATGGGACCCCTTTTCAGGGTGACTCTTCAAGGTTAGAAGACTAGACTGGGGAACCCACTGCAGCAGCTGAGCAGAAATCACAGGTGGATGAAACCACGCAGGGTGAGTACACAGGCAGAGAGGAGGAGAGGGACAACCCAGCTGGGGGACACCCAGGACAGGGGTAGGAAGAGGACCCACCCTTAGAGATGAAGGACAGGGGTCAGGAAAGCAGCAGGGGAGCCAGGAAAGAGCAGGGGAACTCAAGAGTCCTCAGGGTCATTCAGGCTGACAGAGCTTTCCAAAAATCCAGTTGGCTTCGTATCATATTGGAAGCCACCATGTAGCCCAACCTTTATCGGGAAAGGAAAACAAAGTGATGGACATATGAAATATATACCAAAACGACTTAACAGTCCTTATTTCGCGTCAGGAACATAAGAGGGTTTGGGTTTGATTCTAGTTCCTTTCTTGGCTCTTTTTACCTGTCAGAGACAAAGCTGAAGAAGAGGAGGGAGGCTCCACAAAATCATGCTGCTTCTCTTTGTTGAGAGTAAGTGGGGGGCGTGGTGGTGGGACGGCGGGGACTTCCCTGGTGGCACAGTAGTTAAGAATCCACCTGACAATGCGGAGGACATGGGTTCGAGCCCTGATCCGGGAAGATCCCACATGCCACAGAGCAACTAAGCCCGTGCACCACAACTACTGAGCCTGCGCTCTAGAGCCTGCAAGCCACAACTAATGAAGCTCACATGCCTAGAGCCCGTGCTCTGCAACAAGAGAAGCCACCGCAATGAGAAGCCCGAGCACCGTAACGAAGAGTAGCCCCCGCTCGCCACAACTAGAGAAAGCCCATGCACAGCAACCAAGACCCAACGCAGCCAAAAAATAAATAGTAAATAAACTTATAAATAAATTTATTAAAAAAAAAAAGAGTAACGGGGAGACTAGTTCAGACTGTGGAACAGTACATGCTCCCTAGGAGGACCTGATCATCTGTGTAACCTTGGCCAAGTCCCTTCCCTCAACATTAACAGAACCACCTCAAGGGACTGTTTAGATTAAATGTGATAATATATGCAAAGTGCTTTCTTTCTTTCCTTTTTTTTTTTTTTTTTAACGTTTTGGCCACACTGCACAGCATGTGGGATCTTAGTTCCCTGACCAGGGATTGAACCCATGCCCCCCGCATTGGAAGCACCGAGTCTTAACCACTGGACCGCCAGGGAGGTCCTGCAAAGTGCTTTTTTGTTAGTTATAGCAGCCAGTTAAAGGAATATTATGATAATATATTAATTACACGCGTGAGACATCACTGCAGGGAAGACAATCCCCTTTTCCACCTTAGACAGCTCAATATGCCCAAAGAGACCTAGCTCTCTCTCCCTGTTATCATCAGCAAATTAAACAAAAGAGAATCTTCAAAAAGAATAACTGTGCACTTTCACAATTAAAAAAAAAAAATTTTATAGCTTAAAAAATTTAGAAGTCTGGGATTTATTTTTTCCTTTACTGGCAAATTAGTACTAACTATGGCAAACTGGTTTTGTGGTTCATTTTTGTCTTTTGGGTTCCTGGGTAGCAGCAAGGGGGATCCTAGTACCAGTTCTAGAAACCAACTGCGGTTAAGTATATAGCTTACCACTCTGAATTTGGGTTCAGGGGGAAAAAGTTCTTTTTGTTTTCCTAGGAACCACTCGTGTAAAACTAGAATCGCATGGTGTGAAGAGTCTGGTAACTTGCTAAGTCAATTGCAAAAGGTGTAAAATACAAAACCAAAGGTGCAGACATACCTCAAAAAAGCACTGCTGATGTATTCATTTACACTATCTATCAGTTGGTCTCTCAGGCTAATAGATATTTTATGTGTGTATTATAATACACAATTTTCTACAAAAATAGGTGGCAAGTATAGAGTCACCAGATTTGGTGCGCGCGCACACACACACGGACACACACATAAATATATGCAAATACAGAACTGGCGAAATTTAAATTTCATGGATAATTTTAAAATTATTTTCATTGCGCTATAATTCAGATATCATAAAACTCACCCTTTGAAAGTGTACGGTTCAGTGGTTTTCAGTTTACTTCAGATTGTACAGCCATCACCACTATTTAATTTCAGAGCATTTTCATCACCCCCAAAACCCCATTCACACTCATTAGCAGTCACTCCATTCTCCCCACCTCCAGCCCCAGGCAACCCCTGATCTACCTTCTGTCTCTATGGGTTTGCCTGTTCTGGACATTTCATATACATGGAATCACAGTATGTGGCTTTCTGTGTCTGGCTTTTTTCACTGAGCACCATGTTTGCAAGGTTCATCCCTCATGTAGCATATATCAGTACTTCATTCCTTTCTATGGCTGAATATTAATCCATTGTACGGATATACTGCATTTTGTCTCTCCATTCATTAGTCGATGGACACTTGTACTGTTTCCACCTTTTGGCTATTATCAATAATGCTGCTACGAATATCTGTGTACTAGATTTATGTGGCCATGTGTTTTCTTGGCTCTCGGGTTTATACCTAAGAGTGAAAGAGTCATATGGTAACTCTATGCTTAACTTTCTGAGGAACTGCCGGGCTTATTTCCAAAGAGGCTACACCATTCTGCATACCCACCAGCACTGTCTGAGAATTCCAACGTGCCTGCATCCTTTCCAGAACTCGTTATTGTCTGTCTTTTTTATTACAGCCCTCCCAGTGGGCATGAAGTAGAGGCTAACAGATACCTAACACATCTCTAGCGGGACAATGGTGTACTTGATGAAGGTGACCTACACCCTAGGTAGACAGACAGAATGTGTGCCCACTCTGGGCCTCCACTGTCTTACTTGGGTCATTGCTGTCCCAGGGAGGAACCCACCTCACACTAGGCTGCCTATTTCAGGGTCTCTTATGAACGGAGAATTTTTTTAATGCTTTTAGAAATATTGAAAACACAGAAAATGGAGGTTTCGAGAGAGGCAAGGAAGGAGTTCGGTAAATACCGAAGCAAAGGGTCTTCAGGTAAGGCAACCTTGGGAGATACAAGCAAAGCTGTAGACTGTGGGCAGGTCATATCTCAAAGACTAGGAAGATGTTCTCCTGGGCTCTGCCATTCTCCCCTTGTCTGGAGTGGCCTGGACAGAGTTGAAACTCAGCATCCCTGCGGGCTGGGGAGAGGTGGTCATGGAAGTCCCCAGTGCCTCAAGAGCATGTCTACTGTTCTTGCTTTGCTTCCAAGCTACTCTGACCACCTCACAGAGGCTTGAGCTACAAGAAGAGAGCTCTGGATCCTTCCAGAACTTCTCTTGTGCAGCTGGAAGCCCCTTGGCTGCTTCCGGACAATGGTGCCTGCTGGTAGAGACCGAGAGTCTGACTGAGAGTCTACCTACAGCCCAGAGCCTTCCTGCCCCCTTGTCTTGGCCACTGTCTTTGCTTCTGTGCCCAACAGCAGCTCCCTCTCAGGCTACCTTCTTTAAAAAGCTACAGAAGCCACTGCTTAGAAGAGTAAACTACGACAGGCAGACGGTAGGTTACACAGTCAAGCTCTACATGCCTTAGGGAACAGTTCTTGTCCCAGTCCCCCTGCCTGAATCCTTTTCTCTAGACTCTCAGGTCCAGGTTCCCTGCATGGCAGAGTCCCTCAGCCTGGGGAGCCTCAGGTGCCATCTCTTCTGGTCGTTTATTCAAAAAGTGTGCTGGGACTGTGGAAAACAGTTGGCAGTTCCTCAAAAAGTTCAACACAGAATTACCGAATGATCCAGCTATTCCATTTCTAGGTATATACCCCCAAAGAACTGAAATCCGGGGCTCAAACAGATACTCGTACACTAATCTTCATAGCTGCGTTATTCACAATGGCCGAAAGGTAGAAACAACCCAAATGTCCACCAGCAGATGAATGGATAAACAAAATGGGTTACATATATATAATGGAATATACTATTCAGACATAAAAAGGAATGAAATTTTGACATATACCACAACACAGATCAACCCTGAAAATATGCTGCTAAATGAAATAAGCCAGACACAAAAGGACAAATACTATATGATCCCACTTATATGAATCAAACAGCCGAATGCATAGAGACCGAGAGTAGAATGATGATTACCAGGGGTTGGGGGCCGGAGAGAATGGGGCGTTACTGCTTAACAAGTACAGAGCCTCTGTTTGGGACGATGAAGAAGGTCTGGAGAGGGGCAGCAGTAACAGGCTCACGACACTGTGAACGTTCTACCTGCGACTGAATTGCAAACACACTTAGAAGTGGTTAAAATGCTAAACTTTGGGATTTCCCTGGCAGCCCAGTGGTTAAGACTCCGAGCTTCCACCACAGGGGGCGAGGGTCAGGGAGCTAAGATCCCACAAGCTGTGTGGCGCGGCCAAAAATAAATAAATAAATAATTTTTTTTAATGCTAAACTTTACGTTATGTATATTTTCCAACAACAGCGGCAGAGTGTGCTGGGATGGAGCAGGCCTCAGGAGGACGGGGCAGGGAAGAGCAACCCTGAAGAACAACAGCTCAAAGGCAGCAGAGGGAAAACTGCAAACAGTGTGCATTGAAAGGGCAGCTGGAGCAGAGGTGGGCAAGCTGGGCAAGCTGGGCAAGCGGGAGGGAAGCCAGGGAAGACGGCCAACACCAAGCCCGGGAGCTCAAAGCTTCAAGGAAGGAGCTGTCCAGAGCCTCTAGCGGCTCCGAGGATGCTGAAGACTGCAGAGAGCACAGAGACACAAAAGTGTCCACAGCACTTGACAGCAAGTTGCACCTTCTCAGTAAAAAAGAACTGTGAGCTAAAACAGTGAGAGGTTTTTCAGCATCAAACCGCAAAGACTAAAAAAACAAAAACAAAAACCACTTGCCTGCTGAAAAAGTTCTGGAGATGGATGGCAGTGACGATTGTACAACAATGTGAAAGCACTTAATGCCAGGGAAGTGCACACTTAAAAATGGTCAGGGACTTCCCTGGTGGTCCAGTGGTTAAGACTTCACCTTCCAATGCGGGGGCGTGCAGGTTCAATCCCTGGTCGGGGAGCTAAGATCCCACATGCCTCATAGCCAAAAAACCAAAATAAAAAAAAATAAAATTTAAAAAAAGATGGTACATCATATGTTGTGTACATTTTACCGCAATAAAAAAAAAAAAGATTAAAAAAAAAATCCAGCCTGCTAGAGTGGAACGCATCTGTCTCTTTTACACTACTAATGGGGTATGACCAGGAGAGCTCTCTGGGAGGCAATTTATTGAATCAGTAATAAATTGATTAAAACTGCATTCTCCTGGGACTTCCCTGGAGGTCCAGTGATTAGGACTCCGCGCTTCCACTGCAGGCAGCATGGGTTCAATCCCTGGTTGGAGAACTAAGATCCCACATGCTGCATGCGGCCAAAAAGAAATGTGTTCTCCTGAAGCCAACAACTCCACTTTTTTTTTTTTAACTTCTTTATTGGAGTATAATTGTTTTACAATGGTGTGTTAGTTTCTGCTTTATAACAAAGTGAATCAGCTATACATATACATACATCCCCATATCCCCTCCCTCTTGTGTCTCCCTCCCACCCTCCCTATCCCACCCCTCCAGGTGGTCACAAAGCAGCGAGCTGATCTCCCTGTGCTATGCGGCTGCTTCCCACTAGCTATCTATTTTACATTTGGTAGTGTATGTATGTCCATGCCACTCTCTCACTTCGTCCCAGCTTACCCTCCCCCCTCCCCGGGTCCTCAAGTCCATTCTCTACGTCTGCATCTTTATTCCTGTCCTGCCCCTAGGTTCTTCAGAACCATTTTTTTTTAGATTCCATATATGTGTGTTAGCATACAGTATTTGTTCTTCTCTTTCTGACTTACTTCACTCTGTATGACAGACTCTAGGTCCATCCACCTCCCTACAAATAACTCAATTTCGAACAACTCCACTTCTAGGAACCTATTCAAGGGCAATAAATGAGGACGTGCAAAGGTATGAGGGCAAAAGGACAGTCACTGAAGAGCTGTTTATTACACACACCTCCCCTGACACACACACAATCCTTGTAAATAACCTAAATGCCCCAAAGTGAGGGATTGTTTAAATCAAGTGTAATATACCCATGCAAGACATACCCCTCAGCCTTTAAAACTTGTAGTGCTTACTAACATGGAAAGATGTTCTTTTTTCCTTTACCCATCATGATTTATTCTTGACTTCATTAAATTATCATTCAATGATTTACATCCAGAAGTTACTGAATAAGGAGGCCAACAGGTGTTGCTGAGTACAGTCTGTGTCCCCTTTCCTTCTGAACAGAACCAGCTAGGACTTGAAGGGCTTCAGTGTCACTCAAAATCTCTTCTTCAAAGAAAACAAAACAAACAAACAAACAAGAACTCATAGGTTCCAGAGTTCCAACAAAAGCTCGCCAACACTAGGACTATAGATGTTACTAAGGACGTATAGTATTAAAATGAAAAGAGCTTACAAAAAAGCATCCTACTAAGATCTCATTCTTATAAATATGCATACTCATAAAAATATATATTAACTTAGCAAATATCTACTCCACAGCTCCATAGGAGAGCTATGCTGACCGTTGGGAATACCCCAGAACAAGACCACCACGGCCTCTGCCTCAGAATCCAGGGAGCTCTGGAGCTACCTGTGTGTGCATGAGGAAGACCGGGGAACGGTGACGACAGAGCTGGGGTTTTCTCTGGCAAAGGGAGAAATGAGGGTTATTGAATGCACGTGAGGTGAAGACAGTGAGCCTTGCTACAACCTGAAATTGTGTCTGGGCAAGAGAGAGGCCGGTGTCGCTCGCTTCCCATCCGAGAGGTCAAGTGTAGAACCACCTGGACCAAATAAGACAGGTGTGAGAGGACCCCAAACACCACGGTTGACAGAGGGAGAGGGGTAGGTGCTCTGAAGAAATTTATACAGGGACTTCCTGGGCGGTCCAGTGGTTAAGACTCCATGCTTCCACCATGGGTTCAGTCCCTGGTCAGGACACTGAGATCCCCCATGCCACGCAGCCAAGAAAAAAAAAAAAAGCACGGTGCCAAGAGTTAACATTATACTGTATATTTACCATTTTGCAAAGATCTTCTGTTAAGTGTTCTTATGTCACACACACATATAATAAGCAAGAAGGGCAGGAGGAAGCTTTTGGAGGGAATGGATTTGTTTACGGCATAGACTGTGGTGATAGTTTCGCAGGTGTGTTCTTATCTCCAAACTCATTAAGTTGTGTACATCAAATATGTACAGCTTTTTGTATGCCATTTATACCTCAGTAAACTGTTTTTTCTTAAAAAGTTTAGCTAGCAAGGGAACAGAAATGACAGAAGCTGGATGGGGACTTGGCACCAACAGAACTGAGACCCAAGGTGCCTTCTAAGTGCCCAGGAGCTGGGCTGGATATCTCCAAGCCACGGACTGCCCTGGAAAGAGCCAGAACCCTCGTTTTCAGTGGTTGTTTGGGCTTGTTTCTGACTCACAGTTAATCCACTGGTTTCCAACCTACTGACCGAGAAGTGGCCATTCATTATTCGTATCTTCCCTGTGGACCCCACTGATTGAAAGATGTTGACCTTCCAGGCAGTATTTATGAAAGAATAATTTTTCTCACTTCTTTATGACTGAAGTCATGTATAACTCCCAAATAGCTTTCTAATCAGCAGGATTTCACCAAGGTGGCCTCAAGAACTGATAGGATTCCAGCCAAAAAGGAAGGTACGTTAGTTACCTGCCCAAGCAGCCTAAAGCAGAACAACTGCCCTTTGTCTTGGGGAAATAATAAAATAGCCCGGACGCTGGTTCCTACCCTCCCAGGCCCCTGGGTGGGAACTGCTGGACAGCCATTTCCTTTGCACCCAAGGACATTGCACGTGACGCCAAAGACACACGGGAAGGCGCAAGCAGAGAGGACCTGCCCCCGTGGGGACAGCAACAAGTCCCAGCACCACGTAAGGCAGAAGTGACATGTTTAGCGGTTAACATTATGAGGCTGAAACACTGTATGTCTTAAGAGAAGGAAGCCTAGTAAATAAAAATAAATCCCTTGTTCTAGAGCCACCGTGAGTTTACTCTGACATGCGGAAACAATGCACCTCTCTCCAGCCTTTTATTTGCTGCAGTCCCATGCACACAGTTGGGCCAAACTATTTGCTGAACCAAATGATTTGTCTTCGATGTAATGTGGAAATTATATCGGATGTGCCCAACGAAGCAAAAATTCCTTTCTATTATTACCCACAATGTCAAGGGCAAATGTGTAAACAGCTCATCTGGCCCAAGAGTTCAGGTGTGGGGGCCCCAAAGCAGGCCTCCTTCAGTTCCGGAGAGCGTCCCTGGGACAGCTGGCGAGGCCAGAGCTCTACAGGACTGGACCCTACACTCCATGGAGCGGCTCAGAGTCAAGAGTTGTGGAGAACACCCGGGCAGTGGACTCCCAAGGACACCCGAGGCCAAGAGCAGGCAGGGCTGCTGGAGCCCTGCATCCTCCAAGCATCCCGGCCCAGACCTCTATCTACACTCCTAAAAGCCCTTCAAAAATCTAACACTTGGCCCTAGGGACAGAGAGATGAATGAGATGCTGTCCCAGACAGCACATACTGGCAGTGACACCGAGTGAGTACTGGGTGAAGAAAGCCAGCACCTAAGGGTGCAGACCTGAGGGCTCAGGTACGGCAGTCAGAGGTCTTTGCCAGGGATCCTCGATCTGGTTGGGACAGTGCCCAAAAGCCATGGGACAGGACATCACAGTGCTCAGATTCCCCTCCCACTGGGGGCTCATTTCCATGTTCTACTTGAATATCAGGCCCCACCTTAGCAGGGGTGCTGGGTGATCCACAGGGGCTTACTTGCTTGTTCCCAAGTTCTTCTCCATGGAGCTTTTCCAGACGCTCACTTCCACAGCTTCAAGAACCATCTCCTCGTGATGATGCCGAGATGTCTGCCTACAGCCCAGGTGTCTCTCCTGAACGTGGCGCCCACACCTCACCTCCCTGCAGCCCTATTTCAGGTGCTCCCACCTTCGGCTCTGTCAGCACGGCAGAATCCTGAGGAGTCTCATGCCAGCACACGGCAGGAACATCTCTGGCCTCTGTCTGCTCCCCTGCAGCTCAGGCCCTTAACCTTCTTCCTAGCAGCGTCCTCAAATGGGCCACAGGTGTGCTGAGCCATGAGTCTGCACGGCACAGAACTCGGAGGGCATCCATCCATGGCGGTGTGGCTCATAAAAGCTCTGCACACTGACTCTGTCAACTGCCTGGCAGAAAGCAGGCGTCTGGAAGGTGTCTTGAGAAAGAAGTGACTTTTTTCTCATTTGTACAAAGATGTCATGGCGTTGGGAGGAAGGAGCTTGTTGACAAGGGGATCTCCTCAACCCTCGGGTGCACGGCAGAGCCGGGGACGACTGGAGTGCCCGGGCTGGTCACTTCTGACCATGAGCAGTCTCGTCCGTTTACCCATAAGCTGTACAAATATTTTCCGTGTGTCCATGACGTTAAGAAGATTGGGCAACTCTGGCCTTGCTTACAACCACAGCCTCTCTCTGTTTCTGGATCCTTTCTGTTGGCATCTAAACAAGCTCAGGTTTCTCCCGTTTGCACCACCTGTAAGGCCGCGTGCCTGCCCCACCCCACACCCCCTTCTGCCCACAGGCCACTGCTCCGGGAAGCAGCACCAGGCTGCTCACCAGGAAAGGATCCAGGAGGACCAAGGCCCAGTAATGGGGACGGTCTAGGTGGGCCACGAAACCACCTCTGTCCAGAATCCCGCCATCACTCTTCCACCTGGGGCGCCTCAGGTGCATGGTTACACATTACTAGTCTAACAATTCAGTTCTTCAACTCTCCCCACTAAGAGGTGTCATGGGTCAAACTGACCTCAGACTCCAGCATTAGTTACAACAACAAAAAAAAAAGTCAAAGAGTCAACCAGGAATTAAATGGAATGTCCAGGAAGAGTTCAGTTAATACATTACCACAGTAGAGCACTATATCACCATTTAAAAAGAGAACATTATTATGACTATATAAATATTGTTCCCTGCAGAGCCAAGAAATGTGCCAGGAATTCTAGTTCCTTCTGTACAGTTCCAATGTCAAGAGCCAAGTGCTCCTCAAAGGGAAAAGTTCCCAGCATCCAGGTCAAAGAGAAGCTTCTCCTCTCCAGCTGTCTCCCCACTGTTCAAAGCAGGTCGTGGGGGTGGTATCTTAGTGTGTTTCACATTTGGATCACAACAGGCTTGCGGTCATTTTTCTTTTCTGTGGCATTTTTCTATTGCCTTCTTTTTCCTATTGAGAAAAGAAACACAGCCCATCTTCCTATAACGCTTGTGGTCTTCCAGCTTCTTGTTCATTCTGAACATTTCCTGGAATCCATTCCAGTCTCTGTCCTGGAGATATTATTCTTGGAGCTGACGACTTCCAGTTCTAATTTGGACTGGGTGCTTCTGAGGCCCACTCACAGCCGTCTGTCTGGAAGTTCTTTTCTTCAGGCTCCCAGAAGCTACCAATTCTCTTTCTGCCCCCAACTGCCTCCTTCATAGGCTTCACCCTTGTTTGGCTGGTGTAGACCCTCAGAATGAGTGGGAAGTAAACGTTTAAGTCCTTGCATACCTGTAACTGCCTCCACTCCCCCCCCCCCCCCCCCCCCCCCCCCCCCCCCGCCCAACACTGGATGAATTGGGCTGGGTGTATTTGCTTCCCAGGGCTACAAATGACCACCAGCTGGGTGGCTTAAAACAACAGGATTATTCTCTCACAGTGTGGAGGCCAGAAGTCCGAAATCAGTTTCACTGGGCTAAAACCAAGGTGTCAGGAAGGTCAAGCTCCCTCCAAAGGCTTGAGGGGAGAATCCGACTCCTGGCCTTTTCTAGCTTCTAGGGTTGCATTCCTTGACCTCTCCCTCCATCTTCAAATCTCTCTCTGCTGAGGTCTTCATGTCCCCATCTCTCTTCTGTATCTGTGTATAGTAAAATCTCCTTAGGTCTCTCCCTCATAAGGACACGTGTGATTGCATCAGGGCCCACCAGGATAATCCGCCATAATCTCCTCATCTCAAGATCCTCCCCTTAATCACATCCACAGACCCTTTTTTTTACCTTATAAGGTAACACTTACAGGTTCCAGAGATTAGGGCCTGATATTTATAGGGGACATTTTTCAGTCTACTCTGCAGTATATAAAAATTTTTTCCAATGGTTACAAAATTATTTTCCCTCAGTGTCTTGAAGGCCTGGCTTTACTACTGATTGTCTTTCATCCATGTTATCTGATTAGACGTTTATTTTGCTGCCTCTTCCTCTCTCTGATTCCTCAGCGTGAGAGCACTCCTCGTTCCCTCCCCAGCTAATCTAACTGAGTAGGTACCATGGCTTCAAACACCATCCATTGACCCCAGATCCACGCCGGACGAAGGAAGGCTTTGTTCTAGAAGGCCAGCACCCACACCCCCAGGCTTGCCTCTGCCAACGAAGTTCACCTGTCCTCATTTTCCCCTGAGACGTTCCATTAAAGTCCCAGCTTTCAGCACCACGTCTCATTTCTGCCCTGGGATGGACCTGCAGGCTTAGTCGAGAGGCTCTCTGGGGTTCTTGGGCAGGGCAGACTGGCCCGCTCCACTCGGGCCCACTGGGCTCTGGGGCTTCTCTGCTACATTTCTGATGTGGCCATGCCTCCACCTGCTTTCTATCGTCCAGAAATTTGTTGCAATCTCTCAGCTGCTGCTAATCCCTTCCCATTCACTTTGCTGTCATAGGATTATACTTTTAATAATCTCTTTATTATCATTTTAATGGGTTCTGGGGAGGAAGGGTAGACAGAGGCACATGCGCTGAATCCTTCATCTTGGACTCTAAGTTAATCTCATTACCTTTTCAGTTATAACTTGCATATGCCGCAAAGATAACAGACGTTCTATTCTAAGCCCCTTGTCCGTGGGCTCCCATTGGTGGGAAGTGGGAGTGGGGACGGCAGGTTTCGGGTTCACATCCCAGCTTGTCACCTCCCACCCACCTCCGATGCACACAGACCCTCCTTGTCTGAGCACTGCCCCTCCTGACACAGATCTGCCAGTGCGAGTTATGAGACTGGCAGACTGCATGCAGGTTTCCTCTTTCCAGGATTTTTTTTTAAAAAGCAAATTACTTCTGTGGCCTTCCCTATAAGGCCGGAATACAGGCACTGGGACATGAAATGAAGAGAAGGGACAGCGTTAAATGGGGAACATCTTTTGCAGGTTCCATCAGCCCAAGAGAACCTTTTCACTCAAAAGCGAAGCCTGCATGACACATCCCTGCCTCACCAAGGCTCAAGTTTAAAAATAAACACGGGCATTTGAAGGAGCACAAAAATAATTCGTGCCCGAGGCTCCACAGAACCGCATGGCACCAGGTGCATGCTGACCCCGCAGGAGCTGAGACAGGCCACGTTCAATAGAAAGTCAGCCCTTGTGGACCTCAAACGAGCGATACACGAGTAAAGGGAGCCTTTTTGTGCTGGATTCCCTTGTACTACAGAGCGTCAACTGCACCCCATTCAGACCAACCACGGGCGTCTGCTCTGTCTAGCTATTCATACAAGGGCTGTGAAGGCAGCCCCCAGCCCCAGCCCCGGAGCCCAAATCCAAGACCTCACCCAGCCTTTGTCTCCTCTTCCCTATCAACCCCTGCACCAACGCACAGGATTAACAAAACAGAAGTTCCTCTCACCCATACCTGTGCCTTCAGAGGAGCTGTGCCTTCCCCCTGGAATGCCCCCTTGTTCACGGCCACCCCCCGCTTAGCCCACCCCCACTGGTCAGGATCCTACCATCTTTCAAGACAAAGTGCAATTTGGTCACCTCTTCCATCAGGGGCACCTGGGTCCACCACCAGACTGGATTCTCTCTCTGGAGCCCAGCTTTCTGTGTCTCCTCTGTGGCCCTCATATTATTCTGACTTGTCTTTGGGTAGCTATAGGTGTGCTGTACCCCCCAAATTGGACTGTAAGCCCCCTTGGGCAGGAATCAGGTCTTCATTTACAGAGCCCCTGCAGCACCTTGATAGAGGAAGTGTTTGAAGTTGTGGCCAGAGCTTTGAGTGAACCCAAGTCACAGAGGGCCCAGAGGGACTAGTCGCTGGCTGGTGTGACCCCTGTGAAATTCCACAGGGCAAACAAGCAGACCTTTGTTTGGAAGCAGTGGGAACCCCTCTCTACAGCAGAACTGCTAGGTAATGTTTTCCTTCCAGGCACACATACACACGAGCACACATACACACGTGCATGCACACAGACACACACAGAGGCATGCAGAGATATACTGACCCTCTCAGCTCCAGGCTGCAACAGGATAGCTGGAGGCCCAGCTTACGGCTTCCACCAGCAACTCCTCCCTTTACCCCAGGTGCTGCACAAATGACCTTTCCCGATGCACTCTGCCTGGCCTGAAAGCACAGCTCTACTGGGGTGAGCTTAAGGGCCAGGACTACGTTTTATGTGCCATGTCACAGCCAGAGCCTGGCACCCAGAAGACATGTCTTAACAAAGTGGTGAGAGAATCCCCTGGCAGTCCAGGGGTTAATATTCGGCACTCCCACTGCCGTGGCCCAGGGTCCATCCTGGTCGGGGAGCTAAGATCCTGTAGGCCGCCTGGCGCAGCCCAAAAACAAAACAAAAAAAACAAGGGGGTGAGACGGAAGGGTGCAGAGAGAGAACAAAAGGGTCCGAGCAAACAGGCAGTCAGGTTCCATTTATACTTCGTTAGGTTTGGAAGGAAATGTACACAGCATTGGTAGGTCTTCAGCAGACAGAAATAAGTGACTATTAGAAGAATGACATGTTTTCCTATCCCACTGTGCTCTGGTTATGATGAATCAGATGGGGGCTATTTATCATACTGGATCTTCTACAGGTTTTTCTCCCTTTTGGAAAAGGTCTGACACTCGACTTTTAGCAGACCCAGGCAGCTAGCAGGTGTCCAGACAGTTGGGGCCTACGTGTGCCCAGAACAGCCCGTGATCCTTCCCATATACCAAGGACACACTGCCTGTCCCCTCCGAAGGCCCAGATGGCCTGTGTGTAGACTTCTCCCCACTTCCTTTTTATCTCCTCCAAGCGCTCTGCATCAAGCTTCCATCCTCAGATTCACGGGTTTCCACGCACGCTCACATTTGCAGCGCAATTCGTGTGCCTCTCCCAAGGCATCTGGTTTTTAAATAGGAAATGCCTTTCCATGTCCTAGAGCAATGCTGAGATCCGCTCACCAGATCTCGGCAGTACCTCGGAAAAGGTATTTCCTAGAGGTCCTGGCATGTATTGATCACCTGTCGGTGTCTGGCGTCGTGCTGGGCACTGACATACATAGCTCACCTCATTTTCCCAACAACCTTGAGAATCAGTGTCTGTGTCTTCATTTTACAGAGGAAAACAGGGGGAAAAGATTAAGTAATGCACCCAAGGGCACACAAAGTTGTCAGGCGGGAGTCACCTGGGTCACCTAAACCCAACACACCCCTCAGGCTCCCTTCCCACTTGTCCCAGGAGGCCCCACACCTGTGTTCCCTGACCCTCCTCCCCAGGCTGCCTCCCCTGCCACCATGTTCAGGCAGAAGCCCTCCTGAGGACCTCAGCGGGTCTCTGGGCAAACAGGTTCATCCTTATCCATCTCTTACCAAGGCTGTCATCCCAGGCCTTAAGGAATGATCCAGAAATCCAAATCCTGCTCACCAGCAGCAACCGCACAGTCCTTCCCAAAGTCTCCACAGTCAGGAGAAAACCCAGAAAATACCTCCTGAGTCCCCCAAACCTTCAGGTTCCTGGCCAAAGGCTCACAACTCCTAGAGGTGCCCCTGGGGCCTGTCTGGACCATGTTGATGAACCACCCACCAGGCAGTAAGATGGGGCAGCAGGCAGCAGCTGGCCCACCGGGTGCTTCAACAGCTGGCCTCCTGGGTGGCCACAGACAATGTCCATCTGGCCCACCTGGGTCTCTATGCAGCCACCAGTCACCCAAACAGGTCTCTTCCCACTGCAGCCCTAAACAACTAACTCAGGAAACCCCCTTGTCTCTCCAGCTCCTGTCCACACTCACCCCTGATCTGTGAGGCAGGCCTCCTCCTGAGCATTCCAGAGTTCGTGCTCCCTATTGACCCTTCTGGACCACATCTACCCACCCACCACCCTCTCAAACAGCACTTCCCCTGGGAAGCTAAGATTCTGCACTCAATTTCTTTCTTTTTTTTTTATGTGGACCGTTTTTAAAGTCCTTATTGAATTTGTTACAACACTTCTTCTTTTTTTTTTTTATGTTTTGGTTTTTTGGCCACGCAGCATGTGGGATCTTAGCTCCCCAACCAGGGATGGAACCCACATTCTCGGCACTGCAAGGCGAAGTCTTAACCACTCCAGGGAAGTCCCGACACCCAATTTCAATGTGTGGGTTTCCCCCCACACCACCAAGCAACTGTCTGAGACACCAGCTGGGTGTCCTACAATCCAACTCAATTCTGACACCATCCACCCGCAGAGAGGGTCAGATCCCACAGGTTACAGGTTCAGTCCCACAAGACCCCTGCCCGCCCCCACTTCGTATGTCAATCACAAGTCCAGTTACCACCTGTACTTCTCACCAGCTGGCGACAGATTCAAGGTCTCAACAGTTTGATTCATTTGCTAGAGCAGTTCACAGAATTCAGAGAAACATTTTACTCACTAGATCACTGGTTTATTCTGAAAGGATATAACTCGGGAACAGCCAGATGGAAGAGACACATAGAGCAAGGTATAGAAAAAGGACTCAGAACGTCCCTGCTCTCTCTGAGCGCCACTCGCCCCAAATGCCCACGTGTTCACGAACCTGGAAGCTCCCTGAACCCTGCCCTTTCGGGTTTCTATGGAGGTTTCGTTACAGAGGCGTGACTGATGACATCATTGGCGATCGACTCAACCTCCAGTCCCTCTCCCCTCCCCAGAGGTGGGGGAGCGTGGCTGAAAGTTCCAACCCTCTAATCATGTGGTTGGGTCCCCCATCCTCAGGTGCTTTCCCAGTCACCTCATTAACATAACAAGACACCTGTAAGGCTCTCTTCACAGGAAATTCCAAGGGTTTGAGGAGCTCTGTGCCAGGAACAAGACGAAGATCAAATATATATTTATTATAAATTATCACAGAAGCCTTCCCCAGCCTCTCCCTTCCAGGCCAGACACCCCTACCATCTGCCCTCGCGACACCCTGTACCTCTCCTGCAGAGCACAGCTGGATGACCAGGCTCCTCTCTACCTCTTCTTTCCTCCCTCAAAGTCCCAGGTCTTCAATCTCTTGTCATCAGACTCTGTCATCCTCTACCCCTCACTGCTGCTGTCAACCACCAACCCCGTGTCACTCCCCCTCGTTTCTGGATGATTTCAGGATCACAGGTCCTCTCTCTCCCGATTCTCAGTCATTTCGACCCACACATACATGATCCTTCCAACTGGCCTCCTAACTGCTTGAACCCCCCTCAGCCTCTCCAACTCCCTGTCAAAACCTGTCATTTATCAATATCTCCAAACCCGTCTATAATCTTCATTCCATGCGTCCCACCCTCTGCAACTGGCACCCAGTCACCCACCGTGCCCGGTTCCTACTCCCAGTCACCTTTACCTGCTCTATTGCTCATGGCATTTGTCACCTCTAATATGCCATAAAATTTACTTCTTTGTTACAGTTTGATTTATCGTGTGTCTCGTTCAAATGTAAGTGTCACAAAGGCAGGGATTCTTGTCTGGTTCACCACGTGCAGCACCTGGTAGACGAGATACTCAACAAACACTTGTTGAATGAATGACTTTTACTTTTGTAATTATTCAACCTCCATCTCCCCTGCTATACTGTAAGCTCTACAAGGACAGAGGTCAAATCCGTCTAGGTCACCCCTGGAAGTACTCAGTAAATACTACGTAACTGAGGGAACGGAGGAGCAAAGTTCATATTCGAGAACTGCATTGCTGGGCTAAACCCGCTGCTCGCAAGGGTAACTTCCACCCAGACTGCTTGGACGCAGCTCTGTTCCCACTGGCGGCCACCTGGATACAGGTGACCTAGATAAAGCTGTTGATTCTGATAAACCCAAGCATGAAGCATCAGAAGCCCATAGGCACGGAGATCTGAGCATAAACAGTGCTTCCTGCTGCTGCCGTGCAAATATTTGCTCCCATGGATGTGGGGGAAGTTCATTTTACCTGTTACCAAGAAGAGTTTCAGAGGCTACCTGAAAAAGTTCATTCTAAAAACAGATTACCTAGAAGACGCTCAACCATGAACTTCCTCCCAGCAAAAGACACTTAACGAGATCCTATCTAGGTTTCAGATCATAATTTCAGTCTGTGACTTCCCCTTCAAGCTGCACTCATGACTCACTAGGTTAGTTTAGCCATTCGTGGGTAAGGGATTTGCTCTAGGAAAAAAACATACAAAGAAACCACACAATTTTTGTAAGATGCTCAAACAGAACCAAATGTCACTACTTCAGACTTAGTCTGACCTCTCCCCTAGGATGAAGGGGCTTGAAAAGCACTCCCATTTGTGGAGATAAGTGCTGACAGGGAAACCAGTCCTGAAAATCACATCCCTCAAGCACCTTCCAGCTCCGGTTCCTGACAGGCAGCTCCTTCTATTACGGCCAGGAGAGGCCCAGCTACAGCAAAGCTGCCAGGACACTTGGGGGGAAAAAAGTTCTCGTGCATCTTTCAGACAAACAATGCAGGCAATCAGCTAAAGCTTGAACCCCTGGCAAGTGTGGGCGAGATCCTGATTCACAGCCAGAAAGCAGGTGAGAGCAACGTGGGCTTTGGCGAGCTTACCACCCTGCCCTGTGTCAAGATTAATGTCGACATAACTCATCCGACATAAACCCAGCCTAACAGGTTTACTTACTGGGGACTCAGATGCCTACTACGTGATCTGAACATTGTCTTAATAGATGTGATTGCAACCTACAACTCAAGAAGACTGAAGAATTAAGTCATTCTGAGAACCTCGACTGAAATCTGAGAAAAAGGACCAGAGAGAAACTGGAAGAGAGAAGGATGAGAAAAGGAATGGGTTCGGTAGATTCAGGGCAAAATCTGTAGAAAACTCAGCTGCATTCCGGTGGTGATGACTTCCCCACGAGAACACACCTCTTGCAAAGGATCTCCTTCATCCCTCTCCAGAGGAGGAGAAGAGGAAACACAAGAAGAAGCGCCTGGTGCAGAGCCCCATTTCCTATTTCATGGATGTGAAATGCCCAGGACGCTATAAAATCACCACCGTCTTTAGCCGTGCACAGTTTTGTGTGTTGGCTGCTCTACTGTCCTCTGCCAGCCTACAGGAGGAAAAGCAAGGCTTACAGGAGGATGCTCCTTCAGACAGAGGCAGCACTAAAAGCACCCTGAATCAAGATGAACGGGAAACCACCCCAATAAACACATTTTGGATTAAAAAAAAAAAAAAGGAAAGAAAGAAAAAGAAAACTCAGCTGCATGAACAGCCATGGGTTCACATCAGACTAAATACCTGTTTATTACCCCTGCCCTTTGGAAGGTGTGTTAACAGAGCTTCCTTAAACACATCTCTTTTCTTTTAAACCTCAAGTGGTACTTTTGAAACAAAGATTGTTTTTGTCATGGAACTGTAAAAGTCTCAGAGTAATACAATGTATATAACCACCAGCCCACTCAGAGTCCTGGCTGTGTGACGTTAAACAAGTAACTTAACCTCTCTGAACTCATTTCCTTATCCATAAAACATGAAGCTTAAATGAAATAATGCCTATAGATAATCAACAAATATTACTTCCCTTCCTCCTGGCAGAACTCAATCTTCTACAGAATCCAAGTAAGACACCACAATGACCGTCTGGCATGACCTATGTCTGTCCAGCAGACCATTCTGTGGCCTCACAGATAAAGAACCTGTGTAATTACAGAACAGGAAGAAAGCTGGGAAATAATCGGCCAGTTCTGAGATGCCACCATGGCTCCTGAGGGGAGGGTCATGCTCCAGAAGATAAAGTAGCCTTCTCTTCCCTGCAGAGTCTCCAGAAATCTCCACCAAGTACATATAGAAACCAGTGCCAATACTACAGTGGTTGGGAGGATGCAGATGTGGCCCGAGGACACGGTCATCTCACGTGTGCAGTCACGTGGCAGTGAAGGGACAAATAAGACCAACTAAGAATTCACGGGGCTGATACAAACAGCTGATGGATGCAGCCTCTCAGGGGAAAACTTGCATTATATCACATGACACCTTCATCCGCTTTCGTGACATTTCCAGGGCTGTGCCAATTTCGCCGGGTGCTTGCAAGGCAGCTGTTTGAAGCTGCATCCCTTTCTCTATGAGGAGAACCTCCTTGGGCACCCAGCCAAGCTCTCCCCCTGGGAGGCTCCCAGAGGTACAGTATGACCAGGCCTGGGCCACACAGCCATGCGTGGTGTACTCTACTTAATTATGTAAGGAATGAGGCATTGTTTCCTTTGTGGGCAAAGCTTTCAGAATATTTAAAATTCACGGGAGAAGCCAAGGAGTGGGTTTTTTTTTAGCTCCCTCCCTTGAAGTAAGGGATATGGCTTTCAATCAGGTTGTGGGATTCCAATTCCAATTTTCCAGAATATTCCATCCTTGGTGAAACATGCCTGCTTTAAAAAAAAAAAAACAGGGATTCCCTGGTGGCGCAGTGATTGAGAGTCCGCCTGCTGATGCAGGGGATACGGGTTCGTGCCCCGGTCCGGGAAGATCCCACATGCCGCAGAGCGGCTAGGCCCGTGAGCCATGGCCGCTGAGCCTGCGCGTCCGGAGCCTGTGCTCCGCAATGGGAGAGGCCACAACAGTGAGAGGCCCGCGTACCGCAAAAAAAAAAAAAAAAAAAACAGAGAAGAAAAAACAGGGAGGAAGCCCTGACAAAGGCCAAACTCGATTAATCATCAGTTTTGTCCCATGGGAGTCACTTTCAAATTTAGCAGATCAGATTCTGTTGGTGCCAAAGTCAGGTAGGAGCCCAACTATTGCTTGGGAACACGCTGGTTGCAGGGAGGTACAGGGCCCCCCTAAGACAGGAAGCGCTGCTCAACCCCAGGTCCAACTCAGTGCTCGTCTCACCCAACTCCACATCCTGGAAGAGATGCCACAGGTCATCTACATGGGCATCTGAGGGCCCACAAAGGTGGGCTCACAGCCCCGGATAAGACATGGGGAGGGGCTAGGCACACCCCATGGCAATGCCCAAGGAACACGTCCCCACACCTCAGAGGGGTCACCTGAGGCCCCAGGATGGGTGGAGGGCCCACTCCCTAAAAGGACAGTTAATGCACTGTCTCCAAAAAGGCAGGCACGTTTCCAGGGGGCCTCTGCACCCCAGAGCCGCACACCTGAGCATGTGCAGGGGGTTCATCTCTCCCAGCGAAGCTCAGCCCACAACACGGTCTTCCTGAGGACAGGAAAACCTGGCAATGCCCAGAGCTGTGTGCTCCTCAGAACAGGAAGGTTTGGACAAAGCTTTTGCAGCCATCGCAGGCCACCTCCTTCTGTCCCTGCCCTGTGTATATACCCAACCTGTAACAGGTGCCCTCAGGCTCCCTCAGACACCCACCCGGCTGCCTGTGTCTCCCTCCCACTGGCCGGAGTTCCCCCAGACGTGTCCACAAGAGCAAATCCCCCTCCTCCAAATGGCAGTGCTCACCTACATGGAAACAGCTCTCTCCTCCCCCTACCTCTTGGCCCACGTTCTCCCCTCTCTAAGCTGAATATGCCCAAATCCTTTAAACAAGTGGTTCTAATCTCTTTTTGAGTCAAGGACCCCTTTGAATATCTGATAAAATAACTATGGCAGGGCTTCCCTGGTGGCGCAGTGGTTGAGAGTCCGCCTGTCGATGCGGGGGACACGGGTTCGTGCCCCGGTCCGGGAAGATCCCACATGCCGCGGAGCGGCTAGGCCCGTGAGCCATGGCCGCTGAGCCTGCGCGTCCGGAGCCTGTGCTCTATAACAGGAGAGGCCGCAACAGTGAGAGGCCAGTGTACCAAAAAAAAAAAAAAAAACTATGGCAAAAAACCACAAAAAACTATGGGCATCCTCCCTAGAAAAGCACATGCACATACACAATGCTCGTACAGTTTGTGGGGAGGGGTGTTCACAGACCCCTGCACTGCATACAGGGACTTCATTTTAAGAAAACTTCCTTCAAATCATCCTCAGGAAACATGTGTCCAGACCCCTCCTGCTCTGCTCTCCCTTCTAAATTGGATGAACTCTGACACCCAGAACCAAATACAACATCCTAGATGCAGAGTGAAGCACACCCATCGCCTCTATTATAGCTATTTTCATACTTCGACTGAGGTCTTCAAAGTTTTAGCCAGCCTTCGAGACAACCACACCACCTGAGCGGACTCACGTGGAACTCACCATCAACTCAAAATCCCCAAGTCTTTCACATGCTCGGGAAGATGTGCCCCACTTCCCACCCCTTTACCTCGGGGAGAGCCAGGAGGCCACACCCTCTGAGTCACCCAGCATCATCCAGGCTCTCGGTCCTCCCTGCTCTGTTCATCCCCAAATCGGAGCCAGTCCTTCGCTCCCCCCCACACTCTCAAATCCTCTGTGGCCTCACTGAAGTCCTTGAAATCAGCGGGCACCAGCTGTCCAGCCAGAATATTCCCTTCACCTTCATGCCTTAACTGACCCTAGGCTGGTCCCTGAGGATAGCACTCCGCACACCACACACAGCCAGTCTGCTCCTCTCGCCTCCTACAAAAGCAGAACACAAGGGGAGACGGGCGACTGGTGTCCTTGTGGCCCCCCCAGCACGTGGCTCTCTCTGAGCGCTTGAAGGCGAGACCATTCCAGCCACCTGCCTCCCCTCCCCACCCTCACCAGCCTCCAGGTGTTTCCGGTCATTGATCGGGGGCTTCAGCTCCAAGCCCAGCTGCTTCTTCCAGCCACCTCCTGTCACCACCACCATCCACACGGATAGCCCCCAGCACCCTGGACTCAGCCCCCTGACCTCCGCCAGTCCAATGCCTTCTTCCCCATGCCCTTCAGTGACTTCCCTTCCTTCCCTGAATGGCCCATACCCTTCCCACAGGCTATCACTGTTCCCAACCCCATGGGAATACCCTGCCCCTCAGCCTGATGCGTCCTGCCATCCGCTTCCCATGCCCACATCCAAGCAACCGGGCAACATCACAAAATTGGGTGGACATGTTTCACTTTAAAGGCATGTTCTCGGACCTCAAACTGTCACTCTGCAATGGCCCACAAAGCCTGGGTTTCTCTGGGAGGCTTACCACCTGCTCCCAATTTCACACCTTTTTCTTCTTCTCAAACTTCCCACACCCAGTCCTCCACCCTTTTTTTTCAATTAATTAATTAATTTGTTTATTTATTTATTTATTTTTGGCTGCGTTGGGTCTTCGTTGCTGCGCACGGGCTTTCTCTAGTTGTGGCGAGCAGGGGCTACTCATTGCAGTGGCTTCTCTTGTTGCAGAGCACGGGCTCTAGGCGCGCGGGCTTCAGTAGTTGTGGCGTGGGCTCTAGAGTGCAGGCTCAGTAGCTGTGGCGCACGGGCTTAGTTGTTCCGTGGCAGGTGGGATCTTCCCAGACCAGGGCTCGAACCCACATCCCCTGCATTGGCAGGCGGATTCTTAGCCACTGCGCCACCAGGGAAGCCCCTCCACCCTTTCTGTGAGCTGATGACCTTGTCTCAAACATCATGGAGAAAACAGGAGGCTTGGACTGGAACTCATGCATCTTCAACCCCACCCAGACCTGCCTCTTTCAGCTCCCACTGTGGCCTCCTTCCCTCCTTTCCAGGAGAGGGTGCCTCCCTCTCCCCACTCCAAGGGACAGTTCTTCCCCTGATGCCCTGAGCCCCATGCCTGTCATCTTCTCAAGGCCTGGGCTCCTCCGTCACCTCACTTCTCTTGGGCAGCATTCCTGCCAGCATCCGTGCATGCTGGAGTTTCCTATCTTAAATACCTTCCCCCTTTACCCACAGCCTCTCATGTTGTCTCATTCCTCTCCTCCCTAAACAGTCAACTTCTTGAACAAGTGGTCCACGCATCCCCTACGCAACCCCTGTTCCAGCCTCCCATTCAACTTCCAGCCCACCTGGTGTCCGGCCCCACCTCGTCGCTGACTGGTTTGAGGTCAGGGCCACCAGCGGCCACCATGGCACCCAGTCCCAGGCCACTTCTCAGCAGCGCTTGACACTGATGCCCAAGCCCTCCTCCTGGAGATACGGCCCCAGTTCCTCCTCCCTCCCCGGGCGTTCCTCCTCTGTCTTCCTTGCTGGCTCCTCCTCTTCTACTGGCTCCTCGACAGTGGGTGTTCCTGAGCCCTCTCCCCCTCTGCCTACCCTCCCGATCCATCGTGACCTCACGCAATCTACCTCCAGTGTGACCTCCGCTGAGCCCAAGCTGCGTACAATCCACTGCCTTCTGCCCAGCTCCACTCACAACCTCTGGCTCAACATGATGCAGTTACTTGACCTTGCCTCACCCACTCCACACCTAACCTGCTCCTCCTGTAGGCCTCCCTACACCTACTGTTTGCTTAACCCCCAAACCAAATGGGTCCTCTTTATGTTCTCCCTCTCCCTTAACCTTAGCCCATATCCAATCCCTCTGAAAGTTCTCCAAACCATCTGTGGAATCCGCCCACTTCACTCCCTCCGCTCTGCAACCTTAGGCTCAGCCAGCATCCTCTTTGAACTGGAACCCAGGAACCCGATCACTTCTTCTGGCTCAGGGCTCATCCTCTTCATTCCATTCTCCACAGAGCACCAGAAAAGTCTTCTTAAAAATTAGGAAGGGCCGTGTCGCAGGTCTATTAAAACCCTTCAGTCTTGGACTTCCCTGGCGGTAAGGTGGTTGTGATTCCGTGCTTCCAATACAGCGGGTGCAGATTCGATCCCTGATCAGGGAACTAAGATCCCACACACCATGCAGCGCGGCCAAAAATAAATTTTTAAAAAAACCTTCAGTCTTATCCAATCTCACGACATCTCAAATAAAAACCATAGTCCAGGGCTTCCCTGGTGGCGCAGTGGTTGAGAGTCCGCCTGCCGATGCAGGGGATGCGGGTTCGTGACCTGGTCCAGGAAGATCCCACATGCCGCGGGGGGGGGGTGGGCCCGTGAGCCATGGCCGCTGAGCCTGCGCGTCGGGAGCCTGTGCTCCGCAACAGGAGAGGCCACAACAGTGAGAGGCCCGCGTACAGCAAAAACAAACAAACAAACAAAAAAACACCATAGTCCATGCCACAGCCTATGAGGTCCCGTCCACCTTCATTCCTTCCTACTTCTCTCCAACCTCAGACTGGGCACCCTCCCCTCACTGCTGTCAGCCAGCCCCACAGGTCTGATTTCAATTTCTCAAACATTCTGGGCAGCTCCTTCCCACGCTGGGTCTTTACACCTGCTCCTCCACCTAGAATGGTCTGCTCCTGTTCTTCACGTGATGTAGCAGCTTAAATGTCACCTCTTCAGAGGCAGCTCATAAACATACATTCTAAAGTCAGTCTCAGCCCTTGCTTCTCTCTCATGGCACTGAGCATGACTTGCAGTTACTTTATTTGTGGATGCTTTTAAGAGGTTTTGTTGTTGTTGTTGGGGGGAGGCGAGGGCTGGGAGTGGGCAGAGACAGGCGGAATCTGTCTCCCTCACTAGAATGTAAATTCCATGGGAATAAGAGGAACCATGTCTGATTTAAATCATTAAATGTTAAAATGATACTATTTTGGATGTATTTGTTTAAAATACATTAAAATTTATTTCACCTGTTTCTTTTGCTTTTTTTAAAATGGACAATAGAACATGCAAAATTACATATGTGGCCTTCATATTTCTATTGGACTGTGCTGGTCTGGTTCGCAAGGATTGGGGGGAAGCAGATTATGATATTATGTTGATATAACATTGTATTATAGGGACTTCCCTGGCGGTCCAGTAGTTAAGACTCTGTGCTTCCAATGCAGGGGGCGCAGGTGCGATTCCCTGGTCAGGGAACTAAGATCCCGCATGCCACAAAACAAAACAAAACAAAACATGCCACAAACAAACAAAAAAACCCATTGTCTTATAATCAAATGTTTTATGTGATAAACAATATAGAGGGGCATGGGCCAAGTATTCAGGTACACAGAAGACGGGTAGGTCAGGCTAGGTTAGAGCAGGCTGCAAACGCCAAACTAAAGAAGATGAAGTCATGAATCATTGCTACTTAGCTGGGCGCCCTGTGAATTGACCCACAGTCTAGATATTCTTGTCTGCGTAAGACTCAGTGCTCCCATGCCCTCCCTTCCCCTTCTCATACTTAGAGAATCAGACTCATCAAAAGAAATGAGGTTTTGTTACGGTCTGGTTTTTCTTACCATCTCAGCTTTGGGCCACTCCAAGACTCAGAGTGAGGTCAAGGAGACAGCGCTGTGCAGAAGCACTCAGTCCATCTTCCATGGGACACACCCTACATCAGATGGTGGGGGAGAGGGCACAGATAAGCCATCCCCACCCTGCCTCTGCCCTCAGGTGTCGAGCTGACCCTGTGGGTCACCACATTAATGTTCATTCCCTCCAAGAGATTATCTGCTCCCCTGGAGCAAGGAAATCCACTTCTCACAGAGGTTAATAAACTTACAGATCTCATTACTCAAAGAGGTCATGCTGGCAAGAACTTTAATGCATTTTTTAGAAATGGTCTGGAAGAATTATTAACAACAGAGCAGTGACTGGCTACTCAGAGAAGCGAAAGCAAAAAGGGGACTGATGGGGATGAAGCAGGCTCTCCCCTCCTCCTACGCAGCATCCCCGACAGCTGCGGAGAGCAAAGCACCTGGAATCCAACCAGGGTGGCCGTCTCTGACTGCCCATCATCTGGGTCTGGGACTGCTTGCCTCTGCTCCTGCCCCCAGGTCGCTTGGATGTTGGCAAGTAGTCTAGCTGTGGCAACTGGCACCTTTGCAAACTCACATTCCTGAATCTCCAACCAGTCCCTCAGGTTGCTCACAAATCTGTATTTGCCCCAGCTAACTCCCTGCCCCACCCCCAACAACCAGCTGTACCAAACCATTTCCTCTGTTCCCAAACTACCGCCTGGTTCTCAGATCAATTCCTTAGCTCACACTGAGAAGGAAAAGCCAGTTGGGACTTCCCTGGTGGCACAGTGGTTAAGAATCTGCCTGCCAAGGCAGGGGACATGGGTTTGAGCCCTGGTCCAGGAAGATCCCACATGCCGCAGAGCAACTAAGCCCGTGCGCCACAGCTACTGAGCCCATGTGCCGCAACTACTGAGGCCCGCACGCTCTAGGGCCTGTGTGCAGCAACTACTGAGCCCACATGCCACCACTACTGAAGCCCGCGTGCCTAGAGCCCGTGCTCTGCAACAAGAGAAGCCACTGCAATGAGAAGCCCGTGCACTGCAACGAAGAGTAGCCCCTATTCGCCGCAACTAGAGAAAGCCCACGCGCAGCAACGAAGACCCAGCACAGCCCAAAATAAATTAAATTAAAAAAAAAAAAAAAAAAAGCCAGTCGACCCAGCTCCCTCATTCCCCTTTCCACCACAGCCTCAAAATGCCTCCATACCTGTACCTTGCCTGGTCTCTAAGGATGACCCTCCCAGCCGAAAGCTCTTGTTCTAGTTCCGGCCTGCCTCCAACCTCACTGCCTCTCATCTTTCTCTAATGCCTTCAACCTCCTCCTTTCCCTTCCCCCTCAGACTTGCAACATGCTCAATTATGAAATAAAAATCAGCCTTCCTTCTACCCTGACTCATCCTCAAACTCACCTTCACCTTCAGCCAGACTTCTCTATTCCCCTACCACATGCTCACTCCTTAAATCACTGCAGATGGATTTCTGCCTTCACACTTGGCGGAAGCTGCTCTTAAAATCCATCAGTGCCCTAACACTCCCACCCTCACAGTGCATTTAGCAGCATGCACCTTGGGTCCCCACCCAGCTTTCTGAGGTCTTCACTCCTGTTGAGTACACCTCCCTTTTCAGCCTCCTCTTCCCTGGCTTCCGCGACACCTCTCTCCTCCAGCCTTCCTCCAATGTCATCACCTCTAAGACTCACCCACTGGCTTCTTTTCCTTCTCTTCAACTGTCATCCTTTCCCAGAGTTCCATCTTCACCTTCTTGACCCACTCTCTCCTTGGCTGATCAAATCCATCTCAGAGGTGATGGCTCTCAAATCTGTACCTCTGATTCTATCCTAATTGCTAAGTGCATTGCTAAGTGCTAGGGCTGAATTTCTACTGACAGAGGCCACTCCATATGACACACCACAAGTGGAAATTTACCATAATCACCCCAGACTAAACCCTCATCAATTCCCTCCCCAAAACTGCACCTCCTCTTGTGTTCCCAACCTTGGTTAATGGCACCACCATCCACTCAGCCATACCGTCTAGAAATATCCGAACTGCTGGCAGCTCTGCCTCTCCCTTTCTCTCATTCCAACAATCAAGAGCCGTGTGTCCACCTCCCACCTGACTCTCAGGGCGTCTCTGGCCTCCAGAAAGTGCATCTCAAGAACATGGATTCTGCTTCTCAAACAGGCTTGAACTTGGTTTCCAACTCTGCCACTTCCTGGCTAGGAGCTTGAACAGATTACTGATTTCTCAAGTCCAGTGTCTCCAACTATGAAAGTGAGGGTTGTTGTGAGAATTAAATGAGATATTATATAGACACACTCTGCATGGTAACTCCAACCCACTAAGTTCTCATTAAATAATAGTTTAATTTGTGTCCTAACTTAGCGACTCTATAGGAAAGACGTTCAAGCTTTCTACCTCTCACCTCCAGCAAGGTGTCTTACATATATTTTTCTATTTTATTGTGTTATGTTCATTCCTAGAAGCCGTCTCAGATCTGGAACAGAACAGGGCAAGGTTTATGTTACATAAGTCTGTGCCATATCTTCTTTCTGCTCTCAACATTTCTTGCCTGACTGTGGCTAGTTCCTATGAGGTCTCTTTCCTCTAATCTCTTAACTTTCTATGCAACCCTTCATTACCATCTCTGGAATAATTTTCCCAACGCAAGTAACATTCTTCTCTTCAGAACTGAAAGTGTTCCCTCATTATGTATAGACTGAAGTCCAATTCCATGGGATACAGCATGCTTCTGCCTCCTACCCCAAGTCACCTCTTCCGCTCTGAGCCCACTGCCTGCCACTGCCCTGGGGGTCAGGCCTCATTCTCTGGTACCAAGACTAACTGCTCCCCCCACCTCCAGCCTCACCCATGACTGGCTCCCTGCCACCCACAGGATGAAGTCCCAACCACTTGGCACAAAGGCCTTTCCTTCATGTCTATACCTTCCTGACCCCTTCTCCACACTCACCATGTACTTCACATTCTTTCTCACCTCCCTGCCCACCACTAACAGCTAACGCACATCACAATGTGTATTTCATTTAATCCTCACAACCACACTATGACGTTGGTACTATTATCATTTCCATTTCACAGATGAGGAAACTGAAGGTCAAAGAAGGTCAGTATCTTGCTCCAAGTCACACAGCCAGCGAATGGCCAAGCCAGGCCTGAGTACAAGGTTTCTGTTCTTGACCTCCATACTCCACTGCCTCCTATGGGAAGCTCTCTCCATCTAAATGCTTCGCCTTGTCCTGCCTTTCTGTCTGCCTGGGAAACTCCTACTCGTCCTTCAAGACTCAGTTCCAAGGTCATCTCCTTCAAGAAGCCTTCTCTAACTTCTTGCAGAGTTAAGCATTTCATCCTTGTTCATATTTCAATACAAGGGCTAATCTCACTGCCCTAATTAGCTGCCCACCATCCATCTGCCTCAGGAGGGCAGGGACCCTGTTCTAACAACCTCTGTCCTCCTAGAGCCTGGCCCAGAGAAGGTGCTCAAGAGCTAGGGGATGGCCATTGGTCAAAGAGTCAAGAAAGCTACAGAATGGGCTTCCCTGGTGGCACAGTGGTTAAGAATCTGCCTGCAAATGCAGGGGACACAGGTTCGAGCCCTGGTCGGGAAGATCCCACACGCCGCAGAGCAACTAAGCCTGTGTGCCACAACTACTGAGCCTGTGCTCTAGAGCCAGCAAGCCACAACTACTGAAGCCCGTGTGCCTAGAGCCCGTGCTCGGCAACAAGAGAAGCCACTGCAATGAGAAGCTCATGCACTGCAACGAAGAGTAGCCCCCACTCGCTGCAACTATAGAAAGCCCGCTCACAGCTACAAAGACCCAATGCAGCCAAAAATAAAATTAATTAATTAAAAAAAATTTTTTTAATTATAAAAAAGAAAGCTACAGGAGCTGATGAACAGATGAAGGGTGATGACAAAGGAGTTCAGATCCATATAAGTGGGTGGGAATCAGAGATATGAGCCTCTGAAACCAACTACTGTCTAGTCCACATGGCCCCTGGTCCCATATCCGTCCCACGTTAGTCCACTAGGTAATGTTTGGTTGATGTCCACCTCCCCACTAGACTGCAAGCATCATGGGACCATGAATGTTCATCATTGTGTTTGTTCCCAGCACCTACAACAGTGCCTGACACAAGGTAGACGGCCACGATTCCTTGAAAGAATAAGAGAATGAATATACAATGAAGGGTTCCCTAACCAGCAACACAAATCCCTAGTCTGATGCCCACAACGGGGAGAGCTCCTCGGGTTTTTTGTCCACACTTGCACCTCCCCATGAAAGCAACTGGTTGGTAGACTGGCTTTCTTGTTGGGATGGGTGGGTCAGCTTCCTAACCTTCCGTGTCCACGGACTGGTAACATTCCTCCACCCGCACGACTGGAGAGGCTTAGTGATATGAACGAGAGCTTCAGAAGGCAAACCGCGTATTCTCCGGGTCACCCAGTGACAGGGAACCAACCTTGGCAGTACTCAGGACTGGCCAGCAGCTGAGGACTCAGGGGAGCGCCCAAGAGGATTAAAGATGAAGAATGGACCATTCCCAACCATGTACTCCATAAGGTACCTCAGGAGTACCTTGAGGAGTACACCTGCCAACCTCCTACCCAAAACGGAAATGATCATGATGATCACGGTGAATTTGGCCACCACTGATGAAATATTTATGTGTGAGACGTTGTGTTAAGTGCTTTACACACATTTTTCTCATTAATCGTCTCAGTCCTTTAACAGCTGAAGACAGTGAAGCTTAGAGAGATAAAATGACTTGTCCAAGCTCACACAGCCAACCAGGGGGGCTGGGGTCTGTACTGAGCCCCCCTGAGCCCCCCTGACAGGTGGCCTTCCATGACAATGGACTCATCTTGCTGAGACAGCCAGTTTTTTTCTTTTCTTGTTTTTTTGCGGTACGCGGGCCTCTCACTGTTGTGGCCTCTCCCGTTGGCAGCACAGGCTCCGGACGCGCAGGCTCAGCGGCCATGGCTCACGGGCCCAGCCGCTCTGCGGCATGTGGGATCCTCCCGGACCGGGGCACGAACCCGTGTCCCCTGCATCGGCAGGCGGACTCTCAACCACTGCACCACCAGGGAAGCCCGAGACAGCCAGTTTCATCTTCGGTCCGCTCGGAGGGGTTAGAGAGCTCATCCTCAGGCCCATGGCCTGAAATCAGCCTTGATGCCGCCTCCACCGAGACCTCCTTTTCCTGCCCTTTGGAGCCTCCCGAAACAGGCTCCATTCCTCTTCCCCAGGAGGACCTTTTCTCCATCACCCCACGCCCCCCCAGGACAAACAACTCTCCTGTTCTCCATTTATCTCAACAACCCCAATTAAAAGCTTTCCCAATTAAAAATCCCAAAAGGGATCCAATGCCTGGGCAGCAGGGTCTACAATATTCCTCATTAATTGGATCCCTGTGGACAACCCCTACCCCAAAACCCACAGACAAGATTTCCCCCAGAGCACAAAGGGAGGAAGGAGGACAAAGGGCTGGCTGGGCAGATCTGCCCCTCACTGGTGATCTGGACCAAGATCTCCCCAGGACAAGGCAACAAAAAAGGGACCGTCAGAGCCCCCCTGGTAGCTGGGTCTCAGCCTCAACTCGGCTGGGAGGCACCTGGGTACCAAAGGGTCTCTTACTGCACAGCTCTCAAGCTAACTGCTTTGGCTGGTGGCGATGCCTTATCCTAAGCTTTTCTGCATGGGGTGAGGGGGCGCCACGGTCCCCAATTCCTCAGAAGAAGAAGAAGAAGAAGAAGACAATCAACCAGGCTTGTGAATAAAACTGTTTAAAAAGAAAAAAAAAATCTCTAGTCGTTGACAAATGTCTAAATGTGTTCCCCACACGCGTATTTTTATTCTAACAAGCTAATTTGAAATATAATTTAAATAAATTCTACCAGAATGATACCATATGACTAACAGCACCCGGCGGCAGAACTTCTGGAGGCTTCATCGTACATTCAGCAGAGGTTTCCAACCTGACACTGTTCCCACACAACGCACACCCGCTATAGGACACCGGCTCCTGCTGCCAGCGCGTGCCTCCAAGCCTATAAATACGACTTGGGGGCAGCCTGCGTGAGCAATACCTGGAAGTGCAGACACAGAACACACGGGGCCTGGGGACCAGCGTCTCCAAACCCATGCGAATTTAGAAAGAAGCTCTTTGCCTCAATTCCTCTCGAGGCTGCTTTTTGCTTAATGTATCTTCATGCTAGAAAAAAACCAAAGTCTAACCCTCAAGACCACAAGGTCAGGACCTGTTACACCTGAGAGTTCAAATACTCTGAAAAATGCTTTTTCTCCATTGTAAATCTGTTTGGGGGCTGCTGTTCACTTTCGTCTGACAAAGGTGAAGGAAGTTTTTCTTTTCAAAGGGAAAAGGAGCTCCGAGCCCCACTCCATATGCCAAAAGGAAGTCTTTCTCCAAAGGTTTTAGACGCCAGTGCTGGCTGAGTAACATGTCACAGGATTTACCCAGGTGTTTTTCTTTAATTGCCTGACAACTGAAGCAGGGACTGTACCCGTCCCTCCTGTATGTATGTCCCTGCCAATCCCCTCGCCAAGGGAAGCCTCTCTGCAGGAGGGGCCTGATGCCCACCAGACAAAGGGCTTTGCAGCAGAAGGGGTGCTCAGGGGTGGGCACGGGTGCTTTCTGCTTGTAGAGCGCCTTCTCCTCCAGGTCTTAAAGCAGAATTACTCTGCCCTGATATTTCCAAACAAGCAGAAACAGTTTGAGCAGCTGGGTCCTGGTCCACCAACACCCTTAGCAACAACGACGAATCCTTGGTGTTCTTACCAAGATTCACTAAGGAGCAGTGACTCACTCAAAATTACACAGTCACTGCAAGTTACCCAACGTTAATTGTGATCCTGGTTTCCTCTACCATTTCTTTCCTTCAGCAATTCATTTAAAGCAAACAACTGCTTTAAAAGATTATCAAAATGTCATTTTTATTTTTTAAATTATACCCTGCCTTGTTCTAGAAAGGACTTAAGCAGGTTTGCAAGGATGTATAAAATTCAGCAAAATGACAAATCAGAAGTAGTTTTGGATTTAAATGATGATGTATATTTATAGTGATTGGTGTGGAAAGATGTCCATTCAAGGTATTTTAAGTTGAAAAACTTATGTTACAAAACAGATGTATGATATGATTCCATCTGGATAAAAATATACTTGTTTTATGTAGACATAGATCTAGACACGGAGACATATATATTCCAATACATGGAAAAGTCTGCAAAGACAGACATACGATTGCTGATGGAGGTTATCCCTGCAATGTGGGATGACAAGTAATTTTCACTTCCTCCTTTATGCTGTTATTTTTTAGTAGGGACATGTAACATTTTTATAATTAGAAAAAAGCAAAGCTATTTACATTTTGTTAAAAAAAAAAGCGGTAGATGAAAAAGGGTGAAGGTAAAACAAGGGCAGGGCCATACAACTGAATGAGGAATAAAGGTAAAGGATGAGGTCTGATAAATTTGCTAAGGGGGACCGCACATCTGTCTCTTAAGTTCCCCAGAAGCCATTACAGAAAAGAAACCTAGTAATTTACACAAATCATTGAGTCCAGCGGACAAAAACAAACCACCTGCTCTGCTCTGGGTCCTCCTTCAGGAGACTGTGCACAGGCAGCAAACGTGCCCTCAATTCCATTCTAAAACCTTCAAGGCCAGTTGTTTCAGGACTGTTTCCAACAAGAATGATGGCATCTTCCCAAAGTGAGAGTCAACCCAAAGTGAGTTTTCATTTATTCCTATTCACTCATTCGTTCAGTACATATTTACTTAGTGTCTACCCCATGCCAAGTACTGTGTATTTTTCCATCTCTGACACTCAGGGTGATGCTAAGGGCTTCTAAATAATGAGGGTGATCCTACATGCTAATGGTCTCCCTAAGCATCTCCCCATAGTGTACTGGGGCATCTTTCCTAAGTTCCCCAGATAGTTCCTCTGACACCCTATGGATTACAATAGTTTGTTGAAATTCACACATAAAGCTGGTACTTGTATATGTGGTTTATCTCCTCTTCCTCAAAACTCCACAAGGGCAGGAACTAACTAGTAGGTTTGCTCATCCCGGATCCCCAGTAGACTCTCCAACTGCCTTACAGACGAAGAGACTGGGTGAACCTCAGAAAGCTTAAAAAACCCACAACAGGGGACTTCCCTGGTGGTCCAGGGGTTAGGACTCTGCATTCCACTGTCGTGGGCCTGGTCGGGGAACTAAGATCCCAAAGCCGCACCGCGCAGCCAAAATAAATTAAAAAACAAAACAAAACAAAACACCCCACAACAGGACCAAGAGAAGACAAGTTTCCTCAATATATCTGAGAGACTGTTATCTATTTTAGTCAACACAAACCCCAAAGAAAAGTCTGTAATTTGTAGGAACTATGTAATTAGGTGTGATTCAGAGGGAGTGGAAAATGAAAGGAGAAGGAATGGTCATCAGAAGAAAGCTAATCGGTATAGATTACCAAAAGAAGGCCCACGGTGTTAGATAACCAAGATGGTTACATCGCAAGGTAATCTTGGCTGAACAAAACAAATGAGTGTAAACTGAAGCCAAACAGAAATACAGTAGATCTTGTTTGTAAACACTGACAAAATCATCCACAAGCCACGACAGCAGACAAGCTGGCTTTTCTGTTAGCCTTCTGCAGGCGGGTAAAAAGGTAATTTACAACCCCAGTGATCGGGTGAGAGCCGACAGCCTGAAAATGAACCCAAGTCACAATAAAAGCTAAATGGCTTGCTCTAGCATCAAAAGAAAACTGCATCCAAATGTGATTTCTTTCTCTCTTGGCCCTTGCAACTCTCAATTTAGTGTGCTATATAAAAGGTAATCCACAGCTTCCAGGCCGTAATCCAAGCAAGGCTGCCCACCACATTCAAGCATTAACTCAACCAAAAAATTTATTGGGGACCTATTAGGTGCTAGACACTGGGCTAGCTGTTGGGATTCACTGGTGAAAAACAGAAGACCCTGTCCTCTAGGGATGCTACTGGGGAAGGCAGATGATAGACAAGGAGGTAGAACTCAAACGACAGCAGGTGTGCTGTGGTGAGCAATTGTGGGAACAAAGTGTGGCTACTGTCAGCATTTAACAGGGGTGGTCAGGAAAGTTCCCTGAGCAGGAGCTCCTGATGTCAAAATGCCAAGGATGAGAAGGAGGAAGGTATTTGCAGAGTCAGGGCAAGAACATTCCAGGAAGAGGGAAGAGCAAGTTCAAAGACCTCCCAGGCAGGGCAAGAAAAGAAAGGAGGCCAGTGTTAGCAGAAGGCAGTGAGGGATGCCCAGAGTGACTGGGATGGCGGGGCACAAGCCAGCTGCCTGTCGGCTGGAGGATGCTTAAGGAAAAGAGTGATGTGACCTGATTGAAAAGCCGATCACTCGGGCTCCCATGTGGAGAATGGACTGGAGACACCCCAGAGTGGAAGCTGGGGGGACTGTTAGGAAGTTAGTCCAGGAAGGAGGCTACAGTGGCCAGGACTAGAGTAGGAGCTATGATTCTAGGGAGAGGAGAATGCACCCCAGATAATATCCCAGAAGTAGAACCCCTGGGACCCACTGACAGCCTGGATGTCAGGGGTAAGGGAGAGAAGAATCAAGGACGACTCTTGCAAATGGGTGGACGGTGGGGCCATGGACTGGGATGGGGAAGAAAGAGGGAAGGAGAAATCTGGAAGGAATATCAAGAGCTCCATGCGTGGACAAGAGCAGGAAGCCCTGAGAAAGGGCTGTGTTAGAAATACAAACATGGGAGTCACCAGCATATAGAGAGTATTTAAAGCCATGGGGGGACTTCTCTGGTGGCACAGTGGTTAAGAATCCACCTGCCAATGCAGGGGACACGGGTTCGCGCCCCGGTCCGGAAGGATCTCACGTGCCGCGGAGCGGCTGGGCCCGTGGGCCATGGCCGCTGAGCCTGCGCGTCCGGAGCCTGTGCTCCGCAACGGGAGAGGCCACAACAGTGAGAGGCCTGCGTACCGCAAAATAAATAAATAAAAATTTAAAAACTTAAAAAATTTTAAAAAGCCATGGGGGGTGGGGGTGGGATAGGATAACATTACCTAGGAAGAGAGTGTTGACAGCAAGAAGGAAGCAGGACAAGTTCCTAAACAACCCACCCCATCACACTGAGGTCAGACAGAGGAGCAACCAGCAGCGAGACTGAAGAGGAGCTGTCAGGAAGGGAAGGGGAAACCCAGGAGAGCGTGGTGGGAAGGAGGAGGGAGTGGCCATGGTGGAGGAAGGCTGCTGAGAAGGGCAGGAAGACAATGACAAGGTCATCAGTGACCGAACAGTTCTGGTGAAGAGGTGGGGACAGAAGCCAGACTGTAGACTGTGAAGGGCTAACAAATGGTAGGTGAAGGAAATGAATGGAGACAGTGGGTTTGGACATCTCTTTTGAGATGTTTTCAGGTGAAGGGGAGCAAAGAGGCGGAACAGAAGAAGGACAGGGATGTAAAACGAGAGATGCTAAAGCTGTGCTGTCCGATATGGCGGCCACTAGCCGCTTGTGGCTATTTAAACTTGAATTAAAAATTCAGGTTCTCGGTCGCACTAGCCACATTTCAAGTGCCCCAGAGCCACATGTGGCTGGTGGCAGCGGTACTGGACCATGCAGATACAGAATGTTTCCATCAGTGTGGAAAGTTCTACTGGACAGCACTGAACTAAAACATGTTTGTGCACTGATGGGAAAGACCCTGGAGAGAGAGGAAGGTGAGAGAACAAGAAATGTTCCCTGACAAGGTGAAAGGGGATGGGATGAATGGTCCGCCAGGAGGGGTGAGCCTCTGGTAGGACAACAGGTGGGAAGGAAAACACAGGAGCAGCTGCACACGGGACTGTAGGCATGGCAGGAAGATGAGGCTTTTCCTTGGACTGTGGCTCTATTTTGTCAATGAAAAGGGATGCAAGGTGTGCATGCGGAGGAGAGAGAGGTCTGAGAAGGGGAGAAGGTATGAAGCAGCTTCCTTGGGAAGTGAGAACACAAACTTACTGGGGAAACCACACACTTAATGCAAAATACTTCTCAGAAGAGAAGCGGGAAATAGCAGTGAACATCTGAATGAGGAGAAGCATCTTAAGTGGGGAAGAGATAAACTCAGGGTTTTTTTGTTTTTTTCCCTTAAATCTTGGTCATGTCTAGACAGTAGAGCCATGACAAAGCTGTAGGATCACAGCAAGACTTTCTACTGGCTGCCCCTTCTTGGTTCATCCCCCTCCATCCTACTCAACTCTCGGAAAGGATGACATTGGTTCTATTTTCGGTTAAAATGGCTCCCTCCACCCTCCTCTGTCTGTACTGCTTACCCAGCCCTTAGCTCCATCTCAACTTACAGCCATGGTTTGTACGTTCAAATAAATTATAGAAGAGGTGGATATATTAAAATGGCAGAAGTAGGTAGGAGTTACAAACCAACCGTTACCTACAAGAAGTGAGTAATAGATATTTATCAGATGATGTTAAAATTACATGAAAGGCATATTCAATGTTTAAACAAAATCTCCAAGCTACTCCTCCCTGCTTCTCTACAAACAAAAATTATTTTCTGACATTTTCTTTAAGCTTTTATGAGTAAACGTTTTCATTTCCACAGAACTATTTGTTCTCAACCACAGAACTTAAATATTTGTTTTTGATCATGCAAGTGTGTTGGGTTGGTTTTGTGTTGGCTGGGGGGAGGGGGGAGAGAGAGTGTTAAAATTACCCAGATCCCTTTTATCTTCCATCTTGAGACCTACATCTGCGAACTCCTTCTTCCCATACTTTTTTTTTTTAAAGTATGAAATCTGAGAGCCTCAAAGCTTCCCACTGCACAAAGAGCAGCCCTTTCATCGCTGACCAAGAGGTCACTGGCAATGTTACAGAAAAACTGCTTCCCAGCCAGGCTGCCTCTGGTAGAATCACTCACACCTTCTGCATGTGTGAAGTCTGGATCCGCACCAATGTCTTAAGCAAATCTCCTGGCCCCTCTCTGTCCCCCCTGACCTGCCCATGTTGGTCTGGAGTTCTCACACTGCCCTTCTCAAAATTCCTCTTGACCTCCCTCTGTTTCCTCCAAACACTTTACAGACCACACAGATAAAATTCACTCGGTAGAATTACTCCAGAAACTTACCTGGAGTAAAGTAAGGAGTAAGGTGCAACAAAGCCACTGACCCATGAGAGCTGGGTCAGGCCACCAGGACAATCCTTCCCCTCTCCACTCCTCACCAATCCCATACAGGAGAGCAAGCTCTCTAGACCCACCCAGCAGCAGTCTTTGGGTCTTGAGAAGCTGTTTGAAGGCCGCTAAACTTAGCAGCAGGGGACACAGAGACTCAGGAACTCTGGCTCACTTACCCACCCCCCACTCCCAAGCCCACAGTCAGGCTGTGGCTTCCCCTCTGCCGATGCGCTCAGCGTCCTTCTACAAACACTCATCAGCTGCCTGCCCAACCTGGGAGAAATCACCCCACCACTTCAGGCCTCAGTTTCCTTATCTGTACAATGGGAATAGCAACCGTTCCCTGAGTGTGCACAGCACATCATCAATATGGGCTCACATCGGGTAAGCAGATGTAAGGAGTTAATTTTGTGATTAGCACAGCGGCTGCCTGACTCACAGCGCCTACTGCTCAGAGAGACGCCAAGGAGAAATCAATTCTGCTTTTTAAATTACTTTATATACTCAGAAGCATTAGTCACTTCGACAGAGTACTTCAACTTCTCTCCTGAGCATCAACTCAGTTGCTTCAAAGACTGAAGCCTTATCTACACATCCTCAGTCATCTCAAAGCAGACTCAAAGTCCACTATTACTACACTGGGGATTATTATTATCTGGTGTGTTCCCTTTCCAGGAAAACTTCGATTTTCATTTTGTTTGTAATAAACCCAATCGTGCAGAAAGACTAACTGCTTCTTAAGACTCCAGAACACAGGCCCTGGAGTTGATCGCGCCCGGAGCGAGGGGACCACGGAATGGCCGAAGCACGGAGGCCGGCCAGGGTGCCTGTCCCCGCCCGGTGCCCCCGCGCCCGTGCCCGGGCTGCCTGGGAGGGGAAAGGCCACGGGCGCGGAGCTGAAAGTCCGCGCCCAGGCCGGGGTGCCCCTGGCCGGTGTCCGCGCGCCGGGCCGGAGGGCGCGGAGTCAGGCGGCCTCAGGCTCTCAGGAGCCGACTGCTCGCTGGCTCCAGGGTCCCGGCGCGGGGTGTAGGGGCGCGCTCGCTCTCGGGGCTCCGAGCCCGGGAGACGCGAGCCGCGGCCCCGCAGCCCCTCTGGGGTTGCGCGCGGCGCGGTCTCACTCACCCCATCTCCGGCGCTGCTCCGGCTGCCGCTCCGACGGGGCCTCTCGTGTTCGCTCTCCGCCCGCTCTGCAGCCGCTCCCCGCGCGGCACATGCGGCAGCCCGTGCGCGCCCGGCTCAGCCCCGGCGCCGCTCCATTCCGCGGGGCTGCGTGCCTGCCGCTGCCGCTGCCGCCGCCGCCGCCGCCGCCGCCGCCGCCGCCGCCGCCGCCGCCGCCGCCGCCGCCGCCGCCGCCGCCGCCGCCGACACCAGGCGCGGGCGGGCGGGCGGGGTCTTGGTCGCCGGGGGCTGGGCTGCTGTGCTCGGGCGGTATCCGCCCCGCCCCGCTCCCGCCGCCCGGCTCCTTACGTAACCTCTTGGCCCCCGGGGCCGGCGCCCAGCCGAGGGGCTGGGAGCGCGGCCGTGTGTGCGGCGTCCTCCCGGCGCCGCCCCGCGGTCTCCACCCCCCTCCTGAGCACACCCCCTTACCTTTGAGATTCGGCATTGGCTCGCCCCCGCCCCACGTCCACCCGGGGGCTCGGCGCAGTGCCGCGAGCAAGCATCCAGCCGGCGGGGATTCAGAGGCCCGCTCGCAGCTGGAGGGGACTTGGGGCGACCCTTAGTGTGCAGATGCTGGAACGAGGCCCCAGGAGAGGAAGTGATTTGCCCAAGGTCACACATTCAGATCTGAGCTCAAGGTCTTCAGAATCTGTGATGGGCACGGCTATGTCCCTCCTTATAGCCCCCTTTCATCTTGCCGCCCACCGCCAGGTGGGTGGCTCAGGGTACCCCCACCATGAAATTCTGGAAGCCAGCAGGGCAGGGAGGATCCTACACCCGCAGCAGTGTTCTGGGCTCTTCCCTGGGTAAAGATGGGATGGGGGCTTAATCAACTTGGCTTAGAACAAGGGAAATGGAGATGGCAAAAGTGGAGCTTAAAGAAGTGCAGTCTTAATCTCCTTTCCACGTATCAGGTCCGGATCCCCTACTAAAGGCCGACACTGGGACTAACCTAATCTTCATCCCCCCTCTGGGCCTTTCGCAGGATCATTTTCTGCTGAGAACATACTGCCCACATGAGCCTGGGCAGGATTTTTTTACTCAGGACAGTAAAAAAGTCAAGGAACAAGCATATAGAGGAGGGCCAACACCCCAACCCTACCCTCATGTCTCCTGGGACCACAACTTTACCTGCTAACCCTCAGGGTCTTCTCATGTGGTTAGCGACTCCCTGTGAGTAATTTTCTCAATTACAAATCAGATCATACCACTCTTCTTAAAATGCTCCAGTGGTTTCCTTCCCACTGTCCTTGGGATGAAGACAAGATACTGAACATGGCTGTAAGGCCCTGCCGCATTGTAACCCCATTGCCCTCTCCAGCTTTTTCTCCTCTTATTTTCTCCCCTTGCTTTCTGCGCTCCAGCCAACTGGCCATCCTCCCTTCAGCCCATGCCATTCTGTCAGTCTGGGAAGATTTTGTCCTCTCTTGTCTCTGACACCCCAGCCCCTTTGCCTAGTCCATTCCTACTCATTTTCAGATCTCAGTTAAACTGTCACTTCCTTGTGGAACACTTTACCTAATGCCCCAGACAAGACTGTGAACTCCTGTACTTTTTCTTCATTGAAATTATTGTTTGTAATTTATATTTGTGAAATTATTTAGTATGTCTCCCAGGCACATCTGCACACTCTATGAAGCCATATCTTTTTGCCCATCATTGTCTCTCCAGTGCCTCGAACTGTACCTGAAAGTCCTCTATAAATATTTGTTGAGGGCTTCCCTGGTGGCGCAGTGGTTGAGAGTCCGCCTGCCGATGCAGGGGACACGGGTTCGTGCCCCGGTCCGGGAGGATCCCACATGCCGCGAAGCGGCTAGGCCCGTGAGCCATGGCCGCTGAACCTGTGCGTCCAGAGCCTGTGCTCCACAACAGGAGAGGCCACAACAGTGAGAGGCCCGCGTACCACACACACACACACACACACACACACACACACACACACACACAAATATATATATTTGTTGAATGAATGAATTAGCAAATAGGTTGGGCCACAGATACACAGAATTGGCCAGGGTCTGTAAGCACAGGTAAGTCTGTTTAGAGCCAGGACTAGATAAGCATTTGGTCCTGGAGGAAACTTATCACAAGCTGAATTCCAAAGGCCAGGTGAAGCTGGTTAGGGGTACGGGTTTCTGGCAGTGTCAAAGGGAGAAGTCAGCAGAAGGGGGATGAATGGCAGAAGCAGAATCGGCTGGAATAGAAGTACCAGAAGATAGATTCACAGTGCATTGGGCCAAGTAGTATCCCAAACCCTGAATGGGAGTTTCCTTTCTCTCCACTGATGGAAAGGGCACACCCAAGTTACCTTGGGAAGATGTAGTGAGGTGAAACAGGTGGGGCTGGTGAATCACTTGGGCTGCTTCACACAGTCAGCGGAAAGCAGGGCAATGCTAGAGGTGTGAGCCCAGGTGAGGTTAAATCCTCCATGATTAAAGTGGCTGTCACTCTGGGCAAAGGCTTCCCTACGGGCAGAGAAAAGGGTGGATCGGACAAGATTTGGAAGTGGATGCCCCTCTTTTCCTCCAATCTCGGGCTGCTGTTCCCGTAGGGAGCGGCCTCCTCTCCTTCAACCCCAACTCCAGGCCTAGGACGGGTCCTGCCTCTCAGGAGCTTTCCCAGACACCCAGAGCCTTGTCTAAGCTTCCGGTTCTTGTCAGTAGTGTTCCACTATCTTGGAATCTTCCCTAGAGAGAGGCCACTTAATTTCCCTATCAGTACCTCCTCCCTCCATTGAAGCCAATACAGTCACCCTTTTTCTGTGGAAAATCTCCCATCAACGTGGTCTTCGTGGCCCCAGTTGTCAAGGGAAATGAGTGGTGAAGTCTCTCCTATCAAGAGGCCTGCAGTCAAGGGGATTCCATGCTGGCTGGAGGCTGAGGCGAGGCCGAGGAGACTCTTTTTAGGGCAAGAGATTTGAGGATCCTTTTAGGTTGAGCAAAGAAGAGCCAGTGAGCGGGGACAAGACTGAAGATGTGAGAAGGAAGGGGAGGTCCTGGGGAAACCGGGAGAGGATGGGGTCCAGGCCCAGGCGGAGGCGTTGGCCTTGGAGGGGGGAGAAGGGTCCACAGGGGAAGGTGAGAGAGGTGGAGGGAACACTTGCCTGGTGGGCTCCTTTTTCTAACGGAAGCAAGGACACCTACTGAACGTGCATGAGAGAGAGGAGGTGGGGTAGAAGCCAACTTTGAAACAACAGCCTTGGGAAAATAAAAACTGGCATTTGGATAGCCCCAGAGTTGGGAATGAGCAGGGCAGAGATGTCCCCAGAGTCTGAGAGGCCAGACCTTGACCAGCACAACCTCAGGGACCTGGAGTTCCTGCCACTCTGTGTGGGCAGCAGAGGCTCCAGAATCTGATCGCCCGGCATGAATAGCCGGTCTGAGGGACATTCTGCGCTCTAACCGGGGCAATGGAATAACCGTGGATGGCTCACCAGAGAGCTATACAAACCTGTGAAACTACGGAAACAGGGAGCGGCTCCACCTGTACCGTTCCTCTGTATTGCCAGCAAATCTCCCAAGCACCCCGGGCAGATAAGCACTGTGTACCCTCTGTGCCTAGGAGGGTAACATTCCACATCTCTGCTTCTTGTATCTCAAAAGTTAGCACCTGGAGAAATGGCTGAGTGTAGTCTGGGGCAGGGAAAATACAAGACCAATATAAAGCATCTTGTAGTACCAGAAAGTAAGGAGGTACTCAAAAAACCGAAGGGATGGCAGTATGTTTTTGGGTTTTTTTAACATCTTTATTGGGGTATAATTGCTTTACAATGGTGTGTTAGTTTCTGCTTTATAACAAAGTGAATCAGCTATACATGTACATATGTTCCCATATCTCTTCCCTCTTGCGTCTCCCTCCCTCCCACCCTCCCTATCCCACCCCTCCGGGTGGTCACAAAGCAGCGAGCTGATCTCCCTGTGCTATGCGGCTGCTCCCCACTAGCTAAGGGATGGCGGTACATGGAAGGGATACAGGAGCTAACTGAAAGAGCTCCCAATGGCCAAAGCTGGAACAATTTGAGCAACACAATCAATGAGTGAAGTAAGTCAGAAAGAGAAAGACAAATACCGTATGCTAACACATATATATGGAATTTAAGGAAAAAAAATGTCATGAAGAACCTAGGGGTAAGATGGGAATAAAGACACAGACCTACTAGAGAATGGACTTGAGGATATGGGGAGGGGGAAGGGTGAGCTGTGACAAAGCGAGAGAGTGGCATGGACATATATACACTACCAAACGTAAGGTAGATAGCTAGTGGGAAGCAGCCGCATAGCACAGGGAGATCAGCTCGCTGCTTTGTGACCACCTGGAGGGGTGGGATAGGGAGGGTGGGAGGGAGGGAGACGCAAGAGGGAAGAGATATGGGAACATATGTATATGTATAACTGATTCACTTTGTTATAAAGCAGAAACTAACACACCACTGTAAAGCAATTATACTCCAATAAAGATGTAAAAAAAAAAATCAATAACGTTGTACAGGATTATAATGCAAAATATAAAATAAATACATATGAGTCCATACTAATGTAAATCATTAAATAAGTGGGGAAGAGACACATCTTCCCTACAGAAGAATCTCAAATAATACGTGTAGATACTCGTCCCTCCAGGAGGTAACGTTTAACACTCCCCTCCTCCACCTCCTTGAGAGTAGGCTGGCCTTAATGTCCTAATGTTTTGCTTCTAAAGAATAGAGAATGGAAAGGGAAAAACAGTAACTTTACAGTGGAGAAACCTGGCAGGCACTACCTTAACCAAGTGATCGAGGTTAACATCACCAGCGAGAAACCATGTTGGTATCACATACCCTGTGATAGGATGTGATGAGAAGTATACTTCACCTGTATGTTATTTTCTCCCTAAGTCCATAACCCAGTCTAATCATGATAAACACACCAGACAAATCCACATCAAGGGACATTCTACAAACTACCTGATCAGTACTCCTCCAAACTGTCAAGGTCATGATAAGCAAGGAAAGACTGAGAAACTGTCACAGACCAGAGGAGACTAAGGTGACATGATGATTTACTAAATACTGTATTAGATCCTGGAAGAGAGAGAAGAAAAATCTGTGAAATCCAAATAAAGTCTAGAGTTTAGTTAATAGTAATGTACCAGTGTTGGTTCCTTCCTTATGACACATGTTCCGTGGTAATGTAAGATGTTAACAATGGTGGTCGGCGGCGGGGACTTCCCTGGTGGTCCAGTGGTTAAGACTCCGTGCTTCCACTGCAGGGAGTGCGGGTCTGATCCCTGATCGGGGAAGTCCTGTATGCTGCTTGGTGCGGCCAAAAAGAAAAGAAAAAAAAAAAGACTGAAAATTAATAAACTAAATTTGTTTGAGGATTCTGAAACTGTATGGAAACAGCTCATGCACTTCCTGCCTGGTAACATTTTGCCAACCTGTGTCCAAAGCTCTTCATAGCTTCAGGATTTCTCTGAAGGGCACCTGAGGGTCAGAGAAGACTATGGACCATCTCATTAAGATGCCAGCCCCAGCCCCTCTGTTTCCAATCTGACTGAGGGCCTGCTCTTGGAGAGATGAGCTCTAAATGGCTTCCAACATCCCAACTGTCCTCTACTCTTTTCATCCAGGGCTCTCCTAAGTCTGTCTGTCCTAGATGCCTCTGAGGATTCTGAAAGCATTCATTCATTCATTCAACCTTAACTTAGCGCCAATTCTGACATAGATTGAGGACCAATCTATGTCCTCAATCAACCTAATAAGCAAAATATAATGTAACCAAGGTATGAATAAAGTCCCATGAGATATTGACTTCATCTGGGGAAGGCTTCAGAAAGGGGACACCTCAGCGGGATCTTAAAGGATGTATGGGAGAGAAGGCCAATAAGCTAAGGTATGGGGGCATTAAAGGGTATGATTCATACAGGGAATGATAGGGAATATCCACGTGTTTAGCTCAATAGTGTATGGTAGGAAGTGACCAGGCATGAGAGGTAAGTTGGTACCACATTGTGAAAGACCTCAGGGGCATGTTAAGGAGTTTGGACTTGATGCTGAGGGCCACAGGGAGCGAGTGAAAATTCTGAAGTAGGAGGCTGGTGTGATCAGATTAGCATCTTATATTCTCTAGCAGCAGTAGGGAGAATGGTCCAGAGACGCAAAGGCTGGAGGCAAGAGAAATTTTTTAGGAGGATCTAAGTGAGGTTTCAGCCAAGGCCAGAAAAGGAGAGGAAGTGTCTTTTTTTTTATAATTAACTTTTATTGGAGTATAATCGCTTTACAATGTTGTGTTAGTTTCTACTGTACAGCAAAGTGAATCAGCCACACATATACATACATCCCCTCTTTTTTGGATTTCCTTCTGATTTAGGTCACCACAGAAGAAGAGGAAGTGTCTTGATCAGCCTCCCATAAGGGATGGGAGCCTGAATGAGGAGGGAGGAACCAGCGACCTCCTGCGACGCAGGGCCCTGGGAAGTTGCAGCTCCTGGGCAGAGGGGTCAATCATCAAACAACCCAACGGCTTTGAGGAGAGGCTGGGCCTCACTGGCTGCCTCCCCACAGAATTTAACTACAAGAGGCAAAAATAGAAATGACCCTATGGGCAGTCTAGTGCCCCCCAGGGACATCCAGGTCATGCTGCTCTACTGCCCTGAGGTAACTCACTGATTATCCCTTTACTGCTCCTTTGGGATGTGTCAACAGGTGAGTCTCCTCCACTAGACGGTCGAGGGCAGGGTGCCTCCCTGGGTTTTCCTTGCTCTGTTTGGGCTCATCCTCAGACAAGCTCTCTTCTTGGCTCTGGTCTCACATTCATATGTAGCAAGAAATGAGCAAATCCCCAAACCAAAGTCCCAGAATTGAGTTGCACTATGCCTGACTGGCCTGACTTGGGGCACGGGCCCATCCCTGAGCCAATCGCTGTGGCCAGAGGATGAAACACCCTTATTGGCTTAGTCTGGGCCACATGTATGTAGCCCTGGAGTGAGCTTCTCACAGAAGGCCATGGACTGGAGTAGGACCGAAACAGACAGCCAAAGGAAGACCAAGGGTTGGGAAAATCAAAGTAAATGGACACAGGATGGTGCCCCCAAATAATAGATGCCCACTCTAAGCATGAGGTTATATTTGTTTCCCAGTGCCAGGTACAGAATAGATGGATGAATTGTTGGATGAAAAATAGTCAAGGATGTAGCAGTCATTCCAAGTTAAGCTGCTATTCCTGGAGAAAAACTTGAAAGGGCCAGGCTGCAAAGCTGGAGAGGGGGCGTAATTCTGAGACCCCAAGGCAGAGAGAGTGGAAATAGATGTTTTAAATCGGTCATTCACAGCCTTGGCTGAGGATTAAAATCACCTAGAGAGCCGTGACAGAATGCCAGTGGCAGGGCCCCACCTCCAGAGAGAATGATTTAATTGGTTTGGTGGGTACCCATGCATCAGTAATCTTCCCCAGGTGGTTCCAATGTGCAGCCAAGGTTGCCAGCCACTGCTCTAAGCCTCACAGTGCCCCCAAAAGAAGTGGATGTGAGACCCAGAGCCCCAGGAGCTCGGGAACTGGTAGGAACAAAAAGGAACACACTCTCCCTAGCTTGTTGGCTAGGCTTTCTTGAGACTTAGGGCTCCGGAGGGGAACTAAGAAACCCAAGCAATCTGTGGAGCCAAGGAAGTTCTGTACCTCCTTTGAGCACAGGGCAGAAGGAATCAATTCTAAAGCTTGCTAGATCTCTCTGAGAGGGGCTGGAGCTGTATGGATGAATTGCCTCTGATTGACACCAGCAGCAGAACAGAGAGGTACCTGTTTGTATCTGGAATAGCTGGGATGGGGCAGGCTTGGACAGGTGAGGTGAGATTCCAGAGTCATGTCTGAGGTAGACACAAGACTGAGGATGAATGAAGAAAATGGTGGAGTCATGTGTGGCACTGAGGTTTCCAACTCGAGATGTTGTCCACATAATGACATGTCTCAAGGATACATGGAATCCTGGAGGGAGAGGGGCAGCAGCGAATCAGAGAGGAGAGATGACGAGTGCAATTTGGGACATGCTGAGATGCAGGATACTGAGGAACAAGCAAGCGGAGATGTCCAGTAGGCAGTTAGATACGGCAGGCATAGAGCTGGGATGGGAGACTTGGGAGCCATTAGCAAGACAATATCTGAACACAGGGAGAGCGTGTCATGGGAGCAGAGGTGGGATGCAGGAAGGCATAGGGGAGGAAAGGGAGCCTGTGAGGGTGAAAGAGTGGCCATTAGCAGCGCCCCCGGAGGGGGCGGGGGGCGCCATTCTGTTCTAGATGTGGATCCACCCCCTTTTAGCTGGATTTAGCTGAATCAAATATCTTCTCTTTTAAAAAATGTCATAACTCTTCACCAGAAAACTAAGAGCAAAACGAAGACAAACAAAAAGCAAATACGGAATAGAAACAAGTGGGTTTTCAATTCATTTCAATGTAGCAAATATTTACTGAACGCCTACTATGTGCCAGACCTGCCCCTGATGCCTCGAATGGCATGCTGAGATTATCAGACACAGCCCCACTCCCACCCTCTTCCCCAGCCCCATCTGGGAGGCCACAGTGGCTCCGGTTCATAGCATCTTTGCCTCCAATAAAGCTCAGCTCATCCGCCAGTTGTTCTAAGTGAGGTCCCCCTACAAATCTGGGGTCCTCCTCATAAATAACACCTTTTAGGAAAGCCACCTCTTTCATATCAGCTTCCCAGCAGGTTTTTGGCTCTGTTCCACAAATCCCTTGACCATGCTGGGCTCCCCAGTAAGAGCCGGCTTCTGCTCCCAAACCCACCTCCAGCTCTTTCCCAGCTCCTGCACAGGGCAGAGATACATGGTCGGCAGTGGGCCCAGAAATGAGTACACCTTTTCTGGCCCTTTCTAACCGTCTCTCCAACAGCTCACCCCTCAGGGGTCTCCAGGAGTTTCCTTTCAGTAACTTCACAGTAATAATACCAGAATACTTAGCAGAAAGTCACTTTGAATCAAGACAATACCTCTCTACTCACTCAAAGCAAGGGGCTGGTTGATCCCTCATAGTCACCAGCCACCTGCAGAGACTTCTCCTTTCACCATTTTCCCTGCGATTCCTTATCACCTCATTCCTCCAGCAAACACTTCCCAAGCCCAGGTTGGTCAGTAGTGTGAGGGCTGCCTTTCTGACAGACCCTCCCCTTTAGAAACTTGCTTTGTATTGGATCTGATCTATTGTTCTCCTTGCACACGCCATCTCTTTCATTGTTATAATTCTCCAATCTACCGGTTCTTTACCTCCTTCAAAACTAGCACAAAGGCTGTTTCAGTGTTTGGTCTACTTTACTCAAGTATCCCTTTAAATTCATGCACTCCATTACATTTGCTGGTTTATCACTTTGTAAATGTCTTCCTCAGTTGGTTTTAGGGTGTATTGTTGCCTGAAAAGTTTTTTCCCTCAATTGTGGTAAAACATACATAACATAAAATTTACCATTTTCATAATTTTTTATTGAAGTACAGTTGATTTACAATATTATGTTAGTTTCAGGTGTACAGCAAAGTGATTCGGTGAGATACACACACACACACACACACACACACACACACACACACACATTCTTTTTTAAATTGTTTTCCATTATAGGTTATTACAAGATATTGAATATAGTTCCCTGTGCTACACAGTAAATCCTTGTTGTTTATCTATTTTACATATGGTAATGTGTATCTGTTAATCCCATACTCCTGATTTATCCCCCCCGGCTTTGGTAACCATAAGTTTGTTTTCTATGTCTATGAGTCTGTTTGTTTTGTAAATAAGTTCATTTGTACTATTTTTTAGATTCCATATATATGCAATATCATATAATATTTGTCTTTGTCTGACTTACATCACTTAGTATGATAATCTCTAGGTTCATCCATTCTGCTGCAAATGGCATTATTTCACTCTTTTTATGGCTGAGTAATATTCCATTGTATTATATATATATACCACATCTTCTTTATCCATTCCTCTGTCAATGAACACTTAGGTTGCTTCCATGTCTTGGCTATTGTAAATAGTACTGCTATGAACACTGGGGAGCATGTATCTTTTCAAATTAGAGTTTTCATCTTCTCTGGATATATGCCCAGAAGTGGGATTGCTGGATCATATGGTAATTCTATTTTTATGGTTTTTTAAGGAATGTGTATACTGTTTTCCATAGTGGCTACACCAATTTACATTCCCACCAGCAGTGTAGGAGGGTCCCCTTTTCTCCACACCCTTTCCGGAATTTATTATTTGTAGACTTTTTGATGATAGCCATTCTGACCAGTGTTAGGTGATACCTCATTGTAGCATTTTCATAATTTTTAAGTGTACAGTTCAGTGGAATTATGTACATTCACATTGTTGTGCAAATATCACCACCATCCATCTCCAGCACTTTTTCTTTATCCCAAATCCAAACATGTCCCAGAAAGTAGAGACATGTTTAATTTACTTTTTATTCCTAGTTCTGCACATAGTATGTGTCCCAAAAATACTCTTGGCTAATTAGAGATAATATAAAAGAGGAGGTTTAATATAAAAGGCACCAAATGGGCACCAATAGCCCACCAAACCACCTCTTCTAAAATTAATTCTTATTAAAACAAGAGGGGGAATGATAACCCAAGAAAAGGGAGAAAACATATAAACTTATTCTAGCTGGGGCCCAACAACAGGCTTATGACCTGGCCTCAGCCAGAGGGGCTAGAAGTCCAAAGTCCCTGAAGAAGATGAGAATGAGAAGGATAAGATCCTTGTCATCTCTTCTGAGAGAACACAAGACCCTTGTGGAATCCCAAGTCAGGCCAAAAAATTAATTGACAGTGTAGGGGCAGAAAGCCTTTCCCTTCTTCCCTTCTAGGTTCTTTGGCTGGTCTAATATTTAAATTGACGTACAACAGATGAACAGGAGAAAAACAATCATATGTATGGGAGCCCCAAAGATATAAGACCCAAAGACAGTCAGGCCGTTGAGGCTTCCATGCCATCCTGAGCTAAGGAGAAGCGGGTGGGGGTCAGGGGCTTCAAAGGGAAGACAAATCACAGGAAGATGAGAGGGGCAGATGTTCAGTAAACAGATGTTTGCTGTGCCTTGCAGATAAGTCTTCCTGATATAAAAAGTTAACTTTGGTATTAGCTATCTTCCTGGTACATGCCCTCTATTTAAATTCTTTTAGTCAGGTAAGGGAAGGTAAACAGCTTTTTCTGAGTCTGTTGGGTCTTGATTGTCTTCAGTTCAAAATAAGGGGCTTCCCTAGTGGCGCAGTGGTTGAGAATCTGCCTGCCAATGCAGGGGATACGGGTTCGAGCCCTGGTCTGGGAAGATCCCACATGCCACAGAGCAACTGGGCCTGTGAGCCACAACTACTGAGCCTGCACGTCTGGAGCCTGTGCTCCGCAACGAGAAAGGCCGCGACAGTGAGAGGCCCGCGCACTGCAATGAAGAGTGGCCCCCGCTTGCCACAACTAGAGAAAGCCCTCGCACAGAAACGAAGACCCAGCACAGCAAAAATAAATTAATTTATTTATTTAAAAATAATAATAATAATTCTCATGCCAAAGTGGCATATTTTGGGGTGGCATATTCTGTTCCTCCTCAACAGGAAAAAAAAAAAGCACTTTGAGGAATGGACTGAGTCCATTACTACTGAGCAAGATCCCTTGAACAACCACAGCAGTGTTTCCCAAACTCATCACATAGATCACTCAGAGCATTTATTAAACAGACCAATTTAGTATTTCTGGGGTGGGGTATGGAAATCTGCATATTTAATAAGTGCCTGGAGTTATTCTTTATTTTTTTTAATAAATTTTATTTATTAATTTATTTATTTTTGGCTGTGTTGGGTCTTTGTTGCTGTGTGCAGGCTTTCTCTAGTTGCGGCGAGCGGGGGCTACTCTTTCGTTGCGGTGCGCCGGCTTCTCTTGCAGTGGCTCCTCTTGTTGCGGAGCACGGGCTCTAGGCGCGTGGGCTTCAGTAGTTGCAGCACGCGGGCTCAGTAGTTGTGGCACACGGGCTTAGTTGATCTGCGGCATGTGGGATCTTCCCGGACCAGGGCTCGAACCCGTGACTCCTGCATTGGCAGGCGGATTCTTAACCACTGTGCCACCAGGGAAGCCCTGGAGTGATTCTTATGAAAGGCAAATTTGGGAAAGAATGAACTAGAGTGTTCCATCAGCAAAGGGGGTCCAACCTAGCTGCCTGGGGCTGTGTAGGTAAAGGCTCCCAGCCAGACTTACTTCATGCTTCCGGAAGCTACTCAGACTACTTTCCCAAACTCTTGCAGGTCCAGTGGGCCCCAAGACTCCCGTGGGCCTGCTGCCCCTGCAGACTTGGCCCTTCCTCCCCCGACATCCTCCAAGCAAGGTCCACGTGCTGCCTCTTACTTCTATCACTACTGCTGAAGACCTCGGCTGATCCCAAGTTCTGGCAGCCCTGTCCCTGTCCCCTGGCTTGGTTCCCCACAGTTGAGGGATGACAATGAGATGTAGTCCCAATTTAGAACAAAGAGTCAGGTATTCATTGGCCACGTATTAATTAGGGAGTGACTATAGATAGCTGGTGACATCATATCCTACCTTTAGACCCAGCTGGGTCATTGTATGGAAATAAGTCGGGAAGCTTATATCTACCAAATCCAAGGTCGGTTTTTACAGACAGAGACACTGGATACCAGCTACACCGTCTGAGCTGAAATTTCACCTTGAGGCCCTTCTGATACAAGCCTGGGAGGCTCATTCACGTTCTGGTTGCTCCAGTGGGCCCCCCCCTACGTACAGTGCAACTGTAATGTGACATCCTCCCCACTCTCAACAACTACCCCACCGTACAATGAGTCAGAGAGGGTTACGGCAAAACAGGCTAGAAACTCAGAAGTGTCTTCCTCTTAATAAAGCTGGTAAGGCTTGAATTAAAACGCAATTTCTGAAACAGCTCCTTGTTATCGTCACTCCAGAAAGTTACATAAAGCAGTGTTTCCATGGAATATCAACAGGTGTTATGCAGCAGGGAAAGGTTCCATATTTCACAGGTTTGGGAAATACTGGGCTAAACAAATTGAAATAGGTTTCTTTACTGGTTTGGATTTTTTTTTTATATTTATTTATTCATTTATTTATTTATTTGGCTGAGCCGGGTCTTAGTTGCAGCATGTGGGATCTTCGTTGCAGCATGCAGGATTTTGAGTTGCAGTATGCAGACTCCTTAGTTGTGGAGTGTGGCTTTCTTTTTTTTTTTAAAGAACTTTTAATATGTCAATGTAGATTCAGGAAACTCTACTAAGTGAATACAGTGCACTGTATTTCCTAAATTAAATGAATTTAACAATGAAACCTTAAGTAGTTTTCCAAAGGACACATTTTTGAGAAATGCTAAAGTAAAGGATATTGTTAGAAATAGACCCACAGATATAGAAATGGTTACTAAAGGGGAAAAGAGGTGGGGAGGGATAAATTAGGAGTTTGGGAGTAACATATACACACTACTATATATAAAATAGATAAGCGACAAGGACCTACTGTATAGCAGAGGGAACTACACTCAATATTTTGTAATAAGCTGTAGGGAAAATAATCTGAAAAAAAAATGTATATGTATAACTGAATCACTGTGCTATACACCTGAAATTAACACAACTATACTTCAATAAAAAAAATTTAGAAAAAAAATTTTTTTAAGAAAAAATAATAGGGCTTCCCTTGTGGCGCAGTGGTTGGGAGTTCGCCTGCCGATGCAGGGGTCACGGTTTCGTGTCCCGTTCTGGGAAGATCCCACATGCCACGGAGGCCCGTGTACCGCAAAAATGAAAAAAAGAAAAAATAATAAAGGGTACCGTTACCCAGAGCCAACTTGACCTATAAGAAATAAGCAGTTGGGACTTCCCTGGTGGTGCAGTGGTTAAGAATCCTCCTGCCAATGTAGGGAACGTGGGTTTGAGCCCTGGTCTGGAAAGATCCCACATGCCGTGGAGCAACTGATCCTGTGCGCCACAACTACTGAGTTTGCGCTCTAGAGCCCTCGAGCCACAAACTACTGAGCCCGTGCGCCACAACTACTGAAGCCCGCTCCGCAACAAGAGAAGCCACCGCAATGAGAAGCCCACGCACTGCAAAGAAGAGTAGCCCCCACTTGCCGCAACTAAAGCCCGCGCACAGCAGTGAAGACCCAACACAGCCAAAGAATAAATTAATTAATTAAGAAAAAAAAAAAAGAAAGAAGCAGTTGCTACTTTGCTTGATCTCAGGTGAATCTCTCCTCCCTCTGAGGTACTGGTCTGTGTAACCACTTCTTAGTGTTAAGCGGTAGAGCATAGCGGTTAAGTAAGCAGGCTGTCTGGAGTTTTACCTGGGCTCCCCCACTTATTAACCTGAGACATGTTGCCTAACTTCCCTGTGCCTCAAGTTTCCCCAACTATAAAATGGGTGAGATCGGTACCTCCTTTTGAAGGTATTGGTGAGGATTAGATAAAGGCCCACATTGAGGTGCTTTGTTAAACAATAGAGGCATTGTCTCCCAAAGGAGGGTGGGTCCTCCAACCCACTTCTGGGCTCGATTTTCCAGCAGGTAAACTAGCGGTCACTTTAGAGGGTACGGCACACATGGCATTAGGAGTACAGGAGAACTGAGGGCCGAATGAACGGATAAGAATAAACTGAAGAGAGATGTTATGTTAAAACTCAGAGCAACTGGGAGGCAATATGGAGGAACAGGCCAGGGTTATGGGCCCAGGATGAATGGGAGGGTTCAGTAAAATGTAAGGGGAAAGGAAAATTTAAAAATTAAAATTATTAAATTAAATTAAATTTAATTTAAAAATTAAAAAATCAAATCACTTATCACTTATCTACAAAACAGAAATAGAGTTACATAGAAAACAAACTTATGGTTACCAAGTGGTAAGGGGAGGGAGGGATAAATTGGGAGATTGCGATTGACATATACACAGCACTATATATAAAATAGATAACTAATAAGGACCACTGTATAGCACAGGGAACTCTACTCAATACTCTGTAGTGGCCTATATCGGAAAAAATTCTAAAAAAGAGTAGATATATGTATATGTATAACTGATTCACTTTGCTGTACACCTGAAACTAACACAACATTGTAAATCAACCATACTCCAACAAAAATTTTTAAAGAAATCAAATCAACCTTGAAACAGGTTATATAGAAATATGTACTTGTGTGGGTCAATCAATGCATTATAAACACAAAAAAAGAGGAGAAAGTGGAGGAGGAGAAAGAAAAGAGTCAAACCTCACAATTTCTTTTAAGACAGTGTTAGCTGTAACCTATGATACCCTAGAGTACCCCATCACTCCCTGACTCTCTGATCCTAGTTTGGACAATGTAGAAAAGTTAAATTTACTAAGGAGTCTCCAGAGGGAGGAGGGTCATGCAGAACTCTAGTAAATAAAGATGGGAATTGTTAAGATACTAATAACCAAGAGGGAGAATGAAAAGGTTCCTGCCGGTGAGTTCCAGTGCTAAACTGGGGCCTCTCAAATTAGGATTTCAGTCATCTCACTGGCATTTCATGACTAACATCTACTGCCACACAGCACTGTGGGCCACAGCAGGCAAAGGACTTCGTCAGAAACTCTTTAGAAAATGTTTGATTATGAATGGAACTTTAATAGCATCTAGTCCAACTTCAGTCATCTTCAGATAAGAAACTAACTTCTTCCAGATCTCATTATGGCTAAGAATGAACTTACCAGGTCAGTTCTGGGAAAAGGAGATTGGTCTTTTTAAAACAACAAAGCAAAAAGTCAGCTCTAAAGAGGACATTTGTGAGGCAATCTGGGAAATGTGAACACTGCTCTTTGATGATATTAAGGAATAACTTAATTTTTTAGGTTGATAATGGATTGTAAGTAAGTTAAAAAAATCATTAGCTTTTAGAGGTGCATACTGAAATATCTACAGATTGCTTCAAAATAATCCAGTAGGTGTAGAGGGCAAGTGCTCAGGTATAAATGGAGTTAGATTTGCCATGAGTTGCTAATTGTTGAAGCTGAGTGGTAGGTAAGTGGGGTTCATTACACTGTTCTACTTTTGTATAAGTTTGGAATTTTCCATTAAAAACTTCACAAAGCAGAGGTATCTCATTGCACAGAGGGGCCATCTAATATAAATCTATAAATATAATAGGCATTTTATTCATTCATTCACTCATTTAAAAAATATATATAAATATAATTATGGTAAAATTCCTGTAACATAAAATTCACCATTTTAACCATTTCAAGTGTACAGTTCAGGGGCATTTTGTACATTCATAATGTTGTGCAACCAGGACCACTATTCACTTCCAGAGTATTTTTTATTATTCCAAAAGGAAAGCCCATACCCAACTAAGCAGTCACTCCCCATTCCCTCTTCCTCCCAGCCCCTGGCTGCCACTAATCTGCTTTCAGTCTCTGCAGATTTGCCTATTCTGGATATTTCAAATAAATTCAACATATTTTTTCATTTAAATTTTATTTATTTATTTTTATCACTAAAACATTCAACAGGGTTAAAATTCAAAAGGTACAAAAGGGTTTGCAGCAAAAAGTTTCCCTCCTACCTTTCTTCCCTCAGCACACAGTTACCTTTTCAGAGGCATTCAGTTTCTTATACATCCTTCTAGAGAGTAAAACTTCCTTTCCCCCCTTCTCTACCCAAATGACAGTATTCTATACACGCTGATTTGCAGTTGGCCTTTTCTTTGTCCTATAACATAATAAAAAGATGTCCCTCCTTCTTTCTACAGCTGTATAGTATTCCACTATTTCAAACTGCTTCATACACTGTGGTAAGTGCTTTAGGGTTACAGATATGAATAAAATATGTCCTTTTCTCAGGCAGCTCAGTCTAAAAAGTACTTTGTTTTCAGAAGTGGGGAAAGGCAAACTAAGGGTCGAGGTTCAAGGCTGATGATCACCTCAGCTATTTTCACAGCCAGGCGCTTGGAAGGGAAAGGAGAAACCCAAACTGAAGGGTTCTGAGAAATCTTTGGGGATTAGCTAGGTGTGGCTGCAAAGGTGACAGCAAATTGCTGTCGCCCTTCCACCTTCCCCTGTAAGACATAATTGATCATCTCACTTGTTTCCTCTCTTACTTCTTTCCTGTAGGAAAAGAAAGGGATTCTCATTGGGGAAAGTTAGAAAGTACATAGAGAAGCAGAAATTATCCATAGTTATTTGTAAGCATTTTTAATAGCTGCTTAAAGCTGCATTGCATTGATACACCATAACTTACTAAATTATCTCTCCATTCACTTCTGCACTTTAGATATCCAGGAACCAAAGCCACAACAGATGTTTATTTTAAGGAAACAAAAGGACATCTAAGTGCATGCACTAAATGAGACAGGTAAGATATTTGGAATCAGATATGCATATTTGAAAATTATCTCTGTGAAGTTGAAACTGTACTAATGAATAATCTTAGGGAGGATGCAGGGAGAGAAAGAGAAGAACAGTAGCTGATAGTTCAGACTTCAGGGATCCCTACAATTACTGGATAGTAAAAATAAAAATGAAGAACACTGCAGGACTTCCCTGGTGGCGCAGTGGTTAAGAATCCGCCTGCCAATGCAGGGGACATGGGTTCGATCCCTGGTCCGGGAAGATCCCACATGCCGCGGAGCAACTAAGCCCATGCGCCACAACTACTGAGCCTGTGCTCTGGAGCCCGCGAGCCACAACTATTGAAGCCCGTGTGTCTAGAGCCCGTGCTCTGCAACAAGAGAAGCCACTGCAATGAGAAGCATGCACTCTGCAACAAAGAGTAGCCCCACTTGCTGCAACTAGAGAAAGCCCGTGCTCATCAGTGAAGACCCAACACAGCCAAAAAATAAATGAAATTTTAAAAATAATAAAAAAAAAGAACACTGCAAATTAAATAGAGGAAACTTTCACTTAAATAAAATGGAACCTCAGTATCTTCGACAACTACAGAAGATCCCTGCCAAACATATGCAGTGAATATTTGTTGAATTGAACTGAACAGGCAGCCTGATGAAAAGGAATCTGGAAAGTCCAATGGGGGATGCAAGAGGACTCATGCACAGAATACACTGATGCCTAAACACAGTCAGGGCCATACACCATAACTGAGGGTCAAAGGCTCCAGCACATAAGTGGCAGTGGAAGTCATAGGAATAAATACAATTCACATGAAAAGCATGGAGAATGAGAAGAGGTCAAGGGTTGAGTCCTGGGCACACTGACCTCAGAGAGAGTAATGTCGTGGCAGCTAAGAGTTTTGAGCAAGACCTCCTCAATCTCAAACCAGAAACTCTTCCCGCCTGAGGCAAGGGGAAACAGGGCTGTCAGGAGGGTCTGGGAACCTTTAGGAGAATCTACATCAGCAGAGGATTTGAGAGGGCCCAAGAGAAGGGGAAGCCTGTTTGGGGGCCTGAGAAGAGGTCCCTCTCCCCAAGGACCATAGAACCAGGGTTCTGACAAATGGACAGGACTCTTCTTTCCCTAACAATATAATTTTCCCTGAAAATTGACCTAATAATGTGCCTCACACTACCATCAAGGCTAAATTGGACTCCACCGACTCATAAGTCTTTTTATGTCTTCAGCTCTGATGCTTGCTTCCCATAGAACTTGGTAAATGACAGCACTGTTGTTCTTTCTACTGAAGAATCTATTTCAGGGACACACAGTGGACAGTCTATAGTTGTGTGTGCTATTATTATCAGTGGCACAGTGGGATCTTTTATAGCATTCATTTCAAATGTAAAGGAAAAGAGAAAACACAAAATGAAGTAGAGTGATATCTTACTAGGTAAATCCCCTGAGATGAATTTTCTTTATGATGAAGTCATTTCTGTGGGGAAAAAAAAAAATTGAACAAATGGCTACTTCATAAATCTTGCCATGCAGTGTTTGCATGGATCCTTGTGGCTCAGAAACAGCATTTGACTAAGCTAATATGTGGGGTAAAAATATCTTCAGGTTTTGTTTGACTAAAAATGGCTGAAGATACACACATCTAATCCCTGGCAAAATTCAATTCAGTTTGGCAAATATTTATCAAGCACCAACTGTGTTCCAGGGATGCAGGGGCGGAAAGCCATAGTCCATGGCCCCAAGTAGCACCCGGATACCCAGACACCAGGAAAGGGGCACCCTGAATCACTGATGGGAAGGAAGTAGCCCATGCAAAGGGAAGGTGTATTTCTCATCGTAAATGAATAAACTGGTATCTGATTTAGTGAGAAACCAGTATGGCAGCTTAGTTAAATAAGCTTGGTTAGCATAGCCAATCCTTGATAATGAGCAACTCTGATTTCTGGATTTTTCAGCTGAGGCCTGGGTGCCGGATCATGCCGCAGCTGCAGGTAATTAAAATCATTCTGGGAGGGTAGAGGAAGCTTAAGTGCTCCTTCCTACTGTTCCAACTCCCCACAGGGCACTAGGGCATAGTTCTTGATTCTAAAGCTGGTGACTCCTGTCCCTCCTCTCTTAAGAATTCTGAATAGGTGAGGGAAGAAGTGATGGTCAAAGCAGGAGGGAAGGGGAGGGGGTGGTGGTGGTGGAGAGAAAGTGGCAGACACACACACACACACACACACACACACACACACACACACACCCACACACACACACACACACACACCCGAAATGGATAGAGGCTGTTGGGAAGGCAGAGCCACTAAGGGTACCATTTCTTACTTTGACACCATTTTCAAACAAATTTTACTATTTCTGGCACTGAGAGCCCCTAGCCAGTGGCTGCGTGGCTAGCCAGCCTTAACCTGACATTTTAAATGCAACAACTTACTGTGGGGAATTTACTTTAAAATTCAAATAGATTTTAAAGAATTCCTGGAAGGAAAAAATTAAGGCTCTTGCTATTAAACTTTGACTCTGCTAAAGTCAGTCCCACTCTGGACCAGTGCCTCAAAACCCTCTCTCTACCGTGGAAGAAAAAGAGAACAGATATGAGGGTGAGAGAGAACCAGATGTTTCTGCACAGCCATTATTAATATTACGATGGTCACCTTTCCAAGGGGTACATCAGGAAGGCAGATACTCAAAGTTAGATGTTTGGACACAGAGATTTTAATTATTAACTACTGCCTTTAACATTTCCTAGGCCAAAATCTTCTCATCTGTGCTCTATGGCCAGTTACCCTGGGGCTTCATGGAAATTCTAGCCATATATTCAAGCAGGTTCAGAGCTGCTTTTTTTTTTTCCCTCCCTCTCTCACATAATTTACATACCATAAAATTCACCTATTGTGAGTGTGCAATTCATGATTTTTAGCAAATTTATCGAGCAACCATCACCACAATCCAATTTTACAGTATTTCCATAACCCCCAAATGATCCTTCATGCTCATTTGTTGTCAATCCCTTTCCCACTCCAAACCTCAGGCAATCACTTATCTGTTTTCTGTCTCCATTTCAGCTTCTTTTCCAAACAAAATTTTGGCCATAACCATCCATGAACTCTTACACCTCTACTTGAAAGCAGGGTGGCCCTCTGGGTAAGGATACCAATTGCATCCTTCAGTTTTTACAATAGAATATAATTTTGTGCTGTGTGTCTGTAGTAGGCCATGGCCAGGCCTGCCTATGGAAAGTACCCAAGTGGACATAAATGGAAAGTTCTTAGGCCTTGCAGTATAGGTGTAGGGAAAGGGAGACTGCTCCGAATGCTGGCACACACAACAGGAATTCCAAGGCCTATGATGACGTTGCCTTCTCTTGAGTAGCAGAATGATTGCTTCAGATGGAGGCACAGTTGTTTCTGGGTGCTAAGCACTACACCCAGAGTTTTTTATGCTTTGGACCTGGGGACATCTCACTTTGTGTGGGCTCTCAAGATACACCAGACTTTGGGTACACCTCCACTGGATACAAAAGAGGAAGGCATCAGGGAGCCTGCTGCCTCATTTATATTGCTTGCACTGTTTCTCTGCTTCAGGAATAAGCCAAAGTAAAAGTAACTGTGAGCTGAGTCTCAGCTGTCACTTCAACCCTGACAGACTCCAAGTTCTGGTTCCAGCAGTGTCTGATATGAAAGCAAATGGATCTTGCTTCAATCAATGCCACGGAACATTTGCATTCTACTCTCTCACCACAGAGGGTAATCTTGACTAGCCTGTCATACAGGTTTTTCTCAAAAGTCCAGCTCAAATATGTTGTTCTTCAGGTTCTTTGGTGTCTCTTCTATAGAAAGGAGAGTCAGTTCAAATCTCATTTCTCCTGCTTGCGTGTGTAACCTTGGATAAATTACCTGTCATCTCTAAGGTTTGCTTTAAAATGAGATAATACCTACCTAGGGAATTTAGAAAGTACATACAAAAGCAGAGGAAAAAATGAGGTAATATAAAGCATTGTCCAGTGTCTGGCATGTAGTAATGCTCAATAAATGGTAATAGTAGTAATGTCCACATTTTGACATGGCTGTTTTCACAGGACTATTGCAAAATGTTTGCATCAGAACCTCTCCCTACTATTCAAAACGGCCAAATCAAGAGTGTTTTACTTTGGTCTGGAAAACAGTGAGGAACAGGAGGGGGAACTAACATTTGTCAATTCTTATATTGTGGTGGTAGAAATAATCATTATAATCTCATTTTAGAAATTAGGAAACTGAACCTCTATCTTGGCTAAAATCACCCGGGTTGGCCTGCAGCTAAAGCCAATACCCTTCACACCTGAAAATGCTGAAGATTTCTGTAGAGATCTCAACAACCTGTCGGAGGGGGCCTGACTCCTACCTGCCATGGGGAAAAGAGAGTCAATCCTCAACAGTGTCTAATTGGAATATGCAGGAACCTGAAGAGAGACATGCATTTCCCCAAGTGAGCTGGGATCTCAACTCATAGTCCAAATATGACAGGGAAGATATTACACAGGGGGTCCCTGAGGGGACTTGGGAGAGAGGTGTGGTAAAGAGCCCTGCGAGGTGGCCTGAAGGGAAATGCAGCATCTTCCGAGTCTTTCTCTGAAGAGCATGCAACAGAAGAATGGCCAGTCTCCATCCTCTATACCCCAAAATCCAGATTACGGCACAGGTCCTACTGCTGGCGATCCATATATTTTTTGTGTGGATATGTGTTATTGGAGATTCACCTCCTTCAGTAAATTTCTCCTGGTTAATTTCACTTTGCGCTGATATCTTCCTCACTCTGAAGCCTCTCTGTACTTAGGTAACCAGTCTGAATTACTTTTTCCTGCACTCCATTAGGTTACCATGCACAGTTTTATATTATGCATATGCTTCATCATAACTATCTTCTGCTTGACTCTTCAATTAGATCTTAAGATTTGTGTTCCGCATTTTTTGAAATCTCTCCACTCCCCCCAACACTGAGCCTAGAAATATATTGGATATTGATAAATGCTTGTGGAGTGAAAAAATAAGTCACAAATCCTAAGAGTCTTTAGATTAGGGTTTTTTCCTAGAATTCTATCTGAACAGAAACAAAACAGTAAATAAATGACTAAACTTGGTGTTTAGTTTACAAAAATGAGCAAATTAAAATAACATGCTGAAGAAAAAAAATAATTTTTGCTGCAGAGAAATAATGTGCCTTCAGCTCCTTTCTAGTAGTGGGGTTTAGTCATAGGGAGGTGTCAACCACCCTCCTGAGAAGCTCTCAAGGCACATGTGTCATATGCCTTGAGGGGACCATATGGAACCCACAATCAGATGCAAAGAGGGTGTCTGTGACTACATGGATGCACTGTTTTGCCAATGTTCTTGCTCCTTTTGGAGGATTCACCTTCATTCTGACTCACTTTCTTAAATGTTTACCTTTATATTTGCCAACTGTTTGAATTGGTGTTTCAACTGTTCTGACCATCTGCTGGGAGAAAGCTCTGAGATTATGTCACAGTTTTTGGAACCTCAAATCATATAGGTTTGGAGTTGAAGGAGAACTTAAAAATCAGCAAGTCTAACTCCTTCATTCATATGTTCACAACGCTTCTCCATTGCCTCGTGTGTGACAGTCCCAGTGCTAAGTGTTGGCGGGGCAGACTCCTGGCACTTATACTCTAGTAGGGAAGATGGACATGAAAACAGATAGACTCAATAAAGTGATGCAGGTGCCATGATAAAGGGGTGTCCAGGGAACACGTGCTATGCACAGGAGGTAAGCTGAGTCTTTATCTAGGTAGAGTGTGTACTGAAAGGGGAGGAAGTGGGAAAAGATTAGTCAAACATAGAACTGGAGAAGAAGGCAGGGGCCAGATCAATGCACATTTACTGAACACCAATTACGTATCGCGTTGCCAGACTCTATGCCAATTGCTAAAGACGTGAAAGATACAGCCTTACTCTCAAGGAGTTTATAATTTAAGTGCATGTAAACCAATTACAATACATTGTGATAAATGCATTGATTACATATGTTAAAGATATAAAGGAAGAAATAATGAGTTCCACTTAGAGGTGGGGGGTGTATGTGGACGACCACCTGAAGATGATGTAATAGTCTAAGGTTTACCAGAGTGGGGAGGGCACTTCAAACAGAAGGAACAACATGTGTACAACACAGCATGAAGTATTCCAGAAACTTTAAGTAAACAGTTTGATATGGCTGTGCATTTAGTTCACTGAGGGGGAGTGGCAGGAGATACGGTTGAACAGATAGTACAGAACTAAATCTTAACAGGCTGTATTCCACGCCAAGGAGCTTAGAGTGCATCCTAGGAACCACTGAAAAGTGGACAGATCAAGGGATAAATGGAATCAGTTTGTGTTTTAGAAAGAGCCTTCTCTGGGCTGGCTGGTAGATACACAAGAATCGGCTACATTATTATCATCAGTTCTTTTCTGTACATTTCAGGATAGTAATGGAGCACTCTACTAACGGGGTGGAGAAGCGTCTAGAGGGGTGCAGAGCTGCATGCAGGGACCAGTTAGAGGCTATCACCATGGTCTGTATGAGAAGTGATGAGGGTCAGAACTAAGACAGTGGTGGAAGAAAGGAAGGGTGAACAAACAGAAGAGACGGTCAGGAGCTGAAGTCCACAGGACTTGGGGAGGGACTGGGTGGGTAGGATGAGAGAGAGGGAGGAGTCCAGCATGACTGCCAGGTTTCCGATGTGGGTAACTGGGAAGAATCATTCTCCAAAAACAGAGATAGAGGCAGATGGACAGGTTCAGGAAGAAAGATGAACTCACATTTAGATATGTGCTGGAGATGCCTGTTGGACATCCAGATACAAATATCTAGCATGCAGGAGCTCAGATATGATGGATGGCTAGAGGTATCCATTGTTGAGTCATCAGCACAGAGCAGGAAGCTGAAGCCATAAAAAGACTGAGTCTGCATAGGCAACAGAAGGAGAGTAGGGACAGGGTCATGAGCAGGGGAATGAGAAGTCAGCCAGGGAGATAGAGAACAAACAGCAATCCAGGGCAGAAAAGAATCATGAGAAATTTGGAAACAAAGTGAGAAGAAGGTTTAAGGGAGGGAGGAGATAAAAGTGTCAAATGCTGCACAGATACTAAATAAACTGAAGATTTTAGACGGGGCAGTAGTTCAATTTTGCCCTAGGTCAACCCTGTCCTAGGGAACTTTGTCAGAGTGGTTTCAGTGGCGTGTCTGTGGGCAGAAACCTGACTGCGGTGAATAGAAAAGAGGGGGAGGTAGAATGCTGCAGCTGTGGGCACTCTTTGTAAGACACTCCCCATGAGGGGAAAGGAGATCTGAGATATTCAGAGGTGGACACAGGATTGAGGGCAGGGTATCAGTTTTGTTTTGAGACTGGAGAAACTTGAGCAAGTTTACACAGTGCGGTGGGTGTGGGTGTGGGAGAAGCCATTAAAGAGGGAGAGTTGAAAACAGAGAAGAGAGAAGGAATAACTGCAGGGGCGATGTCCAGAAGAGCAGAGGGTGCACTGACCAGAGACACAGAGGCAAGAGACTGGAAGACAAGAGGTCAAGGGGGCAGAAAGAGGTCACACTGTAGGTGTGAGATTGGGAAATCAAGGGAACCGATGCTGACGCTCCAATTTCATCTGCAAAATAAGAAAGTGAGAAAACTAAGGCCCAGAGAGGTGGTGACCTGCATGATAACCCACAGGGAGTAAGATTTTAATTCAGGTTTCTTGACTCCTTGCCTGGTGCTCTTTCTACTCCCTAGATCTTAGTCATTTGTTTTGAAGATACCTGCATCACTTGAACATCTGTTTTAAAATGGGGCTTTTTGTACCTTTCTTTTGAAAGATTACTAGGCAAGGCCAGCTTCCAAAAGGGCAGAATAAGCTACCTGTCACCAAGGACAGTAAGCCTGCCAAAACCCAGGATTGGGGCCTGGGGGAAGACTCACCCTCTTAAAATGGGTAAGAGAGCAGAAGTTCACCCTCGGACAGGGATCCTGACTTACTCATGCCACTTTCCAGTGCTTAGGAAATGCGTCTAACACTCAAACTGTGGTTATTACTTCACTGAAAAGTATTCTGGAAAAGCCCCTGGAGGAGACAGTATGGTGTTATGAGGGAAGGAGTGGTTGAGAGTAATCTCTGGACAAGTCTCTTGGCCTCTCCACACATTTCCAAGGTCCCTTCTGCAGGTAACACACACATTTGAGGAAGAGGTGGATAGGACCAAGACACTAAAGTAGATGACTAGAGGGAGCCAACGGAGCATACAGAGAAAACAGTCACCAAAAAAGCAAAGGAAGGATAATAAAGATTAGAGCCATCATTTAGCCCTTGATGGGCCTGTCAAATGGAATAGAAATAGGCAGATATTTTGCAACTCGAGTCCAAATTAAGTCCACTTAGAAAACATAGTTTGTGCTCTTATTTATATAACATTAGGAAAAAGGTGAGAAAACACCTTCATATCACAATCACACATTTTAGAATTGGAAAAGACTTTAGTCCAACCTATTAAGACCAATTCATAGTTTTTTCATCCCCAAGATTGCTTATCTTTCCTTCTTCTGTGATTTCTTTAACAATATCAACTGGCTTCTAAGGTAAACAGAAATACTCAGGTAGTAAACTTGCAACGAGCACTGGCTTGCTTTCTGCGGTCTCCTGAAAAAAGGCCCCTAAACGAAGACTCCTTATGTGGGAGGATGACACTGAGGTGGAGGACTAGATTAAGGTTTTGTAATCTCTGATCAAAACAATTTAATGTAATTAAAGCCACAAGCGTACAGATGTGAATCTAAACCAATGCCTCATATAACTTGAAATTTTTTCTTCTTGGAGATTAAACATTTATGTAACATATAACAACTTTAATTATTGTTAGAATTTACATAGCATCTTTCTTCACTTGAGCCTAAAGTGTTTTATATATGCAATAATTAATTCTTACAATAACCTTATGAAGCAGAGAAGTAGCACGAATTATCATTCCCATTTTGCAGAAGATAAAATCAGGGCAGGGAAACCTGCTGAGATTTGCCCAGATCAGAAAAAGTGAGTGGAAGGTTGTCACTTTTCAATTCTCATTTAGGAACTTACTTATTGAGTTCATGTGCTTTGCTTGTGAAAGATGGTGTGCTTGTCAATAGAGTGGGATGGGTGGGGTGAAAAGGGGGAGATGGTTTGAATAACACAATATAAAGACAAAACAACATTTGGGAGTCTGTAATTCCAACTCAAGCTATAGGCACAGAAGTTCAATTGTGTCACTGGGCACAGTCTAGGAAACTATAAACTCAGCAAATCTGCCTTGTCCCAGAAATGAGAGAGATATTCTTTTTTTTTTTTTTTTTTTTTTTGGTACGCGGGCCTCTCACTGTTGTGGCCTCTCCCGTTGCGGAGCAACAGGCTCCAGACGCGCAGGCTCAGCGGCCATGGCTCACGGGCCCAGCCTCTCCGCGGCATGTGGGATCTTCCTGGACTGGGGCACGAACCCGTGTCTCCTGCATCAGCAGGTGGACTCCCAACCACTGCGTCACCAGGGAAGCCCAAGAGAGATATTCTTTTACTCCCTTATGAAGGGTATGGATGTTAAAGATAAACAAAGTATTCAATTTTTACATTCCTGACAGGAGGGAAGAGTGAGGGACTCCACCATATAAGGAAACGGGCTGAGATGAAAACTATGATGCGCACATTCCCTGACCATGCTTTCCAAAGCAGCAGCCTGTTACCCTCTGTGCTCTTACTCTGCTTAATTACTCTTCATAGCACATACATATTCACTTTTTTTAATTGTCTATCTCCTCCACTAGAATATAAGCTCCGTGAGAGCAGGGCTTTTATTCTTATTCATTGATGTTTTCATGGCCTAGAACAGTACCTGGCATCTAAAAGATATTTAAAAAATTAATGAATTGGGCTTCCCTGGTGGCGCAGGGGTTGAGAGTCCGCCTGCCGATGCAGGGGACGCGGGTTCGTGACCCGGTCCGGGGAAGATCCCACATGCCGCGGAGCGGCTGTGCCCGTGAGCCATGGCCGCTGAGCCTGAGCGTCTGGAGCCTGTTGCTCCACAACGGGAGAGGCCACAACAGTGAGAGGCCCGTGTACCGCAAAAAAAAAAAAAAAATTAATGAATTAATTTAATTCAAAATAAATGAAGAATGCCTGAAGGTTATAGTTCTAGCTCTGCCACTGATCAATTCTGTGACCTTGGAAAAGTGTCTTGGAGAAGTCTTTTTAATCTCTTGGGGAATTTGTTCAGAAAAAAAAAGCATTCAACCAGATAATCCCATTCAATGCTTCAATACTGTGATTTTATGTATGTAATGAACCATAATACAGGGCAAAGTGTGATGAGTGGTAAACTAGAGTACAGTGGATAACTGTCACATTTCCCGGCTGCCCAAGCATCTTTCGAATAGCCTTCTTCTGTTCAGACAATTTACTACCTTATGAGTACTACCTCTCCAAGAAGGATATTAGAAGTTCACTTGCCCAGCTTTCCTTTTAGCTAGGGACAAGTCATTTGACTTGGGTTCTGCCTATGAGGTACACCTTCAAGAGATTTTTTTTTAAGGTAAACAATGTGAGGAAACCGGTACCGTGTAGAGTTCACTTTTTGGTGGGGAGGCTGCAGGAGTTCCTGCTTTCTGGGGCTGCATATCAACCATGGAGTGGAAGAGTGTGGGTTGCGTAGCAACAGCAATGTGGTTTAACGTGGCTCAAGATTTGTGGAGTAGGGAATGAAAAGGAGAAAACAGTGATTCACTGAAGAAAAAGCAAGGCCTTCTGAAGTATCACAGACTTGGTCCAAATCCTGCTCTGCCACTTACTGGCTGTGCATTTGAGTAAATTATATAACCTCTTCGGCCTCAGTTTCATCATTTTTAAAATGGCCACTGTCTAAATTCACTCACAGCCTCTGAAATCTCTTTTGATGCCACAATTCCCCAGGGAGTTCTGCTAGTATGTTTGCCTCTAGATCAAACTGGGTCAAAGTTAGGCTTTAAATGATGGGTAAAATTAGGTCAATTTATAAAGCTGCAAGAAGATAAAACACTGAGATACAACAGTAATAACAGAGACAGCAAAGTCAACTAATAAAAGGCAATCTTTTCCATATGTATCAACAGGCCCAAAGACATTACTATCCAGCAGAATATAATAATTGATGCTATAACAATTATCTTTAGTTGCCAAGCAAAGATTAAATTACGGCCCATTTACTCCAGTTATGGTAGGGAAGTAAGTACTACATTTTATGTATATTTCTATCAAAAGCGGTTCCAATGAACAAGTTTTGGTGCTTAAAGGCTTCTTAGTGATGCCAGAAAGTGAAATATAATAACTGATAAGATATCAGAATATGAGAAAACATTATGGGCATAAATCGTTTCATTTCAAAATTGGCTAGAATAACCTAAACTTTTTTCACAGAGACTCTCTGAAGCCTAGGAGCTCCTAAGTGCCACTTTAGAATTTAAAGAAAAGAAATATACTCTTTTCTATGTAAGTCTTCATTACCCAGAAATAACACCATAATAAAGTCACAAGGAAACCAGCAAGCTGGCCTCAAGAACGCTTTTCCCCAAAATCCTCCCTGACTGCTGATACCAAGTAGGCAAGCATTTGCCTGAGTTTTTCAACTGTAACATTGATACCCATATTTATTCCAATTTCCTCTTCAAGTTTACATTTCTTTTTTTTTTTTTTTTTTTTTTTGCGGTACACGGGCCTCTCACTGTTGTGGCCTCTCCCGTTGCAGAGCACAGGCTCCGGACGCGCAGGCTCAGCGGCCGTGGCTCACGGGCCCAGCTGCTCCACGGCATGTGGGATCCTCCCAGACCGGGGCACGAACCCATGTCCCCTGCATCGGCAGGCGGATTCTCAACCACTGCACCACCAGGAAAGCCCCAAAGTTTACATTTCTTATTCCTCCTTCCTAAATATGGGTATTTCCTGAGGCACAGGTCTTGGCCTTCTGTTCTCTATAAATACTTTGTCCTTTGGAAAGATCATATACACTGATGATTTCAACTGTTGTTTCTTCATGGATGACTCACACATTTGTCTTTCATCAGCTTTAGTCCTGTATTTCTAACAACCGCCTAAAATTTTTCTTTTGAATATTTCCCTACTATCTCAAATTCTACAAATCTTTTTTGAGCTCTGAGCTCATTTTTGCTTTAAAACCAACTCATGCTATAGATATCCCTTCTCAGTTGCAATTTTCCAGACTTGAACAGGAGTCTTTCCTGATTCCTCCTGATCCTTGTCTCCCATCATCCACTTGGTTACTATACCACTCAATTACTGTAATGCCGGTCTTTCTGCTCTCACCTTTACTACCCAACACCAAGATTATCATATCTTCCCATCCATACTATCCTATACACTTTAGCTAGGTTAATGTCTCTAAAACGTGGCTCGGAATATTCATAGTTCATCATTCACTCCACAAACGTTTACTGAGTGCTTACTTTATACAAAGTACAATGTTACTCACTCCAGGATGTAGAAATGAATGTAGAATGAATGTAGTCTAGTAGGGGGAAAAGACTTCCACATAAATAATTTAGTTCTAACTTAGAAAGTGGTAATAACTGAATGAATAGATGAAAAACGGCTCAGAAAGCATAATGGACATTCAGTGGAAGGAAAACTTCTCTCTAGATGGAAATGTTACTTCATTCAGCTTTAATGGATAGAATTTCAACATCCCGAGACGATGGGGAGGGAAGAGTATTCCAAGAAGAAAGAGACATGAGCCTCTACAGAAAGGTAATGGGTAGTTCATCAATGAGGCGCTTCACATGGTCTGGTTTGATATGGACAAACGGAGAATGAAAGAGGGACAGCAGAAAATAGTTTTGAATCCAAAGTTAAAAAATTTGGCCTTTAATCTACAACAGGGAGCCGATGAAGATTTTCTATCATCTTAAAGATGAGTAAGCCTACAGCATTGATGTGTAAGATGGGCAGGTAGGAGAGTGACACTAGAGGAAGGGCATCAATGAGAAAGGTATCACATTCCCACTGTCCAGGGGGTGATGACAACTTTGGCTAGGTGGAGGCAGTGGGTACGGAGAGTGGATGGATGCTAGAATTAATGTAGGGTAGAATCGACAGAACTTAGCAACTGACTGGAGCAAGGGAAAGAAAGAAATGGCATCAAATGTAGATAGACATCGATGTTTCCAAGCTGGAAACTCATGAGAGTATTAACCAAAAGGGGTACCCAGTCTGGAAAGCAATTTGGGAGGGAGGAGGCCAAGATATATTTGGGAATATGCAGCGTTTATAACACCTACTGAACATCCCAGAAGAAATGACCAAGACTCCTGGAGGTAACTAGATACTGACGACTTAGGCTGCAGCAGAGCGGGTCTGTGTTTTGGCAAAAACACGTACAAAACAGACTACAGAAATCTTACTACCGAAGCTTGCCTGGACAGAAGTGAAAGGTGTAGCGCCACTGAAGGAATCCACTCGAGTCTACTTTCCACCGCCTGCCCTCGCCTCGCACTCCTCACAAAGACTCCTGGCGCAGGCGGCCGGAAGTAGCCTTTCCCTCCCCGCTCGGCACAGAAGTTCCAGAACTTCCGTCCCTACCCGTCACCGGCTCCCAGTCAAGGAGGCTCAATATACAGCGACGCGTCTCTTCCTGTACAGCCACCAGGCAGACTGAAAGCGCACGGTGGGCAGCATCACCTTTATCCCGCCAACCCACCACCCTCGTAAGCTCCAGGCCAGCCACCAGCGTCGGAAGAATTGGGAAAAATCCACACTGTTCGCCGAAGATACCGCGAGACTTCACAGGCCCGCCTCGGCCTTAGCGCGCCGGAAGCGGAAGTCAGGCCGTGGTCGGAGTCTGGCCAAAGTGGATCTGTTACGTTGGAGAGCTGAAGCGGTCCGGAGGTCCTGTGACGGTGTTCTGGCTGGGAGGTAGGTTTCCGTGAGCGTCCGGCCGGCGGAGTCCGGCCCGAGCGGGATAGATACAGCCCTGGGCGTGGGGTGGGGGGTGTCGCTCATTCGGGGCCGCGGGGAGGAGGGAACCGGGCGGGCAGAGCTGAGTGGCCGGCGAGGTGTTCTCTGGCTCTGCCGTTACGAGACTAGACCTTTTGGCGAGACCGGAAGCCGCTTACTCCTCGCGGCCTCCAGTTTCCCTCGCATCTGGGGCCGAGGTGCTTCAGAAGGAGCGCATCAGTCAAAGCCTTGATAGACAGGCGCTGGTGTGCTGTGAGAGAGGACTGAAAAAAGCCGTGGTTCTCAGTCCGTGTCTTCGTCGGTTAGTTCTCTGGGTTCATCTTCCAGGGCAGCGAAACCCCATTCTGGGTAGTCATTTACAAGGTTAGTGGCTTGCAGCGAAAGTTCTGTGTGGTTTTATTTAGGGTCAAAAAACTAGTAGTCTTCGAGTACATATCTGAAAGGCTGTACCCTGTGTTTTCCAACAGAAAAGAACATACTTTGTGAAGTTGTTATTCATGCTCGAACTAGCTCATTGGTTTTGAGTAGCATCTTCTAGCTCTTCGGTGGCACTTTAAGCTCCAATTCCCTCTTAGAAATTAACGTTGCAAGCCTTTAGAGTACTTTTAATCCTACCGCTTCATTAACCTTTATGGTTCCTGTCCCCACGACACACACCTTTTGAGGGTTTCTTTCAAGGGAGTCAAGTTTTGTTTTGTTTTTCTTCCCATAGATCTAAACAATCTAAACATTAAACGGTACAGCTGCCTCAAATCCCTGGGGTAAGTAAAGCTTGGATCAGTTAAAATTCTATTTAAATTTCATTCTCACCAGTAATTATAAAGATGATACACATTTGTTTGTTTGTGGGAGGGGGATCCTGGAAGAACGTTAGAATAGCACATTTGCCTTGGCTTATGATTTTTACCGCCCCTCTGGTTAGGTATGGGTCATCTTTCTGGTGATTTCTGTGATTCCTATAGGAATCAAGGCACACCTTTAATTTGCTGAATTTATTTTAAACCATACCCTGGATTTGAGAATTTGACATCTGTTTGCCAATCCCAGACACATTGGTATTTAATAAGACATACTGTAAGAGAGCAGAGGCCTGGAAGGTAAGACATGTAGATACTGTTTCTTGCATCCAAATAATAATCTTTAATTTTGTTGGAACAAGGGTAGTATTATAAATATTTGCATATGTTTTGAGGGATTTGGAGGAAAGAAAAACTAATGAAAAAGCTGTCTTCCAGTATCACATCTCTTTGACAAAAACTTTTTATTATAAACTGAAGTAATACAGGAAGAAGAATAATTTTAGGACATCAGATAAGGGAGATTTGGTTTTAAAGTTTTAGCATGATGTCACATATGCCCCAAATCACAGAACAGATTTTAGTGGTCTTGAGGCAAAGAACAGAAAGATGGGGTTTAGGTGAGGAAAGGTAGGGGATGGGACTACATCAAGGAAGGACTGGAAATTGGGGGCTACCTTCAAAATACTGCTAGGGCTGCCTTCCAGGTCTTGGGTGAAGATGAAAAGAAGTGAACTCCCTCTCCCCTGGTTTCTCAAGGATTGCTGCTGCAGCCTAAGTCAAATCTTTTCTCAGAGGTAGAGGGCTCTCTGAAAATTTGGGTGAAGAAATACTGCTTCAAAAGTGAATCCATAATTGCCCTGGAAAACCCAGCTGATACAGATTTCAGTTTTCATAGCCATTAGATAATATTTTATAGTAGTTTTTTTCATATGTCACAGAACCTGGAATAAGAATATATTGAATACCATTATAAAGTAGTTACCCTAGACCTTAGTAGCTGTGTGTTTAAAGGCCTTTTTATTTGCCTTTCTGTTTTCATGTCTTTACTGTATTTACAGTCTTTCTCTTTATTGGCTCTTTTATTTTCCTACAAACAACTTCAGGTGTTGTAGCCTGGGGAAAAAATAGGTAACCTTCCAGTAACCCCTTAGCTACTGCCCTTTGTGTTTTGTCTCTGTTTCCAGCCAAGCCTCTTGAAAGCTTGGTCTTTAATCAGTGTAGATTTCTACTTCCTTACCTTCCAGTTATTTCTTAATTAATTGTAGTCCTGTTTTAATCTCTGATACTCTAATCATCTCCTAATGGCTAAATCCAATTAATTTTCTCTTCTTGGTTCTTCCTATTACCTTACGATTCAACACTGATGATATATTGATGATGATATATAACAACAATCATGATACATCGTTCATCTTTGTATCCCAGGCTCCTAGTTAGCACAATGCCTGTACTATAGTAATCAAGAAGTACTGAATTGAATCTAGTCTATCTTAGGTTTAAAAGTACACAAGGACTTTTATGAATACCCTGCCTAAAAGTATTTACTTCTTGTTTTTCCACTATCTGGTGAAGATAGTGTTACTTAAAAAAAAAATTCTAATAGAAACATATTAAAAACTGTACAGAATTTCAGAATGACTGACACTTCTGAAGCTATTCCAAATTTTGAAGAGATGTTTGCCAGTAGATTCACAGAAGATGACAAAGAGTACCAGGAATACCTGAAACGCCCTCCTGAGTCCCCTCCAATTGTTGAGGAATGGAATAGCAGAGCTGGTGGGAACCAAAGAAATAGAGGCAATCGGTATGTATTACTTCAGAACAGTAAATGCCAGTGACTGATCTGGGAGAGGATAGCTTGAATCTGCTAGCCCACAAGGCCAGTGAGGGCAGGAATCAGTGTTTTACCGAGTGCCTAGTAACTGCTTGGCACACAGTAAGTGCCTGGTAAATACTTGCTTTTAATATTTTGTCAGCACCATATTTTTTTTCCCTTGCTATGCAATTGTGTGTGAGTGTGTTATAATGGTTTTTTAAAAAATATTCTTTCTCTGGACTAATATTTTGTTTTCTCTGCAAATATGCTTTAAAAACCTAGAGTCTTTTACAAAACTTTTGCATTAAATTCCATAAAGAAGATACTCTTTTTGGTTTTACTTTAGAAAGAAGTTTATACAATGTAAATTACTTCTATTTGATACCTCAAAATAGATCAAAGGAATATTACCATACTGCTTTTGAACAATTGAATAGGTTTCAGAACCATCCTATTATTTGGGGTTTGGTGTTGTAGTCTACCTCTTCCCTGCAAAGTATTAAATATATCCAGTATAATACTGGATCTGAATCTTAGGAAAGTTTTGAATAACTAGTGCTATAACATTCTGTAGAGAAAAATGTTTTTTACTCTTTTGTATACTGAGTATTAGATTGAGAAATGAAATGCACCAGGATAGATTTGTCATGTTTTTTTTTTTTTTTTTTTTTAAGGGAAGTATAAAAATCTTTTTGTTTTGTTGTAGGTTGCAAGATAACAGACAGTTTAGAGGTAGGGATAGCAGACGGGGGTGGCCAAGTGACAATCGATCCAATCAGTGGCATGGGCGATCCTGGGGTAACAATTACCCGCAGCACAGACAAGAACCTTACTACCCCCATCAATATGGACACTATGGTTACAACCAACGGCCTCCCTATGGCTACTACTGATAGAAATGTCAGCAGCTTTTAGTAAAACCATTTACTCTGTTAACATGATAAAAGTTTATGTTGTATTTTCTGTTGGTCATAGTTTTACATCTGATTGTAGAGAGTGGATTGATGTTTTGGAACTTGAGACTTTTTTAAAATTAGATCTTACTGGAGAGATATGATGGCTGCTGGAAATATCAATAAATACTCCCCTAAAAAGGTTGTGGATTATATTGCTTGACTTCTACCTCAGATTCTTCTTTATTTCATGACTTAATAGTGCTTTGAATGTTGTGAAGTTTTTCCTTGTTTGACTTTCAGGAGTTCTTTGTTTTACACAGAAATAAAAATTTTACATAGAAAATGCTTGCTTTTACTTTGTAAGGTAAGGAAGTATCCCTGTACTCGGATGTGCTCATTCCTAATATTTTACAGAAGTAGTACAATCAACTCCTAAATGCACAACTATGCTTACTTGTGATATATTGTACATAGTAGTTGAAAGGAAAACAGTTATAGTATATTTTGTTTGGCTTTTGTTATTATGTGACTGTGGTACTTTAATTACTCTATAGGTATGAATCATCTTCACAATCGTTTTGGTCTCTTTTTAGAGGGATATCAAGAATAAACCTGTAAAATCAGGAAGGAATCATTCTCAGTTTCAATATCTTGATCTAGTGGTAGGTGGAATTAAGGCACACAGTAATTTTATACAAACTCTAAGGTTTCTTGCTAACTTAAACATACCAGGTCAGAATTCACACATTATACAGAAGTTTAACCCTGCAATGTTCCCTTCCTTTTCAATCATATGTAAATAATGCTGCATTTTGTATTTACTTTTATGGTATTTAATGTGGGTTGATTTTACAATGTTATGTTCACCTCCAAATGTGCACCTTTGCTGCTTCCCCTTTGTAAATCCAGTGATGCTGTAACTTCCTTTCAGAGTGATCATTGTATTTCACATCATTTTAATGGCCATTATAATGGTTTTACTCAAATAAAATACTTGTAAGTATTCTCTCAAATTTTGGCAGGTAGCCCATTCACTAGAGATGAGCTTTTTGATTTTTTATTACTCTGCTCTCCTATCTGTTGAAAAAGAGTTAGTGTAAGAATAATATTAAGAAAGAGTACAAGTTTCGTCATAGGTCAAAGGTATTAAAAGGCAACTTCCTGAATCTGCCTTCTGCTGCCTTCTCTCTTAGCACTCCACTCTAGGCCGTTGAGGTTGACATCTCCAGGTACTACTTCTACATGCTCTGGATCCAACTCTCCCCTCCACCCCCACTTCCTGAAGAGCTATTCTTTCAGGTAACTATTTTATTAGAAAGGATTTGATAAACCAAGTACTCACACTCAGATGTAAATACAATTTTAACAATAAGATAAGGGTTTTCCGTGTACCCTTGTAATTACATCAGTAGGCAACAAGCCAGTGCTGGTACATTAAGATAGGCCTTGATACTACAGAATATTTAGCCAGAGAGTTAAGAATGGCTTGACTATACCCCAAGATCTTCTCTGAAAGCAGATGGGTTATTAAAAATATCTGTCAACTGATAAAGCACAGCCACTGACCAGTTGGGACAATAGCTGACCACAACTTTAGAGCAGGATCCTGGAGGCCCTCTGCTGTGCCAGCTGTTGACACTAATTAGATATCTGGATCCAAGGGATAGGATTGGAGTGAGGGATGCCTCTCAGGAAGCTCAGGAGAAGAGTATTTTCTAACAGTATTTAAATATTTTAACACTGTAACAGTAGGGTACATATGGTCTGAGTATCAACTCTACTTGAAAATATGAGAAGAGTCCTCCTTTTAACATGAGTTATTTCTGCATTCTGCATGAGTAATCTATGTGGTGGTGGTTTTTGTTTTTTTTAAGCAACATCGTCAGACTGCTCCCTGTGTGCTTAAAACCAGGAAGAAATAAAGGCATGGTTTCTGCTTCATGTGGGAGAGACAGAAAAGCACATCAAACCAACTTAAGGATCATTTAAAAGTGGAGAAGAAAGAATTAGAACTGTCAAATGGAATTAATCTCAAATAGGTAGTCTGTTGTAATAGCATATAGATTGAGCATAAGGAATCCTGGCTCCAAGATATCTCACCTTGAGAAAATCACTTAAACTTTGAGCTTATTTGCTCACCTGCAAAAATGGGGACAACACCTTCCCTTGTCACTCTCACAGGGTTATCATAAAAATAAGTGACCAAACATATGAGAGCTTGAGAATAGAAACTAAAGCTCGTGACCATTAAAACCCCAGTGGTACATAATTGGTGCTGCATAAACATTTGTTTAATCAATGGCAGGGAAGGATTTGATAAATTGTAAAGCATAGTGTTGATATAAAGTATGTAGAATAACTGATAGAAAATGAGGTAGGCAGCTTGAGAATTAAAGATTTGCGATTGTTTCCTTATGTGAATTATTATATGAATTAGCAAAAGAATAAGACATTATATCCTTCAGAAAATAACAAACACTTCAAATATGGAAGAAAGAGGGGAATTCCCTGGCGTTCCAAGTGATTAGGACTCGGCACTTTCACTGCTATGGCCTGCGTTCAACCCCTGACTGGGAGGCTAAGATCCTGTGGTGTGGCCAAAAAAAGAAAGAAAAAAACAAATATGGAAGAAAGAAAGTTTATATAAAAGTTGAGCCAAAATTACTGGCATTTGCTGTTTGGAAATTGGCACTGACTTGAGAATGTTGAATGTTCATTATGGAACACATCAAATTAATATACATTTGAGACAGATGCTAGAGACTTAGATAGAGAACTGTTGTTTTTTTTTTCCTTGAGTGCTAGAAGGATTTGAGGTTATCCAGAGTGTAGTAACCTTGTGTCACTGCTCTAAGAATAGTTTTTAGGTTCTTGAAACCATATAGGAAAAAGACAGCCAGTAAGATCTCCAGCATGGTTTTGGTTTCCAAAGCTGCATTCCTTATAACATAATGCTCAACAGACAAGGATGTAATTTTCCCTTTGTATTTTATTCTCCTAAAGGAAAATATAGAACATTATGACAGTATTAAGGGTAATGAAATGTCAGTTTTAAGTTCAGAATACCAAAAAGGAAAGAAATGATCTTATACCCTGAAGATTACTGATATCACTGATTTTGAACTCTAATGAAGGCACTACACTTTCAGTTTTTTTAATTTTTTTATACAGCAGGTTCTCATTAGTTATCTATTTTATACATATTAGTGTATATATTGTCGATCCCAATCTCCCCAATTCATTCCTCCCCCCACCCCCGCCCTGCTTTCCCCACTTGGTGTCCATACGTTTGTTTTCTCTACATCCGTGTCTCTATTTCTGCCTTGCAAACCGGTTCATCTGTACCATTTTTCTAGATTCCTGTTTCACAGTTTTTTAACACCTTAAAAATTTTCCTAGACTTTGTATTCTGTTTGATTCACTCAACCTAAACAGATTTGGCTGTGTATGGAAATCTATGCTCTGGGCCTTTGACTTCTTTTAATTAGCACTATTTTTTATAGTGAAAAGGAATTTTTATTCTTTTTTTTTAAAGGCTATAATTCTTTTTTAAATTTATTTATTTTTTTGGCTGCGTTGGGTCTTTGTTGCTGCGCACGGACTTTCCCTGGTTGTGGTGAGCGGAGGCTACTCTTCCTTGTGGTGTGCGGGCTTCTTGTTGCAGTGGCTTATCTTGTTGCAGAGCACGGACTCTAGGCGCGCGGGCTTCAGTAGTTGTGGTGTGCAGGCTCAGTATTTGTGGCTTGCAGTTTCTAGAGCGCAGGCTCTGTAGTTGTGGCGCACGGGCTTAGTTGCTCTGCGGCACGTGGGATCTTCCCGGACCAGGGCTCGAACCCGTGTCCCCTGCACTGGCAGGCGGATTCCTAACCACTGCGCCACCAGGGAAGCCTGGGAATTTTTATTCTTGTTAAGAAATGTAGGAAATAAATATTCCCAGCTTGAGGTGGCTTGTTGGATAACTTCAGTTAGCTGGAAATGTTACTTGTGAAAGCGTGTACTCTGGTAATGTTAGACAAATTGAGGTATTATATATAAACTATTCACTGAAAAGCTTGTTTGGGCTTTGTCTTTCAATGTCTTGTGTTTTAACCAAAGAAGCATATTTGATATATATATATAAATGGGAACTTTGAAATACATTAGGCTTTGGCTAATTCTGTGTGAAAAACCTAATTATATAGGTCACTCAGAGAATGTTTCCTCTATTTATAAGCTTAGGTAAGCTTTTAAAATTCTCCAGTTTTTAATTTAGAATGAATTAAGACCAACAGCAGTACATATTCTTGACATTTGTAGAAATTAATGATGTTAATTTTTAGATTAATACTTAAGAATTCAGATATATTCAGATGTGACATTCTATTCTATCTAAATGGATATTTTCCTGGGTCCTGCTACATCAGATTATTTTGGAGCCAAATCAACAACTAGATTCAAGTAGTAGATTATACTATTGGACTCTAAGGTAGCCTTGAGAGCAAATATTTCCTCCTTTCTAGAGGTCTGACTGACCTCTACTGGGACTAGCTTTTGGGGGAAATAGGGATGGGAGCAGAGATCCCATGACCTGTGGAGATGCGGGGAGAGAGGGCCAGGCCGGCTCCATGGGTCTCAGTGAGTAGGGCTGCTGTATTAGGATATGCCAGGGCTTAAGAGGAAGTGACTGAAGCTGGTGTGACACAGCTGAGGCCCGCATGTGCCAGAGATACGTTTGTATCTGAGTAGCTTGTTATCAGTGCTGTCAGACTGGAAAACGGGATGAGCTGTGGATAATACCCCTCGGATTTTAAGATTTACAGGATGGTATGGGAGGAGGTTAACGAGGACAAGTCATCCTCATCAAAATTGCTAATATGTGATTTGACTGCCCCCTTGAAGGATTAAGTGAAAGCATTTGCATAAAGTACACATCACTGGGCTGGGCACATACTCAGTGCCCATTCAGTGTCAGGTTTGTGCCTCCCCAGGTAGAGTGGGGTACATCTGGGCTGACTTGGGTGCAAAAAGTGCAGCTCAGATCTTTCACCAGTCTCCATGTGCTGATGGGCTAATTCAGTTGTTTTCATTCCTGTCCCTAAGGGATACAGAGAGCCCCAAGTATTAATTACCGGTTAGATTTTCTCCGGGTTTCAGTGACTTCTCCTGAGACAGCTTCAGGGGACGATGTGATGATGATCTCATGGTTTTTTTCCACGGCCAGTGCCTTCAACTCCCTAAAGGATCACCAGCCTCTTTGTCTGAATCAGGTAAATAAAGCTGCTGTAATTGCTAAAGGCCAGAGCTTTCGTGTGTGTGTGTGTGTGTGTGTGTGTGTGTGTGTGTGTGTGTGTGTGTGTGTGTGTGTGTGTGTGTGTGTGTGTGTGTGTGTGTGTGTGTGTGTGTGTGTGTGTGTGTGTGTGTGTCTCATTTTAAAGTTTCCTTCACTATATGTTTTGTGTGTATACAAAATAATACTGTAAAAAGTAAAACTAGACAAATATGAATAATCTGCATCCAGCCAGTGACTTTGGCCTGTTGTGAATGCTTCTGTCTCTTTCACCATGCCCACACAAATATATATATAAATTTGGTATATGCATGTTTTTCCTTTCCTACTAAAGTGAGGTTATATATATAAACCCACACACATATGTGTGTATTATTCTTTGTTCACACAACATATTATAATAGGCATCACTCCAGGTCACTAGCTATAGATTAAAAATTAATGACTTAATTTTAATAACATGATATTGTATAGCATGGATATACCATTGATTATATGATCATTCTCCTATAGGTAGACACTTAGGTTGTTTCCTTTTTTGCCCCTACTTAACAATGCTATATTGCTTTTGTCCATATATCTTTTGAATGCTTTTATTTTATGTCTTCTGTGGGGTAGTCTCAAAAGTAGAATTGTTGGGTTAAAAAAAACCTGTATTATTTCATTTTAATAAATGCTGCCACATTTTCTAAAGCATTGTAGCAATTTACATTCCCATCAGCAACATACGAGTATTCATGTATGTGTCTCCTCTCCCTATGACTTCAACGTTTTGTCTAGATGGCCACAGGCTTTTTTACTTTAGGAGAACTTTACTAGATTGTGTTTCATTGTTGATGATCACTGTCAGTATTTCACCTAGGACACTGCACCTTTCATTATATAAGTTTATCTTCTATTTCTCCAATGTTTTCTTTCTTTTTTGTGGGGGGGGGGGGCCGCAATGCGCTGCATGTGGAACTTCCCTGACCAGGGATCGGACCCATGCCCCCTGCAGTGGAAGTGTGGCATCTTAACCACTGGACCACCGGGGAAGTCCTCCAATATTTTCTCGATTATATCTTTAAATCTTTGTTCTTCTGTTCCATTTCTTTGGTTCTCTTCTCCAGTTATGCATGTGTTGGTTTTCCTTTGTCTGACTTCTGTGTCTGTCATTTTCCTGTCTTTGCTCACCTTTCTCTAGCCTGCTCTCTAAACTCCATGTCATATATTCAGCCTCTTCTCTGTTGTGTTGTTCCCAGCAGGGCCTTTATTTCTACGATGCTTTTATTTTTTTACTTTAGAATTTGATGAGCCACATTTCAAGTGCTCAGGAGCCACATGTGGCCAGCAGCAAGTGTATTGGCAGCACAGTTCTAGAAGCAGACTAAAGGCTTGGAGTTCTGTTGACTTGCTCCCTTATTCTCCACAGCGCTCCAATCCCCCAGGTATCTCTGGGGAAACCTAAGACTCTGAAACAATTCCAGAGACACTGTGATAGTAAAACCACATCATGGATGAGATGAGTTGCATGGAGAAATGCCCACAGACTCTGTACCTCGTGTTGCAAAGTTTGGGGATTCACCCCTGCCAAACTCTAATAAGGGGACTAGATGGACCCTGTGGCACACAGCTAGAATAGGATTATAAAATGCTGAAAACTTGTATTAGTTGGATTATAAGGATTATCTGAAAAAAGCCTATGTGAGCAGAGTTAGGTGGTCTTCTGGAGCCTGGAAAAAGGGAGCTCCTGTGCCATGAAGCATCAGTGTTCAGTGTTGTCCCAGGAGAGGGGCTGGTAAGATAAATATGTCTGTCCCTGCAGCAGAAATGGGAGCTCTAGACAGTCATAGCTCCCTGCTCCTGGCCCCTAAGTTCCCTGGCTCTGACCCCAAGCTCTCCAAGCTTCAAATGATGACTGGCTTCTGGACGAGATTTCCCAAAGGGACAGAAGGTGCTGAGGATCCCACTACACAGTCTATTTGGCAGGTACGTTCTTCACTCAAATTAATAAATTGGCATCGTTTTAGAAATTAATTCCTTGTTAATTTTCCAGCCCAATTCCATTTTCAAAAACACTGACTAAATGGGATTTCTGAAATTTGCAAAATTAAGGCACTCAGGACCTCGCTGGCTCCACCAAAGTACTGACCCGAAACTCCTGAGTACTCAGCCGGCCCTGGTTAATGCCACACTCTGGCCTATGCTAAACTCAAGGTATGAGGGGACTAAGTCTAAGGAATGTCTCTGAGAAGACTAGACAAGAAGGGTAAGAGATTGTGACATTGGTAGTCAGGCACTACAGAAGGGATTTCCTAATAGTACTGCTCACTTCAAAAGGAATTAAGAGTCCGTTCCTTTCTTTAATCTATGTGTGGTTTTCTGCTACTGCAATATGGTGCCACCTCTTGGATACAAATTGAAAATCTAGCTTTAAAAATTTTTAGTCTCCAGTCACATGCATTAAAAAAATCTGAAGTGGGAGGCCATGATGGGTTCTAAAATTTATATTCTGCTCTAGAGTTAAGGAACTACTTAACCAAATCCCTAGAATCTGTAAGCGGGGGGATGCTGGTAGCCTGCAGCCCAGAAAAGAACTGCCTCCTCAAGTGAGTTTTTAGCTGTTCGGAATTTTAAACAGTGCAAAGGTGCCACCTACATGCTCTGGTTCTCTCTCCATACCTAGCTGTCAAACAAACAAGTGAGGAATGGCTCACAGGAATCAGGAGTTCAAGTTCCCTGTTTCTGCCTCCAACTGTCAACATATAGTGTACGCAAAGCAGCGTCTGCCAAGTAGCAGGCACCCAAGTTATTATTCTTAAATCATGTTTGCAGGAGTAATTATGTATTAAGGTGGGGAATGATAGATTACAGATGCGGTGCTAGAACATCACCATGACACTAGTCATCAGAGTTGGAAAAGTATCATTCAAACCTTGTTCATGGGCTGCCTGAAAGGCTGGACCCTCAGGACAGCACAGGATGAGAAAGGCAGTGTAGTCAGGTCACTTTGTAGACCGTGTAAGTATTCACTTAAAGTTAACAGGGGTAGGCAGGGCTATAGTCATGTTATTAGACAACTGTTATAGGGGTTGGGGATTTTGTGTTCTTGTCCTAGGTCACTGGGCCTGTCTTAATATCCTTGGGGGAACAATAGGGCCCAGCTAAAGAAAGCTGCATTAACTAAACTTCCACAGCAGCTCAAGGTGCCCAGGCCTTAGCTGTGATTGTTATTAATGGGCAACAGCCCTGTGTGGGTCAAGAGAGCATCAGACTGCTAAAGGCAACCTCATTTGCTAAGGAAGAAAGGGAAACATGTCCTCAGACACAGCTGCTGAACTAGTTCCTACCTCTGCCAACAGTTTTTTGGTGACAAAGTAAGGATGTTCTTTTTAAAAAGATACTGTGTGTTTCTCAAAAGAAGTGATTAGGCAAAAAAGTCCCTGTTAAAATAATGGCCATTTTAAATGAAATAAATAGATGATTGTGACGGGTATTTGTTGACTCCTATCCAGCATCCATTTCTCTTTCTCTAACTTTTCCCAATTTGTATTCAAGTATCTACCTCTCTCTGCTCACTCCTTTGCTTCCAAGTAGGCTGAGCCCATCCCCAGCTCTAGGATGGGGCTTGATTAGTCTAAAACAATTAGAGTAACTCTTCTCTTTTCTCTAGTCACTGGTTTAGGTAACCTGTGTTATAACATGGCATTCCCTGACAGTAGGGGCTGGTTTAGAAACTTTGTGTGACCTAATCTGGGCTGAGATACAAGGAGGAGCTGATTGACAGCTTTTGGAAAAGAAATACCACAGCTCTTCTTAGAGGCCTTTTTTTCTACTGGAGGGGGTGACAGGTGGACAAGAAGCCTGGAACTGCTGCCTTTTTGCCTCCATGGGGGAAACAGGCCTGAGGATGAAGCTGGCACTGCTGAAGTAAGTCAGCGGAAGGAAAGAAAGTGGGTCCTTTATGACATCACTGAGCTGCTGAGTCAGTAACCTCTAAGTAAACCCTGCCTCTGGACTTTCCAGGTATGTGAGCTAATAAATCCCTTTATTGTTTGAGCCAGATGAGTTAGGTTTCTGTTACTTATCAAGGAAAGCATCCTAACAAACGAGTCATGTAAAAAGCACAAGTAAAATGCCTGTAGAGCACACACCAGAACAATGCTGAAAAAAAGAGAAAAGGTTCCGAAGCCAAGACCACGTAAAACAGAAGCACATTTGGAGGCAATGTGGCATAATGGCTTAGAAGAGAAGGCAGATGGGCGTAACCCATGCTCTGCCCTTCATGTTTACTCTGATCTTGGATGAGCCACCTAACTTTGGTTGTCCTCGGCTCCTCTCAACAGAGTAAGCTGAACTAGATGAGTGGCTCCCAGTTCTTTTACCATCCGTAATTTTTATTATTGGTCCTTTGGTGGATTTTATATTTTTAAAGATTTTTGTCTGTCAATAGATTTTTCTCATGTGCTTAGACAAAGTACACAACTGCAGATCGGCTCTTCTATCAGCAAAGGTAATCGGGTTAACTTATTCACCTTAACAAATTACTATAATTTGATTGAACATTTAAAAGCAAGATATTTATTATTAGCTTTTGAAGTTCAATATAGATATGACTTCTGATAGGTTTTTACAAATACTGAAAATAGCTTCCAGATCTTCTATCTTCTTTTGAGGATCTTAGGAGATTCATAAGAACTACCAGATTTGATGACTGCAGTTACCATCCAAGGAGGAAGAAAATTCAGTGACTTCTCAAAAATGAAAATTAACATTAAATTACAAGTCTTTTTTTTTTTTTTTGGCTGCGTCTTGCGTGGCTTGCGGAATCTTAGTTCCCCAACCAGGGATTGAACCGGGGCCCTGGCAGTGAAAGCGCCGAGTCGTAACCACTGGACTGCCAGGGAATTCCCTAAATTACAAGTCTTGATTATTCTTATTTACTTTCTAACAAAATGGTCAACAGAATTTTTAAAAAACACAGAAAAAAATTTTGCATTTTACATAATACATAATCATTTTAAAATACAAAGTGACACTATGAAGCAGTGACAGGTCTTCCTCTGTCACTTGTAAACTGGATTAGAAGGCCATCCCCAGAATTCCAGTAGTGCTGTGGAAATATTTTAATTTACAATTGGGATAAACTGCATTCAACTGGAAGCCAAGGGATCTAGGTTCTAGTTGCCATCTTGCACCATGTGATCCTGAATACACTCAAATTCTGGACATCAGAAGCCCCATGACGAAATGAAAGGGGCTCAATCAGGTCATCTTAAATATCCTTTCCAGCTCTGTTATTTTGTAACACCATGAAATCAGAGTAACATGTCCCAAGCTGTTTGGGATCAGGGATTTTAGAACCTAAATTCAACATAACAGTACTTTTAACCTTCATACTTTTTGTGTGTGTCCTGTTCTTAATTAAATATATGTGTATTTCCACATTCTGTGTCTTTAAATATATTTTCCTTTTTAACAGTCTTTTCAGCATTAGCAATAAAAAAGTTTCTCAAGGGTGTACTTTTTATTTCTTGCTTTTATTTTTTTTCAACTTGCTTTTTCAGTTTCTCCAAGATCTCTTCCGGAGTTGTGGAGGCCAAAAGCTTTACCACTTTTTCACGAGATTTACCACCCTTGACCAAAAGGAAAAAACAGTGTCAGGATAACACACTAAACCTTCTAATGCTATTAAGAGGCAGCAGACCTCAGTTGCTGAGGGGTTGTTACAAGTAGGCTGGTGTTTTCCTGACAGCTTAGTGCCCACCTTCTCCTAGCCATTTCTGGTCTAACCAAAGGCTGTCTCTTCGATTCCACCTTACTACAATATTTTTACAACTCTCCAGAGTTTTTAACCTTCATACATCAATTTCTGTAATAATAAAAGCTAGGCATTAAATTTTCAAAATGAATATGGAATCCAGATGTACAATATTCTGGTTTCAAGTAATACTTTTGTTTAAATTATTTTTTAAATTACCAAAACAAATATTGCAATTTTATATAAACTTTGTATAAAAATAATTCCAAATGTAAAACAAATTGGTATTCTCTATACCGTTACACATTTCTGAAAATTCCGAACAAAAAGCAACCACATATCTCCAAGTGCTATGATTCCACAACTGCTTAAGACAACTATAAAAAGGTAAACACCCTTTAAAGAAGGTAAATTTTGAGCAGGTATTTATCTAAATGGGTAGAAGCTGCACAGGTGGAAGAGTGGGGAGTCCCTTTCAGGCAAATGCCAGAGCACGTGCGCTGGAGAAAATCCGAAATGACCTGCCGCACGGGCGACGGTGAGGGAATGGCCTGATCAGATGGACGTTTAGGTACAGCCTACCAACCAATGACTCTGAGTGCCTGCTGGATCCTGGGTAGGAGCTACAGAGTATAGTATAGCAGTGGAAAACAAATAGAGCTTTAAGAAGTATAAACACGAGTGGGTCTTACTCCTACAGATTCTATTTCAGTTAAGTCTGGGGTGATGCCCAGGAACCTCTGTTCTAGAAATCATTTCCAGGTGATTTTGATATCCACCCCTAGTGCAAACCCATGGTATTAATGACTTCACATGAGTCCTCTCTCTTCCTAATAAGCTTCTAGTGAGCAAGGATAACACGGGGGACCAGGTATGCTTGATGAACTCACTAATGGAGATGACAGGAGGAACCATTTTAGATTTTTCTAGTATGGTGATGACTTGAGGGAAAAGACAAGCAAGATTAATCTGACAGAGCAGGTACAGGAATGAACTTACGAGAAAATACTGGAAATGATGGCAATTAAGGAATACAAGTATAGTGTTTGCACAGTCTGAAGGAGTGAGGCATTAGGAGTGAAGATTAGGAAGAATTCACAGATTTTAGTGATTAAATGATTATGAGCATTAAAAACAACTGGTTTTTCAATTATTTGGAAAAGAAAAAAATTGGTATTTTAAAAGTAATGACTGATGTACTCAAAGATGTTGAGAGAGAGAGAGACCTACCTTATCCAAAACCACATCACTCTTCCTGAGTTCTAAGACTTTGGAAAGATACCAACAAAGCTCAGCGTTAGCCTCTCCTTCTGTCGGAGGTGCTGCAATAGCTACACTCACAGCCTCAGCTGTCAAATCTGCAATGAAAACAGTGTGGACTTGATCCTCATGGAGTTCTTTTTCTTCACGCAGTGAGCATATTTTGTAAAAGTGTTTGCATTTGTCTGGCATGTTGTAGGTTTTCAATTAATAACTGCTGAATGAAGAATGATTAATCACAGTTAAGGGAACATAAACATAAATATGCCTCTACCATTACAGAAATCCAAAGAAAGCTGATTTTTACCCCACCCCACCCCATCCTGCTGACCAAAATGGGCCTACAGAGTCCTGGGCAATAACCTGGATTTAGGAGCTGGAAACTGCACTTGGTCTAACAGGAAGAGCCCAGGCAGGGAGTCAGCGGAGCTGGGCTGTAGCCCCGCAATGTCACGGAGGAAGTGGATTAACCAGGCAGCTCACGAAACTGTAGAGGGTTGTTCAGGGTCTCATCAGGAAAATGGGAGCACTGGATTAGATTCACCTCTTATGTGAAATGTCTCTTTGATATTTTTAAAATGTAGTTTTTAGGGCTTCCCTGGTGGTGCAGTGGTTGAGAGTCTGCCTGCCGATGCAGGGGACACGGGTTCATGCCCCGGTCCGGGAAGACCCCACATGCCACGGAGCGGCTGGGCCTGTGAGCCATGGCCGCTGAGCCTGCACGTCCGGAGCCTGTGCTCCGCAACGGGAGAGGCCACAACAGGGAGAGGCCCGCGTACCACAAAAAAAAAAAAAAAAAAAAAAAAGTAGTATTTAGTTAGCATCTACACAGTGCTTACATACACTAATTTTAAGGGCACACAAACATGTTTTAATGGCTTTACAAATATTAACTTGTTTATTCCTATAATTTTATGAAGATATTAATACCTTTATTATCTCCATTTTACAAACGAGGAAATTGGAACCGAGAAGTAATGTGTCCAAGGTCACATGGCTAGAAAGTGGCATTGTGATTCACAAATAAATTTGAATTCATGCTTTGAAATCCAGGGACAATGAACACTGCTTTTTGAAGAGTGGTCCAGACTCCCTCATCAACACAGCCTTTATAAAGAGCAACGTGTCTGCAATCCTCCACTGTTATTTCTGAGAGAGAAGTATACACTCAAAGCAGTTTGCAAATGAGCTTGAGCTGGTCCTGCATCTGGGGTTACTTGGGCATTTCCACATGCTTACATCTTGCTACAGAATCCACAGGAATGAGATGGTAGAACAACCTTCCTCCTAGCCTGTCACTGATTCTATGATGCACAGTTTTTCACATTTTAATATCTTTGAAATCCTGATGTATCATAATAAATGGAAAAGAAAGTGTTTAGTTGATGTGGATTTTGTCTTACTGGTACATAAAGTACTTCTGCACCTTATACATAGATGATGGCCAGTTAGATCTGATGAAACATGGTATTCCAACAGCAGTGTCCACAGTGGCTACTTAGAAAATGCTGGCCAAGGAGGGAGGGTACAGCCAACAAATAGCCAAGCTAACATGGCCATCAACACAAACCGGGCCTAGCACCCCAATTTTGAGGTCTTGTTTCAAAAATATTTTAAAAATTGGAATACAGAGCTTTAGCTTTAGTGGGTGAAAAAGACCGTCAAGATAACTCAGATCAAACTTTTTTCCCAATCAGAAGCCTCCCCACCCCACCCAATCTCTCCTGAAGCCCCAGCATTTAAAACAAATGTAAACAGCTACTCAGGAGTCCTGTCTGCCAACCTCCCCTTTGCCCACCGCAGATTCTTGACGCACCTTTTGGACTCCAGGGAATAGCTTAAAAGCTTCTAACTATCTCATCTGACAGATGAAAGAACTGGGCCCAGGAATATCTTGTAGAGTTTTGATTTGAAATAAGCTCACACAGGTGTTGATGATCAGGTTCACAGATCTGAGGTTTTCTCTCCCTCCTTGGACCAATGGTCATTTAAAAAAATCAACCAAAACATCTTTCTCTGGCCAATGTTTCCACTTTTGGAATAGGACAAACTAAGAATCATCTAGGCTACACGTTTCTATCTATGTTCTTTCTAAAATACCTTTTTAAATTTTGAGGTATAATTGACACATAACAGGTGTACAACATAACGATTCGCAGTTTGTATTTTGAATTGATCACCACAGTAAATCCTGGTTCATAAAATACCATATTAAAAAGGACAATACACAATGGTTTTTTCATCTAACTTGGTATCCTTTAAATACGGTATATTTGGTTTTAAACACTAGATTACACCTTTACATTAGAATCCAGAATTTAAAAATGGAGAAGGCTCTAACTGCAGGTGTGAAAAATATACTTGACCACACAGGATGAACTTCCAGCAAGCCAAGGCAAAGGGAGGATGGAGAGGAGACAAGTAGTTCATACAAGATTCCCACCCCAGTGGCCAGGTATACCTGTCACAGCATTTTGTTTGGAACCAGGTTTGGCATGGATGGCTATGGTGACACAACCTTTGGGATCAACGGCCACAGGACCTGAGGGAGGAACTGGTCTCTCTGCTTCCTTGCTCTGGCTTTTACCCTAAAACGACAACAACAATCACACTACAACTTTACGGTTACAAAATACTTTCCCACACATTTGATCTTTCCATGATTCCTTTTCACCCTTAACCAAGACAAACTAGGCTAATGGGTCACGTCCAGGGAGTTCTGGCCACCCAGAATGGTCTTCCAGCAGCCTTCATGGCTCAAATCAATTCTTCCACGAAGCCTTCCCATCAACCCCACAAAGTGCTTTTTTCCTGCCTTGGAAAACCTGACTTAGAACTGGTTCCTACTGTCGGCTTTGTATTTCCCATTCCTCAGGGAGCAGCGATTATTCATTATTCATCTTTGTATCTCAAGCAGCACAAGTTAACAAACGTTTGTGAACAACTATGGCTGGACGGTGTATATCCATGTGTTCTGGGGGGGAGGGGAGGAGGAAGGAACAACAGTGGTATTTAAAGGACTACTGTGTGCCAGAAGCTGTACTCGGAACTTTCCACTGAACAAACATGAACTGCGCACCAAGGCAGTATGTAGGCAAAGGAGATGTAAAGATGAATAAGGACACATGGAGCTCAAGGAGCTAGGACTGCAGCGAGAGAAAAAGAACAAATAATCACTCTAATACACTGTGCTAGGAGCGCCGACCACACACGCACAGGGCATCACGGCGCAGAGAAAGGGAAGGCAGTCCCGCCTTGGGACACTGGGGAAGCTCCCGGCAGGAAGCAGTCTTAGAGCCGGGTCTTAGGAACCGATTGGAGTCAGTCCTGCAGAGACGGTAGAAGGGAAGTGTGGGAGTGGTGCATTCTTGATGGAGGGGTGCGAAAACCAGCCAAGGGAAGGAGACAGAACGCTAACTAGAGCCTCCCAGGGAAGCACAGGCCGCACGGCGCTGCCGGAACACGAAGCGCGAGCCTGGGAGTGTGGGAGCAAGGCCGGCGGGGTCGGCAGCCACAGCTCAGGAACAGCCTCGCGCGCCGCCGGCCCGGGCCCTCCGACTTCCCCGGTGGGCGGCAGCGCAGCCGAGAAAGACGGGGAGCGGGAGGCCCGAAACTCAGAAACAACAAGCAGTTGGCGGAGCTTCTACCCACCCACGGGTCCCGCTTCTCTCCCGCGCTCCTCAACCAGCTTTCCTGCGGCCCACCCTCCAACTGCCAAGGGACTTGCCACTGGCCTTGTTCACTGCACCAGCTTTCTTAGGCATCTCGGTGCCCACAGGGAGCCGGGCAGCAGCCCGAGCACCAGGTCCCGTCCGCAGCTGCCTCACCCCGCAGCCGATCCGCAGCATTCACGCCAAGGAGGCGGCAGGAAAGGCGGCCCGACGCCGGAAGAGCCCTCTGCACCTGCGCACGCAGCGGGCGGGAGCGGCTTCTCTGGCCTGCGCCTCTGCTGTGGCACGAGGGCGACACCTTCCGGCTGGCGGGAGCAAGACCCCTCGTTCTTCCCGGACCTACGCGGGACCCTCGCCACCTAGAAAAGCGGCTCAGGAGACCGAGAGATGGGGAGCTGGGCTCTGGTCGAGTCGTGACCACCCCCAACCCCCTCTGGTCTTGTTTCCTCATGGGAAGATAGGATTGGAGTGAGCGGCAAAGAGCGCACAGGGCCAGGTGTCTTCTCGCTACTGCAGCCAACCAGCAGGTGCAGAGCCCCACGCTGCTTCCTATGGCCCTTAAGTGGATGTAGAGTATCCTGCTGCTTTAGCCTTTGGGTACCTTCCGTGTACTGATGGAGCATCTACCTTGTGCCAGGCGCTGAGGATGCCACAATGTAAAAGGAGAGGAAATATATTCTGATGTGCGAAGTGGCAAAAGATGAAACTGAAGAAGGCGGAGGCAAGATCAGAGTCATTGAAGGGTTTGAAGCAAAGGATTGGTAGAGTCACATTTGTTGTGATTAGAAAGATCACTGGCTGCAATGTGGCCAATAGAGGAATACAGGTAGGGAGACCTCCCTCTTAAATGGAAGATGGTAGCCTGAACCAGAGTAGTAGCAGTGGGAATGGAGAACTGAGAGCTGATCATTTCAAGCATACTCAAGAACTAGAATGATCGGAGCTTGGGGAATGACTGGATGTGGGAATGAGAGTGAAGAGTCAGGGAAGATGCCCAGGTTTGGGGCCCGAGGAGCAGGTTTGGGAGTCTGAGGTGAGTTGTTCAGTCTGGGACATAATGAGTTTGAGATAGCTGTGGGACACTAAGTAGAAATATTAAGGGGGTAACTGAATGTCTGTAACTGAAGCTTGAGTGATCTGGACTGATGATGGATTCTGGAGCCCTCTGAAAATAGATGGTAATTGAAGCCATGCACGTGGATGAGACAAAGACTCAGAGAGTGTGCAGAGCATGAGGGCCCAGGACAGAACCCTAAGAAAATGTAAAGAGAAGGCACCAAATGACATTGGCCAGATGTAGGAGTACGTAGCAGCCAAGAAAGGGTACTTCAAGAGCGAGTAGTCAACAGGGAGTAGTGCCACAGAGAAGGCATGTAAAACAGAAATGAGCGTGTTAGTGACCTAGGTGCTAGCAGTTTCAGTGCAGAAGAGGAAAGAGATAATATGTGTAGAAAACAATTCGATTTCACTGTGAAGGAGTAACTGGTATTGGAGGAGCACATGACGTTGTGTGTTTTTTCTTTTTTAAACTGGAATGAGAATTAACCACATTTGAATATTCATAGGAATAAGCCAAGAGAGGAGACGTTACAACAGAGGGAGGAGGTGGGGTTCTGAGCACAGGTGGAGACTGACCTGTCTACAAGAAGCCTTACTCAGACACCCCTTCCTTCACAAGAGAAGGAAAAGTTTAGGTGCACATGTACCTGTGTGTATAGGTTTGATGCGAAGAGCTGGAGTTCTTTCATTAGCTGAAGGAGAGGAGGTGTTGAAGATGTGAGGAGAGTGGAACAGATTTAAATACTCTGGAGAATGTCAAAGAGCTAACTGTTGAAACTCACTCTGCAACACTGATGGTCTGGCTGAACTTGGAGACCATGAAATCATCATGACCCCAGTCTTGTACAGTTATATCATTTTTAAATGCCTGGACCCAGCAGCCAGGAAGTTGAAGATAAGGCAGACAACTGGTTTCATCCAGGTGGGTATGAGAGGGTTGAGGGTTACTGAAATGGTTAATGGTGATCAAAGATCAAAAGTGGAGAAGCAAAAAACCCAAAAGGTTGAAGGTGGAGTCTACTAGAGTAGGGAAGGAAGAGGGTTGACAGAAAGGACGGAGAGGTCAAGGGAATGGCAGTCTTGAGGTGCAAGGACACATGTATGGGAGCGTGTGTGAGAGCTGAAGAGGCATCGAAGGTTGTGGTCAGAGAGTGTTATGTCTGAACTTACCATTTCAGAGGTAGTGCGAGTCCATATGACAAGGTACATGGTGTAGTCATGAGCAGGAGTGATTGACATGAAATGGTGAAGGTTACTGGAGGTTAGGAAGAAAATGGAAAGCTAGGTTTGGCTGGGTTGTCCACCCGCTTGGATACTGAGGCCACTCAGTGTGAAGGCTTTGGTAGAAGTGAACCAGGTGTTAAACCAAAGCCATATTTTCTTTGTTTGAAATCAGTTAAGAATTGGGGCACAAAAGCTGCATCAGCATTATATAGAATTAGTTTGGGGTGAAGTCATGACAGCCTCAGTTAAAGCTTTGACAGTTTAGATGGAAATAAAGGGGCCACTTGCAATCGTGGATTATTATGTTATCTGGCAGTTGACTAGATGAGCGAAGGCAGAGAGAGGGAAGAGGTGCCCTGCAAGGACCATTCAGGCTTTCCCAAAGGTCACTCAGGAGTGGGGGGTGGAGAAGGGGGAAGGGAAAAGCGATCAGCTCCATTTGCCACCCAAACTGTACATCTGTTGTTGCTGCTGCCCCGAATCTTTGCCTCTGGAAAGGAAAGAGTTGGAAAAAATACTGCCCAATGGTAAAAAAAAAAAAAGGGCCTATGATCCAAATGGCAGAAAACCCATTATAAATATTTATACAGGTTCCTATTTTCTTTTACATTTCTTTCAGGTTTTAGTAAAGTTCAATTTAGAAACTCTATCTTAGCCTTTGCCAATGGAGAAGATGGAGTTTTTTAAGTGTGCAAACTCGGCAAAAGACTAAATGAGCCATGTAGTTCTTGGGGCTGGGATTACTATAGCACCGACCTCTCTTATGAATGATGCACTAATTCAAGGGACAATTTTCAGGTTTTGAATCTGGATAACTAGAACAGGGAAGCAAAAAGGAGGAGACTGAAGGAGACAGGACTTGAAAGGGAACAATTTTTTGTCTAAAACATATTGCATTTAACATACTGCATTTGAAGACCTGGCTCTCTCTAATGCCCTATAAAGTTGTCTGTTTCCCAATAATTTTTTTTCTTGCAAAGTACTGCTTATGTGGGCCTTAAAGAAGCAACACTTTGGGGGCTTCCCCGGTCCGGGAAGATCCCACATGCCGCAGAGCGGCTGGGCCCGTGAGCCATGGCCGCTGAGCCTGCGCGTCCGGAGCCTGTGCTCCGCCAACGGGAGAGGCCACAACAGTGAGAGGCCTGCGTACCACAAAAAAAAAAAAAAAAGAACGAACACTTTGATAATGCAAACAAATAATCACAATTTGTTGGGTAGATACTGGAGTAATCACTCTTTTAAAAAATAGAAATGGCTTATATTCTACAGTAAACACAGATTAGCCAAGTATCTTTTTGGGTCTCACTATAAGGTTTGAGAACGGTGGCATTTTGGGATCCAGCAAAATAATATTTTCCCGCTTTGTAGCTTGGGAGATCGATCTGGGTTTAAATTCTGCTTACAACCACTTGACCTTTTAAAACATGAATTTCTTGGCCTGTGAAATGGATATTATCATAGTACTTCCCTCATACTGATGTTGTGAGAAGCAAATGAGAACGTGTGTAAAGTACTCAGTGCAGAGCCTGGTACCCAGGAGTCACTCAGGTAGCTCTATTAATAAACGATGGCGAGATGGTCCTTACACTATATCAGAGTAAATAACAAGCACAGTTTCCTTTCTCTCACCTACTGAGAGTAGAACAGGGGAGAAAAACCTGAGACTGAAAAAAACTGATGAAGCAGCAGACGACAACAGTTGTTGCTGCTATAGTTGCTTTAAGGCAACAGTAAGGCCTTCTTACTATGGGTTGCATTACTTCCATAAATTAAAAATAAGGTTCAACCTCAGTTAATTAGAAGCTTTGTTCCAAAATGGTGTCTTACACTCAACTTTTAGAAATGACAAAAAAATAAATAAAAGTACAATAGATGTTTATTTTTTTAAAATTCCAGGGGATGTCCCATATCAGTAAATGGTTCCATTTCTTGTCCCTTGTATGACTACCTTCAGTTACATGAGACCTCTGCCACCACCACACCTCACTACCTTCTTGAAAATATCAAATACTACTTTAGATGGAAAATTTTTTTAACCTAATTACCATTTAGAAATAATTCTTAAGTTGATACTTAAAAGAATTGATTTCTACACATCTTCCACAACTATTTGATATAGCTTAATGACACATATATTTTTAATGAGATAATCATTTTGAAGGGAAAAAGAATTTTATATAAAAATTTTGCTTTATAAAAGTGTATAAATGTCATTCTGCCAATATACTTCCTATCCCCTCCTTAGACAGCTGTACCTCTGACAGTGAGGTCATGAATGTTAAAACATATTTTATTTCTTGGATAGGACTGTGTAGGTGAAAGTATACTTTTCAGGAGTGATTCTGTTGGATATCTTTAAAGTTTCAAAGCAGCTGTTAGAGATGTTAGTATTTCATTCCAGTTCTTGCTGCGTAAGATTATCGCCACAGAGCTGAACTGTTGTCTGTTTACTCCGCCACCATCAGCACCACCACCATCATCTCAATCTTGGGAATTCTCAACCGCATCCCCCGGAGAGAGAGAGACGTACAGTGGTGCAGCTTAGTGATAAAGAAGCCAGTCTCGGAGTACACCTTTAGATCCTTTGTTTATATCACATTATTGTGAATTCGTACAAATTTCATTTATCGTTTAAAACTGTACTATGTAACATATTATACTATTATAAAATATCCTTTTCTGTAAATGCACTGAAGATTTTCTTTGGCATTTGTTAAGCCTATTTCTAGCAATACTGCAAATGCTAACCACCAGATAGTTAGAAACTCCAAAGATGAGGTCAGTTTTCTTCATTTTCTGAAATTAGTTATTTGAGTTAATAGGAATTCTGTAGGAATACTGACCCACCTCATCTTATGTAACCTTCAAAAGTTAAAACAGGAAAAAAAACAAACCAGCTATATAAAACAAGAATCTTTCGGTTATAAAACTGCTGAAAGATCATGAGTCAGCTAATCTATGAAATTATGCAAGATAAATAGCTGTTTTTTTTTAAACAATTAAACCGGTTCTTTTTCCCCCTAAGGTTATAAGAAAATGGAAAATCTCCCTTTAAATCATGCAGAGATTTAAGTCAACACTTATCTATCTTTTCTAAGAAATTAAAATGTCTCTTATCTTACAGTTATATTCTGTGGCCAGTTTTTTATGCCTTTGAGACTAGGCTGTATGGTACTATTTAGCCATTATGTATTATAATGCTGTATTATGTATAAAATATTATTTCTGGTATTTGTCCATCTTCTATGGAAGTGCCATTATTATTGCCAGGGGAGCTAAAAAAGAAAAAAACAGTCTTGCTAGCAGCAGGTGTTTCATGCACTACTTTCTTCAGTCCTTTTGTGCCATAGTGGGAATCTGGACCCTAAATGAGAACAAAAGGTTCATTAGTAATTTTCATTTAATAAGCAATTTAATGTGGTATTTTAATTATATTACCGATCTACTGTATTTCGTTATAGCTCTTGTATAAAAATTTATGCCAAGTCATTTAAGGAAAAATGTAGTTTTTGCTACAAGCTAATTAATGACTAAAAATAATGAATGTAGAGCTCAACTATTAGAGGACAGTGAAATGGTTTTAAGGAAACAATTGTTTTATTTTATCTTCTGTCAAACTTACAATCTCCTACTCAAACAAAAGGCTATTTCTTATGAAGAACTATTTCTTTCAGAGCAGAGTTCTGCTGAGAGGCACTGCTCTTCTCAAAGCAGTGGAATATTTTAGCTCCCACCTTCCCACCTTCTCTGCTTCCGACAAGGCTGTACTGTTAGTGACTCTCAGCTTCTATTGAAACACGCTCTCTATAACATGCAAGAGGAAACCGTGGGCCCCGCCAGCTCACCACCTGGAACATTCGGGAAGACTCTTACTTTGAGTGTTGCGCATGCTGTGTAGCACACGTTGGGTAGGATCTCTATGGGTTCTTTGAACATGACCCTGAATGTATTAGCAGTCCCATCACAACTAAATCCAGTATCATTTTGTCCCAGGGTTTGTTTTTTTTCATATTCAATGATCTGTAATTTTTAAAAGAAAAATTAAATTTAAGTTAAAACAAAGTTTCGTAGAAGAAAGTATGAAGCCCTTAGGCACAGCAAAATAGACTACTACATCTCTCTGCTGTAATTTTTCTCTACTGTCTCTAACCACTAAAGATGGCTTTAAACACGCTGTCAGAAAATGCATTCACTGCAGTAAGGATGGGGAGGATGTCAGATAACTGGGCTTTGGCTGCAGAAGAGAGGAGCTTCTAAAAAAGACACATGGCTTGGGAACTGGTGTTTAGGCTGTGTGGATTTTAGACACCTGAGGGAAACGAGCCTCTACTCCTTGCTAGCCTATGTCTTGTTGCTGGGAAATTCCTGTAGCATTTCCTATGTGGATATTTCAAAATATGAAAATTCCGTCTTTTCGATTTAGTTCCATAACCTGTGCCAGGCACTGAGGGACACCCTCAAGGAGCTTCTAGTCATTAGAGAAGACAAGTAAACAATGACAATTCAGTACAGCACCTGCAGTAGAGAGCTATGCATAAGATGAAGTGGAGGAGGAGAGGAAAAACTGATTTTGTCAGGAAGGGGGGAGGCTCCACAAAAGAGAGTTCTTAAAGCTCAACTCAGAGGTTACCAGGTTATAAGAGAAAAGTCTTCATGCAAGGGAACAGTATGTGTGGAGGCCAAGGCTCACAAAGCCATCTTTTTGCATACATCAGGTAAAAACGGTAATAGTAAAACAGGCTGAACCAGTACATGCAGAGAGAGATCAGGACAGTGGCCACCTCAGGCGGGATAGTGACCAGAAAAGATCACAAGGGGATGTCTGGGGTGCTGTAATACCCTGTTCCTTGATCAGGCTGCTGGTTACACAAGTGTGTTTGCAGTTTATGAAAAGGGAGCCATACGTACCACTTATGTCTACTTTTCTGTATGTACAGTTGGCCCCCTGTATACGCGGATGCAGAACCTGTGGATGTGGAGGACTGACTGTATTACGTCATTTTATATAAGGGGCTTTGAGCATCCATGGACTTTGGCATCCACAGGGGGTCCTAGAACCAATCCCCTGAAGATACTGAGGGACTACAGTATATCACAATTCAATTTAAAAAAAAGACATGATGGTGCCCTGGAAAAGTAGTAAGACAGGATTTCGTTGTGGTAGTGTAATCTAAACTAAACCACTTCTCCGAGCCTCAGTTTTATCTTTTAATCTTGGAAAAAAACTTGTTTGCCTTCTTCCTAAGGCTATTGTGAGACTCAAATTATAAAACTACAGCAACAACGACAGCAACAGACTATGTTCCAAACACTTTACATGCATCATCTCAACCGTTGCTCACAAAAACATAATGGAGGTACCACTACTGTCAAAGTAAACAAGGACACTGGGGCTCAGAGAGGTTACCTAATTTGCCCACAGACACACCCTTGAGATGGTAGAGATTCAAACCCAGGCAGGTCTATCTGGTAGTGTTATCTAGAGGGTGCATGGGACTAGCCACCGGGCGGAAGAAAATAAAGAGAAGTCCTACTTCTATTCATTTTATATTTTATCATTTTAATATACCTATAACCCCGATGCCCTCCCTCAGACTGTACACAAGGAATCTGGTGTCTCATGTAATATGGGAGGGGCACTGAAGGAAGACAGGGGTTCCACAATTGAAGAGAATGCCTGTGGGGCCCTCACTCCTTCCCAGGCCTGCAGATTACACAGCCTGCTTAAGGGGGCTTATGGATCCCATGGATAGGATCTTAACAGTATATGAAGTAAAACGGGGGCTTCCCTGGTGGCGCAGTGGTTGAGAGTCCACCTGCCGATGCAGGGGACACGGGTTCGTGCCCCAGCCCGGGAAGATCCCACATGCCGCGGAGCGGCTGGGCCCGTAAGCCATGGCCGCTGAGCCTGCGCGTCCGGAGCCTGTGCTCCGCAACGGGAGAGGCCACAGCAGTGAGAGGCCCGCGTACCGCAAAAAAAAAAAAAAAAAAAAAGTAAAACGGGGAGTGATCATGAAAATCTTTTATACCCCTAAGAGGTCTGCTGTGGCTTTTTTGCATTAAAAATTATAGAAAAAAAATTTCCTAACCTTTAAAATCTTTCAAATAAACAATCTCAGTGGCTTTGGTTTGTAAGAGCAACGAAATGACATGAATGATTTAATTTATAGCTGAATTTCACTATAAACGTTAGTGGATAGAATTTAAAAATGAGCATGATTTCATTAGCACAGCCAATAAAGCAATTCTTCCATTTGGAACAAGGTGTATTTGTGAGGTAGTAAAGTATCTTTTTTGGCTGTCATCAGACCAGACCTTTATTTTTGTCTGTGTAGGGCCCTCCTTGCTGCACACGGGCTTTCTCTAGTTGTGGCAAGCGGGGGCTACTCTTCGTTGCAGTACGCGGGCTGCTCATTGCGGTGGCTTGTCTTTGTTGCGGAACACGGGCTCTAAGCACAAGGGCTTCAGCAGTTGTGGCATGTAGGCTCAGTAGTTGTGGCGCACGGGCTTAGTTGCTCTGCGGCATGTGGGATCTTCCTGGACCAGGGCTCGAGCCCGTGTTCCCTGCACTGGCAGGCAGATTCTTAACCACTGCGCCACCAGGTAAGTCCCCGGACCAGACCAGATCTTTGAATTGTTGTGTATCTTGAAAGTCAATGATGCATTTTGATCACAAAGTTCACCAATGTTTTTACTATTAAAAATAGTATATTAATTAACATTTTAGAAAGGGTAGTTTTTTCAGCTGAAAGAAGTCTGAAACATTGTTTACTTCCTTTTTTCATTTCTATTTTTTGTGTTTTAATTTATGTATAATATAAAATAAGTATAGTATTGCATAGGTATATGTGTATAGTAAATAAAGTACAATGTAGATGTGTTTCAAAAATAATTTCACTAACTGGGATGTGCAATCAAAAGTGTGGAGAACACTGGTTGACTGGAAGGGAAGGAGAGAGGTGCTTCACTTTCTTCGAGATTAAGTAATCGTGTCATATCTGAAAGAACTGAGGTGGAGCAGACCTAAGAATGGGGCAGGGTATGGTCAGACAATCAGAAATCAGAGGTGTAACCAGTAGTTATAGGAAATTAGAAGTCTCAAGCCCTAGAGTTCAAAGTACCATGAAAAAAGCAGGTGGGTGTTTTGAGACAGTCAGTACACAGCAGGATGAACTAATAGAAGGGTTTCCTGGACAAAGGCGAGCTCCTTGTATGTTAATGCTTCTGTTAAGGACCCCAGGACCTCAATTTTCTGAAACTACACTTTTTAGATCAATTGTAAAGTGGAACCTCTAGGCTTAAAATACTAATAGGCTTTTATACTGAAATTTGGATTTTGCCGAAACAATATCTTATCGTAAAATGACACTTGTTATTTTTTCAGATGGTATACAGTGGGCAAAAAAAGTGTACCTGTATATTCACTTGATAATCCGTGGGACCATGAATAGATCCATATAAACCAAATCCGACTATAGAGATTCTTCTATTAACTGTGAACCTGAGAGAACGAGGCCAAATATAAAATAACATACATAATTCAGTAAGCATTCATACTCCAAAGGCTTATACATTTTTAAAGTGTTACTCAGAACACCTAATTTTGCTCATAATAAAGAAAACTATCAAAAATTAAACATCCTTGGAAATGTCATCTGCTTACCAAAAAACTCTTGCTAGAGTAACTTATTGGAAACTTAAGTAGAATCTGTTTTCATTTTTTTTTTTTTTTTTTGTGGTACGCGGGCCTCTCACTGTTGTGGCCTCTCTCGTTGCGGAGCATAGGCTCCAGACGCGCAGGCTCAGCAGCCATGGCTCACGGGCCCAGCCACTCTGCGGCGTGTGGGATCTTCCCAGACCGGGGCACGAACCCGTGTCCCCTGCATCGGCAGGCGGACTCGCAACCACTGCGCCACCAGGGAAGCCCTCTGTTTTCATTTTTGAGCCAAGCAATTTATTTAACCTAAATACCCACTTTTGTTGTGATGATAATTTTAGTCCAAATCTGTCTGCACATCTCCTTCATGAACAGAGATGTGTCAGCCATCAGACCTGATGTGCAGCGTCCCAAACTCTGACAATTCTTCAGCTCGATGAATACTTACTGGGCCTGGCACTGGGGAAATAATGGTCAACAAGATAGTCTCTGCCCCTACTGCACTTATGGCCTAAAGGAGGACACTGATAATAAATAAGTAAACAAAGGGATAAATCGTTAATTGTAAGTTGTGATAAGAATTGTGAAGGAAGCAGGCTGCTGTAACAGAATTGGTGGTGGAGGTCTGGGGACAGGACCTAAGTTACACAGGTGGATCAGAATGAGATTTCACACTAGAACAATTAGCAGATCCAGTTTAGTCACCATAGTTAAGAAACAGACCCACCTTACTCCATGTTATAAATGTATAAAAACTAGCATCAAGCACAAATGGCACTAAATGACTGTATAATAAGAGATAATCTATAATATAAAGCAGTTATCCTCAACATTTCATACTTTAAGAACTGAAGTAACAAGTTTTATTATTATTACTACCATACCATTGCCACTTTATGAGCACTTCCTGTGCCAGGCACCGAGCTTCAGTTCTTTACATGAATTATTTCCTTTAGTCATCATAACAGCTCTATAAACTAAGTAACACAGTATGATTTTTATCATCCTGTTTTTATAGCTGAAGAAACTGAGATTTAGAGAAATTAACTTGCCTGGATCAAAATGTGTAGCAGAGCTGGGACACAATCCCAGGTCTGCATGGATCAAAAGGTCACACTCAATCACTATGCTAAACTCCCAGTATGAGGATCACGTTAAAATTTTTAAAATATATTATTTATAATTTTTTATTATAAAAAAGCAATATATTCTCTGTTTAAAAAAAGTCAGAAAATGCAGCTAAGCAAACAAGAGGAAAAATTTAAAGCATCTCTAAATCTACCATCTAGAGATAACTTCATTTTCAATTTGGTGCACTTCCTTTTCAGACTTTTAGTTCTGTTTTTAAACAATACAAAAACAGACTTTTTTCTATGAACATATATGTATTATTTTAAAAACCATGTCAGAATATATATATTTTTGTAACTTCATGTAAAAAGGTAAAAAACTACTACTGATTCATTATATTTAAACAATTCCTACTTGTTAAATAATCTAGGTTATTTGCAGTTTTTGTTATTATACAACAATGCCATGATGAACAGTCATTTCACAGTGCCTTCATTATTTCCTAGAATAAATTCCTGGAAGTAGATTTTCTGGGGAAAATGAAAGGCATATTCTTAAGGCGTTAGATGAACTTTATCAAATTGCTTTCTGGGAAGATTATAAAACTTTACACCCAACAAGGAATGAAGATCATTTCTATCTCACTCTCAACAACCACAAGTATTCATTTCTTTTTGCTGTTGAGAAACTGATGATTGACAAATTCTATTTATATTTGATTACTGAGTTAACACATTTGCTCATATGCTTACTATCTACTGGATTTTCTCTTTAATGAAAAACCCACTCACATTCTTTTCCCATTTTTCTCTGCTGATGAGTGTCTTTTTCATGTGGGTTTGAAAGACCATGTTATATAGTTATTATATGCTTTGTCAGTAACATCCATTACAAAAACTTTCCTATTTGTCATTTATCTTTTAACTTTATGGTGGTTTTGGATGTAACATTTTGAATTATTTGTAGTCAAATTATGATCTATGCCAAGTTCAGAGAGGCCTATCTCATCCTCATAATAAATAAACATTCTGTTCCGGCACCTTCACGGTTTCCTTTTTTTAACGTTAAAATTTTAATTTATACAAATATTGGAAGATGGCATCAGTAAAGATCTAACTTTATTTTCCCAGTGGTTAATCCTTCCTCACATTCTAAATGTTCATTTATATTAGGTTGGTTTCTGAACTCTGTAGTATGTTCCGTACAACATTCTCTTACGGCTTTACAGTATTTTTCATATTTGATTAATACCACTCTTTTAAAAAAGAAACCTTTACTTTTGCAAATTAATTTTAGAATAATTTTGCCAACCCACTCCTCCCTACCAAAAACATGTGACTTCTACAAGGAACTGCCTAACTCAGAAAGGTTAGTTTGGAAAGACACTGTCTGATTCCAGTCGAAGTTTTCCAATTCTTTATAAAGATACCATACCGTACATTTCCTATAGGATTTACCCCTGCTACTTTATGTTATTTGTTACTATTGCAAGTGGGGTCTGTTTTTACTCACCATTTTAACTGAAAATTCAAACATTAATTTTATTTATTTATTTTTTTGCTGCATCGCATGGCCTGCGCAATCTTAGTTCCCTGACCAGGCATTGAACCCGGGAAACCACCCTGAAAGCGCCAAGTCCTAACCACTGGACCGCTAGGGAATGCCCTAAAATTTTTTTATTGTGGCAAAATATATAACAAAATGTACCATCTTAAGCATTTTAAAGTGCACCATTCAGTGACATTAAGTAATTCACACTGTTGTTAACCATCAACACCACCCATCTCTGTAAATGAATTTTAATGACACAGGAACATCACTGGGTTTTGCACATACGTTTTATAAGTTGCCACTACTATGCATTGGTTCTAATAGATTTTTACTGATCCTGAGGCTGTCTGGGTGGACTAGTTGTTCTCAAAAGAAGTTCTGTGCCCAGGGAGGCAGGCTCTATTTTCACAAAGGATATGATGCACCACTGACAGGGAGCCAGGGACACCAGATTTACTGCAATACTTCGGAAAGTCTCCCAAAACAAAGAATCTCAACCAACTTTCAAGTGTCCTGTCAGAATTCATGTAGATGAAAAACTTGTTTTTAACTATGAGACTTGAACTTAATCCCTTTTTATTAATAAACCAAGATTTTTACAGCAATTTTAACATTCACTGACTTTTACAAGAGGTGACTACTATACAAATCGAGGAAATATCATACAGTCATTTCTCATTATTTGTGGTAGTTATATTTTATAGTTGGCGCAAACACAGAATTAGCAAATACTAAACCATTGCTCTTAGGGGGAATGTACACACACACACACACACACACACACACACACACACACACACACACACACTCACACACACACTCACACACCACTCATGTGGATTATAATCTTAAATCCTAAGAACAACTCATTCTAGTATATCCCATTTTCTGTGTTTCACAAAAGAGAAATGGAATTAAGGAGTGTTAAGTGACTTGCCTGAGGCCACCCCACTAACAGATGCCAGAGATGGGATTCAAACTGTCCAATGGCCACAGAGCTGTAGTGTCCTGCACTGCACTGCCCCCTACCATCTCCATCTCTGTATGAGCGCTGAAATAAGAAGGTAGAGCATCCTCCTTGTTTGAGCTCACACAGGAGCATGCTCCCAGGCAACTAAAATCTTTTCTGTGAATGACTAAGAAAGCGCTGCTGGTATTGATTTGGGGGTTACAAATAAATTCTAGCGAGTAGATGAGTTCTCAAATACGGAAACTAGATAAACAGGATGGACCATAGTTTGCTTTAGTTGAAACTTTTAAAGAAAATGACAAAATTGGCAGCAGTGCTACTCATGGTATTTGGGACATGAGTATAATACACCTGTTCCCTGCACCTACAGCTGTCTCAGTGTGCTGGTGCATACAGGTACTATCTCTGATTGCTTGTTTGTCTTCTGGTGCTGCCCAAGTGTCTACATATTGAAGTACACATTTGATTTTACTATCAGTTACATTTACTGTCCTTTACATTACAACTAGGCCATTATATCATTTTAAAAAAATGAAACACATTATCTATGAATTTCATTTCAGGTTAATAAAGGGGGAATACAAAATATTTATTACAAAAAAAGGGAGAACTAGGTCTGATGGAGTGAAGAACTACTAACATAGACGTTATCTGAAAAAAATGAAAAACACCTCTTCCTCTCCAATATTTCTTTTTCTGTTTGTTTATATTGAAGTATAGTTTATTTACAACGTTGTATTAATTACGTATATTTCTTTATCTTTATACCTACATCAATCAGAGCTTTAAGAACACTACTGAAAAACAGCAAGGTTACCAGGCATCCCTATCTTGAGGTTTCACTAGCCCATCATGTTAAAGGAGTATTCTTCTAGACCTAGCCTATTAATGGTTTTATCTGGATCGAGGGTAAAATTTTATCAAAAGTCTTTGTGGTACGCAGGCCTCTCACTGTTGTGGCCTCTCCCGTTGCAGAGCATAGGCTCCAGATGCGCAGGCTCAGCAGCCATGGCTCACAGGCCCAGCCGCTCCGCGGCATGTGGGATCTTCCCGGACTGGGGCATGAACCCGTGTCCCCTGCATCAGCAGGCAGACTCTCAACCACTGCGCCACCAGGGAAGCCCCAAAAGTCTTTTTGACATCTATCAAAATAAATTTTTTTCCTTTGATCTGCTACCATGGTGAATTATAGTAATATATTTCCTAGTTTTGCGCCATTCTTTCAATCTCCAAACTCTTATCTGTCTTTTTTTTTTTGCACTCCTTTTGCACTGATGGACGTTATTAGGAATAGCCTTACAAAACTCAGTTGGATGGATGTTATTTTAAATGATGTTCATTGCACTGCTCAGTGTCCCCTTTCTAAGAAACCACAGGAGAAACTTCTCTAAAGTCTCTGTATCTGAAACAGCCACGCTTCTCCTGAGCAATATGTGTCCTTTTCATGTGATAAACTCTTCAATTTCTGTAACTTTATAGCTTTAGAACCAAACTTAAGATGTCAGAACATGGATCTTGCATATTTATCTCCACTGGATGTATTTTTCCGATCCTAATTTATCACTGTTTTTTAAAAATTGGACTATAGTTGATTTACATCTATTTGCTGTTATAGTATTATTCTTTTAAGGTACTGCTAGATTCAATACGCTATTTTATTTCTTTTCTATATAAGTGAGATTGACCTAGAAAATTTTTTGCCTTGTCAGATTCCTGTATAAGGATTATGCTTCTTTCAATAACTAACCAAAAAGTATTTTCTTCTTTTAATGTTCAACGAAACAACCTGTTCCCTGAATGTTTGATAAAACTCACCTGTCAAAACCACCTTGTGAAGGGACAGTTCTTTGATAACTTTTAATTTCTTCCATGGTAATTGGTCTATTCAGGCTTTCTTCTTCAGTCAATTTTGATAATTTATATTTGCCTATAAAATGATCCATTCCATCAAGATGTTCAATTTATTAGCACAGAGTAAACCCAGAATTAAAATAAAAATTTCCTCAGTATATTATTATATTCCATTATTTGTAGATGTAAGTATGTTTTATTACCTTTGCCCAAGGTTTGCTTATTTTATTGGTCTTTTTCAGGAACCAGCTTATATTTAACAATTCTACTATTTTTAATTCATTAATTTCTACATTTACCTATTTCCTTTCTCTTTTCATATGGTTCTTTTGCTATTCATTTTCTAGCTTCTTGGGTTAATGCTGAAATCATTTATTTCTACTCTAATTTATTTAATAAAAGTAGTTAATTATCGCTAATTCTTTGTGTGACACTTTGGCCTCATCCCCTAAGTTCTCACATATAGTATTCTCATTGTGAATTATTACTAAATAGTCTACAAATGCATTTTTATTTCCATTTTAACCCAATATTTGTAAGAGTCCTCTCCCTCTTGGAGTTCTAGTTTTAAACAAACTTCTTGTTAGTTTCTAGTTTTACACCAAAGTGCTATTAATATTAAATAAATGCAAATTCAAAAGGCATGTTTTATGAAAACAGGTAAATATTCTATTTTGACATTTAACCTAAGGAAACACGGTAGAGCAAATATGAATTCCAAAAGGATTATATGCATGCATCTTTTAAAATTAAAAAAAAATTTTCCCCAAGTTGTTACAAATGTATACTGAGATATTTTCCATGCAACATCTATGCAAATAAAAATCTCACACTAAACCAAGTAAGATTAAATGTATTAAATTATAGCCCTAAGGCTGTAAAAATAATGTTTGATCAATTAAGGTCTAGACTTCAGCTCACCAGCAGTGGCAATCCAAACGAAACTCAGAAAATAGAAGGCCCAAGTCAATCCTTTCTTACTCTACTTGTTTCCTAAGAGATTCCCTCACTCATAATTCAGTGGAGAGACCAGTAAGCCTGACTTCTTGACTGTTGTATCAAGTTAGAAATGTATTAAACAAAGTATAAAATAAAATGTGGTTAATTATCTCCCACAATATGAACATAAAAGCCAAATGCGAGCCGCTGCCCCGCCCCACCCCACCCCCAAATCTACAATATGCAGATACCTGATTCGATCACTCGTTCCACTGTAACCCCACCGGCTCTCTACTTGCTGGAATCTATTGATGCAGCATTCCTTTCCTCTGAGGCAGCATCTTGGTCGATCAATGTATTCAACTCGGGGCTTAGGATTGACAGTAAAATGAAGAAAGAGGTTTACCACTTCACGATCTGACAGAATTCCAGACTGAGCAGGACCTGTAGAAATAAAAACATAAACCTCAATAAAAGTAACTTCACTGCAATTCCTAACTTTGTAATTCTCCCCATAATAACGTGAATTCAAATGTGAAAGATGTAAAGTAACAATGAGGTAGAAAAATCTCAGTATATATAATTTTAGCATATATATATATATATATATATATATATATATTTATTTATTTATTTAATTAATTTATTTTTTTTGTGGTACGTGGGCCTCTCACTGTTGTGGCCTCTCCCGTTGAGGAGCACAGGCTCCGGACATGCAGGCTCAGCGGCCATGGCTCACGGGCCCAGCCGCTCCGCGGCATGTGGGATCTTCCCAGACCGGGGCACAAACCCGTGTCCCCTGCATTGGCAGGCAGACTCTCAACCACTGCGCCACCAGTGAAGCCCCTAATTTTAGCATATATTTAATTTTAAAGTTTTACTAAATTCATCGAGGTTAACCTAATATGTAAGTGTTAAAATCATTAATAAATCAAAGCTTAGATGAAACCCTGAAATCACAGAAAGATCCCTGGATTTTTCTATCCATTTGCCCTGAGTGTTCCGTTTCCCAGAAAGAGGAGAGTTGGAGAAGTGCTTACAGTGGCAGCCAGAGCTATCGTTACCTCTCCATTCCCCATCTGTCTGAGGCTGTAATCAAACAATGGAATATTTAGAGGTAGAAATAGATGGCACAGTGCTTTCATTGTGGGATTTTGAAATCAGCAGAGGTCAGGAGCTAAGACTGGAAGAGCTATGGAAGCAGCATATCACAAGCTATAGTTTTCTCATTCACTGTTTCTGGGAAGAGAAAATTCCAAACAGCTTAAATTTAACCAGGAATAAATGCTATTCCTCATAAAAGATGCCAGGAGATTCCTTCCAAGGCTGGTAAAAACAATCTAACTAAGAGACTGCAAAACACTAGAAATTTGGTTTAAGAAACTATAAATCAGATTTTAACGTAAAATGCCCTGATTTTTAATATAAAGTTTTAGAATATCACAAACAAAATATATCAACCTGCCAGACCTGGCCCCGTGGTTCATTTGCAATCTCTGGATAAGTAAAGATTGTAAAGAAGAAAAAATACAATTACAAACTTAAAACATGCATTTTAGAGAGAAAAAAAGAAGAGAATGTAACTGGAACTGCGTAAGATCAGAAGACAGATGGGGGTGAAAACTCATGTATCTTTCTCAGAATGACAAATAAGACAAAAGAATTAAAATGTTAAGGTGATTAAAATGGATGATAAAAAGCAGAGACCAACATACAGGTAACTAGTGTTCCTGAAGAACTAACAGTAAGAAATAGGATGATGCAATAATTCAAGACTACAGGTATACCTCGCTTTATTATGCTTCGCAGATACATTTTTTTTTACAAATTGAAGATTTGTGGCAACCCTGCATCAACAAGTCTGTTGCTGTCATTTTTCAACTGCATTTGCTCACTTTGTGTCTCTGTGTCACATTTTGGTAATTCTCTCAATAGTTTAAACTTTTTCATTATTACTATACTTGTTATGATGATCTGTGATCAGTGACCTCTGATGTCACTACTGTAATAGTTTTGAGCCCCATGAACCACACCCATAAGACAGCGAACAATTAAGTTATGCAGGTATCTGCATAAATGTTGTGTGTGTTCTGACTGCTCCACTGATCAGCCGTTCCCCATCTCTCTGTCTCCTCCTGAGACACAACAGTATTGAAACTAGGCCAATTAACAACCCTATAGTTGGGCTTACCTGCTGGCACAGTGGTTAAGAATCTGCCTGCCAACGCAGGGGACAGAGGTTTGAGCCCTGGTCCAGGAAGATCCCATATACCACATACCACGGAGCAACTAAGCCCTGCACCACAACTACTGAGCCTGCACTCTAGAGCCCGCAAGCTACAACTACTGAGCCCGCGCGCCTAGAGCCCGTGCTTCTCAACAAGAGAAGCCACCACAATGAGAAGCCCGTGCAGCACAATGAAGAGTAGCCCCTGCTCGCTGCAACTAGAGAAAGCCCGCGCACAGCAACGAAGACCCAATGCAGCCAAAAATAAAATAAATAAATTTACAAAAAAAAAAATGAAAACAACAGCCCTATAGTGGCCTCTTAAGTGTTCAAGTGAAAGAACAGTCAAACATCTCTCCCTTTAAATCAAAAGCAGAAATGGTTATGCTGAGTAAGAAGGCTTGTCAAAAGTTAGGTCTCTTGCACCAAAGAGTAGCCAAGTTGTGAATGCAAAGGAAGAGTTCCTGAAGGAAATTAAAAGTGCTACTCCAGTGAACACACAAATAATAAGAAAGCAAAACAGCCTTAATGCTGATATGGAGAAAGTCTGAGTGGTTTGGATAGAAGATCAAACCAGCCACAACATTCCCTTAAGACAAAGACTAATCCAGAGCAAGGCCCTAACTCTCTTCAATTCTATGAAGGCTGAAAGAGATGAGGAGGCTACAGAAGCAAAGTCTGAAGCTAGCAGAAGGGGGTCCAGGAGGTTTAAGGAAAGAGGCTGCCTCTGTGATGTAAAAGTGCAAGGTGAAGCAGCAAGTGCTGATGTAGAAGCTGCAGCAGGTTATCCAGAAGATCTGGCTAAGATAATTAATGAAGGTGGCTACACAAAACAACAGATAATTCAATGTAGACAAGTGTAGACAAATAGCCTTCTAGTAGAAGAAGATGCCATCTAGGACTCTGATAGTTAGAGAGAAGTCAATGCCTGGCTTTAAAGCTTCAAAGGACAGCCTGACACTCTTGTTAGGGGCTAATGTAGCTGGTGACTTTAAGTTGAAGCCAATGCTCATTCACCATTCTGAAAATCCTAGGGCCCTTTAGAATTATGCTAAATCTACTCTGTGTTATAAATGGAACAAAAAAGCCTGGATGACAGCACATTTGCTGACAACATGGTATACTGAATATTTTAAGCCCACTGTTGAGACCAACTGCTCAGAAAAAAAGATTCCTTTCAAAATATTGTTCCTTGACAATGTACCTGGTCATCCAAGAGCACTCATGAAGATGTACAGTTGTTTTCATGACTGCTAACAGAACATCCATTCCATAGCCCATGGATCAAAGAGTAATTTAGACTTTCAAGCCTTATTATTTAAGAAGAACATTTCGTAAGGCTATAGCTACCATAGACAGTAGTGATTCCTCTGATGCATCTGGGCAAAGTAAACTGAAAACCTGGAAAGGAGTCACCATTCTAGATGCCATTAAGAACATCCATGATTCATGGAAAGAGTTCAAAATATCAATATTAAAGACAGTTTGGAGGAAGTAAACTGTAACCTTCATGCTTGACTTTGAGGGGTTCAAAGACTTCAGTGGAGGAAGTAACTGCAGATGTGGTAGAAATAGCAAGAGAACTAAAATTAGAAGTGGAGCCTGAAGATATGACTGAATTGCTGCAACCTCATGATAAAACTTGAACAGATGAGGAGTTGCTTCTACAGATGAGCAAAGAAAGTGGTTTCTTGAGACAGAATCTCCTCCTGTTGAAGATGCTGTGAAGACTGTTGACATGACAACAAAGGATTTATAATATTACATAAACTTAACTGATAAAGCAGTGGCAGGGTGAAAGAGGACTAACTCCAATTTTGAAAGAAGTTTTACTGTGGGTAAAATGCTATCAAACAGCATTGCCTGCTACAGAGAAATGTTTCCTGAAAGAGTCAATCACTGTGGCGAACTTCATTATTATCTTATTTTAAGAAATTGCCAAAGGACTTCCCTGGTGGCGCAGTGGTTAAGAATCCGCCTACCAATGCAGGGGACATGGGTTTGAGCCCTGGTCCGGGAAGATCCCACATGCTGCGGAGCAAATAAGCCCATCCGCCACAACTACTGAAGCCCGCGTGCCGCAACTACTGAGCCCACGTGCCACAACTACTGAAGCCTGCACACCTAGAGCCCATGCTCTGCAACAAGAGAAGCCACCGCAATGAGAAGCCTGTGCACTGCAACAAAGAGTAGCCCCTGCTAGCCACAACTAGAGAAAGCCTGCGCACAGCAGTGAAGACCCAACGCAGCCAAAAATTTTTTAAAAATGAAAATAAAAAAAAAGAAAGAAGTTGCCACAGCCATATTAACCTTCAGCAACCACCACCCTGACCAGTCAGCAGCCGTCAACATCGAGGCAAGACCCTCCACCAGCAAAAAGATTAGGACTCGCTGAAGGCTCAGATGTTAGCTAGCATTCTTTAGCAATACAGTCTTTTTAAATTAAGGTATGTACTTTGTTTTTTTTAGACATAATGCTATTGCACTTAACAGACTATAATATAGTGTAAACATAACTTTTATATGCATTGGGAAACCAAAAAATTTGTATGGCTCACTTTATTGCGATATTCAATTTATTGTTGTGGTCTGGAACACACAATATTGCCAAGGTATGCCTGTATTATAAAATTTCCTTAGTTGAAAAAAGAAGTCTTCAGATCATGAAAAACGTTCTCAGATATCTACCGTATACCTATTTAAAGAAAGTAATCAAGAATAAACTCATCAAATGAGTGAATCAAAATAAAGAATTCAAGAAGGTGTATCATAAAAGAACTGGTGATAAACACTAAATCCAATACAACCTATAATTAAGTCTAATACAGTTGTGTCTTTGTAGTACATTATGTTGAGTGTATAATCAGTTACCATAAAGTGTGCTAGAAAGGTTGAAAGGATGGAACACCATGCTAACATTCTTATCTTAAATAGGGAAGGTCAATAAATATCATTTTATTATGAAATGAATTAAGAAAATTGGAGGGGAAAAAGTAAATGCAGAATTATTTCCTAATCTCTAGACAGAAAACACACACACACACACACACACACACACACACACACACTCAACAGCAAAATAGAGAACATAAAGGGAGCTCTCCCTAAAACAGTTTTGAAAAATATAATACAGAAATAATAAGCATAACAGAAAAGAACATACATAACAGCAAAAACAGAAACATTATTTCACTACATAAAAATATTAATAAGTCTGTAAGATGGAAGAGCCTACGTCAGAGAACAACTATACATGAAACAGTACATAAAATAGCTATTTCATGTTAACAGAGAACAATTGAGGCAGTCAGTGCTTGAGAAGGGAAATGTATTGAGATGAAGCCCTATATCTGTCACCACTTTTCCCCTTGGGATATTTGCTGATTTGCTTAACAGGGCATAAATGCCACATAGAAACTGGCAACCTAGAAATTGTGGTAGTCCTCAACTGACTGAAGAGACAAAAACTGTAATTCAAAGCTACCAAGGCAGCCAGACAACGATCTGGAAGAGAATACGTAATAGACAAACAAGACCAACATTTTGCGCATAATTTCTCCTTGAAGTATTTGTCAACTCCTGGGCTTCCCTGGTGGCGCAGTGGCTAAGAATCTGCCTGCTAATGCAGGGGACACAGGTTCGAGCCCTGGTCCAGGAAGATCCCACATGCCGTGGAGCAACTAAGCCCGTGTGCCACAACTACTGAGCACCTGTGCTGCAACTACTGAAGCCCATGTGCCTAGAGCCTGTGCTCCGCAACAAGAGAAGCCACCACAATGAGAAGCCCACGCACCGCGATGAAGAGTAGCCCCACTGGCTGCAATCAGAGAAAAGCCTGAGCACAGCAACAAAGACCCAACAAAGGCCCAACACGGCCAAAAATAAAATTTAAAAAAAGTATTTGTCAATTCCTAAGCTATGCACAAGCAAGAGAAAACTATGAGACCAAAAAACCAGGCAGAAAGACGCTGCTAAGAGACTAAAGAATTAAACAGAAATTTCTGTCTTAAAGCTAGGAGAAAAATTCCCAAATATTTGAAAATTAAGCTATATACTTAATAGCCCATGGGTCAAGAAAAAAATTACCATGAAAATTAGAAAATACTTTTTATTGAATGACAATGAAAATACAACATATCAAAACTCGTGGGGATGGGCTTCCCTGGTGGCGCAGTGGTTGAGAGTCCGCCTGCCGATGCAGGGGACATGGGTTCGTGCCCCGGTCCGGGAAGATCCCACATGCCGTGGAGCGGCTGGGCCCGTGAGCCATGGCCGCTGAGCCTGTGCGTCCGGAGCCTGTGCTCCGCAATGGGAGAGGCCACAACAGTGAGAGGCCCGTGTACCGCAAAAAAAAAAAAAACACCTTTCACAAAGAAAACACTAGATCCAGACAGCTTCACTGGTGAATTCCCCTAAGCATTTAAGGAAAAATAGCACTAATTTTACATAAACTCTTGAATACAGAAAAAAGATATATTCCTAACTTTTGTATGAGACCAGCATAACCTTGATAATCAAAATCTGACAATTTCATTACAAGAAAGGAAAAATTATAGCCTAATTTCTCTCATGAAGTAGTCCTAAAAATATTTTTTAAATCTGGCAAATTGGATCTAGTAATATATAAAAAGAATAATGCATGACAACCAAGTCTGGTTTATGTAAGGAATCCAAAGTTTTAACTTGGAAAATCAATCAATGCTATATTAAGCTATACTAAGAGAACAAAGGGGAAAACCATATCATTATCTCAAAAGAAGAGAAATATTTGGTAAAATTCATGATAAAACCCTTACAAGACTAGTAATAGAAGGAAACTGCCTTAATCCAATAAAGAGTATCTACAAAAAATTTACAGCAAGCATACTCTGTGGGGAAATACTGAAAGCTTTCTGACTAAGACTAGAATAATGCAAGGATGTTCACTATCCATACTTCTTAATATGCTCAAGGTCCTAGGTCATACAATAAGGCAAGAAAAAGAAATGTCTAAGGATTAGAATGGAAGAAATAGAATTATTATTGTTTGCAGATCACATGATTGTACATGTAGACTATGCACAATCATCTACAAATAATTATTAGAATTTATAAATTTAGCAAGATCACTAGATACAAGGTCAATACAGGAAAAGCCAACTGTATTTCTATATACTGGCAATCAATCAGTTAGGACATGGAAATTAAAAAAACTAATCATTGCAATAACATTTAAGAAGTAAAATACATAAGGAATAAACCTACCAAAAAATATGCAAGACCCCTACCAGAAAACTCAAAGTATTACTAAGAGAAATTTTTAAAAGACTTAAATCAATGTTCATTGATTGGAAGACTCAATATTATAAAAATGTCAATTATCTCCATACCAATCTATGGATTCAATGCAATTCCAATCAGAATCCCATGACTTTTTTTGGTGGAAACTGACAAGCTGATTAAAACGTTTAGGTATATGAAACTACCAACACAAAAGACCAAGAATAGCCAAGGTAATCCAGAAGAACAAAGCTGGAGGATTTTCACCACCAGATTTCAAGATTCAGTTTAAAACTACAGAAATGAAAACTCCACAGAATTGGTTCAAGGATGCACAAATATACAGTAGAGCAGACTAAACATTCCAGAAATAGATTCATTCATATACAGTCACCTGATTTACAACAAAGTTAGCACTGCTGTGTATGGGGGCAAGGATAGTTTTTAATACATAGTCACGTGGGGGAAAAAAATGAACCTTGACCTCTACCTCACACCATACACATGTGTGAAAAAAACACCACAAAAAAATAAAAACCCAACTGGATTACAGACCAAAAAGTTAAATGTAAAACAATAAAGTTCCTAGAAGAAAACCTAAGAGAATATCTTCATGACCCTGGGGCAGGCAAAATTTCTTAAGACATAAAAAGCCTTCACCTTAAAGGAAAAGACTGATAAGTTAATTCATTACAATTAAGACCTTCTATTTATCAAAAGACAGCATTAAGATAATGAAAAGACAATCCACAGACTGGGATATTAGCTATAAGTATATACATTTTATGTATCTATAATATATTCTGGATAAAGTCTTTTGTCAGATTATATACATATAATGGAGAGGATGTGAGGCAACTGGAATGAACTCTTAACTCTCTTAGTTTGGCAGCTGAGTGTGAACTATTACAACTACGCTGGGCAACTATTTGGTAGGATCTACCAATGCTGAACATATGTATACTCTATGACTTTGCAATTGCACTGCCACCTGCTCAACAGAAATGTTCACATATGTACACCAAGTGAGCAGTATAAGAATGTTCTTAAAGGCCCCAAACAAACAACCCCAATGTCCAACAACAGTAAAATGGATAAAGAAATCATGGCACATCCATTCAACAGATTATACAGCAATGAAAAAGAATGAGCTACTGCCACACACAACCACACAGATGAATCTAAGACATAATGTTAAGAGAAAGAAGCCACACACAAAAGAACACATGCTGAATGTATGACTTCCTTTATATTAAGTTTAGAAACAGACAAAACTCATTTACAGAAGCCAGAAAGCAGTCACCTTTGGAAGGGAGATTAAGGACTAGGAGGGGCATGATGGAGACTGGTGGGGTATGGTAATGTACTGTAAATTGATATGTGTGGTTAAACAGGTGCGTTCACTCTATTTGTTCACTTTATTATATACATGTTATATTTTAATTTAAAAAGTTTACAAAAAGAAAAAACAAACTGATTCTGATCAGCAAAAACAAAAACAACTTGTGAGAATACTGGAATATATATAATAAATCAAAAAGAAAAATTTGTATACCCCAAAAGAATAAAAGTCATGAACAAATACCCAGAGAAAACCATAATTCAAAAAGACACATGCACCCCAATGTTCACTGCAGCACTATTTACAATAGCCAGGTCATGGAAGCAACCTAAGTGCCCCTCGACAGATGAATGGATAAAGAAGATGTCGTGCAGGTGCATATATACAATGGAATATTACTCAGCCATAAAAAGGAATGAAATTGGGTCATTTGTTGAGACGTGGATGGATCTAGACTCTGCCATACAGAGTGAAGTAAGTCAGAAAGAGAAAAACAAATATCGTGTATTAACACATATATGTGGAACCCAGAAAAATGGTACAGATGAACTGGTTTGCAGGGCAGAAATAGAGACACAGATGTAGAGAACAAACGTATGGACACCAAGGGGGGGAAGTGGCGGGGGGTTGGGGTGGTGGTGTGGTGAATTGGGCGATTGGGATTGACATGTATACACTGATGTGTGTATAAAATGGATGATAAATAAGAACCTGCTGTATTAAAAAATAAATAAAATTAAATTTAAAAATTCAAAAAAAAAGGAAAAAGAAAAAATACAAATGGCCAATAAACATAAGGAAATATAATTTTAAACCATTATGAGATTTTTTTTTTTCTTTTAAATCAATCTGGCCATGACTTAAAAGCAGATGATACTCAGTGTTGATATGGGAAACAAGAACTGGTCATAGAACTAAGAAGCATCAACCCTAAGAGTCAGAAAGATCTGTCATTGTAACTTTAGGTAAGGCACTTAACCTCTCTCAGGTTCAGTTCTTAAACCTATAAAATACCACATAATTTTTATATATTTATAATATACAAAATATTTTAAAAGATATAAAATACATATAATTTTAAAATACATAAATATATAACCTACAATATTATCTTGAAGGGCTATTAGGAGAATTGAATGAAATTATACACACAAATGCACATACATAAACAGCTTCTTTTCCTCTCTCGCACAGGGAGACTGACTGCCCATTAAAATAGTTTCAAGTAGATTTTGGACAAGTTACAGCCTTACCGGCTGCAAACTCCTCAATGGTCATCAGCGGGAACCGGATCAAGGACAGTGCTTTCCCTAGAACTTTCTGTTTGTTTCCAAAAGTCACAGGCAATTGTTGTCTTTGACATTCCGCTTCTGCCCACCGTACAACAGCTCCAAAAAGTCGACTTTCTCTAATACTAAGAGTGTCTCTTTCTAGAACTGCACAGAGTGTGTCTACAGGTAAAATACAAAAATATATCACATTAGTAATATTTTGCTCTTTAACAAAATACTGACAAACATGCTTATATAAAATTTTCAAATCTCAATAAAAATAGGATACTTAAAACTATAGAGTCTACACTTAAAAATATTAAAGAATTAAAGGAATTAAACAGCAAAGTTTTCTTTAAAAAATTACTATAAGGTTAACATTCAACTTATTACTTACCATACATGGAAGCTTAGATACAGTATCTCCTTATATATTCATGCCATTCAGCAAGCAAACTCAAATATTCAGAACAAGAATAATAAGTCAGAGAAAAAGGCTCCCAATCAGTAATGAACAAATTCATAAAGTCTACAGATTACAATTCATTCATTCATTCAGCAAATATTTCTTATTAACCACTCACAATGTGCCAGGCACTATTCTAGACACTGAGGATATATCATTAAACAAAAAGTTAAAAATTCCTTGCCTTCACAGAGCTTACATTCTAATGGGGGAAACAGATTCAATAGACATAAGTAAATTATACTGTGTTACATAATAAATATAGGAAAAGATAGCAGGGTAAGGGGAATCAGAAATGCAGCTTAAAATAGGATAGTTTGGATAGGCCTCACTTGAGTTAAGACCTGAAGGAGGTCGAGGGGGGTGGGGTCAGTAGGCCAAACACACCTCGAGAGAAAGAGCGCCCCAGGACTGGCCAGTGCGAAGGCTCTCTTATGAGAGTGTGCCTGGCATATCTGAGGAACAGCCAGGAGGTCAGTGTGGCTGGAGGAGAGTGAGCAAGAGGGAAAATTAGTAGGTGACGAGGCCAGAAACATGGTGGGAAGCGGGGTGCAATCATGTAGCACCCTGTAGATCATTTGGCTTTTACTCTGAGTGAAAAAGGGAACCCCTGGAGGGTTTTGAGCTGTGACATTTTATGTTCTAAAACAACCACCCTGGCAGCCGTGATGAGAAGAGACAGTAACGGAGGCAAGAGTGGAAACAAGATCAATTAGGAGGCTCTTGCGCTGATCCAGGTCAGAGGTGATGGTGGCCTGGACCAGGCGGAAGTGGTGAAAAATGATCAGATTCAGGGTATACTCTGAAAGGAGACTGGAGATTTCCTAACAGATTGGATATAGGGGGTGATAGAGAGCATGAGTAAAGGATAATTCCCAGGTGTATAGTCTAAGCAATGGAGGGATGACAGTGCATCAACTGAGATGAGAAAGACTACTATGTGGAAGCAGGGTGGGGGGTGGTCAGAGGGGAGATCTGAAGCTTAATTTTGGACATATTAAGTTTGAAAGCCCTATCTGACATCCAAGTATAAATATCATGACCGTAACTCAGGCCCTCACTCAGAATCCTTTCCCCTCTTATCATAGGCAAAATTAAAATAGGCTGAGTTATTTTTAAACTACAGTAGACCAGAAATCAATGAAAACATTAAAATATAATTAAATTGCCCAGAAACACACACCTAAGAAAAATTTATTAAAAACAAAATTCTACTATGCAATGGTCTACACATTCATACCAGAACCAAATATTAGTTTAATAACAAACATAGGTATCATTACAGCAAAGATATCACAGTCCCTGGAACACAGAAGGGGCCCAACAATATGTTAAAAATGAAGAGGTTAAACATAATTTTTTTAAAAATCAAGCTTTTTCCTTCTCTTATAGCTGAGCAGATGAGTATAAACTAAGGTCCCAGGAAACCTTTTCAAAGATAAATGAATGTAAGTCAACATACCTCAATACTTGTAGGATTAGGAATATACTATGATCATAATATTTAATCATTCAATAGAAAAACAGACAACTTTGAACCTCCATTTCTCTACCTTGTATGCTAAAAACTTAAGTAAAGGTAAACATAGAAACTTAAAGGCTAAAAAACAAGCACATTATACTGCCCCTGGCATAATGTAAATTAATTCTGTTCTATCAATGTGACATATTATCTTTTTCCTTTGGCAAAAACCTACAAGAAACAGTATCTCTCTACTTGGAAAAAGGTAAGCATATCCCTCTGGAGCACATATTCAAATGCCAGAGGAGAAAAAGCATCCCTAGAATCTAAAATAGCTATTTAAAAAAAGCTCCTGAAGCCAGGTCTTTCTTTCAGATCCTAGAATTCTCTTTCATTCCCAATTTTTAACAAGTACATTTGTGACAAACTAGACTATGAGGTGAAAACACATAGGTCCTCTATAGATAGATGTGTTATAATAAAAAATGACAGCTGAGAGCCTAATGAAGATCATAAAAACACACAGGATTATATTTATAAACATCATACAATACTGGGTTTTAATACAAACCACTGCAAATCAAATCAAATCAACAAATATTTATAGGGTTTTCATCCTGTGCAAGGTACCTACTTCAAGGTTCCCAAGGAGATACATTCGGTAGATTACTTTCTGCCCGTGGACGCCGCTGAGTAAGCATCGTTGATGTCTCCCCCACCTCCACTGCTGTCATGTCTAAGTCAGAGTCACCCAAAGAGCCCGAACAGCTGCGGAAGCTCTTCTTCGGAGGTTTGAGCTTTGAAACAACCGATGAGAGCCTGAGGAGCCATTGTGAGCAGCGGGGAGCGCTCACAGACTGTGTGGTAATGAGGGATCCAAGAACCAAGCGCTCCAGGGGCTTTGGGTTCGTCACATATGCCACTGTGGAGGAGGTGGATGCGGCCATGAATGCAAGGCCACACAAGGTGGATGGAAGAGTTGTGGAACCAAAAAGGGCCATCTCAAGAGAAGATTCTCAAAGACCTGGTGCCCACTTAACCAGGTGAAAAAGACTTTTGTTGGCGGCATTAAAGAAGACACTGAAGAACATCATCTAAGAGATTACTTTGAACAGTATGGGAAAATTGAAGTGACTGAAATCATGACTGATCAAGGGAGTGGCAAAAAGAGAGTCTTTGCTTTCGTAACCTTTGATGACCATGACTCCGTAGACAAGACTGTCATTCAGAAATAAAAAATGTGAATGGCCAAAACTGTGAAGTAAGGAAAGCCCTATCTAAGCAAGAGATGGCTAGTGCCTCACCCAGCCAAAGAAGTCGAAGTGGTTCTGGAAACTTTGGTGGTGGTTGTGGAGGGGGTTTTGGTGGGAATGACAGCTTTGGTCGTGGAGGAAACTTCAGTGGTCGAGCTGGCTTTGGTGGCAGCCGTGGTGGTGGTGGCTATGGTGGCAGTGGGGATGGCTATAATGGATTTGGTAATGATGAAAGCAATTCTGGAGGTGGTGGAAGCTACAATGATTTTGGCAGTTACAACAATCAATCTTCAAATTTTGGACCCATGAAAGGAGGAAACTTTGGAGGCAGAAGTTCTGGCCCCTGTGGTGGTGGAGGCCAATACTTTGCCAAGCCCCGAAACCAAGGTGGCTGTGGTGGTTCCAGCAGCAGCAGGAGCTATGGCAGTGGCAGAAGGTTTTGATTACTGCCAGGAAACAAAGCTTAGCAGGAGAGGAGAGCCAGAGAAGTGACAGGGAAGCTACAGGTTACAAGAGATATGTGAATTCAGCCAAAGCACAGTGGTGGTAGGGCCTAGCTGCTACAAAGAAGACATGTTTTAGACAATACTCATGTGTATGGGCAAAAAAACTCGAGGACTGTATTTGTGACTAATTGTATAACAGCTTATTTTAGTTTCTGTTCTATGGAAAGTGTAAAGCATTCCAACAAAGGGTTTTAATGTAGATTTTTTTTTCTTCCACCCATGCTGTTGATGGCTAAATGTAATAGTCTGATCATGACACTGAATAAATGTGTCTTTTTTTTAAATATGCTGTGTAAAGTTAGGCTACTCTGAAGCCATTTTGGTAAACTACCCCAACAGTGTGAAGTTAGTATTCCTTCAGGGTGATGCCAGGTTCCATTCAAAATTTATTTACAACCTGCTCTGGTGGAGAAGCTATTGTCTTCCGAAACCTTGGTGTAGATGAACTGACAGTTATTGCGTTGTGACCTGGAGTTCACCGCGAAAAGGGTCACCCAAGCAAAGTCATGGAGTTTTCTGATTATTAATATATGATTGTTGGCACATCCTATGCAATATATCTAAATTGGATTATGGTACCAGATATAGATGGGAATGAAGCTTGTGTATCATCCATTATCATGTGTAATAAATAAATAATTTAATACCCTCAAAAAAAAAAAAAAAAAAAGATTCCCAGGATCCAATGGCATGCCTAATGGAGGAGCTATTTACAAAACAACTTCTCGGAGTGAGTCACCCAGATGCAGGCAGTATTATTTCAAATGACAGTAGACTGAAGTGGAGCACTTGATAGCTCCTTAAAGGGAAGGACACTAGGATTAAGCAATGTTTCATTACCAACGTGGGCAGTGCTTAGGGCTCTCAAACATCCAGTAACTCAACAAAAATTCAATAGCACACAACGTGCAGGTGCTGGGGGGGAACCAAATCTAGTCGCTGCCCTTCAGGATAATGCAAGAAGAGCACAAATCCTTCCCAAGGTAATGTGCAGCAGACAGGCAAACTAAGAAAGGGATGTTATTGAAACAGGAATATATTAAATTTCATGGAAGAGGGGAGGGCAGCAGTTCTTAAGAAAGTTATAATTTGAGCCAAGACATTAAGACTGAGTGAGAACTAGCCAAGGTGGGAAGGAAAGGCAACATTCTAGACATAGCCAGTCAGCCCAGTTGGTCAACAACTATTAACTGAACACATACTATGTTCTACTACTTTCAGTGCTGGAGATACAGTGGTAAACAAGACAAAGTCTCTGCCTTTAAGGAGTGTACAATCTAGGAGGAGGAGGTAGACAATCAATATATACATATTCAGACAAAGACCAAGATAAGATTTTCAGAGAGTGATACATATTATGAGAAAAATAAATCAGAGTAACAGAACAGGGATTGTTTAGGGGAATATGGTACTTTACGTAGGCGTGAGATGGCCCGTCTCAGGTCTTGTTTAACCTGAGATCTGAATGATTAAAAGGAGGTAGCCACACAAAGATTTCATGGGGAAATCCTTTTCATGGGGAAAAGGATTCCAATCAGAAGGAACAGAAAATACAAAGGCTCAAAAACACTGAAATAACTGTGGCCAGTGCATATGGAACATAGTGAATGAGAAGCAGAATGGTAGGAGACAAGGTCAGATACAGAAGGAGGCAGGTAGTTACTGCCAGCTCTTCACAAAAATTCTGTTTTCTCTTCTTCCTGGGATGTGAGTAGTCTGCATCTCCTAGCCTCCCCTTAAGTTAGGTGGCATCTGGTGACTGAATTCTGTCCAATGAAATAAGAGGCAAAATGAGGGTGCCATTTCAAGGTCAAAGCTTTTAAGATGTGGGTATTTTCCTTGCCCAAGCGTTTTCCCATTTGCTAGCAAGATACAAATAATAAGCAGGCTGTAGGAAATGGCAGAGCCACAAGATGGAAGAGAGCCACTCACTGGCCGGGAACACTTCCTTGGACTGCGTGAGTGTAAAAAAAATTTCTACTGTGTTGGAGCAGTGTGCATTTTGGGGGGTTATTTGTGCAAATGTGTTGAGCTTGCATTTTGGGGTCTATTTGTTACCACAGCCAAGCCTAGCCTACCCTGACTAATATAAGGCTTGATCACATAGGATCTTGTAAGTTTTGTAAGCAGTTAGAATTTTATTCTAACTGCAGTGGGAAGACACTGGAAGCAAGGATGTGATACAATCTGCTGCTGTGTAGAGAATGGACAGTATGAAAGCAAGGGTGAGTGGAAGCAGGGAGACAATAGGAGACCACAGAGGTTATCCAGGTGAGAGAACAGTGGCTTCGACTAGGTGGGAGCAATGGATATGGTAAGAAATGGTCAGATTCAGGATACCTTTGTGGTTTTTTTTTGGCTGTGCTGCGCTGCTTGCAGGATCTTAGTTCCCCGACCAGGAATTGAACCTGGGCCCCGGCAGTGAAAGCACCGAGTCCTAACTGGACTGCCACGGAATTCCCCCAGGATACATTTGGAGTGGGGAGCAGAGAGCATGTGCTGATAAACTGCATGTGGGGTATGAAAGAAAGAGAGTAATCAAGAATAACTTCTAGGTTTTTAGTTGTGCATGGTGGTGCCATTAGGGAAGAATGAGGAGAAAACTGGAAAGGAACAAAAAGATTTAACAGGGAGTTGGGGGAAATCAATGGCTCTCTTTTAGCTGTGTTGTTGGAAATGCCTATAAAATCTCCAAATGAAGATGTCAAGTAAATAGTTGGGTATATAAATTTGGAGCCCAGAAAAAGGTAAGATTAAAGATAGATATTATGGGTTCATGATGGTGATATTTTAAGTCATAAGCCTGGATCAGCTCTCTCTGCTCTCCTACACGACAAAATTCAAACTCCTCAGCCTGTCACTGCACTGTCCTCCACAAGCTGGCTTTCACCTGCCTTGTACCGCCCTTCCTCTACACACACTTCTTCGTGCAGTTCCACTTGCCTCTAATGCCCTCCCCTCTTCATTAACCAAATGTTATCCATTCTCTAAGGCCCATGTCAGAACCTTCTGGGTCAAGATTTTCCTAACACTCCTATGTGAGGTGCTCTCTTCATGTTCTGGATTTGCATAGTAATTATTTTCTATGTATCTAGTTCAGAAAAGGCGTAAGTCACATTTTGCCATATGTCATCTCTTCTATTTAATGTCTTAAATCTTAATTTTCACATATTTGTTCCCTGATTCTCCAATTAGATGATAGTTTCCTTAAGAAAATGCACATCTTACCCTTCTTTGTATTTCTTATAGGACTCTAGTATAATGCCATGCATATGGTGAGCATTCAATGAATATTTGTTTGATTTGACATCTTTTAAAAGGCAATGAGGTAGTTAAGACTTTTAGGAATATTTCAGCAAAATAAAGAAAGCAAAACTCTTAAAGAGGTAGACTTAAATCACTTGGAAAACCCACTAATTTAAAAACAGCTTGTCTGCCCATAAGGCTGACTAGTAAGGCATTACTGTACTTAAAAGGTAACATTTTAATTCACAGTGAACTTACCTATATCAATATCAGTAAACCCTTCTGCACTTATTGCATCCATCGTGCTTTTGTCTATTGTGTCTAGACAAAGACTAGCAAGCTGAGGTTCATCAAATAATCGAGCCTAAACATATAAAAAGCTAGTTATTTTCATAGTTATTTTACCTTCAGGCTGTACATATTCAAAGCTAATACTGTAAACAATTATAATTGCTAATTACATAAAAACACATACTTAAAATACAATTATAATGTCTTATATGTGCTTAAAACTTTTCATTCCACAATCAGAAATAAAAGCTAAAAGCAAAAATGCCCTGCTGAGATAACAATTAATTCATATTACCACTAACAACCCTGTTATTTTTATTTTCATATGCCTATATATGCATTGCCTTGTTTCTTATACATCACTTATGTTACCCTTAATGAAACACTCTAGGTTACATAAGGCAGACATTATCCCATTATCCAGATGAGGAAACAGAGGCTCAGAGAGGTATACTGACTTGCCCAGTAACATCTAGCTAGTTATGCTCCAAAGCCAGTACTTAAGTCCAAGTCTTAAGATCTTTTCACTAAATGGTAATATCAATTGTCAAGCATACCAGTACCAACAGATCAGTTTTTTTTTCCATTTCCTATTTTGACTGGGGGAAGAGAATAAAGTACAAGAATTTTACAGCATGAAAGTTCTGGGAACCTAAGCAAAAACTAGGCCTGACAACAGAGGAGCAAATAAGTAAATTCACGTGATGGAATATTACACAATAATGAGAATGAACGATCTACAACTACACACAACAATATGAAGGAATCCCACAAACTTAATGGTAAGCAAAAGAAAGTACTGTATATATTGAACAAAAGAGTATACAGCTGACTCTTTTTTTTTTTGTGGTACGCGGGCCTCTCACTGTTGTGGCCTCTCCCGTTGTGGAGCACAGGCTATGGACGTGCAGGCTCAGCGGCCATGGCTCACGGGCCCAGCCGCTCTGCGGCATGTGGGCTCTTCCCGGACTGGGGCACAAACCCGTGTCCCCTGCATCGGCAGGCGGACTCTCAATCACTGCGCCACCAGGGAAGCCCTACAGCTGACTCTTGAACAACTTGGGGGTTAGGGGCACTGACCCTCTGTGCAGTCAAAATCCACATATAACTTATAGTTGGCCCTTTGTATACGAGGTTCCTCTGTATCCTTGGATTCAATCAGCCACTAATCATGTAGTGCTATAGTATTTACTACTGAAAAAATTACACATATAAGTGAACCCACAAAGTTCAAACCCGTGTTGTTCAAGGATCAACTGTATACTGTATGATTTTAGCAAAGCTAATCTAGGTTTTAAGAAGTCAGAAGTCAAACTTACAATATGTGCTTTATTAGGATGCATATTATAATTCAAAAACAAGTTTAAAAATGGGGGCGTTCAAACTCAATTGAAATTTTTAAAAAACTGTAACACTGAAAAAGGAGAAATGAAATTCTTAAAAAACCATAACACTGAAAAAGGAGATACGATGATAGGTGTGCCAATGACCAATTTTCCTTCTGGCCTAGACTCACCTCTGTTTACATTTAATAGCATGGACAAAACAGAAGTCCACTGTCTGTATTTCAGTTTTTTCAATTGGCCCAATAATGCTTTTTATAACACTGTTCCTTCTAGCATGGGATCCAGTCTAGGATCATAGTTTTTGTATTTTTAAAATATGAAAAATAGTACATTTTAAAAATTCTAACTTCAGCAGATATTTTAACTGGCCAACTCAGTTTTTATAGGTGAGTTAGTGTTCATGCAAAAATTGATATTTACTCTAGGAAAAACAATTTTTGGTAAAAATTATTTAATTCAGAGTAGCAATATTTCAGTCACTCAGATACAGTATCAAGTTTCCTTTAGAATCTACTGCTGCTACTTAAGAGTAAAATAAATTTTCTCTAAATTTAGTTTGAGTCTGGCATTACCTGATAAAATAGCACTATTTTTAATGATTGTATCACTTCACAGAGAGTGTTTTTCCCTCTGTAATCTATGCTGGTACAGTATACTGGCTCTTTGTTTTAGAGGGAAGCTAGCATAGGTCCTCTCAAGTAAATGAACATGCTCAGTTCAAATGACTCACTTGGCAGGAACAAGACGTTCACATGACAATTTGTGGGCTAATTCACATGACCCCACCATGAAAACTTTGGAGTAATGTTGAGTTCTATGACCAATGAGACACTAAAAAATTTCTTTTTCTCAGTGACATCTGTTAACCCTTGCTACTCAAAGTGTAGTCCAGAAGCACCAGCATCATCTGAAAGTCTGTTAGAAATGCAGACTCTCAGGCCCCACCTTGGCCTCCTGAACTAGAAAGTGGTTTTTTTTTTGTTTGTTTTTGTTGGTTTTTTTTTGCGGTATGCGGGCCTCTCACTGCTGTGGCCTCTCCTGTTGCAGAGCACAGGCTCCGGAAGCACAGGCTCAGCAGCCATGGCTCATGGGCCCAGCCGCTCCACGGCATGTGGGATCTTCCCGGACCGGGGCACGAACCCATGTCCCCTGCATCGGCAGGCGGACTCTCAACCACTGCGCCACCAGGGAAGCCCTAGAAAGCGTATTTTAATCGTCAAAGTTTAATTTACTGGTTTCTAAATTTTTTTTTTCTTTTGGCCATACCGTGCAGCATACGGGATCTTAGTTCCCCGATCAGGTATGAACCCGTGCCTCCTGGAGTGGAAGTGCAGAATCTTAACCATTGGACCGCCAGGGAAGTCCTATTGGTTTCTAAATTTTATGACTGAATTTAAAAAAGAAGAGTAGTTAAGTGACCCTCTCTACACACAACAAAATTGTTTAGACAATAAAGAATCTTATGACTATCAACGTCTTTATTGGATTTTCATCACAAATTCAAAAGAGGAAAAAAATGCAAGGAGACATCACTTATTAGTTATATAATCTTGGTCAAGTTATTTCACCTCCCTGTGCTTCAATTTCCTTGTCTATAAAATGGGGATGATAAGAAAATCTTCACCTAGAATAGCTACATCTCCTAAAGTTATTGTGAAGATTAAATGAATTAATGCATACCAAGTATTCAGAATGGCACCTGGCACACAATACTCACTCAATACATTTTGCTATTATTATCATCAATATCACTGTATCTTACTGGTTTAAGGTTGAGACCTTACTTTTACCACTTGCTGTCTCATGTTATATAACATATTTACCTCTTTACGCTTCCATTTCTTCATCTTTGAAATGGGGATAATAATAAACAACAGCACAGCTGTAATGAGGAGTAAATGTGATAATATATACAAAGGGACTAGTTTAGTGTCTGGAATACAATATATACAGACATGGAGTTCTGTGATTATGTCTAAGAAGAGGTGACATCAGCATGTTCTTTCTTCTATAACTATAAATACTTAACGGCCAAAGATTAAAAAAAAAATGCCATCAGTCATTTCTGGTATGACAAAATGGATGTAGAGGGTTTCCCTGGTGGTGCAGTGGTTGAGAGTCCGCCTGCCGATGCAGGGGACACGGGTTCGTGCCCCGGTCCGGGAAGATCCCACATGCCGCGGAGCAGCTGGGCCTGTGAGCCATGGCCGCTGAGCCTGCGCGTCCAGAGCCTGTGCTCCACAACGGGAGAGGCCACAACAGTGAGAGGCCCACGTACAGCAAAAAAACAAACAAACAAAAAAATAAAAAAACCAAAAATGGATGTAGAACTGGGAAACTTGAGCTCTGGACTCTGGCCCCACCTAGCCTGTTGTGAGACTTTGGGCAGGTAGTTAACTAGCCAGGTTTTAGATTTTTCATTTGGAAAATGAGACGGTTAGGCTAAGGAACAGCCATGATTATTTCCATTACTAATATTCAGTAGGGTTATATATTATCAGCTTAGACTTTTTCCCCCCCTCATTTTAACTTGCTTAATTCTGTGAAGACCCTATCTCCCCAAAAGGTCTTATTCTGAGGTACTGGGGATTAAAATTTCAACACATGAATTCTGGGGGACACAACTCAACCCCTAGCACAGGGTTATATAGACTAGTTTAGAATTTTGAAAACAAATTTGTAAAAGGGTATCATAACATTGTCTAAAAAGAACAACAACAATTTATTTATATCTCAAGTATGGAGCTCAGATTACAGGCATTTAACAGATGCTAAATAGTATAAGTTAAAGACTGGTTAATGGTTCCACAGATGTGTTCAGTTTGTAAACATTCATCAGACTGTACACTTATGATATGTGTACTTTTCTGCATGTATAGTATACTCAGTGAAAACTTTTTTAAATGTCAAAGTAAGGATATTCTTAAATTCTAACTCCTCCAGAAGTGGGTCAGCAAGCTTAAAGACAGAAGACAGTACATCTTACAACTTTTCCGGACTTGAAATATTCAATCTTAATTTCAGACCCAATGCAAATCAAGAACAAAGATGTCCAGAAAGCTTCATGCTATCATACTCTCAATCATAGCAGGAACAATGCTGGATACTAACCTCAACTCCAATCCTAAACAGTTATATAACTTGGAGTCATAATGCCCTATTTATATAAGGCTTCAGTTTCTTTACCTATTATATGATATATTAACTCTAATTTGCTTTTCTATTCTAAAATTATATGACTCTGATGTATTTTCCTGAATCATACCAGAAGATTTCATATGCTTTAAAATAATAATCTAGGACTAATTCTCCAGGAAACAGTAAATATTCATATATAGTTGTACCCACTTTTTAAAGCTAAATGATACATACCTTAGCTACATTTACTTACCTGAGTAAGTAACATAAAGGCATTATCTGCCCTCAGATGTTTGGTGAGAAATTCCACACAATGTGCTTCCAAGGCTGGGACTGCATATTTCTTAGCAGTATAAAGAGTGGTCATAACTGTTTCTGGGCCAATTTGAACTTCATCTGAATACAGAAATCTGGGAAACAAGTGGAAATTGCAGAGATGATCAGTAGGGTTCTAGATAAGCAATCCATCAGTGTTAAACCTCTGAGGAATATTTTAAAAGATAATGAGCAAAGTGAAAAATAACTTGAAAAGTACATCAAACTTTCCAGGGCTACAAGGGCATGTGCACACACATCACCTCATTTTATTCTGACTCAATCCTGAGAGGTAGGCAGTGTCCATTTATAGAGGAGACTAAAGTTAAGTGAAGATCATGGGATCTTCATGTCTCCAAGTCAAATTTTTAGAGGTCTTTTAGCACCTACAGCAGCTTAGGATGAGTGGTTCATTTATCTCTCCTTCATCAAAGGATGTTCATGTAAGCAAATCTACAGATGGCTTAAGTTCACATGTCTAAATGTCAAACATCCATTTATTTCCTGATAATGGTGTCTTCTTATTCTGGGCATTTTTTAACCTTTCTTTGTTATCCCAGAATTAGCATTATGACCAAAGACTAGAGTACTGGGGCTTTGGAGGAATAAAACAGTTTAATAGTGTATTAAATGACCCCATATTGCTATGTGCTTTTGAGTATTTAGATCCAACTTTCTTTCAAAATACTATCAAACCAATACCTCCTCCCCCACCCCGGTTGGCTGCTTCTAACTGTTAGGTCACTAGATAAATCAGATTCCTAGAAGTGCAGATAAAGCATAAGATTCTCAGAGAAGGCCTGGGCAGTTCTTGCTGAACTATACTGAAGCTTCTGCATATCCACTCCAGGGCTCCTTTGTGGTTCCTCAGAGACCTTTGTGCTTACTGCCCAGTTCTCAACTACACTCAGCATAGCTGAGGGTGCTGGAGAAATAAGGCATTAAGAACAAGTATTTCATTTTAGCAATACTAAAGACTTAGAAAGAACACTTATTACACTTATATTTCCAGGACCCAAGTCGTAAAATAAGAGTTTAAGAGAACCCATTAGGGGGCTTCCCTGGTGGCGCTGTAGTTAAGAATCCACCTGCCAGTGCAGGGGACACAGGTTCAAGCCCTGGTCCAGGAGATTCCCATGTGCCACGTAGCAACTAAGCCCATGCGCCACAACTACTGAGCCTGTGCTCTAGAGCCCGCGAGCCACAACTACTGAAGCCCGTGAGCCTAGAGCCTGTGCTCTGCAACAAGAGAAGCCACTGCAATGAGAAGCCTGTACACTGCAACGAAGAGTAGCCCCTGCTCGCTGCAACTAGAAAAAGCCCGCACGCAGCAACGAAGACCCAATGCAGCCAAAAATAAATACATTTATTTAAAAAAAAAAAGAAAACCCATTAACATCTTTCAGAACACTCTATACAGTAAAGTGAGTGAGGAAAGGAAGTTCTAGTTCATGTCCCTATACACTGCTTTTCAATTTCTTCTTTTATTCTGGTGGGCAGACTCACCGCCCAAGATGAAATTCTAGCCTGTTGCATCCCCCTAACATCCCACCCTAACCAAATGCTGGCATTCCTCTAATAATATCATTATCCTTACAACTACCTCCAGTGGAGGCTGTGCATTCTCATACTTCCCTATGTCTCAGGTTCAAAAGTGAAGGTTGCTGTTTTTCAAGATTACACTGTTTTCAAACATTTTTTCAAAAACCTTTCAAGTCAGCCATCTGTATCACCCTCATAATACTCATTTAACATCAGGTGCCACTTGGTGATGAGTACAGGGAATGAAAAAACCACTTAGTCAGGGGTAGGGGAATGAATAAAAAGGAGAGAGAGAAAAAAAACCACTTAGTCAGGGGTAGGGGAATGAATAAAAAGGAGAGAGAGAAAATGAACATTTGTTGCGTCGCTACCATCTGACAGATGCCAATTCATTTAATCCTCCCACAAGGAAGGTAGGTGCTGCTACCTGCATTTTAAAGATGAGGAAACAGAGGCTGAGGAAATGCAAGAGCTGTCTACCATAACACGCCATTTCTGGGCTTCTGGCTGCTCTCAGTGCTAGACTATCAGGCCCGTCAGGTGAGGGCTGTTTTAATTTGCCTGGACTCAGGGAGAGATGGCTTGGGTTTGAGCCTATTCCATCACCTGACAGCTATGTGACTTTAAACGAGTTATCATTGTGTTCCTCTCTGAAAAGAGATGTGGATAACAGTATCTACTTCATAATGCTCTGGTGAGGATTAATATCAGTTAAAATACACAAAGTGTTTTGAATAATGCCTGACAAATACTTAGCCTCAGTAAATGTTAGCTGTTTATTTTTATATTGCTTCATTTCTATTTTCCTCTGCATTTCAGAAGGTTTCCTTGCCAGTCTTCTAGCCCTTCTATTTTTCTCCCCAGCAATCACATGTTTAAATTTCTAAGAATTCTTGCTTCTTTCTTGAGTGTTCCTTTTTTTTTTAACTCCACAGCACTATGTCTCCTTTTTATGGATGCAAAAATGTTCTCAAGTCTCCAAGTTTTAAAAGTTCCTTTCTGTTCCCTGAATTACCTATTTCCTTGAGGATCAGCTGTTCTTGGTCTTTTTCATATTCTGATTTTCCTTATATGTCAAAAGATTAATGATTATCTCCAGTTGAATATCCTGGTAGCTGGTAAGTTTTCTTTGCTGCTGTGTAAGTATAGGACTGCTTTCCAGCTAAAACCTTCTCCAAAATGGAAAGGGTGGCTGGGAGCTGTGCATGTGGGAGGCTCGCTGACTGGCACCTTGCATTGGAGTGGGAAGGCAGCCTTTAGGTTAGAGACCAACCCCCCCCCCCACCCGCCGCCGCCACCCATGCCATTACCCTGGAGTCCCTAAACCAAATCAGCACCCTAGTTCTCCCCAGGTGGTTTGTCTAGTTTATTTAAAGAGGAGCCTGTCAGATGTCACCAGGAGTTAGCATACAAGAGGGGGTTTGAGGGGATGGCCTATAAACAGGCTTTAAATTAATGCCCATGTTTTAACCCTACCTTCTCATTTTCACCCTCTTCACTACCAACTCTCCACCTAGAGCCATGCTGGGGCTCAGCCAGGAAAGGCAGCTCCCACCACCACTGTAGTTCCTCATGCTCTGGATTCTGGGCTCCAGACTTGGCCACTCCATTTCATCATCAACACACTTCCAACTGCTTTGTTCCTTTTCCACATTGGCTTCCAATCTCTCTCCTTTTTTTTTGTCTTCACTGTAACGGATTTATTTTCTTTTGTATTTCTTTACAGTCAGTTTAACTGGGGCAGAGAGAAGGCTAACATCATGCTCAGTTCCCTTCCTAAACCAGAAACCTAGGAAGTTTTTGTTTTAAGGGCAAAACAGGAAGAAGTCTTTACATCTGTCTTAATCTTTTTTCAAGCAAAAATTACTAGAGTTATAAAATATAGAGCTGAAATGTGGGGCCTTTATTATCATTTGTTTGAGTAGATTCAAACTTAAGGAAACCAGCTCCACAAAGTGGAAGTACATGGTTCTTTAAGAATATATAAGTGGGGCCCCTGACAGGGAGATCTGGAAAAGCTTCCTACAAGAATTTCTACCTGAGATCTAAAAGATGAAAAGAGGGCAGGAAGAACATTCCAGGAACCAAAGAATTGTGTTTTTAGACTATTCTATATGGTCTAAAACCCCATTCAAATTGCTTTTATGAAATTACACCTCAGTAATATACCTTTGGTTCGAATACATTTAAGAAACATCTACATTTATATCTAAAGACATAGATTGAGGATACACTGATGTCAGTAATGCCTTCATTTATTTTTTTGGGCTGCGTCGAGTCTTCGTTGCTGTACGCAGGCTTTTCTCTAGTTGCATCGAGGGGGGGCTACTCTTCGTTGTGGTGCGGTGGCATCTCATTGCAGAGCGTGGGATCTAGGGCACACGGCCTCAGTAGTTGTTGCTCGCAGGCTCCAGAGCGCAGGCTCAGTAGTTGTGGTGCACGGGCTTAGTTGCTCCACGGCATGTGGCATCTTCCTGTACCAGGGCTCAAACCCGTGTCCCCTGCATTGGCAGGCGGATTCTTAACCACTGCACCACCAGGTAAGTCCCAGTAATGCCTTTTTTTTAACTGATCTTATTGTCAGACAGAGTTGTGCATCTCCTAAGCAGTTGGTTTGTTTTTAATCTACAAACACTATGAATTGTAACTGACTAGCCAGGTTTCTCTTTTTGTAATAGTTGCTAAAATTATCAAAATTAAGTTTGTAGAGTACCTATAGCATGCATTTTTGTATTGGCTTCATCTTGGCTCTGTTTTATTTCTTATCCTTGTGTTTCTTGTATGACATTTTAAATTCTTTTTGGAGCAATGCAAGTTATAAATAAATACTAGACTATAAACAATAAGAAAGGGAACTCTGTGTTTCTTATATTTTTCCCTATATCTTTCCTACAGCATCGGACAAAGTGTGGGCACCTGGCTAAGCCTTAATGAATACATGTTAGCCGACTAGACAATTCAGTACAGGTTTCTAGCTATCATTGATAGGGAAACCATTTTCATTTCTAATAAGAAAAAAGGCTGCTTGAAAATCCTAGAATCACCTTGATTCATATTTTATCAATACCTCCATGTTTTCTCTACATTCTATTTAATTACTAAAACTGCTATATTAAACTATGTAAGCCAGTGTTTACAAAATATAATTAAAAATTAAACATACTAGCACAATACTTTGTATTTTAAAGTGAACATTTCAGCTCTGATACACTACCTCTAAGGACAAGAGCACAGAGAAATAATTACAGGTCATCAAACTATTTCTGATTTCTCCCCGAAGATGAATGGCTTTCCAAAAGATAAAACTTAGGTTACATTTAATCTAATTTAAAAATTAAAAGACTAAGGTAAAAATTTCATTTTAAATTAGAAAAATCACAAGATCATGTACAAGAAACTGTGTATCACTACTGATTCTTTCATTTTACTCAAAAACATTTATTGAGGGACTATATAATAACAAGACACTGAGACAGGTCCTAGAAATACAAATATGAGAGCGACAGCTCCGCCCATAAAAAGCTTATGGTATGGTAATAAAATGATTAAAAAGTAATGTCATAATTACAACAGAATTATGCATTAGGCATGGTTTGATAACTAATCTCTAAAGATGGCACCAATAAATCACGCCTCCTACTATCCATACCCTTATACAGATCTGTCCCATAAGGAATCTGGGCTAATCCTGTTTGCCTCTCGTTAACTAACAGAATGTGGCAGAAGCTAACACAATGCCAGTCTGGGACCTAAACTTTGAGGATGCCTGGCAGCTCCTACTTTTGTGCTTTCTGGAGCCATGGGCTGCTGTTACCCAAGAAGTCAAGCTACCCTGCTGGAAAGATCAGCTGGAGAAGACATGGAGAAAGAGAGAAAAAGGTTCAGCCAACTCAGTCTGAATCAAACCTCCAGATGACTCCAGCCCCAACTGCTATCAGACTATGACTGCATGGGAGACCTGAAGAATATGCTATAAGAACCTCCCACACAACCCTGAAAGATAATAAAACCATGTTTAAGCTGCTAAGTGTTGGAGCTGTTTGTTGTACAGCAATAGATACAAAACTTGCTACAAGAGATTAGATGAGGCAGAGTGCAAAATTAATGATGTTTTATAGAGGAGATAAAGCCTGAAGTATATCTGAAGGGTGGTAATTCAGTGTGGAAATCTTCTAGGCAGAAAGACTAAGTACAAAGGCAAGGAGGCTTTAGAAGGCAAGTATTAAAATAAGGGAAAGGCCATCAGTAGAGTTGGGGCACTGAGCAGATGGAGAGGAAGGGGAATAGATATCAAATCATAAAGGTCTTGTACACCTGCTGAAATGTTTAAACTGCATCCTGTATGCAAAAAGAAGACATTAAGAGATTCAGGGGAATTGTGATAATGTCTGGATGTGAGAGAAATAACTTTGTTAACAGTGTGAAGAGTGGAGAGAGCTAAGTCTAAAGGCAGTGGTCTGTCTGAAGCAATGCTGGAAAAAATTAAGAGAAGGGGGATGAACCTTCATGACTGGTCCAAACAGGATAAGAAACACATGGAACAGACTGGAACCAAACTACAGCTTGAAGCCAAGCCCACCTGAGTCAATCCCCAACTGACCCACAGAACAAGAATATTCAGAGGAAGAATAAATGATTGTCTTTTTTAAGCCCCTGAGTTTTGGGGTGCTTTATAGCATTATTGTGGCAAAAGCTGACTGAGACAGGGCCTAATAAGCATGCCTGCCTCAAAGACTGTTCTGAAATTTGAGTTCCCACAAGGTGCTTAGGAATAAATGGTAAGCGGAACGTGGCAAGCACTCATTAAGTGTTAGATATTTTTACTGTTGACATGTCCATCTGTATGGGTACTAGACATTAGTTTGTGATTGTGCAGTTGGAAAGTGGGTTCGGGCTGAGTACAAGTTTGGCAATATAGCTGGGGGAGTATGTAGTGCCATGGGTTAATGGGAGAAAGGAAGAAGACAGCTGAAGACAGAACCTGAGGAATAGTTGTCACCTGAGGAACCCATGTCTCCTTCCAGCCACCGCTCCATTTCTCTGTTCCTCATTGCAACAAAACTCCGAGAGGATTATTTATACTAGTGATCTCCAGCTCCTCACTTCATATTTTCTCCCCAATCTACTCTAATCCTTTTGTTGAAATCACTCTTGCCAGGGCTATCAATAGCCTCCATGTTGTCAAAACCAATAATCAATTCAATGTTCTCATTTTACCCAACTCTCAGCAGCATTTAACAGTCAACAACTCCCTCTTTATTGGTGCACTTTCTTCAAGAGGACTTTCAGGACACCACGTGGGCTCCTTGTTTTCCCTTCTAATTCCACTAACAGCTGTGGCTCAGTCTCATCCTATGCTCCTCCTCCTCTGCTACATTTCTACATGCTGGAGGGTCCCAGAGCTCATCCTTGTACCTCCTTCTCTTCACAGTCTATTACACATTCCTTCCCTAGGTAATCTCACCTGGCCTCATGGTTTAAATACCATTTACTCTTAACTTTCAAATTTATATTCAGCAAGCAGCTCTTCCCTAAACTCCAGGTTCGTATTTCTAACTGGCTGATCTTATATCCCTCCTTGGATGTCTGGTAAATCTTCTTGGTTCTACCTTCAGAATATATCCAGATTTTGACTACTTCTCATCATGTCCATCACTACCACCCTGGTATATATAACCCACCATCAGCTCTTGCCTGAACTACTGCAAGAGCCTCTTTTATTTAATTCCCTGCTACTCATTTTACTACTTCCACAGTCTAATCTCCAAACAACTGCCAGAATGAGTTTTTAAAAAATGTAAACCTGATCATATCGCTCCCCTGTTCAAATGCTTCCCACCAGACACCAGAGGGAATCCAAGTCCTTCCACAGGCTCCACAGCCCTGCATGACCCTGGCCAGCCTATCTTTTTGACCTTATCTTCTACCACTTTCCCCTGTATTCTATCTGCTCAAATCACACTGGTTTACTCTTGCAATTCCTCTAACAGGAGAAATTTGGGGCTTTAAACATGTTTTTCCTTGCTTAGAATGCTCCTTCCCTCATGACTTGATCATTTTTCCTTAAAATACTTACCAGTACTTGACATTATATCTTTGTTTCTCCCTACTGGATAATAAGCTCCACGAGGGCAGGGACTTTCTCTTGTTCACTGCTGTATCCAATATCTAAAACAGTGACTGGCACAGGGAGGCAGTATTTCTTTTTTCTTTTTTTTTTTTTTAGACAGGTCTCAGATCAGATAGGGCCTTAGAGACCACATTAAGGATTCGGATTTATTTTAAGAACAATCAGGAGGCATTGGGAGGGTTTAAACTAGGAAAAGAATATAATAAGGTCTGTATAATTATAAAGTTACTTCGGCTATTGTATAAAGAATGATCGGAAGGGATTAGGGGTACATGTGGGGAAATAAAAGAGGAGATTTTTACAGCAGGTGGCTCAGCTATGGTAAAGGTGCTTGGGATAAAGAGAAGATTCAAGAGATTGTTAAACAGATGGAATGAACAGGACTGGATATGTGGATTTAAGAGAGAAAGAAGACGAAGTCCATAACAAGGGAGGCAGTATTTCTCAAATGAGCAACTAAAGAACATCACGTAAAGGTCTGGCAGATCAAAGTGAGCAGTTTCTTAAAGTGCTTCAAACTCAAGTTCAAAAGCCTTTAAGTAATATTAACTAATTCAAGTTGTAAACATAAAAATATGCCCAAGCTAACCTGCTTTTCCACCTCAGCAAGTACTGTGAGACATCTTTTTGTCACGCAATAATAGGTAAGCACAGCACCTATGCTTCATAACCAGCCATTAAATAACCTAAGTTTAAAAATCACTTCCAGAATAGAACAATGACTAGAACCTGAAGGACAAATAACATGACTACGCTGAAAACAGGAAAATTTCAAGGACTCAGATTAATTCACTTATTTTCTATTGATGGGAAAGTATTGACTGATCAACAGCTTCAGTGAAAGTATGAAATCAGCATTTTCCCTCTACATTCTTATCCTAGCAATCTCAATGTTTTTTAAAGGAAAAAGCTACCCAACAATATTTTTAGATCAGTGGCTCTCACGTATCAGTATTTAGGGAGAGTATTAAATATGCTCTCAAGGTCCCACCTCCAAATATTACAATATTGTAACGAGGGAAGAGACCTACAAATTTAACAAGTACTCCAGGTGATTACAATGCAGGTGGACCAACAGCTCATTAAAGAATACTTCTAGTTTAGAAAATCTAAATGAGCTATAACCAATCCTCCTGGTTGACTTCAAACCAAAAACCAAAATGATCTAGATCCTAGCTTTTGAGTTGTTTTTTCCCCCTTTATAAATGTAATTGAACTAAATTACAAAAAATATGAGAAACAAAGAGAAAAGAAAAGTCAACATCATCTTACCATTCCAACACAACTTTGGTTAGCATTTTGGTATATTTCCTTCTCTCCTTTTCTCTAAGTATACATTTGCTGTTTCTTTTCCCAGTCTTTAATCATAGTGAGCACAGTTTCAAATGCTAATTATATACATTTTCCACATTAATATTATTACCTAGTCTTCATGAATATCATACCTAGTTGCTGCACTACATTCCATCAAATGCACCTATCACTGTTTATCTAAGCATTCTCTCTGCTTGACTACTTCCTCACTACTATAAATAATCCTGCCTTAAATATTTTTGTGGGGAACATTTTCAGTACTTGAATACCTCCTACCTGTGGGGAAAACAATCTACAGTGCCAGACTGTTTTACCACCACCTCTGTCAGAGAGGGCTCCCCAGATGTTATCTTAAAAAAAAAAACAACTGGAGGGTTTAATGGAAGAGGAAAAGTACATTTTTTAATGTGCACTTCTTTAATTACTATCGAAGTTAAACATTCATTGTTAATTATTATTTTTTCTTTCCCTAAGTTATCTATCCTGTCTTTATCCACTTATTAATGGGATTTTAGATTTCTTTTCTACCTGTGTTGTGTTAACTTTGTATTCAATTTCCTTGATCTTCCTGAGAGCTGTGAGCCTTTGTGGAGTATTTATCTCTTCCACTGACCTACCTGTTTTTGTCTCAGTACCACCCAAGACTGCTATTTTAATGATACATTCTACTCAGGCAGATAAAACCATCTTGGTATAATGAAACACACATGGCCTCTGCTATGACTTGGCTCTGTTACCTCTTCAAGTTACTTGACTTCTCTGGGCTGCAGTCCCATTTGTAAAATTGTAGCAAACAATACCTATACGTTCCGAAACGGCCTTTCATGAATAACAGCTAATAATGCCAAACTATTAGCTCCCTTCCATTAAATAAAATTAATCAGAAGTCAATCTTCTATCCTCAAGTAATCAAAAAGCAAACTCTTAACATCGAAAGGGAGATTCGTTTTTAAGCAAACATAACCTTATCTGCAGGAACAAAAGGTAGCTAAAGCCAAACTTACTTGTTTGATATTCACTGTCCTGGATCATGACAACTAACACGAATGAAAAAGGCGTTAAGAGGATAAAAATAAAATAAAAGTAAAAATAGGGGCTTCCCTGGTGGCGCAGTGGTTGAGAGTCCGCCTGCCAATGCAGGGGACACGGGTTCGTGCCCCAGTCCGGGAAGATCCCACATGCCGTGGAGCGGCTGGGCCCCTGAGCCATGGCCGCTGAGCCTGCACATCCGGAGCCTGTGCTCTGCAACGGGAGAGGCCACAACAGTGAGAGGCCCGCGTACGAAAAAAAAAAAAAATAAAGTAAAAATAAATTTTAAAAAAATTTAAAAGGTCATCTCGTCTACAAGACTTCCCAAGTATCCCTCTTCCCCAACAAAAATCTAAAATGTCGCAAATGGGCAATCAGGACAACCTGACCCATACTCTGTCCTCACCACTTCTCTAATTCCCAAGCGTGGGCAACAACCCGCTACTGGAATGTGAAAACGCACGCTAATTGGCCTTAGACACTAATATTTACTCTCACAGCCGGCGGGCAGCCGTCCCGGCCGACAAATTTCGGTTTCGCCCTTCCCGAGCATCACAGACTCGGGAGGAAACTGAGGCCGGGAGGGTAAGGAGGGTAAGGAGAGCGGGGTTGGGGAGGCCGGCTCGGTGCCCGCCGCTCACCTCAGCAGTGCCAGGAAGGCGGCGGGCTCCACGTCGGGCAGCTCGATCTCGGCCGACGTCGTGGCCATGCCGCCGTTGAACATGGCGTCGAAGACTGCGCTGCCGGCAGCCAGCACGAAGCGGTGGGCGGGGATGCGCTGCGGGCCCCCAGCGGCGGCGGCGGCGCCGCGGCCCTTGCCCAGCACGAAGCGCACATCGCTCAGCAGCTCCGAGTTGAAGAGGAACGCGAAGCGCTCCTTCAGCGACGCCTTGGTCGCCTGCCAGTTGTACAGCGGCTCCCGCTGCAGGGGTAGCAGGGGCCCCAGAGAGGACGGCGGCGGCGGTGGCGGCGGCGGCGGCCCCGCGGCGCCCGGCTCCGCCTCAGCCCCCGGGACCTGCTCGCCCGTAGCTGCCGGTCCGAGCGAGGCCATCCTCCAGCGGCGCGGCTCTGCGGGCTAGAGACAGCGCTCCCGCCGCCCAGCCGCCATCGCCGAGGCCGCCCCCCGAGGCCGGCACCGCCTCCCTGCCTTCCGGGAAAGGCGCTTCCGGAGGCCGCGCGCCTCCGCCGGCCCCGCCCTGAGCTTCCCTGCGCGCGTCCCCGCTGGGCCGGGAGGCGGAGGCGCGCGTGGCCGCCCAGGCCGGACCTGGAGGGGTCGGTGATCCCTGCGGCGTCTGGGCCGCCCTGGGCGCACCGAGCTTACCCGAGTCCCGCGCTCCGGGTGGTGGGACTTCGGTGGGCTACATGCGGCCCGGCACGGGCGCCTCCTCAGACCTGCGGGCCCCGAAGCCCTCGCCCCTCCCTACCTTCAGGCCCCTCGTCACCAGCTGCAGCGCCCCCCACTTGTATCTAGGACAGGTCCCTAGGCTCTCCTTCTAGGAGTCGCAGGCCTGGAAGTGGAGGGGGCCCGAGGGCATAGCCGGCAAAGCATGTGGGAGGGGACGACCTGATTCCACGTAGCCCCCTCCCCCAGTGTCGTCCAAGTCACCGCTCCAGAGGGCCGCTGCTCCTGTAGTACCCCTGGAGCACAGCTTGGAGACCCTCTGCATCTAACAGCCTTCCCTTTCCTCCTTCTTCCTGTTCTGTCTCTAATTTTGGTATCTGTGTGGACTCAGGCATTTTTTAAAATGTATTTTAACCCATTACCAAAAATTAACCGTATTTTAAATCTCAAAAAAACCCTCAAAGGTACCAAAGCAAAAATAATACAAGTAGTACAGGCTGCATTATCTGGTACGGGACAATAAAGTCATAATTTAACAGCAAAAAAAATGAAGACACTGCGTTATCAAAACTTGTGGAACACAAAAGTTGAGCTCAAGGCTAGGGCATAGCCAAAAGCAGTTGTTTACCAAAATGAAAACAATGAAAATAAGTGAAATAGAGGATCTGGGAGGATGGCAGAGTAGGAAGCACCAGGAATCTGACTCCCCACCTAAATAACAATTCCACTGGCTGAATCTGTCTGATGTACTTATTTTGGCACTCTGGACTCTGTTGAAGGCTGGTAACTTCTAGGGGAAGACTTGGACAGTAAATCGCTGTTAATTTTGGTCAACTTGAGCTCTTTGCACAGTAGCAGCTACCCATCCGTCACCACCAGCTGCATGGCAGTACCCGTGTTCCCGGAGCAGCTTGCACACAGCTTTGTCACCTACAAATTGGCACTTGCCATCTACCTCTATAAGGATCAAATTATGAGCCGCTGCAGCTGCTGACCTTCAACACCCCCTGAAAGGAGTTCAGGGTGGAGATCGGGAATGAGGCCCTCTGTGCTCTGGGAAAAACTGGCGGAACAGGTCTTCGGATAGTTAGATATTTTCAGGAGTCCAATTCTTGTATCTCCTCATATCTAGAAAAGCACTAAAATCCTTTACGGTGATGTCTGCTCCTTGTGACTAGCAGTAAACTTCACAAGACTAGCAGAAAACTTCAAAAAATATGTGCTTGATTGCATGTACTCCCCCTTCACCAAAATCACATATATATGACCTCCCCACTCTTTGGAGCAGTTTCTCAGAGCTATCTGAAATGCTGTCTCCCAGGCTATAGTCCTCATTTTGCCCCAAATAAAACTTAACTCACAACTCTAACGTTGTGCATTTTTTTTTCAGTCAACAGCTTGTAGGAGGAGCCAGGGAGGGCAAAAAGGCACCTATCCTCCAAACACTGGGGATCTGTGCTCTGATTTCTGCTTCTGAACACAAATGTACAAAGAGGGGGCAGCTATTGTTGTTGTAGTACCTCTCTCCATTGTTGCAAGATGCTTTAGCTGAAGTGACTTCCTGAGGATTTAAAGGACCAGCACCTTCCCTCCCCCCACCCCTCCACCCCCGTCCTTCATTTTCAGTTTTTACCTTTTGGGGAGCCAGGTATTAAAGACTAGTATATTAAAAAGCAACTGTATTCATGGGGAAAATTAGAAAGTAACCATACATGCCCAAAAGGCTGAGAAAAGACCTGAGAAGACCTTAAGTTTATACCTCAGGCTGATCCTTGGCAAAGAGACAGATTTTACAGTAATCAAAACAACAAAAATAGCAAATGCTGGGGAAAAGGGAGAATCTGATTTGCAAAATTACCACATTACTAGATGCAAATGTCCAGTGTTCAACAAAAAAAATCGCAAGGCATACAAAGAAATAGGAAAGTTTGACCCATTCAAAGGAAAAAAATAAATCAGCAGAAACTGTTCCTGAAAAAGACCTAATGGCAGATATACTAGACAGACTTTAAAACAACTATCTTAAAGATGCTCAGCTAACTTAAGAAAACGTGGAGAAAATCGAGAAAATGATGTGTGAACAAAACAGACGTATCAATAAAGAGATAGGAAGCTTGAAAAGAAACCGAAAAGAAATTCCAGAGCTGAAAAGTACAATAACTGAAATGAAAAATTTGCTAGAAGAATTCAAGGGCACACTTGAGCAAGCAGAAAAAAAGAATCAGCAAACTTAAAGATAAGACAATAGAAGTCGTCAAGGCAGAGAACAGAAAGAAAAAAGATTGAAGAAAAGCAAACAGAGCCTAAGAGAACTACAGGCCCTCATAAAAGAGACAACACTGTGGGAGTTCTAGAAGGAGAAGAGAGAGTGAAAGGGGCAGAGAGAACACTTGAAGAAATAATGGCTGAAAACTTATGAAGCAAAAACTGACAGAATTGAAGGGAGAAATAGACGGTTCTACAGTAATAGTTAGAGACATCAATATCCCACTCACAGTAATGGATAGAACAACCAGATAGAAGATGAGTAAGGAAATAGAGGACTTGAACAACCTGATAAGCCAACTAGATCTGACATATACAGAACACTCCACTCAACAACATGCACATTCTTCTCAAGTGAACATGGGACATGTCTTCTCTGACCACAAAGAGATGAAGTTAGAAATCAATAACAAAGGGAAGATGGGGAAATTCACAAAATTGTGGAAACTAAACAATATACTTTTAAACAACCAATAGACAGAGAAGAAATCACAAGAGAAATTAGAAAATAGTTAGAGACAAATGAAAATGAAAACGCAAAATACCAGGGACTTCCTGGCGGTCCAGTAGTTAGGACTTTGCCTTCTAATGCAGGGGTGTGGGTTCAATCCCTGGTCAGGGGGATAAGATCCCACATGCCTCGTGACCAAAAAAACAAAACATAAAGCAGAAACAATATTGTAACAAATTCAATAAAGACTTTAAAAATGGTCCACATCAAAAAAAAAAAATCTTAAAAAACCCCACAATATATGGGCTTCCCTGGTAGCGCAGTGGTTGAGAGTCCGCCTGCCGATGCAGGGGATGCGGGTTCATGCCCCAGTCCGGGAAGATCCCACATGCCGCGGAGTGGCTAGGCCCGTGAGCCATGGCCGCTGAGCCTGTGGGTCCAGAGCCTGTGCTCCGCAACGGGAGAGGCCACAACAGTGAGAGGCCCTCATACTGCAAAAAAACAAAACAAAACACAATATACCACACAACATTGTAAATCAACTATACATCAATTTAAAAATATATATATACCAAAACTTAGGAGATGCAATAAAAACAGTGCTAAGGGGGAAATTTACAGCTATAAATGCTTACGTTAAAAAACATGCAATATCTCAAATCAACAACCTAACTTTACAAGTTAAGGAACTAGAAAAAGAAGAACAAACTAAACTCAAAGCTAGCAGAAAGAAGGAAATAATAAATATTAGAGCACTGATAAATAACATAGAGAACAGAAAAACAGTACAGGAAATCAATGAAACCAAAAGTTGATTCTTTGAAAAGGTCAACAAAATTGATAAACCTTTGGCTAGGTAGACTAAGGAAAAAAGAGAGAAGATTCAAATTACTAAGATCAGAAATGAAAGTGGGGACACTACTACATGCTACAGAAATAAAAAGGGTTATAAGAGAGTACTGTGAACAATTGTTTGCCAAAAAATTAGATATCCTAGATGAAATGGACAAATTCCTAAAACTCAAAACAACAACAGAAACCTTTTAAAACACTTTTTTAAGGGACTTCCCTGGTGGTCCAGTGGGTAAGACTCTGTGCTCCCAATGCAGGGGGCCTGGGTTCAATCCCTGGTCAGGAACTAGATCCTTCATGCCACAACTAAGTCCACATGCTGCAACTAAACTAAAAAACACAGATCTCACAGGCCTCAACAAAGATCCCGAGTGCCACAACTAAGACCCAGCACAGCCTAAATAAATGTCTTTAAAAAAAAAAAAACATTTATTTATTTCTTTAAAATAAATACATTTATTTAAAAAATAAATAAATAAAAGAAAATGAACAAATACAATACAATACAATACAAAAAAAGCCACTGTGACCTATTCATCATTCTGTGTCAGAATCTAAACCTGGTCACCTTTGGACAGAGTCCCACCAGTCAGCCCACCTTGGGCAAAACGCCCACTGATGACACTTCTTGTCCATTACCCAACCAAAACCATAACATGAATTTGAAACAGGGAAGGAAAAAAGAACCAAAATATCTAAGGCCCTCCTTTTTTTTCTTCTTTTTTTTTAAATTGAAATATAGTTGATTGTAAAATATTGTGTTACTTTCAGGTGTACAACATGGTGATCCAACAATTAAATACATTATGAAATGATCACTACAAGTCCAGTAACTATCTATCACCATACAAAATCATTACACTATTAACTCTTAATTAAAATTTAATTAACCTTACAGTATTAACTCTAACTCTACACCCCTGTAACTTACTCATTTTATAACTTGAAGTTTGTACCTTTTAATCCTCGTCACCTATTTCACTCAACCCCCTGCCTCCTTCTCCTCTGGCAAACACCAGTTTGCTCCAGGTATCTATAAGTCTGTTTCTTACTATTCTTTAGCTTTGTTTTCTTTGTCATTTGCAAAACACTTTTTTAAATGGTAAGGGAGACTTTATTCAAGTCCATTGCAATGGGGGCATTGCAGTAGGGGAGAGTGATCAGGCCCAACTCCAAATACAGCAATGACAGCTGAGGATTTATAGCCAATAAGCAAAATGAGGGGGTCGATAATGGAAAATTACTAAAAGGAAACATCGAGGGTAGGGAGATTCTTGCTAAACTAATTTAGGATTTTTGCTGAAGGCAAGCCAGAGTAATCAGATATCAAGGGTAGGGAGTGAGAAACTTGATCAGGTATTGAGGGTAATCAGATAAAGGGTGAGGGCCTTCTTACTGAACTAACTTAGAGGATTTTTGCTAAGACTGAGTTAGGCAGGCCAAAGACAGGCCTGGGGCCGAGGTTGAGGCACATCTGAGAAGAAGGCTCAGAGGAGCCTGACTAAAGTTTGGTCAAGGAGAGTCTTTGTCAGAATTAAAGAATAAATAATGCAGATAAGATTTGAGGGACTAGGGTCTTTAAGAGAAAGGAAGTACCTGAGATTTACTCCTGCTTTTTCCCTGAGGGCACTGTCTAATTTGTTGCTTATTTCTCAAGCAGAAAGAACTCAAGAGACAGACTATGAAACTGCCAGAGAAGTTGGGGCAAAGTCCTGGAAAGGAGGGAACTACAAAGAAGTGAACCCCCAAATCTTCATACAAATTAACTTTATGCTATTGGATAACTTCTAAGTTCTGCATGGACAAGGAGAAACAATAGCAGCTGAGAGAACAGAGACAAGGAGAGACTTCACATGTGCTGCAGTGCTGGGGAGACAGAGGTTGTAGTTCAAGGTCCACCAAGATGGAGGAGCCTTAGTGATTACAAGGGACTTTGCCTGAGATCCCATAAGGACATGCCTTAGAAGTAAGGGTTACACACTAGTAGTAGGAGAAAAATTAACTAGGTTAAAACCTGTCTTTGACAGGTTCAAGGTGATCTGTAGAGCTGCTGTAAGGAAATTTAATCCTGTTCGAAGAAAGATATGTCATCTGGAGACTCAACATTTTTTCTTCTACAATGTTGTTGGGAAAAAAATAAAAATTATGAGGCATGCTAAAAAAATGAGAGACAGAGAGAGATAGAGAAGGAGAAGGAATAGACAACAGAATCAGTTCTATGGATGATTCAGATATTGGATTTATCAGACGAGGACTGTAAAATAACTATGATTAACATGATGAGGAAAATAGACAAAAGATGGAGAATTTCACCAGAGAGCTAGAATCCATGAAAAAAGAGTCAGGTGGAGATTCTTGACCTGAAAAGCACTATAACAAATTAATACCTAAACACTTTGTGTTTAATAGCAAATTAGACACAGCAGAACAGACGACTAGTATAACTAGAAGAGAGTCAGTAGATGTCCAAATTGAAATACAGAGAGAACAAAGGACAGAAAATACAGAAAGGAATGTGTCTATTTATCATATGAGACAGAATGAAAAATGGAGTACTAGAAGGAGAACAGAGAATGAGGCAGAAGAGTATTTGAAGAAATACTGGCTGGAAATTTCCCAGAGCAAGTGCACCAAGAAAACCAGGTAGAGCTGCATAATTTTTTGGATCTAGCCTCAGACGTCATGCAAGGATGCAAGGTCATATCCATTGCATTCTGTTGGTTACAAACGAGTCACTAAGACCAGTCCAGATTCAAAGAGGGGGGACACAGACCCCAACCTCTTGATGTAGTAATATCTAAGAATTCATGGACATGCTTTAAAACCACCACCCTACTAAAACTACACATACCTATATCCTATGACCCAGTCATTCCACTCCTGGGTATATATGCAGCAGGGTACTTATGCCCACCAGAAGAAGTACATGAATGTGCATAGCAGCTTTATTCATAATAAATGACTAAATAATTACCAATAGTAGAATGGATAAATGGTGGTATATTCATACAATGGATGAAAAAGAGCAAACAAACCCTAATATTGAAATAATATGAATTAATTTCAAAGACATGTTGAGCAGAAGAAGCCAGACATAAAGAATACATTATGATTTCATTTGTATCAGATTTCACCATAGGCAAAACTAATATGCAGGGCTATAGGTCAGAACAGCAGTTAGCTTTTGGGGGGTTGTTGACTGGGAGGGTACATGAGGGAATTTCTGGGGTAACAGAAATGTTCTGTATTTAGTGGTAGTTATAGGGCTGTTGTTCTGGTTATTTATTACTGTGTAACAAACCTGTCCAAAACCTAGCAGCTTAAAACAACAATTTTTTTTTTTTCGTTAATCTGCATTGCGGGCAGGGCTTGGCAGGGAAGGCTCTTGTCTCTCCGCCCAGAGTCATCTAGGGTGGCTTGACTGAGGGCTAGAAGATCCACTTCCAAGAAGCCTCACTCACGTGGCTGGCAAGTTGGTGCAGGCTGTTGGCTGGGAGCTCAGTTGGAGTTGAGGGCCCAGGACCTTGGTTTCTCTCCACATGAGCCTCTCCATGTGACTGGGCCTCCTCGTAGCATGGTGGTTCCAAGGGCAAGTGGCCTGAAAGAGAGAGAGAGAGCCAGGAAAAGACTCTATCTCCTTTTATGACCTAGCCCTGACAGTCACACAGCATATTACCTCCACACTTAGTTTGCTGAGGTGGTCACAAAGGCCTGCCCAGGTGCAAAAGGAGGAGACATAGACTCTGCACTTGATGGGGGAGTGGCAAGTCACACTGTGGGAAAGCCACATGGGATTATAGACATTGTTAAGTCACCTTTAGAAAATACAATCGGCTATAGGAGTTTACACACGTAAACATTTGTTAGCTTTATACTTGAGACTTGTGTCCTTCACTATCTATATCTCCATAGAAAAGCAAATAAAATGTTAAAAACTTGTGAAAGTATATAAACTTACAAAGATTGACAATTTTTGCCCTTCTTTCCTGTACAATCATTCTGTGGGAGTCACCACCATTATCTGTTTGACATGTACACTTTTTTTTATATGTACACTTTTAAACTTTGCCCTGTACACTTGAAAACATTGCCTATCTATCTATCATCATCATCATCTATCTATCTAAATCTATCTATCCATCCATCCATCCATCTATATAGACACGTATACTCCTAAATACAATTTTTTAAAAGATAAAAATGGTATCCCATTGCACATATTGTTTTGAAATTTGCTTTTTTTCACTTAGTACATTGTGGAAATCCTTCCATGCCAGGCAGTTTGGGAGTGGAATGCCTTCAAATGTTCAAAGAATAGATGCTAAATAAATGAGAGCTTAGATGATAGATTTCCAAATTCATATTGTGAAGTTAGCTTAACTCTGATACCAAAACCTAACCAAGAGAACAGAAAAGAAAACTATCAGCCAATCTCATACATGAATATAATATGAAAATCTCAAAGTAAGAGCAAATCAAATTTAGCACAAATTAAAAGCATAATTAACCACAACTAAGTAAAATTTATTCACGTAGTAATTCGATAGTTCAATATAAAGAAACGGTACTGGCAATTATCTCTTCAAGTATGGATTTCTTGACCCAAGTATCAAAAAGACATCTTCAAATACCTTTTGACACAATAGTTTTCCTCTTGGATATTTATCTGATTCAAATATACTCATTTATTTGTGAAATGGCAGAAGTACCTGGATATCATGACAGTTTTATTTGTGTAATAAAAGGTTTGAATTTCCATCAAGAGAGAACTGGTTAAATTGTGATATATTCATATAATGGAAGTCATTAGAAAGAAGGAGGCAGTATTATATGTACTAATATGGCAGCAATTCAAGTTATATTGTCCAGTGAAAAAGGAAGATTACAAAAATAAAATGAGTTATACAGCTGAAATAATACAAAATTTAGTAGGCATTATAGTGTATAGCAAAAATCCTATGTGACGATGTATTATCCAACTGTTGGCCTTGACCTCTCTCTACCTCGGTTTCCTCATCTGTAAATTTATTATTATATCAATAAAAGTCATATCACAGAGTCAGGAGTGGACCCAGGTTTTAGGGGTCTGAAGCTAATACAATAGTGTGTGGGGGGTGGGGGGGGGAGGGGGGGTACTTTTTAAGAAAAAGAATGCAAAATCAGATAGAAAACTGGGGTATATGGGTCTTAATTGCACAAGTCTTTCAAACTTTTCTATATGTTTGAAATTATTAGAAAAATTAGTTAGAAAAGTATTTATAATGAGAAAAAAATCATAAGAAATCACACATTTTTAAAAAGCTGACCAATATCACAAACAGCACAAATCCAGAAAATAACATAATCTTTTAAATTAAGTAGCTGCCTGGAAAACTTCTATAATACTTTCCCTCTGTAGTTTTGTCTTCAGACTCTTTATCTCTTGACATGAAAATGATTTTGGAACATCATTTTCTAGAGAGAGAACAGAAAAATTATTATGCTTTTCCTCTAACAGGATCAAAAAATTTATTATTTGTTGTTTAGAGAAGTTTTTGCATGTTCAGAACCTGTTACTGATAATATGCACATCCTAAGCATTATTGTGAAACTTGGGAACCTCTCTCTGTCGTTTCTTCTCTCTCTGAGCTGTAACAGACATTTACAGTACTGCTAGACGTTTGTGTCCAACAAACCCAGGAATTCTGATAAATTATATTTTGTGTGATTCCTGTCACAAAAGGCTATGATTAGCTATCATTGTAACCAACGAATAATCAAGAATATTCCCAAAAAGAGAGGACTTCTTTCTTGACCAGGTAGTAATAAAAACCAAATCTTCCATTTGCAATTTTACATTTTGATAGATTGGAAAAATTTCCCACAGAAATCTGTTGTTATTTATTTTTATCCTTGTTTTTTTCCACTGCCCACATACCTCTGGGGCTGGGTCCCAGAAGATCCATTTAAATTGTAATAAGAGTTCTGACTTGTACCTTTGTGTCATGATGCTGGGTAAGTTGGCACAAAAGGCAGTAGAAGTATTCCTGGAAGCTATTCCTACAGTGGGCATCTAGCAAAAGTGACTGATAGCCACATAAGGATATCCTACTAAACCTAACTAAATCTATCCCTGACTCAGGTTCTCCTTAAGGCCAGAGGCCATTCCAATGCCTCCCGGTGACATAGGGAAATTGCGATGGAAGATTTATCAGAACCACCAGAACCAACAGTCATTAACATATCTTATTTTGCAAATTTTACAAAAACATAACATTGTGTGAATATATTGTTAGGGCCCCTCCCAGACGCTTGGATGAGGTTTGTGCAAGTGAAGGGCCCTGAAGCTTAAGCTTCATTAGTTTCATGATAAATCTGCCTCTGCATAGAGTTGATATAAGGCCTAACTGAATTAATATATGGAAAGCATTTAGAACAGCCCAAGTAAGTGCTCAATAAATATTATTTATTATACATTACTGATATAGAAATAGATAAATACAGCAGACTAGCAAGTCCAGAAAGAGACTCGATTACATATATACATTCATTTATTGGAGGTAGATTATATTTCACTCTCTGTTCCAAAATATACACCTGAAAGAATAAATCTATATATTAAAGAAGACTGATAACAGAGAAGAAAAGAAGAAGAACAACAACAAGACAAAAGGAACCACAATAAAGTGCAAGTGAAATGATCTGGTTTTGAGGTGGGGAATTCCTTTTTTTTTTTAGAAATTAAAAAAAATTATTTTATTTATTTTTATTTTTGGCTGTGTTGGGTCTTCATTGCTGCACGCGGGCTTTCTCTAGTTTCGGTGAGCAGGGGCTACTCTTCACTGTGGTGCGCAGGCTTCTCATTGTGATGCCTTCTCTTGCTGTGAAGCATGGGCTATAGGCGCGTGGGTTTCAGTAGTTGTGGCTCGTGGGCTCAGTAGTTGTGGCTTGCGGGCTCTAGAGCGGAGGCTCGGTAGTTGTGGTGCACGGGCTTCGTTGCTCTGCGGCATGTGGGATCTTCCTGGACCAGGGCTTTAACCTGCATCCCCTGCTTTGGCAGATGGATTCTTAACCACTGTGCCACCAGGGAAGCCCGGGAATTTCTTTCTAAACATAACACCAAGACTAAATCCATAAAATAAAAATACTGGCAGATTTGACTACATAAAAATGTTAAACTTGTGTCCATCTAAAAAATAAAGCTATTAATATTAAAAGTAAAGAGACAAATGAGGAAAAAATGTTTGTGTAATTTATCACAAAAGGACAGTGTGCTTAATAAATAAAGAGCCCTAACAAATCAATAAGATAATTACCCAGTCATCCCCTTTTTATTTATTTATTTATTTTTGGCTGCATTGGGTCTTCATTGCTGCGCACAGGCTTTCTCTAGTTGCAACACGTGGGATCTACACTTTGTTGCGGTGCGCGAGCTTCTCATTGCGGTGGCTTCTCTTGTCATGGAGCACGGGCTCTAGGTGCACAGGCTTCAGTAGTTGTGGAGCACAGGCTTCAGTAGTTGTGGCTCGTGGGCTCTAGAGCACAGGCTCAGTAGTTGTGGTGCACGGGCTTAGTTGCTTTGCAGCATGTGGGATCTTCCTGGACCAGGGCTCGAACCTGTGTCCCCTGAACTGGCAGGCAGATTCTTAACCACTGTGCCACCAGGGAAGTCCCTCATTCCCTTTTTTAAATGGAAAAAGGACATGAACAGGGAATGCACAGAAGTATAACCTTTCTGAACAGCGACTCAGAAATGTGTGTTCCAGTTTAAAATCTATGCATCTTTCGTCCCAGCAATTCTACCTATGGTAATTTATCCTGAGGAAATAAGAGCAGACTATAGAACTAAAAACAACAGCAACAACAAGGATATCAAAACATTATAATAAATTTTTTAAATGGAAACACCCAAGACAGATGATTGGTTAGGCAAATTGTGGTACAATCATATGACAGAATAATAAATATCTATTAAGGAATGTTTATTGGTATGAGAACGTCTTCTCAACCCATAACGCTGAGTGAAAGAGCAGGCTACAGAACAAGATGTAGAGCATACCATTTTGTCCTATGGGCTCAGAGTATACCATTTTGTTTTAAATATCTGTATTACATGTATAACAAAGACAAAATTTATAACCACTGTTGTTAATCTGATATATTGCAGGGTGATGGGACTGTGAGTGGTTCCACATACTTTATATTACTTTTCTTATTGGAGATTAAGAAAGAGGTAAAAATATTGTGAGGTTTGACTGCATACAATTATTGAGTTGGTTAACTGGTAAGTTATAGCAAGGACACCAGCATGTCTATGTCATAAGATGCAGTTTATTTCTTTGTCTTCCTCTGAAATGCTGTTAGGTATCACCTCTCATTTGACTAAATGCAATTTAATTTAGTTCAACACTCATTGCATACTCCTAGTGAAAGTCACTGGAGATGACATTACAAAGATGACTAGAACATATTACTTTCCTCAAAGAAGCTAATAATTTATTAGGAGGGGGAAACCCACTGGGACCTGCTTCAGCTAGAAATAAAATTTCTTTTTGGATTAAAAAAAAAAAAGCAACAGTAAGGGCAATTTGCCATCCCGTAGACTAAATTCAGCTTATTTATGGAGTTCTTCTTTCTTTGCTTGTCATCGCTTTCTGGAGTTCAGCCTAGGAAAGTAACATATGTCACCATGTGTACTAGTTTATAATTAGAACAAATGAGAGGATTTATAAGAAAAAGAGCTATTGGCTAAATAACATTTAGTAAAACTCTAGAAAAGGCAGTCAGGAGAAAGAAGAAGGAAGAGTTCTATTTTGGAAATTAATTTAATGCTAAAGAAAGAGAAGACTTTTAAAAAATATAAAAGGCAATTATTATGTCCTTAGGATTTTTATGTTTCAGGAGTGTGTGAAACAGTAGCTGCTATTGGATTACCCTGTATTTGAAAGGATGAGTATTGTGCGTATAAATAGAAGCTAAGGTCAAGAAACTAAAGGCAGAAAAAGACTCACGTGTTCAGCAGAGACTGATAAGCATGTGAAATAAAATCTTTTACTCGTAAGGCTGCAATTATGCCTGTGACCAGAGTTTGAGCTCCAGGGAAGAGGGGAGGGGTAAAAGTCAGAAGGGTCCAAGATCGCCCTTCTTATAAACCTTAAACCAGTCCAAGACTTCACCAGACTTCACTATGATAACATTAACAGCAGAGACTTATTTCTAAGACCTCTGAGCCCATAGGGTAATTTTCTCCCCACACTTCACCTGTTTCCAACTCAGCATTAACACTTTTCAGAAAGATGTGGTTGACCTAAGCCCTAAAAACCACCATCTCCTCCCCATTTAGGGTCAAGAGTTTCTGAGAAGGCTTTCCCAGAGGCATGGCCCCAGGAATTAAAAAGCAGACAGGGGCTTCCCTGATGGCTCAGTGGTTAAGAATCCGCCTGCCAGTGCAGGGGACACAGGTTTGAGCCCTGGTCAGGAAAGATCCCACATGCCGCAGAGCAACTAAGCCCGTGCACCACAACTACTGAGCCTGAGCTCTAGAGCCCGGGAGCCACAGCTACTGAGCCCGTGTGCCACAACTACTGAAGCTGGCAAGCCTAGAGCCCATGCTCTGCAACAAGAGAAGCCACCGCAATAAGAAGCCTGCACACCGCACCGCAACGAAGAGTACCCCCGCTCACCACAACTAGAGAAAGCCTGCGTGCAATAACAAAGACCCAATGCAGCCAAAAATAAATAAATAAATAAATAAATTTTAAAAATAAAAATAATTTTTAAAAAGAAGCAAACAGGTAGAGGGTCACCTCTAGTCTGAAGTAGCTTGATTTCCCACCATCTTTCCATCCACCTACTGACCTCTTCTAGCCTAGAATTCCTATGTTCTGCTTTCCTGCTCAGGACAGGGCAATTCAGCTTTCATCCTTCTCCACTGTCCTGTCAGCTTTCATGTCCCCTCAGGCTTTAGCAGGGCATGTTTCCCTGAGCACTTCCCCACCCTCCCCGCCTTGACTGTCCCCTCTGTCTTTTCTTGGGCTCCTGTCCCAGCTTCCCCAGGCCAGACTCATTCATCATGGGCTCCACCGCTACGCCCCACTGTGCATGGTTGCCAGGGTCTCCACGGAGTGGTGGTGGTTACCTGGGTGCTCAGTGGGTCTGCTGCCTCTTCTTTGTCCTTCTCTGAGGGGCTCTGCACTTGACTCTCATCACTAGACGCGCTTCAAGGACAGGGGAGAGAACTGCCTTTTAGTTTACCAAGTCAACTCAATGTGACATAGAGAGGAGTGTAGGGAAACTAGGTTTGTCAATCAAGTAGAAGTCAGGGAACTCTGAGGAGAGTTTCTTTAGATGCCACAACAATACCAATAAGCATATACACACAAGTACTGAGGTTATTGTTTTTGGTAATCACTTTTCTCCTCCCCCCCTTCCCCTTCCTTGTTCTGGCACTACCTCATCACTTATTTTTAACAACTTTCTTGTTCAAATTTTCCATTTTTAATTCACCCTAGTTGCACAGCCACTATGGAGAGTAGTATAGAGGTTCCTTAAAAAACGAAAAATAGAACTACCATGTGACCCAGCAATCCCACTATTGGGCATATACCCTGAGAAAACCATAATTCAGAAAGACACATGCACCCCAATGTTCATTGCAGCACTATTTACAATAGCCAGGTCACAGAAACAACCTAAATGTCCACAGACAAAGGAACGGCTAAAGAAGATGTGGTACATATATTCAATGGAATATTACTCAGCCATAAAACGGAATGAAATTGGGTCATTTGCAGAGACGTGGATGGACCTAGAGACTGTCATACAGAGTGAAGCAAGTCAGAAAGAGAAAAACAAATACCGTATATTAACGCATATGTGCGGAATCTGAAAAAAATGGTATAGACCATCTTATTTACAAAGCAGCAGCAGCACAGCAGAGGGAGGTCGGCTCAGTGCTTTGTGATAACCTAGAGGGGTGGGATAGGGAGGATGGGAGGGAGGCTCAAGAGGGAGGGGATATAGGGACATGTGTATGCATATGGCTGATATACTTTGTTGTGCAACAGAAACTAACACAGTATTGTGAAGCAATTATACTCCAATAAAGATCTATTTAAAAAAATTGGCACACACACAAAAAAGAAAAGAAATAGAGACACAGGCGTAGAGAACAAATGTATGGATACCAACAGGGAAGGAGGGGTGGGATGAATTGGGAGATTGGGATTGATTTCTATACACTGTTGATTATTGATATTATTTATATACACTATTGATATTATTAGATAACTAATGAGGACCTATTGTATAGCACAGGGAACTCTACTCAGTGCTCTGTGGTGACCTAAATGGGAAGGAAATCCAAAAAGGAGGGGATACATGTAAACATAGAGCTGATTCACTTTGCTGTACAGCAGAAACTAACACAACGTTGTAAAGCAGCTATACTCCAATAAAGTTAAAAAAACAAAAAAGCAGCAGCCAACAGTTTGAAGCGGGATAGCACGAAGTGTAGAGCACACACTCTGGAGCCACACGGCCTGGGTTTGAACTCCGGCTCTGCCCCTTACTGATTGTGCGACCTTGGGCAAGTTGCTTAACCTCTGTATGCCTCAGTCTCCTTACCTATAAAATGGGGATTATTACATCTACTTTACAGAGTTGCTACGAAGATAATGTAATAAAGCACTTAAAATACTGCCTGACACATGGTGAGAGCTCTCTTTAAGTGTTTTAAAACAAATATATGTCTTTGAGCAAATTAGGGAGAATAAGCATTTGATTAGTAAGTTTTCTGAGACTTTGCAGACCTGAGAATGTCTTGGTGTTGCCTTGTTCTATGAATGACAGCCTTGCTGAGAAAACAATCCTTTGGAATCAACCTCACCCTTGCCCCCTTCCCTACCACCAAGTCCTGTAGATGCGGTTCCATTGCATCTGGGCTTGACCGGGTCCTCAGAAGAAGTAAAGGCAATCTGACTTGAATTCAAGAAAGCCATCCCTGCTGGGAAAACCTGCAAACTATTGGCAGTTGAAACAACCATGTCGCAGTCTCTGACTTAAATAAATTTTTGTTTTTACTTTTTATTGTGGAAGATTTCAAATCTACATAAAAATGAGAGGATTCCTGGCAATTTTAATAAGGACTCTCTTTATGTATAAACTCATCTTTTCCCTCTCAAATTACCTTTATATCTTTAGTTATTGACTGTTGAGGGTTGGAAAATCTTCCTGGAGTTTCCTGAGGTCTGGAGTTCAGATGCTATTTTCTGTTGTCTAGGAGTTCTGTGATAAATGCTGTGGAAAGCCTGGATCTAAATTCTGGCTAGATCAGTTACTAATTATGGCTTTATTTATTTATTATTATTATTTTTTCTTTGCGGTATGCGGGCCTCTCACTGTTGTGGCCTCTCCCGTTGCGGAGCACAGGCTCTGGACGCGCAGGCTTAGCGGCCATGGTTCACGGGCCCAGCCGCTCCGTGGCATGTGGGACCTTCCCGGACCGGGGCACGAACCCATGTCCCCAGCATTGGCAGGCAGACTCTCAATCACTGCGCCACCAGGGAAGCCCAATTATGGCTTTATTAATTTTCTCTATACGTCTTTAGATTATTGTATGGGATAAATTAGTTAATACTGTATCTCTGCAAATCCAGGACACCAGTGATTATAAGAACATATTTTATATACTACTAAGAAACAAACAAGGCTTCCAATTAAACTAATACACAATGAATTTTTTTATCACCTAAGATTCTTGTTTTATACTTATTGAAAGAATTCTTTCAGACTTATTTAGAAATATATATTTATCATTTACCACTTTGATAGGATTTCATTAGTATTTTCTATTTGACTAAACCTATAGTTTTATTTTTTTCTCAGTTGAATGACACATATCAGTTATAAGATGCATTCTGATTTTAGAGCTGTTAAAATGGGAAGAAAATATACATTTAGAATGATTAAATACAGTATATGTAAACCTTTCTGCTTACAGTAGGAGTTCAGTGATTTTCTCCAGTTTTGTTTTGTTTTGTTTTACTGTACATTTTTCTTCTGGAGTTCTTTTACATTATGACTCATTTTCTACTGTGTCAATTTTTACTTCCACTGCTTCTAATAGTGACTTTAAGTAGTCTGGTATTAATTTTTATAATAATTTAAAAACTTGTCTGTTGTTCTTGGATATATGTCCTCTTTTAATGCTTTCACAGCTCATGAACCTCACATGATATGAAAAAAATCCATTCCAGATCTCAATGTAAAAGGACCAAAAAAGAAATTCTTATAGCAGAAAACAAAGGAGAAGATATTGGAGCAGGCAAAATTTTTTAAAAAGGAAATATAAAGCACTTTACCCATCAAATAAAGTTAATGAATTGGCCTATATTAAAATTAAGAACTTCTGTTTATCAAAAGATACAAATTAAGAGAATGAAAAATCAAGCTATAGATTTGGAAAAGATATTTGCCACATATATCTGACAAAGGACTGTCATCCAAAATGTGTAAATTGATAAGAGAAAGGAAGCCAACTGAATAAAAAACGGGCAAGAGGGCTTCCGTGGTGGCGCAGTGGTTAAGAATCTGCCTGCCAGTTCAGGGGACACAGGTTCGAGCCCTGGTCCAGGAAGATCCCACATGCTGCAAAGCAACTAAGCCCGTGTGCCACAGCTACTGAGCCTGCGCTCTAGAGCCTGCGAGCCACAACTACTGAGCCTGCGTGCCACAACTACTGAAGCCCGCGTGCCTAGAGCCCGTGCTCTGCAACAAGAGAAGCCACCGCAATGAGAAGCCCGCACACCACAACAAAGAGTAGCCTCCGCTCGCCACAACTAGAGAAAGCTCGCATGCAGCAACAAAGACCCAACGCAGCCAAAAATAAATAAATAAATAAAATGTTTTAAAAAGGGGCAAGAGACTTGAATAGGCACTTCATTAATGAGGTTACGCCAGGAAGCACACAAAAAGTTGTTCAACATCATCATCATCAAGGAACTGCAAACTAACACCATAATGAGATACAGCTATACCAGGACCTCAACGGCTAAAAATTAAATGGCTGACAATAACAAGTGCTGATAAGGATGCAGAACAATCAGAATGTTCATAGTCTCCTGATGGGAGTATAACTTGATACAACCATTTTGAAACATTATTTGGCATTATCTCCTAAAGATGAATATACACATAATCTATGACCCAGAGATTCCACTCTTAGGGATATTCCCAACAGAAATATGTACGTATGTTCACCAAAAGACATGCCCAAGAATGTTCATAGGAGTACAATTTGTAATAAATGAAAACTAGAGAGCACCCAAGTGTTCATCTTCAATGGACAGAAATGTAAATTGTGACATATTATCACAATGGAAATCTACACAGAATGAACTGATACAAGAGCAGAGATGAATCCTGCAAACATCCTGCATTGAATAAAAGAAGCCAAACCCCAAAGAGTACATACTGTGTAATCCTGCATATGTAAAGTTCAAAAACAAGAAACTAATCTGTGGTGTTATAAGTCAAGGTATGAAAATGATGTGAGGCAGTCTTCTGGGTGCTGTTGATGTTTTATTTCCAGATCTGGGTATTGCAGAAGTGTAGACCCACTTTTGAAAATTCACTGAACTATACTCTTAGGATTTGTGCACCTTTTGGTGTGTGTGTTAGACTTTGAGCTGCCAGAAAAATGTTGAAGGTTTGTTCTCCAAATTGTTACATTTCTTCTGGATGATTTAGTCAAGAAGTTTTCCTTAGGCTCTTACTGCTTTTTACTGTCATCATCCTTAGATTCGTTTTTGCTTGTTTACGTATTGGTGACGATATTTTTGCACACAATAAATGGATGTATTTTATTTCCCTCTTAAATAATGTTCCCATGCAGCCTTCCCTAAGACAGGAGGCTTATCTTCCCAGAGCAGGAAAGAGTGACTATTTGGCCTCCTTATCAAAGTGATTGGTCTAAAATTAGGGTGGCCAGAGAAAAGATGCAGTGTTCATTCCTGAGCCTCTTTTAGCCCCCTCGGAATGTAGAATTGAGAGCCAGCAGCCCTGCCATGGATCTGCTGCGGGGTGGTGGTGGTGGTGAGGTGACCCCACTGCCTGGACCTCCTGGTCAGGGGCCAGATGGACAATGTGGTAGCGATTCAGTGGAGCCCATGGCTCAGTGAAAGCTACGGTGGGGTCAAGCCAGCTGGAGAGCAGCCCTCAGGCTCTGAGCAAGATAAATAAAACTAGGTTACAGGTTAGAGCAACTGCAGGGGTCAGCTGTGGACACCAGAAGCCAGGGCCAAGGCCAGCTGCGCCTCAGTGGTCACCAGCCCCCACAGAGCAAAGGGCCAGCATGAGGCCACGATATCTTGAGGTCACCAGGGCCCCTTCCCTGTACCCAAGTGCTACCTTAGAGATAAGCTGGAGGAGAAGGGTGGAATCTGACAGATTGAGTTGTTTTGACTCTGAAGCAGCCTTACTAAAAGGGATTGGTCCCATTTCTGACTGGGACTAATTGTACTAGAACGGACTAAAATCCATGTTTCCGTGTCACCTAATCAGTGGGACCCAGTAAGGTCGGATTGCTTAAAGATAAATAAAAGAGCTACATTTCTTTGGCACTTCTGAGTATAGTGCAACGAAATTTGCAGCCCTCTTTCTCTCTTTTATTTTTTCTTGATTTTACCAACTTGTAAACTTTTGTTGCTGGAAATAGTTCATTTTAGGAATTTTTCTAGCTACTTGAATAGAATTTGAAGAGAAAGCTCCTGGCATTGCTACTCTCCACAATCATCCCTTTATTTATTAGTAAAACAATTTTATAGTTTCTCTTACCTTTCCATTCTATTCATCATGCAACCATCTATCTACCCACCCAAACAGTAACCATTTTTTGGAGCCATGTTCCAGGTATTGAGCTAGAAGATGAATGACAGTCCTTTGCTATCAGGTTTTGAATACAGAGGGTAAGCAGATAGCCAACACTGTTCCAGTTTCACCTTTCCACACATCCACACAGGCTTGTTTTCACTTTTGGTGTTTAGGCATATTAATTGCCAGGAATTGTTGAAAGTACTGGGTTTCTGAGTCTTATGACCCGTTGGCAATCATCTTTAAGAGCTTCCTTGCTTTGTAGTATGTCAAGATGTACATCTGCTGCCCTAGACCTGGAATCAGCCGTTTCTCTAAGGAGCCTCAGTTCCCTTTAATAGGAAATATATTTAGAAACCAGAATCTGGCCTCTAAGGAAGCTCATTTCTTCAGGATTGGTCATTATTTCTAGTTCTTTTCAGTGGACAGAGATGAGATGAAGAATATTAGGGGAGGAACAGATTTTAGAGGATAAAGGAAAACTAATTTTTCTCAGTCATTTTTCTATTATCAATCATAGATTATTATTTTTGACTATAAATAATTACATCTGTTCTAAGTACCTTTATTTATAGTTTTTAATTCCCCTTTGAATTCATTCACTTAGGATAATTTACTCTTGTAGGTTTATTAGGACCGAGGGCAGGAACACTCAAGTGTCTTAATTATTTCCTGAGTCTATATACAGGACCAGCTATGTAATTTGCCATCCCATATAAAATGAAAATGGGGGTCCTGGTTCAAACAGCAGTAAATAAGTTCCACAAAGGTACTAAAATAAAAAGCTTTTCTCTTTTGTTCACTGTCTCTCCCTCCCCGATCCTCCCTCCACCTGTCCTGGTGTTTCTAATTTGCTATTTAATGTCAGGTTCCCCTGGGCCCAGGGCTACTGGCAGGCTGAGTGCAGACCTCACAGGCTCCCTAGGGGGCAGTCCCCTTGGCAGCAGGCATGCACGGGGCACTGCAGCTGCCAGGTTCCCTTCCCTGGCGAGACCAGCAATGTCCCCTTCCCATAGGCCAGTTGCCCTCACCCACAGGAATGGGAGAACCTCAAAGGTATAGCGATCTTCGTGCCAGGACGTGGTAGGTATCTAGATTTGGGGAGGGGTGAGAGGTTTGCCCCGAGGCCAGGGTGTTTCTACTCTGGGGTGAGGTCAGCTGCCTGAGCCACCACCGAGTGCACTGTGCCCAACTCTGATCCTTCCCATGCCCTAGCCAAGGCTCCCACCAGGAACGAGGGTGCCAGTGGTTGCTGGGCAGGAAGGCAGGCCAGGTAAGGCCCAACGCACCAATGTGGGGGGAGTGGGTGGCTCAAGCTGGTCCCTGGGAGGCAGGGAGTCATCAGAAGTGGGGGACAGTGCATGAGCCAAGGCTCCAAGCCTCTGGTGCATGCCCCGTCGTCCCACTGGATTTCACTTATGAAACACAAATTCAAAGATTAAATTCTTAAGAACTTCATGATGGCGACTACAGAGCATTAAACCCCAAACGTGGGGCTCTTCAGAGCACAGGGCTCTGTGTGCCTCCACTGGTCCTGTGCCCATGTAGTGGTCCCTCCCTGTTCCAGCAGCAATTTTATAAATACGCCTGGGGCCCCTGGGGTTCTTGGAGATCCTTTCGGGGGATCTGTGAGGTCAAAACTATTTTCATAACAACAGGAGGACAATACTTGCCTTTTTCACTCTCATTCTCTCAGGAGTGTACAGTGAGGTTTTCCAAAGGCTGCCTGACAGTGTGATCCTGTAACAGATTGAATTCAGAAGCAGAGAATTCAGCTGTCTTCTATTAAGCCAGACATTAAAGAGATTTTCAAAAATGTAAAACAATACTATTCTTCTCACTAATTTCTACTGTAGAAAATATAGTTATTTTAAATAAAAATATGTTACCTGTCATTTTAAATTTTTAATATTTATTTCTACATAGTCCTTTTTGTTGTTATTTTTAAGTGAATGAAGATATTTAAAATTTTCCAGTTTAAATTTCCAACACAACAAATATCGATAGATAGACCCACATAAACAAAAGCTGTTGGGGTCCTCAATACTTTCTTTAATGAATACATTTTAAAAATTGAAGTAAAATTCATGACACAAAATTAACCATTTTAAAGTGCATAATCTGGTGGCATTTAGTCCACTGTGTTGTGCGACCATGACCTCTATTTAGTTCTAAGACATTTTCTTTCATCACCCCAAATGGAAACTCTGTACTCATTAAACAGTCACTCCCCATTCTCCCCTCCCCTCAGGCCCTGGTAACTGCTAGTCTGCTTTCTGTCTCTATGGATTTGCCTATTTTGGACGTTTCATATAAACGGAATTATCCAATCTGTGACCTTCCTTTCACTTATCATAATGTTTTTGAGGTTCACCCACACGATAGCATGTATCAGCACTTCATTCCTTTTTATGATTGAATAATGTTCCATTGTATGATATGACATATTTTGTTTATTCATTCATCATTTGATGGATATTTGGGTTGTTTCCACCTTTTAGCTACTGTGAACATTCATGTACAAGTATTTCTTGGAATACATGTTTTTAATTTCTTGGGGTATGATACCTAAGAGTAGAATTTCTGGGTCAAATGATAATTTTATGTTTACTGTTTTGAGGAAGTGACAAAGTGGTGACTTTTTGGTTTGTTTTTTTGACACAGTGTTTTTACAGCAGCTGCATCATTTTACATTCCCATTGGCAATGTACGAGGGTTCCAATTTCTCCACATCCTCAACACTTGTTATTTTCCTTTTTTTTTTTAAATTGTAGTTATCCTAGTGGGTGTGAAGTGGTATCTCATTTGTAGTATTGATTTGCATTTCCATAATGATTAATGATGAGCATTTTTTCATATATTTACTGGCCATTTGTATATCTTCTTTGGAGAAATGTCTATTCAAACCCTTTGCTCGTTTTTAAATTGGGTTGTCTTTTTGTTGTAGGGTTCTAAGAGTTCTTTATATATTCTGGATACTAGACCTTTATCAGATATATGTTTTATAAATATTTTCTCCCATTTTGTAAGTTGTCTTCTTACTTTCTTGTTAGTGCATTGTTTTAAATGAATTTTTATTGGAATATAGTTGATTTCTTAGTAGTATCTTCTGATGTACAAAAGTTTAAAATTTTGTTTACCTATTTATTTATTATTGAAGTATAGTTGATTTACAATATTATGTTAGTTTCAGGTATACAGCATAGTGATTCAGTATTTTTACAGATTATACTTCATTAAATGTTATTACAAGATAATAGCTATAATTCCCTGTACTATACAATATATGTTTTTTGCTTATCTACTTTATACACAGTAGTTTGTATCTTTTAGTCCCCTACCCCTAACTTGCCCTTCCCCTTTCCCTCTCTCCTCTGGTAACCACTAGTTTGTTTTCTATATCTGTGCGAAAAGCTTTTAATTTTGATTAAATCAATTTGCCTAGTTTTTTTGTTGTTGTTGTTTATGTTTTTGGTGTCATTTCTAAGAATCTCTTGCCAAATCCAAAGCATGAAGATTTACCCCTATGTTTTTTTATAAGAGTTTTTTAATTTTATGTATCATTGTAAATCAAATATTCTTCAATTAAAAAAAGTTTTATAATTTTAGCTCTTACATTTAGGTCTATGATCCATTTTGATTAATTATTATATATGGTATGAGGTAGAGTACTAACTTCATTCTTTTGCATGTGGATATCCAGTTGTCCCAGCACCATTTGTTGAAATGACTATTCTTTCCACCATTGAATGGTCTTGGCACTTTTGTTGAAAATCAATTAATCATAGATTTTTTGACTTATTTCTGGACTCTCTATTCTATTCTAATTATTTATATATCTATCCCTATGCCAGTACCACACTGTCTTGATTCCTGTAGCTTTATAGTAAGTTTTGAAATTGGGAAATGTGAGTCCTCCAACTTTGTTTTTCTTTTTCAAGGTTGTTTTGGCTATTCAGAGCCCCTTGCAATTCCTTATCAATTTTATAATCAGTGTGTCAATTTCTGCAAAAACAAAAAAAAAGTCATTTGAATCTTTGTAGGGATTACATTGACTGTGTAGATTGTAATGGGTAGTATTGCCATGTTAAAGGTATGTTAAAGGTTAACATGTTAAAGGTTAAAGGTTAACAGAATACTAGTTAAGAGCAAGAGCTTTGTAATCAGTCTAGGTCATTTGAATCACAGCTTGGCCGCTTACTTGCTTCATGACCTGCTTGGACAATTTATTTAATGGTGCGCTCCAGTTTCCTTATTTGGAAAATGGAGATTTATTTATAACAGTGACATGATCTACCTCAGAGTGGTAAGTGAGGATTACATGACTACTCACTAAAACAGTGCCTGAGGTGGAGTAAATGATCAATACATATTGGCAATTATTCAAAGAACTGAACCAATTTAAATGTTCCCTGGCAATTTCCATTCTGCTAAAGTCTACCCCACATAGATTTAATAATTTGACTTTGCTTTTGATTATTTAATAGATGGTGCTTCATTTTTCAAATTTACATTTCTGTAACTACTGTAGAGGCTGAAGAGTTTTCAAATCTTTATCACAGTTGTGATTTTCCCCTTTTTAATCTATTTTAAATCTGCAGTTGTACTTTATTATTAGCCGTCTCACATATTAGTTTGATGCAGTCAAGTATAAGATAAATAACTAAAATCAGTCCAGTTTACACCACGTTAGCAAGGCTGTTGTCGTGTTCATAAAAATAATATTAGGGCTCCAAGGACATTGAAGAGCTGGAATTATCTGGCCCACATATTTTGAATCTTTGAAATAAGCCATGGAGACTGAGCACAGTTGCTGTGATTCTGCTGCAGCGATATAAATATGACCTTCCATGAAAAAGCATGTCATGGCCAGAAGTGAAATTCAAAGCAGCAGGCTGGTTTTCAGAGTCCACGTCATTAGAATAGGCTGCCTCTCTGGTTACAGCAAAGTAAATATAGACCAGGCTTATTATATGAACACATTTCATTTAACTTTGCCCATCTCTATTGATTTCCCAATTTAGTTTCAACAGAAACTGGATCAACCCAGCTATAAGTAGGTCTGCTTATTCTTTTCCCATCCGCCTTGGACATTTCCGTTCTTCCCAAGGCTAAGTTTTCCACCTTTGCTCTTCAGTTCATTCCCTTACTATCCTGCTGTTCTGTCTCTTGCTTTTCTTTCTGGTGACTTCAAACTCTCCTCTTCCACTAGCACCTTTTCCCGGTACCCACAAATATGTAAATATTTCCCCTAACAGGAAAGAGGTCCTCAACCCCGTGTCAGCCTCAAAGTGTCCCCCTTTCTTCTTCCTTCCTATCACAGTATTCACTCTGCTTTCTTATTTCCGGCCACTCCTCAAGCAACAATAGGATGGCTTTGGCCACCACTCCTCTGAGCACCTCTAAGGCTGCTGGGGATCTCCTAACTGCTAAATCTTTGTCATTTCATTTTTTTTTTAAGATTTCTTTTTTGACATGGACCATTTTTTAAAGCCTTTATTGAATTTGTTACAATATTGCTTCTGTTTTATGTCTTGGTTTTTTGGCCACGAGGCATGTGGGATCTTATCTCCCCAGTCAGGGATCGAACCCACATCCTCTGCATTGGAAGGTGAAGTCCTAACCACTAGACCATTTTCACTGGGTGTGATGGTTGACTCCTAACTCTTTGACACTCTCCTTGCCTGGGTCTGTGATATATTTTTATAATTTTTCACCTCTCTAACTTTTCCTTTTCATTTTCCTGCATGATGAGCTCCTCTTCTGTCTCCACCCTTAACCATTGGTTTACTCAGGATGCCATGCTTGGCGCCCTTTTTTTTCCCTCCACCCACATTTTCTGCATGATCTCTTCTGTTCCCATGATTTCAGCTAATGCCGGTGATTCTCAAATCTATATTTTCATCTCTGATCATTCTTATAAGCATAATACTTGTTTTAGATATCCAAACGTCTACTAGAAGTCTCCTCCTGAAGTCCCACAAATGCATCAAACTGAGCTGACATCTCCTTTGCCGGAAGCTCCTTCAGATCCTTATGAAGTAAACTGCTGCTAACTTAAAAAATCCAGCTGAAATCCTGGCACTCAAGTGGAAAGAATGTCTGGCTGTCTGATTGTAGCCTCTTGTTTCAACAGATCACAACATACAGAATGCAACACAGTTGTGTTCTTTCTTTCTCAGTTTATAAAATTTGATTTTATTTGGGCAGCAACAAGCACAAGGAAGGAGGACCCTGTCTCCAGGCCACTGAGAAAAACCATGATAGGTTTCCATATATCTCAGTGTACCTTCGTCCCCTGAGTTCCCCTGTCCCTTTCCTTCTCCCCAGCTAGCTGCCACTCCTAAATTCTTCTCTGCTTCGTGCCTCTCACATCCTGTTAATCAACAAGCTCTTTAGATTCTATTCCTAGTCTCTCTACTCTCACTGTAGCTGCCCTGGTTCAAGACACCTTTGTTTTCTTATTTATTTGTTTGTTTGTTTTTGTTTTGGGCTGTGTTGGTTCTTCGTTGCTGCACGCAGGCTTTCTCTAGTTGCGGCAAGAGGGGGCTACTCTTTGTTGTGGTGCACAGGCTTCTCATTGCGGTGGCTTCTCTTTCTGGGGAGCACAGGCTCCAGGCGCGCGGGCTTCAGTAGTTGTGGCACACGGGCTCAGTAGTTGTGGCTCGTGGGCTCTAGAGCACAGGCTCAGTAGTTGTGGCGTACAGGCTTTGTTGCTCCATGGCATGTGGAATCTTCCCGGACCAGGGCTCGAACCCATGTCCCCTGCATTGGCAGGCGGATTCTCAACCACTGCGCCACCAGGGAAGCCCGACGCCTTTGTTTTTCTTGCTTGGATTACTGCTCCTTTTATCCCTTTGCCTCCTGTTTCGTTCCCCTTCACCTCAAACCCTGCACACCTACTAGAATAATCTTCTAAAATGGCCAACCTGAACATGTCCCTCTCCATCTTAAAAATTTCACTCGTCTACCCCGGGGGTACCCCAAGGAGGCTGACACCTCCTAGATCGTGCTATGGTATTTTAGCCTCCGTTCCATTCCATATGTGGTAGATAACTTCCTTCTGAAATGCCCTCTCTGCCTTGGTCCTCCAGGGATTACTTCCTCTGAGATGCCTTGGTTGAATTAATGATTCCTTCCCTGGGGCAACTTTCATCTTTATTATTATTGTCCTTCTCAAATACAGCTGTGACTGTGATCATTTTTTTATAGGTCTGAGTCCTCTGTAGACTGTGAATGGGTTGGTCACTTATTTACACTTTCCTTTTTTATAACCACAGTGCCTAGTAGAATATGTGGTACATCATCTTTATTCAATAAATAAATGTGTATTGAATGAATGTTTTAAATGTGATTGTTTGGATAGGGAATTCAGTGAGCTCTCCAGTACTTGGAGGCTGATTATAAAATATACAGCTTCTCTTTTTTTTGCGGTACGTGGGCCTCTCACTGTTGTGGCCTCTCCCGTTGCGGAGCACAGGCTCCGGGCGCACAGGCTCCGGGTGCGCAGGCTCAGTGGCCATGGCTCACGGGCCCAGCCGCTCCGCGGCATGTGGGATCTTCCCGGACCGGGGCACGAACCCGTGTCCCCCGCATCGGCAGGCGGACCCTCAACCACTGCGCCACCAGGGAAGCCCAATATACAGCTTCTTTAGTCCTCATTCTGTAACTCCTTCCCACTTCTCCTTTCTGCTTCCTGCCTATATGTCATTTCCTTTCTACACTAGACATCAAGCAGGTGGTGAACCAATGAGTGAGGAGGGAATATGACAGTTGGGACAGTCAGTTTTACCGTAAACAGAATTCTTATTGTCTGAGTACTCATTAGTCAAGACGCCACCGTTTGAGTTTATGTAAAGTAGCAGAAGTCAATAGCCTTCCAACATATTCACTAACAAACCAGACAATAATGAAATCAGTCCCCACTGGACTAGCCAGAGTTTACCTCTGCCATTGAGTCAATGGCTTTTTTTAATAGTCAGTCATCCTTTCCAGGATTGTGGGGTTGCAGAATTTCATGAAGTTGATTAAAGGGATGTTGGAGAATGGCTTATTCACAAATGAAAATTTGATTATAAAACCAGTTAACAAATGAAGCAAATAAGAGACAAGGATAAAAATGTGTTAAGTTCTTCAAAGAAGGTGATTTGAATATCAAAGGACTAAGAACTGCCTTTGGAGGAATTCCCTGGCAGTCCAGTGGTTAGGACTCCACGCTTTCACTGCAGGGGGCAAGGGTTCAATCCCTGATCGGGGAACTAAGATCCCACATGCTTCGCAGTGCGGCCTTAAAAAAAAGAACTGCCTTTGGAAAACTGACTAATCTCTTGAATACTTATGCAAAGACACCTGTTTTGGATCTTGATGCAAAGCTCAAAAATGATATTAATGTTGTGCATTATGCCATCATACTTATTTTATTTACTGATTTTTTTATCAAAGTTATACATCTGTTTAATAAAAATAGATGTATGTGGCTTGAAATGAAAACCAGAATCCCTTTCCCTTCTTTTCCCCATCCGTGAATTCTGCCCCTGAAGGCAACATCTTCTAATGCCTGCTTTTGCCCCATATTTCTAAATAACATGTTTACACTGGAATTTCTTGATTTTTTTCAGGTTTGGATGTTATCTATTGAGTTTCTACTATAGAAGATGAGGCCGTTTGCTTAGTTTTCTATTTCCTCTCACTACTTCAAAGTCTCTGGAGTTTTTCATATCTTAATACCTTCAAACATACTAGGTAACCTAATAGTTACATCTTTTTCTAGAGACAGTTCTCCTGGAGTTGCCTCCCTTCTGCCCTAAACTGGACTGCTTGTTCTCCAGGCCTGCTCCTGCACAGTTGTCACCCCATCTTCCTGGGGGATCCCTCAGCCCCGTTCAGGGGCTGGAGCTCCTGTTTCCTGAATCCCACATCCTCTTCTACATTGTATACTCCCTTGTATCAGTGGAACACATTCTCCAGTAGCTTTCTGAGAAAAGGCTCAAGGGAGGTAGATTTTTTGAGACCTTGCATTTCTGAAAATGCCTTTTTATTTTCACCTCTTGCTTGAGAGTTTAATTATTTTGAGTTAAAGTCCTGAGCTATCTGGACTAGATAATCTGAAAACTTTCCCGCTTAAAAACACCTAAATGGGAGGACTTCCCTGGTGGTCCAGCAGTTAAGACTACGCTCCCAATGCAGGGGGCCAGAGTTCGATCCCTGGTCAAGGAACTAGATCCCACATGCCACAACTGAAGATCCCTCATGTGGCAGTGAAGATCCTGCATGCCACAACTAAAGACCCAGCACAGCCAAATAAATAAATAAAAATAAAATAAAAAACACCTAAATGCTGGATACAATATAACAGGAGCACTTAAACATGTAGCCTAGACTGCAAGAAAGTAAGTGAAATTCCCAGAGGCTAAAACTAAAGTCTGGGACCTGGAGTCAGTGAGAAATGCAGTGCCTACAGCTCCAGGGAGGTTGTCATTTCAATAACCTGGAAACCTGGTTTTTATGTCTACACTAGTCTAGGTGACCTGGGCTTTGAGTTCACTGGATGCAGAACATTGAAACTGACATCCTGCAGAGAGCTGGGACCTTTAAAGGAGACATAACCTGTGATGAAAGTGTGAAGTAGCAAAAAATGTCCCACCACAAAAGGGTCTAAAGACAAAGATCATAGGTCATGTCCTGAGCTCAGAGTAGTGGGGGAAGCTCTCCCTTGTAAAACTGTAGCCATTCTATACCATTGTTTGAGATCTGAATTTCTTCTACCAGAATATTCTGGGGGAAATTACTGACCTTTCCCATCTGATTCTTCTTATGATCAATTGCATCTTTTCCTGACATCTGATTTGGATTTGAAGATACTATCTGTCTCCAGCCATGGATTAGGGCAGTGTTTCTCAGAGGGTAGACTGGAGACAACTTTGAGAACTTCTGGATTAGAGCCAAGCTCACCGACTCTTGGGAAGGACCTTTGCTTTCAAAGCTCATCAGGTCAATGAAGAAACTTGCAGGAAACTGACCCTGGACTGAACAAGTGTAAAGAAGCTCCAAACAACATGCACACCTTGACCTGGCTGTTTTGTGTTTAAGTATTGCCACCTGGAGAAACTCTTGATGTGTGCACAGGAGAGAATCACAGGATGTTCATTACAGCATTGTTTATAGAAGTGAAAAATTAAAAACAATTCTGAGATCTATTAGTGGAGGAATGAAAAATAAATCGTGGTATGGTCATACAGTAGAATGCTCTAGCAGTGAAAATGAATGAACAAGTGTATAGAAATCAGTGGATTTCAAAAACTCAATGTTAAGTGAAAAAAATATGTAAGAATATTATCATTTATGTAAATTTTATAAAATAACTATATATTGTTTACATGTATAGAGACATATATAAATAAAGACTGGATATGCCCCAGTTACAGGGTAGTGATTACTTCTAGAGATGGAGGGAGAGGAATGGGACTGGGAAGGGGATTTCAATTTCAATTTTATTTTAAAAAAAAAAGGCTTTGAAACACCTTCTTCTCTGTCAGCCCCTCTCAATTTTTGTAGCTGTGATTCTTACAGGGTAAAGGTTTACAATATTTACATTTTGTTTTGTAACTGTTTTCCAGTTATTTCAAAAATAGAAAACTTTTTTTTTTTGGCTGCACCACGGATCTCAGTTCCCCGACCAAGGATCGAACCCATGCTCTCTGTAGTGGAAGCGTGGAGTCTCAACTACTGCCCCACCAGGGAAGTCCCTAGAAAACTTTTAAATAGCATAGTCTTGTGACATGTAAATACTAGTCACTAAAGAAACAGTTCGTGTGATTGGAGCCAGAGAATATTAATAAATGTAAATCCTCATGTCATTTAAACATCGTTGGTCCAGGGAGAGCCATTCAATCATCCCAACGGGATCAATTCTTTTGATTTCTTGCTGGCTTTTTTCACGTCCTTGGGGTTTCAGTTTCTTGTATTCCATGCTGTCTTTTCTTGAACTTTTAAAAAAATTTTGCTGGAAAATATACTGGCATAATCTGTCATCTAGGATGCATGGATAGTAAATGTTCTTGCATATCTGACAATGCCTTATGACTGCCTTCACAAATTACTGGCAGTGTGGCAGGGTTCAGAATTCTAGGTCCGAGACTGGTTTCCTTGCTAACTGTGAAGATACTACTCTGTTTTCCAGGATTCAATGTTGTTAATGTTAGATGACAGTTCTGTGTCTTGTTCTTTAGTAGGAAATCCCAAAGATTTTAGGATTTCCTGTTTACATGTACAATTATAAAATTGTACCAGGATGTGTCTATCTAGATTTTAATTCAATTCAACAAATATTTACTGATGCCCGCTAAAGGCCAGGCACTGTTCAAGGTGCTAGGTTCACTGGACAATGAACAAATCAGGCAAAGCTTCCCGCCCTCCTGGAGCTGACAATTTAGCAAGGGAGACAGGCTGAAAATAACATGCATATTTCTTATGCATGGATAAGGAAATTACATAGTATGCCAGAAGGTGAAATATGCTATGGGAAAAAGGAATGAGTAGATCAGTGTAAAGGGTTCTGGGAATGCTGGTGGGGAGAGCTTAGTCTTTTTTCTTTAATTTTGTTCAGTGGGCTTTTTCAGTCTTGAAGACTTGTGTATTTCTTGAGCTTAAGAAGATATTGTTCTGTTACTTCTTTGCTATTTTCTCTCCTCTATTTTCTCCATTCTTTGCTAATAAGACAGGTTCAGGACCTCTTGGGTCCCTGCTCCACGCTCTTATATTTTCTGCCTCTTTATTTTTCTTGCTCTATATTATGTGAGATTCCTTGATTGTAGATTAACTGCTTGGTCTTTAGCTGTGTCCAAATTATTATTTCAGCCCATGAATTGAATTTTCCCTACTGCAATCCCATTTTTAATGTCCTAGAACTTTTTCTTGTTCTTTGTGCCTTTCTGTTAGCCACTTCTGACCATTTCTCAACTGCAATGCCTTCTCACATTTCTCTGAGGATGTTAATTGCAATTTTTATAAAGTTCTCTCTTCTTTCTTAAATTGTCTCTGTTTCCGCCAAGGTCAGTTTTTCTATTGGTTCAACCTGGGCCTTCTCTTTCATGCTGCTGATTTTCCTAATATATTTAGCAACCTTGGTTTTCTGCTTATAGTTATGAATAAAGGTCTATGTTAAGCAGTGTGGGTAGCCTTCCTGAACATCTTGGCAGATTTGTTGGTCCCTGTCAGGCCTCTCCCCTGGCTGACAGAATTGTCTGAGAGTTCTATGCATGTGGGGTTTCAGAAGATAGACACCTTTTTAGGGTACCAGGAGAAGAGGGAAGTAGTCAAGTTAGAGACCCTCACAGTTGTCCAAGTGGGTTTTATTCTGGGGGCAGAGCCCTTTAGAATTTCTAGCTGGGTTCTGCTGAATTCTCAGGCCCTCCTACTGGCCCCCTCAGACATCTTCTAAACAGATTTCCCTCTTTCTTTAGAGAGCAGGTTTTTTGATTAATGATGAGGGAGAATGCCATTGCTTTCACCTATTACATTTTCGTGCCAGGAGAGAAGGAAGGGCTGACTATCTGAGCTGTCCACAACACTGCTCCTCAATGCTCGTCCAAACCCCCCTACCCTGCATTTATTGACTCTGAACTTGGACCTGCTCCTTATCTCCCTTGGGAAGAATTTTGGTGTCTCAGGTTTAAGTTGCCTCTGTTCTTTCTCCACTACTGCTTCCTATTTTTCCGTTATCCATGACTGCATGACAAACCACCTCAAACTTTAATGGCTTAAAGCATCAAAAATGTCTCCTTTTTCATGCTTCTGTGGGTTGACCATGCAGCTCTTTTGCTTTATGTGGTGTTGATGTTGGGATGGCTGGGAGGTCAAAACTAACCTTCTTCCATGCTTGGTGCTGGCTGCTGGCTGGGATCTCAGCTTGGGCTGTCAGCCAGGGGCCTTGGTTCTTCTCCGTGTTGTCCTTTCCACATGGCTGCTTGGGCCTCCTTACAGTATGGTGGCTGGTTCCAAGAAAGAGCACCATAAGAGGACAGACTCTAATGGGCAAGCTCTTATAAGCTTTTGTTTAAATTATACTTCCTAATGTCCCATTGGCCAGAGCAAGCTAGCCACCTGCCAAGTCCAGAGTCAGTGTGGTAGGGAACTACAAAGGGCACAAATACTGAGAAGTGTGGTTCAGGACACCAGCAAAGTAACAGCTACCACAGTCTTCTATGTATCCTTCAGATTTCAGGTCTACTAGGAGTACTCTTTCCTATTTCAAGCACTGTATTGCTTAGTCTTTTTAAAAAATGTATTTATTGGCCAGTTAATTATGTTAACTATTCTTATGTTAACTCTTGAATCAGAGGTTGAAAAGGTATCTAGAGGGGAAAAGTAAATGTCAAGGAAGTCCCTCAACCTCCCCTCCAATGGGTTCTGTCTAACCCAAACCCTGACATGTGAAGTCTTTTTTTGTTATACCTCAGGAGGGTCTGAACAATGCAGCAACCTCGGGTTTGTTTGTCCCATGCTCATCCTTTTCATGCAAGAGTGTCAAATTACCCTCCATTTGTTTGCCTGTCAAACCATAATGCTCTGTCCTTACTTATCCACTCAGAATGTTTCTTCTCTCTTGCCAGCCACTGAAATTTCAAACTCTCTGTCGCTTCATTTGTATTAAGATGTTACTATATGAAATAATATTCACAGAATATCACCTGAAGGATATTCGTGAATACCCTTTGATCAGAACTGGCAGATCGATTTAGGTTGGCAAGTGAGAAGAAGCCTATTGGTGATGTCCAATCTCCATGGGAGAAGGTTTCATTGATCATTCGTGAATGATCAATGAAACCCATTGATGCTCTGGGCTTGGACTGGAAGTGGTGGTGTGCTTGCCGGGAAGGTATTTCCGCCTCTGCCCCCAGATATCATAAAATCTATCATCGAACCAAACCAAACCTTCTGAGAGCTGCTTATCTGTGAGGAATTATTTTGGCTCCTTTGCACTGAGTGACTCTTGGCAATATGCCAGCCACCTGCACTGAAGACATACTGAGAGACAACTGTTCAGAATTAGATTTCTATATTTATTGTAGGAATGTTGCTGAGGACATACTATATGACATGGTGTTCCCTTTAAGAGGAGCCATGAGAGAGATCTTCTGAGCCTATGATCTGTTTTTATCTTACGGACACTGACTGTTATAACATTATGTTTCCCTCTTTGCTTTGATTGCTAGGAAACCCAAGGCAATGGTGCAGATCTCATCTAGCAACTGCACAAGACTTTTTGACAAACATTTTACATACTAACTTTACCTCTCCCTTCAGCTAGCATTTATTGAGCACCTGCTCTATGCCTGGCACTACCCAAAAATATCCACGTTAATCATTGTAGCATATTAAGACAGTCAGGGCACTTGTGGCCAAAGACAAACCCAGTGTTTAATGTGACTTAGTGTTTAGGATAACTTAATGTTTCTTTGAGTGGACTGGTCACTCTCTGGTCCCTTCTCGGGACAAGACCCTAGTAATGTACCCACCAAGATACACTACCCTTACCCTGGTCACTCTCAGGTCATTTTTTTTCTGTCTCTATACACCCCACAGAGCAATCTGTTTGCCCCATTTACGTTTGTCTAGAGTGTTCAGCCTTTCCAAAGAACACGATCACAACTTTTATCAGAAGGATAAAAAGTGGGAAAAAAAGGGAAGAGGGGAGGGGACAAATTAGAGGTATGGCATTAACAGATACAAACTACTATATATAAAATAGATAAGCAACAAGCACTTACTGAATAGCACAGGGAACTGTACCCGGTATCTTGTAATAACCTGTAATGGAAAAGAATCTGCAAAAATTACTGAATCACTATGCTGTACACCTGAAAGTAACACAATGTTGTAAATCAACTATACTTCAATAAGGAAAAAAAAGAAAGAAAAAAGGAAGGAAGGAAAATAGTGGAAAACTGAAGCATGTGAAAGCGGAAGACGCCACTGGGGCTGGGTACTAACGAGTGAACACAGGGCTGACTTCTACACTCTTCCAGAACAGCCTCACTGTGCTCCCTCAGTTCCTGCCCAGCAGTATTCTTCCTTAGTTCCTACTTCCTATGCGACCAGGTTCTCTGATGTTTTGCTTTCACTTCCCCTCCATGGCAGAAGCAGACACGGTCAGGGGCCCTTCCGTGTAATTCCAGATTTGTCAATTCTTTTGAACCAATACACCCAAAACTGTCTTTCTCATCAGGGAATGGGCAGAGTACAGACCTCCGTGTGTCTATTTTTGCTTCCAGGAAGCTTGGAGTCAAATTTCACAGCTATAATATTAGCCTTCACGGCTTGCAAGATGGATGGTCCTAAAAAAACAAAAACCGAAAATCAAAAAACAAATTTATTGTCTGAATGCCTTTTATTCTAAGTCATACCCAACCCATTTTCAAGAGAAGGGGCAACTTAATAATTACTGATTTGCATAGAGCAGAACTCCAGAACTCAGCCTCCTAAAGCAATGAGTCAACTGGCCAAATTTGTAGGGTGTCCACCCACCATTTCTAAGGTGCCCGATGTGGTGCTTTGCTGCTGGTCAGCTGTGGCATCATGGGTATAGTGACTTAAAGTCAGCAAATCTGAATTTAAGTGCACCCTCTCTTAGCCCTTTGACCTTGGGCAAGTTGCCTCACCTCTTTGAGCCCCAGTGTCTTCATCCATAAATGGCTCCATACTCTTCAGAGAACTGCTGTGAAGATTATAGGATAATGTTGATGGAATTCCTTTATAATTTACAGAGTACTGCAGTGCTGGAGAATGAGATTATATTCACTGGGTTTGTGCCCTCCCCAGAAACCTGCGGAGGGTTTCTTCACCACTACAAGCATTCTGACCACTCATATTTTCAGCATTAAGACAAATTGTTGTCAACAAAATAATATAATCTCCAACATGCACACCAAAGTACCCCAAAGCTTTGCCATGGCCCTTGGGTCCCTGGCAGACTCCTAGGGAGCAACTCACAGGTGTGGGATGTTGGATGCTTCTGCCATTGAGTTCAGATGCCCTTGGGCTGCTCTGCTGATGGAAATGCTCACCAGCCCCTCTCAGGTGGCCTCTATTACCATTCTCTTTGACTCGACCCTCTTCCTGGACATTGAATTCATTTCCTTGATTTTTAAGCCACACCTCTAGGCTGGTGACCCTCAAATCTGTATCTGCAGCCTGCGCTTCTTTGGGTGCCAAAGACCAGTATCCCCAACTGCCTATGGGACGGCTCCTCCTGGGAGCCCCATGGGTACTGGAAACCCAACGTATCCAAAACCAAACTCATCCTCAAGCCCCCTTCTCCAGGCTCTCTCCTCTTACAAGTCCTATCCAGATCTTTCACATCTGCCCCCTCCTCTTCCCTCTCATTGCCATCACTTTGGTTCAGGTCCTCAGCATCTCTTGCTAGGATAAGCCTCCCACCTGGACTTCCTGCCTCCTACCTCTCCTCTTTCTAATCCATGGTCCACATCAGCTGCCAGCAGATCTTTGAAGATGCTACTCTGGGAAATTCCCCTTCAGGCCAGTGGTTCGGACTCCGTGCTTTCACTGCCGCAGCCCAGGGTTCAATCCCTGGTCAGGGAACAAAGATCCCACAAGCCTCGTGGCAGGCCCCCCCGCTGCAAAAAAGTGACTCTGATTAAGTCAGCCTCTCCTCCTACTCATAAATCTTAAATGCTCCCTGCCCTTGAGGTTTTCTGAGACTGAATCCCCGATCACCTCTCCATTGCCACTTCCCGCCAGCCCCCCTCATGCACGAGTGTTTCCAACCAGAGCAAACAGCTTGAAGTTCATTGACTGACATGCTCTCTCTTACATTTCTGGCTTTCACATGTGTTATTTCCATTTTCTGGAAAATCCCACTAGTCCTTGCCTGCTTATCCAGCTTCTACTCGTTCTGCAAGGCTGGTCTAAAGCCTCAACTCCTCTCTGAAGCTTTTCTTGACTCCTTCAGACAAGATTGGTGATTCCTACAGCAATTTGTACATAAATCTTTTATCACCTTGCATGCTAATTGTTTACATGTGTTTTTCCCACGCTAGACTGTGGTCTTTTGGGGCGAAATGTGTTTGTGATTCATCTTTGTGTGACCACTTCTTAGAACAATGCTGGAAACATGGTAGACCCTCTGAGGATGTTTGAGTCCTCTTGTTAGTGATTTAATTGTCACACCCATTCCTAAAGTAGCAGAGAGCATAACCGAAGCCAGTTTGATAAGATAGGAGGAATACATATAGAACTGTGAAGTCCAATACAGATGCCACTGGCCACAGGTAGCTATTAAGCACTTGAAATGTGACTAGCCTGAAATGAGTTATACTGTAAAATACACACAAAATTGCAAAGCCTTAGTATTAAAAAAAAAAAGAATGTAGAGTTTCCCATTAACACCTTTGACATTGATGACCATTGAAATGATCATCTTTGGACATATCGTGTTAAATAAAATATATTATTAAAATTAATTTCACCTCTGTCTTTTTACTTTTCTAATGTGGTTACTAGAAAATTTAAAACTACACATGCGGTTCACATTTGTGGCTTGCATTATATTTCCGTCAGACAATGATGATCTAGAGCGTTCATTCTGTGAACAAATGTTTCTCGAGTACCTGCTCCATACAGGTGTTAGTCTAGGTGATGGAAATAGAATGGTAAACAAGATAGATAAGGTTCCTGACCTCAGGGAGCTTATATCATAATGGAGAGAGGGACACAGAACAGGAAGCAGATGTGTAAACAAGATGATTTTGGACAGTACAAGTAAAGTACTATGAAGAAAGCAAAGCAGGGTACTTGATAGAGAGGGTGGAGGAGGCACAGGAGGGTGGCCAGTTAAGGTCTTCTAGAGCAGGTGAGGTCAGAGGCAGGGAGACGGGAGGAGGCTGGCACATGGTAGATAGTAGAGACCTGAACTGAGACAGCAATGGTTCAGATAGGGAGACAGACTTGAGAGATATTTGGGAAGTAACAGGAGGACTGTGTTAATCATAGGAGTTCAGGATTGGCCAGAACCGATGCGGACTGCCAGTTTTCTGGATCACCAGGTGAATGGTGGTGCCACCGGATGAGATAAAGCTGGAGTGGTCTTGCGGCAGACGAGGAATTCCATTTTGGCCATGTTGAGGGTGAGGTGTCCGTGGAATGCCAGGGAGCAGCGCTGAGGGGAGACATCAGTGCTAGGAATGATAAAATGGGATCTATTAGCACAGACACGGTCATTAAAACCCAGCATGGATGGGACGAAGTGAGAGAGTGGCATGGACATATATACACTACCAAATGTAAAATGGATAGCTGGTGGGAAGCAGCCGCATAGCACAAGGAGATCAGCTCGGTGCTTTGTGACCACCTAGAGGGGTGGGATAGGGAGGGTGGGAGGGAGACGCAAGAGGGAGGGAGATGTGGGGATATATGTATATATATATATATATACATATATATATGTATATGTGTATATATATATATATACATATATATGATTCACTTTGTTATAAAGCAGAAACTAACACACCATTGTAAAGCAATTATATTCCAATACAGATGTTAAAAAAAAAGTTTTAAAAGGGATAAAAACAACAACAATAACAACAACAACCCAGCATGGATGGGAAAGGAAAGAGAGAAGATGGCAAATGGAGAGGACACACAGGTCCAGGGAGCAGTTTTCTAAACTGGATCATACACGAGCATGTGTCTAGGTTGAGGGGAAGGACCCAGGGTGGCTAGAGGGGTTCACGGTATAAGAGAGAAGGCAAGATTGATTTGGCAAGGTTTGGCTGGTGATGGAGGGGTTGGGCTGGCCTGGGAGACTGGCTGGGAGGAGAGAAGGGGTATCCGACGAGGTATTTGTCCTCGGGGAGGAGGAAAGAGTTTAAGGAGCTGGTAAAGGTTAGGAGTAGCTGTGGAAGAGGATGATGTCCAGGTCACAGGTAAGGACATCACTTGGGGAAGCTTTGGATGTATCACAGTTTGGGCCAAGGCTTTATCATTATGTCCTCAGAGTTTGAGAAGCCTCCAAGAAGCGCTGGGATAGGGGATTGGGAAAGCTGGCCTTTGAAAAGTTGAGTGGCCCTGGGGCAGCTCAGAGCCTCTTTGCCTCTCACTCTTTTCTCTCACCTCTAAAACGAGCTGCTGGTGTCTTCAGCTTGTTAGCAGGTGTAAGGTCACTAAGTACATGTGCTTCCCTCGGTTGCTTGAGCTGTCCTCTGTCTGAAACTCACTTCCCTTCCCTTTCCCAGCCAGTAGAGGACTCCAGGCTCTGTCCCAGGGGCTGTCTGAGGCCGCCCCGCAGCAAGGTCAAGCAGCCAGGACAGACTTGGCCCGCATTATTCTCTGTAACGAGTGGGCGTCTGTCTGTCTGACAGCAGTGTGAGGGCAGAGTCCTTGGCTTCCTTGTACTCTGTATGGCCTAGGGCAGGCTGGCTGGTGGTAAGCTGGCTTCCAGGAACGCTACCTGTAAGAGAAATGGATAGCGTTCTAGTCTCTTAAATCATCGTATTCCTCGGAGTGTCAGCTCCAAGTAAAAATGGGAATTGCAGGTGATAGCAGTGTACTGATTAGTACTGGGCACGCACTCCATGCCTATTAACTCAGTGAATCCCACAATCACACTGACGTGGGTTATTCCCATTTGGTAGAGAAGGGAAAAGACACAGAGAGGTTAAGTACTTGACCAAGGTCGACATCTGGTGAGTGAGCAGACGGGGTTTAAACCGGAATTCGGACTCGGCGTAGGAGCACTGCTCGCTGCCGGTTGTTGGCTGCTCCGGTGGAGAGGTTCCAAGGTTTCGGGATCATTTATCCCTTCCTATCCCCGGCCCGAGGGTTCCCCACGTGGATGATCTCGCGGGCTCTTCCCGCTCTGACACCCCCGGGTCTGGCTCCACCCTCTGCCTGCCCGCAGTCCGGCCCAGACACTCTTCAGAGCCTCTCTCGTCGATGACAAGCTCCCGGCTGCGCCCAGGGCCGGGGCCCCGCGCCCACCTCCCGGTCCGCCGCCTTCCCGCAGAGCGCGCGCCTCCGGGGACACCTGTCCGCGGTCAGCGGGCTGTCGCCGCTCCTCGGCGCCGCCCGGCGCTCGCGGTGGAGCCCCAGCAGCCCTGGGCGGGAGGACGGCAGGGGACCTCCCGGGCCTGTGCACCTGCCCTGCTTACCAGGAGGCTGCGGGCGGGCAAGGCGTGGGCGCGCTGCTGAGGGCGCTGCTGAGGGCGCAGCGCGGGGGGCGCGCTGGGCGGGGCGCCTTGAAGGGCGCGGCCGAGGGGCGCGGGCGCAGCCGGAAGCTGGGGCGGGGCGCCCGCGCGGGATGCGGTGAAGGGCAAGCGGCGCGGCGGCGGCGGCGATGAGTGCCTCGGCGGCCACAGGGGTCTTCGTGCTGTCCCTCTCGGCCATCCCGGTCACCTACGTCTTCAACCACCTGGCGGCCCAGCACGAGTGAGTGGGTGCGCGCGGCGGGGGTCGGCGCGTCAGGAGCCCTAGCAACTTTTCAGAGGGGGCCGAGCCGCAAACTGCAGGGCAGCGGTTCGCCGGCCTCCAGGGCTCCCCGCGGGCAGCCGGAGGAAGGGAGGCGCCCGGAGTCGTGCGGGCCGGGGTTCTCGCTTAGGCTGGCATCCCTGACATTCGGCGCAATTCTGGGGGCAAGTGCTGGGCGTCCGTTCTGTGCCCGCCCCGTGCCAGGTATCCGGGGTTACAGAGGTCAATAAGGCAATGCCCCTAAACTTCAAGTGCCCAGGGGCAGGGGTGGGGCGGTACACACACCGACAACTTGGGAGCTTGGTCTTATCTCAGGCTGTGCCTTGTTCGTTTCGCATTTCTCAGGAACGTTCCCATGTATGCACACACGCATACTTGTCATTTCGTATTAATTTTAGAAACTGTTGTGAATGACTAGCAGAAATAGCCCAGAACGAACAGACAAAGACCTGGGTTCTAGGCCTGGCTTTGGCACTAACCGTGGGGCCCGGCCTCAGTTCTCCTGTCAAATGGCCTATATTTGCATCCTATTGTCGGGATCCAAAAAGCCGTAAGGGCGCAGTGTTGTGTAGGATGGGCAGCGAGGCAGAGAGGCAGGGCAGTTCCATGCTAAGGAAATGGGTGGGGCTGAAGGAGGCCGCATATGGATTTGGTTCAAAGCCCTGCCTCTCCTCTGTGAGGGATCCCTGGTCAAGCAATGGGCACCAGTCAGCAGCCAGCCTGCTCCAGCAGTGGGAAAGGTGCCAGACAGACCCCCGGGCCTGCTGATGTTTCTTGCTCTCTGCGGGGAAGAGGAAGTAAACCTGTTATGTGTCCCACAGCAGTTGGTGCTAAGGAGATTGCATCAGTCTGTATGCTGCAGACCCCCTCCAGACCTGCAGGCTGTAGAGAAGTGTCTGCCCACAGGGTGGTGACTTGCTCCTCTCTTGTTCCTGGGGCCACCACTTGCTGACAGCCTTATCCAGATGGCACCCATCCATACTGAGTGCTCCCTAGGCATGGGCGGTGACAGCCCTCGGTCTGACCCAGTCTTGGGGCACAACTCCTGGAAGAAGCATCTCTGGGCAGTGAATGTCACATGTCTGTGAATATAGTGCATGGAGGACCCTGCCCTCCTAAAATGGCATTATGGGCAGTTCAGCAAATATTTATTGAGTACATATTCTATGCTTGGCACTGTTTCAGGTGCTGGGGAAATAGCTATGAACAAACCACAAGAGATTGGGGAGGCATGTGTTGAGATAGACATCAGCACAGAAAGTGGGGCGACATGAGAGTGATGGGGGGGACTGGTGGTCAGGGAAGGCTTCTTGGAGGAGGTGACTTGAGCTGCAGCAGGTGGCCACAGGAAGATCTGGGGACAGAGCTTTCCAGGTAGGGGAACAGGGAGCAGTGCAGGGAGAGGGATGTGGCTGGGTGCTGGGATGTTTGGGAGGGGGGGCAGTGCAGCTTGTTGAAGGATCACATGGCATGGAGAGGATCTGAGATGACTGAGATTTTGGCCTCAGCCACTGGGAGGATGGTGATAGCATTTACTGAACACATGGTGAATTATGTATTGCTGTGTATTGTTGAGCACATTGCTAAGCCCTGCAGAGTTTGGAATAATTGGTTCCAACCATTCTTCCTGTCCTCCTGCAGGTTAAAATCCCAGTAGCCTTTGATTCCTCCCTCTTCTTTCTCCACTCCTTCCCTCCAGCCCTCCCACTGTCTCCTTCTCTCTAATTCCCTGGGCTGGGCTAGCATGTTTCCTCCTTCCTGTTCCCCTGGCACTGGCCCTCTCTGGCCCAGCCCATGGCAAAGCCTCCCACGGGAGGTCCCCTTCCTGCCCCAGTGCCCTGTGCATTTCTGCCTCAGCCCACCAGCGCAGCCCACTGTGCTGGTGCTTCAGCCACACGGGACTGTTCTGTGCCCCTAGGACACTCCTTAACTTTCCTGCCTCCCGGCCATTGCTCACACTGTCCCCTCTGACGGGGATGCCTTCCTCCCTGTAGCTGACTGTTGAAGCCACACCTGGGCTTTATGGCCCAGAGGAAAATGCCACCTCTTCCTCTTCCAGGTCCCTCCAAGCAGATGTGATCTCTCCCTCCTCTGAGCCCGGCTGGGTTGTGCTCTTCCCACAAGAGTTACTTTCCTGTGGTCAGAACTTACCTTCTCAGGCCATAGCTCCCCTTAGTATTGTCCTGCCCAGGACGGGGCCTCGTGCCTAGTGGGCTATCCCGTTAAGTTTGCATTAGTTGACTTAGTTGAAGCTTCCTTCTCACCAGACCTTTTACAAAAGCCTTAAAAACAGAAAAATCAGATTAAGTCGAGGAGTCAGAAAAGGGTGGGATCTCTCTCTCTGTCACACACAAATACACACACACACACAAACACACACGCACACACAAACACTCTGCTCATACTCACCCATACATGACCCCGCTCAGTAGCTGTCTGTTCATGGAAGGGCATCAGTAACTCCCCGCTCCCCATCCCAAAACACACACACATTCCAAGACTAACAACATTTCCACCCTTGGGTTAGTGGCAGCCCTTACCCCTCCCCCCACACCCCGAGTCCCTGCTGGATCCATTTCTCCCTGTTCTGAGCAGGCCCTGCACTTGGCTGTCACTGGGAGACACAGGTGATCTGTTGCCCCAGTTTCTCTTCATTTTTTGCTCCTCCCCCAGAGGTGGAGAGTGTGAGAGGACACCGTGAACCAGTTCACACTGCTCTCTCATAGTCCAGAAGAGCATCAGCTGTGTGACGGTGCTGGCTGCGAGCCTAGGTCCTTGGTAGGAGCAGGGATGGGAGTTGTCTCCTGGCCACTACCTGTCTCAGGCTGTGATTAAAATGTCTGTCAGCTTACATCACACACTATCCTCTTCCCTCTTCACCGGATGCTTCAGCCCAGCATCATGTTCCTGACCCACATTAGCTTCCTCTTCCATCCTCTCCTCCTTTGTCTCATCCCTACAGGAGAAGCCTGGAGCATCCACTGATGTGTACCGCTAGAAACCTCCTATTTCAGTCTCTTGCCTGGTCACTGACATGGTCATCCTCATTCTTGTCATAGAACTATGTCATCCATTCACCATCCGTCCATCCACCCATCCATCCATCGTCCATCGTCCATCCGTCCATCCATCCATTCATCCATTCACCATCCATCATCCATCCCTCCACCCACCACCCATCGCCTGTCATCCATCCAGCTATCCATCCATCTACCATCCATCTGTCCATCCATCTACCATCCATCCACCCATCCATCCATCCCATTTCTCCTTCCTTTCTTCCTCTCCCTTTCCTTCCCTCCCTCATTCATCCATCAATTCCTGAACACCTTAAAAGAGGTCCCGAGGCAGACTTTCTGTGCATACACTTCCAGGTTTCTTGGGAAAGGTTGCACGTTCCCATACCCCACCCCTGAAGTATTCTGATTCTGTAGGTCTAGGATGGCATTTGGAAATCTGGGCGCTGCTGATGCCCAGAGCCCACTCCTTTACTCTTTAAGTGGGTCCTGGGGCCAGGTGCTGGGGACACAGCTTTCCTGGACCTGGGGCCAGTCTCCTTGGGGTCCATCTACCTGCAAGGAGTTGGATCACTTCCTGACTGACCTCTCTGACATTAGGGGCAGATTTCTGACTGGTGCCTAGCACCCATTCCAGCTGTAGGTGTGTGGAGTGAACTTCAGCATAAGTTCGTCCCTCAGATATTAGTAGGCATTGGTGGGCTGTGAAGGATACTTTCCAGAAGTCCCAGGGCATGTGGCAAACGTTATCCAGAAATCCTCTGTGATGCTGTGGAGGGCTTTGGCTAAGGAGTGGTGCTTGCAGCCTCTCTCAAGGGCTACTGAGGAGTGTAGCAGGCCATGGGAGTGGGCCAGGTGGTGCTTTGTCTAGAACTGGATGCCTTGTTGGCGTGGAGGAGTGAGAGAGAGAACATCTCTTAGGACTGGAGGTAGCCTTCTGGGTGAGAAAGCTCAGAGCCTATTGAGATAGGTTCCCCCCATGTAGACAGGGATCTTTTTTCATCCACAGTGCCTGGCACATAGGGGTGTGCAAGGCATTTTCCCTCAATATATTTTTTAATGAATTAAAAACCAGATGATGAAATGACATGATGTTCCTAAGGTCACACAGGGAGTGGCAGAGTAGGTACTGGACTCCAGGTCCCTTGACTGCTGACTCCACCAAGCCTCGTGCCCTAGTGCTGTCCTGCTGAGGAGGGCCTTTGGTCCCCAGTCTCCTTGGTGCTGTGCCCTCTCCCAGGAGAAAGACCAGGGGCTGTGCCCAACCTAGCCTCACCCTGGCTCCCTGGGCATGGGGTTGCATGCTGGCTTGGCTTCCTGGGTGTTGGGGCGCTGGCATCATTCTGGCCTTAGGCCCGGCCTAGGCTCTTCCCTCCTTGGATTGGCCTCGTCCTCTGGCCCCTTTGATTATACACACAGCCTGTGGCTTGTCCACCGAGAAGGTGTATGTAGTTGTGACTCCTGTGTGTTCCCTGGAGCTCGGTCTGAGGGTTTCCAGCTGGCCCTGAGAGAGGAGGCAGATTCAGTGGTTAGACCTGTCAGACACTGGGAACAGGGCTTGGAGGAGCAGGTGGACAGAGGCAGCGGGACAGCAGCAGAGGGCGCTCGGACACATGGTTCACCCAGGTGGGCAGGATGACAGGAGAGTGAGGACCTAGTACCTCTGGTCCCTGAAAGTCACAGGGGCAGCCCAGAGGGGCCCAAGTGCTGCGGATAAACTTCATGAACTCCACAGTGCTTGAGGGATAGGCAGAGGCAGAGCTGCGAGAGAATGCATTCAATAGCCAGGGAATTCCATACACCAGTGTGTTTATTTTGATAAGTGACCACCACCCTGTTCTGGTTGTTGCAGTTCCTGGACAATTGTAGGGGTGGCTGCCCTCATCCTGTTCCTGGTAGCCCTGTTGGCTCGTGTCCTGGTCAAAAGGAAACCACCCCGGGACCCACTGTTCTATGGTACGTCTCCATGGGAGGGAAACACTTTGTGTCCACTTAAGAGCACAACACTGGGGCCTCAGTCTCTTTCCCTCTGTGGCTGTGAAAACTCTGAGCCCCCTGGTAAAGCGGCGGGAAGGGTGGGAGTATTTTTGTTCTCCTGTAAGCTAAAGTCTCTCCCAGGCTGTGGACCCCACCCTGTCGCAGCTGGGAGCCTGGTGGAGGGAAGGTCGCTGCCAGGGCCAGGCAGGACACCCCTCCGTTCCTCTCCCCTGCGCCCAGCCATGCTCTGACCTCTGACCTCGGCTCTTTTACCAGCTCCTTCCTGGCTTCCTGCCTTCAGCCTGCTGTTTGCAGCGCCCTCCACCTGGCAGGTGTGGCCCTGGCAGCCACGTGTAGGAACGTAGCCATATGGAGCCTCAGTTTGCACATTTGTGTAATGAGGAAAATAATAGTATCAATACTTACCACGGGGGGTTGGTACCAACATTAGATACTAGTTGTAAAGTACTTAGACCACTGCCTGGCAAGTACGCTTGTATGTTAAAGGAATAAAAACACCACTGATTGAGCACCTGTGGTGTGCCTGGTGTGACTCTGACCGCATTAGCAGTATCATTTTATTTAATCCTCACAACAAATGTCCTCCCTGCACAGATGAAGAATCTGGCTCAGAGGGTGCTAAGAAACGTGGTCAAGGTCACAGTTAGTGAGACAGCACTGACCCGCACACTTTCTCCCAACTTGCATGTAAAAAATGCTGAAGCTTAGAGAAATGATGTAACTTACCTAAGACCTGACAGCCGGTCAGGAGATGAGCTGGGCCTGTCTGAGTTCAAGGCCCCACTCCACCTGCCTTTGATCTGGCCTCTGCCCCCCTCTGCAGACTGGTCTCCTGCTGCCGTCTTCCCCCGACTCCCTCCACACTCCGTGGAGCCCACGCTTAGCTGCGCTCATGTCTCTTCCAACTCCTCAGGGTGGAGGACCCTTGCTCCTACCCCCTCAGCCCTCTGTCCTCATGTCTGTCACTGCAGCCACAGGGCCAGACTGGAGGGCAGAGAATATCCTTGCCATCTCTGACCCAGCGTCTGACACTCCTGTTGGCATCGGCGATTGTTGGTAGAATAGCCGAATGAGCATGTGCTGAAGGCTTCCTCTCCTGGGAGACACGCAGTGGCTGATCACCTGATGGCTCATCGCTGTCAGTGGGATCTGGACCAGAGGCCTGCACAGAGGCCCGGGGAGGCAGGGTCTACAGGGCCGGGCACGCGTGGGCCTTCTGCTCCTTCTGGGGAAGATGTAAACGCAGACTCAGGGCAAGGGCAGCTTCCCTTCTCTGTGAGTTAACCTTCCCCTCTCTCCTCTCCATTTCTTTTTTCACAGCTGTTTTGATATTCATCATCAGATTTTTCTACCATCCATGCCCATCACATAGTTTGACACCGATTTGTTACAACTTGAACGTGCAGCTTTATTGACAAACTGCCACACGCTAAATTTGATCACTCACTGTTTAAAAAGTGTTATTCCTAAGCTGTTTGTTGCTGGTAGTTTTCAGCCCGTTGAGGAGATTCTCACAACCTTAGTGAGATTCTCTAAGATGCTACGGCTTTCCTTCTTTAACATTCATCGGTTCCATCTCGTATCCATTTTTTAAAAAAATCGCTGGCCTTTCTTCTTAAAGCCACTGTCACTTGCACGTCAGCCACTGTCTGTCTTTCGGATCTCCAGTGTGGGATAAAGCAAGTGCGTTGGACACACCGTGAGGCAGACTGCTTGGTAACCATTGAGATGAATGATCTCTTTTGAGTCCATGTTTTAAACCTGGGGGTCACCTCTGTGCTTCCTTGGCCACTGGTTAATGGTTTTGTTCCCGCTACCCAGGTGGGATGCAGATGTGGCCCTGGCAGCCACGTGTAGGAAGTGGAGGATGGGTGGGGCAGGCTGGTAGAATCCTCTGGGACAGTCAGTGGGTGACTTTGTCACTCGCTACTCCCTGGGTCGGGGGGTGTCCTCTCCCAGCTCCACGGCACGGGCAGAGATCCAGCTGCGTGCACAGGAGGTACGTTCTTCTAGTCCGTATTGACAACGTCCACAGTATCTTCTGGAAAACAGGAAAATAAATCATTACTGGCGAATGCCAGGCTCTTAGGCAACGTCCCCTGAGCTACGGCTTTTTGAACTCCTGCTTTCTTTGCTCTAGTGTATGCAGTTTTTGGATTTACCAGCGTGGTGAACCTCATCATAGGACTGGAACAGGACGGGATCATTGACGGCTTCATGACATACTACTTGAGAGAGGTACGGGGTCGGTAGCGAGTACCAGCCTTGAACTAAAGGGTCTGCGACCCCAACAGCATTGCTCGAGATGGAAATCCTTTCGTTTAGTGTAAGCAGGGATGACACACGGTATTTCATTTGCTGCCATAGACACAGGACACTTAGTCACGTGGAAGATGAAGCAGAAAGTTAGGATTGGATCATGGGAGGCAGTTCTCCTCGGCGTTCGGTCTTACAGCTCCTTCCTCACACCCAACCCACCACCTTTCCCCTTTACTTCTATTTAATATAAATGAGGTTACTTTAAATGAATCCAGTATCTGTGGATCTACTGTTATTAATACACTCCTCTCTAAGAAAGCCCAGGTCAGTCTTAAATGTATAAAGCCCCAAACACTGAGGCAGTTAAGAAAGCCATTTGATTGTGAGGATGAACATGCACTCCTCCCCCCATCACAGCATGATAGACCTACCTGGCACCTGACAGAGCTAGTCCTTTTTCCTTATTTTATGGTGTGATGAATCCAGCCCCAGAGAGGTTAAGTAATGTACTTAAGGTCACACAGGAAATAAGGAGCAGAGCTGGAAGTGTAGTCTTCATCTGTGTTTCAAACAATGGGGAGCTTTGTGTGCAAGCTAAGGGAGTTTGGATTTTGTCCCGCATGTGAGGGAAGATGTTAAGTCAGCGAACAGTGCAGTCAGCTCTGAGAAGGATGGGCTTGACGGAAAGGGTCGATGTCATAAGCTGGGACACCAGTCAGGAGGCTTTTGCAGGGCCAGCGAGGGCATGAAGATGGCCCAGACGGAGGCCAAGCATGGACAGTAGAGAAGGACGGACAGACTTCAGAGAACTTGGGCGGCTGGAATGAGTAGGTCTCGGGGATGAGTTGGGGGCAATGGGGAGAGTAAGGGCTGAGGCGCCATCCTGATTCCTGCTTTTGGAAGAACGCTGGTGTTATTCAACCGGAGAGGGACAAAAGGGGAAATGCAGTTCCACAGATGTTCGGTGAGCAGACTGTGGGGGTCACAAGACCTGCTTTCTCCCTCCAGGAGCTAATGTGGCAGTGAGATGGCATGGTCCTAGGCGCAGAGACGGAGGCTCACGCCAGGCGCAGCGCGCACTGAGGAAGAACTGACTCTGGGAGCACTCGGGGGAGCCTCAGCGAGTTGGTGACGCTGCCCTCGGCTTTTTTAAAAATGGCAGTGGCCGTGGATGATAAATGTTTTCCAGATAGACTAGGGGGTGGAGGGCATGCCAAGGAGAAGAGACAGTGTGGGCAAAGGCTTAGAGAGAAGGGACTTCCCTGGCGGTCCAGTGGTTAGGACCGCGCTTCCACTGCAGGGGGCGTGGGTTCCAGCCCTGGTCGGGGAGCTAAGATCCCACAAGCTGCACGGCACAGCCAAAAAAGAAAAAAAAAAAAAAAGGAGGCTTAGAGAGGAGAAACAGCATATGTCTCCCCACTGCCAGCCTGGGGCACACGTGTGCAGGGATGATGCTGGGTTCATCTGGGGACGTGTGGAGTTTGAGGTGGGTAAGGAACATCCTGGCAGGTGTCCCAGCTGGCAGGGCTTTGCAGCTGTTGAGCTCGGGGAGGAGAACAAGGACCATCAGAGTACAGTTGGTACCTGAAGGTCTGGGAGGAAAGGAGAGGGTAGAGAGGAGAGGGCCGAGGGTGGAACTTTGGAGACCGTGGCCAGAAGATCAGGACCCTCTGAAGTGGACTGTGAGGGGACAGGCGAAGAGGCAGAAGGAAAGCCTGGAGAGTGCAGGGCCACTGAGTCCAGAGCGGGGAGGTTTCAGGAAGGAGGCAGCCACCTAGAGGGCCTGGAGGTTGAGCTGGTGAGGGTGGTGAGACAGGGTATGAGATGGGGGGCTGGGGTGTAACTGTGGGAGGGTCTGCAGGGCCAGGCTCAGGGACCCGGCTGCCAGAGAAGGGGAGATGGGGCTTGGTCTTGCAGCCACCAGTAGCTTTGGCAGGTTTTTGAGCAGAAGAGTGACATGTCAAGAGCCAGGGCAGCAGTGAGGTGAATCAGAAGGAGAGGAGAGAGGTAGGAAGACCATGTGGGAAAGGTCTAGTGAGGGGCACTGAGGGCTTGAACTAGGCCATGACAAGAGGGAGGGTTGCCTGGGGTGACCTTATAGAGGTAAAATTGATAGGACTTGCCAACAGACTGCATAAGAGAACAAGGAATGAACAACGACCCTGTGGTTTTGACCTGGGTAAGTTGAATGGTGTCGCCATGAAAATAGAGAGGCCAGGTGGGGCTTGGTTGAAGGGGGAAGCCAATGAGTTAAAGGAGGTAAGGTGAGTTTGAAGGGCCCACGGACCAGACAGTTGAAGATACCCATCAAGCCACCAGGAGAGGTCAGCACTGGCCGTGAGAGCCAGGTGTGTACGCATCAATGATTAAAACCATGAACTTGGATAGTATTATCCAATCAAATCATGTCAGAGAGAAAAGATGTGGGCCAGGCATGGGTACTGAAGTATGACTCACGTTGTTTCCTCCACCTCTGATTTTCACTTGATTTGATTTTTGAGGCAAGATGACAGACAGCAGTCTTTGCCCCAGGGGAGTGCAGAGCTTCAGAGAATCCCCTGCTTGGTTGGTTGACTGATGGGCTGGTTGATCTGCTCTGTTCCTTGTTGTAGAAAGGATTTAAGGCATCTTAGGAAAACATCTGAAACAAGGCAGGAGATCACAAATGTGGGAGAAAGAAGAAAGGAAAGTGAGTTGGAGCCAGAATGACACTAAAAACCTAGGCAAGTTTGACAGTGATTGTACAGTAGCCACCTGGAAACATAAGCACCTGGGAAAGGGAAATGTCGTTCATCATATAATCTGTGTTTATAAAATTAAAAATTTCTCGGAAGTATAGCTCTTCTTGGTAGTATAGTTTCTGCTAGGAATTAGCTGTGTGACCTTAGGCAGGTCAGGTAACCTCTTCCAACCTCTGTTTGCTCATCTGTAAAATGGAGTCAATCGTGTCTATCCCATAGTGTTGTTGGGAAGGCTGAACGAGGGGTTGGGTGTGAAGCTCTGAGTATAGTGCCTGCCGGTCTGTGCCTGCACTGGGGACAGAGGCGGGGGAAAGGCGTGCCTTCCTCACACTCATCCCAGCAAGCCTCTGGGTCAGTATGAATTTTGAAGGTCAGCCAGTGGCTCTGGTCACCAGGATCTTCCCTGGCCACCCCTTCTGCCCAGAGCCAAACACCTTTAGTCACAGATTAGACTTGGCCTCAGTGAGTTCATCATGCGGCCAGGACTGCCTGTAACGCCATCAGTTTTGCATCACTGTGCACACCTGTGTTGACCTAGCATAGGCCAGGCATTCTCTTAATTCCACTCCGTGTGGCAGACCCTAGTTCTGGCGGCTCCAGGGTAAATGTATATTTTCATGTTTCTACCAATTGTGTAATTGTATGGGATTAAGAATAGTTTCATTTTAGCAGACGAAGATGTCCTGCTGCTTTATTTTACTTTCAATACAGGTCTGGTGTTCTGTGTTGAAGTGTCTGAGTCATATTTAAAGTGGACTTCTGTTTAATGCTTTCCTTAGGGTGAACCGTATCTGAACACGGCCTATGGGCACATGATCTGCTACTGGGATGGCTCTGCTCATTATCTGATGTATCTGGTGATGGTGGCAGCCATAGCCTGGGAGTAAGTCAGTTCGCCTGGTGGGTGTGCCTTTGTTACCTTAGCAATCGGTAGGCGGGTAGGTAAGGAAAATGGATGTAGAGAGGCACAGACACAGGCAGGTACACACGGACATGAATCTAGGGTCTGTGGAGACAAGTTAGACATGGCTTTATTTTTCCTTGTGTCACTGCCTTTCGAACATATGCCTCTGGATTTCTCCTCTGCCATGATGGACAGCTCGGGCAGACCCCCTAACTTTCTGATTATGTTCTCTTATAAGAGCAGTCTCATTTTCAGAAATTAAAGCCCAGCACATAGTAATTCAAAACTTCAAACTCCTATCAGTTCAGAGCTCTCTCTCCCTCCAGTTCAGGCTTACCCCTGAAGCTTAGCGGCCTAGCGGCCTGCTTTGAGGCTGGGGTGCGTGGTCTGTCCCTTGATTCCTTCTCAGCTTGCTCTGCGGCTGGCTCCTCTGGGAGCATGTGTGTATGTACATGGGGTTAAAGGAAGCGGGGCAGAGTCTAACACGACAATTGCTGTTTTCTGGGAATTGGTAGCCTCCGTTAGGACATGCTGGCTCTGTCTTGTGGGGCACATGTGTGGGTTCTTGGAGACCCCTACCACAGGAAGGAACGTCTGCATTACACTGATCCCTGAAATGAGCAATGCTCTCTCAGACTGAATTTGTGTGACTCTCCTGCCCATGGTGGTACACCCACAGCTTCTTTCTGCTGGGGCCTCTGCAACCCAGGAGGCACGCCCTTTGGGGTGGGGATCCTTAAAAGATGGCTCAAGCCCAGCTACCTTCCCAGGCCTCCCCTTGGCTCCAGGTTAGAGAAAGCCGTGCATTTTGCCCCACACCAGGTTGAAACTCAGCTTGACCAGCTGTCCTGTGCCCCTCCCATGCCCTCAGTCATCCACTCAAGGACAGTTCCAACTAATTTCTGGACTTTTCTAGGCCCCCCCCCGCCCATCTCTTCATGAATGTTCCCAAGCTCCAGGGAACACATCAGGTATTTCTGAGAATGCTCAGGCTCTGCTTGCTGCCAGGAGTGGGCCAGTGTTTCTGTGGTTCGGTTAGCATCCAGTTGGGGAGGAAGATTCTGGTCTGTCCCCCTGCTGACAATCCCAGTCACTGTGAACGGGCCTCTTGGGATCTGATGCATGTGGCCTGGGGGGTAGGGCAGGGCAGGAAGCACACAGTATTCTCCACTTCTCTTTCCCGTCAGAGAATCTCTTTTTGAATTTCTCATGGCCCCTTATGGAGGTGACTGTCAGTTATCAGTTGCAAACACTTTTTGTCAACATCGCCTATTAAGATTAGGGGTATGTGTCTAGCAGCTCCTTCAGAACATGGGGTAGGTATCACTTATTATACTTATCTCTGGGGCTTTAGCTAAAATCCTGTGACACCAGGGAAAGTCCACTTAACATCCTACTAATAATGGTTTAAAATATGGATCCAATTTTCTGTGAACCTTCTTTTTACTTTCATGCTGTGAGTTTCATAAGTAATAGTGAAATGCAGGACTCCTTTGATAGTGATGACCATGGTATGGTTTAATAGATCAGTGTAGCAAGCATAATTTCCTATTCAAAAGGACACAAAGAGGTTCTATAGCATATCACATATGGAAATGCAGTTTGATCACCAGGGTTCCTTGTATTTGATTTATTACTCTTGATTCAGTACATTTTGGCTCATGTACTTTACTAGTTAGAACAAAGATAATATTGTGGAGCATCTTATACTAATAGTATTCTAAGACAAATGTGTTAAGTCAGGATTTTTTTCATTACAGGGAAAGTTATAGAACCATTGGCCTATATTGGGTCGGATCTATTATTATGAGCATTGTTGTTTTTGTGCCAGGAAACATTGTAGGTAAGAAACTTTATCTTAAAGTTCACTTTCCTTTTCTGAAACAATAGGAATTGTTTTTAAATAGGGAAGCTATTTTGGTTGTAATAGAACCAAGAAATTCCAAGTATACCAAAAAAGCTGTTTTGCAGAATTACTCCTTTTCCCTTCCATCTCACCTTCTAAGAAATGCTTTTGAGCAGTTTTCAGAAGTATACACTGAACAATTAGACTATCTAATATCAGTGTTTCCTGACTTTTAGAAGGATCTAGTGGGGTAAGTATTGTGTTTATGGCTACATTCAGTGTGAAAATATTTCCTACAACTCTTTGTATTATATATAACTCTTGACACACCATGGGAACTTGATAAATGTACTTGAAAATTAAGATTCTTGAAAGCTAATGCAGAAGAGTTATTTATGCATGCAAGAAATCAGGATATTATATTGTCTATTTTTCAAGTACTGTAGATAGGGCATGCCTGTTAATAAACACCTAATAATTTTAAATTGACCTGTTTTTGGTCTCATTAAAAATACTGTCTGGCCTATATCAAAATTTTAGATGACTTGAGACGGGGAGGTGTTCTACATGTTGTGTTTGGATATACTTTTGACTTTCTCTTTTTTTCTCTTTTTTAAATAGGGAAGTATGGAACACGCATTTGCCCTGCTTTTTTCTTAAGCATACCATATACTTGTCTTCCTGTCTGGGCTGGTTTCAGAATCTATAATCAGCCCTCAGAAAATTATAATTATCCCTCAAAGGTGATTTTATTAAGTTAAATGTAACCTGTTCTCAGACTCACAGGGCTCACTCATATCCACTGGATACTGGACTGAACCATGCCTCCAGGGATGGAGCCTTTGGAGCATTCGATCAGTGTGACTGTGCTGATTCTGCAGCATTGGTTCACACCTTAGTTACGGTAGCCAGAACGGTCTGTTTCTGCGTGAATAGATCTGCTTTGATTGGCCAGGCCATGCTTTTTGGAACTTCCTGTGCCAGGGGTTGCACTGGCTCTTCCCATCAGATTCCGCATTAGTGTGTGGAGCGTGAGGTTTGTCTGGGGCTGTTAACAGCCTGGAGTCTGAGCACCTGGGTACCTCTTTCAGAGATATCTATGCACTACTGCCCCAAAGGGAGGCTGGAGATATACTGCTGTTCCAGGTAGCACACACAGACATAGGGTCCGATTACCAAGAGATCCAGGCACATGGAGACTGGCTACAGGACGTCTTCTGAGACACCTCCCTTCCATTCACAGCCGAGGTGGTCAAGGTGAAACAATACTGGCCGGGCAGGTACTCTGTTAAGGTCTTCATTTCTAAGCTAGTGAAATTTTTCTAAGTTTCTCTTCCTTTCATAGGTATTAGATCCTTAAGCAAGATCCTTTAAGCAAAATTGATATATGAAAATATGAGTTACTAGAGATAATCAGAACACGATTCTTCATTTTACAAAAAGACTTACAATAGAATTCATTAAAATACATTTTAATTTACAGACACTTCATTTGTAAACATTTAGACACATGCTATGTAAACTCAGCTTGGCACATTGACAACTGGTACTCCCTTACACCCTCTTGAGGAATGAGGTGGTTGTTAAAAAATAAGCGAACAGTAACCATAGCCTTGGTCCTCACTCGGCTCCACGTCAGTGTATCAACACCGTTCCGTTCATGTTGTAAGACACATAGACTGTTCATTTAAAAAAACTGTTAAAACACAGTGATGGCCGGGGAGAAATAGGCATTGTCATACAGTGCTGGTAGGAACATAAATTCAGAATCGCTCTGCAAAGCCACCTGGCAGTGTTATCAACCTTAACAAATCTAACTTTTTAATCTAGTAATTCTACTTCTAGGGCACTATCCTAAGAAAATCATCAGAGATGCTGTCAAAGATTTATGTACAAAGTTGCTCATCATCACATTAAGTGTAACAGTGAAAATGCCTAAATGTCCAATAATCAGAGATGTGGCACTTCCATGTGATGTTGTTTCAGAAGAATTTTTAATAATGTGATAAAGTACTGATAGGTAGATAGTGAGAGGCAAGAGAACAAATGCAAAATTGTTTATACATTATGTCCTAATTTTGTGAAAAAATAGATGTAGATTATACATCATACATACATATGTAGTACAGTGTGTGTGTGTATCTATATATATAACTATATATATGTGACTGGAAAATATAACAACTGTTAATAGAAGTATGATGGGTTAATGGTTTATTTTTTAAAAATGAATATATTTTACATTTATAATCATAAAAATGCTTTTTCAAAAAAAATATGGCCTCATAGAGCCAGAAGGGCCCTTTGAGATCACCTGGCCCAGTCTCATTTCACAGATGAGGAACTGAGACTTGAGGGGAGAAATTATTTTCCTCTTGCATGGCTAGTGGTTTTGAATCCTCAACGTTCTCTTATCACCCATCGTCATTGTATCTGTGTTTCAGTAGATCTCAGATTATTCTTTGGCACCTTGGGCCTGCTCATTAGTTACCAACTCTACTTTAGGTCATTCAAGAAATCCAAGCGAAAGATCTGCTGAGAAGACCATGTGATTTAATGCTGGTTGTGTGTCTCCTTCTGGCAACTGGATTTTGCCTGTTTAGAGGCTTGGTAAGCATAAGAGATCATAATAACATAAAGTATATTTTTAATCAGATTTCCTAGTGCACTAACAAAACATACCTCCCATTAGAGCCTGGAGGCCTGGACCTGCTTCCTGACTCTCCTACCCTCACCCCAGACCTCTCCTCCCAGAGGGGTAGGTCCCTTCTGGGCTGCTCCATACCACCTCCTTCAGGTCCTTGGATCAAGCTCTGTACCTGAAAAATTAGCCATGAGTCTCATTCTCTTGGTTCCTTTGATGTTTCTGATTTGAGTATCTTTGGTAAGGGTGGTAACTTAAGACTAGTCAGACTGTGGCACAGAGCATCCATGTGTTCTCAGGAGTAGGGAGATGGGATTGAGGAAGGGGTACCAGAGTACAGTGTTAGACTCCTGGCCATTTACTAGCTGTGTGGCCTTGGAAAAACCACTTAACCTCTTTGATCCTCAGTTTCTTCCTCTGTAAAATAACAGTACCTACCTTACAGTACTGTTTGAAGATTAAATGAGAGGGCCTTATACCTAATAAGCGCTCAGTAAGTGATTGCTCTTACTATTTTTATTGATCGAGGATCCTTCACAATATCCCAGTTGCATGGTTTATTCTCAGTAGCAATAAATTTGAGCAGCCAGAATTATACGGGTAATTATATTCAGCTTTAATGACAATTACTGTTCTAAGGCTGCTGGCATTGCACAGCAGTTGGGGGGCAGAGTGGCAAGTGTAAACTGATGCAGCTGATTCATTGTTTTGGGGCGGCTAGCTGGGTCAGGGTGAGTAGCCTTAAGAGCTGTCTCCCTCTTTGGATCATCAGAAACTTCCTGGAGCAGAGTTGGCTAATAGGAGTGGCATGGGGAAGGGAAGTAAAGGAGAAAGCAGGGCCATAGGCTGTGCTCGGACCACAGAGCACTGAAACCATTCTTTGTTTAGTTTGCTGTAATTCCTAACGTCAAAAGAACAAAAACAGCAACAATAAAAATGAGCCCCAACTGTTTTCTTGCATAGCCATCTCCACTCCCCTGTGCACATGAGAAAAACGTGTGCATGGGCGAGTGTGTACCCTTTGGTAGGTGGGGCTTTTAGGTTGGGGCCCATTTTTACCAACTCTGCCACTGACGTGTTCATGTTATTTAGGCGGGACAACATTTATGGCTAAGGACACAAGGAATGGTACCTGAGGGAGGTGACTCAGAGGGGACCCAGTAATGTGCCAGAGAGACACTTTGTCTCTTCTGTGGCCTAAAGTCTACTCTGCCGTGACTAAATCTGCTCTGCCCTCTTTCAAAGTGGATACAGGAGGTGGCTTCAGAGAGGACCTCACTTTCAAATCATTATCCTTTACTGCCCCCAAAGGCCATTTACTCTGTGAGGCACTGGAGATAGGAGGATGCTATTTCTGAATCTTGCAAAGCACAGTTAAGATGAATTTGGTATAGAAATGTACTTTTCTTCCTGCCGGGAATAGTTGGTGAGTTATTCCCAGGAAAAGTGAAACTGATGATCTAAAGCAAGCTGTGCTTTGGTTAGCCAAACCTAGACATTTAAACTGAATACTCGGAAGATCCCAAGAACAGGGCATTAGTTTCCATTTCCTTCTCCACTATTAACCTCTACTTAATCTCTTCAGAGTAAATCTGTAGAATATTTATTTTCTTTCCTTTTTTACTGATGAGCTTCTAAAATAGCTTTTGTTAAACAGAAAGCAGCTTGTGACTAAACCTGGCACGTTTAGCCTTATCAGCAAACATAAGAACCAGATGTGACTGTATCTTTATAATGCATTCATTTTTGTTCGTAGATTGCTTTGGATTGCCCAGCTGAGCTCTGCCGATTATATACGCAATTTCAAGAGCCCTACCTAAAGGATCCTGCTGCTTATGCTAAAATCCAGGTCAAGTAGTTATGAAGCCTAAGATTTTTCTAAAATTAATTTTCTTTTTTTTTTTTTTAAAGAATGGGAAAATGTGATACCATGTAGGAAATAGGAGTTAACGTTTTCTAAGGCGAAAATGTTAATTGATGAAAATGTTGTGCTTTTCGTAAGGCCAGATTAACTATTAGTTTACTGATGACGTTATTCCTCTGTTCAATGTAGATGCTGGCGTATCTGTTCTATTCCGTCCCTTACTTTGTGATGGCGCTCTATGGCTTGGTGGTTCCTGGATGCTCCTGGATGCCTGACATAACACTGATACATGCTGGAGGTGTAGCTCAGGTACTAAGAATATGCTGTTAAGAAAGTTTATTGGGGATGTGGCTGTCATTGTTGAGTGTCTAAAAAATATCTCTGCTCCGTGTTTTAGGGTTGGGAACAGTTATTAGATATGTTGTGCCCTTTGCTTTACAGTTCTTTGGAAGACATTTCTGCATTATTTAAATCTCATAATCTGGTAGGTGTGCCATTCAGTTATACAGATGAGGAAACTGAGGCCCAGCAAGGTTAAATGATTTGTTCAAGGTCACATACCCAGCAAGCGGCACTGCTGTTTCCCAGTCTCTGAACACCACAGCTACTAAAAGAGAATTGAGAGCTGTTATCATTAAGATGTCTATCTGAATTTAAGATTTCAGAAGTTCACTATATTATGCTACACAGGACCAGGGAAACTGGTTTTAAAAAAGTTCTGCTCCTGGGAAGCTGGGCCTGTCATCCCATTCCTCCCCTCTGCTACTTAGCCAAGCCTCTGGCCTACAGTAGATGTTCAGTGAATGCTTACTTCATTGAACTGGGAATGAAATTATCTATGGAATTATCATTCAAAGCATATTTTTATAAGATAACAACCTATCAAAACAAATTGATCTTATGAACAAGGAAGAAAATTATTTTGTTCTTTTCTTACTGTAAATTAGAAAACCCAAGTGAACTCATCTTTTAAAATCATTATCTTTGTCCCGCTCTTTTTAAGCAGGCATAAAAATGAGGTTCATCCAGGAACTCTAGGCATATACAGTTAATTATACTTACGGTATAATTATGATGGCAAAAAGACACACTAGAATTTACAGGCTTTAAAACCAGTAACAGCATTTATGGGTTAATACACGGGGCTCAATCTTTGCAGTCTGAGGTACTTCTTCTTAACTATAGAATTAGAATATAAATATCAAAAAAAGTTGATGCAGTATTCAGAAGTAATGGTTCCTGTCCTTTCCTTGAAGGACATAAAGAAAGAGAATTAGTATGTACCCTCTGCAGACCTCTGAATACCTTATTTCTCAGGCCTTGGTGTGGGTTTTTATTTCCATATCTTTCAATACCAACTATAAGGTGATGACTTTTCATTTCCCATCTTTAGCTCAAACTGTTCCCAGACTCTTATATTTAATTCCGAACTCCTTCTTTTCACTTGGGTGTCTTACTGACATCTCAGATTTAATGTCTAAAATAGGACTCCTGATCCGCCCCACAACTTCTCTTTCATCTCCCCATCTCTGAAAATAGCCCTTCCTGGCATCCAGCAGCTCAAGTCAAAAAAGTGGAGTAGTTCTTTACGCTTCCCATTCCCTTACCGTCTACATGTAGCCCATCACTAGGTCGGGTTAGTTCTCTTGCCAGAGTACTTTGCAAATCCACCACTTTTTTACAGCTCCACTGCCACTACGATAGTCTGAGCTTACTTCATGCAAGGCAAGCCATGCTAAGTGTTTTACTTACCTATTTGTGTAAAGACAGGCTGTGTGCTCTGCTGGAGTAGCAAATACCCAGTGGTTAAAAATAAAGTTTTATTTATTGCTTGTGCAAAGATCATGTGGGATATTTTCAAAAGTCAGGCCTGGCACTGACCCAACTACAGAGGAGGCTGATACATGTGGTCTTCCTGTCTGCCTCAGAAGAAACTGTGTGAACACATAGCATCATCTCTGCAAGTTTTTCAAAAGCCTCACTTAAAGATAAGCAGGCCGAGACCCAGGGTAGTTACTTGCCTAAGGTCACAAAGTTACTAGAAGAGGGATATAAAATCCCATCTGACTCCAAAGCCCATATTCTTCTCTGTTGTGTTATCCCTCTCCTCATGCAAACAACCAACTATGCTCCAGAATCCTACAGCAGAGTAAGACTTTGTACGTGGCATGTAGGAGTTAGAGGACCTTCTGGGAGTGGGAGGCAATGACACCTGAGCTGTGGGCTTTACTGGCTGAATAGACTTGAAAAGACTGTGGAAGCGTTTAGATGTTGGAGTGTGCCCTGGTTAGAGGGTACAGAGGGCCTCCCACTCGCCCCACTCTTACCAGCCCCTTGATTAGATTGTTCAGGGTTCAACATCTACTCATTACCCGTGTGCTCTGCCTGCACAATCCAGCTTCCTCTGCATGCCATGTACCTTGGTCTGCCCTGCACCAGGCCCTGATGCAGGAACACCGAGTGTCATCAGCTAGGAGGCTGGCAAGAGTGAGGCCAAGTGTTGGACCTGGTCAAGTCTCAGGAGACAACTTGAGAACTAGGCAGAAGACCTAGGCCAGGGCCTAGCCATGTGCACAGGGTCAGCAGAGTCAGGAGGCTTAGGATGGTCAGAGCTTGGGGGCGAATGGGTACTTAAATCTGTAACAGTAAGATGAACGCTACCCTGTACCTGCTAGTGAGGCTAAGCTTGCAGACAGGCACCTGTGACTCCAGCCAGGAGGTTCTGGGAAAGGCAGTGTGGATAGCAGAGCGGCTGGCAGCAGCAGTGGCAGTTTCAGCCATACGCCAGGCCTTGGAGAAATCTCTGGTCTCATCCATCACTGCCCAATTTGCAAAGGTAGCCTGAGGCTGTCAACTAGATTCTATCAATGTCAGAAGGATGTTTCTCCCAACCCAACAGAAGAATGGTGTAATCTGAGAATTATGTGTCTGACATTCCCATAACTCTTAGCTGGGCTTTAATATCTACCTATTCAGAGTGTTCAGCCTATGGAAAAGTTACAGATCATACTGCAACAAAACAGTGCATATGAAGCGAATACTTGCTCACGAAATGAATTCTCATCTTGAGAGGATATCAGACACATTCATCATAGAAGCTCTCCATTACCTTGATTAGCACCCCGAGCTTGCTAAAACTGCCATTCCTAATTTAGAAGCTTTATGTATTCATGATCCCACTAACTTTATCAATGCTTTTATTGTAAGATCTAGTGAACTCCCAAGAACCTGTGACTTAATAATAAGAAAAAAATCCTTGAAAAACTTCTTGACCAGTACAAGTCAATGGAAAACATGGTTAGTAGTTATTAGGTCCCTCATTTCAGACCATTTAGGAATCTGCCAAACCTGCTGCCTTCAGAAATCAAAAGATAAATCAAAAGGTAAACTAAAATGCAATAAAACCAGGACACATTTTACACCGAAGAGTTCCACTGGGGACTTTAACCCAAGGGTCTTTTCATATAAAATTAAAGTTTCAAGTCTAATTTGAAAAGTATTACAGGCTGTTTAGATCTACTTATTAGCATTTTTTAATCAATTGAAGAATTTTTCTCTGCTAAAATATCACTGAAAATTAAAAGAAAAGATATAGTTAATATGGTTAAGACCATGAGCTCTGGAGGCAGACTGGTTCGAATCTCATTCACTGATCACTTCAGTGACCTTGGTCACTCACCTCTTTGATCCCGTTTCCTCTTCTATAAAGTAAGAATAATAATAGTACCTTTCTCATAGAGCTGCTGTTAAGGATTTTATGAGGTAATATGTGTAAAGGGCGTAGAGCAGTGCCTGGCACATTATAAGCTGTGGGCCTCTTTGTTGCTTTTGTTAATGTTGTTGTTAGAAGCTTCCCAGTAAGAGTTCGGAGGAGAAATGCCTTATGTTGCTCAGAAGATACATTAATCTGTAGCTGTGTGTTGTGTATAATTACCTAAAAATCAGAGAAACTGGAAGAAAGCTCTGGGACAGATTCACAGTGGGTTTGGCAGGGAGCCTGCCATGCCATCCAATTAACAGCTCGCAGCCATGGAAGCAGGAGCAGTTCCACTTCAGTCAGGCAATGCCAGTGCCCCTTCCCACCTGCTGCCTCAGACTCTCCCACCCCCTGGCTATGCAGGTGCCACATACTTTCTCACGAAAGGGTCTGGAGGCTCATCTGTGGATAATTTGGTTGTCAAGAGTTGACTCTACTGGGGGACAAGTTTTATTAAGTTTTTTCCTTTATGGAAGCCTTTAAGAAAACCTGAAAGTAAAGGTTTAGGAAGAACATGGATAATTGGGATACTAAAGCAAATCTCATTTTAATCATTTGCTTCTGATGTGATTCATCACTAAACATCTTTTTTGGTATTAAAACTAGAGCTTGGGTTTAATGTCTTTTTACATGCTTGTTGTCCTTTGGTGGAGACAGTCTTGAAATTGTCAAGAGATCAGCAAGGCAATCTAAAAACAAAGGGCCCCGGTTTTCAAGCAAGTAGAGTGCCAGATCATGAGCAAGTATTTCACCTGGGTTTTGTATCTGTCTGTGGAAGAGCTCCATGTGCTTGGCACTGTCCTAAGCACTTGACAAAGATCAACTCATGGAACCTGTATAACAATCCTATGAGGTGGACTCCTGCTTTTCAGGTGAGGAGCCAGAGGTAGTTACATACCTAACACAAGGTCATATTGCTGGTTTTCGGTGAAGCTGGGATTTGACGCTGTCAATCTGGTTCCAGATTCAGTGTTCTTAACCACAAGACTATGGCGCTCAGAAAACCCTAAGAAACGGTAACACGGTTCTAGATTAGCTATTTATACCGAATCAGCCAAATAACCTGGCTACTGTCCCAATGTTCACATTAGTTTTTGCCTATAATATTTATGTGGGCACACAAAACTCTTTCAATTCTCCTTTCTGGAACCAAGATTGTGATTTTTAGTCAAATTCTTTCCAGGCTGTCTCTATAGGAAAACACAGCTATTAAAATTTAACTTTTTTCTTTGACTTTATTGCCTCATTTTCCATCCCAACCATCCATTCTTAAAAAAAAAAAAAAACCCAAAGTAAATCTCTTAACTAAATTTAAGGTGAAAAATGATTTAGAATGAAGTAGAAGAAAAATTATTAGGGGCTCGACCTCACATCACTGAATTTTGGAGAAATTTCTGGGACCCATAACTTGAACATGTCATCTTGGCCATGTGTCAGTTCAGCAGCACTGAGGTCACCAAGCCACCAGATCCTACTAGCACAGTGCTCAGGCTGAGCTCTTCGGCCCTGTCATAAGGAGGTCTCATGTGCTGGTGGGAAAATCACCCAGGAGACACGGTGCAGCCCCTTAGCAGCTATGTGCTTGGGAAGGGAACCCTTCTCAAGTGAGACTGAGGGTTTTCTGAAACTTCAGCACCCTGGAAACTGGACACCATATGTCTTGGGAGGAAGCTATGGTTGGATTGCTCACTCAGCTAGAGGTGAGGCCACTGTAAATACACCCACTAGAACCATGAGCAGTACTGGAACTGCAGAAAATTGGCCTCAGGCTCTTTCTCTCAATTACATACCTCTTTTGATTAGAAATGCAATCATCTTTGCCCCTTGTTAAACAATTTTGAAGCAAAAGGCCTACTAAAATAGGTATAAAAATAGAGAAATGCTTTGTAGAAGCTTTTTTGTATTTTGACAGTCACAAGACCATTACTGTTGAACGTTTATTGAGCTCTAACAATGTGATAGGTGCCACACAAAACATCAGACACAGTACCTGCCCGGTGGGCTTACAATCTAATCTAAGGACACGATCATTTTTTAATGTTGCCATGAGTTTGCTGTTTGTGAAAATGAGGTATTAACTGCACCGGTTAGTGCAGCAAAAAAGCCTACGAAATCAGACTCTTTAGCAGGTTCCCTATGCAAGTAGGCATGATTGCTCATATTATTCTCTCAAACTATGGTCCGCATTTCCCCAAATTTGGTGATTTTTGAGATGTGTATAAGTGTCTATAAAGATAGACACCAAATGCACATTTCTTAAAACCATGGTTCAAATCTGGCCTCTAGTCCAGAAGAAAAAATTTAGTTACAATATTCAGAAAAATACTGTTATTCAAAATAGGCCCTAGAAGAAAATAGTGACGGAGGCCAAGTTCCTGTTCAGTGTTCCTAGAATGTCCACAAGAGCAGCTCCTCAGGGCAGCCTCTCAAATGCCCTTTACTCTCAAGGTGTTTTGTCTTCATAGCCCAGAGATGAAATATTTAACGTTTGCTGGGTTCTGTTTGGGCATGTGCCCCGGGGGAGGTGTGTTTGAGGGCAGAGCCCTCTCAGTGCCTCACAGATCACAATGCAGACAGACGATTCCTGCGTTGGCATTGGCGTTGGTCCCTGGGTCCTTGGCAACACACCACACTAATTTAATTTCTATCTCCAGAAAGCAGCAAAACTACCAGAGGCCCCCAGAATGTATCAGTAACTTGCAAAAATGTAACCTGTTAAAATCTGTCACTGATACAATCTGTATACATACTGCTTATGAAAACTTGTCCTTTGCTCATCATAGTAAAGTCAAGTGCTAAGTAACACTTTTATCTGTGTTAACCACTTAGCAGAATAAACTGATTTATTAACCACTTAGCAGAATAAACTGATTTCATATGGAAGGAAATGTAAGATAACTCATATGTATTTAAAGCAAATTATTTAGTTTTCATTCTTGTTACTTCTGTGCCTTCTTTAGATTATAGTATCTTCTGTCTCTTCACTTTGATCCTGATGAACTAAGTCACCACTTACTACATTTAGATTCCCAATCCTTTGTGTATATCTTGAATTTCAGTAAGATATGAAATGCAGACTCCAGGACTGCATTCTGTAATGATACAAGGATCCTGAGGAAATACTTTCACAGAAGCCTTTTCTAATAGATTCCCCTGTGCTTACGAAAAGTATCAAAAAAGACCAACTGGCACATTCTGAATGTATGTTCTCAACAAGTAATCTAAGTACAAATGGGAAGCTCTTGCCTTTCTGTTTTGTAAACTCAGATTATGCTGACAAGCCATACTTCTAAATAATTTGATTTGAAAAGGTTGCCTGCATGTATATTTGCCATTTTATAAAGAGCAACCAAATCCCTACGCCCACCCTTATCTTACAAAACAACCCTTAGTATTTTTTAAGTTGCATAAAAAAAAAATATGTGAATAAATAAACAAACAAATGCATAATGAAGGCTTTGAGCTCTTGCTCCAAGGAGTAGGTGAAAGAACTGATAAATGAAGCTGAGGTCCTCTCTCAGTGCTTCTCTTTAAATAGTTAGGCTAAAAATATTTTAAGCTGTCTAAACTCTGTACTTGCTTCATTTTAATTGGAACACATTTTGTGAGCCACAACTGAGTTCCTATATAGGATATCTCCAGAAGGTAAATCAGGAAAAAGCAGATTTTATTCAGATTTTTTGTCAAATTGAGCCACTACTGTTTGGTATGGGGGCACTAGATGCGTTAAAAAACAGCTAGCCTGATAAAGACGTGCTAAAGGTTTACTTTATTTGAAAAGTTAAGTCAAGAATAGCCCTAAATTCAATGAAATACTGAAGACGATGGATTGTTTGCAAGTCCTGGTTTTGAGGGCACAGGAGCATGGTCTGAATGAACCATTCAGAACTCATCGTGCATCCAACTAAACACAAAATTCATGCTTATCACCCCCCCCCCTTTTTTTAATGCCACAGGCTCAGTTTTCTCACATCGGTGCTTCTCTTCATGCTAGAACTGCTTATGTCTACAGAGTCCCTGAAGAAGCGAAAATCCTTTTTTTAGCATTAAACATAGCATATGGAGTTCTTCCTCAGCTCTTGGCCTATCGCTGTATCTACAAACCAGAGTTCTTCATAAAAACAAAGGCAGATGAAAAAGTTGAATAAAAGCATTATTTTATGTTCTTTCTCTCTAGATTACTGACTTTTGTTATTTTGGTACCAATATTTGGTCCCATTCCACTCTCTTCCCATACAGGAACATTTAAGAATACATAAATTCTTGCTCCGTACTGTATATGTGAGCTATCATAGGAATTATGTGGATAAATTTTCTTTTTTTGAAGGAAAATTGAAGTTATTCAGAAAGCTTGTTTAAAGAAATATATTTCAAGTTATTTGTGAATAAACTTGACCACCTATCTCAATATTCTGTTTGCACACTTTAAATATAAGTGAAAAATTACAATTTAGCTCCTATAATAGTGAGCATGAAAAGGAAACTGTTCAAAAGTGAAAATGGTCTATGCATATTAAAAATTTCAAAGTAGCAAATACAGATGGAGAAATATTTTTGCATATAAGATCTATATGTTTCATTATCAACCTCAATATAAAAGACAAATTATCAGAATATTTAAAAATGTTGTTTGAAAAATGTTTTCCCAAGGAAAGTATATTATTTACTGCTGTTTCAAAAATTGCTTTTACTGAAATTTTTCTGTGAGTCTAAGTAGCTAAGGAGGGATCTATAACTTTATCATTACCCTTATTTTATTGATGACTGGAAATGTTTCTATTGTATTTCTGTGTATAGTTTTAATAAATTATTTTTGGTCTTTTATGAAGACAAATCTTACTAAATTTGAAACATTTTGTATATTTTTTTTCAGAAAAAGTTCTGTAGTCTTTACGCCTTTTGTTTTAAAAATCTGTCAGCTATATTTCCAGTTCAAAATGTCATCTACATTCTCATGTTTTAGTGTGAGCAATGAAGAGGACTTTTCATGAATTAATTAAATTTCATTACTTTTAAATTAAAATATTCAAAATTAAAAAGTACCTTTTAAGGAAAAAGAAGTGGACTGGCATTCCTACTATCTTTTAATGAACTTTTCATATTTGGAAATGTGAGTGAATATAATAGAGGAAAGTCAATATTTGCTAAAAGTCAGAGAAACAAAGCAAAAATCCAGCCGCCGCCTCAGAGCCCGGGAGTGGTAAGTGGCGCTTTCATGCCCTCAGCTGCCATCATCGCCACCACCACCACCACTACCATCATCATCATCAATGGCCCTAAGCTTTTAGGGCCACTCATGTTTTTCCTTCATGTTATTTACAAGCTCTTCACCAAAATAAGAAAACCAAAAGAAAATGGGGTCCAAATCACTGCATGGATAATGTCAAGTGTGTGAATTTAGGGTCCACTGAACTGGTAAGTATCTTAGACGTGCAAGCAATCATGTAGCCAGTTCCTCTCCCTCCCCACAGTGTTTAAAAAAAACCCTAAAATCCATAGAGTGTTTAAAAAAAAAAGAAAACCCTCACCTGCACTTGATTCTATTGTCAACTTGCTGTTAACAATTTTTGCTTTAATATATGAATTACATTAATACCTCACATTACATATATGAAGCCAAATTACACTAACTTAGTTGTTTACAACCTCAAACCTTACTCCCAGTACACATTCCAATAAATTTATTCTGTAAAAACAATACATTTTTTTGTTTTTGATTTTTTTTTTACAGTAAACTTTTCAACTACAAACCTCGAATACGCGAAAGATGTTCCAAGGACAAGCATAACAGGACTGATAAAACCCAAACTGACTAAATGTGTTCTCACAATATAAGCTGGCATAAAAATAAATAAAATTTTCTGTTATCACAATTGCAACAATAATGTACACATAATAATGGTTTGTGGATGAGTATTAACTATTCTAATTCTAGTTCCAAAAGAAAACAACCGATCATTTTAAAAGTCTATATTTAAAAGTCAATGCTTTGTCTTACTTCCCATAGGGCTACTGCTGATTCCAGCTTTAAAATGTAAAGAATCCAGCTTGAGTGATTAGCTCAAATTGTATTGAGATTGGGAAAAAATAAATCATTGCCTTTATTTTGGAGTAACACAAAAGACTCACTAACTTCACATATAGAAACTGAGTTTGTGTACGTTAACAACATGAGTTTTGAGAAGTATAAGCTGTCAACTAGCTATTTCTAATACGGAATAGATATTTTACAATATGATTAAACTTTACACATGGCCTCAAAAACTGAAGAACAATTTTAAGTTTATCTTCAATATGCCAACATTGTGTATCTAGGAATTGGTTCCTGGGTTCTGTCACAGAGAGGAAATCCCTTAAGCATTATGTTGAGTGGTCATTTTAAAAAATGCTAATTTATATTTAACTGAGTGTTTGGTGATGGTGGAGTAAAGGCAGGAGACTGATGAACATAACTGCCTTGATAAAGGATCCTAGACTTGTATAAGCTTGTGCAAAAATCTGGATAATCCTTAGTGGTTAAGGGCAACTTCATGCAACCAAATAACATGAAATTAAATCAATAACCTTAAAAAAGGCTAAAATGTCTTTTTTCCCCCAAACACAACAGAGAGGAATGTGAATAATGTACATACAAACTGGGGTTCTGTCAATGACAACAAGGACTATGTGTTGGTTCATATCAAATCCAAGAATATTAGACAACCAAACGTATAACCTTCTTGTGGTTTTCTTAATATGCAGCATTCATTATGGTAGTTAGGTCTGAAAAAAAAAGAAAGAAAACAAGCCTTTAGATGATTTTGGATATTAAGAATAAAAGCTAGCCACAACTTTATAGTATATAACTGGGTTTTCTGAGATTCCAACCTGCACTGCAGCATTAACAATATTTAGCAAGAACAGCCCCTGAGACTCTGCTTTATACCTATTAGTGCAAAAAGCTGAAGGAATGACTAGGGCATTTTTAGTGTTCCATTAAGAAAAAAAAAAAAGGGGGGGGGCTTCCCTGGTGGCGCAGTGGTTGAGAGTCCGCCTGCCGATGCAGGGGACACGGGTTCGTGCCCTGGTCCAGGAGGATCCCACATGCCGCGGAATGGCTGGGCCCATGAGCCATGGCTGCTGAGCCTGCGCGTCCGGAGCCTGTGCTCCGCAATGGGAGAGGCCACAACAGTGAGGGGCCCGCGTACCGCAAAAAAAAAAAAAAAAAAAAAAAAGTATTTGAAGAGTATGCAGATTATTCTGTATAATATTTACAACTTACTTGTGACATATGGCTCAAAGAAATACAAAAGTTAATAAAATCAAGATGTACAAAAAGAACGGAAGCCTAGATTTCTGTTAAAATTTAGATTACATCCATGTGACAAAGATAAAATATTTCCGTTTCCTAAAAGAATTATGTTTCAATTTTGGTCCCACTTTAAATTGTATCAGGTTACATTTCCCCACAGGGATGCTATTTTTGTTTTCTTCATCATTATCCCAAATACATTAAACCCCTTAGTAATGTTCTCATGAGATGAATGAAAAAGGGAACTCGGGCCCCCAATATTTTTTCTAAAAACAGCCTGCTTCAGCTCTTTACTTCACTGAGTGAATGAACTTGTTTGTAAGCATACATGTGCTCACTCATGGGTATGTTTTCACTTATGCAGCCAAAATCTATCCTGTACCGTACAGAATACAATACACAAATAATTCCAGAACCTTCAAATAGGAAAAGTTACTAAACCTACCATCCACTCAAGATGGCAGAAGTACATTTCTTAGCCTTCTTTGTTCCTACCAAAATGAGAAAGCTAATCTTAAATAAAAATTACATTTAAAATCTGTGAACTTGCAAGATTCAGAGCCTCGTGACTCCTAACAAAGAAAAACACTAGAAATAAGATTATACTCACAGACTTTAGAGGATTTTCCTCCCTTGTGAAGGAGGAAGACACCCATTAAAACAATGAAAAATTGTTAATCGACCAAAGAAAATTCTTTGTAACAATGTCTTTTTATTAATATTAATGTGAAAGGCAATACATTCTATGTTTACATTGGTAGAAAATTCATAGTAACAACTACTCAATCCATGTTGAAGAGTATATTTGGAACAGATGGTCTGATGGCAGCCTCAGAATATTATTCGTGCTCCAAACAAAGTGCAAGTGGTAGCAAAATGTGACTATAACTTTAAGGACATGCTTTTTGGGGGGCGGGGTCTTTAAACAAGGTGCTATCAAATGAGTACTTACAAAACCAAATTATAAATCTAATTTTTTTAACTTTTCATACCATAATCACACTCTGTGCGCCTGTGTGTGAAAATATATCTTGTTAATTCATAATGGTGAATGTCCTGGACACACTGTTCTGAGTATTTGCTAGACTAGAAGTCTCCTCCACGTAAGCAGCCAGAATTTGTTCCTTAACGCGCTGGTTGCCATGCTCAGCGCCACACCACTTCTATACTGGATAATGGCTGGCTAATCCAATCAGATTCTCTCTTGAGGCATTTGAATATGAGGCACATTGAAAGGCTGCAGGGTGGCAGTGAAGCTGAAGGACACCCAGAACATAGTAAGCAGAAGTTATGAGGCAGGTGAAGTCATAGGATCTTTTTTTTTTTTTCCATAGGATCATTTTATGGAGCACCAGTTTTACTGCAAAAAATGACGACAGATAAACTATGGTTATTCAGACTTGGGCATTTGGCACTTTGTCAAAAATAAATGAAATAAGCCTATTATTTCAAGGAAAATGGCAGTATTTGTCACCAATGATAAAATCTGAGCTTTTAAGTGAAAATTAGAATTCTAGAAACTTAAATCCTCCACAACCAACAGCTTCCCAAAACGTAGATTCTTCTGACAAGACAGGCAGTGATATTTAAAATGTGACTAAAAAGATTTCATAATGAAATATTTGGAAAACTTGAATAACTCAGGGAACAAAGATTTTCCAAATGTGTGAAAGCTATTCAAAGTGCCAGACAGTCCAATGGATTTTAACCAAACAGAATACAAAGGGTTCAGTTCCACACTGCAACTAACCTCTGAGAAATTACCACTTACAGAATTGGTGTAATATCAGAGAATACACACAATGATATGAAAAGACTATTAAAATACGCATAACTCCACTTCTCAACTACATGTTTATGTAAGACCACATTTTCTTCCTATACTTCAACCAGAATAACATCACAACAGACTGAATCCAGAAGCAGATATGAGAATCCTGCCTGATGTCTTCTATTAAAGCAGACATTAAAGAGATTTTTAAAAATGTAAAACCGTGCCATTTTTCTCAAAAAATTTTGGGGAAAATGCACTTTTCACAAAAACGTGTTATTTATACTAAGTAATGGGTTTATTATTATTTTAAAGGAAATTAGTATCTTAAAATTTTGTTTTTATTTCTAATTAAGTAAATATCAATAGCTATATCAAAAACTCTTTGGGGCCCTCAATAACTTTTAAGAGTATTAAAGGGGTCCTGAGCCAGCTTGATGAACCACTGGCTTAGAATAAATGAGAGTGAACGGTGAGAAATGAGGCTGAAAAGATAAATTGGGGTTGGAGTGTGAAGGCCATTATATGCTGAAATAAGGAGTCTGGGCTTGATCTAGAGGGCAATGGCAAGACATAAGGAGGCAGCACTATATGGCAGGAAGAACAATAGTTCCAGAGTCAGAAGAATAAAGGTATGAATATTGGTTAGTGGTTACAGTGAACTCTCTGGCTATCCTCCCAACATTTATTCTATCCTCTGCTCCTCCCCACAATTATGTGATAGCCTTGTGATTTGGGGACTTGACTCCAGCTCCAGGGATGGGGAGAACCTGAGTGGTCTGAGCCAGTTCTAATCCCCTTGTTATCAGTGGTTGGTTCAGGGATGGGCAGCTTTCTGACATGGATCTCAATGATGGCTGCCTCCTGGTATTCATACCCTTGGGTAATACCCTCCCTTTGAGTGTGGGCTGGACCTTGTGACTTGCTTCTAATAAACAGAATGAGGCAAAAGTGATGGGATAACAAAAGACTGACTTCTGTGTTGCTAGCATTCTCTCTCTTGCTAATGAAGCCAGCTGCCATGTTGGAGTTGCCTTATGGAGAGACTCATGTGGCAAGCAACCAAGGGAGGCCTTTGGCCAATAGTCAATGAAGAACTGAAGCCCTCAGCCCAGTAAGCTGTGTGTAACCAAATCCTGCCAACAACTTTCTGAGTGAACTTGGAAGAGGACCACCCCTCCGCACCCCCCAGATGAGCCTCAAAATGATTTGAGCCCCTGCTAATACTTTTAACTGCAGCTTTGGAGAGATCAAGATAGAGGTATCAACAAGTTACATCTATTTGGATTCCTGACTCATAGAAAATGCTATTTTAGGCCACTGAGTTTTGGGATAATTTGTTACATGGCAAGAGACAATAGAACAGGTATATTATCTGCATGGCTTCCTGGCCACAAAGATTAGTCCCCTCCACTTTATAGCCACATGAATCAGGAAGGGGAGCTCTAAGTGTTCTGGAGCCTACCCTTTCTGCCTCATGCTTCCACTAGCAGGGGTGAGGATGAAGGCAGAGAGCCTCTGGAAATAAAGGGGGTCTCAGAAGTCTGTGGGTTCCTTGTAAGAACCTCTTCTTTCCTTTCTTTATCAATATTCATAACTTCAACACCACTATCTGCCTTGAGCCATCAATAATCCTTTTTCCTTACGCCCTTTATTCTTGCTTACTTCGGTTGCCACAAGATGGGCTCCAGAGCATCTATCACTTCCTGGACTCTCATCCTCAGTCACTTTTTACATGTTTGTTTATAACCTCATCTCTTAAATGCTCCCACCGCCCCCAACCCAGATTCCTTAATCTCTTCCACTGGGCCCCTTGGAAATCATAGCCATCAGCAAATTTCCTAAATTCATGATATATTTTACTCATCAACTTGTTCTAACTGAAACCTGGTTTCCCCTGAAGATAGTGCTGCTTCTTTTCCTGCAACCCCCAGATGGTAACTATTTCCTTTGCCACAGCTCTTATACTACAGGCCCCCGAGGTGGGGAAGGTGTCCTTGATCTTAATGACTATTTCTAAGCTCTTCTTCCTCTCCCCTGTGCTTCCATCCCCAGGAAAAATAATCCTTCTAGCTTTTAGTCTCAATATTGTGAACCACCACCCCTCCCTACTGCAGTCACCTCCAGACACCCCAGGTCACTCCCCTTTTCTCCTTGAAGACTTTAGCTCTGGCCCACTGTCATTCAATAGCATAATAACTGCTGGATGTCGACATGCAGAGAGATCGTCTTTCCAACACTCTGGCCTCTTAAGTTCCTAGACTTCCTCTTCTCCAAAGATCTCGCCTTCCACCTTACCTCAGTCACTCATTTCCATGGCTATTTCGTAGACAAGTGTTTCTCAACCACTGAGAGTATTTGCAAATACTGTTTTAAGTCACTGTTCTTTTGGGGGCAATTATGGGAACATTTTAGGTTATTATAAGAACTTGGAGGTCCTGTGGCATTTAACGGGCAGGGGCCAAGGGTACTAAATGTCCTGCGATGTGAACAGTGCTCACACAATGAAAAACTGTCCCACTCAAAATACCAAACTCACCTGCACTGTCATCAGCATCTACTGCCACCCTTCCGCAGTTTGATCTAAACATCTTCCTATTCTATAACCACCTATCTTTCCAGCTCGCTCCCTTTATCCAGTATTCCAACTCCAAGAATTCTTGGATATGCAAAATCTGTTGATCCTGTCTCCTTCCTCACATCCTTATTTCCCTCTGAACATATTTTGGATTCCATGGGTCCATCATTATAATTAATCCCTTCCTTGCATACATCCTCAACTCCCTTGTCTTGAACCTCCTTTATTCTCTGGGCAAGCACCAATTCTAGTTAAATGCAATTCTCTGCCACTCCATGATTGCACAATTGAATATGCCTGGAGAAAAACACACAGCCATCTGACTGTTCTCACTTTAAATTCATGACCACTAACCTCACGTGGGCCCTTACCGCTGTCTGGCAATTCAACTTCATTTCCCAAGTCCAATCACTCTTCTGTTCTTCTAAGTAACTATTTTATCCCTTTTCCTCTCTCTTTAAACTTTCAACACTTCTTCCTGTTCTCACTCTCAAATGTTGACCTTGCTTCCTAAGAAGATAAAAGCAATCAGAAGAGAACTTTTGCATGCTCTCACCCCAAGTACTCATTTACCTGCCCCTGTGCCCAAACGCTCTGCATTTCCTCCTGCTTCAGTGGATGGAGTAAGGTAACCCTTCCGGATGTGCACTAGATTTTATGCCTTCTTGCCTTCTGAAGAGCACTACTGTGGCAATTTTTTCTTACATTATTATTTTGTGATCATTCCATATTTGGATCATTCTCATCAGCATATGTGCTGTATATTCTCCCATCAAGAAAAAAAAGCCCCTCTGACCTTCTATCCTGGACCATGTCTATTAAATATTTGAAAAAAAAATTAGGCTACTTGCCCTATAAGATATCAGGACACATTATAAAGCTACTAAAATTTAAGAAAGTTTAGTACTGACCAAAGGAACAGAATAGAGAACCCAGAGAGAGACCCATGGCTATATGACAGATGACACTGCAGATCAGAGAGGAAAGGAGAGACTATTTAATAAATGGTGCTGGTTAAATGGTTATGCTATGGGGAGAATGCAGTAGGAGCCTATCTCATACTATACACAAAAATCAATTCCAGATGGATTAAACACTGAAATGTTAAGAACAAAACTTTACAATTTTAAAAGGAAATATAGGAGAATACCTTTCTGACTTTGAGATAGGAAAAGACTTCTTAAACAAGACAGAAAAACGATAACCATAACAAGGAAAGTTTGATACATTTGACTACAATAAAATTAAGAAAGTCTGTTCACTAACAGCTTAGAGAAGATATCTGCAATGCATGTGACCACCCATGGCAGTGAGAATCCAGAATATGTAAAGGAGTCCTACAAGTCAGTAAGAAAAGAAGTCCAACAGGAAAATGGGCAAAAAACCAAAATCAAGCACTGCACAGAAGAGGAAAACAGAGGTGGTCAATAAACATGTGAAAAGAGGCTCAACTTCATTATTGATCAAAGAATCACAAATTTAGACTATAATTTACATCCACTATATTGGCAAAAATTTTAAAGTCTGACAATGCCCAGTTAGTCACAGGGAACTCATACACTGATGGTGGGAGTATACATGGATCCAACAACTTAGGAAAATACTTTGGCATTACCTTGTAAAGTTAAAAACCTTAAACTCATGACTCAGCATGTCCAGTGTGAGTTTACATACCCTAAAGAAACTCTTTTATGTGCATTAGCTCAAAAATGAGCAAAATTATATTATTATTTAAGTATATACGTATATGTTAGGTATGGGCTAAAATTTTGAAAATGAAAGGAAATAATAAATACAACGCTAGTGGTTATCTCTGGTTAGGAAGAAGATAGGATGGGGAAGAACATGTATATAGATACAAGTTATTGTTATGTTCTAGTTTTGGCTGAGTGGTAGGGTCTCTGGTATTCATTAAATTACCATGCTTACTACTTTATTTTTATATTATATATATATATCCTTTTGTGTATAAAATTATATTATTAGAAACAGGTTAAAAATAAAAAGATCTCAGGCTCTTGCTTCAAATTCAGGCTCTGACTAGCTGTGCGACCCTGGCCCAATCCTTTCAGCTTCAGTTTCCCCAGCTACAAAGTGAAATAACACCTGCACCTACCTCCTGGGATTTGTATGAGGATCAAATGCATGTACAGCATTTAGCACAGTATGTGGCACATGGTAAAAATGTTAGCCACTACTACTCTGACTCTGCTGCTGTTGTTACTTCTAGTAGCAACTATCTTCTGAGGTGCTTTCAAGTTATTAAAGTAGAAATGGTTTTATTAAATTAGAAAAATGAATCTACAATGCAAGAGCTAGAGTGAGAAGTCATCAGTAACACCTAACAGCTGAAACCACATGAGTGCATAAGATGGAAACAGGGGAAGCTTTCAGACTGGAAGTGTACCAAGACAGCCTAGAGAAAAGTGCTCTAGAAGGAGACTGAGGAGACACTGGGAGAGGAAGCAGAAGAGACTGGTGACCTGGAGGCACAGTCAGGAGGAGAAAGTGGCTAATGGTATTAAATGCTGCAGAGTAAAATAAAGACTAAAGGAGACACTGGATTTGGCAATGAGAGGATCACTAGGAAACTTTACAAGAGCAGTTTCCATGAACCGGTCAAAGAAGAAACAAGAGTGCCATGGGTTAAGGTAGTGGTCCCCAACCTATTTGGCACCAGGGACTGTGTTTCATGGAAGACAATTCTTCCACGGACTGGGGTGCAGGGGCAGGGGTGGGGTGCGGGGGGGAGATGGTTCCGGCGGTAACGCGAGCGATGGGGAGCAGCAGATGAAGCTTCCTTGCTCGCCCGCCGCTCACCTCCTGCTGGGTGGCCCAGTTCCTAACAGGCCTCTGACGGACAGGTAGCGGTCCACGGCCTGGGGGTTGGGGACCCCTGGGTTAAGGCATGAGTAGGTGAGAAGATGGACGCTGGGAGAAAAAAGAACTCTTTTAAGAAATTAGAGATAAAGAGAAAGGTGAAAAGAGTAGGATACATGGTGGAAGGGAGGTATCTTTAAGGTTAAGGGAGACCTGATACTGCTTATAGGCAGAGAGTAAGGAGCCAGCAGAAAAGAAAGTAAAGGTATAGGAGAGAAAGGGGACCACTGATGGGGTGTAGCCTTGGAGAAAGCAGGAGATGATATTCTGGACTCTGGTGATAGGAAGGTGCAGATTAGTGCTTCTCTTTAACTTGGGCGTTTAGTTAAAATGCAGACTATGATTTGATAGCTCTGGGGTTAAGCCTGGATTCTGCATTTCTAACAAGCCCCCAGGTGATGTTGATGCTACCTGTCTGCAGACCACACACTGAGTAGTACGGGTGTAAACTACCTCTTCCTCTGTCATGGGAAGTACAGCTAGAAATTTATTGGAGAGAGGTCAAGAGAAGGAAGACAGGCAGAGGATGGGGTAAACTGAGCTGGGTGAGAGAAACAAGGGAATAAACAGAATCATAACTTGGGAAAAATCATGGGTAACTGGAAGCAGGAGGAGACAGTTGAGAGGTAAACAGTAATGACAAGAGTAAGCAAGAACTCAGCTGAAACCAGAATTTAACTAAAGAGTAATAATAATTTATTTTATCAGTATTGTTTTAAAATGATTTGCTGCTGTCCAATTAGTCTTCATAAAGACTCATGGAAAATGACCAGGGGCAAAATCTGCCTTCACTAAAACTTTTACGAAGGTGGACTTGCCTGTGACTTTGAAGTTAACAGAGGTTAACAAAAGTTAACAAGATTCAAAGTGTACAAGTTTTCCCCTTGGTTCCTTTAAACATTAATATTCACATATAGGTTGAATATTTAAATGTTTAAAATCCCCATGGGTGTATTAAATTACATACTGCTTCTAAGAAAGAAGGAGCAGTATAAAATACCCTATTTTGAACATGCCATTCATTTTATAATATAAGAAATACAACTGTCAAATTCTGAGGTGGCATTTCATAATTTCAATACTTCATGCCTGACTTCTAAAAAACTCTCAAGGTGAAGTTAGTTTAAAAAAGAATAAACCTGTCAGAGTTCCAAACTGATAGACAGGTGTAATTCCCACCCAGCTCTCTTTTGTTCTCAGACTCTAAGCATCTGATCACTTATTCAGGAGCTGTGAGTGAATGTATATGTCAAGCTGAGAATGTTTCTCCATTTACTAAGGCAACGTTTACTAATGCTGAGATAATGAAACCTGTTCTGAGGCAAAATGTCTTCTAAGTTAACAGGAAGATAAGAGAAATCACAGGTACATTCTTACCCCTTCACTGGTTTTTTGCAAGTCTGAAGTTGTGTTTCTTGTGTCATTGCCGGCATCTCCACCCTCAGAGCTGCTTTTATTTTCTTCTTCTTTGCAGTCCTTGTCATCTTCATCTCCTGGAGATTTCCGGGACTGTTTAGAGGATTTCTAAATATTTAGACAAGTTAAAAAGTATAGTCAAAAGTAGAAACCCAAATGCACAAATGTAAGTAAGAAATGTAGAAGCAGCTGACCTATATCCAGTCTTTGTGGCTTGATACAGGATATACCAATACAACATGGCAGTGTGCCACGACTGAGCTAGGTGACCTTGGACAAGTGATTTCACCTCACGGGGCCTCAGTTTAACCAGCTGGAAAGGAAGTAGAGGTGGACTAGATAACCTTCTAGTTCTTTCCAGTAGTGTGATATTAAAAGCAGAAAATAGAGATTCACATACCTGGAACACTGTCAATGAATAAATATAGGTGATGGACACCATTCTAGGAAGGCTACAGAGCTAGAAGGCACCCTAAAGGTCTCCTTGTCCTTCCCCATCATTTCACAGTAGAATGTGAGGTCCAGAGAAGCAAGGTAAACTATCTAGGATACTATATGGATATTCATGTTGGAACACTTATGGAAGCTGTTTGGTTAATGGTATACATGGGATGATCTTGACAAAACTTTTCTATCACCATATGATATGAATTAACTTTAATCTTTTAAATTATGGATAGTTATTTAAGAACTCAAGGCCACACTGGAAAACTAGCCCTTTTTTTCTTATCAACTTGCATTTGAAACCAAGATGAACTCTACATTGAAGATGAAAATACAATTATAGTTCGCAGCCAGAGATGCTTTGCAGAACAGCATTAAAATGATCAAAAGCTGGCCCCACTGTGTACCTTTAAGAAAATAACATGTAGCATTTCACTTACATTTCCTTTTTGAGAAATTTTATGAATCTTTAAGCACATGGTAAATAACAGCTAAGGCAAAACTCATTAAAGCAAGTCACTTTTGGTCTTACAGAAATGAATTAGCAAATCTGAGCTTCCTGAGACAATCAATATTTTAAAATGCAACTTTCAAAGAGAAAATATCTTCTAGCTATGTGACAGAATATGGAATTACACTGCTTCTATCTTACTTAAATGAAACTACCAACCAAGCCCAAAATGTCAGTTTAAAATGACTTCATTTTTACTTTTTACAAGGAGGGAAAGCAGGGGTTTAATAATCCAAACATGGAGTGCCTGGAGTTAAAGTTTAGATCAAGTATGATGATGTAAAAAGTGAAATACTTTTGTTCTCCTAGTAAATACAGTATAATTATTGAAATGCAATAGTTGCTTTATATAATAATTCTCAAGTAATAGTCCTTGACTTGCAGTTCTTACAGATAATAGGCAGAACTCCCTAAAATTTATAGTGCTTACAAAGGATACTTACGAGTAATCCTACAAGTGAGTTTTTAAGCTTTATAATTTGATATGCATAGACTAGAATTAGGGCATTACTATGTTTTGCTAATGAGTCACATTCGGTATTCTACTAAGAAATCTGGCTGCCAAGCTATATTTGGTAACCTTAGAAAGCGCTTACTGTGCTTATGCAGATCGTCGCAATTCCTGTAATTTTGGGGAAGGACCCTTCATCAGTTTCATCAATATGGTTTTGAATTGGTTGTGTGTCCAACTGTTGCTATCTTTGGTTTTTAACTAAGATTACTAACGGTTTACTATCATCATCAGTTTAGTTTGTTGTGAGGCTCTCTGATTAGCCCTACTTTATACAGTAAATAACTTGCATGCAAAATATTTTTCGCTTATAATTTTCTAGTATCTGTTATGGCTCAAATATGAATCACACATACACTTACTGCTAAAATGATATATATATAACCTCCCTCAAATGTGCTTATACTATGGCTCTTATGAACATTTTTTTTCCACAGAAAAAACAGAATTAGGTGAGGTAGAGGGAAAGTGAGACTTCTCCCTCAACCTAACTTGGATGCAGTCAAAAAAGTTTGTGAACCAAGAGTTTAGTGGTAAAGGAAGATTATTCAAGAAACAGATGTAAAAAAAATCACCATATTCAACAAAAAGGAAACATCTGGGAAGCCAAAGAGAGCAGTGAGGTTATACGAGGTAAGTGGTTCTCTAAATGTGGTTCCCAGATCAGCAACATCAGCTCACTGGATATTTAATTCCCCACCCTGGACCCTGCCCTAGACCTACTAAAATAGAAAATGGTGGGGGGTGCTGACACTCAGCAATAAGTGTTTTAATAAGCCCTCCAGGTGATTCTGATGCATGCAAAAGTTTGAGAACTATTGTGCTAGGTTACTCGGTTGATATTGAAAATTAAAAATCATGGTTCTTAAGTGATCATGAAAGTTGTGATCTTGAAGGAAAGCAAAGGAAATGATTCTTCAATTTAAAATCGATACGCCTTAGTAAGTAAAGTATGTCTTTACCTCTTCACTACTTTAAATTATAAATCCACCCCAGGTATGAGCCCTATTACTTCTGGTTTTCACAAGAGTGATGAAATAATGACATTTAAAAGCCACATATCCACACTATTAAATACCTCAGGTACCTTAGAGGGCTTAGATAATTTAGGGTGGTGCAACACATTACACAGAAGCTCAGCAGGCAATCATAAACTAAATTAAATTCAATTGGGTGTTTAAATGAAGTCCAAAATGTTAAAAGAAATTCAGCTTAAAAAATAACCCCTATGGAATATACAGTCTGTTAGGGAAAATTCTAATTATTTTGTTGCCATTTGCAAACTTTACCCCCATTTAAGGCAGATACCATGTTTTTCATTAGGTGTACAGGAAGTTACATGCATTCATACAATTTTACCCGTATGCCAGTTGGGTGGATTTTATAGACTGTAAAATAAAATGTTGATAGTCTAAGAAACCCTTGATACTTGTTTTTAAGGAATTTCCTAAGTATATCCAGCCAATAAATACCAGAGTCTAAATGGAAGTAATTTGTCCAAGTATTCAACTGTGTGACAGACCAATTGCAGCAAAACTTGTACCCATCTTTATCTTCAAAGATCCATCTACCCTGCTTTAAGTTTCTAAAAGGTGAAGAATTTCCACAATATCATAGTTTTTTCAATTGTATTTCTGAATTACTGTATGAAAAACCTAAACTTTCAATTTGTAAGTCAAGGATCATGTCACGCCTCCAATAAATGATTGTTACATCTGGAATAAAATTCAAACTCCTTAACATGGCGTGCCAGTCTCCATTATTTAGCCTTTGCCTGTCTCTCCCTCCCGATCATGATTCTCCAATCATGCCTGCCTTCTTTCAATCCAGGCCATGTCAAACTCTTCCCTCCCTCAGAGCTTTGCTGCTCTGCCACACGCACTCCTCGTCCCATGCTCTTCTTTCAGGTCTCGGCATAAATTTCATCTTTTCGGAAAGGCCCGGCCACTCTATCTAAATAGATACACTTACTCTGTTGTTCCCTGCTCCCATTCATTTCCTTCATAGCCCTTTCAGAATTTACAGTTATTTATTATTTGTTTTTTAACTCTGTGTTTCCACCCCCTCCAACCCACTGTATTGTAAGTTACATGAGGGTAGGAATGGCGTTGGATTTGCTCACCACTATCTACCTAGTACAAGTGTCTGACATAGAATAGGTGACCTGAGATATGAGAACTGAACAAATAAAGAACCAAAGCACATTCTTTAAAGCAGAGAGACAAGAAAGAGTCTATCTTTATATTTACATCTATAATACTAGACATTGTCCTAAATTGTACTGAGTCTCCTATATTCCTAAATTCTTCAGGGCTCACCTGGGGGTTGTTATAAGAGGAATACCTATTCTTACATCCTTGATTAAAGAACAGTCCTCCTCCAACAGAGAAGGTGCTATTTTCAGGGTCAACAGCCCTTATGAGTCAATACCAGTTAACCTCACATCTAAGATCACCTGTCTTATTCCCCTCAGATATATTACTGTCTCTAAAGGCAGAGGCTCCACAGAGCTAATATATTTCTATGTGCCCAGTGAATGAATTAAAAGTAATCTAAAAGCCTTTAATGAATATGCATACAGCATTAACAACAATGGGAAAGGTTTCTTAGTAACCTTTGAAGTGTATGACTTTTTCCGTTTTGAGCCTGCTTTTTCATTCTTTCTTTTGCCTTTTCCATCTTCTTCTACTCTATCACCTTCTTCCTCACTGCTTGCATCTGCAGTATTCCCGCCTTCTCCCTCGGTTTCTGAAGAGCTCTGTTGCTGAATTGCCTAAGAGATAATAAAATATTAGCTAATTACATTTTTGAAAAATAGCAAAGACTACAGACTATGAAAAGAATCATTCTATTCTAATTAGAAGAAGTTCAGCTTACTCAAGATTTTCAAAATAAACGGCTGTCAACTTCAATTTTCCAGTGACCAATTGACATGAACCCTCTTAAGGTAATAGAATTACAGGCATACCTCGGAGATACTGCAGGTTCAGTTGCAGACCACAGCAATAAAGTAAATATCACAATAAAGCAAGTCACATGAATTTTTTGGTTCCCCAGTGCACATAAAAGTTATGTTTATACTAAACTGTAGTCTATTAAGTTTGCAGTAGCATTATATCTATAAAAACAATGTGTATACCTTAATTTAAAAATACTTTATTGCTAAAAAATGCTAACCATCATCTGAGCCTTCAGTGAGTCCTCATCTTTTTGCTGGTGGAGGGTCAGCCATGCTGATGGTTGCTGACTGGTCAGGGTGGTGGCTGCTGAAGGCTGGGAGGCTGTGGCAACTTCTTAAAATAAGACAACAGTGAAGTCTGCAGTATCAATTGACAAATGATTTCTCTGTAGCAGGCAATGCAGCTGGATAGCATTTTACCCACCATAGAATTTCTTTCAAAATTGGAGTCAGTCCTCTCAAACCCTGTCACCACTTTATCAACTAAGTTTATATAATATTCTGAATCCTTTGTGGTCATGTCAACAATCTTCACAGCATCTTCACCAGGAGTAGCTTTCATCTCAAGAAACTACACTCTGCTTATCCATAAGAAGCAATTCCTTATCCATTCAAGTTTTAGCAGGAGTTTGCAACAATTTAGTTACATCTCCAGGCTCTGCTTCTAATTCTAATTCTCTTGCCATTTCCACCACATCTGCAGTTCCTTCCTCCACTGAAGTCTTGAAACCCTCCAAGTCATCCATGAGGTTTGGAATCCACTTTTTCCAAACTCCTGTTAATGTTGATATTCTGACCTCTTCCTATGAATCATGAATGTTCTTAATGGCACCTAGAATGCTGAATACTTTCCAGAAGGTTTTCAACTGACTTTTGCCCAGATCCATCAGAGGAATCCTCATCTATGGCAGCTATAGCCTTACAAAGTGTATTTCTTAAATAATAAACTTGAAAGTCTAAATTACTCTTTGATCCATGGCTGCAGAATGGATGTTGTGTTAGAAGGCATGAAAACAACACTGATCTCATCGTACATCTCCATTAGAGCTTCTGGGTGACCAGGTGCATTGTCAACGAGCAGTAATATCAAGATTTTCAAAGGAATTTTTTTTCTGAGCAGTAGGTCTCAACGGTGGGCTTAAAATATTTAGTATACCATGTTGTCAATAGACTGTGCTGTCATTCAGGCTTTGGTGTTCCATTTATAAAACACAGGCAGAGTAGATTCAGCATAATTCTTAAGGGCCCTAGGATTTCTAGAATGGTCAATGAGCACTGGCTTCAACTGAAAGTCACCAGTTGCATTAGCTCCTAACAAGAGTCAGCTTGTCCTTTGAGGCTTTCAAGTCAGGCATAGACTTCTCCTCTATGAAAGTCCTAGATGGCAACTTCCAATAGAAGGCCATTTCACCTACATTGAAAATCTGTTGTTCAATGTAGCCACCTTCATTAATTATCTTAGCTAGATCTTCTGGATAACTTGCGGCAGCTTCTACATCAGCACTTGCTGCTTCACCTTGCACTTTTATGTCATAGAAATGGCTTCTTTCCTTAAACCTCTGGCATCGACCTCGGTTAGCTTCAAACTTTTCTTCTGTACTTCCTCACCTCTCTTAGTGTTCAGAGAATCGAAGAGAGTTAGGGCCTTCTCTAGATTAGGCTTTAGCTTAAGGGAATGTTGTGGCCGGTTTGATCTTCTATCCAGACTACTCAAACCTTCTCCACCGTAGCAATAAGGCTGTTTTGCTCTCTTATTATTCATGTGTTCACCAGAGTAGTGCTTTTAAATTCTTTCAAGAACTTTTCCCTTGCATTCACAACTTGGCTAACTGCTTGGCTCCAAGAGGCCTAGCTTTCAGCCTATTCCAGTTCTCGACATGCCTTTCTCACTAAGCTTAATCATTTCTAGCTTTTGATTTAAAGTAAGAGATGTGTGATTTTTCCTTTCACCTGAATACTTAAGATGCCATTGCAGGGTTATTAACTGGCCCAGCTTCAATACTGTTGTGTCTCAGGGGATAGGGAGGCTCAAGGAGGGGGAGAAAGGGGAACAGCTGATCAGTGGCGCAGTCAGAACACACACAACATTATCAATTAAGTTTACTGTCTTATATGGGTGTGGTTTGTGGTGCCCCAAAACAATTGTAATAGTAACATCAAAGAGCACTGATCACAGGTCACTATAACAAATATAAGAATAATGAAAAAGTTTGAAATATTGAGAGAATTACCAAAATGTGATGCCAAGACATGAGGTAAGCAAATGCTGTTGGAAAAATGGGGCCAACAGGCTTGCTCAATGCAGAGTTGCCACAAACCTTTGATTTGTAAAAAATGCAGTATCTGTGAAGTGCAACAGAGCAAGGTATGCCTGTACATTTAATCCAAAGTGCTACTGGAACCAGAAAGAATTCTGACTTCAAATGGGTGGTGGGTAATCATTAGTACAAAGGACATATAAGAAAGATCCAAAAAAGAGTTAAAATAAAAAATGAGATGCAGCAAGTGATAATGAAGTAAACCATCACCTGGTATCCAGTAAACTTTACTCCTGGGTTATTTTCTATTTCCCACAATCCTTCATTAAATCCTTTCCGTTTGTTTGACTTTCCAAACTTGTCTTTGTATTCCTTATAAGGGAAAAGGTCTTTGGGACCTAGAAATGCACTGCAGAGATATATTAGAAAGAGATTTGATATTCTGACCTTCAAATATAAGATATTTTTAATATCAACTCAAGTGTCAGAGCATATTTTAGTAAATACATTAAAAGTATATATAAACCCTCTCAGTTAGACACATATCACAAGATGTTTTGCACATATATTTCAAGGTAGAAAAAATAGACAGCTAGGTATGCAAACCAGCAACACTGAACGGTGCTACTTTGATTTTACTTTTAAATTACTAATTTCTTTTTTGTTTTGAAATTGATTTTTAGCTAAACTACTTTAAAAGTAGTTTTAAAGATGTCTACTTTGACCACTTAAATCATCATCTTAAACTAAGACTTACCTAAGCTAATCTTTCACAGGTAAGGGTTTTGTAAGACTCACAGTAAAAACATAAACACTGGATTAAAAAATGATTTTAACTCTTTATGCCACATTAGTGTATTTATTCACTATTATTTCTATAAATTAAAAAAGCATTAGTGTTTAATGAGGCACACAAGAAAAAAATCAGAAGTGGCAAAGTAGATAGAATCTCATCCAATTTAAACCTTATCCTAAATTAGTCATAATTATGAAAAGAAAATGAGTTAGAATAAATCCTGGGGCTGGCTAACAGATCTGAGCATTTAAACTAGAGTCTTCAGCATTACTATCTATGATATTAACCTGGTGAATGAGATGGTGGAGGCCCACATGCTGGCTGAGACTCATTTCAAACTAAGATTCATTTACTCAACAAATTTTATCGAACATCTCTAATGTGTAAAGCACTATTCCAGAGGTGCTGGGGATTCTTCAGGGAACAAAGAGATGAATGTCTCTGCCTTCATGGAGCATACATTCTATTAGCAAGGGTAGGGGACCAGACAATAAAGAAGATAAATAAATAAAATACATAGTACTGTGTGCTGAAAATAAATCAATAAATATATAGATGAAGCAGAGGAGGAGGATGGTTAAGGACTGGGGTGGATTTTACAGTTTTAGAAATACAGATCAAGAAGGAAGGCCTCACTGAAAAGGGAACAGCTAAGAACTGAAGGGGGTGAAGGAAGAACCCATGCAGTTATCTGGGGAAGAGTAGAGCAGACTGAAGGAAGAGCAAGTACAACAGACCCTGAGGTGGGAGAATGCCTAGTGTGTCTGAAAAATTAAGAGGCCAGTGTGGCTAGACTGAAACGAGTGAAGAGAGAGCTGTGTGAGATGAGGTCGGAGAGGTAACAGGGTGGGAGCACAGATTATGTCAGGCCTTGGAGGCCACTACAAAGGCTTTGAGACATACGGGAAGCCATTAAAGGTTTTGAGAAGTGACAATTTGTGTTTTAACAGCGCCACTTTGGCTGCTGTGTTGAAAACACACTGAAGAGCTGGGTACTAGGGTAGAAGCAGAGAGACTAATTAGGCTATTGAAGTAACAGTGGTGACTTGGACCAGTTGTAAGCAGTGCAGTTGGTGAGAGGTGGCTGGATTCTGAATTCACTCTCAAGAGAGCCAAGGTATTTATTAATGGGCTAGATACAGCTCGTGAGAGAGAGGGTGGAACTGAGGCTATCTCCAAGGTTTTAGATTGAGCAATTAGAAGAATGCAGTTGATATTTACTGAAATGGAAAGATTTTTGAGAGAACAAGATTTGAAGGTGAAAAGCTTAGTTTTGGATGTTGAATTTGAAAACTTGGTTAGATATCCTAGTGAAGATGTCAAGTAGGCAACTGGGCAGGTGATTCTGGAATTCAGGGGAAAGGTCTGTGCTGGAGATGAATATTTGGAACTTATCGCAGAGATGATGTTGAAAGCTTTGAGACGATAGGTTAACAGTTTACTGCTGATTTTTATAAATTCCATTTTCTGACTGGATCTTAGTACTGATCCCTTCCTTACACTGCCCAGCTGGTCAAGAATTCAAGTTGATAAAATCACCTGAGGAAGCTTTCTGACCCCAATCACCAAACTTTCCTTGACTGTTCACCTTTAACTGTTCAGCATGACTGCATTTCACTGAATCCAGAGATAGTTTATTAGGATACTGGACATTCTAACCAAATGCCTGACAAACTGAGCATGAGAAGGAAATGTGGCTTTGGGTATGGTGATTTCACTTTTAGAGCAATCTGACATGAATTATTAGACTGTGGCTTGTGACCTTTCTCCAGTCCTTGACTCTATGTATAGGAATTGTGGGCTAAGCTGCCTGAGGTTCACGTCAGCTACAGATGCTAACCAGAGCTTGTCTGTACTTTAATTATGCCTCAGGAGTCAAGGTTAATGATTCAACTGGCCATGTTAGCTGCTGCCAGAAAGAGGGACACTGAATGAGCTATTCTAAAACAAGTTCTTGTTTTTGATAGACAATCTTGGTTTTTCCTGGATTATAGATAATTCCACAAATCAAATCCCCTCTCAACTGGTTAACTTTGCTGTATGTTTTATAAATTTTAAAGGGTAGGCCAGAAAATAGTTCAAAGTTACAAGCTCTAAGGATGTTATTTTTTTTCCTGACAAAGGCTGCCTTGAAAATTGTCCAGACTAAAACTACTGGGGTAAAGTTATATGGAGCAGAAGAAATTGGGGCTCCAATCACCTATCTGTCTGAGCAACAGATTCAAAGCCATGTTCTGAGGAAAATTCTGGTCCTGCCTGAGGGTGCTCCTGCTGACAGTTTTTTTGTTAAGTTCCTCACCTTCCACATACCTTCCCCCCCTTTCATTTATTTCATTTAATCAATTTTAATTCATTCAACAGCTAGTTTTAGACACTCCTGAAGTCATTCTACGAGACCACCGTCACCCTGATACCAAAACCAGACAAAGATACTACAAAAAAAGAAAATTACAGACCAGTATCACTGATGAATATAGATGCAAAAATCCTCAACAAAATACTAGCAAACAGAATCCAGCAAAACACTAAAAGGAGAATACACCATGATCAAGTGGCGTTTATCCCAGGAACGCAAGGATTCTTCAATATACGCAAATCAATCAATGTGATACACCATATTAACAAATTGAAGAATAAAAAACATATGAACATCTCAATAGATGCAGAAAAAGCTTGTGACAAAATTCAACACCCATTTATGATAAAAACTCTCCAGAAAGTGGGCACAGAGGGAACATACCTCAACATAATAAAGGCCATATATGACAAACCCACAGCAAACATCATTTTCAATGGTGAAAAACTGAAAGCATTTCCTCTAAGATCAGGAACGAGACAAGGATGTCCACTCTTGCCACTATTATTCCACCTAGCTTTGGAAGTCCTAGCCACGGCAATCACAGAAGAAAAAGAAATAAAAAGAAATAAAAGAAATAAAATAAAAAAGAAAAAGGAATACAAATCGGAAAAGAAGAAGTAAAACTGTCACTGTTTGCAGATGACATGATACATACATAGATACATAGAGAATCCTAAAGATGCCACCAGAAGACTACTAGAGCTAATCAATGAATTGGGTAAAGTTGCAGGATACAAAATTAATGCACAGAAATCTCTTGCATTCCCATACACTAATGATGAAAAATCTGAAAGAGAAATGAAGGAAACACTCCCATTTACCACTGCAACAAAAAGAATAAAATACCTAGGAATAAACCTACCTAAGGAGACAAAAGACCTGTATGCAGAAAACTATAAGGCACTGATGAAAGAAATTAAAGATGATACCAACAGATGGAGAGATATACCATGTCCTTGGATTGGAGAAATCAATATTGTGAAAATGACTATACTACCCAAAACAATCTACAGATTCAATGCAACCCCTATCAAATTACCAATGGCATTTCTTCTTCTTTTTTTTTTTTTTTTTTCGGTACGCGGGCCTCTCACTGTTGTGGCCTTTCCCGCTGCGGAGCACAGGCTCCGGATGCGCAGGCTCAGTGGCCATGGCTCACGGGCCCAGCCGCTCCGCGGCATGTGGGATCTTCCCGGACCGGAGTGCGAACCCACGTCTCCTGCATCGGCAGGCGGACTCTCAACCACTGCGCCACCAGGGAAGCCCTACCAATGACATATTTTACGGAACTAGAACAAATCATCTTAAAATTTGTATGGAGACACAAAAGACCCCAAATAGCCAAAGCAGTCCTGAGGGAAAAAAATACAGAGCTGGAGGAATCAGACTCCCTGACTTCAGCCTAAACTACAAAGCTACAGTAATCAAGACAATATGGTACTGGCACAAAAACAGAAACACAGATCAATGGAACAAGACAGAACGCCCAGAGATAAACTCACGCATCTATGGTCAACTAATCTATGACAAAGGAGGCAAGGATATACAATGGAGAAAAGACAGTCTCTTCAATAAGTGGTGCTGGGAAAACTGGACAGCTACATGTAAAAGAATGAAATTAGAACACTCCCTAACACCATACAAAAAAATACACTCAAAATGGATAAGAGACCTAAATGTAAGATCGGACACTGTAAAACTCTTAGAGGAATACATAGGAAGAACACTCTTTGACATAAATCACAGCAAGATCTTTTTTGATCCACCTCCTAGAGTAATGGAAATAAAAACAAAAATAAACAAATGGGACCTAATGAAACTTCAAAGCTTTTGCACAGCAAAGGAAATCATAAACAAGATGAAAAGGCAACCCTCAGAATAGGAGAAAATATTTGCAAACAAATCAATGGACAAACGATTAATCTCCAAAATATATAAACAGCTCATGCAGCTCAATACTAAAAAAACAAACAACCCAATCCAAAAATGGGCAGAAGACCTAAATAGACAGTTCTCCAAAGAAGACATACAGATGGCCAAGAAGCACATGAAAAGCTGCTCAACATCACTAATTATTAGAGAAATGCAAATCAAAACTGCAATGAGGTATCACCTCACACCAGTTAGAATGGGCATCACCGGAAAGTCTACAGACAACAAATGCTGGAGAGGGTGTGGAGAAAAGGGGACCCTCTTGCACTGTTGGTGGGAATGTAAATTGATACAGCCACTATGGAGAACAGTATGGAGGTTCCTTAAAAAGCCAAAAATAGAATTACCTTATGATCCAGCAATCCCACTACGGGGCATATACCCAGAGAAAACCATAATTCAAAAAGACACATGCACCCCAATTTTCACTGCAGCACTATTTACAATAGCCAGGTCATGGAAGCAACATAAATGCCCATTGACAGACGAATGGATAAAGAAGATGTGGTACATATATACAATGGAATATTACTCAGCCATAAAAATGAATGAAATTGGGTCATTTGTTGAGACGTGGATGGATCTAGAGACTGTCATGCAGAATGAAGTAACTCAGAAAGAGAAAAACAAACATCGTATACTAACGCATATATGTGGAACCTAGAAAAATGGTACACATGAACCGGTTTGCAGGGCAGAAATTGAGACACAGATTTAGAGAACCAACTTATGGATACCAAGGCGGGGAAAGCGGCGGGGGGTGGGGATGGGATGAATTGGGCAATTGGGATTGACATATATACACTGATGTGTATAAAATTGATGACTAATAAGAACCTGCTGTATAAAAAAATAAATAAAATAAAATTCAAAAAACAAAGAAACAAAAAAACACCTACCATGGGCCAGGCACTGTGTAAAGCACTGTGTATATAGGGCTTAGCAACATCCACAGAATCTCTGCCTTCACAGGGATACTGAATATTAGGTACTTGCCAGGGCATATAATCTCAGGTTTAAGGACACCCAATACTTAGTAAATGATCAGCTGAAACAATGTTATAACAGGTTTTCTAATCCAGCAAAAAAACTCACATATGGACTGTATCACACTGTTCCTTGGTAGAATTGCTTTTACTGAATTGAGACTTGGAATTATGCCACTGACTTATATTAAGGATGCTATAAGAAATAACTCCATAAAATCCTTCACACTGTTTACTGGAATGATTCTGTTACTTGTACTAGCAATATACTAGGTGGCAAATTCTTTAAGGGCAACTTTTATTTTCGGTGCCTTAAAGAATATCTAGAAAATGTTTACTAAGTGAATGAAAGTTACCATATAATATTAGTAAATGGTTGATTTTGGTGTATGCAATGGAAACGTGATAATCTTGTTTATCAAATCCTGCCTTGTTCTAGATGTACAATCAGATCACTTGGAATTAGGTTCTAAAGGAAAAGCAAAATAATGGTACAGACATAAAAGGGAAGCAGGAATGAGGGAAATACAAAAATGGGTATCACAAAGCCCTATGCACTTATTACTATAGGTAAAACATTTATTTCTAAGCTTCGAGCAACCTCTTCAAGGAGAAAAACATGTTAAGTTGCATAGTCCACAAGTATCTATTAGATAAAAATAAAACAAAGAAAATAAAACTAACCTCTTGAAAAAAACATAAATTTCTCACATGAAGACAAGAAAGAAATATGCCTTAAACGGCCCTCTCCCAGCTAGCTCTCTTTCAATACGAGAATGAGGAAGATGTCAGAGTGGTAGAGACAGCAAGCAAAGAAAAAAAGTTCATGCCTAGGGCTTCCCTGGTGGCTTAGTGGTTGAGAGTCCGCCTGACGATGCAGGGGACACGGGTTCATGCCCCGGTCTGGGAGGATCCCACATGCCCCGGAGCGGCTGGGCCCGTGAGCCATGGCCGCTGAGCCTGCGCGTCCGGAGCCTGTGCTCCGCGACGGGAGAGGCCACAGCGGCGAGAGGCCCGCGTAACGCAAAAAAGAAAAGAAGTTCATGCCTGGCTCTACTAACATTCACACGAACATAGGGGGTGACGCTGAATATAAGATTTCATCTTAGTTTTTAGCTTTCCCTCCCATTTGCAGTTTCTATTCCATTTGTGTCCTTGTTGTAAATAACCATATACGTTCTCAGTGTGTCAGGTTCTGTGTGTCAAGACTGCCTATGGTTCCCTAGCATCCATTATCATTGTCTTTCTTTTAATGGATACTCCTCCCAATTTGCTTCCCCAACAAAGTTGCCTAGCTAGAGACTATGCTTCCAGCTTCCTTACAGCTAGATGTGACCATATGTCCAAGTTCTTGCCACTGGTATAAATGCAACTGTAAGCCACATATTCAACTGCTGTGTCATTTCCTTACCTCTTCTCTCTCCCCCTTCCCTCTACCTGGAAGATGCACAGGTACTGCTGAGCCAGTTTTTGCTTTTTTTTTAAATAAGCAGACAAGGGCAATGCCCTAGGGAATGGTAGGACAATACAACAGAAGAAACCTGGGTCCCTAGAGCAGAGCGGAAGGAACATCCACCTTGATCTATCTACCTTGATAGACAGATCTATCTATCTATCTATCTATCTATCTATCTAGATCCCCCATCCCTGGACTGTTTCCAAAAAAAGAAGTAAATTCCTATATTATTTGAGACACTGTATTTTCAGTTTCCTTTATTCAATAGCTTAATCTGTATTCTGACCAACACAATTACAAAAACTTAGAAAGGTAGTATGTTTCCTTCAGGGTCTGACAAATTGAAGGAGACTGAGAGAACATAACTTTGTTCTGTGAAATATGAATGGAAGACATCTCTCTAGGTCTTAAAAGTGTCCTAAAGGAAACTTCTGGGTCATGCCCAACATTTAAGCAGAAACAGAAATGATATTCAAAAGCCAAATAAATGAAAAATCTTTACATTAAGAAAAAAATATATTATCTTTGCAATTTTATATAATTGATTATAATGATTTTAACAACATATAAAATAATATAAAGTGATTTTAACAACATATAATGTAGTCTAGCAGAATCAAATTAGAATTGTTGAAAATTTAAGTTGTTTTGTTGACTTACGTTTCATGGGTGCCAAAAAAGAAGATAGGATACTTATTTGCTGGAGGCTTCACAGCTCCCTCTGGGAGTTCATCAATCTATTAAAGATAAAACCATGTAAAATAGCATAAACATGATATAAACATTGTTCTGATAATTTATTGTTAATTTCAAAATAAAATCACTCTAATAAAAATCCCAACAGTTTTCCTTTCCTTGAACCTTATAAAATGATTCTAAAGGTCGTATTTGGCACACCATATGGAGAGTAACACTGTAAATTGATTATAACTATTATGGTAATACATAATCAGGAGCCAAAACTACTCATTTCCTTCAACTCAATAGAATTACTCTTGGGAATGTGTCCTAGTGAAATAATTCAAAAGAATAACAAAAAAGAAACAAAAGATGCACTTTTGGGGGATAGTAACAAATTTTTATATCCCACCCTTACAAGATAGGAGAATTATAGAACATTAACTCAAAATATTATGTAGTCATTGAAAGATATCATCTCTTGCCTGGACTAGTGCAAGTCTCTCCTCATCCACTGAAGCTCACATTACCTTTTTAAATGCATATTTGATTGTGTCAAATCCTTCAACAGCTTGTCATAGCTGTGCATCTGAAACCTCTGGGGCTTTTAAAAACTAAAGATCATCAATCCTTCCCCAGACCCAGCAATTTTTATGTACAGCTGAGGTTGAAAACTTCTCATAGGATAAAGTCTAAGTTCTTTAGAATGCTACATAGTTATATAAACATCATTCCCTAGAATGTTTCAAGAAATGGTCCTTGACTCCTAAATCTCCATCTGTAGTTCCAACCTTTCCTTTGAACTCCAGGAATGAAATTACAAACATCTACAAACCATTTCCATTTACATGTCCTACAAGCAACTTAAAATGAAGAAAAGGCCTGGAGTTCTTCAGAAGAGGCATACTTGGAGTTTATAGAGCAAGGAAAAGGGTCTGGTATCCTGTGTCCTGAAGATATCTGCAGGCCTTCTGAACTAACATATGGCGACAGCCTGAGGATTACTACAGCATCACAACATTCATCTCTGAACTGAAAGAACCATGTGTCACAGAACAGATGCCCTGGTGTACTGAGAAAAGATGGACTTTCAGTCTAGAAACTTTAGTCCTGCTTCTGACTTCAATTGTGATATCGAAGATATCACTTAATGACTTTCACATCTGTAAAATGAGACGGTTGCACTAGGTAACCTCTAGGTTTCCTTCAAGTCCTGAAATTCCATGCCTTGCCTAAAACTGAACTAATTTTCTCTGAATCTGTTTTTGTTTCCTATCTTAAGTACTGGTACACTCAGTACTAAGAAAGAAACCTTAATCTTTTTATTATTTCCTCAAGCTCCACATTCAGTTTTTCACCAAATTCCCCAATTTGGCTCCTGAAATGTCTCCAAATTGAACACCATTCCCACTACTAAATTTAGTTCCCTAAAAAAGTTCTCAAGATCTTTTGACAAGGCCACAGCAGCCTGTCAAAGTATCTCCTTGCCTCTGGGCTTTCCCGTTACCGACCGTACAACTTCTGGGTAAACCCTGTATGTTTTACATTCAATACACTACCCTACAAAGACAATTTAAAATGAGTAATTTCATTTTGAATAAAATTCAATTATACACACACACACACTCTCTCTCTCATACATATATTATTGTGGTAAAAAATACATAACAGAAAATTTTCTATCTTACCCATTTTAAAATTTACAGTTCAGTAGTGTTAAGAATATTCACGCTATGATATAGATCTCCAGAAAATGAATAACTATATTTTAAATGGACAAAAAATAGAACTTAATATGGAAATGTATGTTTATGTATGTGGGAGGCACTGAATTGCTAGCCGACAAAACACTATCACATCATGTTTTTTTTTTCACTCTTGTGAGAAAACTGAAAGTGTATCTTTTTAAAAAAACTTTTCTTTCAAATAAAACACAACTTTTGGCTAAACTTTTCCTTCACTGTGTTATGTAACTAACATCTACTGTAGAAGTTGCAAACTGACAGCCCTTAGGCCATGTCTGGCCTGAAGAAATGTTTTGTTTGGCTCATACAGTGTTTTTAAAAAACTGAATTAGGTATCAACACTTTAAAACTGGAAGATTCATCTTAAACCCAGAACAATAGCCTCCGTAATAAAATATGGAAGATAGGAATAAGCAACACTAAGCTTGCATTCCCAGGAGGCAACAATTAGCTGAAGATGATCAACAGCTGCCTTCAGACAAGGTATGTTCTCTCAAGTTTGCTACATTCCCCACCACTCTCTAGGCAACGTTGTTAATGCCTGCTTCCCTTACTTACAATTGCTTGCCTGGCCCCTTTGAATATCTGAGTTCACACCCCTGTAATAAATAATGCCAAAATAGTGGCTTTACCATCACGCTGGTTCCCTCATAAAGGTGTTAAATGTTGACATGCACTCACTATATCTTACTGAGTCTTGTTTTGAAAATTACACTTTGACAGTTTTGGAATTATACGAAGTTGTTCAAGTGGATATATATGCCTTCTTGAACCAATTAAAGAGTGTACCTCCTGGGCACTGGTTTTTGTTTGTTTGTTTTGGCTTCTAGAGTGAATACCAAGTGGCAATAGAACTTTAACTTCAGAGTTTCTGTTTTTCTACTGTTTCTATTTTCCTGACTTTCATTTTCACTTTTATTTCTGGTTCTTGGCTATGTTTGGTTCTGATTCTGGTTTGCACACAGCCAGTGTGTTATTCCCCGTTAATAGGAGGATGGGGACCTATTCTCTTTTGGGTATGACAGGGCAAATAATCTGGTACAACAGTCTTTTGGTTTGTAGAAGAATAAGTCTTGCTTTTACTGGAAAGAAGAAAAGCCCTTTGAGATCTAGATCAGTGAGTACATGTATTTTGTGTTTCCTTTAACCTGTAACTGAAGTAGACCTGAAGCCGTAGGCTCTCTGTGTGCCTATCATACCTGAGAGTCTTTACCCTTCCCTGTGTGAGTTTGAAACATTTTCCTGTTTCTGGGAAGGGTATTAACAAATTAGATATAAATTTCTTAAAATGAAAGAGCTCTGTTTTTACTGATTTACAGACACTAATAAGATTACAAAAATCTAATATAAAGGAACGTTAAGAATCCTCAAGAAATTAAAAAGTGAATGTAGAATACTTCAAATACGGTGGCCTTTTTGTTATCGTTCATTGTTTATCTGTCTGCTTTGTTCACTGCAGAGACACAGGCAATGTCAGTTAGAACTGAGGCTGGACTTGGGGCCTGGAGGCAGGCAGCCTCACATTTCCTAGAAAACTTGTTCTCAGAGCTCATCCCTGGGCCTTCACCATCAGTGTCACCTGCGGACTCATTAGAAATGCTAGTTCTCAGTCCAGAACCCTAATGAGGGTTAGGCCCAAGAATCAGGGTTTTAAGAAGCCTCCAGCTGTTTTTGATATACATTATAAAGCATTCCATCCTCCTGCTGTGGTTCCTGTGGATGAGTTGCCTTTGTTTCTTCTGATTAACATTAAGTCTGCTTAGGGAAGAGATATGGGGATATATGTATATGGATAGCTGATTCACTTTGTTATAAAGCAGGAACTAACACACCATTGTAAAGCAATTATACTCCAATAAAGATGTTATAAAAACAACAACAACAAAACATTAAGTCTGCTTAAATCTGTGGGATTTTTGCCCTGAGACTGCAAAATTGCATCAGTGCATGTTTATTTTCCTAATATTTTAAAAAATGTCCAATTTTCTATTTTTTAATTAAAGGAGTGCTACACTATATTAAATGTGGTGGCTTTTTAAGGAAAAACCCTTCTCACAGGAACTGTTAGCTCGTAAGTATTCTTATATAAGAATCCAAATTAAAGTAATCAAAGTGAATCTTTGAACAAATCAGACTGGTTTACAATTTTGGTTTAAAAATAACTATTTCTCTTTATCTGGATTTAATCATTGTAGAGTGTAATATAAGTAAATTTAAGAAAATAAAATTGGGGTTTCTCATGAAGATACTAATTTACATCTGAATTCCTTAAGTTCTGAAGTTCTTACCTAACCTCCCTTGGTAGACTTCCCTGGTGGTGCAGTTGTTAAGAATCCGCCTGCCAATGCAGGGGACACAGGTTCGATCCCTGGTCCAGGAAGATCCCACATGCTGCAGAGCAATGAAGCTCGTGCACCACAACTACTGAGCCTGCGTTCTAGAGCCCACGAGCCACAACTACTGAGGTCTCATGCCACAAACTACTGAAGCCCACACACCTAGAGCCCGAGCTCCGCAACAAGAGAACCACTGCAATGAGAAGCCTGCGCACCTCAAGGAAGAGTAGCCCGCGCACCTCAAGGAAGAGTAGCCCCTGCTCACCGCAACTAGAGAAAGCCCGCACACAGCAACGAAGACCCAATGCAGCCAAAAATAAATAATAATAAAAAAAAGGCATCATCATATAGATAAAAACAAATAAGAAAATAATTTAAAAAAGAATAAAATGGACATTAAAAAAAGGAAAAAGGGTCTACTGATAAGCTAATATTACTTCCATATAATGTTTAAGATGAAGGAAAACGTAAACTTAAATTATAATTCTGACAAACTTTTCTATATCAACAGTAATTATGTTCTGTGGTATGTTAAGATTAAACACAATTTCCAACAGTTAACTTTAAGACCTTGGACTAATATTAAATTGAGTTAAAGGATCATCTTTGCATCTCTGAGTAATTCCTAAGTAAGACAGAATACTGAAACACTGGTCAGCAAGTGTAGTTTTAACATATATATGATTTTAATTTTTATATGTTATGTAGTGGAAAGGATATGTGTATTAGGTATATCCATGAGCTTTGCTGGTTTGTTAAAACACTTGTATATAACAGAAATTTCCCAGTTTCTCTGTGAAACAGAAGTTAGTTACCTTGGTTAAGTTATAATTGATATGCAGATTGAGACTATACTAAGAACAACAGTGACACAGAAATACAACCATGTATGCAAAGGTAATGAATGGCATGTGTTCTTGTTTATTAATGGGAAAAGATTAGTCTTGTACTTGAAGTGAAGTATCTAGGTTGTTCCAAAATGTGAAAGAGGATAATGAAGGACAAACCTGGATATTGAAAGCTGTAGATTTGTGGAAAGGGAAATTTATTTGCCTTGGACTATAATAACTGCAAATAACAGTCTAAAATATGCAATGAAATATTAAAATTTTTCCAAAGCTGGCTCAGTTTTGATGGATTTATTCATAAGGTTAAAAAGGGAAAGCTTCTAAATCCATTAATGTCAAATATTTATTAATATAAAACCAGAATTTGGTTTTCTCTGTTAAAATAAGAAATTGGTCTTGGAGTATTCTGTTCTTAACAAAATATGGTAAAAGGTTATTCTTTACCTCCTGTAATCTGCATAGATAGCCATATCTCACTAGAATAACTTCTTGGACTTTGTGCTGACTCTGTCATATCTTTAAATTTGTTTTAAAACAAACAACAAAAGTTCCTTGCTAAAGAGTTAAAGTTCTTTAAAAAAACTGGGTCACCACTTTCTATGTTAATTTAAAACATTATATTGTTACTTTGACTAAGTCATTATTCATTATCTTCAGATATCTAAGCTCCTATCTTAATCAAGCAATGAAGTCTGATAATTCTTGTGATGCTGCTGAGTTCAGAGAACTCACTGTGTAACAAATGATTTGGCTCAGATTGTGGTGTAAGACCCAAAGTGCAGTATTACGTGCTGCCTCAACATTTTGTAAAATTGGGATGGTCTTGAATGGTCTACCTGCAAGTTCTCTTCCTCGCTCTGCTCCTGTGGATAAGGTCCCCTAGTCAAAAAATCCTCTTCATTAAAGGGACCAAGCAAAGTTTCTTTTTAATCCCTGCTAGCCTTTATCCCCGGTTTTAGTTCCCTGCTAGCCTCGGAATTATTCAGACAAGCCAATCACATCCTCCTGTGGGAACCCCACTCTCTTGATACTACAAAGTCTTCTTCCCATTGCCTGAGTTGTTCACTGTCTCTGAGTGCAACCTCCAGGTCGCCCTGTAAGGCAGGCAGTGTCCTCCTCCTCTGGGATGTGAGTTTATGTAACTAATACATTGTTGCCTATCTTATCTGCCCAGTGTTGTGTGTTGAGCCATTCCCAAAAACATATGGTGGGAATCCTCTCTCTCACCAATAGGGTGAATAGGAAGTGATTAAAATACAGATAGGCACCAACACCAGGGGAATCTTATCAGAATGCTGGGGTAAGAGGTTCCACACAGTGGCTCAAATTTATTATGTGTGGTAGCTTAGAGGTACCGAGTCCAGATGGTAGTTGGGGGTGGGGTTGAGTGGAGGAAGGGAAGTCCTGAGGGCCAGAGGGCTAGGCAGAGATACCAAGGTCCCTCCCTTGGCAGTGTCTCTTCTCTCAGAAATGCTCATGGCCCATTCATTCCCGTACTTTGTTCAAATCTCTGCTCAAATAGCACTGCATCAGAGGGTTTTTCCCCTACAACCCAACTTAAAATAATACCTCTTACCCTGTCATTCTCTATTCTTTTATTCTGCTTTATTTTTATTGTAAGAATTTCCCTGCCCTTGAGTATTTGTTTGTTTCTTCACATTAGAATATAATCTTTGTGAGAGGGAAACTTGCTTTGTTCTCCACAATAGCTCTACTGCCTAAAGCAGCACCTGATACATGACTGGTGCATAATAAATATTCCTCGAGGACCAAAGTTTCCTTACTGACTCAGGACCTGAAGAAGCCTATACTTACATGATGAGAATCAGTGACCCTGGCTGTGAAGAAGAGAAAGGTACACCACAGACCACTTTCAATCACAGATTACTAAGAAAAACTATTATGGGGTTATAGTATAAAGGAGTCTCTATGCTTAAGAAAAGGAAATAAGAAGAACAAACTTGTCTCTTTGAATATGCCAATAAGAAGAATTTTGGGGGCTAGCTGACTAAGAATGCGGAGGAAAAAAAGACCATTTTACCTATTAAAGTTTATGAGGTGAGGTTAAATTACAGAGGGGAAAAACGCTTGTGATATTATAAAATGGCTTTAGATAAAGAGAAGTCTATAAATGAGTCAACAAATTTACTGTAGGGGAAGAAAGGGAAAGCACACTATGGAAAAAGGAAATGTATACAAGAGGAAGGGGAAAGAATTTTTAAAATCTGAGTATATCTGGATTAACAAACAGGTAACTGATCAACTTAATATCTGAAAATAACACTTTGTTAGGACCCCAAACATAAGGAGATAACTTCCAAAATAAGAGTTCAAAAAATCTGTTGAAAACCAGTCCGTAATTATCTTCAAGAATATAAAAATCATCACTTGTTAGTTGACAGAGCAATTTCACATTGAAAGACATTTTGTTTTTCACTCAATTAAACTTTCAAAAACCTCGCCATTTTCATTTTTAGAAAATTATAAATAATTTTGAGAGGTCACAATACACTTACACTTAGAACACAGTGCTTTTAACTTATTGTAGGCTTTATGTAGGGGATAGGCGAGATGACTGACTGAGGTCCCTCATTCATATGTTACATTGCTGATTCTGGAGGAGGAGCATATATGGGGCATTAACACATCCTCACAGTATACCTGGGGAGAGCCAATCTGACAAATGGAAAAACTCAGGCTGAATAGTAAAAAGTGAGGGATTTGGTGTGATCTTCATATAAGATCTTCATTTATATTGCCAGATCCCTCTTTTTTTTTTTTTAAATTATAGCAGGCACATTTTAAATTGAAATGTATAAAAAATCTGGCCTATTCCCCCAACTTTCCCTCAGTCTTAAGCAATTGTCCACACAGGTTCAATCTTGAACAGGTATAAATAAACTCATTTTTAGGGTTTAGCTGCATTTTTAAAAAATTTTACTTATTTAATTTATTTATTTTTGGCTGCATTGGGTCTTCGTTGCTGCGCGAGCTTTCTCTAGTTGCGGCAAGTGGGCGCTACTCTTCATCGCGGTGTGCGGGTTTCTCATTGCAGTGGCTTCTCTTGTTGTGGAGCACGGGTTCTAGGCATGCGGGCTTCAGTAGCTGCAGCACGTGGGCTCAGTAGTTGTAGCTCGCAGGCTCTAGAGCACAGACTCAGTAGTTGAGCGCACAGGCTTAGTTGCTCCACGGCATGTGGGATCTTCCCAGACCAGGGCTCGAACCCATGTCTCCTGCACTGGCAGGCGGATTCTTAACCACTGTGCTACCAGGGAAGCACTCTATCTGCATTTTTTTGAAGTAAAATTTATAATGAAATATACTGATCTTAAATGTATTGAATATATTTAACGAGAATTTGATATATGCATATACCCATTTAACCAACCCCTAATCAAAGTACAGAACTTTAAGTTATCTCAGAACATTTCCTCCTACTCCCTACTGGTTCTCATCCACTACAGGCAACCACCTTCCTGATTTCCATCATCACAGATCGGTTTTGCCTGTTCCTGAACTTAAAAAAAAAAAAAAGCAACAAGTCTTTGGTCATTGGCTTCTTTTGCTCCATGTCTTTTTGAGATGAATTCATATTATATTAGTAATATAATTCTAATATCATTCTTTTATATTGCCAAGTAGTATTCTACTGCATCCATTCTCTTTATGTGATGATGGACATTTGTTACTGTTTCCAGTTTTGACTATTGTGAATGAATCTGCTAAAATTATTCTTGTACCTTTCTTGGGGGGAATATACGCTTTCATCTTACTTGGATAAATACCCAGGAAAAGGATTAGTGAGTAATAGTGTAGGGATATGTTTAACTTTGTAAGAAACTTCCACACTGTGTTCTGAAGTGGTTATGCCATTTTAAAAAAACTTTATTTTACTTATTTATTTTTGGCTGTGTTGGGTCTTCATTGCTGCATGCGTGCTTTCTCTAGTTGCGACTAGCGGGGGCTACTCTTTGTTGTGGTGCGCGGGCTTCTCATTGCGGTGGCTTGTCTTGTTGCAGAGCACGGGCTCTAGGCACACAGGCTCCAGTAGTTGTGGCACGCAGGCTCAGTAGTTGTGGCACGCGGACTCAAGAGCGCAGGCTCAGTAGTTTTGGCACACGGGCTTAGCTGCTCCGCAGCATGTGGAATCTTCCCGGACCAGGGCTTGAACCCGTATCCCCTGCATTGGTAGGTGGATTCTTAACCACTGCACCACTAGGTAAGCCCGGTTATACCATTTTAAACCCCCTTGAACAATACATGAGTTCCAGTTGCTCTACATCCTAACCAACACTTGGTGCGGCCAGTCTTTTTAACTTTAGCCATTCTAACAGGTGTGAAGTGGTATCTACCGTGGGTATCTTTTAACATACCAAACTGTCATAGTGCTCTACACATTTACCCAAGAGAAATGAAAGCTTATGTCCATACAAAGATCTGTACAAGGATGTATATGGCAGCTTTACTCATAATAGTGAAAATCTGGAAACAGTCTAGATGTCCATCAACATGAGAATGGTTAAACAAACTGTGGTGTATTCACAAAAGGGAATACTATTCTGTAATAAAAAGAACAAAGTACTAATCATACAATAACATGGATGAATCTCAAAAGCATTATGGTAAATGAAAGAAGTCTGCATAAAAGAGTAATACTGGAATATTGCATGATTCCATTTATATGAAGTTCCAGAAAAGAAAAAGCTAATTTGTGATGGAAAAAAACTCTAAACAGTGATTACCTCTGGGGGAAGGTGGGAGTGGTAACCGACTGTGGGAAGAGGCATAAGAGAATTTTCTGGGGTGATGGTATATTTCATATCTTGATAGGGGTTTGCATTATATGGGTGTATAAATCTGTCATAACTCATCAAATGGAATATTCACTGTATGTAACTTTCACCTCAAAAATGTAAATAAACGTTAAATTCTAGTTAATTACATGCATGCTAAAGTGTTTAGGAATGAAATACAATAATGTACGTAAATTAACTTAAAATACATAAAAATAAATCGATGGATGATAGAAATTGTTAGATGGATACAAATGTCATAAAACAAACCTAGCAAAATGCTAATTGTAGACTCTAGGTGTGGTGGGTTATGGTGTTCACTTTTTATATCAACTTCTGATACGTTTCAAAAATTTCATAATAATATTTTGGTAAAAATAGGAGAAGAGGGGAGAGAGGATGAGGGTAGTATAACAAGTTGGTTATAACCTTGCTCTTAAAATGGAGTCAACTGATATTGTTTAGTCAATAAATCAGTATGAGACAGGAGGGGCTTCCCTGGTGGTGCAGTGGTTAAGAATCCGCCTGCCAATGCAGGGGACATGGGTTCGAGCCCTGGTCCAGAAGATCCCACATGCTGCGGAGCAACTAAGCCTGTGCGCCACAACTACTGAGCCTGTGTGCCACAACTACTGAAGCCCTCCTGCCTAGCCCCCAGGCTCCACAATAAGAGAAGCCACCACAACGAGAAGGCCACGCACCGCAACAAACAGCAGCCCTCACTCGCTGCAACTAGAGAAAGCCCATGTGCAGCAACGAAGACCCAGTGCAGCCAAAAAAAAAAAAGAGAGAGAGACAGGAAACTGTTGTGCTTTCTTATAAGCCAAGTTGGTTTTTAAAACTGTGTACATACAATACTTAAGCTAAAAACAACTGAATTCAAAAAAGAATTTTTAATGAAGCAATGCCATTTGCAGCAACATGGATGGACCTGGAGATTATCATACTAAGTGAAGTCAGACAAAGACAAATATCTCATGATATCACTATATATGGAATCTTAAAAAAAAAAGATACAAAATGAGCTTGTTTACAAAACAGAAACAGACTCACAGACATTGAAAACAAATTTATGGTTACCAAAGGGGAAAGGCAGGGGAGGGATAAATTAGGAGTTTAGGATTAACAGATACACATTACTATATATAAAATGGATAAACAAGGAGGACCTCCTGTATAGCACAGGGAACTATATGCAATATCTTATAATACCCTATAATGGAAAAGAATCTGAAAAAGAATATATATATAAAACTGAATCACTTTGCTGTACACCTGAAACTAACGCAACATTGTAAATCAACTATACTTCAATTTTAAAATTTTTTTAAAGTTTTTAAAACCACCAAATTGTCAATTAGTGATTGCACTTCCACCAATCATGTGAGTCCCTAAATCCCTACATCTTCACTAATAATGAATAATTTATTATCTTTTTATCTTATCTAAATTTGCTATGTGAAAAATGCTGTTTTGTTTTAATTTGTACTTTCTTAATTATAGATGATGTTGAACATCTTTTCATATGTTAAAAAGTTATTTGTATTATGTTTTCTATAAACTGCTTTTTCATATCCCGTGCCCATTTTTCTACTGGGTTGTTGTCTAGTTTTGTTACTGATCAGTAGAAGCTCATTTTGTTTGTATGCCTGTCTGTCTGTCTACCTATCTATGTCAGCCCTTTTCCTACCATTTGTTACGTTTTTTACCCATTTACCGTTTGTCTTGACTTCATCTGCAAAATTTTTTTTGCTAGCAGAAATTTCTTAATTTTTATATAGTAACAGCTATTAATCATTTCCTTTGTGCCTTATGGGTTTGTATCTTGCTTAAAAAGGCCTTTTGCTTAAAAAGGCCTTTAAGATTACCCAAAAATTATCCCATATTTTCTCTTGTATTACTTTTGTGATTTCACAAGTCACAAAATAATTCTATGAATTATTTTCTTAAGCTATAAATGTGCCTAATAGTAAGTGTAGGGAAATGAGCACCCACATAAATAATTACAAGGACTGTAAACTGCTACAAACATTTAAGAAATTGATATGATTGCATATATTATAAAATTAAAACATACATACCACATGGCCTAACAATTCCACTTCTAGGAACCAATCTATCCTACAGAAATAAGAACATGAGTGAGTATGTAAACATAAACAAACGAATATGTTCACTGAGGCTCTCCTGCCAAAGAAGAAACAACTAACGGGCCTTCATGGTAGGAATGGTTAACTAAATTATGGTGCAGTCATAGTATGGCACATTCATAGCCAAGATCTATGTGCACTGACTTGGAAAGTTAGCAATATATCAAGGACAAGTGAAAAGAGCAAGCTGCAGGATAAAAAATGTTAACTACATAAAACCATACGTGCATGTGAATGCTTATGTAAGTGGAGGAAAACATTAGGAAGGGTACACGCCAAACTATCAATGCTAGTTATCTCAATGGGGTAGGAACGGTAGCACTATAAAACATTTCTTCTGAAATTAAAAATAAACAAAAATATTGTCAGAGTAACCCAATAAAAATATTGATGCTTAGGGCTTTCCCTGGCAAGTCTGATTAAAAAAATAATAGCAGAATGGAATTTTTATTAGGTAAAGAGCAAATGGACAATTAAGCTTCCAGACTCTACTGTCTACGTGTGCTGGATGACTTTTCCTTTAAACCGTCAGCCCCTCTATGGTTCAGCCCCTCTGAACCAAGGAGAACCTCATCTGATCAGATATAGAGGCACCTTTTCCCACTACAAGGGGGGTTTGGAATGAGTCTCCAGTTATATACTTGGTTTGAATTTCTAAGGACACTATATTTGCAGAATTTAGCCTTCCCTTTTCTATTTCCCTAGTAAGGAGTCTTAGCTGGTCTTCCTCCAGCAAAATTTCCTTAATTATATGCAAGATTTTATATAGCACATTTTAATGGGGAGAGAATTCACTGCTTTACTCATATCCTCCAAACCCTGCCTCCCCCATCAAAAAAATGTAAAGAAAAACAATCATGTTAAACTAAATTCAGACACTTGTGAATCTAATTCACAGTATTTGTACCAATTTGGGAACATCTTTTATTTTTGGTGTCAACTCATCAAGCTTTATGTTGTCAACAAGAAATGATATACAATATCTGTTTTTTTCCCCTTAAATTCTACTTTATATGATATAAATTACTGCCATTACTTGTTTTATTCAAATCTGATAAATAGATCTTTCCAACTGGGGCAAATTTTTGTCTTCTACTATTCTGTGTTATTAGATCGGTCTCTTTTAAACATTGCATTGCTGGGTTTTATTTATCAATCCAAATGGAGAACCATTTATGTTTGTAACAATGTCTGGCTTTTTATGCCTCTGTTTTTTCTCTTCATGTTTATTTTTATTACATGAATTGTAACTCAAATACCTCATTTTTAATTCACTAAGTACTTCCTATATTTCAAGAACACTATTAAAATAATATTTACAAATAATATTAAGATAATATTTACCTATTTATTCTAATCTGAAACAAAATATTTAGTGCTTTCCCCTCACTTCTTCCCTTCCCCAATCTTTATTAATCTTCCCTCCATCTTTTCTCTATTATGTTTTACTGTTTGGTTTAATAAATTAGTTACTAATCACTTTTCTTGTTATAGTGACTGTAGGCAACTATCCAAGGGAGACGCATTCAAAGAAGGAGCAGGAAGAAGGCAAAAGCATATAAAACAGGATGTTGATATGGAACTACCTGAGTGTCAGTTTCAGCTGAAGATCTAAGACAACAGATAATACATTCCAAAATGAGGTGAGTAACCACCATGCCAAACTTGCAAAGAATGTGGGCAAAAAACCTTGTAAACTTTAGCTCTAGCACAATAAGAAAACAAAACAAAACAAAGAAAGGTTGGAGAAGGCAAGAAAAGAGATAGAGATTAGGAGAGGATTTTTGGAAAAAGCTTCTTTTCCCCAAGTACCTTGACCTAGGGAAATAAGTTTCAAGAAGACTACTTGGAGAGCTTAAGATATATCTTCTAGAGCTTGGGAGTCACAGGAGACTGGTGTTTGACTCAAGTCTGAGAAATCCTGAGAAAGAGTACAGGACTTCCTGGTTAGTTCCTCTGATGGCAGAGTGAAATGGGTGATGAATGCACTGAGGTTGGCTTGCACTTCAAGAGTTTCTTGTGGTAAGAATGCAAGTCTTCCATGGACCATTAGCTAGAGATACAGTAAGTCCTCTACATACAAACCTTCAAGTTGTGAACTTTTAAAGATGCAAACATGCATCCGCACGTCCAACCATGTAAGGTAGTTCACGTGTCTGGTATACACTGTCACATGCATGCATCCTCTACAAGTGGTTGTGCTTTTGTGTACTCTACTGTACAGCACTGTAGAGAGTACGGTAGTACAGTATCTTTATTTCAAGTTAGGATGTCTGGAAGCAAGCATAAAAGCAGCAGTGATGTAGCTGGTACCGCTAAGAAACGCCAAGCGGTAATGATGTAAACAGAAGTTAAAATAATTGAGAGTGGAACGAGGAGAAAAGATGGTAGGCGTTGCTCGTTCTTACGACTCGTTCAACCATCAGCATGATTCTAAAGAACAAGGACGATCATGAAAAATGTGAAGTCTGCCGTGTTGATGATGTTGACAATAATATTGAAGAAGCGTGGAAAAGTGATGGAGGACATGGAGAAACTTCTCAGTGTGTGGATGCAGGATCAGCATCAGCGCTGAGTCCTGCTCAGCTTAATGCTGATTCAAGAGAAATCTAAAAGCCTTCATGAAGACTTGAAGAAGAAACACGGCGAAGAATCAGAGGGCACATCTTTTAATGCCAGCCATGGCTGGCTTCATTGGTTCAAGGTTACAGACAACCTTCACAATGTAAAAGTTAAGTGTTGAGGCAGTGAGTGCAGATATGGTAGCTGCCCAGGAATTTCCTGAAATGCTTCAAGAAATTATTGATGAAGGTGCATATTTACCCAAGCAGGTTTTTAATGTGGATCAGACAGGACTGTACTGCAAGATGCCAGACCGAAGTTACATCAGTAAGGAGGAAAAGTTGATGCCAGGCTATAAAGCAGCAAAGGACAGGCTAACACTTGTTGTTTGGTGGCATTGCAGGCTTCCAAGTTTGGTGGCAGGCTTCCAGCTGAAGCCTCTCTTAGTTTATCATTCAGAGAACCCAAGAGCCCTTAAAAATATAGCCAAGGGCTCTTCCTGTTGTGTGGAAGAGTAACCCCAAAGCCTGGGTTACACAGGCCATTTTCCAGGACTGGTTTTTCCACTACTTTATCCCAGAGGTAGAGAAATATTGCATGGAGAAGGACGTCCCATTCAACATTCTATTGCTGCTTGACAGTGCTCCAGGCCATCCCCCATTCATGGATCCCTTTCATCCCAACGTCAAAGTAGTGCACCTGCCACCAAATACTACGTCACTTATCCAACCTATGGACAAGGGAGTTACAGCGACTTTCAAAATATTATTTGCATCACACTTTTCATCAGGCAGTAAAGACGAGTGACAGATCAGGAACAACCTTGAGACAATTTTGGAAGGACTGTAACATCTACAAGGCCAGAAAAAACACTGACTTTGTTTGGCGTGAGGTTACAGCCGTCACCATGAATGGGGTTTGGAAGAACCTTTGTTCACGCAGTTTGTTCACGATTTTTATGGATTTTAGAAGGTGGATGAGGAGTCCAAAGAAGTCTTCAGCAACTTAGTGACCCTCAGCGAGAAGCTGGAGCTTGATCTCCAAGAGGATGACTTCACTGAACTCCTTGCTGTGCAACATGAGGAGCTTACTAATGAGGACCTGATGGAACTGGAGGCCCAGAGAAAGGACGAAGAGAGACAAGAGGAAGAATTAACTGAAGAACCAAAGAGATTCACGACGCAGGAAATGGCAAGGGGATTTTCTTTTTTTTGAGGAGGCACTGTTAGTTTTTGAGGCACAGGACCCGAACGTAGAATGCTACACAAAGCTTGCAGCAGCCATTCAGAATGCAATCCAGTGCTACCGTGTCATCTATGATGAGAAAAAGAGCTAGTACCCAGACATAACTGGGTTCTTTTCAAGAGGGTAGATAGAACTGAATCCAGCAAGGAACCAGAACCTGTGCCATCGACGTCAGGTGTGAGTGAAATTGCAGCTCGCCCTCCGTCTCCTATTGCTGACGATCCTTCAGCTCTAGCATCTCCCACCTCCTCTCCTTCCTCCAGTCAGTAATTCTTCTTGCCTGTTCACTTGATGCCAGCCCCTGGATGCCAGCTCTTGTACTGTACTACTGTACTTTTCAAGGTACTGAGGGGCTTCCCTGGTGGACCAGTGATTAAGACTCCACACTCCCAAAGCATGGGGCCCGGGTTCTATCCCTGGTCAGGGAACTAGATTCCACATGCTGCAACTAAGACCTAGTACAGCCAAATAAATAAATATTTAAAAAAAATAATAAAATCAATCAAGGTACTGTACTGTAAGAGTCAAAATGTTTTCTTTCTTGTGTTTGTTTTTTATGTATTATTTGTGTGAAAAGTATTATAAACCTGTTCCAGTACAGTACTATATAGCCGATTGTGTTAGTTAGGGACCTAGGCTAACTTTGTTGGACTTAATGAACAAACTAGACTTATGAATGCGCTCTTGGAACAGAACTTGTTATATGTATGTAGGGTACTTACTGTAGTATGAAAGTTGTCTTAAATCCTATCCAAGAGGGCCATGTGGAGGTGAGGGGACCACGGCAGAAAGAAGGCAGAAATGTACCGTGACATGTCTAGGGAGGAGGGACTGGACTAAGTGACTATTCACAGGAGATACATTTGCCTGTATCAAGAGAAGTGAAGATGAGATAATCCCAGGATTACTGGTGGTGGGATGGTAGGGTGCTTCTAAAATGGTTCCCAATAATCCTCATTTCCTGGTATTCATGGCCTTGTGTAATCCCCTCTTCTTGAGTGTGGGCTAGATCTAGTTATCTACTTCTAATGAATGGAATATGGTAAAAGTGATGGGATGTCACTTCCAGCTTGCAGACTCTTGCCCTCTTGATTGCTTGCTCTGAGGAAACTGGCTGCCATATCATGAGTTGCTCTGTGGAGAAGCCCATGTGGCAAGGAACACAGGGATGGCTCTGGCCAACAGCTCATGAAGAAATAAGGCCTTTAAAGTCAATAACTCATGAGGAAGTGAATCCTGCCAACGATTCCTGGAGTGAGCTTGGAAGCAAATCCATTCCCTAGTCAAGCCGTAAGATGACTGTGACAGACAGAGGCAGAAGGTCCAGGTAAGCCATGCCTAGATTCCTGATCCACAGAAATTGTGAAATAATATGTTTATTGTTTTAAGCCAGTAAATTTTGGAGTAATCTGTTATGTAGCAAAAGGTAAAACAGGGTAGCTCTAAACAAAGTATAAAAGAATTCATGGGGCTTCCCTGGTGGTGCAGTGGTTGAGAGTCCGCCTGCCAATGCAGGGGACATGGGTTCGTGCCCTGGTCCGGGAGGATCCCACATGCCGCGGACCGGCTGGGCCCGTGGGCCACGGCTGCTGGGCCTGTGCGTCCGGAGCCTGTGCTCCACGGCGGGAGAGGCCACAGCAGTGAGAGGCCTGTGTACCGCAAAAAAAAAAAAAAAAAAAAGAATTCATGAGAAAAAGAATCAGCCCTAAACAGCTGCCCAGTCCAGACAGCATCAACACCAGCTCACAACAGCTATTAGTCTAATAAGAACTTTCCTGCTACCTTCTACCCGTTTCAACCCTAGAGGGCTGAAGAATGTTGGATGAGCAGTCAATACATTAAGTAAGGTCAAAAAAATTAGTTGACCCCCCCTCTTAATACAGTAGGCCAACCTTTGGTAGGGAGAAATTTTGGCTTTAAATAAAGTTTGAAGTTTTAAATAAACAGAATTGACCATATTAATTATTGAACTTAGTCTGCTTTTGTACTAGAACTGCTTTGAGGACTTCTCATTAGCAGAGAGTGATCAGAAAAGTTATAGGACTTCATCCAAAGGGACTGGAGCAATGTTAGCATCACAAAATGGGTATGAACAGAGTAGAGGCAAAACAAAGCTTCAAAAAAGCAAAATGAGGAAAGAAAGAAGTCAGAGCAGCTAAATCAGAGAGAGAAACAGCAAAGGTGGGGGTAGGTCAAGATGAATACTGAGTAATGCATGAAGACAAGGCAAGAGAAAATCAGCTAGGCTAGAATCCAACATTTTGTAAATGGTAGTTTCCAAACTCACAGGTCTTCACAGTGCTCTGAGAAGTTTGCATTATTGACAGTCATGGTATCTGTTTCAATTTCAATTTAAAAATCAATAAATACAATAATTTAAATACTTTCTTTCTAAAAAGTATGAGAGCCTCTTCGTATCTACTGAGCAAATATGTGTAGCAATAGTTGGTAAGTGTGTTCACGATTGAAATATTCAGTTAGGTTTATCACTCAACTGAACACAGCTAGCTGCTTCTGGATTTGACCATTAATCTGTTCTAATTTTTATTCTTTGTCTCAATATTATTTAGCTTATATCCAAAACAAACCGTTTGTTAAGACTGCAAAAGAAATATGGATGTTGAAACAGAAGTTAGTAAAGAGCACAAAATGATAATAATCTTGTAAATTTTTTTTCAAAATTATCTTTATTCTATCTGAAAATTGAATTTATCTGATCAATATCAAGATTCTCCATCTGAACCAGTATTGAAAGGAGAAAAAAATGATGACAAGTATATCCCAATTTAGCATTTTATTTAAAAAAATGAATTATACTTTAGATTATCATTTTGGTGACTATCTTTTCATGTCTTTTATATACATGCACATATATTTTACATAAATGGGATATGTCACAGAAGCTGTTTTATCATGGAGATCCTTTTTCTTTTAAATAGAGATGTGTGTGTGTGTGTGTGTGTGTGTGTGTGTGTACACATATTGAGTGGTAGGTGAGTGGAGGTTTACCTCTACAACCTCTCTCAGACCTACTTATCCCAAGGTAATGATTACAGTTGGAACCTTTGTAGTCATGGTTCCTCATCTGCTGATTCGACCAACCGTGGAATGAAAATTATTTGAGAAAAAAAATTCCAGAAAATTCCAAAAAAGCAGAACTTGAATTTGCCAAGTGCTGGTAACTATACAGCATTTACATTGTATTAGGTATTAAAAGTAAGCTAGAGATGATGTAAAGTATATGGGAGGATGTGTGTAGGTTACATATGAAGGACTTGGGTGTCTGCAGATTTTGGTATATGCAGAGGTACTGGAACCAATCCCCCTGAGAATATCGAGACATAGCTATTCATAGCAAAGTATGCTTTTCTCCATGTTCATATACAATTTTTTTTTTTTTTTTTTTTTTTTTGCGGTATGCGGGCCTCTCACTGCTGCGGCCTCTCCCATTGTGGAGCACAGGCTCTGGACACGCAGGCTCAGCGGCCATGGCTCACGGGCCCAGCCACTCCATGGCATGTGGGATCCTCCCGGACCGGGGCACGAACCCGTGTCCCCTGCATCGGCAGGCAGACTCTCAACCGCTGTGCCACCAGGGAAGCCCAATATACAAATATTTTATACACAGGCAGAAGTGTTTTTTTTTTGGGGGGGTGACTATGGTGTTTCTCTCTCACACACACATGCACACAAAATGAATCACATTTTATCAAATTCTCTGCATTATTAAAAGTCCTTGAAGTCAACTGGCATAGATTTAACTCATTTATTTTTAATGACTGCATAATAATCCAGTAATTAGATAACCTATAATTTACCCAACTTTTTCCTGAGGAATGTTAAATAAGGAATTTACCTTATTTTTAGTGTTTTTGCCCTTAAAAAAGGCTACAGCAAACATACTTAGATTTTTATGCACTGATGCTTCTATTTCCATGAGATACGATTTCCAGGAGTGAGACTGTTGGATCATATATTAGAGGTATTTTTCATTTTAATAGATATTGCCAGACTGCTTTCAAAAAAGGTTATAATAATTCACTTTTCCACCAAGATATGAAAATGACCTCCCTTCCAATCTTTGACAGCATTAGGCATTTCTGCTCTTTTAAATTTGCATTTCCCTGATTAATGGTGAGGTTAAGCATCTTTTCATAGGTGTATCGGCTATTAGGATTTACCCTTCAGTGAATTGCCTATTCATATCACTTTTGCATTTCTCTATAGGCTTCTGTCTTTTTACTATTCATTTGTAATATATTAACCTGATATCTATACTCTCCATTGTAAATATATTTCTCTCTTATATAATATGCCCATTGAAACATTTTCTTCTCTTGAGTTCCAGGATACTACACTCTCCTGATATATTTTTTTTCCTTTCTCACCATCCACTTCTTTTCAGTCTTCTTTTCACAGCTCCTCTTCTCTACACAGACTTACTCCCCTGGTGATTTCATCCAGTTTCATGGTTCTGAATGCCATCTATATACTGATGAGTCTCATATTTCTACCCCCAAATCCAGACCTCCCTTTTGAGCGTCAGACTCACCTACTTCAGTGTCTCATAGGCATTTCAACTCTTAATCTTATGGCCTAATCCGTTTATCTTTCAGTATTCTCTAATGTGAGTAAATGACATCACTGTCCAACCAGCTGCTCCTATTCGAAAACTGGAAGTCATTATTGATTTACTTCTCTCCCATACAGATATGTCTCAATAACACTAATTTCTTTCAATTATACCCCCTCAAATATATCAACAAACTAACCATTTCTTTCTACATCCAATTCTGTCTGCTCTGGTCTACTCTACCATCATCTAATGCCTAAACTTCTACAAAAGGCTCCTAACTGGGCCCTTCGCATCCACCTCCCTAGCCCCTACCTCTGCCCCCAACAATCAATTCTTCAGATCCTAAACATAAGTCAGATCATGTCATTCTGCTCGAAACACTTCCATGACCTTCCATATTTTAAAAAATTCTAAACTCATTGCTAAAGCTGTAAGACCCATGATAGGAATTTTGTCTACCTCCTTGAACTCATCTCCCGCCCTTCTGCCCCTAGCCCTAGCTCATTCTGTATTAGCCTCATTTGTCTTCTTGCTCTTCCTTGAATATGCCAAGCTCATTCCAACTTTTACCCCAGAGCTGTACGACTCCTTCCTCTCGAACATTTGACTCTGCTCAAATGTCACATTTTCAGAAAACCCTTCCCTGATTGTGCAGAAACACCCACCCACACAGCATCACATCATATGCTATCCTCTTTGCTTGCTTCATCTTTTTCCATATCTCTTATGGTTACATTAAATTACAGATTGCTTTGCTTGCTTGCTTAGTCATCTGTCCCACTCTAAACTAAAACATAAGCTTTATGAGGACAGAAAACACGTCCATTCTCATTCACTACTAAATCCCTAGCACCCAAAACAGTGCCTGGCACATAGCAGGAATTCAGTGTAATTTTTTTTTTTCAAGAATGACTAAGTGTTGCTTTATTATTTTTTGACACTGATCATTGCAAAGCTAGCCTAATTACATTGAAAGGAACCAATATATAGCTGTAGTTCATTCGTTTTTAATGTTTAATATTTTTACATCAATATACCACCATTTAATTTTCCATTCTCTGTCAAGGACATTTGGGTTACTTCCAAGTTTTTTTGCTATTATGAATCATGTTGGTGTGAATATTCTTGTACACATCTTCTAGTACACACGTGTGAGCTTCTCTAGGATTACAGATGTTGAGTCAGAAAGTATGCAAAATTCAACTTCACAACATAAAGCTAATTTGTTTTCCAAAGTGGTTGACCAATTTATACTCCTTCAGTGGTATATAAGAATTCCTATTGCTGGACTTCCCTGGTGGTGCAGTGGTTAAGAATCCGCCTACCAATGCAGGGGACACGGGTTCGAGCCCTGGTCCGGGAAGATCCCACATGCTGCAGAGCAACTAAGCCCGCGAGCCACAGCTACTGAAGCCTGCGTGCCTAGAGCCCGTGCTCCACAACAAGAGAAACCACCACAACTAGAGAAAGCCTGCGGGCAGCAACGAAGACCCGACGCAGCCAAAAATAAATAAAAAAATTTAAAAACAATTAATAAAAGAATTCCTATTAGGATAAACAACAAGGTCCTACTGTATAGCACAGGGAACTATATCCAATCTCCTGGGATAAACAATAATGGAAAAGAATTTTAAAGAAGAATGTCTGTATGTGTATAACTGAGTCACTCTGCTGCACAGCAGAGATTGGCACAGCATTGTAAACTATACTTCAATAAAAAAAAGAAAAAAAATACTCAAAATAAAAAATCACGGAGTCTAATAAAACACAGATAATGGCCAAAAAACAATTCCTATTGATCCACATCCTCTCCAACATATGATACTGGAAAATCTCTTAATTTTTGGCAATCTCATTATGATCTTAATTTGCATTTCCCTACTAATAAGGTTGAGCATCTTTAACTATATTTATAGGCCTTATGTAATTCTTCTATGAAATGGCTGTTCATGTCTTTTTGCCTATTTTACTATCCAGCTATTTGTCTTTTTCTTATTGATTCATTCCGTATACTAAAGCTTTGCTGGTTCTGTATGTAGCAACTTCCTTCAGGTTGTGGCTTATATTTTCAAGTTCATTAAAGGATTTTTTAACTGAACAGAAGCACTTGATTTTAACATACTAAAATTTATCAATTTTTCCTTCCATGGCTAGTTTTTTTCTGTGTTGTCATGGAAAATTCTTCCCTACTCCAGGGATACAATATATTCTCCCCATATGCTTTAAAAGCTTTTTACGCTTTCATCTATGTAGAAATGATCTTTGTATATAGTATGAAATAGGGATCCATATGGATACTATATGGATAACTAATCATGCTAGCATTGTTTAAAAATACTCTCTCCATATCCCCCCTCCCCTACCTGCAATGCCACCCTTGTCCATATATCTGTGGACCAGTTTCTGGGTAACCATTCTGTTCTACTGGTCAGTACAACTCTCCCTGAGCCAAACACTGTCTTAATTTACTATTAACTACTACTTGAACAATTCTACATTTTGATATCTGATAGGACAAGTCCCACCATCTTGTTCTTACTGTTCAGAAATGTCTTGTCTTCGTTATCTACCCTTCCATATATATTTTAAAGGACAACAAAACAAAAACATAATTTAAAAACAAATACTCACAACAGCAACAAAAAGTATAAGATACCTAAGAATGTACAGAGATTTATAAAACAGTTAAGAAAGCCCACATAAATGAAGAATAGACCACATTCATGTATTAGAAACCTTAATAAGATGTCAAATTTTTCCATATTAATCCATAAATATAATTCAAATTCAATCAAAATCCCAACATAGTTTATTGTGAATCTTGACAAGCTAATATACTGTTTAACCCTCACTGCTTGATTGGAAGCATACAGAATTATAAATTTAGTATAAGATATAAAACTTTAACCAAAATATGTATTAGAATCTAAAATGTGATCAGCCTTATCTATTTCTGATGATAGGTCTTCCTTAATCAAAGTCTAGAAATTTTCCTTTATTATACTTCAGATAATTAATTTTGAAATATCTGTACTGTCTTCTAGAGTTCATGTTGTTAGCAAGCTGACTCTCTCTGAAATATACTTGTTGTTTATCATCTCTTCCCTTATATTTGTCTCCAAACACTTCTTTTGCTTTCTAGATATGTTCTTCAAAGTCTGGCTTCTATTTGACTAATTTATTGATTCTGCTTGCTACCTGAGGTGTTTACATACTCTACTCTGGCTATTCTTATTTAATAGTCATTGTTCACATCCTAATGTTCTTTACCGAAAAAAAAAAATTTAAAGAACACAGACTTGTTACAGTACCATAAAGAAAGGCTTTGGACAATCATAAGGCATAGCATAAAAGGACTTTAAAAAAGCCAGCGAGAAAGGGAAGAAACAGCATAAAGCTTGGAAAAAGCAAATACTCTTTGCATACTTTCAAATTTAGTATAGAAGCAATTATCCTGAATGGCTCTGAAAACAGGGACCTATGCCCTAGACTGCTGATATCAAACAAAAGGCAAAATCACAGAAGCAAAGTACAGGTATGATAATCCATGAAGTGCCTCAGAAATTTAACCTATAGCAGCATTAATAATATTCTAAGGATTTAGAACCATCTGCTAAATGTATCCAATTGTAATTTATCTCTTTTTAAGGATAAAGATGTGAAATTAGTTTTGTCTTTCTGCCAAAAGCATCAATCGACCAAAAAAAAAAAAAAAGAAAAAAACAAACCCCCCAAAAATGTAATGACTGTGTTCCTGACAGGGTTGCTAAACAAATATTTGATAATAGGAAGTAGACAGTAGGAAGAAACACCAAAAATTCCACAGGATGATTTTCTCAGAGATTCTTTCCTTCAGTTTATGTCTCAGGGATGAAATTCATCACTTGTAAGTTTGAATAATTCTACACATAAAACAAAATTAAAGCATATGATAGTCTTAAACTGTGCCTGTTTTTGACAAATAAAGGTGGTAGCTTAGCCAAACCATCTTGACTGCCTCATCTATGCAAAAGCTCATTTAAACATTTAAATAATCACTCACAGGCATTTTCTGAACACTGTATCTCATTTTCCTTGTTCTCAATTATACCCAACTGCCTCATATAAGGCTAGGCCTGGGCAAACTTGTGCTTTGTCTTCATTCTTACCTTTTCATCTTTCTGATAAGATCACAATGACCCCAGGACCTCATATTTCACTGCTCTTGCTTTCCCCACATATGCTGCATATGGATGTCCATAAAAACTCACTGTCCCAGGAATATTTGTTCAGAGTCCTGTTCTTTGCTTATTTTAAAATAAATTACAGGGACTTCCCTGGCGGTCCATTTATTAAGACTTTGCCTTCCAATGCAGGGGATGTGGGTTCAATCCCTGGTCTGGGAGCTAAGATCCCACATGCCTCATGGCTAAAAAACCAAAACATAAAACAGAAGCAATACTGCAACAAATTCAATAAAGACTTAAAAATAAATAAACAAATAACAACAAGCACAATGATCAACAGAGTGAAAAGGGAGTCCACATAGTGGGAAAAATATTTGCAAATCATATATCTGATAAGGAGTTAATAATATTTAGAATATATAAAGAACTCTTACAACTCAATAACAAAACCCCCCAAATAACCGAATTAAAAAACGGGCAGGGGCTTCCCTGGTGGCGCAGTGGTTGAGAGTCTGCCTGCTGATGCAGGGGACACGGATTTGTGCCCCGGTTTGGGAAGATCCCACATGCCACGGAGCAGATGGACCCCGTGAGCCATGGCTGCTGAGCCTGCGTGTCTGGAGCCTGTGCTCCGCAAAGGGAGAGGCCACAACAGTGAGAGGCCCGCGTACCGCAAAAAAAAAAAAAAAAAAAAAAAGGGCAAAGGACTTGAAGATATACTTCTCCAAAGATATACAAATGGCCAATAAAGCACGTGAAAACATTCTCAACATGGATAATCATTAAGGAAACACAAATCAAAACCATGAGATATCACTTCATACCCATTAAAATGGCTACTTTCAAATAAACAAAAACCCAAAAAACAAAAACCCCAGAAAATATAAAGTGTTGGCAAAGATACAGAGAAACTGGAACCCTTGTGCACTGTTGGTGGGAATGTAAAATGGTGCAGTCCCTATGGAAAACATTACGGTATTCCCTAAAAAAAATTAAAAATAGGATTATCATATGACCCAGCAATTCTACTTCTGAGTATATACCCAAAAGAATTAAAGGCAGGGTATAGAAGAGATATGTGTACCCACATGTTTATAGCAGCATTATTCACAACAGCTAAAAGGTGGAAGCATTCCGGGTTTTCATCAACGAATGAATGAAGAAAGAAAATGTGGGATATACATGCAGTAAAATATTATTCAGCCTCAGGACGGAAGAAATTCTAATACATGCTACCACGTGGATGAACTTTGAGGACATTATGCTAAGTGAAATATTCCAGTCACAAAAAAAGACATGTACTGTATGATTCCACTTATATGAGGTACACAGAGAAGTCAAATTCATAGAGACAGAAAGTAAAATGGTGGCTGACAAGGTTTGGGAGTAGAGGAGAATGGGGAGTTATTGTTTAATGGGTACAGAGTTTCAGTTTTGCAATACGAAAAATTTCTGAAGATGGATGATGGGGATGGTTACACAACAATGTGAATGTACTTAATACCAATGAATTGTCCACTTAAAAATAGTAAATTTTATGTTATGTATATTTTAACACAATTAAAAAGAAAAAATTACAATTAGCACATAAATAGCTCATCCTAAGACTGGTTTTAAACCCTTTTCTTAGCTGAGCCTTAAATTTTCTAAATTAAATAAGGGTTTCTGTCTAACTGTCAAAATGGTTAGAGTAAATTCCGTATTTTCTTTCACTTCTCCCTCTCATCCTACGCAGGTGAGTAAAGAGGGCAATGGATTGTACTGCAGTTCTTCCTACTAACTTGCTCTGTAACTCTGAGAAAGTCACTTGGTCAAGAAGTTCAATGCATTTTAGTTTTCTCATCCCTCCCCTCAAAGTAACAACACTGGAAGTTATCTTAAATCTTATGTCTCAGAAGGTACTATCACTAAACTTTCCATTAACGACTTCAAAACTGACTGCAGGGAGGCAGGAAGCAATAGCACAAAATGTAAAGGAAGGTCCATTCAAGATGCAGTGTTCTCTCTCTATAACAGTTAAATTGTGTTAAGTCCAATTACAAATAATAGGACAATAAATAGTTCTAAAAACTACATTTCAATGTCCTATAACCAAAAAAGGGCTAAACCCAGCCTTTTTGTAAGGAAATGCCAATAAAAAATGTCTCTATTCTCGTTTTCATGTTCCTTCTGGGTTGGTCAGTTTTATTACTTGTTCATTTAGTCTAGCTGCCTTGTTGATAGGAAAATCTTCTCATCACTTTCTGCACACATCTCACTTTTATTCTTTTCCTTTATGCATCTATGGTTCTCTTTCTTAACCTATCTCAAGCTTTTTCAAGGTAAGGTCATGTCTCATTCATTTTTGTAATGTTAAGTCTATCAAGTCTATCATGGAGACTAACCCAGAGTATATACTCAATGAACACTTAATGGGAATATGATGATGGAACACTAGTGTTACCCAATTCACACAGCCCCGCCTTCACAAGGAAATAACTGGAAATTAAAAAGATGAAAGTTTCAATGACAGAAATTAAGAATGTTACACAACAAACTGTTTAAAACCAGGAAGCATTTCTGCTAACCAAAAAAAGTAGATAAAATCTTGAGGAAGTCTGTTAACAAAGAGTGGAATAGGGGAAAATCTCTCAGGGGTGGTCAAAAAACATTAAGCTACATATATACTGTTTATACAATTTACATCTTAAAACAGGAAAGAAAAGTTATGAGTAAAAGGCTGGATAAAGACACAACAGCCAAATCTATACAAAAATAAAAGCATGTTACAAGTTACAAGTACCATAACTTACAAGCTAAAAAAGTATGAAGTGGTAGAGTGGATCATTATACATATATTTTGTAATTTCCCCAGTTTATTTGAAAACCATCTTTTCTGACATATATTCATACAAATTTTAGATCAGTCATCTCCAAGTGTACAGAAATTACCTATATTTGACTATAAACTAACCACTGATAAAAGAATACTTAACATATCAATATTTAAGCATTCCAATATAAAAGGACTTTTTCCAACTTATTATTTTTTCCCACCTAAGCTGATCTATATTTGACATTCAGGTTAATTATCTGCATGTAAAAGCAGGTGCGGTCCTCAAACTAACCTAAGGTAAACCAGCACACAAGTGTCCTTCTTCCCAGACATAATTACATTTCCAGAGGCAAAGTGGTTCAAATGGGAACAAATAAGCTAACTTCCTTATGAAATAAACTAGACAGACACAAACTAAGGAGTGAAGGTGCTAAAGATAAATCCCACAAATCTTCCTCATTCCTGTCTTGTCAATGCACAAGTGTGCACTGTGAGCGTGTATGAACACTTCTCACCAATATCACTGGACACCAGGCCCTGGCATCAAGAGGTAGTGCAGGGCAGGGGGCCCCGTCCACACAGAGGGAAGATGTAGTGCAGATTCTTGGAAGTGTCGATGGGCTCAGATGCTAATGGGCCTTACAGTGATGTTTTACTTCATTATGTTCTATTTTGTTGCTCTACTATTTTGTTTGTTCCACTATTTTTGTAACTGGGGTGAAGTGGGAGGTTCATCTAGTCTAAGAACATTTACCCCATAAACTGCCTGAATCAAAATTTTTATTTATTCTTCCACCAAACACAACAACTGATTTCCATCTACAATTATTTTTTAAGGTAGGAAACAGTGAGTCAACTGAAGAAAGGGCTGCGGCCTTGGCGAGGGAATGGTGACACTTGTCGCTCCACTGAGAATGCGGGCCTATGGGGACAAGCCTGGGCCACAGCAGGACTGGACCTGGGTCAGTGAACCCTCTCCAGCAAGGCTCTGCAGCACCGCACACACTGGTGGTAGATGGTTTCAAAGTCAGTGTCCTTACCATAATAAGGATCTTCAATAATGAGTTGTTCCTGTGGCTCCTAGCTCCCAAGTGTTCAATTCTCGCTCTGCAGTTTTTAACTTGATTACTTTTCCTATTCACATCTCTCAGGTTGCTTTCATCCATACATAGTATATAATCAAAAGTGGCAAAGACTTCTTTGGTAACCTGCCAGGCAACGTGACTCATGGGGATAACCATGCTTCTTCATGCAAGCCTGCCCCCGATAATCAGGAGGGTTTCCTAGTTCATACGTGGACACTGCTGCACTGTTTATCCTCCAAGTATCTGAAATGTTTTGATCAGTTACAAGTTTCCTGAAAACTGTTTCTGCAATGGGTGATCGACAGATGTTACCCAAACACACGAACAGCACTGACTTGGTCACCTGTATGGCCATCTTCCCGTGCACAGAGAGGCGCCCACTTGGATCATTATATTCTGACAAAAGGTACACTATCCTGGAGTTATAAGTCCTAAACATTTATGTGGCAAGTGAAGCCCTGAAATTTCCTGAATGGTCAAAAATATTGTGAGAGATATGTAGAAATATAATAGATATGGTAGCTATACTTCTGCATCTCTAAATATTGACTGCTACAGAAGCCTTCTTTTTAGGAATACAAAGAGCACTTTTAAAAAGTTGATCACGGGGACTTCCCTCGTGGTCCAGTGGTTAAGACTCTGCATTCCCAATGCAGGGGGCCTGGGTTCAATCCCTGGTCAGGGAGCTAAATCCTGCATGCTGCAACTAAGACCCAGTGCAGCCAAATAAGTAAACAAATAAATATTTTTTTAAAAGTTGATCACATATTAAAAGAAAACTCAAATTAAAAAATAGTTTAAAAGACTACATACTCTGATAACAAGGTAATCATGGTAAAAAAACAAATTTAAACATTGTATAAAAATTTTTTTTTTTTTTTTTTTGCGGTACGCAGGCCTCTCACTGTTGTGGTCTCTCCCGTTGCAGAGCACAGGCTCTGGATACGCAGGCTCAGCGGCCATGGCTCACGGGTCCATCTGCTCCGTGGCATGTGGGATCTTCCCAGACCGGGGCACGAACCCGTGTCCCCTGCATCGGCAGGCAGACTCTCAACCACTGCGCCACCAGGGAAGCCCTGTATAAAAACTTTTAACCAATGATAATTTCTAAAATTATCTCCTAAACATCTCTTAGGCCAAAAAAGAAAAGAAAATCACAATTAAAATCTATGTTGAAAATGATTATAAAACACCAATTACCCAAATCTACATGTTGAAGCCAAATCTGACCTTAGGAAAACTAGCTTTAAAAATTTTCATTTTCAAAAAAAATTTCAAAGAAATTTCATGACTTTTGAAATAGAAGCAAAGAAAAGTAGTGAAGATGAAATCAGAAATTCATGATGTAGGGGAAAAAAAATAGGAGAACTGATTAACCAAAAAAAAAAAAAAAAAAGGGGAGAAATAAAAACCAAGAGCTAGAGTTTTGGTGAAAAAATGACAATAAAGCTGACACACCTTTGGCAAATCTAAATACAAAATTTTTTTAAAATATATAAAATTAGTAATGAGATGTAACTATAGTGACTGAGACTAAAAATTATAGTAGAATGATATATATATATATAAAATCTACACTAGAAGGTTTACTATATCTATGAAATAGACACTTTTCTAGGAAAATAAAAATGGTAGAATTGACTCAAGAAGAGTGTAATATGTGAATAAACCAATAACCATGAAATTGATTTAAAAGATGCCCGAAAAAACCCTCAAAAAGTTTCCAGGCCTGAAGTGGCTTTAAGGTCTTTCAAGTCTTGGAAATAGACTTGCTTGCTTAACAGAAATTATTTTAGGGACTTCCCTGGTGGCGCAGTGGTTAAGAATCCGCCTGCCAACACAGGGGACACGGGTTTGAACCCTGGTCCGGAAAGATCCCACATGCTGCAGAGCAGCTAAGCCCATGTGCCACAGTTACTGAGCCCGCATGCTGCAACTACTGAAGCCCGTGTGCCTAGAGCCCGTGCTCTGCAACAAGAGAACCCACCGCAATGAGAAGCCCGCACACTGCGACAAAGAGTAGCCCCCGCTCGCCACAACTAGAGAAAGCGCACATGTAGCAGTGAGGACCCAATGCAGCCAAAAATAAATAAACAAAAATAATTTTTTTAAAAATAGAAATTATTTTAGGGCATCTAAAACTTGGAAAGCTTACCACACATTTTACCAAATCAGCAAAGCTGCGAAAGAAATCAGACAAAAGACTTACTACAACAGACAGAACTGAAAGGAGAATAGGCAATTCAACAATAATAGATGGAGACTTCAATACCTCACTCTAAATAACGGATAGAACAACTAAACTAGACAGAAGATCAAAAAGGAAACAGAACACACTATAAACTAACTAGACCTAACAGACATCTATAGAACACTTCACTGAATAGCAGCAGAATACGCATTCTTCTCAAGTGTACATGGAGTGTTCTCCAGAATAGAACATACATTAGGTCATAAAACATGCTTCAATGAATTTAAAAGGACTGAAGTCATACAAAGTATGTCCTCTGACCACAAGGTAATGAAATTAGACATTACTAATAAAAGGAAATTTGGGAAATTCACAAATATATAGAAATTAGCACACTACTAAATACACAATTGGCAAAGGAAAAATCACAAGGAAAATTAAAATTACTTGTAGATGAATGAAAACATAAACATAATATACCAACACTTATGGGATGCAGTGAAAGCAATGTTTAGAGAGAAATTTATAGCTATGTACACCTATATTAAAAAGGAAGATCATGGGGCTTCCCTGGTGGCGCAGTGGTTGAGAATCTGTCTGCCAATGCAGGGGACATGGGTTCGAGCCATGGTCTGGGAAGATCCCACATGCCGCGGAGCAACTGGGCCCGTGAACCACAACTACTGAGCCTGTGCGTCCGGAGTCTGTGCTCCGCAACAAGAGAGGCCGCGATAGTGAGAGGCCAGCGCACCGCGATGAGGAGTGGCCCCCGCTCGCCGCAACTAGAGAAAGCCCTCACACAGAAACGAAGACCCAACACAGCCAAAAATAAATAAATTAATAAATAAAATTTAAACTGTTGATTCATTCATGTAATTTAAAGAAAAAAAAAGGAAGATCACAAATCAATAACCTAACCTTCTACCTTCAGAAACTGGAAAAAGAATAGCACCAACTTAAAGCAAATAAAAGGAAGAAAAAAATACAGATTAGAGTGGAAATAAGTAAAATAGACAATAGAAAAATACAGGAAATCAATGACACCAAAAGTTAGTTCTTTGACAAGATCAATAAAATTGACAAATCTTAGGCTAGAATGACTAAGAAAAAAGAGAGAAGATTCAAATTACTAAAATCAGGAATGAAAAGAGAACATTACTACTGACCTTACAGAAATAAAAAAGACTATCAGGGAATAGTATGGGTAACTGTATGCCAACAAATTAGATAACCTAGATAAAATGAACAAATTCCTAGGAAGGCACAAACTATTGAAACCCACTGAAGAAGAAATAGAAAATGTGAGTAGAGCTATAATAGGAGATTGAATTATAAAAAAATACCATAAATAATTTAAAAAAAACTACCACAAAGAATCTAAAAAAGCGCAACTCATAGAAACAAGAGTAGAATGATGGTTGCTAGGGACTGGAGGGTAGGGGAAATTGGGAGATGTTGGTCAAAGGATACAAACTTCCAGTTATATAAGATGAATAAGTTTTGGGGATCTAACATACAGCATGGTGATTATAATTAACAATACTGTATAGACTTGAAAGTTGCTGAGAGTAAATCTTAAAAGTTCTCACTACAAAAGAAATGGTAATTATGTGAGGTGACTGAAGTGCTAACTAACCCTACTAGCGTAATCACTTTATTATGTGTAAGTGTATCAAATCAACACATTGTACACCTTAAATTTACACAATATTTCATGTCAGTTAAATCTCAATAAAGCTGTTTAAAATAAAAAAAAACACCCACAAAGAAAAGCTCAGCTCCAGATAGCTTCACTGGTGAATCATACCAAACATTTAAAGAATTAATACCAATCCTTCACAAACTCTTTCAAAAAACAGAAGAGGAGGGAACACTCCCCAACTCATTTTTTGAGGACTGTATTACTCTGATACCAGGATCCCAGAAACAGACATCACAAGAAAACAGAACTATAGATCAGTATCACTTATGACTACAGATGCAAAAATCTACAACAAAAATATAGATCTTCCTCAACTTATGATGGAGTTACATCCCAATAAACCCATCATAAACTGAAATTATCATTAAGACAGAAATGCATTTAATACACCTAACATACAGAGTATCATAGCTTAGCCTAGCCTACTTTAAATGTGCTCAGAACACTTAACATACAGTTGGGCAAAACGATCTAACACAAAGCCTATTTTATAATAAATGTTGAGCATCTCATGTAATTTATGGAATACCATTCTGAAAGTGAAATACAGAATGGTTGTATGGATACAGAATGGTTCTAAGTGTACTGGCTGTTTACCCTAGTGACAGTGTGGCTGACTGGGAGCTACGGCTCACTGCCACTGCCCAGCATCAGGAGAAAGTATCTTACTGCATATCGCTAGCCTGAGAAAAGATCAAAATTCAAAACTTGAAGTGTGGTTTCTACTGAATGTGTATCACTTTTGTACCATCATGAAGTCGAAAAATTATAAGTTCAACCGTCATGTGTCAGGGATTCTATTTCTTATTAGCAAACAGAATCCAGCAATGTATAAAAAGAATTATGCACCATGACCAAGAAGTTTTATTCCAAGAATGTGAGGTTGGTTTAACACACAAAAATCAATCAATATAATACACCATATTAATAGAACAAAAGACAAAACATCACATGGTTATCTCAATAGATGTGGGAAAAGCATCTGACAAAATCCAACATCCTTCCATGATAAAAACATTCAACAAACTAGGAATACAAGGAAACACCCTCAACCTGATAAAGGGCATCTATGAAAAACCCACAGCTAACGTCATACTTAATTGTGGAAGACTAAAATTTCCTGCATAAGATAAGGAACAAGACAAGGATGTCCACTTTGACCACTTCTATTCAACATTGTACTGGAGGTTCTAGTCAAGGTCATTAGGCTATATGAAATGTAAAATGGTATAACAGTTTTGGAAAAGAGGCTGGGAATTTCTCAAAGGGTTAAACAAAGAGTTACCATGTGACCCAGCAATTCCATTCCTAAGTACATACCCAAGAGACTGAAAACATTAAATCCACATAAAAAATTGTACACATATGTTCATCGCAGCATTATTTATAACAGCCCAAAGTGGAAATGACCCAAATACCCATCAACTGATGAACAGATAAACAAAATGTGGAGTACCTATGGAATGTTATTCAGACATTAAAAGGAATAAACTACTGGGACTGCCCTGGTGGCACAGTGGTTGGGGATCCGTGCTCCCAATGCAGGAGGCCTGGGTTTGATCTCTCATCGGGGAACTGGATCCTACACGCATGCCGCAACTAAGAATTCGCATGCCACAACTAAGGAGCTAGCGAGCCGCAACTAAGGGGCACACCTGCTGCAACTAAGACCTGGCACAACCAAATAAATAAATGAATATTAAATAAACAATAAATAAAAGGGATAAACTACTGATACATGCTACAACATGGATAAACTTTGAAAATATTATGTTAAATTAAAGAAGCCAGACATAATTGGCCATATATTCTTTTTTTAAAAATAAATTTATTTGGGCTTCCCTGGTGGCGCAGTGGTTGAGGGTCCGCCTGCCGATGCAGGGGACACGGGTTCGTGCCGTGGAGTGGCTGGGCCAGTGAGCCATGGCCGCTGAGCCTGCATGTCCGGAGCCTGTACTCCACAACGGGAGAGGCCACAGCAGTGAGAGGCCCGTGTACTGCAAAAAAAATAATAAAATTTATTTATTTATTTATTTATTTATTTATGGATGGCTATGTTTGGTCTTCATTGCTGTGCGCGGGCTTTCTCTAGTTGTGGCGAGCAGGGGCTACTCTTCATTGCAGTGCGCAGGCTTCTCACTGCAGTGGCTTCTCTTGCTGTGGAGCATGGGTTCTAGGTGCGTGGGCTTCAGTAACTGTGGCACGTGGGCTCAGTAGTTGTGGCATGCGGGCTCTAGAGCGCAGGCTCAGTAGTTGTGGTGCATGGGCTTAGTTGCTCCATGGCATGTGGGATCTTCCCGGACCAGGGCTCGAACCTGTGTGGTTAAGAATCCACCTGCCAGTGCACCACCAGGGAAGTCCACCACCAGGGAAGTCCAATTGGCCATATATTCTATGATACCTCCAAATGAAATATCCAGAATAAGCAAATTCTTAGAAACAAAGTAAATTAGTGATTGTCATGGATTGGGGGTAAGGATGGATGATGACAGACTGCTTAATGGGTATGCATTTCCTTTTGGGGTGATAAAAATGTTCTAGAATTAGCAATCGTTTTACGGCATTGTGAATATAATAAAAACTACTGAACTGTATAACTTAAACAGGTGAATTTTATGTTACCTAAATTATATCTCAAAAAAAGAGAAATGTATGTACAATAGTCCCCCATTATCTGCAGTTTCATTTTCTGTGGTTTCAGTTACCTGTGATCAACCATGGTCCAAAAATATTTAATGGAAAATTCCAGAAATAAACAATTCATAAGTTTTAAATTGCACGTCATTCTCAGTAGTGTTAGGAAATCTCAAGCCATCCTGGAGTGGGACATGAATTATCCCTTTGTCCAGCATATCCTACCTGTTAATAACTTAGTAGCTATCTCAGTTATCAGATCAACTGTTGCAGTATTGCAGTGCTTGTGTTCAAGTAGCCTTGATTTTACTTAATGAGGGCTGCAAAGCGTAAGAGTAGTGATGCTGGCAATTTGCATATGCCAAAGAGAAGCTGTGAAGTGCTTTCATTAAGTGAAAAGGTGAAAGTTCTCGACTTAATAAGGAGAGAAAAAATACCATTTGTTGAAGTTGCTAAGATCTACTGTATGAAAGAATATTCTATCCATGAAATTGTGAAGGAAAAAGAAATTCATGCTAGTTTTGCTGTTGCACTCCAAACTGCAAAAGTTATGGCCATAGTGCATTGTAAGTGTTTAGTTAAGATGGAAAAGGCATTAAATTTATACAATAAGGTATTTTGAGAGAGACCACATTCACGTAACTTTTATTACAGTGTATTGATATAACTGTTTTATTTTATTATTTATTTAATATTTTACCATGCCTAATTTATAAATTAAACTCTATCATGTGTACATAGGTATAGGAAAAAAACGTATACACAGGGCTCAGTATTATCTGCAATTTCAGGCATCCACTGGGGGTACTGTAATGTATCCCCATGGATAAGGGGGGGTTACTGTACTGAAACAAAGTAAGGTGTATTCCAGGTATACAAGTACAATTTAATATTTAAAATATATAATTAATAACAAGGCCAAAAGAGAAAACTTACAAAACTATTACAATTTGACAAAATTTAACTTTGACAAAATTTAACTTCCATTCTTGATAATTCTTAGAAGAATAAGAATAAAAGAATACATCAATGGAAAACAGTATGGGGGTTCCTTAAAAAACTAAAAATAGAGTTGCCACATGATCCTGCAATCCCATTCCTGGGCATATATCTAGAGAAAACTGTAATTCAAAAAGATACATACGGGCTTCCCTGGTGGCGCAGTGGTTGAGAGTCCGCCTGCCGATGCAGGGGACACGGGTTCGTGCCCCGGTCTGGGAAGATCCCACATGCCGCGGAGCGGCTGGGCCCGTAAGCCATGGCAGCTGAGCCTGCGCGTCCGGAGCCTGTGCTCCGCAACAGGAGAGGCCACAACAGTGAGAGGCCCGCGTACCGGGAAAAAGAAAAAAAAAAAAGATACATGCACCCCAATGTTCACTGCAGCACTATTTACAATAGCCAAAACATAGAAACAACCTAAATGCCCATTGACAGATGAATGGATAAAGAAGATGTGGTATATATAGAGAATGAAGCATTACTCAGCCATAAAATGGAATGAAATAATGCCATTTGCAGCAACATGGATGGACCTAGAGATTATCATGCTCAGTAAGTCATCATGCTAAGCAAGTCAGATAAAATACCATATGATATCACTTATATGTGTAATTTAAAATATGACACATGAACTTACCTACAACACAGAAACAGACTCACAGTCCTAGAGAACAGACTTGTGGTTGCCAAGGGGGAGGGGGGCTAGGGAGGGATGGATTGGGAGTTTGAGGTTAGCAGATGCAAATTATTGTACATAGAATGGATAAACAACAAGGTCCTACACAGGGAACTATATTCAAGATCCTGTGATAAACCATAATGGAAAAGAATATGAAAAAGTATGTATATATAGGTATAACTGAATCACTTTGCTGTATAGTAATTAACACATTATAAATCAACTATACTTCAATAAAATGAATTTTAAAAAAAGGAATATATCAACATGATGTGGACCCCAGCTGTCATAAAATTTTATCATGGGGCTTCCCTGGTGGCGCAGTGGTTGAGAGTCCGCCTGCCGATGCAGGGGACGCGGGTTCGTGCCCCGGTCCGGGAAGATCCCACATGCTGCGGAGCGGCTGGTCCTGTGAGCCATGGCCGCTGAGCCTGCGCGTCCGGGGCCTGTGCTCCGCAACGGGAGAGGCCACGACAGTGAGAGGCCCAAGTACCGCAAAAAAAAAAAAAAAAAAAAAAAAATTTTTATCATGTTCTGAAATGTGCACAAATATAACAGTACTATTATAACAATACATTATAAAACCAAGATAAATTTATATATTATTAAGTAGAAATAAAATGACACCAAAAAATCTAAATTAATAATTTAATGTCATACTGTTTTGTTGGAATTACATCCTGTTTACAACATGAATACGCCTCAGGTTCTTTTGTGTTTAGCACTCTTACGCTGCCCTGGGCTGTATAATGAATCAAATTTCACAGTATTTTTCTCTATCAGAACTACCACCAGGCCTCCATTTGCACAGCCCATCTTGACATCATTAGGTGATCAATAAGATGTTAGAGGCAAAGAATAAGGAGCATCTAGGATAATTTGAGGTCTTTGTTTTTGGGGGTGACTGGCTAAATAGTAATCTTTAAGTAAAACAGGAATACTTGGGTTGGGAGGGGTGGCTAGATTACTTTTGATGATGAATTTGCGGTACCTGAGGGACAGCTAGATGGAGCTGTCTAGTAGGTAAACGGATGTATGGATTTGAAGCTCACAATAGTTAAGTCTGGGCCTGAAACAGAAATTTAGAAGAATGGTGGCTTGAAGCCAAAGAAGAACCTGTACAGGTATGGTTAGAGAAGCAGAAGAATCTTTCAAAAGAAACACAGGAGGGAAGTCAAGAGAAGAGAATTTTTTAATAGCAGTGTTAATTTCCACAGAGGCAACAATTAGGATTGAAATGAATTCTATTAATTGGCAGGTGATGGTGACTTCTGGGAGAGGGGTGAGAAAGAGACAGTAAGGTCAGTTATTTAAAGAAGCATGGCTACCAAGGAAAGCAGAGAGAGCAGTGCCTGGAAGATAGGAGAGATTATTCTTTCTAGTCTGTAGAGAGAAAGTCAGTGGAGGGGAAGAGGCTGATGACTTCAAGTCTATGAGAACAAAACTTTGTTTAGGTTACCTCTCTACCCCTAGCATCTATGAGGGTGTTAGTGTTTGGGACATAGCAAACACTCAAAAATATCAATATTTGCTGAATGTTGAATGAAGAAAGGAAAAGGGTGGGGTCAAGCAAGAAGGGGAGGGTCTTAGTAAGGAGGATGGGGAAGAGGCGATGGAGAGGGAAAAAAACATTTTTTGATCATCCGTTAAACTTCAGATTCTTAAAAAAAAAAAAACAAAAAACCCCACAAAACTTCAGATTCTTTATGTTTAAAATCCTTGAAATAACCCTGAAAAGAAGGCATTATTGTCTCCATTTTACAGTCCATCAAAGCCAAGAGATTAGGTACCCAAGGTCATTCATCTGTTGAGGGATAGAGACAGCAGACACGGCTTTATCTGCACATAAAGCTCCTGCTCTTCCATTGCACCTTGAAAATGAACATATAAAATATGAAAGTAAAATAATTTGCTGAAAATAAGGGGAAAGAGGTTGAGTTGGAAGAGGGTAGTAAAAATATCTACTAACACCTGAGGAGGATAGACAAGGAACTGACCCAGGTCAAGTAAAAGGAGTGATAAGCAGTGTTGAGGACCTAACGAAATTAATCCTGGAGCAGCCCCAGTCTGCATGCCTTTGTGATTATGTCTAGTTGGTCTCAGCAGGAGTTTGTAGGGTGAATGCATGAAAGTGTGCATGGGGTGAGAGCAGTTCAAGTAATCATGTAGGTCTAATTTGGACAAGGAAGGAGTGAAGCCAGGAGGTAGCTGGGATACCCAGAGGAAACGGAGAGGTCACAGTAGTTGGATTTTACAATACTGAATGAGAAGCAATTTTAGTGGCGCAAAGGAGGGGTCTTCAATCACCATCATCTCTATTTCACTTCAACAAACTTCTCTAACCGCCCGCTCTTGCTGAGCTGCCCTACTTCTGTAATTTGCTTTTATGACAATATTAAAAACAAGGGACACATTTGTTCTGGGTTACCTGATCCCTTGTAGTTAAATAAATATTTGCCCCAGACAAGGAGCTTATTAAAAATGAACAATGGAGACCATCAAATTTCATAACTCTATCAAAGGCTCTGTCCTTCACCCACCACCCCACCTAGCACTAGACAGGGCCGGTGAACAACAGCAGTGACAAAAAGCTGAGCGGAAAACCACGAGAGTTCTTGAATACCTGACTTAACACAAAAGATTAACCTAACCCTTTTGTTTCCAGATACTTCCACTTAGTATAGTGGGGCTATTTTCCAATAGAAGTGTACTTATTTTGCGTGAGTCAGTCAGCCAGATGTGAGATATAAAACTGTGCTTACTGTAACTTTTCAGAAATATATCTTTTTCAGAAATTGAAGTGTCTTACTATCATCAATATTAGATTGTCTCTTCTAAGATTGCTGTTATCTAAATAGTAGCAAGGAAATCTTTTTGATTGGACAAAAGTGATTGTAAAGAAAATACAGAACCATTAGAAATGTGGTAGTCCCATGACTTTACATCCACCTCAGAGGGTACCACAAACCTACCCCACCTATAGGTTTTCTGGACTTAACAAAAGCCCATATCAATCCCAGTCATAGATAGCCTGATACCTCTACAGTCTAGTCTCAAAAACCCAAGAAAACCCCAGAACCTCAATATTATCAGCCAGGGAACACTAGATAGTCAGTGTTTATCACTAACTAGTTAGCAAATGTATGAAGCTTATTACCCTCAACAAGCCATATGTATGAAACTATAATTAGCTTCATAGAGAAAGCTAAGAAAGTAGTAGGTATATTTGCAGTTCAAAGAATAGAAGGAAAATGAGAGTAGAAATATTTGATCTGTATACCTTTGGAGATCAAGTAAAACAATGGCCAGGGTGGTTAAGTGTCCTAACATAACTTTCATTTCTTATGTTCATGTGACCTCCATGTAGGACTATGGCTACAGCAGAATAAAAAGCTCAGGACTATTAACTCATCTCAAAAATCCAACTACTGTTCTATATAAACATATATAACTCACATAGATTAATTTCCCTTTGGCCTAACAGACCAGACCAGTACTTTTCAAACTACAGGTAGTGAAATTGATTTTGTGGGTTACAACCTGATTTTATACAAAATGAAATATAAAAACATCAGGATGCATCACATATAGTATGATGTGGTGAAAGTCTTTTTCTAGTGTGTGTGTATGAAATTAATATTTATTTCCTATTGTCAGTTACAGCCAAAAAAAGTCTGAAAGCCACTAGACTAGACTGCAACAGAATCAATCAGCAACCATGACTCATTTCCAAGGTCTAAATACTTTTTCAAAATTATTGACTTAATCCTCATGTAGCAGTCCAGTGAAGGAGATAAGAACAGTTATGCCTTGTTTGAAAATAGCTGGTCTCATTTTGAAAGTCAAACAGAAGTCTTGAGGGAATTAATTTTCAATCCATTTAACATATGCTAACTCCAAAAAAAAAATGAACTGAGAATTCATAACACTGCTCCCTCTAAATATGCATTTCCTCCAAAATTAAAGATGCCATTAGTACAAAAGTCTACTTCAGTGACAAAAAGGAAGAAAAGCTCTAAAGGCATGGGTTTATTTTTTGACATTTTTCCCTACATAAAAGTTTTTCAATCTCTGTGAAACTCATTTTTATATTTGCTAACCAGTACTGAACCTAAATGAACCCATCACTTACAACAACTCTCGTCTTAAACATATTTTGATAGAAACTAAGAAGTTACTAATATGTTAGTAAGAACTACCCAGTCCACTTCTGGAGAGCCTTCGAGACTCTATAATCAGGCTTAGGGAATCCACTCAGAGCTTGAGTTTCAGTGATCAAGTGGGAGGAGTAGTTGATTCATAGGCACCATTTAACTGCCAACGAAGTCCAGCTTAGTTTGCCCCCAAATCCTGAAGCTATGTGGACCCTCTAGAGATGGCTCATCACACTCATAAATCTGGAGGGGTAATATTAATGGGAAGTCCCTACAACTCCCAGAGCCTAAAGCCAACTCACTATTATAAAGTCACAAGGAAACTGCTGAAAGACACACTTGCCAAACCACAAAAACACTTACTGAGACTTTACTAGGTCCGGTGTTTCTAGGAGGTTAATTATTAGGTACTTAATTAGCAAACACTTTCTTCATGTATATTTTCACATTTGATTACTAGGAAAAAGGGTGAGACTAAGAATTATCACTCTCCCTGTTTTACAAAGAGATTTGTAATAAAAAAAAGATGCCCAAACCTAACAAACCAAGAGAGTGGTAGAATGAGGTGCTTATCTTTTAACTCCTGGTCTAGTTGTCTTTCCGGACATGGCAGGAAGTCTTGCTCAGAAATCTGGAGGATGTCACTCTAAATGTCTGAGCTCACCAATCATTGGATTATTTCACTCTTTTTAACCTCTAGGTGGCTCTCTGTGACCCTACAGATGGTACTTACCTGACTGACTACAGCAAATTCTTATCAAGTAAGAAGATATAGTAGAAAAATTCAATTACTACCTCCATTTTAATCAGCTGAAAGGAGATTACATATACAAATGGCAGTGATATACTGTACATAGAAAAATGCTGTTACAGAGATTGGGAATGCAGTAAACTGGCAAGAAGTTACACAGGCTAGTAGTAGTAGTTCTTATGATTTAGCTTCTAGGCTCTACTGAACCAGTAACTCTCATAACTACCCTACTTGATGTTCAAAGTAGATGTGTTCTCTCACACATAAAGGTTTTAGAACTTACACTAAGTCAACATCATGCTACTCATTCAGAATTGATTTTAACGGGTCTCTGCTTTCTTTAAATGCACAGCTAATACTTATTTTTATATTGCCCTGTGTCAAAGGACTTTCAAAGAGATATAGACTAAAGATAATATAATAAATGTTACAATAGTAAATGTTCTCTGACTGAAGATTTCCAGCTTCACAGAAACTTGTAGCCCTACAAACACACATACATGTATGTTCTTTTTACATACTGCCAAATGCTTCTTTAGTCCTTTACCTAATCTGATATCACATTTCTTATGTTCTTGTGGCATTCTTAATAGTCGGGGATTAAGACAATTAAGTTGTCTTTAGGTGAATTTCTTAAGCTAAGTCTTGGTTCTCTTATGGGGATATCTACCTCATAGTAGTGTTATTATATATACTCATTCTAACTTGATAATCAAGACACATATACATTATTGATAGAATGTCATATATGATACATATATTCTGCCTAACTTGTAACCAAAGAAATTAATTCTATTAAATATTTGTGCTTATTAAATTGAGAAAGATTTTTAAAAGTTTGAATCATCCACTTTTAATGAATATGTGAGAAAACAAGTATTCTCTTATTCTGGTAGTGGGTAAGATAAGATAGTTAAATCTTTGTAATACAAAGCTTTAAAACATGCACATGCCCCTTGACTCAGAAATATAATTTCCAGAGACTTGTCCTAAGGAAATAACAATTAAGCCAAAAGAATGTTTCTCAGAGTATTCTTTTATAGTATAAAACTGGAAATAAAATAAATGTCTTATAATAGCAAGTAGTTATAATTTATAAAAATAAGTCCACGCCATAAATTACCAGATGGCTATTACAAATAATGTTATAAAAACATATTCATTGCCATTGAAAGTCTTCTAAAGATACAGTGTTTAGTGGGGAAAAAAGGTTGCAAAATGTATATATATTACAAAAATTATGTACCTAAACATATAGGTGGATATTCATGATGCTTGTAATTATGTCTAGGATGTTAATCTTTCTACAGTGACATTATTACTTGTGTAATAACTGTAACTCTGTTACACAGCTGAAATTAATATATAACATGAAGGTCAGTCCATTCTCTCTTTTAAATAAGCATAGTTTAAACAGTTTACAGTATGAGCAAATTGTTTTCGGTGCAAGGAACACTACTGACTGTTAAGGATCCTATATAGTCAGTACTTCTATTCTGTGGTGAAGGAGCAATTAAAAAAAATCTAATTAGTTACAGACATTTTAATAAAATAGATTAAAGATGAATTATTAGAAAATTAAAATTAAAAGGCATACAAACCTCAATTTTAAATCAGATTCACAAACAAAAAGTTACTCTATCAAATTGCTAAAAAAATTTCTAAACTCTTGTTCTCAATTTCTATATCTATCTTGTCACTGACAGGTAACAGTCCACAGACCATGCTTTCAGTACTGCTTGAAATGATTAAGAAATCTTTTTGCAGTGGACTAACAACCGTATTAAGTGGACTATATTTTGATCAGACATCTGGAGGCTCTTCTGCAATAGAAGATATTTCTCTAGTAAACAGGAATATTTGGGCTCTTGCTCTACTATACTTATTAGTCTATAATGTTTTTCTAATGCTAATAGACATTTTCAACAGTCATATATCATTTTAAACCATCATTTTCCAAAAGAATCAAACACAACCTCATATAGTGGAATTAAGAGAATTAATATTCTTCAAATCATGGGGCAACAAGTAGTCATTAGGGCATTTCAAAGGGGATATGCCACATACACAGATGCACCTGGCTGACGGAAAATGTAAATGTTGGTATTGAGTTTAAGTTGCCTGTTTGCTCCCAGGGTTAAGCTGAAGAAAATGAGACAGTTTGCCAGTCTCAAACTGGCAATGTGAATATAGTCTCTTGGAGAAAGGTTGAGTGAGCCTGTGCCACTCTACCTGAGGAATGAACCAATGATGCATTTCTGTGGACTCGGGACAAAGTAATAAAGATTATAAACATCTTACTTTATGTCGAGATTAAAAAGAATTTAAGTGTCAACTGATTCTCTGAAAATATGTAGCCTGGTCTGCAGAAATAAAGGTTCACAGTCTAGCAGTTTACTGTCAAAGGCAAAAAAAAAAAAAAAAGGAAAGTGCTATGGGTCAGAAACTGAGGATTCCCAACCAGTATTTACATTAATACAGGATAGGGAAACACTTTATTCAATTACAATGTTTTTAAATTGCTGCAAATTTAATCTGTTGGTAGAAAAACGAAAAAATACACCTAGTACAGTGCCTTACATACGGTAGGTACTCAATAAAAGTTCAATAAGAGTTCAGATCTTTGAACTGTCATAGAGGGGTAAGTCAAATGCTTTATTCTTAAGTTTTAACAAGTGAGAGGTGGAGAGCTAGATCAAAAATATGATGAGCAATGAATGATTTAGCATGAAAGGAATAGAAAGACTCTAGTAGAGTTAAGCAAAAGACAGAGGCAGAATCCAGAACTACAAAGAAGCCTCAAGAGAAAGCTGTGAAGTAGTAAATGAAGCTTCTAAAATAGTCAAAGGAAGATGCAACTTTGTAGGACTGAAGCCTTAAAGGAAAAAATTTCTCGCTGAAAGCTAAGAATGGTGAAATTGAATCCATGAAGAAACTTGGAGTATTAGATTCTTCTTTTTCCCCACCTCATACAAAGTGTGTGTTTTTAAAATTGAGGCATTATATACGCAAATTGAAGCATTATATACATAATAGTACATAAATCCCCAAGTGCAAGCCTGATAAATTTTTACATACGTACAAACCCACATCAAGATACAGAACATTTCCAGTGCCTCCTACCAGTCAGTAACCCCCCCACCACCTCCACCTACCACAAACTGGTCACCATTGATCAGCTTTGCCTGTTTTTGAACATCATGGGATCATACAGAATGTACTGTCTTGTGTCTGGCTTTTTTTTCACTCAACCTTGTATTTTTGAGATTTATCCATATTTTTGTGGGCATCAGTAGTCTGCCCCTTTTTATTGCTGGGTAGTACTCCACTATACAAACATACTACAAATTTGCTTATCCATTCTAGCATTGATGGACATCTGGGTTGTTTCAGTCTTCTGCTATTATGGATAAAGCCGCCATATATGAGCATTACTGTACAAGTCTTTTGGTGGACATAAACACTCATTCTCTTGGGTATATGCCTAGAACAGACTGCCAAGTCACAAGGCAGGCGTGTGTTTAACTACAGTAGATCAGGCCAGTTTTCTAAAGTGGTTATATCGATTTACTCTCCTATTAACGATGCTTGAGAGTTCTCATATAAAGTTGTATTTTCAAAAGCTCTTTAACTGAAACACAAGGGCTTTAAGACTTTGGTTTTTGTATTGTTTTTTGTTTTTCCATTTTTTAGAGTAGGGGTAACATAAGCAGAGTGTTCACACCTCGGGGGATACACAAGATGATTTTAGGGGGTCTGTGAAGAAAATAGTACAACTTCTATCTTAGTTTCTTATTCTTTCGCCTAAAAAGTAAATTTTACTAATATCCAATACATCAATTAACACTAGTGTGCTTATTTACATAATTATATTTATTCACTTTAGGCATACTGTGACTTATTGCCATTTGTGTGTGCCTGGTTGAGTAGAATTATGGAACATCTACTTCTAACAGAATTCTCGCTAAATGAACAAGTGGCTAAAGGAGTCCTACAAAGATGACACTAATAATGTAAGCACAAGCAAACAAGGAAATGGCTAAGCTGACAGTTCTATTCTATAATATCTCTTTAAAAGATAAAAACTGTGACAATCTAGTCAGATCTCACAAGGAGGCAAAAAAATTCCAAAAATTAGTACTTTTTAAAATATAAACTTAATCTAGTACTATTAATGACATTTTGCCAATAAGAATTTTAAAACATAAAATATCATCTATATCATCTGTCATCCCTATTAGTTTTTTTGTATTTATCTTATAATATATATAATAGTACAAAGTACATGTAGATGTAATTTTAAAGTAAATTTACACATATTAGAGATGCATGCTCTATTTTTCTTTTTTCTTTACCAACAAGGTACACAATCAAAAGCCTTCAGAGGGACTTCCCTGGTGGTTCAGTGGTAAAGAATCCACCTTCCAATGTAGGGGACTCGGGTTCGATCCCTGGTCAGGGAACTAAGATCCCACATGCCATGGGGCAACTAGGCCTGCGCACACGCCACAACTGGAGAGAAGAACTAGAGAGAAGCCCGCATGCCACAGTGAAAGATCCTGCATGCCGCAACTAAGACCCTATGCGGCCAAAAATAAAAAATAAATAAAATATTTTTTTAAAATTAAAAAAAAAAGCTTCGGAGACTCTTGTTTTAGCATAAGTATTTTTTAGTATTAAGCTAGTTAATCCTTAGGCATAAATGAACTTCTAATTTTTAAAGTCATATACAGCAAGTATACTCCATTAGAAACAGCCAGTTGCTATTTAATGTTAAAATAATATATCTGAAAAGGGAGAAGGACAAGAATCAACTGGGAAGAGGCATAAGGGAACTTTCTTGGGTACTGGTACTGTTCTGTCCCAGTAGGGGCTAGCATTACACCAGTGTATACATTTGTCAACTCACTGAATGGTACATTTAAGGTAAGTGCGTTTCAGTCTATGTAAATTTTACCTCAAAAGGAAAAAAAAGAATCTATTAAAAATATTGATCTCTAGTTAATGAAATACATTCTGGAGTGTCTAGGAGTAAATTATCTGCAACTTACTTTGAAATGCATTAAAAAAAGATGGACTGCTGTATGGATAGAGGGATGGATATGTGAACAAATAGGTGATATAGACAGTATAACAAAATGTTAAGTGCAGAATTTAGGTGGTAGATATATGGCTGTTCACTATACAATTTTTAAAATTCTCTATATGTTTGAAATTTTTCATGATAAAATGCTGGACAAATAACAAATCTATGTAATAGCTGAAAATTTTAAATAGTGTAGTGATACAGGGGAAAAATTAGAAATTCAAAAAGCAAAAAAGATAGGAGCATTCAAGTACTGCTGCTTAGTGCTTTTACATACACTAAATCTGTGAGGTGAGAATTATCCCTATTTTACAGACTAGTAAACTGAAACTTAGATTACAGAACACACCCTGGGCACAGAGTGTGAAGCTCAGCCAAAAGCTGAAACCAACCTGATCAAATTTACTAGATGTCTGAATCCTCTAGGCTCACATTCCTCACAAGGGGAGTCCTAGGACCAAAACAAATGTCTTCTTTACAGCAGAGAAGTCACTTCTCCATGCCACGTGGCCCAGCTCTGACCATCAGAAAGCTCCTCCCCATAGCCTGAAGAAATGTTTCCTCCATGTTCTCCCTCCTATGTTTCATTCCTTATGGCCATATATTGATAGAATCCCAACATGGCTGGCCTTCATATCAAGGGATAATATTTGAAATTTAAATAAGTAGGATTCCCTCCCCATACTTGATAATATCATCATCTACAAAGCTATAGCTAGGTGTAAAGTGGGGATACTATCTCACAGAATTGGGATGAAAATAAAACGAGAACACTGACACATTCAACTGTAACAAAGAGTAGGGACTCAAATATCTTTCTTCTTTTTCTAACCTTTACCTTTCTTTGGAAATTACAACATGCCACTCACTATAAAATATTTTTTAAAAATTAGAGAGACTTAGGGCCTTCCCTTGAGGAGCTCGCGTTAAATGTGAACAGACACACATTTTTCCCCCTGTATTTACTGTATCTTATCTAACAATGTAATTGATTTTATTTCCTCATTCTATTTTCCATTTTGCCTTGGTTTGGAATTATAACTCCTAGGAATTTTATGTACAATCAAATACACAACTATGACTACTTCTGCAGCACTTTTTTGTTTCAAAATTACTACAGGTGGCCAACATATGCAAGCAACATGTTAATGAAATTTTAAGTCTATTTTCTTTTTGACCCTCAGGAGGTATTTTTCAGAGGTAAGATTAAAGAAAGCCATTGTGTTACAAGAAAATGACCAACTGGTGATGCTAACTTTCAATTCACTTTTAACTATGTATAAACATATGCGCCCTATAGCTGTTTATTTCTTACTTGATGAATATACTCAAGGGGTTCCCTAAAGGACTCCTAAAGTAACAAATCTTGCCCCAAAACATTATGGCACTGTAGTAGGAAAAATAACCCATTATTCCACCATGAAAACTTTGCCTTACTTAAGGAAAACCTACAGTTCAGATGTGGAGAAAAGTTATTTGCACAGCCTAACGAAATCTGAATAAGACTGTTTTTTCCCCTTGACATCTGAGGTTGTTAGTGTTGGAAGGAATCCTAGAGATGATCATTTTACAGTTGCAGAAATGGATATTCAGACAGTTGAGATGATTAGCCCATAACAGAGCCCAGACCAGATGCCAGGGTCCCCCAATTCCTGACCCAGTATTCTTTCCATTTTACAATCATGACAAACTAAAAACAAAAAAAGTGATTATGTCCATCCATTACTTCAACTTCACTAAATTTCAGTCTGGCCACCCATGATGTCACTTCCTTTTGTGAATGGGTGTATTTGGGGGAGGGGAGAATCTCAGTACCTTCACTTGCATATAATACAACATATTTAGAGCCTGCACTCATATTTATGCCACTATTTCCCATGTCTACTTCTATTCCTCAAGTTTACTAACATAATCTTCAACATGCTTTGACCCTCCTTTTCACTGTTTCTTATTTCAAGCAATTAAGTGCCAACTGTTATAAAATAAAAGTAAAAGGGATTTATTTTAAGACACAAAGCACACATGTTAGCAAAGGACCTAATAAAATTTAATGTTATGTATTACACGCAGATGCTTTCTAGAGAAAGAGCCCAGCGAAAACCCTGCTACACAGAAAGAGAGCGCTATTGTGGACTGTTGTGGGAGGCCGAGGATAAGGTCTGGGATCTGACCTAAAATAAACATGGAGGTGAAAAGGCACGAGGAGCTTACAGGACACACCAGCCAGTGCCAAGCTGCAAGCTCCCGGCTATTTGGTGTCGGTTTAAAAGAACCATGGGCACCAAGGATGCACGTACCCCAGGACAAGGATAGGGCTGGCGGGGCACCTGGAATCGCGCTCCGGGAAAACTCAACAAGTCTGGAAGGCGAAGGATGCAACGAGAGACGGATGAATGACTGCCAAGAGGCTCCTGCTGGCTCTGAATGACCACTACCCCTTTCCAGGATTTGCGCCGCGGGCACCCGCCGGCTCTCCGACAGCCATTTGCACTACGCTCCCCTACGTACCCCGACGTTCGCCCGGGACCGCGGTGTCTACCAACGACCCTGCCCGGAGCGATGGCTCCACTCCAGGCCCGCTCCCCGGCGGCGCGGGCTCCCGGTCACCACCGGCTTTCCGGGAGGAAAGCAGCGGCGGGCCTGCCGGGGCCGGAGCCGCCTTCGAAAGTGGGCGGAAGGATGGCGGCCCTCGCGGGGTGCGGGCGCGGCCCGGAACCCTCGCCTCCGGCGCGGCCCCGTCCTCCCTGCGCAGCGCCGCCCGCGCCCTCAGCCCCGGCCGCAGTCGGCCACTCGCGGCGGGCTCCGCGCTCCGGGCTGAGGCGATGGGGAAAGGGGGCGGGCGCGCCATCATGAAGGGGAAAATGGTGGGCGGGCGGGCCCGCGCGCGGCCGCCGTACTCACCCGGGCCGGCCAGTGCGGGTAGCCCTTCATCTTGGCGAAGACCAGGTCGCCCGCCTTGTACTCGCGGGGCCGCGGACGCGCCATCCCGGCCGCTCCCCTTCCTGGTCGTCCTTGGGCGCCGCGAAGATGCCGGGAGGCCGCCCCCCCGCGGGCCAACAGACTGCGCCGCGCTCCCCGCGGGCCTCGAGCCGGGCGGGCGGGCGGACGAGCGGCCGCTCCGACGAAGGGAAGCGGCGAGGCGGCAGCTGGGGCGAGGGGTGGGCGGGGGGCGCAGCAGGCCCGGCAAATCACCGCCCGGCAGCGGGGGAGGGGAGCCCCCGGCCGCTCGGCTCTCCCCGCGCTGAGGTTCCCCGCCGCCGCCGCCGCCGCGCGCTGCTCACAGGCGCCGCGTCGCCTGCCTCATGCCGCCGCCGCCGCCGCCGCCGCCGGCGGCCTCTTTCCTGGGCTCCCGGGCGCGACGCGAGCACCGGGCCTCGCGCCTCCTCCGAATTCCTCCTCGGGCAGCGACCGCAAACACGATCTTATTATTGTTCTCGCGCGCGCTCAACATCCCCCCCCCACCACCACCACTTCCCGCTCCCCACCCCTCCCCTCCAGGGCCGGCCGGTTAATTCCTAGGTACACGGCCGGCTTTCGCGCAGAAACCGAGCGCGCCAGCCCGGCTGCTCGGCGGGCGGGCGATGGGTGCGTCTTCCCCCAGCACCGAAGCCCGCGCCGGGCGGGCGGGAGCGCCTACTCCAGAGGCCGCCCGCCGCCCGCTCTCTTTTGTTCTTGGCCCGGAGCTGCCAGCCGCAGCCCAGCCAATCACCACCTGGCCGCCCCCCTCCCCACCAGTCCGCGCCACATCGGGGGCGCTCCCACCGGCGTCCCCAGTCCCACGGCCACCTCCTGCTGACTGGTCTCCCTCCCGGCTCCCCGCCGCGGGCCGCTTCTGCGAGTGCTCTCGGGTGAGTGGGGCACAAAGGCGCTCCAGGCCGGGGGCCGGCCGCGCGAGGGGACCCGCTGCCCAGAGCATCAGGCTGCTGGAAAAAGCACCGCTCTGGAGTCAGCGACCTTGTTGGGGTCTCACCCTAGGCCTGCCCTTCACAATGCGGTGTGACCCACCCAGGGCAAGCTGACCAGAGTCACCGGAGGTTATCTCATTTGCCAAGGGGGACAGTCGGGATTCGAACACGGATCTCCATAACTCCAAAGTCCGGAAGCGGTTATGCTTTTCCATGCGTGGGCCTTATAGGCCTGTAGTTTTGTGAAAGGGACTTATTCTGGCGGGTCACTCATTTCCAGTCCTGGCAACATTTTGGACAAAGTTTTTTTGAATCTCCCCAATGAATGCTGCCTCTCTCATCATTCTGAAGCTCATCTTTAAGAGATCAGCTGACGCAGCTCCTGAGCGTAACGGACTTTCTGTGGTCCTCATCTTGTCTCCTTGTTTGTGTCTGTCCCCTTTTCTAGGCTTTCTTGCCCTCTCCCCCTTTTATAGAAGCTACAGTTCCTCCCAGCATTTGCCTTCCTCACTTGCTGTGTAGAATTGTGTGTTGTGTTTTAACCCCTGCTCGTGTTCCTCTAATGGCGCTTTAAATTCTCTAGGCTTCCTGTGGATTGTTTCCTTTAATAGTGCTTAACATTATCTACTAATGCATCTCCTTACTACTTGCATCTGGTGATTTTCCTTTTTAGATATTTACCCTTCCTCACCAGTCCTACAGGTTCACCTTTTCCTGTTTTCTCACTGTAGACTAGTCTAGGTCCTTTTGCCTCTGTTGCAAGAGCCTGTGTAAGTCTTAGTGCCTTTGGGCTGCTATAACAAAATACTGTAAATACTGTAGACTGGGTGACTTATAAACAACAGAAATTTATTTCTCACAGTTCTGGAGACTGGGAGGTCCAAGATCAAGGCATAGACAATTCATTTGTCTGGTGAGGGCATGCTTCCTGGTTCACAGAAAATAGTCTTTTCTCTGCGTCCTTACATGGGGTAAGGGGTAAAGGGGAGGAGAGTGAGGGAGCTCTCTGGGATCTCTTTTACAAGAGCACTAATCCCATTGATGAGGGCTCCATCCTCATGATCTAATCACCTCCCAAAGGTCCCACTTCCAAATACCTTGGTCATTAGGATTTAACATGAATTTTGGGAGGATACAAACATTCAGTCTATAGCAGCCTGCTAATGTGTCTCCCACCTCTAGGACTGCCATGTATACCTGTCATCATGTCATCATGCCCTGCTCATGAACCTGTGAATGGTTCCTATATCCTCTTATGCCAAAACCAGATCCCTCTGACCAGCTGCCAAAGCCCTAGCTGTTGGCTGCTCTCCCCACATGGTCCCGCCTCCCTCTGGGCACAAATTAGAGATAGGGGAGAGGAGAGAAATGAGAGGGGAAAGGTGGTCAGTTGGAAGCCATGGGAGGACTTTAAATAGGGGAGGGGCACGATCATAGTTTGGGTTTAGACAGATTACTCTGGGGGCCTGGGTGGAGGTGGATTTGAGGGTGAGAGTCTGGAGGCAGGAGCTCAGCTGGCGGGTGGGGGGCTGTCTCCAGAAGAGAGAAGACAAGGGCTGAGACAGGCCTTGCTGACTCACTGAGCTACGTATGTAGCAAGGAAGAAGGCGGAGTCAAAAACTCTTCCCTGGTCTCTGGCTTAAGCAATGGGATGATTAGTTTTTTGTTGTTTGGTTTTTTTTTGCGGTACGTGGGCCTTTCACTGCTGTGACCTCTCCCGTTGCGGAGCACAGGCTCCGGACGCGCAGGCTCAGCGGCCATGGCTCACAGGCCCAGCCGCTCCGCGGCATGTGGGATCTTCCTGGACCGAGGCACGAACCCGGGTCCCCTGCATCGGCAGGCGGACTCTCAACCACTGCGCCACCAGGGAAGCCCGGGATGATTAGTTTTGACTTTCACTGAGATGAGGAAATCCATGAACAATGGGCAATTTGGAGATGAGATCATGAGTGGTTTTGTGTGTTGAGATTTCCCGGGGTATCCAGAGAGAGATGCTTTAGTGGAGAGCTGAATACACAGCGTAGGGAGAGTGGTCAAGGTAGAACATAGAGACTTGAGTGACTTCAGTAGATAAGTGGTGGCTGAAACCATGAGGGAGGTTCCTAGGAGACCGTGTAGAATGTAAAAAGCGGTGGTGAGGATGGAGCCAGGTAACACCAACATTTAAGGGTCAGGCAGAAGAAGACGAGGAGTGTGGTCCTGTAGGAACCAAAGAATTAAAGAATTTCCAGAAGGAGGGAGATGTCCAGATACCTGCCACAGGGAGGTCAAGTTAAGATAAGGGAGGCGATGGCTCCATTTAATCTGGTGATTGAGAAGTATTTGGTGTCCTTGTTGGGAACTGTGTCACTGAAATGGTGATGAGAAGAAACCGGAGAGCAGTGGCTTGAGATGGGAATGAAAGGTGAACATGTGGAAGCAGGAAGTGTAGACAGCTCATTCCCAGCCGTGGAGAAGGAATAGCCCAAAAGCATGCCAGGAGAGTTGTTCTGTTGTGATTATTTGGCTGGATTTTAAAGATTGGAGAAATTTGAGTTTGTTATTAGGAGAAGGAGCCAGTAGAGTGGTTGAAGACAGAGTCCAAAGAAGGGACACTTGATGGGGGTTTGGTTATATCGATACTGTGGAGATTTCTCCCAGTCTAGGCTTTGGTTTCAGGTTTTTAATTGAGCCTCGGCCTGACTGCTCAGCACACATTTTCTGCCTGCCTCTCCTGCCGTACCAAGTCACACTTAATGACACATGCACATGGGATCCCCGTACAGGCTCCCTCTGACTGGTCATTGGGAATCTCCTAATGTGCTTGGCTAAGAGCCCATCTGTTTTGCAGCCAGGTTGGATGCAGACCACCTTGTCAACACAGTTTTGCCAGGGATGAAGCATTGCTTGTGGCTTTCACTGCAGACAGAGCTTTCAGACTGGGTCCTCCGCTTTTTTTTTTTTTTTGGTCCTCCGCTTTTATGCAAAGGATTGTTCCTATGGCTATTCCAGAACAATGCTCTAGTCAAATATTTAACAGATAATAAGTAACCCTTTAGAAATATCACTAAGACCATTAAAAGAATCTGATGTATTTTATTTTAATCAATGTGGCCCCAAAAGCTGGTCTATTTGCTATGTCAAAATAGAATACATTAATTTTACCTGAAAATTGAAAGGCTCTCCATTCACAAATGGTGATAATATCAACTTCCTTTGATCACCTGATTTCAGCATCCTCAAATCCCGATGGGCTACTACATCTCCCTGCCCTTGGCTACCTGATCTATTTTTTGCCACTCCTTACTCACACATCCACACATGCTGTCAACCCTGTCCTGTTTTCACCTTCCCCTTTCATATCTTGGCTCAGCTTACTGAAAAAACTCTTTTAACAGTTCCTTCAAATCTTGCCTCCCAATTCAACCATTCCACGATGCTTCAATTACCTACAATCTATTCCTCCACCCCAAATTATATATGAGATTATATATCTAAAGCACTCGGAACAGTGCCTGGCACATACTAAGTACTCCTTAAATGTTAGTTTATATTGTTGTCTTTGTTGTTAACATGGTGTGGTGAAAAGAATTATGGAAAGGGAGTTGGGAAAATTTGGTGTTACACACACACTCGGTATGTCAGAAGGGCACTCCCTGGACTTTGCATCAGAGTTCATTTCTATTACTTTTGCCACTAGGGTTATCTCTCAAATGTCCTTTGACCCAGTCCCAGAAGAACGGGTCTCATATTCTTTGAAAGAGAAAGGATCATAAGGTATTGACACCTTTGTGACAGTCAAATAGAAGGACTGTAATATACTACTTGTGGTGAGAGAGGGAACTCCCACCTCAGTGTGAGCGCCAGGAAGTTCTAGGTTGGCAAAAGGCATCATAAACTCAGCATGGGCCACGATGGGGCAGGGTAGGGGTCAAAGGTTGGGGTCAGCATTGCTGGAGGGAGGGTGGGTAACAGCAGCAACTGTACTCAGGCCACAATGTATAGAAACAGAGAGCCCCCCAATAATAACCCTAGATGCATGTTAATGTTCTCTGAAGACATACTTGAGTCACCTGGATCTTATTTGGGGAAGGAAAGGAATATTGTTTAGGTCCTGGGAATCTTCCTCCCTGATACTGAGAGTCCAAGGCTGTTTCTATTAAGACTGTTCTCATTCTTCTGCCTTCACTGTCCTGTCTCAGGCTGAGAAACAAACTGGAGAATTTTAGTGAGTTATCAGCTATTTGGGAGAAGAGGTGATTCAATATGTAGAAAGTACTAAAGACGAAGAATTTGCAAATTTAGCGACCACTTTGGCTAGTATTGTTCCAATATTTGTGTAAATGCTGCTGAAGAGAGCCTTGGATCAACAGTTAGCATTCATTTCTTCATTGATTTATTGAACAAATATTTGTCGAGTACTGCTATGTGTCAGTCATTGTTCTAGGACTAGAAGTCATGGACAACAAGGAGGATGGTGAGGGAATCAAAAACATGTCAGATGAAGTAGTGTTGCAGGAGTTACGAGAGGCCAGTGTATCTAATGGTATCCATCTGAAGGGCTGCTGTGTGGAGTGAAGGATGTGGGAGAAATGATGCGTTGCTAGCTCTAGCCCTAGCCATTGTGAGGTGTAGTAACTTCCACTTTCACCCTCTTGGAATCCTGGCCCACCGTGTAAATACAGTAAGTCCCCTACATACAAATGAGTTCTGTTCCTGGAGCGCGTTCAGAAGTCCAATCTGTCCGTAAGTCCAAAAACGTTAGCTTAGGTACCCAGCTAATACAATCGGCTCTATAGTACTGTACTGGAATAGGTTTATCATACTTTACACAAAAAATACATAAAAAACAAACAAGCACAAAAAATAAAGAAAACATTTTGACTCTTACAGTGCAGTACCTTGAAAAGTACAGTAGTACAGTACAAGAGCTGGCGTCCAGGGGCTGGCATCGAGTGAGCAGGCAAGAAGAGTTACTGACTGGAGGAGGGCGAGGAGGTGGGAGATGGTAGAGCCGAAGGATCGTCAGCAATAGGAGACGGAGGGCGAGCTGCAATGTCACTTACTCCTGACGTTGCTGGCACAGGTTCTGGTTCCTTGCTGGAACCAGGTGCACGTTTGCGTCTTTGAAATTTCACAACTTGAAGGGGAGTTACTGTAATTACAAATACCCTGCTGGTATGGAAGGGGAAGGGGCACGTGGAGAGAGACAGGCCCTGGAGAATGAAAGACTACAGAGAGAGAGAGAGAGACACCTAGACGGCCCCCAACTCTTCTGATCTCCCTACTTAATTGAGGTGCCAGACATGTGAGTGTAGCCATCTTGGGTCCTCCAACCCCTGTAAGCTACAGGCAGTCGTTACTGAGCCTGGCTCAAATTGCAGAATCATGTGCAAGTAAATGGTGATGATTGTTTTAAGCCACACAATTTGGGGATGGGTTGTTATGTAGCAACAGATAACTGAAACAGGGTTTAATTAGCAAATTAGATACAGCTGAAGAGAGCTTGTGATCTGGAAGATAGGTCAAAAGGAAAGATATTCAGACATAAGCCCAGAGAGATTAAAGGAAGGAAAAAACAGAAAAGAATGTAGTATAGCCACACCAGCTTTCTATTGGTTAGTATTTCTAAGGTATTTTCTATCTATGAGATATGGTGAGAAAGTCTAATATGAAGTCTCAAATGTTGAGGAGAGAGAGAGAAAATGGGATAGAAGCAGTATTTGAAGCCATGATGGCCAAGAATTTCCTAAAACTGATTAAAGCTATCAGGGCATGGATTAAAACGTATTTTGAATGATGAATTACTTGGGTTATATATATGGAGAAATAAAAATTCACAAAAAGTGAGATGAGGTGCATGGAATAAAAAGGGCCTAGATCCTAAGATAGTACAGAAAGTGGGAAAAACATATTACATTTTAATAATTTAAAGATTCATGTTATGATCTGTAGGATAACAACTAAGAATAATAAAAGAATTCTCTATTCCTTAGCCAACTAGGAATAGATAGGCACTTTCTTAATAGAATAAAGGGTATATACAAAAATCTAGAATAGCGGATTAAATATGAGATAAATATTCATAATTATTTTAACCCAAATATATCAGTGATCACATTAAAGGTAAAAGGAACAAATACTCCAATTACAATTAAAAGATTGTAAGACTGGATTAAAAAGACATCAGCGTTATGCTTTCAAGAGAGGTACTGTAAGAGAACTGAAAGTAAAATGATTAACAACAACAAAAAAACCCTTGCAAATATCAATAGAAATGGCTTTACTAACATCAGACAAAATAGACTTTACAACCCAAAGCATTACTATAGATGAGTGGCTCTCAAGTAGGAGTGATTTTGCCCTCCAGTGGACATTTGGGAATGTCTAGACTTTTTTTTTTTTAACATTTATTTATTTGCCTGTGCCGTTTTTTTTTTTTTTTTTTTCCGGCTGCGTTGGGTCTTTGTTGCTGCCCGCGGGCTTTCTCTAGTTGTAGCGAGTGGGGACTACTTTTCATTTTGGTGAATGGGCTTCTCATTGGGGTGGCTTCTCTTGTTGTGGAACACAAGCTCTAGGTGCGCGGGCTCAGTAGTTGCGGCACACGGGCCCTAGAGCATGCAGGCTTCAGTGGTTGTGGCGTGTGGGCTCAGTAGTTGTGGCACACGGGCTTAGTTGCTCCGTGGCATGTGGGATCTTTCCGAACCAGGGATTGAACCTGTTTCCCCTGCATTGGCAGGTGGATTCTTAACCACTGAGCCACCAGGGAAGTCCCAGTGCCGGGTCTTAGTTGTCACATGATGGATCTTCATTGCCGTGAGCAGGATCTTCCTTGCAGCATGTGGGATCTAGTTCCCTGACCAGGGATTAACCCCTGGGCCCCCTGCATTGGGAGCTTGGAGTCTTAACCACTGGACCACCAGGGAAGTCCCTATTCATATAGTTTTGATTGTCATGGGTAGGGTCAGGATGCTCCTGGTATCTAGTGGGTAGACAACAAGGATACTGCTAAACATCCTACCGTGCACAGGACAGCACCACCATACCCACTCAGCAAAGAATTCTCCTGCCCAATATGCCAATAGCACCACAGTTGAGAAATGCTGCTATAAAGGGACATGACATAAAAATAAAAGGGTAAATTCACCAGGAAAAAATCAAAAGCTTAACGCATACACTAATAACATTGCCCTAAAATATATAAAGCAAAAAGTTTACAGAACTACAAGAAGAGACAAATCCACATTTATGGTGGGATATTTCAACAAAGTTCTCTTAGGAACTGATAGAAGTGGACAAAAAAAAGAATAAGAATGTATGTGATTTATCAAAAATCTACAAACAACAAATGCTGGAGAGGGTGTGGAGAAAAGAACCCTCTTGCACTGTTGGTGGGAATGTAAATTGATACAGCCACTATGGAGAACAGTTTGGAGGTTCCTTAAAAAGCTAAAAATAGAACTACACTATGACCCAGCAATCCCACTACTGGGCATACACCCTGAGAAAACCATAATTCAAAAAGAGTCATATACCACAATGTTCATTGCAGCTCTATTTACAATAGCCAGGACATGGAAGCAACCTAAGTGTCCATCGACAGATGAATGGATAAAGATGTGACACATATATACAATGGAATATTACTCAGCCATAAAAAGAAACAAAATTGAGTTATTTGTAGTGAGATGGATGGACCTAGAGTCTGTCATACAAAGTGAAGTAAGTCAGAAAGAGAAAAACAAATACCGTACGCTAACACATATATATGGAATCTAAAAAAAAAAAAAGTTCTGAAGAACGTAGGGGCGGGACAGGAATAAAGATGCAGACGTAGAGAATGGACTTGAGGACATGGGGAGGGGGAAGGGTAAGCTGGGATGAAGTGAGAGAGTGACATGGACTTATATATACTACAAAATGTAAAATAGATGGCTAGTGGGAAGCAGTCGCATAGCACAGAGAGATCAGCTCGGTGCTTTGAGACCACCTAGAGTGGTGGGATAGGGAGGGTGGGAGGGAGATGTAAGAGGGAGGAGATATGGGGATATATGTATATGTATAGCTGATTCACTATGTTATAAAGCAGAAACTAAAACACCATTGTAAAGCAATTATACTCCAATAAAGATGTTTTTTAAAAAAAAGAATGTATGTGATTTAAGTAACGTAAGTAATAAACACAATCTTATTGATATATTTAGAACACAGTACCAAATATCTATAGAATACACATTTTCAAATATATATGGAACATTTACCAAAACGTACTGTATGCTGGTTCTTAGAGTTAATCCCGACAACTTCCAAAGGATAAAATTAGGCATGGTGTGTTCTCTGCCCACAGTGGAATTAAGCTGTGAAGTCAGTAACAAAAAGAAAACTTGGAAATTCCAAAATATTTGGAAATTAAACAATATTTTTAGTGTCTAATTTTAATAACCCATGAGTCAAGAAATTACAATGGAGATCAAAATATATTTTGAAGTGAATAATATTGGAAACACAATGTATCTAAACTTGTGAGATGAAGTTAAAGCGGTGTAGAGAGTCTTAAATGCATATACCAGGGGGAAAAGGATGAAAAGCAATGATCTCAAGCATTCATCTCAACAACTTAGGAAAAGAACATAAAGGTAAACCCAAAAAAGGAGAAGGAAGGAAATAACAAAAAGCAGAAATTAATAAACCATAAAAATATATCACAGGATAAACAAAGCTTGTTTTCTAAAGGGCTAATAAAATGGATAAGCCTCTGTCAAGACTGATCAAAAGAAATAGCGAAAGAACAAATAACAAATGAGAAATGAAAAGGGGGACATCATTTCAAGTTCTACAGATATTTAAAATAATAAAAAAGTCATTGCAGACAACTTTGTGCTGTTACATTTGGAAATTTAGATGAAACTGACAACATACTAGGAAAACACTTCTTACCAGAATTCAAACAAGAAGAAAGAGAACTGTGACTAGTCCTAAACCTACTACCGAAAGAAATTCCATCTGTAAGTGAAATCTGCCCCCAAAGAAAATTCCAGGCCCAGATGGCTTCACTAATATATTACACCAAACATTTTAGGAAGAAATAGTGCCAATTCACAGAAACTCTTTCAGAGAATAGAAAAAGAGAGAAGACTGGAAAGTTGTTTTATGAGGCCAGCACAATCTTAATATCAAAATCTGACAAGTATATAATACAAGAAAGGAAAACTACATACCAATCACTCTCACAACACAGATAAAAAAATCTCAACCAAAATGTCAGCAAACCAAATGCTGGTATACATAAAAAGAATAATATATCATGACAAATTTGAATCTAATCTGGAGTGCAGATTGTTTAACATTGAAAATTAATGTCATTCACAACATTAATATAGTAAAGGAGAAAAATCACATGATCCTTTTAAGAAATTCAGGAAAAGTGATAAAATTCAGCATATATTTTTAAAGCAACAGCAAACTAGGAATAGATAGGCACTTTCTTAATAGAATAAAGGGTATATACAAAAATCTATAACAAACATCATACTTAATGGTGAAACATTGAAAATTTTCCCTATGACTGTGAACAAGGCAAGGATATCTGCTATAACACCTTCTGTTCACGATTGTACTAGATTCTTTAGCTTATGAATTAAGGTAAAGAGAAAAAACAGGGACTTCCCTGGTGACACAGTGGCTAAGAATCCGCCTGCCAATGCAAGGGACAAGGGTTCCAGCCCTGGTCCGGGAAGATCCCACATTGGCGCTGTGGAGCAACTAAACCCATGTGCCACAACTACTGATCCTGTGCTCAAGAGCCCGCAAGCCACAACTTCTGAAGCCCATGCGCCTAGAGCCCATGCTCTGCAACAGGAGAAGCCACTGCAATAAGAAGCCCGCACGCCACAACGAAGAGTAGCACCTGCTCACCGCAGGTATAGAAAGCCAGCGCACAGCAATGAAGACCCAACGCAGCCAAAAATAAATAAATAAAATAAATTTATAAAAAAAGAAAAAAAACGAAGTATGAGGATTGCAAAAGAATAAATGTACTGTTATTTGCAGATGACATAATTATGTATGTACTAAGTCTGAAAGAACCTATAAACTATTAGAATTAATAAGTGAATTCAACAATGTCACCAACAAAAGGTCAATATAGAAAAACGATCAATTGCATTTCTATACACCAGCAATAAACAATTAGAAAATGAAATTTTAGAAATGCTATCATTTTCAATAGCATCAAAAACACCAACTGCTTAGGAATAAATTTCATGAAAGGTTTGTTAGAACTTTGCACAGAAACTATATTATTTAGAGAAATTAAAGAAGAACTAAATAAATGAAGAGATATACCATTTTCATAAATTGGAAGCCTCAATATCATAAATGTGTTATTCCTTCCCAAGGTGATGTATGGAATCTAATTAAACCAAATTAAAATCCCAACAATTTTTTGGGGGGGGGGGGTGAAAACTGACAAGCTGCTTCTAAAGCTTGTATAAAATGCAAGGAGGTAACAATAGCCAAGACAACACTATAGAAGTGAGTAAAAAGACAAACCACACAGAGTGTGAGAAAATATTTGCAAGACATGTAATCAACGGGGGGCTTGTATTCAGAAAATACAAAAAACTCCTACAGATCAATAAGAAAAAGCAACAATCCAAAAGAAAGATGGTTAAAAATCTTGAACAAGCACTTCACAAAAGATGTTAGGCCTGTGGAAGAAAAAAAAGGAAAAGCTTCTCAAATCATTAGGTATCAGAGAAATGCAAATTAGAATAATAATGAAATAGCACTATCTTCCTAAGAGAATGGCTAAAATTAAAAGCACAAACAGTTCCATGTGTCGGCAAGAATGTGGAGTAACTGAAACTCTCAAACACTGCTGGCAGAAGTATAAGTTGGTATAACCAATTTGGAAAATAATTTATCATTATTTTACTGAAGTTGAATATATTTACTAAAGTTTAATATAAAGCAATTCACTCCGTAGGCCTATAAATGTGAACATAAGTACAACAAAAGTCATGTACAAGGGTTTTCTTAGAAGTGTTATTCATAATAGTTAAAACATGGAATAAGTCCAGATGTTCATCAACACTAGAATGGATAAATAATGGAACAGTCATATAATAGAATAATTTATGAGATGCAATACCCATAAATACCATAAATACTACCACATGTAATAATATGGATTAATCTTATAAACATAATGTTGAACAAAAGTAGCCAGGCACATGAAAGAATAAGTACTATGAGATTCCATTCACAAAAAGTTCAAAAGTTATCCATGGGGGCTTCCCTGGTGGCGCAGTGGTTGAGAGTCTGCCTGCTGATGCAGGGGACGCGGGTTCGTGCCCCGGTCTGGGAAGATCCCACATGCCGCGGAGCGGCTGGGCCCGTAAGCCATGGCCGCTGAGCCTGCGCGTCCGGAGCCTATGCTCCGCAACAGGAGAGGCCACAACAGTGAGAGGCCCGCGTACAGCAAAAAAAAAAAAAAAAAAAAAAAAAAATTTATCCATGGTATTAGAAGTCAGGATAGTGGTTATCTTTAGGAAGGAAGATGGAGATAATAATTGGGAATGGGCACAGGGGACTTTTGGGTGCTGGTAATGTTCTGTTTTTCCACCTGGGGGGTGTTTACACAGGTGTGTTCACTTTATGATAATCACGCTGTGCACATGGTAGGCATGTTTTTTCACATCTTTATAATTGTTATACTTGAATAAAGTTTATTTCAAATTAAAAATTGGTGGACTATGGCTTAAAAATTCTGAAATCAACTCCATGTACATGCTTTTATGTCTAATGTTTGCTTTCCTTGACAAATCTCTAAAGGATAAAGGGGATTTCTGACTTTCAAAGTGACTTCAGGAAAGGGAGATAATTCTTAGAAAGTATACAGAATCCTTTCCAGATCATCAAGGACCACTTACCAATAAAGTTTGAACTTCTCAAGAAGAGAGACTATTTCATTTACTTCTGTATGCCCAGCATCTATCACAAGGTCTGACCTAGCTTTAGGCCAGGGATGGCAAATAGATTTCACTAACTGTGCCAACTCCAAATTATTAATAATGGCTACCTGGAACACCATGTAGGAGAATGTATATTGAAACTGCATCCAGGATCAGTGGGAAAGATTCTGTGTTCAGTTAGCAGTGTCTGCCATAGGTACCAGATAAAAAATGATGGCACACACAACACGTACCTGTCATTTGTGGTTTAAAGAGGCCACAACCATGGGATCTTGGTTGATGATGCAGAGCACTCAATTAAGAGAATTGTTTGCCCAGGAACTCACCATAGGACCAAAGGCTTTTAAGCTAATAATGGATGATATTAGAGAAAAGTCAGTGAATCAATCTGTAGAAATAATTACTGTGGAGGAAGTTAAGTTTTGATCGGAAGAAAAATAATAGTAAAGGATGTTGGCAGTAAGTCAAAGTGAAATGGAAAGGGAATCAGAAATAGTACTTATGACCTCCAGTGTCTACACATCAACTTTTCCCAAACAAATACTGCTTTTTTAGGATATTCACAAGCAGGTTTCCTAACATTTGTGAGACCCAGGCCAATAGTGTAAATTGAAGCCAGGTATCATACAAAAATATTTAGAAGTTATAAGTCAAGCTAACATACTGTTAGATAAAATATGTTCTGCCTACTTAACTTTGGCAAGCGTACTTTCAAAATGATAAAACTGAAAAATGTGTAAGCAGCTATAATCTTTATGTGATTGAAACATGGCAAAAATCAAAGATGATGGATATAATTATTATCGTGCAGGTCTTCCTGTTCTGTTGATGGTCCAGTGATGTTTGGGTGAGTAATAAATTAAAGGTATACATGGTTAATCAATTGTTTATATATTTACTCCATAACATTTATTTTCCTGCCTTCATTTCAGCAAAATCAAGATTTCCATAACATGCATTTTATTGATAATGATGTCAATTTGACATTACTAATGTCTGTAATATAACACTGTAGTTCTTGGATGATTTAACAATTTTTTTTAATTATTTCAATTTGGAGAAATGTTGCTCTGCTGGGGCAGTAACAACTATAATTGCCAATATTCTCAAAGCAATACCTACATTTGGAAAGAAACCAAGAATTTTACATATTTTATATATCATGTATATCATGCAACAATGGGGTTGCATATATAAAATGATTATTATAGAATATATTATAAAAATATTTTAATTTCATCATATACTGTTAATATTTATTATGATTTTTATCATCTTCTAAAGGAATATCTGTGTACATACAGTATTTATTCAGTTATTTTCAAATATTTTTCAATGTTGAAATATTCTATAGAAAACCAGAATAGCAGTATCTTGCTTCATTGGTGCAAATTTCTCTTTAAAAGAAGACTACTTCTTGATTTAATTTGAACAGAAAGGGGTCTCCACAGAATTAGTTTTAGGATCATTTGTGAGTAAATCCTCTCCTTCAGAATCAAGCAGATTGTCTGTTTCCATGTTCTGATATCCTACTATTTTATTGGACTATCAGTTTTTTTGCATATTTCATATGTAGCTTCTTTTGATGTAGAAAAATATGTTCTCAAAAAATTAAAAGCATTAATCCTTTTAAAAGTGAAATAGTTTTAAAAAATAAACTTCTGCTAATACTTTTAGTAGCAAGCAACAGTTTATACCAAATAACTGGATAATGCAAATTCAAAATTATTTTAATTTTCCAACAAATACCATGATTTGTTTTTCATCTGAGGATTTTCTGTGATTTCACTGAACTCTTTTTGGGCATTTCATATCTTGTCTAAATTAAGTCTAATAGACTTAACAACATTCAGCTGGATATAATTAGTGTCCTAGAATGGTTGTAAGGTCACAGTTTATATATATTTTCATCAATATTGTTCTATCTTTGGGCAGACCTAGAAAAATTGTAAGGGAGGAAAAAAACTATTCCTCTGTCTTTTTCAGTTCTGTGACTGGGGCCTGAGAGTTAAACTGACAAAGACAGATTAACGAAAGGAAAGGCACACAAATTTTATTTGATGTTAGTATTTTAATCTTTACATGCATGGAGGCCTTCATAGAAAAGCATTTAGGACCCGGAACAAGCAGTTAGACCCAGGAGCTTGTATACGATGTTAACAAAGAACAATCAATACAGAGAAGTGACAAGTCAAAGGAAAAGGGGTTTGGGCTTCTACAGGTGGTAAATTATGGGAAGGGAGGAAACTAATGGAAGATAATGATGATTTTAGTAAGATTTGTTTGTCAGCACCCATCTTGGTGCTGACTTTCTGTCTCCAGTAATAAGAATCGTTTTCCTCCTGGTATAGGAGAGGGGAAGGGGAAGCGGAACACCTTCACAAAGGGAAACTTATGACCTGCTTTTAGGGAAAAAGCTTTTTTTTTTTTCATTTGCACCTTCTTAATTGCCTTCAGCTCAAAATAATCCTTATGCCAAAGAGGCATATTTTGAGGTGGCATCTTCTGATCTCCTACAATATTATACATAACCTTTGAACTGTTTCCAAGTATGTCTCTTACCAGAAGAGATGAGGCCCCATCTTTTAATATTAAATTCGAACAATATGCCATATATGGCACAAAAAATACGTCTATATCCAGGGCCAAAATTCTGGCTTATCCACCCTTTTCTTAACTGTTAGTACCCTTGACAGTTTTTTGCCAGCTTTATTGAGATATAACATTGTGTACGTTTAGGTTCATAATGTGATGATTTAATATACATGTGTATAGTGAAATGATTACCACAATAATGTTGGTTAACACAACCGTCACCTCATGTAGTTACCATTTCTATTAACGCATATATGTGGAATCTAGAAAAACAGTGTAGATGAACTTATTTGCAAAGCAGAAATAGAGACACATATAGAGAACAAACGGATGGTTACCAAGGGGGGAGGGATGGATTGGGAGATTGGGACTGACATATATACACTACTATGTATAAAATAGATAACTAATGAGAACCTACTATATAGCACAGGGAACTCTACTCAATGCTCTGTAGTGACCTAAATGGGAAGGAAATCCAAAAAAGAGGGAATATATGTATATGTATAACTGATTGACTTTGCTGTACAGCAGAAACTAACACAACATTGTAAAGCAACTATACTCCAATGTAACAACAAAAAAAGATTTGCCTTGGCAACTTTCAAGTATATAATTCAGTACTGTTAATTATAGTCGCCATGCTGTGCATTAGATTCCCCAGAACTTACCCATCTTATAACTGGAAGTTTGTACCTGTTGACCACCATCATCCATTCCTGGTACCCTGGCGACCACCAATCTACTCTCTGTTCCATAAGTTTAGTGTTTCTAGTTTCCATATATGAGATCAGACAGCACAACTGACGCTTGAACAGTGTAGGAGTTAGGGGTGCTGACTCTCCTCACAGTTGAAAACCTGCATATAACTCATAGCTGGCCCTCTGCATATGTGGTTCCTCCATATTCACAGTTCCAAATCTGCAGATTCAACCAACCTCCGATTGTGTAGTACCATAGTATTTACTATTGGAAAAAATCTGATTATAAATGGACCCATGCCGTTCAAACCCACGTTGTTCAAGGGTCAACTGTATTTTTTTTCTCTGTCTGACATTTCACTTAGCATAATACCCTCAAGTTTTATCCATGTTGTTACAAATGGCAGAATTTCCATCTTTTTTATGGCTGAATTATATTCCATTTATATATATATATATATATATATAACAAAAGAAGAACAGGGAATTCCCTGGCGGTCCAATGGTTAGGACTCTGTGCTTCCACTGCAGGGGCCACGGGTTTGATCCCTGGTTGGGGAACTAAGATCCCAAAAAAGAAGAGCTGAGTGTTTTGCCCACCATCCAGTTTTACAAAGATTAACCCACTGTAGTCGCTGACTGACAGTGCACCCTGTGCTTCAGACAGAGAAATTAAGGTGAGGACAGGATGAAGCAATCTGTGCTTCAGACAGAGGAAATTAAAGGCGATAAGAGGATGCTCTGTGCTTTGGACAAGCAGACCCCTTAGATAGTTAGATGTACCTCAGGAAGAATTTTAATGAACCCAGCTTCTTGCATCTTCCCATACATAGAAAAGCACTAAAATCATTACCTTGTGATATCTTCTCTTTGTGACTAGTGGCAAGCTTTTACAAAGGTGTATGCTTGGCTGAGTGTATTCCCCAGCAAAAAAAAAAAAAAAAAAAGAGTCATATATAAACTAGGCTTTTACTACCTCTGCAGAGCAGTTTCTCAGAACCCTCTTCAGATCTCCCAGGCTGTAGTTAGTCCTCAGCAAGTTTAACTCACAACTCTTGCATTGTGCATTTTTCTTTCAGTCGACAACATACCACACGCACACGCACACACACACACACACACCCACATTTTCTTTATCCATTCATCCATTGATGGATGGGAACTTAGGTTGTTCCATATCTTGGCTACAGTGAATAATGCTGCAATGAACACATGAGTTCACATATGAGAGAGTGACTTTATTTCCTTTAGATATAATACCCAGCACTGGGGCTGCTGATCACATGGTAACTCTATTTTGAATTTTTTGAGGAACCTCCATACTGTTCTCCATAGTGGCTGCACCACTTTACATTCCCACCAACAGTGCACAGGCTTCCCTTTTCCCCACATTCTTGCCAACACTTGTTGTCTCTTGTCTTTTTGAGAATAGCCATTCTCACAGGTGTGAGGTGATATCTCACTGTGGTTTTGATTTACATTTCCCTGATAATTAGTGATACTGAGCACCTTTTCTTCTACCTGTTGGCCATTTGTATATCTTCTTTGGAAAAACAGCCCTCAACAATTTTTGACATTACTTACATAATTTATATAAAACCAAAATGTTATTTTATTTTATTTATTTATTTTTGGTTGCGTTGGGTCTTTGTTGCTGCGCACAGGATTTCTCTAGCTGTGGCGAGTGGGGGGCTACTCTTCATTGTGGTGCGCGGGCTTCTCATTGCGGTGGCTTCTCTTGTTGTGGAGCATGGGCTCTAGGCACACTGGGCCTTCAGTAGTTGTGGCACGTGGGCTCAGTAGTTGTGGCTCAAGGGCTTAGCTGCTCCACAGCATGTGGGATCTTCCCAGACCAGGGATCCAACCCATGTCCCCTGCATTGGCAGGTGGATTCTTAACCCCTGTACCACCAGGGAAGTCCCCAAACCAAAATGTTTTAATTTTTTTTTTTTTTTTTTTTTTTTTTGTGGTACGCGGGCCTCTCACTGTTGTGGTCTCTCCTGCTGCGGAGCACAGGCTCCGGACGTGCAGGCTCAGCGGCCATGGCTCACAGGCCTAGCCGCTCCGCGGCATGTGGGATCCTCCCCAACCGGGGCATGAACCCGTGTCCCCTGCATCGGCAGGCGGACTCTCAACCACTGCGCCACCAGGGAAGCCCCAAAATGTTTTAATTTTAACTTCAATTAAACTTCATAAAATATTTTCATGGAAATAAAAGCATTTGCCATTCGAGCATAAAATGTCCATTTTATGCCAAGGTAAAGAATCAGTATTGTATAGTATATGATATATATGATATACCTATATGAATATATATATGTATACACATTTAAAATTAGCTTTTTTTTGGCTGTGTGGCATGTGGGATCTTTGTTCCCTAACCAGGGACTGAACCTGCACCACCCACAGTGGAAGCTCGGAGTGTTAACCACTGGACCACCAGGGAAGTCCCCTAAAATTAGTTTTAATTGTTTAGTATTGCAACATATTCTTCTCCACCCTGTGCAATTGTTGGCTGAAACCTTACTAATTCACACCAGAACGATGAATTGGAATACAAAGAAAGGAAAACAAGTAAACTCAGTCCTACTGGAGAAGATATTTTGTTATGCAAAAATGTATTCAAGCTATCAGAGAAGGATTTGACATGTTAATTTTTCCTTTCTCTTACTTAAGCACTTCTCCCACTCAGAACTTCTCCAGACTCCAGCCGGTGTTGATCATTCACACTGGCAGCAGAGCCACCCACAAACCTTCATTGTGTTTTGACACAGTCACCTTTGGTTTTGAGGATGCAGGGAAAGTGATGCAGAGAAGCCTTTCTCTGGGTCCTGAACAACGTTTGTGATATGCAGGGCCCAGGGCAAGGATTCCTCTCGTCTGGATCTGTGACTGGTACAGTAATAAGTGTAGGGCAAAAAGAATTACATAGTCACCTAAGTTTGGCAAATGCTAAGTTAAAGCACAGTTACGCCATCTTTACTGTGGGGATTCTTAGAGCCTCTAATATGTTAGAGAATCTAATAAATGGGGACAAATCTAACAAAATTTTTAATCTTCAAAATGGGACAAAGTATGTAGCTCATGTCAAATGAATTCACCCTCAGGATCCTTTATTCTTGGAACATCTTATAGGATGGGTGCTCCAGGGAACAGAGGTTGGGAGATGCTGTTGTACCTCAGTGCACAAGATTTCCTCTCCACAAAGTGGTGGGAAGGGGAGGAAGACACCCTGCAGGGCAGTGCAGTGTTTGAGAAGAGACTCTTTCCTCCACTTACCTCTTCAAAGCCAAGTCAGGGATTCCCCAACGGAATCACTCGTAGAATTTGGGAAAGTCTGTGAGATGGGGAGGCTGAGGTTTCCATTTGTGATTGTGCTCTTGCTTAGTCACTTGACTTGCTGACCTTTCCCTGGGATACCAGAGCAAGGGAAAAGAGCACTGCAGAAGACAGACGAGGGGCCAGGACCACGTCCTGTACTTCGCAGAAGCCAAACATATGGAAGAGAGATCCCACGGAACTCCAAGGGCCTGTCAACTGAAAAAAAGCACAACCTAAAAGTTGAGAATTATGTTTTATTTGGGGCATTGCTGAGGATTTAAGACCAGGATGCAGCCTCTCAGCTCTGAGGGACTATTCCAAAGAGGTAAGGGAGGAGCCAGGATCTATAGGAATTTTTGCAAAAACGAAACAAGACAAAACAAATCAGGTAATCGAGCATCAAAAGATGATTGCTAATTAAAGAAAAACCAGATACCTCAAGTTAATGAATTTAACACTTTTCTATGTACAGGAAGATGCAAGAGACTGGGCTTAATGAAATCATTCCTTTGATATGCACCTTAACTATCTAGGGCCAGGATCCTGTTTTTCTCCATCTTGAATCCCCTCAGGGTGCACCGTTGTGGGTGGCTGCAGTGGCTGCTGGCTTGATGGCCACAACATTCTTTTTTTCTGATATGGCAGATGATATTCTTTGTTTATAGTCACACAGGTTGCCATGGAGAGCAGATGATATAGGGATCCTTAGTCTTTCAGGGGCCACCACAAGGGGGAATGACATTGTACAGTTATCCTAGGAATGCAACACCATACCACCAGCTGGGGAATCATGGCAAAGATGTGGCCAAGTCTCCTAATGGCACCAGTGCTAACCCCTCACCATTGTTCACACCACACCAACAGACAATGAGCTAAGAGAGGCTTGTAATGTGGAGAACCCCAGGTTTCTATCCTTCTCCTGCCCTGGAGAGAGAAGAAGTCACCAGGAAGAGGTGGGGGTTGAACAGATCTATCCTGCTACCAACACTTTACAACATGACTCTATACTTTAGTCAGGATGGTGAAGTGGAGAGGGAGCTTTAAACCACATTTGCAATTGATACATTAAAGTCAACTGGACTGAATCTTAAAAAAAAAAATGAAAAGGTAACTGAATTTAGGGAATTAGTATGAGAGGTTAAGAGAGCCCTCTCCGCAGTAGGAAAAAGATTTCTCCAGAGAAGAAAATAATAAATAAAACTATTTCATAGTGGTGGTTAAAAACAAGTTTTGGAGCCAGACTACTACCTGCACTGACTTGTTGGTTCAGCTAATGCTGAGTGACCTTTGACATGTTACTTAATTTCTCTGGGACTCAGTTACCTCATCTGTAAAATGGGGATGATGAGAGTATCTATTTCACAAGGTTATTCTGAGGATTAAACAACTTGCTATTTGTAGAGCACTTAGGAACATACAAGGCACAGAGTAAACTTTTTATAAATGGTTGTTAAGAATAAATAAGTTGGATTTCCATCATACTCAATGGTGAAAGGCTGAAAGCATTTCCTCTAAGATTAGGAACAAGACAAGGATGCCCACTCTTGCCACTTTTATTCAACATAGTTTCGGAAGTCCTAGCCACAGCGATAAGAGAAGAAAAAGAAATAAAAGGAATCCAAATTGGAAAAGAAGTAAAACTGTCACTGTTTGCAGATGACACGATGCTATACATAGAAAAAGCCTAAAGACACTACCAGACAACTACTAGAGCTCATCGGTAAAGTTGCTGGATACAAAATTAATATACAGGAATCTGTTGCACTTGTACACTAACAATGAAATATCAGAAAGAGAAATTAAGGAAACAACCCCATTTACCATCACATCAAAAAGAATTAAATACCTAGGAAGAAACCCACCTAAGGAGGCAAAAGACCTGTACTCTGAAAACTATAAGATGCTGATGAAAGAAATTGAAGAAGACATGGATGGAAAGATGTACCATGTTCTTGGATTGGAAGAATCAATATTGTTAAAAATGACCATACTACCCAAGGCAGTCCACAGATTCAATGCAATCCCTATCAAGTTACCAATAGCATTTTTCACAGAACAAGAACAAAAAATTTTAAAATTTGTATGGAAACACGAAAGACCCTGAATTGCCACAACAATCTTGAGAAAGAAGAATGGAGCTGGAGGAATCATGCTCTCTGACTTCAGACTATACTACAAAGTGACAGTAATCACAACAGTATAGTACTGGCACAAAAACTGACATACAGATCAATGGAACAGAATAGAAAGCCCAGAAATAAACCCTCGCATTTATGATCAATTAATCTACAACAAAGGAGGCAAGAATATACAATGGAGAAGAGACAGTCTCTTCAATAAGTGATGTTGGGGAAACTGGACAGCCACATGTGAAAGAATGAAATTAGAACATTCTCTAACACCATACACAAAAATAAACTCAAAATGGATTAAAGATCTAAAGGTAAGACTGGCTACTATAAAACTCCTAGAGGAAAACATAGGCAGAACACTCTTTGACATAAATCACAGAAATATTTTTTTGGATCCGTCTCTTAGAGTAATGGAAATAAACACAAAAATAAACAAATGGGGCCTAATTAAACTTAAAAGCTTTTGCATAGCAAAGGAAACCATAAACAAAATGAAAAGACGACCTACAGACTGGGAGAAAATATTTGCAAATGACGCTACTGACTAGGGATTAATTTCTAAAATATACAAATAGCTCATACAGCTTAATATCAAAAAAACAAACAACCCAATCAAAAAATGGGCAGAAGACCTAAATAAACATGTCTCCAAAGAAGACATACAGCAGCCAACAGGCACATGAAAAGATGCCCAATATCACTAATTATTAAAGAAATGCAAATCAAAACTACAGTGAGATATCACCTCACACCAGTCAGAATGGCCATTAAAACTTCTACATATAATAAATGCTGGAGAGGGTGTGGAGAAAAAGGAACCCTCCTACACTGTTGGTGGGAATGTAAATTGGTGCAGCCACTATGGAGAACAGTATGGAAGTTCCTTAAAAAACTAAAAATAGAGTTACCATATGATCCTGCAATCCCACTCCTGGGCATATATCTGGAGAAAACTCTTAATACAAAAAGATACATGTACCCCAACCTTCATAGCAGTATTATTTACAATAGCCAAGATACAGAAGCAACCTAAATGTCCATCAACAGATGAATGGTTAAAGAAGACGTGGTACACACACACACACACACACACACACACACACACACAATGGAATACTAGTCAGCTATAAAAAAAAATGAAACAATGCCATTTGCAGCAGCACAGATGGACCTAGAGATAATCATATTAAGTGAAGTAAGTCAGAGAAAGACAAATATATCACTTCTATGTGGAATCTAAAAAAAAAATGATACAAATAAATAAAACAGAAAAAGACTCACAGACAAATTCAGAAAACAAATTTATGACTACCAAAGGGGATAGTGGGGCAGGGGAGATAAATCTCGGAGTTTGGGATTAACATATACACTCTACTATACATAAAATAGGTAAACAACAAGGACCTACTGTATAGCAGAGAGAACTATACTCAATATCTTGTAATAAAAAATAATGGAAAAGAATCTGAAAAAGAATATATATATATAACTGAATCAATTTGCTGTACACTTGAAACTAACACAACATTGTAAATTAACTATACTTCAATTAAAAAAAATAAGAGTTGGATTTCTCAATAGACTGGCTATACTCAAATGACTACTGGGCTAGGCAAGAAATGTAAGTGGTTGAAACAAACTATGTACAAGATAAGCAGTAGTGAGGACTGTGGCAAACTGGGGAGCCCCTTATAAAAGGGACAGTCATCCTAAGCTTCAACTGATTGTTACCATCTTGGAACGAGCCCCAACCTTAATTAGAAATATTCCTGAAAGACATTATTGGAGAAAAATTCCCTCACCTCCCACAACTTCAAGTGGTCCATTTCACTGATAATTCATTCAACATGAAATAACTAGAGGTGAGAATCTATATTTATCTCTTGGCAGAGGTTTATGAGTTGGCCAGTTGGCCAGGGTCTTGGAAAGAACAATATTGGAGTGAAAAGGAGATCTAGGGAAGAGATATGAAGATGGACCTCCTTGAACGGGCACAGAGTGTAAGGATATTTATGTCCCATGTGGGTGCTCACCAAAGGGCATCTACCATAAAATAATTAAGTAGATAAGAAGACATGATCTGAGGAGGTCAGCAAGCCTCTTTTCCCAGCCACCTTACTGCTTGCTGAATGCTCCATATTCAAAGTGGCCGTGATGGCAGCAATGGGCCCAACAGGGCCCTCCTCCTCACCAGGAGGATGTAGCTGAATGTCTAACCTGCCAACAGCACAGGCCAATGATGATATCATAATATGAAGTAGGCAGTAATTGGTTCTCATTGGAATAATCATTTATGGATATGGATTTGCCTTTTCTATCTGCAATGCTTCTGATAGTACCACCCTCCCTGGACTTATGGAATGCTTTATTCACCAGGAAAGTACTTCATACATCACTTCTGACCAAACAACTCATTTCACAGCGAAAGGAGAATCACAACAAGCTCATGCTCATGTAATTCACTGGCTTTACCATGGACCCCAACACTCAGAAACAGCTGGCCTGAGAGAACAGTAGAATGGCCTACTGAAGACAGCTACAGTGTAAGTTGGAAGACAATAACTCTGAAAGGTTGGGGTATATCCTACAAAATGTGTTTCTTTTCTTCTTGTACCAGTGATCAATATATGTGCTATTTTTTCCATAGCCACGATATTCAGGTTTAGAAATCAAGGGGTAGAAATGGGAGTGTTTCTAATAACCCACTCACAAAATTTTTGCTTCCAAATATGATAGGTTTTTGCTAGCTTAGAGGTCTTAGTTTCTAACAGAAGAATATTTCCACTAGGGATCATAATTGATTAACATCCTTGAGTTATAAGTTGAGACTACCATTGGCCAATTTGGACTTTAACGTGCCATTCAATTAACAGGCAAAGAAGGGAGTCATTGTATTGGCTGGGGTGATCCCAATCATATTAGGGAATTGAGTTGCTAAGACACAATGGAACTCAGTGGATTCTCTTAAGGCATCTCTTAGTGCTTCCACGTCCAGTAGAAAGAAAGTTAATAGTAAACTAAATGAAGACCACTGGGGGTCAGATGGTTCAGGAATGAAGGTTTGGGTTACCCCAAAGAATCTGGATCTGCCAAGAGACTGGCTGAGGATAAAGGGGACTAAAATGTATAGTGAGACAAGAAGCTGGATACAACAACTACAGCTTGAGTACCAGTTACAGAAATGGGGTTCATTTTCCCCTGGTCAATTTCATATAAGGCTTAATATTAGTCTTTGTGTTCCAAATGGTTCACATGGGATTCTGACTGAATTAGAAGAGAAACTAGCCTCACCCAGAGATGGAAATAGCAACTGTTAGGTTTTTGTATATTGCTTATTTGGGAAGAGAGTGATGGCTGTATTGCTTTTTTGGGAAGAGTGTGATAGCTTTATTGTACAAAAAATGGTAGCATCCTGTTAGGTGGAAGCATGGAGTTTTTATTCTTGTCTAACATTCCTGTTTTCTGGCATTGTCTTTCTAGAGATGATCAGAACCCTGCCTGGGTTTATTCCCCAATATAGGTGACTTGCCTGTGTGCTAATAGTATTCTTTATCTTTAGAGTTGAGAAACTTCTCCAGGCTATGTCTCAGTTTTGATGATACTGTATCGCATTTTCCTCCATAACTTTGTTGTCTTCAATTGACTAAATTTGAAGATATAGTTATTTCTTCATTTCAAGGGTGTTTTCATCTGTTCTAATTTTGGAAATTTTTTTTTAACATGTGTTTATTCTTTATTTAGGAGTATCATTTACCTGTCTATGTCTTCCATATCCATCATTTTACCTCTAATTGTTTTATTTCTTTGCCTTTTCGCTTTCTGTGAGACATTTTTTTGTGTAATTCATTATCTTCTTTGATTTTTATTCTCATATATGAGCTAGTTATATAGAGACATTTTTTCTTTTTGTTCTCTATTTCTTTCCTTTTCTCTGAAATCTCCCTGCTATTGTTCTTAGTCTATTGTATTATCTTTTAATCTTTTCTTTCATACATTTCATGTTCTCTAAATTTAAGGGCATGAAATATTTATTGCTTGGTATTTCCTTCTTTTTTCTAGGGTGCACCTACTGACAGAATGGGCTTTTCCCTGGTTAAAAGATCTGCCATCATTTAGCTGGTAGCTTCAGTCTGTTCTTTTTTATTTTATTTTATATTGGAGCATAGTTGATTGACAATGTTGTGTTAGTTTCAGGTGTACAGCAAAATGATTCAGTTATACATATATCCATTCTTTTTCAAATTCTTTTCCCATTTAGGTTACTACAGAATATTGAGCAGTGTTCCCTGTGCTATACAGTAGGTCCTTGTTGGTTATCTATTTTATTTTATAATATTTTATTTTATTTTTAAATTAATTTTTTATTGGAGTATAGTTGATTTACAATGCTGTGTTAGTTTCTGCTGTACAGCAAAGTGAGTCAGTTATACATATACATATATCCACTTTTTTAGATTCTATTCCCACATAGGTCATTACAGAGTATTGCAGTCTATTCTTTGTGAATGTCCTTCTAAAGGCCCTAGATGTGATTATACTTGTTCTTAAATTCATTCTCATGAAGAAGTTACCTAGCTACTTGTATTTAGTTAGGGTTCTCCAAAGAAACAGAGCCAATAGTGTGTGTGTGTGTGTGTGTGTGTGTGTGTGTGTGTGTGTGTGTGTGTGTGTGTATATCTGATGGGGTAGGCTGGCAGGCTGGAGACTCAGGGAAGAGTTACAATTTGAGTCCAAAGGCAGTCTGCTGGCAGAATTTCCTCTTTCTCAGGGGAGGTCAGTCCTTGTTCTATAAGGCTTTCAACTGATTGAATGAGGTCCATCCACATTATGAGTGGTAATCTGCTTTACTCAAAGTCCACCGGTTTAAATGTTAATCTCATTCAAAATACACCTTCATGAAAACATCCAGAATAATGTTTGACTAAATATTTGAACACTGTGGCCCAGCCAAGCTGACACAAAATTAACCATGACAGTACTATACCAATATTTTCTGAATGGGTGGTGTCAAGAAATGGTGGTGTCAAGTACTATACCAATATTTTCTGAATGGGTGGTGTCAAGAAAACAAATGGGCAAACAGAAATGGAGAAATTAACTTCAGACATGTAAACTAGATTTCATCAGCCAACCATACTTTAGAGAAGCCCAAAGTTTCTGAGGTAAACAGCTCTCCTCTTTAATAAAGGCTAAACCAGCATGCAGTATTTCATTCCTTCAAGGAGAAAGCAAAGAAAATTAGAGGCGATGAATGAATAACTGTACCCCCCAGCTTTGGGAAGACCAAAATTTCTTCCAGGCTCTCAAAGAAAGCAGGTAATTTGCATCAGCTAATGATGAAAAGAAAGCATCACTATCTCTCACACAGACCACACCATATGCCCCAGGTACTACCTGTGTTCATTTCCCCCCTTTCCCAACTTCCCTTTGGTTAAGGGCTCCCTCCCTTTGGGGCCCAGTTCTGTTCATATCCTGCATCAAAACTCCCCTCTAGGATTTAGACGCTTCTCAAAGGCTATAGCATTTGGTAACTGTACTAGGCATTTTATTTATTATTTATCTTACATATCCATCCTTTTCCTGATGCACAAGATTGCAAATTTCTCAAGGACCCATGTCTTATTTCTGGAGTCCGGCACACAGTGTGGGCAGTTAATGAGCTGATAACATCTATTAAGAATGACACTATGGACTTTTTCTTAACATTGTATTTACATGGTACTGTAAAAGTGTAATATCTTTATATAAAATTTTAGGGTTAAATGGTGACTTGAGTAAAGGCAACCTACTTCTCTCTCAATCCCAATGGAAATGAACAAGGGAATAAAAAAACTAAAAAATGTTCTATTTCTTTTCTATAGAAGAGGACAGTCGCATGACAGAACATTAATTTCTGGAAGTCACAGTGAGCTGGAACATGATCAAGAAGAATGCCAAGTATTAATTTATAATTCCCCTCCCAAGAAGGCAGTTGAACTTGTGGATTTTTAAATCTAAGAATTCCTAGTTTTTTGGTTTTTTTTCACGATGGGAGGGAACACTGAGAGTGGGCAATAGGACAGATAGGCAACACTCAACTCAGTATCTTCTTGTCTATAAATATCAGTGGCATTTGAGGGCCTAGCTCATGGCACAGAATCTTTACCAGACATAGAGAAAAAACTATGTAGAGACCTTGGCCCACAGCCCTGGCTTCCTCCCTTTTCTCTTTGAGAGGCTTGATCACTGAACTGTAACAAGTTCTTTACCTTAAGATAAAGGCAGAATGCCATCAGCACCTGAGTCATGCATGGAGTGATCTAAGGAGAATGTTGGGGGCAAACACAAGGCATGGATGACACTCTTAGCATTCAAATCTGATGAAATGCATGAGCACATAAAGAAGCACTATTCCGTGACTTGAAAGGAAGCTTGCCAAGTTCTCGTGAGTCAGAAGAGCACGTGTTCACAGGAGGAATTTTATTTTGGGTTCTCAAAATTCAAGAGAACTTCAAGGTATCCCTGGATGACGGTGGTCACCTATTTATATCTTTCCATGCTTCCTCCAAAAACTGTACAGATTGACAAGAAAAACAAGTGAAACCACCACTAACCTGTGCCTTTGGCATACTAGAAGACAGAGAACACTACACACTTCAAATTCATTTAATACATGTAACTTTAGCTCTAAGACTAAAACAAAAGCGGGGGGTGGCAAGAGTGGAAGAATAATATGTCTTGGGGATGATAGAATAAGTTCATGGATTGTTGTGTGGGCAACAGGTGGGAGTTACTGGATACTTTTCATAACTGACAAACCCAATATATAAAAATATATAAAATAAAAAATATATTTATTATAAAATAAAAAATGTAAAAATATATATTAAAAATAAAAAGTAAGGTTACTGTAAAAGGTCTAAATATAAGGGTAACAACTAACCAAATATTCTGTGACTTGGCAAACCTCTCTAAACATCAAAAGAAAATTTAAAAATTAGAACAAACAAAATACATCCAATAGAGAAAGAAATACAATAAATATACATGTGTAGTAATTATAACATAAAATAATAAGGCAGAATTGAGGCCAAACATATATGTCATATCAATAAAAGTGAGTGGACTGAACTCACCTAATAAAAGAAAAGGATTTTTAAGTTGGCTCATAAAGCTGATAGGTATACAAGAGACACTGGAAAGTCATTCAGAACAGTTAAAAATAAAGAAATAGGCAAAATATACCAGGTAAATGGAAAGGAAAAGAAAGCTGGAGTTGTAATCCTGATATCAGTCAAAGCAGTATTTAAGTCAAAAAGCGTTAAGTATAACAAATAAAGATGCTAGAACCTATGACTCACAATTAAGCTACAACAATTATAGATAGGTATGCACCAAATAATGCAGCAACCACCTATAACTACACTGTAGTTGCAAGGAGACACAGATAGGAAAACACTAATGGTAGGAGGCTTTAACATACCACTACAAGTACAAGACAGGTCAAATGGTCAAAATAAGCAGGAATAATGAAGACGAACTATGTAATCAATAAGGTAGATTTTACGCATATATAAAACTTTCACACCCTGATTATAGGAAATACACCTCCTCAAGCACACACAGATCATTAGCAAAAATGGATCATGTATAAAGTCATAAAGGAAATATTAAATTCCATAAAGTAGAAATTACTAATAATACTTTCTGATAACAGAATAAAACTAGAAATTAATAACAAAGTATTTTTAAAGGTCCACCTAGAAATTAAAGAATCTCCTATTGGGTCTAATTTTTCCAATGTTTATGGAACACCTACAAAAATTAATTGTATACTGGGCTACACAGAAAACCTCAATTAATTCCTCAAAGCTGAAAATGTACAGGTCACACTACATCTTACCATGATGCAATAAAATCAGAAAGTAATAACCTAAGATTAAACAAAGAAATAATCTTGTAAAACTTGGAAATGAAAACAAAACAATTTTATTATATCTTGGATCAAAGAAGAAATAAAAGTTAAAATTATACTACTTAAAAATAATAACATTATATTTTAAAACCTCCATAAGAGTTAAATTCTTAGCACCAAATTCTTACACTAGAGTGAGAATAAATGAATTGAGCATTCAACTTATGAAAACAGAAAATAAACACAAGAAAAGCAGAAGTAAGGAATTAATAAGGATAAAAGTAGTATATTAGTAAGTAGAAAAATGAACTAGTGTTACTGATAAACAAATTGAAGGAAAAAAATAACACAGATTTCTGGACAGATTGATCAAGAAAGGAGAAAGAAAATGTTTCTTTTAAATTACATGTTTAAATTACCCAAATTGGAAAATTACTATTAAAATTGGCAAAGTAAAGGCATTTTTTTTTTCCTCCTCCTCCTACTCCCCACCTCAAACCTCATCAAAAACAACCATCAAAAAAGAATGTGATCGAGGCTCTGAAATGGGCATAAGACTTTCTTTGATGTGAAAGAGAGCCAGGAGGAGGCAGGAACTTTGTGGATTCCATTTTCTAGAAGGTTGGCTGGGGAGGGGTCTGGCCTTGGGTGCAGTGTGGTGGAGTTTCAGGGCATCCAGACCCAGTGACGGAGGTCCCAGCTGGCATAGGGTCTTCACTGTAAAAGAAGAAAGGTCTTTGCTGGGTGAATCACACTGTGTGGCTAGACCAGCATTGCTCCTGGCTGTGTAGCCTCCAAACCTGACTTGCTGTCTGGCTCCCCTAAAGGTTTTGTGAGCCACTTAATGCCCTTTGATAAATTCCTTTTCTGGTTACAATAGCTTGAGTGAGTTGTGTAGTTAATGACCAAGAACCCTCCCGATCTGAGGAAGGTCAGAGACCTGAAAGTTCATTGCTAGGGGCAGTCTTCTCCAAACAGTTTTGATTGTAAACCACTATCAGAATAAAATAGATGCACCCCAACACATAACCCTGTAATTTATATACAAATATTGGTATGTTCATGAATTATATAAATGATAAAACAGATTGAAGGAGAAAATTTAAACTGATGAGATTTTAATGGACTAAACAATATTTAAAGCCAAATCATTTTTTTTTTTTTTTTTTTTTTTTTTCGGTACGCGGGCCTCTCACTGCTGTGGCCTCTCCCGTTGCGGAGCACAGGCTCCGGACGCGCAGTCCCAGCGGCCATGGCTCATGGGCCCAGCCGCTCCGCGGCATGTGGGATCCTCCCGGACCGGGGCACGAACCCATGTCCCCTAAATCGGCAGGCAGACTCTCAACCACTGCGCCACCAGGGAAGGCCAAAACCAGATCATTTAAATTTTATTTATTAACTGCACGTCTTTACTCATAAGAGAATCCATGCTTCAAATACTTTTTTTTGGATAAAATTTGGCTTTTTTCCCGTAGATCTGATTAGATTGTTGTAGTTTTTACTCTGTAATGTGGCTGATGAAAAGTTCACTTCTAATAGTAAAAGAGGCGTTATGTCTGCCATTTTGATCTTAGTGTTTTGTTTGTGCTTGCTTTAGTATTGTCTTCATGCTGTGGACAATGAGTGTCTCCTGCCATATTAGTAAACAAAGGATGCAGCCACTGCAGCCACCCCCAACAGTGCACCCTGAGGGGATTCAGGTTGGAGAAAAACAGGATTCTGGCCCCAGATAGCTGAGGTGCATATCAAAGGAATGATTTCAATGAGCCCAGATTCTTGCATCTTCCCATACAAAGAAAAGTGCTAAATTGAGTAACTTGAGATGTCCGGTTTTTCTTTAATTAACAGTAATCTTTTGATGTTCCGACTACCTGGTTTTGGTTGTAAAAATTCCTGTATATCCTGGGCTCCTCTCTTACCTCTTCAGAGCAATCTGAAAGGCTGCCTCCCGGGCTTGAGTCCTCAGCAAATCCACTGAATAAAACATAATTCTCAACTTTTAGGTTGTGCAGTTTTCCACTCCATAACACCATAGTTTTTTTTTGTTTGTTTGTTTTGTTTTTGTTTTGGCAGGAATTTCTGTAAACTTCTTGTTCACTTTGTGTTAGCTAGGTTTTAAAATTAGATAGTATAATTGCTAATCCTCTAAACTGGGCACCCATAAACTGCATTACTCTGCAACACAATGAGAGGGAAAGAAGGAGTGTGAGAGCCACTGTCAACTTCTCTACGTGTTTAGCTTCCAGTCTTCCGAATGTGTACCACATGTCCACCTGACACACGAGCCAAACAAGGGTGCCCTTGTTTGGCTGTATATTCAAGGTCAGTAAAGATGAACTTCTTTGTTTTGTCAAGATAAAAATAAGATCAACTGAAGCTCCATATTTTCTTCCTTCAGCCCATTTGATCATCTTGTGCACCCCCTTGGGAGTGACTCGTCCACCTGGGAGACTCTAGATGGCAGCAGTGAGATCCAGAAGCAGGTGTCTATCATGAAAGAAGGACACTTCCTGTACAGGCCAGGTGGACACTGGAAAGGCAGGGGAAATGGAGCTGAAGGAGAAGTGACACTGGAAGGCCAAATTTGTTGCTGGTGACCTAGTTTGTATGGCTTCTGAGAAGAGGCAGTAATCTCCAGACTGTAGCACAGGGAGTAGTGACTCGACCTCTGAGCCAACCACCCAGTTGAAAAATGGAATATGAAAGGAGACTTAGTCCCAGGACAAAGGAAAGATGTGGAAACCACTGTTTGTTTGTTTGGCTGTGCCACGCAGCATATGAGATCTTAGTTCCCTGACCAGGGATTGAACCTGCACCCCCTGCAGTGGAAGCGTGGAGTCTTAACCACTGGACTGCCAGGGAAGTCCCCACTGGCTTTCTTTATATTGAAGTATAGTTGATTTACAATGTTGTGTTAGTTTCAGGTGTACAGCAAAGTGATTCAGTTATATATGTACAACTGAATATATATATTCTATTTATTTATAATATATATATTCTTTTTCAGATTCTTTTCCATTATAGGTTATTACAAGATATTGAATATAGTTCCCTGTGCTATACAGTAGGTCCTCACTTATCTATTTTATATATAGTAGTGTGTATCTGTTAATCCCAAATTCCTAATTTATCCCTCCTCCACCCCTTTTCCCTTTGGTATTCATTAGTTTGTTTTCTATGTCTGTGAGTCTGTTTCTGTTACTTGGCTAACTCAGTAGATAGTTCCAAACTCTTTCATTGTTGCCACCTCCACCACAGAGGAAAGGAAAACTAAATCTTTGCTTTCCCTGCTTCCCTGGCTGCTAAATATGGCCATGTGACATGGTTCTGGTCAATGATACAGAAGTAGAATCTGCTAGGGCCTTCTGGGAAAACTGCTTTTCTTGATAATACAGAAAAACCTATTTAGTGCCAATCCTCTACGCCTTCTTCCTACCTTCAATTCAGGTTGGTGACTGGAGTCAGAGAAGCCTCATTGTTCCTTGACAATGAGGGAAAAATCAAGAGAATTGTAGAGGTGGTGGCCCTGGCCAGGCTGGGCCACTACGCAAATCCCAGCAGTTACTTATGCCTACATTTCTTGTTATTTGAAACAAATTCTGTCTGACACTAATTTTTTGAATTTTCTGTTGTATGCTTCAAAGCATTCCTAAGTGCTACAAGACATCTCCTTATAGACTAAAATGATAGAGCATTTCTCTCCATTTCCTCCCTCCCTCTGCTCAGCCTCACTCATACCCACTCTATTCTTCAGCAAGTAACCAGCCCCACCGAAAGGTGAAAAATCATCAGAAAGAACCTTGCATAGGTTCTGTGCATGGAAACAAAAAAGCAAAGCAAAGGAGGAAAGGAGGAAAAGCAAAAGGAGGAAAAGCAAAAGCAAAAGGAGGAAAAGCAAAAGCAAAGGAGGAAAGGAACGTAGGCAGTTGAAAACCATACATCCCAAGAAGAATTACTCCTTTGGAATATGGAGCTCTTAGAAATATATAAATATAAATATAATATCTAAGAGAATATAAATATAATAGCCAAAATAAATATTACTTAGATAAAAAGAAGAGTAAATAATTAAACAAACACGACTTTTCTTTTAACAAAAGAAAGGAAACAGATGGAAGGATGATGGCAGGGTGGGATTTTTAAACTTTTGTCTTCTTCTGTATTTTCGTCCATCTCCCCTCAGCCCCCCATGAGTTTGTATTACTTTTGCATTCAGAAAAATCCCAATATTTAAGAAAAGATTCCACTTTACTATATCTTCAAGTCTCTTCGCTGGTGGCTTGGATTTTAGGTCAGAGAGACTCCCTTCTTTAACAAAAGCCATGCTGTTCTGATTATGTTAGGATGACTATTATCAAAAAGCCAAAAGAGGAGGAGGAACCAAGATGGCAGAGTAGAAGGACATGCTCTCACTCCCTCTTGCGAGAACACCAGAATCACAACTAGCTGCTGGACAATCATCGACAGGAAGACACTGGAACTCACCAAAAAAGATACCCCACATCCAAAGACAAAGGAGAAGTCACAATGAGAATGTAGGAGGGGCTCAATCACAGTAAAATCAAATCCCATAACTGCTGGGTGGGTGACTCACAGACTGGAGAACACTTATACCAGAGACCTCCACCCACTGGAGTGAAGGTTCTGAGTCCCACGTCAGGCTTCCCAACCTGGGGGTCTGGCAACGGGAGGAGGAATTCCTAGAGAATCAGACTTCGAAGCCTAATGGGAATTGATTGCAGGACTTCGACAGGACTGGGGGAAACAGAGACTCCACTCTTGGAGGGCACACACAAAGTAGTGTGCACATCGGGACCCAGGGGAAGGAGCAGTGACCCCAGGGGAGACTGAACCAGACTTACCTGCTTGTGTTGGAGGGTCTCCTGCAGAGGCGGGGGGTGGGGTGGGGTTGGGGCTGTGGCTCACCTTGGGGACAAGGACTCTGGCAGCAGAAGTTCTGGGAAGTATTCCTTGGCGTGAGCCCTCCCAGAGTCTGTCATTAGCCCCACCAAAGAGCCCAGGTAGGCTCCAGTGTTGGGTTGCCTCAGGCAAAACAACCAACCGGGAAGGAACCCAGCTCCACCCATCAACAGTCAAGCAGATTAAAGTTTTACTGAGCTCTGCTGCCAGAGCAACAGTCAGCTCTACCCACCACCAGTCCCTCCCATCAGGAAACTTACACAAGCCTCTTAGATAGCTTCATCCACCAGAGGGCAGACAGCAGAAGCAAGAAGAACTACAATTCTGCAGCCTGTGGAACAAAAACCACATTCACAGAAAGATAGACAAGATGAAAAAGAAGAGGGCTATGTACTAGATGAAGGAACAAGATAAAACCCCAGAAAAACAACTAAATGAAGTGGAGATAGGCAACCTTCCAGAAAAAGAATTCAGAATAATGATAGTGAAGATGATCCAGGACCTCGGAAAAAGAATGGAGGCAAAGATCAAGAAGATGCAAGAAATGTTTAACAAAGACCTAGAAGAACTAAAGAACAAACAAAGAGAGATGAACAATACAATAACTGAAATGAAAACTACATGAGAAGGAATCAATAGCAGAATAACTGAGGCAGGAGAACAGATAAGTGACCAGGAAGACAGAATGGTGGAATTCATTGCTGCAGAACAGAATAAAGAAAAAAGAATGAAAAGAAATGAAGACAGCCTAAGAGACCTCTGGGACAACATTAAACGCAACAACATTCACATTATAGGGGTCCCAGAAGGAGAAGAGAGAAACAACCCAATCCAAAAATGGGCAGAAGACCTAAATAGACATTTCTCCAAAGAAGACACACAGATGGCCAAGAAGCACATGAAAAGCTGCTCAACATCACTAATTATTAGAGAAATGCAAATCAAAACTACAATGAGGTATCACCTCACACCAGTTAGAATGGGCATCATCAGAAAATCTACAAACAACAAATGCTGGAGAGGGTGTGGAGAAAAGGGAACCCTCTTGCACTGTTGGTGGGAATGTAAATTGATACAGCCACTATGGAGAACAGCATGGAGGTTCCTTAAAAAACTAAAAATAGAATTACCATATGACCCAGCAATCCCACTACTGGGCATATACCCAGAGAAAACCATAATTCAAAAAGACACATGCACCCCAATGTTCATTGCAGCACTATTTATAATAGCCAGGTCATGGAAGCAACCTAAATGCCCATCGACAGATGGATGGATACAGAAGATGTGGTACATATATAAAATGGAATATTACTCAGCCATAAAACGGAACAAAACTGAGTCATTTGTTGAGACGTGGATGGACCTAGAGACTGTCATACAGAGTGAAGTAAGTCAGAAAAAGAAAAACAAATATCGTATATTAACGCATGTATGTGGAACCTAGAAAAATGGTACAGGTGAACTGGTTTGCAGGGCAGAAGTTGAGACACAGATGTAGAGAACAAACGTATGGACACCAAGCGGAGGAAAACCGCGGTGGGGTGGGGATGGTGGTGTGCTGAATTGGGCGATTGGCATTGACATGTATACACTGATGTGTATAAAATTGATGACTAATAAGAACCTGCAGTATAATAAAACAAAAAAAACCCCCAACTAATACTAAACTTTCTTTGGGTTATTTGTATGGAAATATGTTAATATGAATGTTTCAAACATTACATGAAATTTCTAAAAATCTTATATGTTCTGGTATAATGTTATAAGTCACAATTCTAGTTATTACTTTAAAATGTATATCTCAGAAATAACTAAATTTCCTTGTCAATTGCATTACTATGAACTTTCATCAAATCTTTAACCGTGGTCATTTTAAAGTGTTTACAGACAGTTCTGAGTGTACTCTGCTGCTTTTGCAAAAATGTTCCTATAAAAGAGTTTCATCTTCAAGGAATTAATGGAAAAACTCCGACAAGTACAGGTTTCTGGTAACTGACCATACTACTGAACTGAATAAGCATTTTCAGAACTCTAATGGAAAACTGATGAATTCATAAAAGTGCTACCAAAAGATCAAGATGAAAAAAAAATTAATTACATGGGACTGAGTGAACTGATGAGGATGATTATAATTTTTGTGACTTTTTGTTTGAATAAAAAAAAAATAATAAAAAAAATAAATAAAATAAATCCCACAAGGACTCAGAGGCAAAAAATATACAAATCAATTTTCACTGCAAGTAAAGGAGCTGTTACCGTGGAGGATTCCTGGACTGAATGTCAATATTATGACATAGTGTGAGTGTGTTTCGTGTTTGGTAATTGCAATCATTGTTGCTTTTGTTGTGGTCATCCATTTACAATGCTTGGTGTCAGTTGATTTATCTCTTGTAAAAATAAAATACAGTGTGTGTGTGTGTGTGTGTGTGTGTGTGTGTGTAAAACAAAAAAAAGTTTAAAAAAAAAAAGCCAAAAGATAACATGTTGGTGAGGATGTGGAGAAAGGGGAACCCTTGTGCACTGTTGGTGCAAATGTAACTTAGTACAGCCACTATGGAAAACAGTATGAAGGTTTTTCAAAAAATAAAAAATAAAACTACCATATGATCTAGCAATCCCTGTTCTGGGTGTATGTCCAAAAGAAATGAAGTCACTATCTCGAAGAGATATCTGCACTCCCATGTTTGTTGTTGAATTATGCACAGTAGCCAAGACATGGAAACAACCTAAGTGTTGACAGATGAATGGATAAAGAAGACGTGGCATATTGGGACTTCCTTGGTGGTCCAGTGGCTAAGACTTTGTGCTCCCAGTGCAGGGGGCCTGGGTTCAATCACTGGTCAGGGAACTAGGTCCCACATGCACAAATGAAGATCCCACGTGCCACAACTAAGACCCGGCACAGCCAAATAAATAAATAAGTATTAAAAAAAGAAGGTGTGGCATATATATATAATATACTTATATTATATATATATATATATATTTTAGCAGAACACAGAATATTAAAACCTAACATATGAGACCAGACAGAAGGGGAATGAACTCCTCTGGTGCTGGTCATTGCCCTCTTGGCAACTCCTCATACCCCCTTTGGCCTGTGAGGTCCCTGTGAGGTTCCTAGAACACTATGAAATACAATCTGAAACCACCATTTGGTCGATGGAGAAATGAGGTCTCCAAGTGTTAGAGATGTTTAAGGCCCCACAGCTAGGGATGTGCAGAGGTGGAAGGTGAAGCCAGGAGCCTGGGGGCCCTAAACGTGTCCTTCCCACCACATCACTCCTCCACATGCAGGCAGGTTGGAGAGCTGGAAGGGCTCTGGTTTCACCTTCTGTTCTAGGAAGGCAAGTGCCAAACTGGGGAGTGACAGAAGGAGCCTGTGTGAACTTACCCTGAACCAGTGCCCTAGGTGGAGACACTCAACTCCACGAAGCGGGCTTAAGAACATTCAGGAAACATGTCTTCTTTTCACCTGGCCTTGGCATTGGAGGACATGAGGGGAATTTCCAAACACATTATTTCCCAGGACAGACAGGACTCCAGCAGCACACAATGCCAATTGCAATAACCAAGACATTCCAGCAGAGGGCACTATTCACCAACAATCTGAAAGGTGGCCAAGCATCAAAGAAGATTGGAAAGCCAAGCACCTCCTTTAAAAAATCGTTTGTTTTTTCTTAGTATTCCCAGCCCTCTGCAAAGAACATAAAGAAAATATAGCAATACAGATGAATTAAGAATCAATCACAGATTTCTAGGATGTAGCTTTAAAAGCATCAGGTGACCAATTGGCATTTAGTTCTTTATACAATTTGTCTGAAGCCACTTCTAAAGTTTCTTGGGGGACTTCCCTGGTGGTCCAGTGGTTAAGACTCTGCGCTTCCAATGCAGGGGGCGCGGGTTTGATCCCTGGTCGGGGAACTGAGATCCAGCGTGCTGCAAGGCGTGGCCAAAAAATGAAAAAAAAAAGTTTATTGGAAAATATGGTTTTAATGAGTAGCCAAAAGTAGACCTTGCACAGAAGGAGTTATGGGTGAGGAGGGAGGGTGACAGGGGCTGGGCTACCTGTCAGGACTATAAAGCTGGCGTTCAGAGACTCAGACGTTTCTCTTGTACCCCACAATTGCCAGGGAGCTGGGACCGGGGTCTCATTTCCCTGTGAGTAAATCCTGGGTGAAAGATGTTGCCCCAGGGCGTCTCAGGCTCCTTTGTAGATGCCCCCCAGGATCTGAGGGGGTGGGAGAAGAGGCTGAGAGAGGTTGCCTGAGCCAGGGGACAACTCTCCTCTCCCAGGAACGGGATGAGTGACAGACCCTCCCTTTTAGGAACAGTCTTGACCAGTGGTTCTCAACTGGGGGCTATTTTGTTCCCCATCCCCAGTAGGGGATATTTGGCAATGCTTGGAGATATTTTTAGCTGTCACAATTTTGGGGGTGCTACTGGTATCTCATGGGTAGAAGCCAGAGAAGCAGCTGAACATCCTACCATGCACAGGGTAGCCCCCTACAGATAATAAAGAATTATCTGGCCCCATATGTCAACAGTGCCGAGATTGAGAAACCCTGGTCTGGACTTTAGACCGGGGATTCTCAAAGTGGGGTCCCCAGTCCGAGTGCATCAGCATCACCTGTTACAAGTGTAGACTCTCCGGCCATGCCTCGACCTACTAAATGAGAAGCTCCGAGAGCCACCTGTGCTTCAATGAGCCTTTAAGATGATGTAATGCATGTCCACTTGCAGAACCACTTGTCCAGGGACGATACAGCTTGACATTTAGGAGTCTACGTGTGCTTTTAAGATACGAATGTGCTTGGGACTTCCCTGGGGGTCCAGTGGTTGAGACCTCACCTTCCAATGCAGGGGGTGAGGGTTCGATCCTTGGTCGGGGAGCTAAGATCCCACATGCCTCATGGCCAAAGAAACCAAAGCATAAAACAGAAGCAATATTGCAACAAATTCAATAAAGACTTTAAAAATGGTCCACATCAAAAAATCTTAAAAAAAAAGAAAGACACGAATGTGCTTATAATCACCGTGGAATTGCTAAAAGGCAGATTCTGATTTAGCTGTAGGAGAATTTGCATTTCTTACAAGCTCCAGGTGATGGTGATGTGGCTGGCTGAGGCCTACACTTTGAGAAGCAAGGATCTATGATATTGTTTCCAAAACCTGCCAGATCATAAGGTAGACCTGAAATGGGCGTCAAAACTTCAGATTCCCAGGATCCCCCCGAGGCCCACTCCCTAAGCCATCTCCAGAGGAGGGGCCTATGAATCTGTATTTTTAGTAAGTGCCTCAGAAAATTCTCACAATCGAGCAGGTCTGAAAACACTGACTTCTGATGGCAGATTCAGGAGTTATTGATTAATGACATCATCTCTGAGTCCTCTTTGTCTGTATACTGGAAGTTCTCAACCAGGGCTGAGGAGAAGCATCTGGGGAGCTTTGCAACTCTCCCTGCAAAGGCCACAAAGCAGGTTGATTACATCAGAACCTCGGAGGATGGGACCTAGGAAGTGGTACTTTTAAAAGATGCCCAGGTGACGCCAACGTGCAACTACATTTAAGAATCAGTGACCTTAGAAAACAGTCTCACAATTCCTCAGAAAGTTAAACATATAGTTACCATATGACCCAACAATTCCACTCCTAGGTACATACCCAAGTGAACTGAAAGCGTATGTCTACACAAAAATTTGTATATGAATGTTCAGAGCAGCATTATTCAAAATAGCCAGAAAGCGAAAACAATCCCAATGTCCACTAAGTGGAAAAACAAATTAAAATAGTTGTGGTGTAGCCATACAATGGAATATCATTTAGCCACAGGAAGGAATGATATGTTACAACATGGAGGAACTTTGAAAACACTACATTAACTGAAAGAAGCCAGATACAAAAGACTATATATTTTATGATTCCATTTATATGATATACCCAGAATAAGCAAATCCATAGAGGTAGCAAGGAGATTGGTGGTTTCCAGGGGCCGGTGTGAAGGGGGAATGGAGAGTGATTGTTAATGGGTACAGGGTTGTATTTTGGGGTTATGAAAATGTTTGGGAACTAGGTAGAGGTCGTGGTTGCACAACACTGTACGTGTACTAAATGCTGCTGAATTGTATACTTTAAAATAGTTAAAATGGTAAATTTTACGTTATGTGAATTTTATCTCAATTAAAAAAGGAAAAAAAAACAGTGACCTATACAATTTCCTAATAGAGGTAGAGTCTAAGAGATCAGGGAAAATCTGGATGTGAGTGGATTAGCTCATTCAGAATAAACCTTAAGAGAGGCCATATTTATGCCCCCACGGTCTTTGACCCTCTGCTAGAGGAGGGAGAAAAGGGTTTTTGAAAGCTTGATTGGAGGAGTGAATATTATCAGATCCCTAGGATTAAGGGCAAAGAAGCTAGTTTTCATCTGTCAGTTGAAGTTGTATTGATTTGAAAGTCTGCTCCCAGAATCTGGGAGGCTTGTGTGTTTTTAATGTTCAAAGGCTGATGGAGAAAGTGATTGCTGAGATGAGTCTTCTGAAAGTGTGGGCGTTATTTAATGTGAATATAAACAGAAGGATGACCCACAAGGCTGAAGGTTTAGGGACCTGCAGGCAATTGACAGTTAAGTTACATTTAAGCAGCCACGCACCTGGGTGTGGAGACAGAGTGCCCAATCTTGAGGAGGGGGGTCACGGGGAGGTCATGACCCCATGCCCTCAGTTGGGTGGGCCTTGCAGGAAGGGATGCTAGTGAGAGAGGTTGAAGATAGAGAGACCTCTCTTCTGGAAATTCAGCTTGTGTCATTTTAAAATCTTTTGGTTTATTATCGGTCTTCCTTGCTGGGCTTTAAACTCCACAAGAGCAGGGACCATGTCTATTACATTTACCACTGTGTGCTCTGCATGCTTGGCACGCGGTAGAGGGTTCTCTGTTGACTGACAGCCAGAGGTCACAAGTAAAGCCCCTTGGTGAGGGGTGAATGCTGACAGTAGACCTGCCAAAGGAGGGGCTGGGGTGGGGGAGGGCAAGTCTGTGGGTAAACCTGACAGCACATGGGTGCCAAGAACTGGCTCACTTCACTCAACACTGAGAGGGAGAGACAGCGAGGTCACCAGGGGCTTTCAGGAAGTGATGACACCTGAGCTGAGTCTCAAAGGAGGACCAAGGGTTAGTGGGTCAGAGACTGGAAAGGCGATTCCTGCAGAGCAAGCAGCATATGCAGGGCCTTCGGGGCCTGACTAGCCCCAGGATTGTGGGGCCACTGCAGGGGGTCAGCCTGGCTGAGGCCTGGCTGGACGGTAGGTCCCTGGAGGGGGTGGCACCGTCAGACCTTGGGCTGCTGTCTGGAGGTTGGATTTGAGAGAGAAATAAAAATAGGATGCTGCTGAAATACTCTCAGAGAACGGAGCGGAGGGTTGCCTTGATGAACTGACATCGATGATGAGCAGGAAAGAGGGGAAGGATGTGAGAGCGTTTTCGCAGGTAGAGCCGTTTGGATTTGGTGACTGAGTGCTGCTGTTGGGAGTGAGATGAAAGGAGAAGTCTGGGATAGGGATGATGATGGTGACAAAGACGATGCTTACGGCTAATGTTTGTTGAGGGTGTACGTGCCAGGCACTGTGCTGAGTGTTTCATATACACCACGTCATCTGAGTCTCATCATGAACTATCGAAGCTCATGAGTATATTTTTATACTCATGATACAGATGAGGAAACTGAGACCCAGGGAAGCTGTAACTTGGCCAAGGTCACCAGGTTAGTATGTGGAACAGCCAAGGACAGTCAGACCTAAAGAGCTATGCTCTTAACCATACTCAGTACCGGCTATGCTCCTAGCCACGCTCAGTACCGGCTACGCTCCTAACCACGCTCAGTACTGGCTATGCTCTTAACCATACTCAGTACCGGCTATGCTCTTAACCACGCTCAGTACTGGCTATGCTCCTAACCACGCTCAGTACTGGCTATGCGCTTAGCCACGCTCAGTACCATCTATGCTCCTAGCCACGCTCAGTACCGGCTATGCGCTTAGCCACACTCAGTACAGGCTATGCTCCTAGCCACGCTCAGTGCCGGCTATGCTCTTAGCCACGCTCAGTACCGGCTATGCTCCTAGCCACGCTCGGTACCGGCTATGCTCCTAACCACGCTCGGTACCGGCTACGCTCCTAGCCACGCTCAGTACCGGCTATGCTCCTAGCCACGCTCGGTACCGGCTATGCTCCTAACCACGCTCGGTACCGGCTACGCTCCTAGCCACGCTCAGTACCGGCTGCAGGGTTTTAGTTTGGGTTGGCCAGGTGATGGCACCACTCCCTCAATCCGAGGAAACAGAAGGAGAAAAATGTTTGATTGGTGGGGAAACGACAAACTGAGCTGAGGACAAGTTGAACTGGAGATGCTGTGGGTTATTCCATGATAACCAACAGTCCAGAGGGCAGCTCTGGAGGGATCCTGCTGGGGTTGCAAGTCACGGGGATGAATAAGACAACCAAGAGCATGAGCATGAGGAGAGAAAAAGGCCAGGGAGGGACCAGGGTTCACCAAAGAACCAAATGTGTCCTTTGGATATGGCCGTCCGGGAGCAAGATTAGTGCAGCCAGAGGACAGAGGCAAAGTCTTACTATTCTAAGGAAATTGGATGCACAGGAAGGAAAGAAGAGTCACCAGAAGGGATCGGGGGAGCGGGGACAGAGAGCTCTTTTTTCTTTCTTTTAATCGTTGAGATGAGAGAGATTTGCAAATGTCACAGGCTAGAGAGATGGGACCATTAGAAAGACGAATTTGATAATGAATGGGAGAGGAGAAAAGTGATGGAACGACAACCTTGAGGCAGCTGGAGGGATGAGGTGAGAGCATCAGTCTTCAAAAAGAAAGTGAACACTTCTTTTGAGTCTAAAGAAAAATATAGGTTTGAATGCACCTTGAACAGGACCCAGGGGCTTTAGAAAGGTAAGATTTGGCCAACTGCTACAGCTATCATGCTCTACGTCCACTGCCACGTTTGCACAGTGGCCACACTTCCCATGGGTTGCTCGCAGCCAAGACGGAGCATGGCAGGGAAACGATTCCCAGGGAACCCATTCCCGGGAGATCGGGGCCGACTGCTCAGATGGTTCATCTGGACACAGGGACTCCCCAAAGGCCGTGCTGAACCTTCCTCAGGTACATGGCGGTCTCAAGATACTTTCACCCAATCTTCCCTCCTTCCTTTCTTCACTTGGGGTCAGCCCTGCATTGCATCTGCTGGCTCCTCCCGCTTTCCCCAGCTCCCTATTTTCTCTCAAGAGTGTCTCTTAATACCATCCTTGTACATTTAGTCCTACTGGCATCTGCTTCTTAGAGGACCCAGACTAACACAGCCACCCAGGCACACATGGATAAAATCAGAAAGGTTGAGTTAGGGAGACTCGGATCCCTCAGTGGGAGGTGATGAACCTAAGGAGGCTGTGACGGGTCTGCGTGTGAGGGCAAAATGGGCGGTGGGAGTGCAGGGGGGATCCTGGTCACCTTCTCACAGAGGCCTGCAGCTCACTGTTGACTGTCTGCCAGGCACAAGATAGATTCTCAGGAGGTCCAGGCAGATGTGACCACATGAAGATGGGTATGAATACAGACAAATGGATGGGGGCTGATGGGCACCGGGGGAGAAGCTGAAGGGGTTCCCACCTAATTCTCAGAGAGCAGGAAGTGAGGTCAGCTCTGTGAATATGACCAGTCCACGGGGTGGGACCTTGCAAACTGGAGGTTGGGAACAGCTGCTATGGTGAGAGGGAGGGAGAGATGGCTGACAAAGACTGTAATGAAAAGAGAATGGAGAAGCGGCAGGGGCAGGAAAAGGTTTTAGGGCCTTGTAGGCCTTGGGAGGGTCTCTGGATTTTACACTAACTGCTAAAGGGAAACCTTGGAGGGTTTCGAGCTGGGGCCCTACAGGACCGGATCTGTAACTTAGAAGGACATTCTGGATACTGCAGGAGATGAGAATGGATGCAGCAGACCAGTGAGGAGGTTACAGCAGTCGTCCAGGCAAGAGAGGACATGGCCCAGAGCCGGGCGGGAGCAGTGCAGATGCCGGTAGCTAAGAAAGTTCCCCTCTGATGACTCCTATTCTCCCAGTGAAATAAGAAGCAGGGACACTGACATCACCTGAGAGGGGGGCTGGATGGGTAGGTGGGATTGTGCTTTTATCTGTATGTTGGAAGGGTAGAAGAAAGAGGCAAAGTTGTTAAAAGATAAGTAATAAAAACTTACTTTAATGTATAAAATAGGTAACTAACGAGTACCTACTGTCTAGCACAAGCAACTCTACTCAATGCTCTGTGGTGACCTAAATGGGAAGGAAATCCAAAAAAGAGGGGATATATGTATATGTATAGCTGATTCACTTTGCTGTACAGTAGAAACAAACACAACATTGTAAAGCAACTATACTCCAATAAAAATTAAAAAAAATAAAAAAACCCTGCGTATTTAAGAAAGAAAGAAGAGGCTTAAATCTTTCATTACATTCCATTTTGAGCATTGGCCATAAGACTTATCTTTGATAGCACAGATTTTTAAAAATCCCTGTATTTTCCTTGATAAGTGATACCTAGCCCCTCCTCCCAGTGAAGTAACCACTTGATTTCTTTGCAACTCATGAACCGCTGCAGTTCCTGTTAGGATGGGGCAGTAGTTACTGATTCCTGTCCACCAGACCTTCCCTGAGTGGTTAGATCTGTAAAATTCATGTGTGTGTGTGTGTGTGTGTGTGTGTGTGTGTGTGTGTGTATGATGATCACATGCGCTCACACAACACGCAGTATGTATGACAAAACTGCTTTGACAAAGGTTTGCCTTTTTAAACAAAAAGTGTGTCATATATTTTTATTAAATCATAGAAAACTCATTTGTATACAAATTTTTCCACTTTGGGGACAATGGAATATTAAACAGCTGGGTAACAAAACAGTTGAAAGATACATCTCACTTTAAGCAGAGACAAATTTTAAGTCATCACATTTATTTAAAAAAATGTTGAAATAATCAGTAACAGGTTATTGGCTTTTTTCACCTTTGGGTCAGAGGAATAGTATCTCTTATAAAGCCCCAATTCTCTTTAAGGATGCTTTTCATTACTCAAACCAACCATGAGTTTAAAAAGGTGATTAACTTGAAGTTTTAATACAAAATCAATTTCTTTTTCCCAACCATGGACTTTTAGGGTATTGTAAATGCTGAATTTCAGGACAGGGTCTCCTTTCACAGGACCTATTATGCTTCTTTTCTACAACAGCAAATGTGTATAATGGTACAGAATATATTTCAGAATAAGTTAAATATTAAGACATACAGTATGGCAATAATGTCCTACTTTTCTTTCTACCATGTAAATTCAAAAGTTCATCCTAATCTTACACATTTACAAAAGGGTGAAGACTGAGGGATCCAGTGATAATGAAAATGCACAACCACCATCAGGACCACATTCTCTAAACACTCTGGCTGAATATATACAAATGGTCCTGCCAGAATCATGCCTGCGTTTGTTCCACAGGGGATCTCAATGAACAGACGCTGAAGGTCACCAAACAAAAATGGGCAGTGGTTTTGCAGTTTAGGTTGTCACTTGTTCTGCTTTTGAGCAGAGACCCAGAGGTCACACTGTGACATGTCTGCACTCACCACAAACACTCACAGAACATAAACACAAATTAAATATTAGCAAACATTTTAAATTAAATTGAAGACCGCTATTTTTAAGTGCATGAAGTATTTCCCCCTAGCTTCTTAACGCGTGTTACAGAGCGAGAACTAAGATCCTGGGTAACATTTGTGTTCCTACGTATTGGAGGCCAACGTGCTTCCTTTGAGAACTCCCTGGAGTAACACATGAGATCTTCAGGGGGACAAAAGGCAATTCTCCAATCTAAATGGAGGGATAGTCTCAAACAGTCATTTTCCCAAACTCCAGTTTGGATTTCAGACTCATTAAAGCAGGAACTCAAAAATGTGATCTTTGGGAGTGGCTCCTGGTGTCACCCGTGGTGACAGTCTGTGTCCCAGGACACTCGACTGACCCTTAATACTACAAGCCTCACTTCAAGCTGCCCCCAGGTCCTGGGACCCTGCTGTCAACTTGCAGACCTGGAGCTCTCCCAGGGAATGTGTAAACAAATCTGGGGAAAACCACGTTTCTGCAAGTTTTTGTTATGTCAGTGGTAAACCTCCTGGGCTAAGAAAAATAATAGGAAACGCCACCCCAATGGCAACTTCTCACGAGGCTCGTCTTCTGCTCATCCTGCTGTCGAAGACTACGAAGTCAACTCAAATATTCTTTGCCTCGCTTGCCCCAAATGGTAACTAAACAGAGTTAGAAGCTTTTCTTTGGACTACCTGATTCCTGAATTACGACAAAGGCTTATCTGAGCAAACGTGGCCCACTACCTCGTTACTGGAGGTGACTTGGAGAGGAGGCTAGGCTTTTGTGCAGGTTGGGATTCTGGCTGTGTCTGTTTCGACTTCGAACAGACGAGAACATGGTGTTGCAGCCCGGGACTTTGCACTTGTGGAGCTGGCGGAGGTGCACAGTTTTGTAGTGAGCCCTGAAGGTCCCCTTATTACTGTACGTCTTTTGGCAGAGGTGACATGTTATGGGCAGCCCAGACGGCAGGCTGGCAAGGCTCTGGTCGGCCTTCTCCATCAGGACGCAGATGGGATAGTCATCCTCCCCGGGGACCAGGCTCGCCCCTTCACAGTTGCCGTCGCTGTCCTCCATGAGCACGGTGCCTTCCTCGCTTGCCCCGTCTGAGTCCCAGGAGGAATGGCTGCTACTCTCCGATTTCATGCTCGAGGTAGTACTCAAATCCAGGATGGTGCCCTCGCTTGGCAGACCGGAGGTGTAGCTCTCCAGGCCGGCGCTGTGGACTTGGGCTACTGGGTAAACCAGGCTGCCCATCCGACTCGTTCCCTTGAAGATGACAGATGTCGGGGAGGCTTGCTGTGTGAAAGCCACACCCTGACAGGCCTCCTTAGCCATATCTTTCAACAAGTAAGCTGCACGGAAATGGTCTTCACCGCTCTCCAACACTTCTTGAGTCAACACTTTTTGGTGGAGGTTTAGGTTTGAACTGTGTCTACAAGAGTGAAAAGACGGTTAGCAATGGGTTGGGCTGTTGTTTCTGGTGTGTTAAAGACAGCCTTCATTCTGAGTAGAGACGCTACGCAGATACCAGGAAAGCTTGTGGCATGAGAGAAGTGATACAGTGTGTGTGTGGTGGACACTGCCCACTGCCGTTCACCACCTGTCACAAGTTAGCATTTGACCAGAAAGGTCAACAGAATATGTAGTTCTCTTCAGTTTCCACGATCTGATTGACACGTAAGTTCTGGTACCTCATCTTTAGAGAATGGCTGGACTACTTCAGTTAGGCCAGTTCAACTGGGACACTGGAACCAGGAGATCCCAGAAGAAAACTGGTCACAGACAATAAGGAACTAAGCAGAGGACTTTATTTCAATGAAACCAGGAAATATTATCTTCTAGAGCTGCACTGTCCAGTATGACAGCTACTCATAAGTGTATGAGCTCCTGAAAGGTGGCTATGACATATACTGAAATGATAATATTTTGGATAGGCTGAGTGAAATAAAATATGTTACTAACACTTACTTCACTTGTTTCTTTTTACTTTTTTAATGTGGCTACCAGAAAATTTAAAATTTCCTATGTGGCTTGCATGGTGGTCTAGAGTATTTGCATACATACCCCCACGCAAGTTCTACAGGTGTGATAATCTGACTGGCTAGAAATTGTATGTGTGTGCATGAGTGTGTGTGTGGGGTGTGCACATGTGTGTGTGCTAAATTTAGTTCATATCTGCAACATTTCACTATATACCAGACAGAAATCTTGCAAATGCAGCACTGTGAGCACACTGCCAATCATCTACCCAATGATTACTCCTAAAGGGCAGATAATAAGTATCCATTATGACACATGCCTTTTACTCATAAGGTATCATTTGGATGTAACTTGTCAATCAATGTCAGCCTTGCTCAGAGATCCCCTAACTACTGATGAGCAAAAACACCCCTTACCAGAGGGTACAATCTTAAAGGTGATTGGAGATTATTCCAAACAGGGAAGATACCTCCCCCAACGCAGATCAGAAGGCATGCCAGGGTCAAACTGGGAAAAACACCCTCACCTAAATGACAAGGAATCAAATTTTCTCTTCTAAATCTCCAAGGACATATGGAAGGGGTGTTACTCATAAAATGTATCAAATTTACTTCTGAACTTCTTTTTAATCCTCTTATACATTCTTTTCTTGGGACATAATCAGAATTATACTCCCAGATCACCCACTTTGCAAGCAGCTCTTCTCAACTGCAACTCTGCCCTGTGATTATGTCAGCACCCTGGGTTGAAGGGGCAGGTATGTCTCGGCAGAAAACCAGACATTAGATTGACATACAGGTTCCAGTATACACAAGTGGTCCAAAAAAAACGTCTGACAAACACATTTACTGGAACACCTTGCACAGAAAGGTCCCTGATGCAACAAAGCAAACCTCTGGGCCCTTTGCTCAATCCTGAGGATCCCATGAACACCAAGAGCTAACATGTGGGAAGCCCTCTCTCCTCCTTAACCATCCTCAGAGGGTTAGATGCACTTCCCAAGGTGCCATGTCCCCTGAGACCAGTGAGTACCACAGCTTCAAAAACCCTGTGACCACGTGCCAGGCTTTCTGTTTCCAGGACTAATGCTGTGCCTACTGCCCAGGTCTGCATTTCTTCCCTTCAACCTCTACACCTCCCCCTCCAACTCTTCCCTCCCGTTTGTGACTATTTAGATAAGCTGAGACCAGTGGTTTTCAAATTGCGGTCTGGGTACCCCTAGTGGTCCCTGAGATCCTTTCAGGATGTCCCTCAAGTCAGACTCCTTTCATGATGATACTAAGACATTGTTTTCCCTTTTCAGGCTCATTCTCTCACTCGTGTAGAGTAGAGTTTTCCAGAGGCTACGTGACCTGTGATATTGCAACAGATTGAATGCAGAAGCTGGTGTGAGAACCCAGTCGTCTTCTACCAGACCAGACATTAAAGATATTTGCAAAATGTAAAACAAAGCCACTTCTCACTAAGTTTTTGATCCAGAAAATGTAGTTATTTTTCATAAAAATGTAACGGTAACGTATAATAGGTTTTTTAAGTGATGTGATACATATTTTTTCAATTTTAATTTCTAATACAGTAAATATTGATAGATATAAACCCAAATAGACAAAAGTTCTTGAGGGTCTTGAGGTTTTAAGAATTTGTAAAGGGGCTGTGAGACCAAAACTTCTGCAAGCTGCTGGATTAGACAGAACTCCTCTGGGAAACCATCCCTAACTTCTCAGAGAGTTTGGTTAGGCGCCCCCCCATGTGCCCGTAACAGAATACCCCCGCTTCTAGCAGCCACCACCTTCAGCTGTAATCACCTGCTTACTGCTCTGTCTTCCCCACTGGCCTTCGTGGGCAGGAACTGTGTCTAGAGCACCTAACACAGAAGGTTATTAACTATTTGTTGGCTAAGTATCCACAGTGCTGTCCTCGTCCCTTTGTGACGGGTCCTAGGAACTGCTGTTGGCAGTAGCAGTGGCTTGAAGAGAGGACATCAGTTATCATTACAGCCATGCAATTCTCATCTCTGACTCAGAAAAATGGTGGTGGGCCCGGGACTGCTCACAAAGTCCTGTTTAAAATAGTATCATTTTAATCACAGATTCTAGGGAAAATGCAGTCCAAGTCCTAGACTACTAGAATTAGTGGTTTACATTTAGAACGAAAGATGTTTTCCTGTGGTGGGGCAGGAGGTTTGCATCACAAAGAGGTTCCAAAATAAGAAAATGTTAAATATATGAAAAATAAATATAAATAGTATCTGAAATTCAATATGTCTTCTCATTTAGTAGACAAGGTAGGTCAGAACAGTATCATAAATACCAAGGATAACCTGACTGATATGACTATCTCTTCTTTATAACGACAGCTTATTCATGATCGAACACCCTTCTTGGAGGGTGGAGGAGGGGCACTGGCTCACTAATTTGGGTATCTTGGTGGTTTGGTGCAACATCCAGCAACAGAAACAGGAATTTTAACTAATATCACCCCTGCCGCATCCTCTCTGCTCAAGACACTGTGTGTGTTCTTAGGGGCCCTGTCCAGGAATGTGTGTGGGAGTCTATACATTTTCACCCTCTTAATAAATTAGGTGCTACAACTTGGACTGAGGCAATGGTGGTGTTGAGCTGCTCGAAGTCAAGCTTGTTTGAGCGAATGTAACATTTTGATATTCTGTGAACAATTTAGCATCCACAATGCTGCATTTCATCAGTGAGCTGGTTCTCTCCTTAAAGCCTCCTGGGGTCATCTTTTGGTAAGCTTCCTCTTCCCTTTACAGGCTGGGGAGGAAGGCGACCTGAAGAGTGGTTATGTGACTCAAGTTCATTAAGAAAAGCACAAGTAAGATAGTAACGCCAGTGCTGTGTCCCCAGAGCGATGAGAGATACTCTATAACCGGGCGCTCTGTACAAACAGTCTGACTCTGTGTGGTGGGGTCATGAAAACCCGGCACTGAAAGACTTCTCATCTTTGAACCATACATCACAGACACTGAAATAACCTGTTAATTGCCTTTACTCTTTGATATCTTAGTATTTCAAAAATCTTCAATCAGGCAGCTATTCTTCCTTTCAAAACAGTGGTTAAATAGAAATCGGAGAAAACGTTTCATTCTGTGGACTTCATAGTGTGAAATGAAAATCAGAGAAGTTTTCGGGAGCTACAATCCTAACTTTAAAAGCTCCCCCACTTCCTCCCCCTTTATTGTGTGAACTAGTTCATGACGCCTTATCCCAAACCCTTGGGGCCAGATGTTTCTGAATCCAGAATTTCTCAGGCTTTAAAAAGGCAGAATGATGCATATACTGTCATATCGTGGCAATGCCCCCATAATAAATCCATTAACATTTCTGTATGGAATATATAGTAAAAAAATCCACACAAAGGGAGATTTAAAAAGATTAAAATAGCCTCACATCATTTCAGGTCAGGTTTTGTGGCTAAATGAGTTTAAATTCTGGAATTGAAAATCCAGGAATCTGGATCTATAGAACACCGTTTCTCAATCTGTGGTCCCTGGAATAGCATCAGTGTCCCCTGGGAACTTAGCAATGCAAACTCTCACATCTCGTCCCAGACCAAGTGAAGCAGAAATTCTAGGGGGAGGGCTCAGAAGTCTGTTTTAACAACCCTCCAGGTGACTCAGAGGCATGCTAAAGTTTAAGAACCACTGCCTTGGAAGAAATGATTGCCACCAGACGTCTTACCTGTCTCTGCTCCTGCGGGAGGGGAATGTGGCCTTACAGCCTTCCAGCGTGCACGTGTGCGTTTCTTTGGCATGCATGTTCTTGTGATGCATCTTCACACCGCAAGCGTTTTTAAAAGTCTTCTTGCAGATGTCACACTGGAAGCGATTTTCCTCCTTCGGCCTCGCTAATGTGTGCTGACCTGAGTGCTCCAGCTCTTTGGAATCTTCAAAACAAGGAAAAGCCATCCCCCGGCTGGACAAAGCACTGAGGAGGCCCCCAGCCAGAAGGCGCTGCTGCAGCTTGACGTAGTCAGGAAAAGGGACACAGGGCTCCACCCCGGGGGTGAGGTGAGGTTCACGGCCACCATCCTCCCCGTCCCGTGGCACCACGGTCAGCACTGACTTCTGCTCAGTCTCCCTCTCCGAGTTGTATGTGGCCTGCTCGGGGGTTTGGCGGAGGGCTCCGCTGGACTCGATCGCCGGTTTGAGATGGCAGGGCCTCTCTCCTTCAGGACCAGGCTTCCCTAAGCTTCCCAGTGGGGCTCTGTCTGACCGGGGGCTGCAGGTCTCCAGCTCGTCTTCACTGACCACCTGCAGGGGCATGTCTTCATCTGAGCTGAGAGTGTGCCTCTTCTCATCCGCTATCTCCACAGCCTCCTTCTCTATTTTGATGGGCATACTGGACTTCCGCGATTTCTTCTTGGGCAGGGCATCGAATGGCATTTCGTTGGAAACCAGTTGTTCCGGGATTGAAGAGGACAGCAGAGGGAGGGAAGGTAGCATCCCAGGTGTGTTTGCTAGCTCAGCCGGGGTGGCCGGACTGCGGTAGAAAGGAAGGACCGGCTGGACCGTCTTCAGGTTGGGAAAAAGCACTCCGTTTTGGCCAATGCTTGGGAAGGCTGGCTGGCTCCGGGAATCCTCCCCTGAACCAGCGTAGCCAGGGAAAGGTCGACAGTCTGGAGAAGTCACCCTGAAACCGGGGCGCTTATAGCTCTCAGAGGCAGCCAGGTTCAGGCTGTTCCTCAGGTCTTTGTCCCTGTTGTTTCTGTTCATTGGCATGTGCAGCCGGGGGTTGGGGTTGGCGCTGTGGCGGTTCCGGCTCCTCAGGGAGCTGAACACCATGTTACAGCCTTCGATGGTGCACTTATGCTTGATCTTCAGGTGGACGGCATTGTAGTGGATCTTGAGGGTGCCTTTGTCGTAGAAGGTCTTCTCACACGCTGTACAGAACACCCGGCCCTTCTTTGTGCCGAGGCTGTTCCTCTCGGACTTCACTTTGCCCTCTGGGGACAACTGTGTCCTTTCGAGCTTTGTGATGATGTTGTATGAGCTGGAGTCACTTAAATGGGCACTGTCTTCCTTTGTAGTAACAGGACCTGGACAGTTTAGACACTGCTCTTTTTCAACCTGAAATGGGGTGGAACTGGAAGTTAAGAAGCTGCTGTTGGGGAAGGGTCCGTGGATTTCCTGTTTGGGGTCCTGACTTTGGTCCTGACCCTGCTCCAGCACATATGGTTCGGGCACTGACCCTATCAGTGCGGGAGGCACGGGGTTGAAGAACTGGAAGGGCAGCATGAAGGTCATGTTGTTTATGAGGTTCTCAAAGGGGTGTATACTGCCGGGGTTTCCATTGTCTACAGGAGGGGGGAGGCTGCCACTCCGGTGGCTGCAGCTCTCGATGAAAGCCCTGATATCTACGTTCGCCGTGGAGGGCGGGATGATGATAGACTGCTCTTCCTTCTCTTGAATTACCATGAGCTCAACGATAGACTTGGTCTCTCCAAAACGAAGAAACTGCTGCAAGGTGGCCAGCTCTTCCTCACTGGTCATGATGCTCCAGTGATCCAACACCTTTCCTGATGCATCCTAAACCCAAACCAGAATTAAGAAGGGCAATTAATTGACTATTCCTTACCCTTTTCTCTAAGAAAGGAACCACGTGTGTGGTCAGGGCCTCCACCAGCACCACACAGCACTTTTGTACATATTAGAAAAAGACACCCCTGTGAGCACAAGGCTTGACGAGTTCAGCCCTCGCTCACCCCACTGTCCTAGGACAGAAACTCTGTGCAGAAAATAAACTGCACAAAGGTAAGCAGTGGTCCAGAAGAGAGAAATAAAATATCACTCAAGCCTAAGGGAAGTTTGGTGATTATTTTCCATCTTATTTCAAACCAATTGGTTGTCTTGCATCAGGCATAATTTTCCTCCACTAAAATTAAAATATGTATCATTTGAACAATAGTAGCTTCTTTATCTAAAGAGTATAGATGAGGCAATCAGGCCTAGATATAGTTCAAGTATTTATTCGCTGCAAGTTTAATAATCTTTCCTAAGCAACTAACATTGAAAAACAAATGAAACTGTATTGATCTATTGCCTATGTTCACAAGGCAGAGCTGTAATTACACTGGAGTGTTGGAGATCTTTCAAACTCTAGCAAGGCCTAACTTTTCCCAAAACTACAATAAATATTTTATCACAGAACATGTATTTGATGGCCTACTGAGATTTTTCACAGTGCATGTAAGAGTTCTGAAGATGATGAGGAATGTAACATCATAAATTTTTCATGCACTAGAGGTTCAAGGTAATTGATTCCATATTTTTAATCCTAACACTAGAAAGCAAGATTATTAGGATCATTAAATATTGATCTATGTCATAATGTAAGATCATAATGCTGCTCTACATAAAAGGTGGTTTCTAGCCTGCTGGGGGTCCTGCACTCGAGGTGAGCAAACATGTTTCCAGAGGAAGACTGGAGGCATTGTCAGAGTTCGAAAGAAGTGGGTTCAAATTCTCAGTCTGCTGCATACAAGCTGAGTGACTTCAGCAAGATTTAGAAGCACTCAGTCTCTGGTTTTCCAACTGGAAAATGGGGATAATCTACCTACCTTGTGAGATTACTGGAAGAGGGTCTAAGTCAATAAATGGCTGTTATTAGTGTTTGTTTCAGGGTTATGGCCCAGCTGAGTTAGACTGAAGTGTATGTTAGTCTTGGAAATAACATTCATCCACCCATTTCGTTGAAATTTTTATCAAAGTTAGCTGACATTTTCTAGTGTAGTGACAAGAAATAAAATGTTGTAGCTGTTTCATATGTCAGAGAAATGATAGAATTCACACCAGGGAATATGTTCTTTGCTGTTGAAACACCTTGATAGCCTCTCTGGATAGGAAGCATAAGGCCTACCCCCCACAGTATGGTACAGAAAAAGAGGTACAACACTCTGCAAAGGAAAGAGATGAGAGAAGGGCCGAAAGGCATGGAATGATGGAGAGACGTAGAGAAAATGCGAGGAGGCCAAAAGGAACTGGAGAGGCAGAGAGAGAATGAGCCAGAGCATGCAAAGAGAAATATCACAAGGTGATGGAGCCTGGGAAGGAAAATTGGCAGTAGGATGGATGGCAGAGGGCTTTAAAGAACAGGAAGGTGTGGCATGAAATTGTAACTGTTTGCTGTGCGGTTCTGCAATGTAAGTTCCCTTCCTCAACCCCAAACTCTCAGTAAAATCTGAAACATGATGTCTTGTGTCAGTAAATAGTTTGAGGATAATAAAAGAAACGGAGGCATCACCAAGGATGGGGCAAATGGCTGACTGTGGAAGAGCTGGCTGAGTGAAACCTAAAGCAGAGAATATGTAATGCTCCCGCATCCTCAAGTCTTACAGATACCTTGAGGAAAGGCACTGGATTTCACCCAGCACATGAGGTAGCACCTAAGACATTAGAAATAACTATGAAAGGGAAGGATGACTACCAATGGCTGTAGCACTGTAGGCAACGGGGTTACATCAGTTCCAAGGACACGAGCTTCGGAAGACATTCTAGGAGAACAGTGCCCACGGTCCCCATACCTGCAGCACGTATCCACGGATGTAATCCTGGAGGGTCCAGTCCAAGGCATGGAGGATCTGGAGGACCTCATCTTGCTTCAACACACTGAAGAGCCGGTCCAGTAGGATTTTCAGGCGAACAGGGATGGCCTGGGTCCCATACAGCATGAGGCTGCTAATATCAAACACCACGTTGGACTGGACAATCTCCACCTGGCTTGTTGGATACACGGGGGGAATCCTTAGCTTACTTAGAGCTGAAAAAGTGAATTGAAGAAATATCGTTTTTCAAGATTCTACTTTTAAGAGAAACAGTGCACAGAAGTAGGTTAGCGCTAACTCTCAGTTATTCGTTCCAGTAGAAAAACCACAAATACGCAAACAATTAATAATCTTAATAGCTATCTGGCTCCAAGTTATTCTCAGGAAATTCTAAAATGAAATGGACTAGCCTGAGAGGCTTCTTTTCTCCCTTTCCTGTGGCGTGCCTAAGGAGTAAAACAGCCGCAAGTAGGGACCGTGCACGGAAAACAGGTAAAAACGAAGGCGGCAGGTGCATAATCAAGAGGATGGAAAACCAGGAGGCACGGGGTCTGGGGAAGAACCTGGACTTGGAAATCCAACAGATCTGGGTTGGAGCCCTGGTCTGCCACTATCTAGTTGTTGGGCTGGGCAAGTTAAGCCACTGAACTCCATGCTGTCCAATGCAACAGTCATCAGTCACAGATGGCTATTCAAATTTAGATTTAAATTAACATAAAATAAAACTAAAAATTCAGTTCACCAGTTGTGCTAGTCACATTTCAAGTACTTGTAGCCACATGTGGCTAGTGTAGGGCTGTCAGGTACAGCAAATAAAAAAACAAATAAAAATTAAACTTGAATATACATTTCAGATAAAAAATGAATAAGTGGTATACACTTAAACCAAAAATAGTCTTTGGGATATACTTAGGCTAAAAAATTATGTATAGTTTAACTGAAATTCAAATTCAACTGAGCATTCTGTTTTTCCATCTAGCAGCCCTGGGTTACAGGCTACTATATCAGACAGCACAGAGCATTTCTACTGTTGCAGAATGACAGCCCTGAAGCACCATTTTCTACATCTTTAGAAGGGGGTTGATAAACACTTAACATATAGAGTTGTTAAGATTCAAAGAGATAACATATATAAAGCTCTTAGGCTGTTACCTGGCACATAGCAGTAACTTACAAATGTTAGCTGTCATTCTTAGATATTAAATCTGTTCCTGAATAACTAAGTTATTTAAAGGGAACACTAAAGACCAAGAGACGGGGCAAAATAAAGTTACCGTGGGCCACCCATCCATGTCTGCACTGCTCACACTGACGGTGGTGTATTTTCCCTGGTTTGAAGCTTTGGCAACTACAGTTCAGAGTACAGCCGATGGCCTGCAGAAGAGAACACAGGGATACCTGGCATGTTAGTGAGGCGTGGAACACACATCACATTTACATAACAAAACACACTCCTCCACTGAGCAACGTTCTTTGAGTGATGTGTGCCCACTCTGTGCCAGGCCCAGACCTGTAGAGTGTATCCTGGAAAGCGGGGAAGCTGGCCCCAGACCTGGAGACGGTGAACATGCTACACAGATGTTCTGCATGCGAGAATGGGCTAAAATCCCAGAACTCTTTATAAGAAAGGATTACAGGTGGGAAGGAAACATCTTGCTTGTTATTAAGGACACAGAAAGGGTGAAGAAGAGTCACATTCTCACTGAATCTCTAAGTTGACCAGAATAGCAACCCTGAAAGGTATACACCAGCTACCCTGATGCAAGTAAATAGGAGAGCGATCAGAACTGAGAGTAACACATGTGTGTAATTCGTTACCCCCCAAAATGAGGCAGAGGCTGAATATCAAGACAGATTTGAGGACATGCAATGGCTGACCACACTGACGATGATTCCCCGACCCCGCTCACTGGACTGTGTGACTAACAGACGCACACAGGCTGGACAAGCCCTGCATCGATGCCCAGGCGCAGGTCGAAGTGTCGGGTGTGGTGTGGGGGTGTGGAGTGTGCAAACACACAACTGAAACTGAAACTAGAGATGTACGTGACAACAAAGTTCTAGTATTAAGAACAAAGCTTCACGTGTATTTTTTTTTTTTTTTTTTTTTTTTTTTGGTACGCGGGCCTCTCACTGTTGTGGCCTCTCCCGTTGCGGAGCACAGGCTCTGGACGCGCAGGCTCAGTGGCCATGGCTCATGGGCCCAGCCGCTCCGCGGCATGTGGGATCCTCCCGGACCGGGGCACGAACCCGTGTCCCCCGCATCAGCAGGTGGACTCTCAACCACTGCGCCACCAGGGAAGCCCACTTCACGTGCATTTTTAAGATGAATTTCTCAAAAGGGGATAGAGGCCTGAGGAACGTAATCTATTATTAAAGAGAAAAAGCTCTCACAGGAGCTCTCTCAGTGATATTCCTGGGAAGCACCACTGTGTGGAATCTGTATGATTCAAGAGAGCTTTAACACTGGGGAGTGTCTCTGTGTTTGGAGGGGATGAAAGAGCCCTATGACTGTGGGTTTAAACCCTCCATGTGACAATTAAGGGACTATGTGGCCTTGGGTGGGGACAGGGAAGAGGAGAATCTGGCCTAGGACACTTTAAGGAGTATATAACTAGTCCTCACTCAAAAATCAGTTGCTGCTGGGATTGTAAAATGGTGCAGCCACTTTGGAAAACCGTCTGGCTGATCCTCACAAACACAGTTACTATACAACCAAGCAATTCCACTCCTAGGTATAAGCCCAAGAGAACTGAAGACATACGTCCACGCAAACTTGTACCCGAACTTTAAATAATCGGCATTATTTATATTAGCCCCGAAGTGGAAACAACCTCAATATTGATCAGCTGATGAATGGATAAACAAAATGTGGTATGTCCATACAATGGGATATCACTAGGCCATAAGAATGAAGTACTGACACCTGCTAAAACATGGGTGAACTCTGAAAATATTATGCTAATGAAAGAAGCCAAGTACAAACAGTCACAGGTGGAATGATTCCATTTATGTGAACTGTCAAGGACAGGCCAATCCACAGAGGCACAGAGCAGACTAGTGGTTACCGGGGTCGTGGGGAGCAGGTAGGGATGAGGAGTGACTGCTAATGGGTGGTAGTGGGGGGAAAGGGTTATCTTTTTTGTTTGTTTTCATCTTTTTAAAAAATTAATTAATTAATTAATTTTTGGCCGCGTTGGGTCTTTGTGTCTGTGGGCGGGCTTTCTCTAGTGGCGGCCAGTGGGGGCTACTCTTCGTTGCAGTGCGTGGGATATACTCCTTGGAGCAGAACTGCTGGATCATATAGTAACTCTATGTTTAACTTTTTGAGAAAAATCCCAAACTGTTTTTCAAAGTTTATATTCCTACCAGCAGTCTATGAGGGCTCTGATTTCTCCACATCCCCACCAACACTAGTTGCTGTTTGCCTTTTCTACTGTAGTTATCCTACTGGGCATAAGTGGTATCTCACTGTGGTTTTGATTTCATTTCCCTGACGGCTAATGGTGTTCAGCATCTTTTCATGTGCTTGACGGCCATCTGTATGTCTGTTCAGATCTGTTGCCCAGTTTTAAATTGGGTTGTCTTTTTAGCATTGAGTCATAAGAGTTCTTTATATACTCTAGGTACAAGCCCCTTACCAGATGTACGATTTGCAAATATTTTCTCCAATCCTTGGCTTATCCTTTCACTTTCTTCACAGTACCCTTTGAAACACAGATAGTTTAAATTCTGACCAGAGTTTCTTTTTTTTTTTTTTTTTTTGCGGTACGTGGGCCTCTCACTGCCGTGGCCTCTCTCTTTGCGGAGCACAGCCTCCGGACGCACAGGCTCAGCGGCCGTGGCTCACGGGCCCAACTGCTCCGCGGCATGTGGGATCTTCCCGGACCGGGGCACGAACCTGTGTCCCCTGCATTGGCAGGCGGACTCTCAACCACTGCGCCACCAGGGGAGCCCCAGAGTTTCTTTCTGAGGTGATGAAAATGTTCTAAAATCAGGTAGTAGTGATGGTTGCACAACTCAATGAATACAGTGAAACCACTCAGTTGTATACTTTATAAGGGTGAATTTTATGGTATGTGAATTATATTTTGATAAAAATATTATTTTAAAAAATCAGTCCACTATACTCCTATTAGAATGGCCAAAATCCAGAACACTGATAGCATCAAATGATTGTGAGGATGTGGAGCAACAGAAATCTCATTCATTGCTGATGAGAAGGCAAAATAGTAATAAAGCTACTTTGGAAGACAGTTTGGTGGTTTCTTATAAAACTAAGCACACTCTTACCGTACAATCCAGTAACTGCACTCTTTGGTATTTACCCAAAGAAGCTGAAAACTTATGCCCACACAAAACCTGCACATGGATGTTTATAGCAGCTTTATTCATAATTTCTAAGACTTGGAAGTAAACAAGATGTCCTTTAGTTGGCAAATAGATAAACTGTGGTACACCCAAACAACAGAATATTATTCAGCACAAAAAAGACATGAGCTATAAAGCCATGAAAGGACATGGAGGAAATGTAAATGCATATTATTAAGTGAAAGAAGCCACTGAAAAGGCTACATACTGCATGATTCCAACTTTAAAACATTCTGGAAAAGGGAAAACTATGGAGACAGTAAAAAGATCAGTGGTTGCCAGGGGGTTGGCAAGGGTTGGGGAATGAACAGGAAGAACACAGAGGATTTTTAGGGCAGTGAAAATACTCTGTATGATACTATAATGATAGATACTTGTCATTGTACATTTTTCCAAACCCATAGGGTGTACAACACCAAGAGTGAACTCTAAGGTTAAACCATGGATTTGGGGTGATTATGATGTGTCAAATGTTGGTTCATCAATTATAACAAATGTACCCTCCGGTGAGGGACGTTGAAAATAGGGGAGGCTATGACTACGTGGAGGTAGGGGATATATGGGAAATCCTTGTACTTTCCTTTCAATTTTTCTATGGATCTAAAAGTATTCTAAAAAAATAAAGTCTTTTAAAAAACCCGTGACCTTCCTCAAATACAGGTTAAACTTTACATGATTTGACCGTTATCTACAATTTCTTTTGGATTACAACGGGCCTGAACAGAACAACTAGACAGAGATTTTCAGGTGAAGGAATAGGGCTGTTTATAACTGAGGTGTACAGCAGACAGCAACAGTGTTACCGAATCCCTTCAACAGGCTATCAAAAAACAGGAAATATGCGTAAAAGGGTTTTGCTCTTTGTAAAGTCATAGAATATAACATAAAGAACTCCAGATGATCAGAACAGTCTCTCACTCTAATAATGAATACATTCTCATCTGGGGTATACCATCCCCAAAGGGTGAAAACTATTCCATTCTTTTTATGTATAGAGCACACATATACATACATAAACAGATATATAGTATATGGTGTGAAACTAAAATTTCATTGTGGTAGGCACAATTAGAAAAAAATTTCTAAAGTCTCCTTAGATGCGTGTGGGGGGGGTGAATAATGAAAAATAAGATCAAGAAATATTGCTCTAATGACAGAAATTATTTTACTTTTTGGTTATATAGTTTCTACTTGTGTACACATACACAAATGTATTATTGATAAATATACAAACACACACATCTATATACCTGCACACATAATTATATAGTTATCTTGACTGGAAGTTAAAGGATAAAAATGAGTAATGGTTTAGTTTCTACTACACAGTCAAAATTTAAGAGTGTCATTACCTCAGTTTGCAGCATTCCTATGTTGTCCAGCTTCTAAACTTCCCTGCGACTCCCTGAATGTCAGCTCACAGGCAAACCAATCATCTATACTCTCAATAGCTACCAGCACACTTAGTACTAAACCTCTGAAATATTTCACCACCTACATTCTACAAATATGACTGTTTTAATGGAAATTTTTAAAAGAAGAAAAGTTCTTATTTTGGATTATGTCCCTCAAGATGCTATTCATTCTTTAAAAACAAGGTATTGGAACTATATAAAGTGAATTCACATTTTATTTACTTGGAAAATAGGACCTGCCTGAATTAGAGAAAGATGTCCTTGAGCACATACTTCCTTCACTCCCTAAAGAGTCTGCTCAGAAGGCTGACTCATGGGAAGCCCCCAGGAAACTCTGAGTGACACTATCTCAGGCCCAGCACAGTGAAACTACAGAGGGAACAATTCCAAGCACATTTCATAGCCTAAGGTTGAAACTCATTTTTTTCTGCATCTCTTGACACCAACTCAGGGTTTCTCAACGTCAGCATTATAGACATTTTGAGCTGGATAATTATTTGTGGTGGGCGCTGTCCTGTGCGTTGTAGGATGTCGAGCAGCGTCCCTGGCTTCTACCCACCAGGTGCCACAGTAACACCTCCCTTCCCCAGCTGTGAAAGCCAAAATGTTTCCAGACATTGTCAAATGCCCCTAGGGGCAAAACTGCCCCCAGTTGACACTCCCTGATCTAACCTGACTATTCACAGTTATAGCAGCTTCTAGTTTGCAGACTGAATTTTAAGCAGTTTTATCTGTAATTCCAATGTATGAATGCTGCTTTATAAGAAACATTCATGTGGTTCTATATGAACCTGTTTGAATAAGGCTTAATAAAGCTCATTAAACATCTATGGAAATAAATCTCAGAAGAATTATTTATGAACTAAAAATGCTAATTACAGTGTCTAAGAAAACTTCCAATATTAAAGCCCTTGGGTTTTTTCCACCCATCTCAGAATCCCACGATGTAGTAAAATTATAGCACCATTATCTACAGACAAATTAAAACTTCTAAGATGAAATCAAATCAAAAATTCTAATTACAGGACAAAAAGTACTCATGTAAATCAATAATGGAAAACTCTTAAAACTTACATCCTTTCTTTCAGAATCCTGATACTTGTTCCATTCTTCAGAAACATAAGACAGATAGATGTTTACAACATTCCGAACTCATCAAGACGTGATTATTGCTTTTTACGCACTCATTTTAATCAGACTATTTCCGAGTTGTTATTAATCACTTTGATGTGCTACAAATCAACATTCAAAATTCTGGTTTGCTTTTTTGTAACTATCATTTGCTCATTCATTCACCCAAAAATTACGAACACACCTAGTATAGGATGGATGATTTGGTTATTTTCAGTTTTGGGATGGAAAGTTATGACCTAGATTTTAGGTAGATTTGAGGGTCCCACTTCCTCTCCCAGATACCCTCTACCTTCAGCTTGGGGAGATGCTGCCATGCGCCTTTTGTCAGTAGATGCTGACTTGAACTCCTAGCAGTGGCCAGTGCAGGCACACAGTGGGGCAGATGCACAGACATCCACTGCTAGACAGTGCAGGCCTTTGATGGGATTTGAATTATTGAGCTTGAGAGTAAAAACTGTCCACTTCAAAGCTGTTTTCATCTCTAGTACATGCAAACACTTTCATATCACTGAAGATAAATTCAGGGGGATACTCTTGGGGGACCAGACGGAAGTGGGGAGGAGAAAAATCATAGAGGACTTTTGGGATTTCCAGATTCATGGTATTGACCCTTTGAGGGGAGTCATTTGCGATCTGGCTCAGGAACAAAACTGAACTGCATACCAGCCAGACAACTTTGTAGGGTTAAGTTACTTAGTCCGCCTTGTCCAACAGTAGCCACTAGCCACATGTGGCTACCTAATTAAAATAAAATAAAATAAAATAAAATAAAAAATTCAGTTCTTTGGTCACTTAGTCATATTTCAAGTGCTTGGGAGCCACATGTGGCTAGTGGCTATTGCACAGGACAGCAGAGAGGAGAACATTTCCGTCATCACACAAAATTCTACTGGGTAGTTCTGAGTCCAAAGGCGAGACTAGCTATTCTTCCAGCATCTGCCCTTCCACATGGTGGCATTCGGATGTAATAGGTGATCACATTCAATCCTCACTACATCACTGTGAGGAGGGAATTATTCTCAGGAAACAAACTTACGGAAGATTGTTAATTTGCCCAAGGTTACATAGTTTACTGATTGCTTATTTATTACATGTGAGGCACTGCAGTAAGCAGTACCTATGTGTTATCTCATTTCTTACCACCACCCCGTTGTATAGATGAGGAAGCTAGGAACTTATAGGCTACTTGAGGGTGGTCTCAAATCTGGATATTGAGCATAGATTACATCTTGAATTATCAGTACCTGGTACTAACTGCACTTATATTTATGGTTTCATTTAATCTTGACAGAAACTATAAGGATATTAAAGTTCCACATGGTAAAGAAACCCCATTCCCTGAATACATATTTACTGAGTGTTTATGATCTAAACTCTGGGGGCTAAAGTGTTGAATGAGAATGATGAGGTCCCTGCCCTCAAGGAACTTATATTCTACAAGAGAGAGACAGAATAAACAAGTAAACAAACAATACCTTTTCAGAATAAGGTAAGTGCTATTGAAGAAATAAGCAGAAAGCTTTGCTAGCAATTTTACTGGGTGGCATGGAGAGGCAGGAGTAGTGGTAAGTGCCTTTTAGACAGGGTCATCATCAAAGGCTTTTGAGGAGGTGACACTTGAACTGAGTCCTAAGGCATGGCAAGGAGCCAGTGAAGTACTGGAGATTGAAGGAGTGTTTCGGGCACATCAAGTGCAAAGGCTCTGAGGCATAAAAGAGGTTGGAAGTGCTCAGGGAACAGAAAGGGGACCAGGGTAGCTGGAGTGGAGTTAGTAAGGTTAATGGTAGAAAATGAGGGTCAGAAAGGTGACACAGACCACTGTGCATAGGATCTTGTGGGGCAGGCCAAGGAGTATGGTTTTGTCCTAAGTCTAACAGTGAGCCTTTGAAAAAAGTACGAAACTAATATGATTTGCCTGTTAAAATGACACCTCTGGAGGCAGAGCTGGGGAGCCTAAACTCCTTCCCCCTCATCACACTGAGCATCTTTCACTGAGAGGTAGTACAATCTATGATTGTCCTCAGTCTATGTCTTACTTTTTGTTAAGCCATATAACCTTCAGCTCCATGCCTTGGAGTCTTTGACTATAAAATGGGCTGGGTATCTGTTCCTGCCTATCTCAGAGGCCTATTAGTCATATTAATGAGGATATACAGATAGAGAGTTGAAAAGACCAATTAGCACAGTGAAACTGTTGTTGCTACCAGGTCTACAACAAGCAAGATCTTAGGTCCTCTGGGCTCCAGTGATCTGACTCTGCACAGACAGAGCTACCAAAAATACCTAGGATAAAAACCTCCAAAAACTTGTTCTATAATGAATCATTCCCTAAAGAGGCAACAAAAGTGAAACTCCAAACCAATACCTAGTGGCTAGCACTGGGCCTGATACTTGGTAAGCTTTCCACTGGTATTAAGAGAATAATGAATGAATCAATGAGAAAGCCACACCATGCTTACTAATTACAGACACCCATCCAATATCCTTTGCCTGATCTGCCTTAGTAAAGGAACCTTAATTTCCACGTTTCCTTTGGTGGCCAGGTGACTAAGGATTGACCAATGTGTGCAAGCAGAAGTGGCTGGGTGGAGCTTTACAGAAAGCTCCTTACAAATGGGAGCTGACACTATGGAGAAAGTATGGAGGTTCCTTAAAAAACTAAAAATAGAACTACCATATGACCCACCAATCCCACTACTGGGCATATACTCTGAGAAAACCATAATTCAAAAACAGTCATGTACCACAATGTTCATTGCAGCTCTATTTACAATAGCCAGGACACGGAAGCAACCTAAGTGTCCATCGACAAATGAATGGATAAAGAAGATGTGGCACATATATACAATGGAATATTACTCAGCCATAAAAAGAAATGAAATTGAGTTATTTGTAGTGAGGTGGATGGACCTGGAGTCTCTCATACAGAGTGAAGTAAGTCAGAAAGAGAAAAACTAATAACATATGCTAACACATATACATGGAATCTAAAAAAAAAAAAAAAGGTTATGAAGAGCCCAGGGGCAGGACAGGAATAAAGACGCAGACGTAGAGAATGGACTTGAGGACATGGGGAAGGGGAAGGGTGAGCTGGGACGAAGTGAGAGAGTGGCATGGACATATACACACAACCAAATGTAAAAGAGATAGCTAGTGGGAAGCAGCCGCATAGCACAGGGAGATCAGCTCGGTGCTTTGTGACCACCTAGAGGGGTGGGATAGGGAGGGTGGGAGGGAGACGCAAGAGGGAGGAGATATGGGGATATATGTATATGTATAACTGATTCACTTTGTTATAAAGCAGAAACTAACACACCATTTGTAAAGAAATTATACTCCAATAAAGATGTTAAAAAAAATAAAAATAAATGAGAGCTGACTCAGCTGGGGGAATTCTTTGCGTTTCCTCCTTCCTCCTTCTTGGAACAAGAACACGATGGCTGGACCTCATGGATGCAAACTTGAGGTCAACCTCAAAGTCAAGCCCTAAGGATGGCTGAGCAGAAAGGATGGCAACCATTATTAAGGAGCTCTTTTACTAGCAGCCAAATGCTGTTCCTAATTTACACATTGATCTTCCTGTCGACTGTGGAGAGTGACACATAAAAATCATGTGAAAAACTGCTAACTAGTAGAGATCACTGAGGCCAAGTTTAGAGTCTATGGTCCTCTCTTAAATGTGAGATTCTAAGGCTGTGTCAGATTCTCAGTTCTGAGAAACATAATTTCCCAACTTGAAATCAAGGGACCCAGTCAGCTAAATCACAAAGCACTTTTTAAAAGTCACCAAGCTTTAGAATAAAAATGATGCGGGTTTTTCCAAGTTGTATTTTTAAATGTTGAATATAGACAATGGCTTTTCATATGTTCGAGTCCTGGAAATCTACAGTGCATATCAAAAACTGCCCATCTATAATACAAAACATCTTCTAAAGCGGATGGACCACCCTTAGCTTGTGGGGACAGAACTTACTTTCTTTTCATCTCCAGTGAAATTGTATTCCCATTCTCTCTGTGGCTGCAGAGTTAGACTTCCTGGTTTGGGAAAATGCTTGATTCAAGGATGGGAGGTCTCTACCCCATTGCTCTTTGGAGCTACTCTGCCTCTTAACACACATTTTATACTTCTAACTTCTCTTACTAGAACTGGCTTTATTTCTTGTTTTTTTGCTCCCTACTTTCCCTCCTCTCATTTTGCTCTTCTTACACTTTTCATTAAGTTTTTCATTGTTTTTCTAACATATGCGAAACCACAGAGGTACAACTAGGATTCTGAAAATAGTAACATCATTTGCCAGGTGTCCCAGGACAACTGGGATGAAGGGAGAAGAAAACCCATGAGGTCCTTTTGTGTGAGGTAGCTTATCTGCTGCTGGCAGCACTGGACTGATGCCCACCTGGAGAATTACACATGGACCGGATGTTCATCATGCCTTCACCTTCCATTAGTAGTTTGACAAAAATGAAACCAATTTATTTAACAATTTTTTTTTTTTTTTTTTTTTTGCGGTACGCGGGCCTCTCACTGTTGTGGCCTCTCCCGCTGCGGAGCACAGGCTCCGGATGCGCAGGCTCAGCGGCCATGGCTCGTGGGCCCAGCTGCTCCGTGGCATGTGGGATCTTCCCGGACCAGGGCACAAACCCGTGTCCCCTGCATCGGCAGGCAGACTCTCAACCACTGTGCCACCAGGGAAGCCCTAACAAATTGTTTTTTTGTGGAGGTCGCTGGTTTTTTTTTAAAGCATCTACCATGTACAGGTAACAGTGGGGAGCCTCAGGGAGACACAAAGATGAGGAACTCCCAGTGTCCGCTCTAGGGGAGCGCATGGCTTCATTGGGGAAAACAAGTCAGACACCTTGATTCGTCAAGAATTGCTGAACAAGGACTTCCCTGGTGGCACAGTGGTTAAGAATCTGCCTGCCCTTGCTGAATGGATACAAAAACAAGACCCATATATATGCTACAAGAGACCTACTTCAGACCTAGGGACACATACAGACTGAAAGTGAGGGGAAAGAAAAAGATATTCCATGCAAATGGAAATCAAAAGAAAGCTGGAGTAGCAATACTCATATCAGATAAAACAGACTTTAAAATAAAGAATGTTACAAGAGACAAAGAAGACTACATAATGATCAAGGGATCAATCCAAGAAGAATATATAACAATTATAAATATATATGCATCCAACATAGGAGCACCTCAATACATAAGGCAACTGCTAACAGCTATAAAAGAGGAAATCGACAGCAACACAATAATAGTGGGGGACTTTAACACCTCACTTACACCGATGGACAGATCATCCAAAAAGAAAAGAAATAAGGAAACAGAAGCTTTAAATGACACAATAGATCAGATAGATTTAATTGATATTTATAGGACATTCCATCCAAAAACAGCAGATTACGCTTTCTTCTCAAGTACGCATGGAACATTCTCCAGGATAGATCACATCTTGGGTCACAAATGAAGCCTCAGTAAATTTAAGAAAATTGAAATCATATCAAGCATCATTTCTGACCACAACGCTATGAGATTAGAAATCAATTACACGGAAAAAAACGTAAAAAACACAAAACACATGGAAGTTAAACAATATGTTACTAAATAACCAAAAGGTCACTGAAGAAATCAAAGAGGAAATCAAAAAATACCTAGAGACAAAGGACAATGAAAATACAATGATCCAAAACCTATGCAATGCAGCAAAAACAGTTCTAAGAGGGAAGTTTATAGCTATACAAGCCTACCTCAAGAAACAAGAAAAATCTCAAATAAACAATCTAACCTTACACCTAAAGAAACTAGAGAAAGAAGAAACAAAACCCAAAGTTAGCAGAAGGAAAAAAATCATAAAGATGAGAACAGAAATAAATGAAACATAAACAAAGAAAACAATAGCAAAGATCAATAAAACTAAGAGCTGGTTCTTTGAGAAGATAAACAAAATTGATAAACCATTAGCCAGACTCATCAAGAAAAAGAGGGAGAGGACTCAAATCAATAAAATTAGAAATGAAAAAGGAGAAGTTACAACAGATACCGCAGAAATACAAAGCATCCTAAGAGACTACTACAAGCAACTCTATGCCAATAAAATGCACAACCCAGAAGAAACAGACAAATTCTTAGAAAGGTATAACCTTCCAAGACTGAACCAGGAAGAAACAGAAAATATGAACAGACCAATCACAAGTAATGAAATTGAAACTGTGATTAAAAATCTTCCAACAAACAAAAGTCCAGGACCAGATGCCTTCACAGGTGAATTCTATCAAACATTTAGAGAAGAGCTAACACCCATCCTTCTCAAACTCTTCCAAAAAATTGCAGAGGAACACTCCCAAACTCATTCTATGAGGACACCATCACCCTGATAACAAAACAAGACAAAGATACTACAAGAAAAGAAAATTACAGACCAATATCACTGATTAATATAGATGCAAAAATCCTCAAAAAAATACTAGCAAACAGAATCCAACAACATATTAAAAGGATCATAGACCATGACCAAGTGGGATTTATCCCAGGGATGCAAGGATTCTTCAATATACGCAAAACAATCAATGTGATACACCATTAACAAAGTGAAGAATAAAAACCATATGATCATCTCAATCAATGCAGAAAAAGCTTCTGACAAAATTCAACACCCATTTATGATAAACAGTCTCCAGAAAGTGGGCATAGAGGGAACCTACCTCAACATAATAAAGGCCATATACGCCCAACCCACAGCAAACATCATTCTCAATGGTGGAAAACTGAAAGCATTTTCTCTAAGATCAGGTACAAGACAAGGATGTCCACTCTCGCCACTATTATTCAACATAGTTTTGGAAGCCCTAGCCATGGTAATCAGAGAAGAAAAATAAATAAAAGGAATACAAATTGGAAAAGAAGAAGTAAAACTGTCACTGTCTGCAGCTGACATGATACTATACATAGAGAATCCTAAAGATGCCACCAGAATACTACTAGAGCTAATCAATGAATTTGGTAAAGTTGCAGGATACAAAATTAATGCACAGAAATCTCTTGTGTTCTTATACACTAACAATGAAAGATCAGAAAGAGAAATTAAGGAAACAATCTGATTCACCATTGCAACAAAAAGAATAAAATACCTAGGAACAAACCTACCTAAGGAGGTAAAAGACCTGTACTCAGAAAACCATAAGACACTGATGAAAGAAATCAAAGATGACGCAAAAACAGATGGAGAGATATAACATGCTCTTGCACTGGAATAATCAATATTGTGAAAACAACTATACTACCCAAAGCAATCTACAGATTCAATGCAATCTGTAACAAATTACCAATGGCATTTTTTACAGAACTAGAACAAAAAATCTTAAAATTTGTATGGAGATACAAAAGTCCCTGAATAGCCAAAGCAGTCTTGAGGGAAAAAAATGGAGCTGGAGGAATCAGACTCCCTGACTTCAGACTATACTATAAAGCTACAGTAATCAAGACAATATGGTACTGGCACAAAAACAGAAACATAGATCAATGGAACAAGATAGAAAGCCCAGAGATAAAACCCACGCACCTAAGGTCAACTAATCTATGACAAAGGACGCAAGGATATACAATGGAGAAAAGACAGTCTCTTCAATAAGTGGTGCTGGGAAAACTGGACAGCTACATGTAAAAGAATGAAATTAGAACACTCCCTAACACCATACACAAAAATAAGCTCAAAATGGATTAGAGATCTAAATGTAATACTGGACACTATAAAACTCTTAGAGGAAAACATAGGAAGAACACTCTTTGACATAAATCACAGCAAGATCTTTTTTGATCCACCTCCTAGAGTAATGGAAATAAAAACCAAAATAAACAAATGGGGCCTAATGAAACTTCAAAGCTTTTGCACAGCAAAGGAAACCATAAACAAGATGAAAAGACAACCCTCAGAATGGGAGAAAATATTTGCAAACGAATCAGTGGACAAAGGATTAACCTCCATAATATATAAACAGCTCATGTAGCTCAATATTAAAAAAACAAACAACCCAATCCAAAAATGCGTAGAAGACCTAAATAGACATTTCTCCAAAGAAGACATACAGATGGCCAAGAAGCACATGAAAAGCTGCTCAACATCACTAATTATTAGAGAAATGCAAATCAAAACTACAATGAGGTATCACCTCACACCAGTCAGAATGGGCATCATCAGAAAATCTACAAACCACAAATGCTGGAGAGGGTGTGAAGAAAAGGGAACCCTCTTGTACTGTTGGTGGGAATGTAAATTGATACAGCCACTATGGAGAACAGTTTGGAGGTTCCTTAAAAAACTAAAAATAGAATTACCATATGACCCAGCAATCCCACTACTGGGCATATACCCAGAGAAAACCATAATTCAAAAAGACACATGCACCCCAATGTTCACTGCAACACTGTTTACAATGGGCAGGTCATGGAAACAACCTAAATGCCCATCAACAGATGAATGGATAAAGAAAATGTGGTGTGTATATATATATTATATATATATTTTATATATATATAATATATATATGTATATACAATGGAATATTACTCAGCCATAAAAAGGAATGAAATTGGGTCATTTGTAGAGACATGGATGGATCTAGAGTCTGTCATACGGAGTGAAGTAAGTCAGAAAGAGTAAAACAAATATTGTATATTAACGCATATATGTGGAACCTAGAAAAATGGTACAGATGAACTGGTTTGCAGGGCAGAAGTTGAGACACAGATGTAGAGAACAAACGTATGGACACCAAGGGGGGACAGCGGCGGGTGGTGGTGGTGGTGGTGGGGTGAATTGAGAGTTTGGGATTGACATATATACACTCATGTGTATAAAACGGATGACTAATAAGAACCTGCTGTATAAAAAAATAAATTAAAAAAATAAAGAAAAAAAGAATATGCCTGCCAATGCAGGGGACACGGGTTTCAGCCTTGGTCTGGGAAGATCTCACATGACATGGGGCAACTAAGCCCATGTGCCACAATTACTGAGCCCGCGTGCCACAACTACTGAAGCCCACGCACCTAGAGCTCGTGCTCCACAATAAGAGAAGCCACTGCAATGAGAAGCCCACGCACTGCAACGAAGACCCAACACAGCCAAAAATAAATAAATACATTTTAAAAAATTGCTGTATTGTATCATAGTCACACAACAAAATACACACTTTAAAAATTTCATTAAAAAAAGAATTGCTGAACAGAAAATATGATCTGCTAAAAATTAGTGCGAGTCATTTACTATATTAAAATCTAGCAATTCACAAGGCAGTTAAAAACAAATGCAAAACTCACTGGCCCCCTTTAGAGGATGCTACGGAACCAAAAGATGTTAAACAAAGGGAAAGAATTAAGCGTGTATCCTTTTTCATACAAATTGTAGTTCAGGGCAACCAAATCACTGATGAGGCAAAGATTCTCTTTATAGTATTCCAGTAAATAAATAAATGAAGAATTAGAATATCAGCATTCTGCAACTCTTAATGAAAAAGACAACAACTAGGTCACCTGCGTCTGCATTGGAGGATACACACTACTACATATGGGGTGTTCTTGCCCAAAAAGTTCAAATCTGAATTAGATCAAGCCTTTTGGTATAGGGGATAGAGGAATGCTTAAATGATATCACGAGGAAACAATCACCAAAATCCAGGCTGGGGAGTACTCCACAAGACAAATGACCCAGATTTTTCAACAGATAAATTCCAAGGAAAAAAGTAAAATGTAAACCTATAGATTATTGACACAATTTATGGACCCTATTTGAATACTGATTTGAACAAACCAATGATAATATAAACTTAAAGGGACTATCAAGGGAATTTGAACACTTTAGAAATTTAATGACATTACATAGTTACTGTTAATTTTTAGATGCTATATGGTATACTGCTTTTCCTAACAAAGGAGCCTTTTATTTTAGAGCTACATATTAAAGTATTTATGAATGAATGCTCAGGATTTGCTTCAAAGGAATTTAGTGTTGGTGACGGTGAGGAGAATGGGTAGGGAAAACAGACGAAACAGGATTGGCCCAAAGTTGATCACTGCTGAATGCCCAAGCATGTATCACCAAGCTTCATTAAACTAGTCCAATTTTGCTTGAAATACTCTATAATAAAAAGTGAAAAAAAAGGGGCTTCCCTGGTGGCGCAGTGGGACACGGGTTTGTGCCCCGGTCCGGGAAGATCCCACATGCCGTGGAGCGGCTGGGCCCGTGAGCCATGGCCGCTGAGCCTGCGCGTCTGGAGCCTGTGCTCCGCAATGGGAGAGGCCACAACAGTGAGAGGCCCGCGTACCGCAAAAAAAAAAAAAAAAAAAAAAATCAGGACTCCACCTCTCCCCCAAATTTTAGTTTTGAGTAAGACGGCGTAGAGGGAGAGAGCAGTGTTATGCAGAGAGCCCAGAGGAGGCTTTCTGCAGGAGGCAGCAGGCATGCTCTCAGCAGTGCATGCAGGAAATGCCACTGTCCTAGGCGTAAAGAAGGCTCACCCTGTACATGTCTGTCAAGCCCAGGAGGCTGGGCCACAGAGCACAGATTTCTGTCATGGGCAACAAGAGCCGACCGAGAAAGGCAAAAAGCGGGGGGTGCTGTCCAGATGGGCAGCCATGAGTCTCTCTCTTGGGTTCATGGAACCATCAGCGTTCTGAACAATGGGAAGACACCATTTATCATGAGCATGGTTGAAAGAGGGGACCCTGGGAAGGCTCAGAAACCAGGCAGGTAGCATTTGCAACATAAAAATGACACTAAAGGAGAACTGACAGAATCTGGTTTCTTGCTGCAAGGATGGGGATGAAAAGAGGCCGGTCAAAGAAGACTGAGAGGGTGGAGAAGGGTCTGGCAGAGAAATGGCAGGTGGGAGGTAGAACTCAGGGAACAGATGTTGGACCAAGTCTACCTGTTAGTAGAAAGTATGCACGAGGCACTTGTAGTGTTTTCTCTTGCTGCTTAGTTCAAAGAGGGAGATGGGGAAAATACTTGTTCTTTTGATCTCTATAAATCAAAGTATAAACTCTGTGCCAAAATAATTTAACAGCTGTGCCTTTTTCCTTAAAATTATTAGTTCTAAAAACAGAAAATATAAAAAGTAGAAAAATCTGCGAATCCTACCTTAGAAACCAAACCAAATATTTCTTCTTAAAAAAACTAACAACAACAAAAAACTATACAGGTATATAAATGATACGGAGACATTTTTTTTCCTTTATAACCTAAGTTTCAGAGACCTCAGTTGTAATCTTCAGAAAACTTTGACAACAAAAAACAAAAGGACATTAACTGTACATGTAGGGAACTTCTGGATACAACAGTCAGCCTAAGGAAAAAAATAAAAACCAAAACAAAAAAAGACATTTACACTTCAGGATAATTTCAACTATACAAACAATGTAACTTCACCATTGCTGCTGATGTAAAATAACGGTGACATTATGAACATCGCTAAGTAAAATTTTGCAAATATTTCTTTTAGGGACTTAGTGAGAACTAGATTTTAAAAATGAAGTGTAAAAAAACCCCTAGATTTTCCAATTGAAATTTTTGAAAAGAAAAGATCAGACTTACTTATGACATCCTGATCACTGTCTTAACATTCAGCATGGTGTATCGTGAAACAGAGCTGTCTGTATAAAAATTTTATCCTCATAATGAATAACGAAAGAAATAATCAGAGGGCTACAGAGCAAGGACAATGCTTCTGGAAGCTGATGTAGACCTGGAAAATAATTTTGATGTTTGCTAGCATGTACTGAAGGCTCACACAAATAATGTGTAAGAGGAGACAAACTAATATAACTCTATGAAAGAAGTTAGCAGCCTGAATTAACTTTACCTGAGACAACCACTTCCCTCCACATAGGTTGTTTGGACCTGGCCTTCACAACATTTTATTTGTCCATCTTTCTTTTCTCTCACATTAGCTGAGTGAAATTATCAACCCCCAAGGCAGCGTCCTCCTGTGATATGTTAGGCTGGTTTATAATAATGAGTCCATGTGTGGACGGGAACAGCAATAGCTGGTTTGCTTATTTGTGCGAAGTTTGAGAAGGCCCCAAGTTGGACCCTGGTGAAGCAGGTCTGCACTGTTTAGACCCACCCTTTTTGGATAAAATAGGCGTGTGTCTGAGTAGAGAAATGGGGCTGCACCTGAATCGTGGAATTTCCAGAATTAGGAAAAAGGGCTTCAAAGAATGACAAGATAAGAGGAAATAAGGTTTTCAGGTGGAAACCGATTTAAAAGGGAAAAAAAGACCAAAAAAACAACCCTTTCCAGATGCCCCTTTTGTGCAGAATCAGTTAGTTTTAATATCTCTCAGATAAGTCATCAAAAATAAAATATCTAAATAAATAAAATTTAAAAATCTACAGGATACTCAGAATAAAGTAATTTAGAAAATTTATTGACTCTAGCACTGAGATTTCACCTTAGCTAAGATATTTCTAGTTCTTTTTAAACAGAACTGTTTCTGACAAAAGTAACTCATTCTAAATGAGGTCTGTAGAGGTGAAAATTCACCCTGGGGTAAAGCATGCTCCTCCTGCAAGTAATTTACCTTGTGGAACCTTCAGGGCAACTCTTTAATGGCTACTGTCAAAACAACTTCTAAAGCCATACACAAAAGCTAGAAGACACTTATGCCCCTCACCCCATATGCTGTGGTTTAATTTTACTGACAAACTAAACTTTTAAAATGTTTTCCCATTTATATTTGTCCACAGGCATTCAGAAATAATAAGTGTATGCTTAAAGGACAATTATTACTTGTTCCACAGGGAAACCGATATGGCTTTTCTCACCCAATGGGTTGGTTCGTCCTTCTTTCCAAGCTGATGCTTCTGAGGTACAGAATATGGGCATGGGCTTGGGACGCAGGCCTAACTGATACATGGGAGAGGCATAAAAATTAAAATAAAATAAAGATAACCCTCTATGTAAACTTTATGCTTCCACTGCAATTACTCCATTTTCGTTAACATTTCTAGTGTGAATTATAACCAGAGCAAACAGATCATCGTTCCACATCCCAGTAGATGTCAACAGCCAAATAACCACTTCAAACTAACCACCCTCTCTGTCTGACTGAAGAAGGGGCACATTGCTAAATCCTTACTATTCTGAAGGGAATAGGAACTCTGGGTACAGGTGATATTCCAAATTAAATTATGCAGATGTCTGAACATATTTGAGTTCCCAGAGTATGAGCAGTACTTGTTCTAAGATCTCACCACCTCTTCTATAACAGAACATGTTCAACCAACAGTTGAGTTGAAATAGTAACACTTTCTTGGGGAAATTAAAGTTAGCAAACTTATTAGATGAGAAATCAAATAATGACTCACATCGTATTCTTTTAAGTATGACAAAGAAGATAAAGCTATTTATCAAAATTTATTTTAGCAAAAGTTGTGGCTATCTTTTCACACCTATTTAAAGCAAAAATCAAATCCTGGACAATCTGTAACATTTGGAGTAATGCTCTTTTACATCATGCACAAAATTTTTATTTTGACGTATTCAATTTTAATGAAATTTTAGTAACATATATCAACAGATTTGGGGACAGCTGAGGAGCCAGTATATTTATCACTGAACAAAAGTTTTAACACGTAAGCACGTATTTGCAAAAAGCAATCTAAGAAATCTTATGAAAAGATCCCATGAAATCCAATATCAAATTAAAACAGCAAGGAATAAAAGGACACCAGAAAAAAAAAAAAAGATCTGTTAAATGCTGTTTTTCAATTCACTTACTGTCCAACCAAAATCTTTGTTGCTTTGATGAGAAGAATATATTTTTTAAAAATTCTTGCTAGATCTGCTCTATGGGACGGACACACACACACACACACACACACTGACAGGGATTCCCAGGACACCAGTGGGGCCTCTTTTAGGCCCCTTAAGTGTTAACAGCAGAGGCCTGGCTGCGACCAGGCGCGTCTGGCCCGATTTAAATGCCCTGTCTTCAGAGGACTGCGGTGAGCATGGCCATAAAACTAGGGGACATTACTGAACCTTAGAGTGTCTGATCCTCCCCCCAACAATACACACAACTTTACTCATACAATTAAGGCTGCTAGTTGGCATTCCATTTAACTGTCAAAGTCAGACCGGTGGCAGCCCCGCAGCCACAAAGAGATGCCTTAAATGAGAAGAACATGTTTCTACACCGCATTTGAGAAAGTTTGGCTCCAAGCTATGCACTGATTAATATCAGATCTCCTCCTTCATTCTCTGCTCGACAATCTTGTCACATCTGGCTGACAAATCCTTAGGAGGTTATGCAAAACCAGGCGGCCAGTGGGGCTCGGGGTCTGGCCAGCAGCGCCCGAGGGGCAGCGGGGACCACGCCGCGGCCTCCTCCTCCGCCCTCGGGCACCCCCCACCCCCGGTCCCCTGCCCCGCCGCCCGGTCGGCAGCGGGGACCCTCCTGGGCGCTCGGGTGGCGAGCGAGCGCGGCGCCCCCGGGGCCGGGAAGCCGAGTGCGGCCGAGGTTCAACACCCGCGACGCGGGACCGGCCGCCCCGGCGCTTGCAGGCGATGCCGAGTGCGGCGGAGGTACCGCCGCCGGCTCCGAAGCCCGGTCCAGCCCTGTCACCTGCAGGCTGCCCGTCCCCAAGTAGCCAGAGCCCACTGTGTCTGGCTTGGACGTGGAAACCCTCGAGCCTGACCCCAATTTCTGGGGCTGCCTGAACCAGGGGGGAAACACCTAGCGCTGAACTGTTCCGCGCACCCGGCAGGTCAGCTGTAACCTTTATAAAAACCTGACCTTGCACCCTCGAATCTATCCTGTCCCGGAAGCTTCCTGAGCCGACCTGTCTGCGTCTTCATTTGCAGTTTTGTGCAAAAGATTTGTAGACAACCCTTCCCCCCCGCCCCGGACAGGAGGCCCCATCACTGTCCCTCACCCGGCTCCGCAGTTCTCCGAGTGACCGAAGGCTACCGCACGCTTAATTCTCCGGAAACAAAATCCAGGTAAAAAAAAAAAAAAAAAAAAAAGGGCCACTTTAAAAATCAGCTGTTTAATTAATTCTGAGGTAAAAGCGGTTGAAACAGTCCCAGTGTCCTTGGACCGAAAGCCGAGGTGCTGAGGGGGCGGGAAGAAGTGCGGAAGGCGGCAGTCCAGTCTCTCCCGACCCCGCACTTTCGACGCGCCGGGGCTGCCTCGGGGACGCCGGGGTCCCGCCCCCGCCCGCCAACCCCGGTCGCTCACCCAGAGCGCGTCGGGCGGCTCCGGGACGTCGGGTGGCGACGGGTCCGGGCGCCCCCACGGGCCCTCCCCGCCGCAGAGACGCTCCCTCAAACCCTGCCTCGGGTAAGGACCGCGCCGCCGCCGCGCAGGTGGCCCTCGGGGAGATGGCCCCTGGCACACCCCCGAGTACCGACCTGCCCGGGGTCCGAGCGGCGTCCCCGGCCGCCCCGCCCTGCGCGCTGAGGGGGCCCCAAGCCCGGGGAGGGCGCCACGCTTACCTCGGCCATCCTGCGGCCGCTGCAGTGCCGGGGCTACCGGCGCGTGTCCCCGGCTCGGGCCGCCCCGCGTCCGCCTCGGCTCGGCGGGCGCCGCCGCATCCAAGCTCCGGCCGTCGGGGCCCGCCGCGGCGAAGTGGGCGGCTCCCAGTGCTCCCAGGCCGCGCGGCGCGGTGGCCGCCCCCGCCCTCCGGAGCGCCGCGCACCGCGTGTGCCCGCACGCCCGCCCCCTGAGCCCCGGTGGGGGCGCCCCTCCTCCTCTCCCCTTCCCCTCCTCCTGGGCTGCCGAGTCGCCCGAGGCTCGGGCGCTGCTGCGCAGCACGGGAAGCCGCCTCCTGCTCCCGCGGCCCACTAACGCGCTAAATCGATGCAGCTGATGCGAGGCCGTGGCCCCCGCAGACAGCGGAGACCTAGCCGGCGGCCGGAGAGGAGGTGTCTGCCCCCGCCGGGCTTGAAGGCACTTGTCGGTAAAGACACAGACGTGTCGGTGTTTGCCTGTCCCGGGGAAGGGCGAAATGCTCTGAAGTTCTCTGGCTCCCATGTCGGGGGATGATTCTGCCGCCCTGCTTGCTCCGGGGCGCCCTCGGGTCCCACCGCGGCCAAGAAGAGGGCTGTGCCACCCTCGTCACCAGAAACTTTATTTCCAGGGGAAGTTTGGGGACGTGTCCCAGGATGTGGAGAAAGGGGGGCGCCAGGAAGTTTTATTACGAACTCCAACAGGCATCCCCGCTTCCCTTCTGTGGTCTAAGGAGTTATAGTCTCAGCTTTACCACTTTCCTGGGACAAGTCTTTGCTCCCTGAGCCTCAATTGCTTCCGTTGTAAAATGGGATTAAGTTTTCACCTCTCTTATTGGGTAGTAAGGACGAAATGAAATTAAATGTCTTAGAAAACCAAACAGGAGCTTGGCCGCCATGAGCAGATGGGGAGGGGGCCTGCCGGGAGAACCGGTTTCCTGTCCTGGGGACAGGGGATGCTTCACCCCTAGGAGCTGACAGAGATGGCCCACAGCTGCTGAAGCAGGACCCAGCTTTTCTTCTGCCCCGCCCTGGGGCAGACACAGAACCTGAGGAGAGTCAGGCCTCTCCCTTTTCAGGTCCCTAAAAGCATTCTCTGAAGGCTGGATTTGGGGGAATCCTACTTCCTTCTCCCCCAAGTTAACCCACCTACCTTGCTGCTGGTGGAGGTAAACAAAACCCTTGCACATTGTGGAAAAAGATGTGAGATTAAAGGGGAAAAGAAGCGAGTTGCACTCATTCAGACGGAGGGTACTGGTCCTAGCTCTGAATGGCGCAGGCCTCTGAATAGAAGAGGAGGGAAAGGAGCGACTGTGGTGCTTGTGGAAGAAAGTATCTGGGCTTCATGGGGTCCAGAGAGCCCCTGTGAGAGCTGCCTGTGCCCTGCAGGCTGGACACACATAGCTGGCGTTCTGGCCATGTCCTGGGTCTGCAGTGTGGTGCCCTTCCTTGCAGGTATGAGGTTGCCTGGCCTCATGTGATGGACTCTGCCCTCCCTGCCTTACAGGTGGTGGCAAGATTCATTTTCTCACATGGCTGACTTTATTATGAAGATTTGCTTTGTGAATTCCAAACCTAAACTGCTTACCTTCCGTTTGTGTCCTCCTCCTTCCCACGCCCAGCATTTCGACCTTTCTCCTTGCTGCTCTTCTCTGCTTGTTGTAACACAGTGCATCCTTCAAGACCTTTCTCAAATGTCACTGCTTCTCAGAAGCCCTCCCTGATCCACCAACCCTCCACTCTGTGTGCTTTTGTCCTCTTCTGACCCCCAAGCACTTGTATCTGCCTCTCTAATTGTGCTTATTACATTCTCTAGCCTGGTTGTGATGTGTCCTTGTCTTAACTTCTTTGGTCATTACTCATCTTAGTGGCTTCTGTGTTATGAGTTGCTGCAGCAGACAAAGTTCAGGTTTTGAAGTTAGAATGGCTTGGGTGTAGCTGGTTCGCGCAACTGGAAACTGAGAAAGTCAGCTTTCTAGGCCTCGTACTGTCCTCATCTTTAAAAGTAGGTATGAAGCCCTGTTTCTGGCTGGATTGGTAGAGCTAAATAGATAGTTTCTGTTCTGCAAACGCTGTTCTCCTTCCTTTCTCCTGCACATAAAATTGATTTTGTAATTAATTTAAATTTGTTACCAGAGGAGTCCTTGGTTGCAGTATTATTGAATGGCCGTATATGCTTATTATAAATACACTGAAATGTCTAAGACCCAGACAATGGCCCACTTAAATACCTTTAATCTGTCTGATTGATGGTTTTTGTCAGTATCTTTGTGTGTGTGGCAACTGAATTATATTTCAGTAAAACTTTTCACTAGCAACAAATATCACGATCAACCTGTTTAACTCTTTCTGGTTACAGACAAGGAGGATTTTTGGCAATACACGATTTGAAAAGGTAAAAATAGGCCACCTCTCCCAAGATGCACCACTGGGATCCACATACACATTTCTTCAAATATGACAGTTTGGACCCCCATGTATGGAATCAGTAGGACTAGATGAAAATTGCGAATTAATCTTCTGCAGGTTCATTTAGAATCCTGTACCTGATAAATGTGACTCCTGAAATCAGTCCTCAAATTTATTCCCAGATTTGATGGGCTTCTCTGCCACTCCTTGGAAACATGTAAGCAGAACCTGGGACGGAGAAACCATCCTTGAATATAGAAAAGAATGTGGCACCGGCTGGGTAAAGATCGTCCAGATCACGCTTCTGTTCTCCTACTGGTCAGTAATGGGACCTGGGCATGACTTTCCTGTCTCTAGGCCTCAGCTTCTTCACCTGGCAAGTGGGGCATCCTGAGGACCTACCCTGTTCTCACAGTCCTCCCTTTTTGCTTCTATGTGCTTCTGTGCTTCCACCTTGCCATTTTTCTTTTGTGTCCAATTTTTTGTTGTAGCAAGCACGAAAAACGGAATGTCTTCACTGATACCAGGGATTAAAAAGACCTTTATTAAAAAGGGTAAAAGTCGAGAAGGCACAAAATAAGAAAATCCCTGTGACCTGTTCTTATGGAGGCATGAAGCAGCTCTTCTTAAATGAGAGACTTGGTTGGGTTGCTGTCTTCCTGAGTGAGGCCTTTCCTGAGGTGGGTGTGCTGAGATTGCCCATCCTGAGAACCACTGGTGTATACTGAGGGGTGGGACAGGTTGCGTCAGGGGAAGCAGGGCAGGTGGGGGTTGTGTGAACCGAGAGCCAGTGCATGTGTGAGGTGATCAGTTGTTGTTCTGCTTGTCATCAGCTGGGAATGTGGGCTCACTTTTGCCAGATTTCCCGGGTTTGCAAGAGAAGCTGGAAATATTCTGATATTTAAAAGTTGGCAACTAATTCAAATTTTTGATAAATATGGTGTGAGTCAAACAAAATATGTTTTGGGGCTGAATCTGGCCTATGTGCTGTTCATTTGCACCCTCTGCTGTATACAGGGATGTCTTCTTGAGGCCTGGGCTTGTAGTATATAGTAGGTGTGCAGTAAACATTTGTAGAGTGAATATGACTCCTGGTGGCGAATGGCTCACAGCCCGCCTAACGGTTAAATGGAATTCTCAGAAGCCACACAGAGACGAGTAACAACCTTTGTGTGTTAGATTCAGAGCCCACTAATGGACTGGTAAACATCTATAATATTTATACCCTGATAAGTCTCCAGCTAGTTGTTAATAGTTCAGTGAAATTCAGAATAGCCTCTCGTTGGGAAACTAATTCTCACAAGAAAAATTTTCCCCAGTGGGGACAAATGAACTTGAAAAAAATTTTTTTTAATTAAAAAAGGGTATTTTTAATCATGGGATCATCGTGTTAAAAAGGGAAAAAAAAACCCACCTTTACCTATGGAGGTTTGGGCACCACTGATGGGAACAGCGTATTACAGCAGGGCAGGTGGGTAGCTGTCTCCCTCCTGAGCTTACCGGTGGCCTGGAGGAGGAGCTAGCCCTGGGGCAGTTGGCAGGAGGACTATGTTGAGGGCCAAAGGGGCAGGACAGGGAAAGGCTTTTGACATGGCAGCGTGGGCAGAGAGCTGTGGCTCTGTCGAAAGTCTTCTGAGGTGGCCTCGCTTGGAGTCTTCCACATCCCTCTGAGGACGGTGCCGGGAAACACTGGAAGACAAGAGTCACATTTGCTCCGTCCCCTCCCAGCCCAGACACAGACACCTGGCAGGTCTGGGCACATCTGCTGCTCAGCTCAGCATTGGAGCCTGACTAAGCCGCGTTGAGGCCAAGCTGCGCGCCCCCCCTTCCCCAGCTGCCTGCTGGGGGACAGGCTGGCTTGCCACAGGCCTGGCCCAGGTGTCGCAACTTCTTCCCTCTAGCCCCTGGGCTGCTCCCTATTGCGAGGAAGGAGATGAGGCCATTCCAGAGGTGGCACAGGGTTTTGGTGGCAGAAAACTGTTCCTGTTTCTCCACCTCTCACACAAGGTCAGGGATTGAGGGGACCAAAATGCCCTGAAGGTCCTGCTACACCAAGGGGAATGCACTGTGTCTTGCATTTGGGGTTTTGGTAGCCAAGACTGCCAAATCTCAAGGAGGGGGATGTCAGTAAGGAAGAGTGATAAATACTGTTGTAAATTCCAACCTGCAAACAAACCCAGGCCTGATTCTAAACGGCTTCCCTGAGTGCGTCTGACAGTGATGCAGTTTGTGAGCATCCGTGGCACCCTCTGCAATCAGGAAAGAATATTCATTTCTGACGCGGACAGATTGAAGGCTTATGATGGTTCTTTCAAGTGTAATGCTTGGAGAAAACATTGCAAGTTTGGCCACCATTGTTTTGATATGTCTGGGATGCGTGAAGTTAGCTTCTCATTTATTCTGTCCTCCATGGCCTTTAAACAATCAATGACAGTCATAAGAAGGCTGTGGCCTGCCTTCCAAACAGCTCATCCTCTCTTCACCAAGGCAGTGGAAAGAAAATATCACAGGTGGACTCCTCCCTGGACACTTTATTTAGTACTACAATAGCAAGTCTGAACTCAAGGAGCTCTATTTCTATGTAAAGTGTAGAAGAGATACTTAGTTGTTGAAAATCCCTTAGACTGGCACTTTGCATATTGAGTCGATGAATTTGGAGTGGATTTTATCAGGACAGGACAGTTTTGGGAGGCGGGTGAACATGTGTCAGAAGAAAACTTTTAAGGTTCATTATACCTTGGAACATGGCATCTTCTGCAAATTTAACAACCTATTATTCAAGTTGAAGGAGAAAATATTTGGGTTACTATAACTGAGAATTCCAAGCTAGGTCATATTGCTTTTAGAAATTGGGAAGAAAGGGTTAGGGAAGATGGACTATAGGATGGACTTTAAATCATTCTCAATTACTAACTGATAGCAAACTTCTAAAATATTTCTTTGGGAGTTTCAGTGTATTCTTAAGGGAAAAGAGAGCTATGAAAAAACAAACTTAGAGTTATGCATTTTATGATTTTGAAAAAGTAAAACCATCTTTAAATTTGATTTATTAAATTTAGAGGAAATAGATTCCTCTTTACAGCCCTCATTTCTGATACTGAATAAAAATTAATTAGTAATCCAGAGTCTAAGCATGAAAAAGGATTGCAGCAGATACTATGCTGTGATTGCCTCCTCAACCTCCATTTCATTCCTTCTAAAGCATGTCGCAGCCATTTCTTCTGGGTGGGTACCCAGCCCCAATCCCACAGGTAATTGGTTCAGGTGACCCAATCACAGAGTTTTTCCTGGTCCCAGGGATTGGTTCCAGGGTAGTCCAATGAGCTCAAAGCTCAGGACTTTTGTTTGATGGTCATGGGAGGCCAAGTTCTTCTTTCCCCATAGGTATGAAGAAGGAGACATGTAATCCCCGATGTTACCTGCAGCTTGAGTAGAGTTGAGAGAATTGTAGGGAAATTCAGCTGAAGCTTTGATCAAACCATGCGTGAAGCCTTTAGCCCTCTTAGATTTGTGAACAATTAAATCACTTTTATCATTTAAGCCAATTTGAGATTTTTCCCCCTTATTTTCAATGGAAAGCTTCTCAGCTGATATAGATTTTTAAAATAAATATATTTATTTATTTAATTTATTTATTTTTGGCTGTGTTGGGTCTTTGTTGCTGTGCGCGGACTTTCTCTAGTTGTGGCGAACGGGGGCTACTCTTCGTGGCGGTGCGAGGGCTTCTCATTGCAGTGGCTTCTCTTGTTGCGGAGCACAGGCTCTAGGCGCGTGGGCTTCAGTAGTTGTGGCACACAACTACTGTGCTCTGTGGTGTTACATTCAGTTTTACTGGAAGATTATTCTGGGATAAAGGAAAGATGAAATACCAAGTGCCCTATGTTGATAACAGTCTTTGTTCATTTTTTCACTCTAAGATGACCTTGGTGATAGACGATTAGGAGAGAATTTCTGAACACAGGCCCTCAATCCACAGACCCTGGGCAAGTGAGGAGATCCTTCTAATTAAAGCACATTGATGCTGTAGTCATGATTATCTCCTTGATCTTAAGTAAAATATTTTCCAGAAATGCACTGACCACATACTTTAGTTATTTTTTTAATTTAAAATTTTATTTATTTATTTTGGCTGTGCCAGGTCTTAGTTGTGGCACGCAGGATCTTTGTTGCAGCATGAGGAATCTTTAGTTGTGACATGCGAACTGTTAGTTGAGACATGCATGTGGGATCTAGTTCCCTGACCAGGGATCGAACCCTGGCCCCCTGCATTGGGAGCACAGAGTCTTAGCCACTGGACCACCAGGGAAATCCCCACATACTTTAATTTTTGAAGAGACTTTTCTTCTTGGCTTTTGAGATTCAGAGGGTAGGGACTGTTGACTTTTACTGTTCTAGAACAGTGCTCTTCTGTATGCAGTCGGTGCTTCTTAAATATGGGCTTACCTATAAATGTATATATGAAGAGATTTAAAAACATACTCTTGACTTGTAGCTTCTTAAAAGTACCTTCTTGTAAATGGCATAATTGAAGTCTTCTAAAAATGTAATTGCCAACTGCACTTGGGAATCCACTTTGTCAAACTGTGGCTTCTAACACCTTGTGTCTGACACCAAATCAGTTCTGATACCGACATTTCCCAGAGGTGTGGCTTTAAATCCTCAAGTTACAACACAAGTTTTAACAGGCCAGTTTTGTCTGTTACCAGGAGTTTAGTAATTAACAAAATGCCCCGGTACTAATGGTTTATCAAAAGGTGAGTCAGTAAGTGACATTATACAGGAAAATAGACCTGTATGCTTACGAAGGAACTCGTGTAAGGAGCATGCCAGTTACATGTTATGCTCAATTTGGACCCAGTCACTGAAGCTCAATCTAAGACTTCAAAGGGAGACCAAAATCAAGCTCTGGGCATAGATCCTATATATTAAAATCTACTGATCTTCATAACGTCCATTCTGGGATTCACACACCTCAGAATCATTTTCACAGCTGTGGGTATTTTGCAACAGCCTTTGTTACACATCTTCTAATAAAAGTTAGTGGTTTTCTTGGAAGTCTGAAACAGAGCACATAACAGCCAGTGAGTAACCTGCAAGTAATGCCGTGGTGACAATTTTGCTTTGTTCTGTGGGAGTGTGAGAAGCCGAGTCAAGACACCGATTGCCGTCGTGAGTGCTGGGAAAGGAAGGTCCACACGCTCCAAGAGGGGAATGTTCTCTTTATCTGAGGTGGCTGCCAAATCTTAAATACTAAAACATGTAGGTGTACTTGAGTAAAGAGAAGGCACTGACATTTCAGAGATAACGTGATGGAAGGAAAGGAAAAAGAGGAACTGGTTTACTGGGTAGAGATGTAAATTTACCCCTGTAAAGGTAACCTGTTTTAGAACCTCGGCATCCTCAGATCCTGACAGAAGGGTCCACACACGTCCTCATGCTTGTGTTTCTGCAAAGCAGGCTTTCTGCCTGAACCTCCCCTCTCACTTTCTCTCTTCAGGACACCCCTAATGGATTGCAGATGTCCCATTTGGTTAGAAACACGTTTCAGATACATCTGCCCTTCTTGCTTTTATGCAAAAAACACCTGCAAATCTTTATCTTTGGTTAGATTTACCACACATTTGAAGCTTTGAAATTTTGGTCCAGTGGGAAAGAGGAGCATGTCACCACCCTCCTTCTTCTTCAGTTGGATTCCATAATGGACAATAGCCTTTGGGGGAGATGTTTTCATTTTTCTTTAAAGATAAGAGTTGGGAAGGCTTTAACAGCCCAGACCTACTCAGCTGAAGGCTAATTAATTTCTTTAAGCCTGTAGAGTCTATGGAAAAATCTATGGTGACTGTGGGTGGACAGCTATGGTGCGTGTGTGTCACTTCCTGATTTTCTGAATCTTAGCAAAGAAGATGGGACCACAGCACCTGAAGAAGAGAGAACAATGAAATGTTGGCAGACTGGCGAGGATATGGTTACAGGACCAGCTTCCTGGAATGTGCCTTGAAAAAGCATGTGTTGTATTTCTAACAAGTGAGTCCCTCTAGGCCTCAGGGAAGGTTTTTAGCCACTCCCTTTAGTCATTCAACTTTAAGATATTCCATCCCAGCACCCAAGGGATGGCAAATGCCACTTCAGTAGTTTTGGGATGATAAAGTAATAAAATCATGAGCTGCCTCTGGGAAGGTTGAGAAGGAAATCCATATTTAGCGTGGTTTTGTAAGGAGGTGGGAAGCATTGGCTAGCTGAACACTAGCTGTATAGCTTTGGGAGCCTCAGTTTTCTCAGCTGTTAAGTGAAGAACGTAGATTAAAGTCATTTGTTTATTGCACAGTAATTATTGATACTGAGTGCCTTCTACGTGTCAGACACTGTACTGGTGCCTGAGGACACAACGGACCCAGTCTCTGTCCTTGTGAGCAGCCCCTCAGCAGAACTGTCACCTCCTGGTCACTTCCCATCGTTCACTGCTGACCCTGGGGATTGGCTTAGAACTTTCCACCCCAACTGGACCTTCATTCGTTCCTGGATTTCAGTGTTCATGTGGTTTGCCTACCCAGTAATCTGACCCTACGATTCTTGGACCTCCTCGGCCTTCAACTTCTCTTCCCTTTCTCACAACTTTGTTCACACTTCAGTGTATTTTGAACTTATAAAGACCTCTAGTTTCCTGACCCTTCTATTTCCTCTATCAGTCTCTTCCTGGCCTCTGTCTCTTACCTGTGGAGTAAAAACCCCATTTCTATTATTCAAATTATCCTCTCCGGTAATCCATAATTCCACGGCACCACTATCCTTTTGCAGCATCTAACAACCAAATTCTAAACCTGGGTCAGGGGACTTCTCTGGTGGTCCAGTGGTTAAGACTCGGAGCTTCCACTGCAGGGTGCATGGGTTCCATCCCTGGTCAGGGAGCTAAGATCCCACATGCCGCACGGCGCGGCCAAAAAATAAAATAAAATAAAATTCCTCTTTAAAAAACCCCCCCTGGATCAATACTATAATCAGCCTCCTCAGCTTCCACATGCAGACTGAGCATTGATGGAGAAGCAAAATGATGGTGGGGTTGGTGTTACCACAGATACCAAGTCTCTACCCCAGTGCCCCATTTCCATGGACAACTCCCCTTTTTTTCCCCTCAGTGATTTAACCAAAATATATTCAAACACCTCTTTTATTTTACTTTTTACTTTTTAATTGTTTCTTCTCTTTCTCTCTCTTTTTTTGGCTGCACCATGCAGCATGCGAGATCTTAGTTCTCCAACCAGGGATGGAACCCATGCTCCCTGCAGTGGAAGTGTGGCATCCTAACCACTGGACTGCCAGGGAAGTCCTAAACACCTGTTTTAAATCTCACCTCCTCCAGTCTCAGAGGATGCTGTTCCTCTTCCTTCCCCCACCAAGTGCACCCTCTGGGGTTCTATTAGTGATAATCTCTCTCTATTGTATCTTCAATGTCTCCCTTTCAGTTAGTTCTTTTGGGCCCAGCCTATAAACATTTTAAACTCTCTCCCACTTTAAGGGGAAAAGGAACACGATTACAGTGAACTGTTATATCGATAGATTCGTCCTTCCAAGTCTCCCAGTATTCACAGCCTCTTGTAGTCCCCTCGCACGTGGACTCTAGGCTTGACCATGTAGTTTGCTTTGGCTAAAAGGTCATTAGCAGGTGTGATGCAAGTAGAGGCTTGGCAACGCTGAGCTTATCTCTCTTAGATTACAATAAGTCCCCTGCATACGATCGAGTTCTGTTCTGAGAGCGCGTTTGTAAGCCCAATTTGTTCATTAAGCCCAACAAAGTTAGCCTAGGTACCCAGCTAACACAATCGGCTATGTAGTACTGTACTGTAATAGGTTTAGAATACCTTTCACACAAATAATACATAAAAAACAAACAAAAAATAACGAAAACATTTTTAATCTTACAGTACAGCACGTTGAAAAGTACGGTACAACAGATGGCCCTTCTTAGCAGTACCAGCTCCATCACCGCTGCTTTTACACTTGCTTCCAGACATCCTGGGCTTGAAACAAAGATACTGTACTACTGCATTCTATACAGTACTGTAAAGTACACAAATGTGCCACCACTTGTAGAGGATGCATGCACGTGACAATGTATGACAGACACGTGAACTAACTTACGTGATTGGACCTGCAAACGCACGTTCCCATCTTTGAAAGTTCACAACTTAGAGGCTTGTATGTAGGGGACTTACTGTATTCCCTTTTGGAGCCCAGCCACCATGTTGTAAGGAAGTCCAGACTGTCTTGCTGGAGAGAATGGCCACATGGAAGAGGCCCTGTAGAGTGACTGACCAGTTTGGGAGAGAGGATCTGAGACCATGTGGAGAGAGAAGCCTAGTGTCCCAGCTAGCCCAAGCACATGACCCACCCGTTGAATATAGCCCACGAGTGACCGAAGGAGAGACCAGCAGAAGAGCTACTGCATCAATTGATAGAATCCTGAGAAATAATAAATCCTTGTTTTAAGTCATAACCTTTAGAGTGGTTTGGTGTGCAGCAGTAGATATCTGAAACAACCCTGAGAAACAAAAAAAAAGAACATTCCCTTGATCACACACCTTCTCCACTCTTTCTCTTCTTCTTGTCCAAGCTTTTCAAAGTAGGCTACACTTGCTGCTCGCTTCCTCGATTTCTCATCTCATGGGCATTCTTCAGCTGTCCACACCACTCTCTGCTGTATTAGTCTCTGTGGACCACAGTTTCCCTGAGTTCCATGGCATCTCATGGTCCTGGTTCTCCTCATTCCTCTCTCACCAGATATTTTCCATGTCCTTCATGGGCTCCTTTTTCTCCACCTGCATTTTTCATGTTCCTCAGTCTCTGTCCTCAGCCTCCTGTTGTTTCTACTTCACACTCTGCCTCCTTTGGTTTAGATCCTACACATACAGTATGAAAAACCATCTGCACTGTCTTAGGCCTGTAGACCATTGTGGTGCATGGTCGTTTTTCATAAGCAAGCTTGTCTCCATGCCTCTACTCCTATCTCTTTTGCCTGGAATAACCCCACTGGCTGAGGTGGAACACTGCTCCCCCCACCTCCCTGTTGGCTAATTCCTACTCTTCCTTTAGGCTTGGTTTAAGCTCACTGTCCTCCAAGAAGTCTTTACTGAGAGCCCTCTGTTTTCCTTTTCCATGCTGGGCTAGATGTCCCTATTCCATGCTGTACTCTGAGAATAGATTTCCTTTGCATTTAACACATTTTAATTGTTTTTATATCCCCCCCCACCACACACACAATTAGACTCTTTGCTCCTCGATGACAAGGACCATATCTTACTGATTTAGTATCTCCCAGGGTTTAGCATAATGCTTGGTGTATCATCTTTGCCCAGTAATAGGTGTTCAGTGAATGATTGTAGAGGGACTGAATGGTAGAGTTAATGTCCTTTGGAGTTCCATTCCATTTTAGGTTTTCTTATCTCTATTTGTAAGGGAAATTGGCCTGTAATTGTGTGTATGTAAGTCAAAGAAGTTTGGAGTCCATGGACATGTTTATTTTGTAACATCAGTTGGTAGCTTCCCATTTTTCCCAGTGCTACATAACATGGAAATTATGTTCCTCTAAGATTTGACAGTATTCACCTGTGTATTCCCTTATTCCTGAAATCTGCTGGTAGGGGTAGAGAGGTATTTTTAATAGTTTTTTTTTTAATATTCATTTTCCTTTATTACTCTTTTCAAGTTTTCTGTTTCTTCTGCTTTCAATTATTTTATTTATTTTTAGGGAGAAATATCCATCTAGTTGCTATTTTTAAATTAAATAACATAATTGTGTGCAATGATATAATAATTAAAAATATAGCTATTGTTATGTCAATTTTCTCAATTCTAATTTTGTTTCCTTTTCTCTCTTAATCAGACTTGTCACTATATTGTCTATTTTATTAGTTCCTTCAACAAGTCACCTTGTTTTATTTTTATTATTTTCTTGATCTAATTTTTCTTAGGATTCCTTTAGTGTTCTATATCTAGAACTTTAAGTTGAATGCTAAATTCTTTAAAAAAAAATTTCATGCTACAAATTCAACTCTGAATATATCATTAACCACATTTGCTATAATTTCTTATGTAATATATCCATAATTATTTTTTTCTGGATCATCTCTTATTGTACTATTCGTATTTTAGTTTGAACCAGATGTTATGTAAGGCTTTCCAGTTTATTAATGCCTTCTTTTTTGGTCTTAAACTTTACGCTTTATCACTTTACTACACTATGATCAGAGATTATAGCTAATGTAATTTCTGTTTGTCTGTGTGTGCTTTAGGGTTAGGGCTTGGGAATCTTGAAAGGCTGTTTGGAGAGTGGTGCTGGTATGTGGATTGTCTAAAATAAAAGGGGTTAAAAATACTAAGGTAGAAAAGGTCACATCAGTCAACTTTTCTTATGTCCTGTACTTCCCTCATTGTTGCATTTACTATCCTGTGTTATAATTGCTTGTTTGTATTTAATGTCAGATTGAATCAGGCTTGTTCATCAGGTATCCCAGTAGGGGCTCAATAGATATATTTGTTTACCAAATAAGTAAATATTGCTAGATTCTCTTTTTTAAACCAGCCTGAGATTCCTTGTTCTCCAAAATGGTACCTGGTCTAATTGCTATACTTGCTCTGACTTAAGAGATTTCATTTCACGCTTTCTCAGTGTTTCTTTGCTATTTTCATGCTATTTCAACACACAAAATATGTTCTGTTTACTTTTGGCTATTTGGAAGCCAATCACCATATTGTTAATCCTAGTAATAATTTTCTTGAAACATTTTATACATTTTTTGTTCTGTACTTAATCAAAGCTGGTATCTTTTGACTCCCTTTGATGGAAAAAAGAAATATTATGCCCTCTTGGACTTCCCTCTTCTTTCTCTTCCTCTTCCCATTCTTCTAAAATCTAAAATATAATCAGACAATACAGGACTTCCCTGGTGGCGCAGTGGTTAAGAATCTGCCTGCCAATACAGGGGACACAGGTTCGATCCCTGGTCTGGGAAGATCCCACATGCCGTGGAGCAACTAAGCCTGTGTGCCACAACTACTGAGCCCGTGTGCTACAACTACTGAAGCCCACGTGCTTAGTCCGTGCTCCACAACAAGAGAAGCTGCCGCAATGAGAAGCCCGCGCACCGCAATGAAGAGTATCCCCTGCTCGCCACAACTAGAGAAAGTTCACGTGCAGCAACGAAGACCCAGCGTAGCCAAAAATAAATAAATAAATTTAAAAAATAATAAAATATAATCAGACAATAGGTATGATAGTTATATATTGCCGTGTAACAAATTATCCTAAAATTTAGTGGCTTAAAATAACAGACATTTATTGTCTCATAGGACATAGGACATGGCTTAGCTAGGACCTCTGGCATAAGGTCTCTAATAAGACTGCAGTCAAGGTGTTGGCTGCGGCTGCAGTCATCCCAAGGCTTAGCTGGGAGAGCATTTGCTTCTCACTCACCCATGTGGCTGTTGGCAGGCCTCAAAAGATCAACTTCCAAGCTCACTCATGTGACTTTTGGCAGGCGCCAGATCCTGGCTGGCTGTTTGCCAGAGTTATCAGTTTCTCGCTACATGGGTCTTTCTATAGGGCCGCTTACAACAACATGGTAGAGCAAGCAAGAGAGAACAAGAAATGGTGAGCAAGGTGGAAGCCAGAATCTTCCTGTAACCTAATCATGGAAGTGAGATCCCATTACTTCCTCTCTACTTTGTTAGAAGAGTGTCCCTAGGTCCAGCTCACATTGCAGGGTAGGAGATTTCACAAAGACCTGATTATTGATTATCAGATAATAGTGTATTCTTTCCTTTGAGGTTTAAGAATGCATGAGGATGTGTGTTAATATTGTTTCCTTTTTATTGATCTTATCTGGGATAATCCAGGGAGTCCTCTTGATTTCCAGTGTCAGGTTTTTTCCCCTCCAGATTCTGCTTTGATATATCCAAATTGAGCTTTGATAATCAATTCTTAACCAGCTGTTCATTCTTTATCAGGAACGTTTTTTCATAGTTTGGCTATCAGATCTGTGTTCTGTTTTTAATATCTCTTGTCTTCTTTTGTTTCATTTAAAATATTTTATATTGATTTATTCTGTATTTGGTATATCATTCTTGACATTATCATCTATTTGAATGAATAGATTCTCTCTAGTTTTCATTCTGCTTTTATTACTTTTAATGAAGACCGAATTTCAGCTGTTATGGGTATAATTTTGTTGCATTCTTTTTATGCTGACCTGTTCATTGACTGATGTAATGAATTCTTTTACATCATTGGAAATATAAAGCAGCTTTATCTTCAAGTTTACCTACTTGAGGAGGAAGGGTTTCCCTTGGGGTCTTACATATTCTTTAGTGCTGCAGAATTTTTTCATAGGTCCCATGTTTCTTCTTCCTTTGAGTTTGAGTTTTTCTTAAAGTCTTTACTATGTTTGGAAGACTTGAGGGACTGGATTGCTTAAAAACCCACATCCCATGATTCATTTTAACATGGAGAGCCCTCCCTGGGACTAGTGCCAAAGGTTCAATCAAAAGGCTGCCAATGACTCCCTTAGGAAGTTCCTGGATCTGAAAATGAAGGATAGACCAGGAATAGCTGAAGGTTAGCTAACCTAAACCTTTCTTGGAATAAGAATGGAGTATAAGGCAATCAATAGATGCAGGTTACTCATTCCTCCTCTGCTGAATGGCTGAACAAAGAGAATCTAGGGCAGACCAATTGCTTTCTTATTAATGCTGGTGAATTACTTCTTTGTTTTGGCTCATGTTTCAACATTTCCTCTTTATCTTATGCATCTTCAGGTAACTTCTGGCCCAAACTTACAGTCAACAGTTAATCTACCAATACATTTTTCCCTATTTTGGGCTCTGTTTCTTTGTTCATACCGCCTTGCCTCCCTTTGGGTTCACTCTTCTTCTTGCTGAAGTAAGCCCTTTGGTAGTCTTTCCAGTGAGGATTGTGAATGGCACATGCCCTTAGACTTTGTAAATCTGAAAAAGCCTTTATTTTGCTCTGACTCATAAATGGTAGTTTAGCTGTGCGAAGAATTCTGAACGGATGGTTGTTTATTCCATTAGAAGTCTTCTGGCTTCTGATACTGTTGATGAGTGGTTCACTGTTGATCTAACATAATTCTGTTGCAGGAAATCTGTCTTGCCTCTTACACAGCTATAATTTTTTTCTTTTTATCCCTGATTTTTTTTCAGTTTCATAAAGATGTGCCTAGGGATGATTTATTTTAAGTTATCCTGCTCAATATTTGGTGTGCATTTCAATTTAAGGAAAAATTCTCAGCCAGCATTTCTTCAACTGTTGCTCTCCTCATTTTTTCTATTCTCTTACTCCAGACTCCTGTTAAACGTATGCTGGAACCTCTCTTCTGAACTGCTCTTTGTTATCTATCTTTATCTTTCTATGCTCAATTTGGGTAAATTTCCTGGTATTATCTCTCAACATTCTACTTTTCTTTTTGTGTTCAATATAGAAGAATATATTTTACATTAATAAATATATTTTTCAATTCTAAGATTTATTATAAGTTCTTTATCATATTCCCCTGTTCGTGTTTCATTTCTGCCTATTTTGTTTCATAACTTTTTGTTCTTTTCTTTTATTCTTTTATGGTTGTTACTTATTCATTTAGCTCTTTGAAGACCCTGAAACAGTCATCTTAAAATCATTTTCAGGTAGCTCTTTTATTGTCATTTCATCTGGATTGAATTCATCTACTCACTGTTCATTTAAAAAGAGTGGGGACCAGGTACAGTTATCACTGTATAAAACTGTGATTAAGGTGGGACTCCCTTACCCATTAAAGAAGCCTGAAAAAAAAAGTAGACTAAGACTGCTTGCTACCTCTTAAAAAAGCCACATACTTATGGAGGTGAGAGAAGCTCCACCTAGCATCCAGGACCTGAGAAAAGCCATGTCATTGCTCAGTGTTTGGATCTGTGTGGCTCTGCAGTGATCCTGGCTTTGGTTACCCATCTCTTACGGGGTACTCGTGAACCCATCAAAAGTACCACCGCTTACTACTTGTAAGCTTGTATTTCTGATAAGTATATAGTCCGTGGAAGTGCTTATTTTCTTTTTGAGCATGATTATACATTTTTAGTATTCTGTTTTTACATTTTATCTATCATTGTCATGTGGTTAGAGTTGGAGAGGGGCTTAAAGTGTAAACTTAACTCAATTTTGACTGTCCTGCTTCCAAATGTATAATTTATATTAGAAGTTCAGTATCAGTTTCATGTCTTCAGTGTCTCTACATTTCAATAGGTGTTCTGATTTCCAAGAACAATTTTAGAGTTCACTTACAGCAAGCAAGCGTTAGATATGATTCTTTAATTTTGAATTTCTATTGTATTACCTGTATTGAAAATTACCTGTATTGAAAATCAGGCGGTATGCACAAAGTTATCTCCAGCTCACAGTTCTTGTTTATACAGATTTGGTTGGTTCTCTCAGGCAGAGATGTTTATTGATGACTTTACTCCTGGCCCAGTGCAGTCCCGGGGCCTGGGGGCAATCAAATGCACTAGACATAGGTCAGCAGAGGCCCTCCCCACAGAGGCTCTGCACTGCAGTGCAGACTTACATCATGCTGTGCCCACCAAACGTCTGTGTAATGGCCAGAACGAAGTGATAACATGGAGGGCAGGGGGTGGTGTCCCTGCCAATGACTGGGGAAAGGATTTGAGGTGTTGCTTACCCATATTGTCTTCTTTCTATCCCATAGTCACCAAGGAATACTTGCAGCCTCTCTTTTCTGCTTTCTCGGCCCCAGGGTGAGTGTGTGTGTGTGCGATATGTGTCCTCCCCCACACTTGTGTACCTGTAGCTACAAGATATAAGCTTTTCAGACAGCTGCCTTAAACCCCTATTGACCTGCTCTAAAGGAATAACTATCTAGGGTTTAACATGAGTTTCTGGGAGCAAAGAACTGAAGGGTATTGGGAGGGAAAGGGCTCTAAGGCTCATACTAGGAGATAAATCCAGACTCCGGTGGCCAGTGGACAAAGGATTACAGTCTGGTTGTATGAGAGCCTCTAGGATCATGCAGCCAAGAGGACTGGTCCTACTCAGCCAGCCTGTGTGTATTCTTAGACAGATACTGCCACAGAGTGAAGAATGCCTGGGGAAATGTGGCCTGGAGAACTAGCAGTTTATCACTCCTCATTCACTCACTGTGGTGGTTTAAGGTGAGAAGAGTCAGTACCTAAAGTCAGCAACACCCACCTTAACACTTGTACTATGCACAAGATCAAGAAGGGGGGGCTTCCTTGGTGGCGCAGTGGTTGAGAATCCACCTACCGATGCAGGGGACACGGGTTCGTGCCCCGGTCCGGGAGGATCCCACATGCCGCGGAGCGGCTGGGCCCGTGAGCCGTGGCCGCTGGGCCTGCACGTCCAGAGCCTGTGCTCCGCAGCGGGAGAGGCCACAACAGTGAGAGGCACACATACCACAAAAAAAAAAAAAAAAAAAAAAAAAAAAAGAAGGGATTTGTTTCATATTACTAAATTCTGGGCACATTATATAAATTTTATTTCCTCTATTGCTCATCTCATTATATTGGAGTTCTGATAAGCGACTCTCCCTCTCAATACTTACCCCTGTTACCAGAGTACACTCTGCTATTTTTATTCTGTTCTGTTCTGTTCAGAGTTCATTGTATTTTTTAAAAAGTCTGCAGATGTACATCAACAGATGAATAGGTAAACAAAATATGATATGTATACCATGGAATATATTTCACCTTAAAAAGGATGGAAATTCTGTCATGTGCTACCGCATGCATGAACCTTGAAGACGTTATGCTAAGTGAAATAGCCAGTCACAAAAAGACAAATACTGTATGATTCCACTTGTTATATGAGGTACCTAAGAGGGATCAATTCATAGAGACAGAAAGTAGGATGATGGTTGCTAGGGGATAGGGGAGAAGGAAATGGGGCATTGTTTCATGGGTACAGAGTTCCAGTTTTGCAAGATAAAAGAGCTCTGGAGATGAATGGTGGTGATAGTTGCATGAAAATGTGAACATAGTTAACACTACTGTACTGTATACTTAGAAATGGTTAAGATGGCAAATTTTATGTTATATATATTTTTTCTAACACACACACACAACACAGTGAGGTAATTATAACAAAGCAAGCGGGCGTCTATGGGAACATATAGCAGGGGTACTCTGCCTAATCGGAAGTTGGTCAGGGAAGTCTCCCTGGAGGAAGTGGCCTTTAAGCCAAGACCTAAGGGATGAATGAAGTTAACCGTGGAAGGGTGTGGAGGGTGGGGGTTGAAGAAGGCTCTAGACTGAATAGGTTAAGCAGCCACCTCCCAGCCCTTATCAAATGGTGTGTGGGTTACTACAATCAACTGGCTTCCTGCTTTCAGTCTCTTTCCACCTGCACACTGATGCCAGATTAATTTTTCTAGAACACCACCTGGATCATGTCACCTCCTACCTTCCTGGGTAATCCTTCCAGAACTTCTTCCTTTTTGCCTGCTGAATAACCCCTCTGCCTGGCACTCAAGGCCCTCTTCACGCGGCCTCACCCTGGCTCTGCAGCCTTGCTTTTCCATTACTTTCCAGTGTGAACTCTGGCACCAGCCATGTTCCTCTGTTACTGTTCCCCGAATGCAGCTTATTAGTTCCTGCCTGAGCACCTTTGCTTAGGACATTTCTCCTGTCAGGAACACCCTCCCTTTTCTCCTCCATGTCCTGGTGCATTTTGTTCCTTCAAGCACCATCTCGAATCCTTCCACTCCCCAGGGATCATTCTCTTTCTGGATTCTGTAACATGTTATTTAGCGTTTGCTTTCTTGTCCTTTAACTTCACCCCTCCTCTCCCCCACCTCTGCACACAGTACCTGGGAATGGAGTCTTACTCGCAGTAAGTCCCTAGTGTTTAGCGCCACATCCAAGGGGCCCAAACAACACTTGTTGGTACGTAATAGCCATCATAGCAGTTAGTCCTTAGGGTCAGCGGCTTATCACCAGCCAGTGGGAGCTGGCAGACTGGAGGCTGACGTCCAGCAGGGAAGCAGCCTGTTTACCCTCAGCCCTGAGCCGGGAGCCCACCTCCAGCACCATTCCATCTACTCCTGACATTCTTGAGCTGAACATCCCCTGACCAGGCCCTCCAGATGCTTAACAGGATTATCTACCTAACAGTGCAGCCCTCCCAGGCAAGTGACTTTATCCAGGGAGAGGCAGGGGCAGTAACAAGCAAAAGGCACATTTTCCTAAAACCCAGAGGACAGAGTTTGGGGCCGGGGCTGGTGGTGGGGAGGGCGGAGGAATCAGGTGGAGGCCCTGGTTTAACTCAGGAGAAAAGCCGCTTTCACAGACTGTAGTTTTGCACAGCAACTCACTGCCTAGCTATTCAACTGGCAAATGCAACCATCTTCGTGGGCCTGAGCGGGGGAAGTGGGGGCGTAGAGTGAGGAGGCGTGGGGGTTGGGAAATCCACCTGGATGCCATCAGTCTTGCCAGAGTAAACAGAGCTGACAGGAGTGCTTGCCGGCAGCCTGGTACAGGTTAGGGGGGGTCACAGAAGCGGCCTGGTGACCCGCCTGCCTTAAGGTAGAGACGCTCTGGAATCTGTCACAAAGGACAGAGCTGAAAGCTCATTCCTCGCTGAATGAACTCGTTTCCTGACATTCCACACAATTGGGAGTGCGTACACTTTTAAAATGTTTTAAATGTAAATCTGAGCTGGGATCAAATACACACATTTAAAGCAAAACAAACAAAAAAGATCTCCCCCACCAACCTCAAAGTGGGACCCATATTATAGATGTCACTTGCAATAAAAAATAATTTTTTAAAAGCTCTCTCTTGGTTTTCTTGAAGCTTGAGGGTTTAGGAAAAAATAGCTGGATTTATGAGGAGAACCTACCACTTAATTATCTAGAACTCTCCAATATAACAGCAGAAGCTAACTTGAGCAAAAGACCTTTATTAAAATCCTGTAATATGGGAGATGGAAATCTCTCTTCCTAAGAACAAAAACCTACAAACACTTAATTTTTCATAGCGCAACTGTAAAGGAGATTAGCAGCATATTTAGCATACTTCACAGGACTCTTCCACATGCTGTACAAAGTGGGAGAGAAATTGTATATAAAAGAGTTTGAGTAGCTAATAAGGAATTTTTGAATTGAAAGCACCAGTAAGACTATCATTCATTCCTCCCTTCAGCAGGCACTGAGGTCCTCTTCTGTGCCTTGTATGTGCTGGAGTGGATGGGGGCCACCCAAACATTTAAAGTCACGGCCATGACCCTCTAGCTCAAAAGTCGCACAACTGGTTTCTTGCAAGGCTGAAGAAAAACAGTCACTGCCTAAACCTGCCTGTGCCCTCCAAGATGTCCTGCTGATTTGTTTTGTGACCTTGGGCAAGTCACTTCGCCAGCCTGCGTCTTGTTTCTTCACCTATAAAAAACAAAGATAGTAAAACCCTGGTGCCTTCGGGGTATTCCTGGCACTAATGAAGGCTCATAAAGCACTTTGAGATCCTTAGGATGAAAGACTTTTCAGAACAGCAAAGCCTGATTATCATGCTTCGAACATGACATTCCCATGAAAACCCTGGTCAGGCTCTTACCCTACCTCTCAGTGAAGATTTAATAGCAGAGAGTTGTAATAAGTTCTTAAAGGATAGAGACCTCCATTACTGATACCAAATACACTGCAGCGAACTAGCATATTAAGGGCTATTATCATGAATAATTAAGGCCAGGTTCTACTTACAGATTAATGAACGAAATGCATGTTGTGATGTAGTGGATTTTCATTGGGGCTTCCCCCAACCAGCTACTGTCATGAAATTTATTTATTCTCAGTGGATCCTCCAGTTTGCATGAATTAGCAGGTTTACTTGACAAAATAGGTTGGCAAAGTAAACTTCTGAGGGATACTTGTATTTCTCCTGTAAGAAATAAACCCAATTAGAGCTCTCTTCTTGGTACAGACGAAAAAGCTTCATTAATGATAATGAAGGGCTGAGCTGCATTAGGCCCCTAAGTTTGTAATTAATCTTGCACAGATCTTCCAGCTTGAAAATATTGAAGATATCAAAGTCCTGTACGTTGCTCTGGGCTAAAACACATGCACATGAAAAGGAGAATTGCGGCTCATGCACAGACATTTTGGCTGGTCTTGGACAGTACTCCTGATGATACGTTCACTTTGGAAGGTGGAACCATAATTAGATCAAATAAACCTCTAGATAACTCACGTTTGAATATTAAAAATCCATAATTTCTGAATTGAACAGCATCGAGAGTCATCCAGAGTTAAGGGACGAAGTGTGGATTTTAAAAGACATGGCTAGGGCTTCCCTGGTGGTGCAGTGGTTGCGAGTCCGTCTGCCAATGCAGGGGACACGGGTTCAAGCCCTGCTCTGGGGGGATCCCACATGCCGCGGAGCGACTGGGCCCGTGTGCCACAACTGCTGAGCCTGTGCGCCGCGGCTACTGATGCCCGTGCGCCTGGAGCCCGTGCTCCGCAACGGGAGGCCCGCGCGCCGCGGTGAGGAGGGGCTCCCGCTCGCCGCGGCGGGAGAAAGGCCCGCACGCAGCAACGAGGACCCAACGCAGCCAAAAATTAAAAAAAATTAAAAAATAAAAAAAAAATAAAAGACATGGCTAAGAGGAATTATAGACACTAATGTGTAGTAATTAGTGGGATGATTTAGGTTCTAACTGTCCCAAGATGATTTTAAGCAAATATTCCAAAGTATGTGTTTACATTGTGTGCTCCTTTTCTCTGATTTCTCTCTTTTCCTGTGATTTTTAAAATAACGCTGCTGTTGGAATTAGCTAACATAAGGTAATTAGCAATGCTTGTGTGCCCGTGACTGTAAGAGAGAAAAAGAGATTATTTTCTGCTGGAGCTAAGGGTCACGTTCAGATTTCTGGAATGCTATTTGAAAAGGGAAAGGTGCTAGGTAACAGATGAAGGATGTTACACCAGTGAGCTCTGTCTTTGCAGCTGGGAAACTCATCTGCAACTCACCCTGATGGGCCAAAATACTGAAAAAATAATTAAGGACATCCAGAACCATTAGGTTTATAGATAAGCAGGATAAACTAACTTGCAGGGGAACCTGAAATTCTTTTCCTGACTCAAAGCCAAGTTTTCCAAACATGGTGTGCGTGGGGCACCTCCATGCCTTTGCTCGGCAAGTACCTCCACCCTTAATCCCCTCTCTGCCTGGGAAACTCCTACTCATCCTTCAACATGCAGGTCTAACTATCTTTTGCTCCGTGGAGCCTTCCTTGGTGTTTCCAAATAGAGATAGTTGCTTCCCTCTTGGTGCTTTCACAGCACTCAGTTTACACCTTCTTCTATCGTGCAGTAGATCCTATTATAAGTATTTCACAGTGTCTACTTCTCCCTTGAGGCTTGAGCCTTTAAGCACTGGGACCATATTGTAATCACCTTTGTTGTGGATCCAGCAACAGGTGTGATATGACAAAGTGCTTGGTGCCTAATACAAGTCCATTGACTCTAAGTTCAAATGTTTACCAACCAATGTGGCACAGACACTGCCCAATCAGAGCAAATGCTGGCTGTTAACAGTCATTAGGACTGTTCTGGAAGATAGCCCTCTGCAGGCGGCATAACAGGCACTGAATGTTTATTGACATAAATTCAACTGTGGCCTGAATTACAAAATGGGGCTTTTATGGCCCTAGAGCTAGGTATCACAGTTTGCCTACCTATAAAATGGGAGAGTAATACCTTCTTTGTGATGTTGTTATAAATCTAAGATGAGGAATCAAGTGAGAAAGTCCCTCATGCCTAATAGAAGCTGGCTGATTCTATACTGCCGTGGCCCAGGTTCAGTCCCTGGTCAGGAAACTGAGATTCCACAAGCTGCCTGGAGCGGCCAAAATAAAAACAGAAGTTGGCTGATTCTGAATGTGCCTGTGGCTAAATCACCAACTATTAAAAGCTCTAGAAAAATGGCCCCAACTCCTTATTCCAAAAGGGATCATTATCTCCCAGATCATCAGGGATCTTTTGAGGAGTTTGGCCTGGAGCCCCTTCAGAGAAGGTTAAATGCAAGGGTCTAGGTGAGGAAGTGCTTCTACTGACCAGGTGGCCCAGCCTTACGTAAAAGGAACCAGTTAATTTGGAGATAAGCAGTGCCTGGTGGGAAACATCCTGGGGTGAGAGCTCTCCAGCCAGTTTGCTTTCTTAAGGGCATTTGTTCTCAAATTTTGCTGCACATTAGAATCACCTGGGGAGCTTTTAAAGCTACTGCCCAGGCTGTACCCCAAGTGAATTAAATCAGAATCTTTGAGGGTAGGACCCAGACATGGGTATTTTATAAAGCTCCCTTGGATTATTCCAGTGGGTAGCCAAGTTTGAGAACCAGAGTCTAGGGCATAGGGGTCACAGATCTAGGTGCCCACAGAGGCTTGGCTACGGACAAGACAATGTAAGACAATTGGGAGTGGTGAGGACTGTGGTAAGCTAGAAAGCACACGTCCTGTTTACAGATTTCAGCTTTTAAAAAATGCATACACTGTTCAAGCCAAATGAAGCACATCTGTGAGCTGGATTTGACCCATGGGACTTTGGTTCGCAAACCCTGCCTGTGCTAATATTGCCTGAGAGGCCACGGAAGGTTCTCAGAATAGGTCAAAGCCAGGCCTCAGGAAGTGCTGCTGAAGCTATCAGCTGCGTGCTTCCCAAGGATTTCCCCTACATTCCATTCTCTTTTCCCCAAGCAGCATCTCCCCAGATGCTAGTGTTAATTGGCTTTTATTTATTTTACATGCTTTTACATTTCAGGTGCTTAGAAAATATATTTTAAAAGTGCCACCTCAGCATATGCCCAGGAAGGTTGAATTTCATCTTGGCAGAAGGTTTTTTTCACAGTGATTGCTGCTGACATGGCTCTCATTCTTCTGCTTAAAGGGGAGGAAGTAGATCAGATCAGCCACTCGTTTTTTTCAGTCAAAAGATTGGATGTTCTTCAGGACAGATCCTTCTCTCAAGACCATCCTTGCAGTGTGGGGCGTTTGCTGGTAGAGGATTGAGCAGGTGGACATGAAAAAATTTTAAACCCCAGGTACAACCTCCGCTGTGTCCCTTTAACATTCTTCGGGTTCAGAAGTTGTGACTAAACTGGGTGTGGCCTATACAAGACTGAACGAGTCCTGTCACGTTTTCCTCCCAGCTCATCCCCACCCGTTATTAGTAAGTAATTCCCTTACTGCACTGAGGTCTCACAGTCCTTATCCCCAGGTAGGCCTTGGGTGGGATGGCTAGGGCACTGCAGTTCTCATCAGATTTGCCCCCCGGGGAGGATGACCCAACCTCCACTTCCTCTTCCACTCCTTCTGCAGGTCCCCATTGTCACCACAGGGTGAATGAACGGCATCAGCTTCCCATCTGCAATGTTCGAATTTCGTTCCAGAAACGTCCCCGCTTTGTATTGAATTGCTGTTCCTCTATCAGCTTAGGAAATTAATGTCTTTAACAAATGAAATTACTCAGATCAATGACAGTAAAGAAAAACAAACAACACCTAAGCATAATGATGATGACATAAGAATAAACAAGCAAAAAAAAAAAGAATACACAAGTGTATGTGGAATGAATGAATGAATGATGCCTCACCCCGGACCATATTTCTCATGGACCCATAGCACACAAGTTTCGTGGGGCAAAATGAGGACAGGGTGTGATTCCATTTTCAGTTCCACTGGACATTTTTGAGCATCTGCTCTGTGTCAGTCGCTACGTCAGAACTGGGGAACAAAGATGAACAAGTAAGTTCCTGCCCTCAGGGAGCTGCCTGGAGAGTGGAGTGATCTATGAGTGCTCCAGTGTGCCCCAGCGCTCCAACAAAGGGGTGTACGACGTGCTGTGGGAGCACAAGAAGGAAGTGACTAACTCTGCCTTGGGGCACAGGGAACGTCTAAGAGAAGCTGGGACATCAGGGCTGGGTCTCAAAGACACTCCCTTTCCCAGCATGAGCCTGACTCTAAGTTTGGGGACAACGTCTGCCCTCAGGGGAAAAGCCAGAGTTGGGCCCCATGCCTGGTTTCGCAACTCCTCTTTCCCAGACACCTTCATGGGGAGAAGAAGCGGACAGACACAGCCTTTAAAGGCCATCTTGTTCCCTCCCTCCCAAATAAAGCCTCTCATCCTCCTCACCCATTACTTGGGGTACCAAGAACCCCAGTGAAGAGAGAGGATATGGGAGGTTGATGGTCAGCCTCACAAATAAAATGGTAGAACATCAGAAAAGCTAGGAATCAAAGCCATGGTGTACCAAGGCTTGTGGGTGGGGTCGGGGGAAGTGGTCCAATCCACCAGGTTGGAGTCTTTTATCACTGACATTGTTTAGAATTGTTGGCAATGGAGATAATAGAAAGCAGATCGACTTTTAGTTAGTTCTGTTATTGTTTTTAAATGCTCTGTGGACAAGGCACCCCTTATCCCTGCACCGACGGTGGACTCCTCCTGTGCTCCCTGCCCCATTTGTCACTCAATAAAATAATTTCCTGAAAATTCAGACTCTTGCCCACACCTTGGGGTTTCGAACAGGTTCTGGCTCTGGAGGTGCCCAGTGCGTAGCATCTGGTGGGAGAGACTGGGACTTGATCTGCAAACTCTGAATCCCCCGAGGATACAGTGCCATGAGGCTCCATCATGCCAAAAGCCCCAGTGGTGGCTCACCCCTGTCTTGCTCTCCGGATGTGAACCCATGGGACAGTGGGGTTCGGGAACAGGAAAGGAGATCCAGGGGATCCAAGGAACCCCACATCTTTAGGATCAGGAAGGAGCAAATGGATATAGATGATACAGGACATTTCTCTAGGACCACCCTGACTCTCTCAGAAAGAGTAATGATAGCCCAGTGACAGGGTAAGAAAGCTTTCCCAAATGACGACGGCAAGATGTTTTTTGGACCCAGAAGTATAGATTTGTTGTTAAAGAGACCCTAAAAAGTCTGACAAGACTACAGCCAGAATGCTTAGATTTGAATCTTGTGAGCTTAGGCGAGTTACCTAACCTCTCTGTGCCTCGGTTTCCCATTCTAAGGTGGGGCTAATAGTAGTACCTAGTGTATAGCGTTGCGGTGAGAATTAAATGAGTTAGTGCGTGGGAAATGCTTGGAATGGAGCCTGGCAAGTAGTAAGTGTTGAATAAATGTTAGTTATTATCATTAGTGGAGACGAGTCCATTAAGCTGCTCTAATTTGATGTCATTACATCCTCCTTTGCTTAGTGATTTGGGGGGTCTCTGAATTCCAAGATAAGATATTTAGGGAAATAAAAATTCCTCTAAGAACACACGATACTCTTCAAGAAGCATCTTTTCCTTGAAGTTGCCAAATTTTTTCAAGAGCAGAGCCCTTTTTATTACTTATTTTATTTTATTTTTGGCTGCGTTGGGTCTTAGTTGCAGCACATGGGATCTTCCTTGTGGCATGCTGGCTCTCTAGTTGTGGCAGTGGGCTGAGGAGTTGTGGTGCACGGGCTTAGTTGCCCTATGGAAAGTGGGATCATAGTTTCCCGACCAGGGATCGAACCTGTGTCCCCTGCATTGGAAGGTGGATTCTTTACCACTGGACCACCAGGGAAGTCCCCAAGAGCAGACCCCTTTGGTTAGCAGAATCATGTGCTGTTATGGTAGGAAAACAGCATAAAGAATATTATTGTAGGAATACAGGGGAAAGAATATTGTAGAAATACAATGCAAAGAATACTATGGTGGGAATACAGCTGAAAGAGTCGGGCCTCCAAGGCCATCCATATTTTACTCTGCAGTTTACGCATTGCTCCTGGTTTCCATTTCCTATGCATCTGAGAGTGTCATCTCAGACAACGGAGTGTCCCCCTCAGTTTTACATTACATTCCTTTAAAAAGTGAAAAGTAATTGTTTCCTTATTACAAAAGCACTATATAGTACTTGCAGGAAAAATAGCTTAAAAGAAGAAGAATCCATGGTATTCTCCTCACCCAGAGACACCCTCTGTAATGCTGGGTATACAGCTTTCTGGATCTTTTATATCACGTGCACAGCTTTTAAAACAAAAGTTGGTTTTTGCTGTATATACTATTTGGTAACCTGTATTTTCCACTTGACAGTTTATTATGAACATCTTTCCATGGCAATAAATATTAATTCTACAACATTATATTTAAAAAAATAAATTTATTTATTTATTTTTTGGGCTGTGTTTGGTCTTCGTTGCTGCGCGCGGGCTTTCTCTAGTTGCAGCGAGCAGGGACTACTCTTTGTTGTGGTGCGTGGGCTTCTCATTGCGGTGGCTTCTCTTGTTGTGGAGCACAGGCTCTAGGCGCGAGGGCTTCAGTAGCTGTGGCTCGTGGGCTCTAGATCACAGGCTCAGTAATTGTGGCGCATGGGCTTCGTTGCTCCACGGCATGTGGGATCTTCCTGGACCACAGGGCTCAAACCTGTGTCCCCTGCATTGGCAGGTGGATTCTTAACCACTGCGCCACCAGGGAATTCCCTACAACATCATTTTTAATGGCTGAAAAGTATTTCATTTGCTAGATGGACCATATTTCAACATAACCTTTATTATTTAACACATAGCTCCTTTCTGATTTCCAAAATCTTAAACAAGGTTGCTGATCAACCACCTGGTGGATAGTTGTTTGGACACACTCTTAACTATTTCTTTAGTATAAATTCATGTAAGTGATATTGCAGAGTCTCAAACTTTAAAGGGCTGGGATGTACATTGTCAGATCGTCCCCCCTCCCAGAAGTCTGGACTCTAACCTATGAAAAATTATTTTTTTATTCTTTGCCAGTTTAGCAGGCAAAATATATCTTAGTTTAACACACACACACGCACATATATAAAGTATAGTTTACTTACAGTATTATATTAGTTTCAGGTGTACAACATAGTGATCTGATATTTTTATATCTTACAAAATGATCACCACTTTGAATTTAGTTACCATCTGTCACTGTAAAGAGTTATTACAATATTATTGATTATATTTCCTGTGCTGTACATTACATCTTCACAACTTTTTAATTTTATAACTGGAAGTTAGTACCTCTTAATCCCCTTCACCTATTTTGCCTATCCCCCTCCCCCTCCCCTCTAGTAACTACTAGTTTGTCTCCTGTATCTGTAAGTCCGTTTCTGTTTTGTATGTTTGTTCTTTTGTTTTTTAGATTCGATATATAAGTGAAATCAGTGGCATTTATCTTTCTCTGACTTATTTCTCTTAGCATAATACCCTCTAGGTCCACTCACATCACAGATGGCAAGAATTCACCATTTTAAAATGTAAAATGCAGTAGTTTTCAGTATATTCTTAAGGTTGTACAACTATCACCACTATCTAATTCCTAAACAATTTCATCACCCCCCAAAGAAATCCCATACCCATTAGCATCACTCCTCATTTCCCCCCTTATTCCAGTCCCTGAAAACCACTAATCTGCTTTCTGTCTCTATGGATTTGCATGTTCTAGATGTTTCATATAAATGAAATCATACACTACATGGCCTTTTGTGTCTGGCTTCTTTCACTTAGCATAATTTTTTCAAGGTTCATCAGTGTTGTAGGACAAATCAATATTTTGATCCTTTTTATAGTTTCCATTGTATGGATATGCATTTTGTTTATCCATTCATGAATTGTTGTAATTTTATGATACATTTTCAGTGGTTCTTAAAGTGTGGTCAACCTTCAGTGTCACCTGGGAACTTGTTCGGAATGCCAGTTTTCAGCTCTCACCCAGATCTACTGAATTACAACCCCTGAGGTGGGGTTTAGCCCTCCATGTTTTAGAAAGCTTTCCAGGTGATTCTGATGCATACTTGTGTGAGAATCACTGCTATACCTTATTACTCTTCTTTAACATTTTCTTGGTTTTTCTAGGTATATTAATTACGCTGGCGGAAGTCTAGTGTTTTGGAACACGTACTCAGTTTTTAATTTTTGTAAGTTGTTCAAGTCTTCCTAAAGTTTTACTTATGCTTCTTTCATTGTTAGGGTCAATAGTTAACTGGTATTTCAGTCTTCCTCTCTTCCGTTTCTTTCATTTATAAACTCAGTTGGGGTTTTAGATCCAGATTATTATTATTATTTTTCAAAATGTTAATTCTCTTCAAGAAAAAGATGTTCACATCTGTATTCACTCTTACTTTATTTAGAAATTTCTCATTTTAGTTGGTTTTAGGGCTCATGATAACTTCCCTGTTCTTGGGCTCTGAAGTACCGTAAAGCATAAAAACTACAATTCCCAGCATGCACTGCTACCCGGATCCTTTTGTCTCCACTGCCTCACTTGTGGAGACCGCATCTTGATATACACAGTATGTGTCACCATTTGCCTGACCTCTTTCTGCCAAGGTTGCTCTTCTCTGTGTGGGTTTGTAGACATGATTATACTGGGTGGTGTGGGGCAGGGCAGGCAGAAGGGCTCTTGTAGTGCAGTGCCCAGGAGGTGGGCTGCCTGGGTTTCTGGTCATGATAAGGAAGGTACAGATATCTTCCTTTTTTTCTGTTGATCTCTGTTTTGAGAAGTGAAGCCAGATCATTCCATGAGCTGAAAACTAAAGTAAGTATATAAAATTTCTGCTTTGTTTGCCTTAATATCAGTTCCTCCCAATATTTTCTTTTCTTTGTTTTTTGGTGGGGGCGGAGGGGGTGTCAGTTTTCAGCAATGTGAATTGAAAAAAACTTTTTTCCCCTGTCTTCATGGGTATGTTAGTGACCAGTTGAGAGAGGGTGTGTTGGGCTATGGTGGCCAGACACCAGTTTGAAATATAGCGGCACATTCTCTTCAGGGCCTGTGTCTCAGGAGAGAGGCTCTTGTATCTCAGGATCAGGAGCCATGGTATTGCCTCCATGGCATTTTGGTTAAAAAAAAATTACATTTGGACAGAGAGGGACAGAGACAGTACAAAATGAATAGAGGCCTTTGGACTCCCAGAATTCTATTGAGAAGCAAACTGAGAAAACTACGCAGCTACAAACATATGTCACCTTTCATGGAAAAGGAAGGAAAACACAGAAGGTGGAGCCAACAGCCATGAGAATCACTTCTGAGCAGAAACAGGACTGAATCCTAATCAAGGAACTTGCAAAATTTGCCCAGCTGAATTTCAGAACTGCTACTTACTAGTGACTTCGTTGTGCCTCCTGTTTTAAGCCTTTTTGAACAGAAGCATTAATAGCAGTTATCTTATGCCTGTTACATCATCTTATGTTGAGTGTGTGTTTCTCTGGGTGGGGCAGATAACTTGTATATTTCGTTCAGATCGAGAGGAACTTTACTCAAGGAGCTGCACTTAAGGAGCTATATATACCTGAGGAGTTTCATCCGCACCTGGACTTGATTTTCATGATGGGATGCTGGGCTTTGAGCTGACCCTCAAATGGGATGAGACTTTTGGTGGCCTTGGAAGGGGGTGTCTTTTGCACATGGGAAGAATGTAAATTTTGGTCAGTGGGTGGACTTTGGTGGTTTCAAAAATATGTCCACAGTTTAAAAATATTTTTCCCTTCAAGAGGTGAACCTTAATTCTCTTCCCCTGTGTGTAGGCTGAACTTGGTGACTTTTTAAAAAAAATTAATTTAATTAATTTATTTTTGGCTGAGTTGGGTTTTCGTTGCTTCATGCAGACTTTCTCTAGTTGTGGCAAGCAGGGCTCCTCTTCGTTGCGGTGCACGGGCTTCTCATTGTGGTGGCTTCTCTTGTTGAGGAACACGGACTCTAGGTGCACGGGCTTCAGTAGTTGTGGCACGGGGGTTCAGTAGTTGTGGCTCACGGGCTCTAGAGCACAGGCTCAGTAGCTGTGGCGCATGGGCTTAGCTGCTCTGCGGCATGTGGGATCTTCCCGGACCAGGGCTTGAACCTGTGTCCCCTGCATTGGCAGGTGGATTCTTAACCACTGTGCCACCAGGGAAGCCCCTGGACTTGGTGACTTTTTTCTAATGAATACAGTGTGGTGTGAAAGATGTTATGTGACTTCTGAGGTTAAGTGATAAAAGACATCATGGCTTTTCCTCACACTGCTTCTCACTTGCTCTGGAGGAGGCAGCTGCCATGTTGTGAGGACCCTCAAGCAGCCCTATGGAGAGATCCACATGGCAAGGGACTGAGGCCTCCTGCCAACGACCATGTGAATGAGTCATGTTGGAATTGGATCCTATAGGATCCGGTTAAGCCTTCAGATGCCTGCAGGTCCTGCCAGCATCTCAGCTGAAACCTCATGTGAGATTCTAGGCCAGATCTACCCAGCTAACTTGCTCCCGAGTTCCTGACCCTCACAAGCTATGAGATAATAAATGTTTGCTCTTTTAAACCACTGTGTTTTGGGGGGGAAGGTAATTTTTTATACAGCAGTTGATAACTGTTACACAGATAAACTGTTATTCTGGTAGAGCTTGATTCCTGATACCTTTTGATTTTTGACATCTATCTGGAAAGAGGGATCCAGGCCAACATCTCTCCAAAAACAGTGCATGTGGCAGAGATCTGCTTAGAGACAGACACCTGTGTGATAGATGTAATACTCAGTAGATGGTCACAAGCTGAAAACGTGTGCAGTCATACCCAAATCAAGAAACAGTTCACTATCAGCACCGTAGAACCTCCCTCGAGCTCCTTTCCAGTCATTACTCCTCCAAGGGCAGTTACTGTCTCTAACAGCAAAGATTAGTTTTGCCTGTTGTTGTACATAAATGGAATTACACTCTTTTGTGTCTGGCTTTTTTACTCAGTGTTATGCGATGCATCCAAATTGTTGCATACAGTCGTAGATTGCTCATTATAATTGTCCTGTTTGTGAAATTCCACAATTTATTATCCATTCTATGAGTGATGGGCATTTGGATGGTTTCCAGTTTTTGACTATAACAAAAAGTCCAGCTATGAGCATGTAAAGATAAATTTTATGATATGTATATCTAAAGATTAATAATCGAATATGGGAGTTACTTTCCACAGCTTGACTTTCAAACGTGGAAAAGAGGAAACAGAAGATTGTAATAATTGAAATCTCTGTTCCCCAAAGCTAATCTGAATCACTTCTACAAATGAACAGCACAAAGGGACTCCCATTGGAACCATTCATTCCTGCATATTCACCAACTGCCTACCATGTGCGATGCTGTTGGGGGAGAGCCTGGTCCTATTCTCCAGGAGTTTTCCACGTAGCATCAAGTAAGGGGACTGGGCAAAGATCCACGGGGCTGGGATCAGAGTAGAACTCTGTAAGAGCCAAAGAGATACCTTAATAAAGTGAGTCTGGAGAGATCAAGGAGGGCTTCCTGGAGGGTGGATCTTGGATAATAGACATAATCAGACACTCAGAGTTGGGGATAGAGTAAAAAGAAAAAAAGGATGTTTCAGGAGGAGGAAATAGGAGGAGAAAAGTAACAGAAATTGGCATTATTTATAGGTAACCCACCTCATAAAAAATGATTTGAGAGACTTCCCTGGTGGTCCAGTGGTTAGTATCCTGTGCTTCCACTGCAGGCGACACAGGTTTGATCCCTGGTCGGGGAACTAGGATCCCACATGCCTCTCAGCATGGCAAAAAAAAAAAAAAAAAAAAAAAAAGATTTGAAGAATCTCAGAGGTGGGAAGAACGTATCTTCATTCCAGAGCTTCCTGCACCGACATCCCTATTGTTAAAGAGGATGGCAACTTTTTTCTGCAGTAAAAATCCTTCACTTCAGACACAGACTTCTTTTGAACCAAAGCTTATTTTATTAAAGATTAGTAGGTCTGCATTGGAGATTTGATTTAAGTTAAAAGATGCCAAGCTCATTCATTCATCCACTGAACATCAATTGTGTGTGTAAGTCACTGTCCCGCAACCACTGAGGGTTCATGTGAATGAGGGATGTCCTGAGACAAACCAGTTCCCAGTGATCTTACTGCAGCCCACATAGAGTGGTATGAAATGGTTAAGCAGCAAATTCCTGGGAAAGCTTGCCACAGGAAGCTTGGTAAAGTTGATGATATCTGCACGGTGGGGGAGACATTTTTAAGTTGTTCTCAGCCTGGAAATAGTTCCCTTCACCAAAAAAAAAACAACCAGATGTTGTAAAAGTTCCCTCATGGCCACAGTGATGATCAGAGATGCAGACTGCTGGGTGGAGAAAGAGTTTATGGGCAAGAAGTGCATGGTCCAAAGATGTAACACTGATAGAGCCATGCAGGGGGCATTTTGTATTATATGTGCCAGAGCTCATAGCATGAGCACAGGTCTGTGTAGTAGCCAGTAGGAACAGGTCTACTCAGAGCTATATGAATGGTGTTGATGAAGATGTGCTTACCGTGTAAACTCTGAGTAACGGTGGGTAAGAGAGAGAGAGCCCATCCCTATTGATTTGAAAACAATGAACAGCAAGAAAGGAGACCTTCCCATACAATCCGTGTTGAATATGGCATGGCATAGGACCCAGAAAGGGTCCTGTGGGTGAGGTAAATCCAAGACAATGACAGAAGAAGAAGATGCTTCAAATAGCATGTAAGAGAGTTTTCTTTCTCACATATGGCTGAGGGCCTCCGTGGTGCAGAAGTGGATGCGAACAACAGAACCCCTGATGTTGTAGGGTATTTGCATTACAGCAACACCTACACACATATATGGTTAATTATTCTGGAAGCTGAATCTGGCACATTTTACAAGATGAACTCCATTCTTGGTAGTAGGAGGTACCTGGATGAGACCAGCCCAATAGATAAAAAAGACCAAGTGCAGTAATTCATCCTGCCTTTAAAGTCCTGAAAAAGAACCTTCTTAGCAGATTTCTGGACAAGGTGGACTCCACCCACAGACCAGAGACCGTTGTGTCGATTGGAGTGTCTGCAAGGGCTGCCCTGGTCTGACAGTGAGCGCCCCACGATGTGGCAACAAAGAAAACCCACAAGTGTTCTCTCCCAGGGATGTGTTCTAGTCCTGCCAAGGACCAGCTCTCAAAACACGACAAGTCTGTGGAAAGTCACTCTGCTGGCAGTGGGTCTGCATGGACAGTGAACTTGGCCACCAAGAAGGAAAAGTCCACCCTCCTCATGCATGGAAAAGCACGTTCTCTCCCTCTTACCTGGGGGTCTTCGAAGCTACCTACAGAGTCCCACCTTGCCCAAGTCTTCCTGTAGGTGCAGGAAGGGTGACCCATCAGACACACCCTTTGCTTGGAGCTCCTGTGGAAGGAATGTTTTCTCTCGGGCAACTGAAAAACCTCCTTGTCATCAGCATGGTTGAACACACAGGCCCTTGTGGGAGTGTGAGGGAGTTCAACCCCTCATCTTACAGTTAGAGAAGCTGAAGGACAGCTTAAGACTTAGACAAAAACCCACACCGTTAGACGCCACGTTCCCAGCGGGTTTCCCCCATCCGTACCCTAGGCAAGACAGCTCGGATTAGTCTCTTTGTACAATGGCCTGCATCATACAGATGGGGAGCTGGGGGCAGAGAGGCTGTGGCCTGTCCAGGTCCCATCGCGGGTCAGGGTTGTACGTGGGCAGAAACACCCCTGGTTCCGGACTCCTTTTCTAGGCTGCTTCCATTAGCACTGCCACTTTCCTGTGACTAGCACAGCACCCCCCCGCCCCAAACTTAAACGAAAATCCTTCCAAGTGCTTGTCTTCAAATCTAAAAATAAAAGTAGAGTGGCGGGCTTCCCTGGTGGCGCAGTGGTTGAGAGTCCGCCTGCCGATGCAGGGGACACGGGTTCGTACCCCGGTCCGGGAAGATCCCACATGCCGCGGAGCGGCTGGGACCGTGAGCCATGGCCGCTGAGCCTGCGCGTCCGGAGCCTGTGCTCCGCAATGGGAGAGGCCACAGCGGTGAGAGGACCGCGTACCGCAAAAAAAAAAAAAAAAAAAAAAAAAAAAGTAGAGTGGCAAAGAGTCTGACCCTCCAGAAAAGGTGCATCCATGTTGCTGAGGCCAGTCTACCTGAGGTCAGGTGCTGGCAGCCATGGCTATTTCCAAGAGAGGGCAACTTGTCGGGCAAAGTGGGCAGGTATGTCCACTCAGTCCAATGACAATGGCTGCAGACTTTAGAAATGGGATATTGGAATACTCAGAGGGTTTAATCTTCTCTCCGGCAGCCTTTTCTCTTGGTATTTCCTGAGGACAGTGTGGGGCCTGCAGCGACTAGCTTTGGGTCTGACTAAGCGTCTTCTCTGGAGAGGGGCAAGCTGCGACGAGGGCCTCATTCCTGGATGGGTGTAAGACCGGGGGAGGGGCAGAGCGAGGTCTGAGAGCCCAGGCTCTCGGCCTGGGGCCTGGATGTCCTTCAAACAGGGGAGAACCGGAAGGCATGTGGTCGTACATTTGCAAATGCATGAACTCAGCTGCAAGATACGGATAGGCTTCAGGAACAAGAACAAATCCAGAATTCTCCCCAGTAAAGATAAGGAGTTTTCCTCTGGGAATATGTTCTTTCACAGTTGTGAAATATCAGGTATAGGAGGACCCCTACCTGCTGTAACATATGGGTGCTACAAAAGCATTTTATCTGAACCTTGACCTTGGGTCCTCTATGCAAGTTTGTGGCAATTTACAAAATTTCTATTGTTTGTGTATAGTGAGATATTTATTAACCTGTAAGAGCCCAAAATAAAAATGCCCTTTTCACTACTCTACAGTGATAGAGACCAGAACAGTGGGGACCTTCATGGGTGGGCCATCGACAGGGAAGGGTACAAGGGAGCCTTCTGGGGAGTTGGGAATGTTCTAAACCTTGGTCTGGGTGGTGGCTGCGTGAGTATGTACATGTATAAAAATTTAAAAGTCATCAAAGGTGTCCACTTAAGATTTGAAGCTATTTGTGCATTTTTCTATGTAAGTCATGCCTCAATAAAAAAAGAAAAATGAAAAATTTAAATGCTGTTTTCATTGCTTTGATAAACTAGTCGTTTGGGAAGGATGCTTTCATTTCCAAACCTAAAACGTAAGTGACGTATATTTCAAGCCATCTCTGGGCTCTCACTGTCATACCTTTTGTGCCCAAGCTCTTTCCTCATAAAACAGGACCAACTTTTAAGGGTCAGAGATGATTTTTCTCTATCTGTCATTCTTGCCTATGGCACATGTCATTCGTAATGTGGCACAGAGGCCCTGATGAAATTGGAAAAGCATGTGGAGATAAAAATCATTCTGGGATGAATCCAGACACTTCCTGCCACTCTCCAGATGTCACAGGGCTGAAAGCCACCCTCCCGGGGGAAGTGATTCAGCCAGCCTCAGCCAGATGTGTAGGAAGCCGCCCCGGACCCACATGCTAACACTGTCCTGATTGTGCGGAGCATATGCTTTCAGTCAAGAGTGAAAAATGCAGGCAGGGGCACATGCCAGGAGTCTTTCAAGCATGGCCCACCAGTCAGCCTACAGCGCGATGCACTGATCCGTCCAGTCAGCAGATGTGTGTCACCACGACGCAGGCTGAGGCTGGTTAAATGGTAACAGAGCTCAGTGACCTAATGCACACACTCAGCCCTTCCTGAGAACCTCGCGCCGTGGTTGTCATGCTGTGGGATGCGTGTCAGCTTGATTCCGAGGCTGCCTGCCTGGAACATCTGCACCTGAACAGCGCAGAGTGGCAGAAACGCCCTTTCCTGCACCTAGCAGTGTGTCAGAGACCTTGCCCAGTGGACAAGCAGCCCTCTGTTGCCCAAGTGCAGAGCTTTAGCTCCGAGTCACTTTGAATAATGTTGAATGCGACTGCAAGGCAGTCTGTTTTGGGAAAACTGTCTAGTCCCCGGGTTCTCTCTCCGGGTCTGGCTTTCCTGGGGCCCAGGGTGCCTGTAGGAGCCCCTCCCCACCAGCAAGCCTTCAAGGCTGCCACCTGCCCGTCCCCTCTGTAGAATGCCCTGAGTGTGGAATTTGCCCACATTTCCCAAAGTCTCTGAGACAGACTTTCAAGAGCCCTTCCTGGTCTGTAAAGAGGGGTCAATGTGCCTGCATACTCGCTCACAGCCAAACGTGCACACGTCTATGGGTTTGAGAGGAAACAGGCCCCCACATACAGTGTCATTCAGGGGGAGACAGACTCGAGACAAGGACAGAGACCCCCCCCCCCCCAGACGAAGCCAAAAGACCTCATCAGGAAGCCCATGGGTGGCTAATAGCAGCAAATATTGTTCTGAGACAGAAGTCATGGTATGTAGTTCTCCTGGGCGAATATAGTTGGGCAGAAATAGAAATATTTCTCAACAGTTGTTCCCACCAATTGCTCAGAAACAGGCCTTGGAGACCTGTGCCCCCCACCCCAGACCCACGCTTTTACCTGCATACCTCCCAGCCTCTGTGGAACTCACTGATGCCGCGTGAGGACTCTGTTCCCCGGCCGTTGATAGAGCCTGTAGGCAGGCTGTCATTTTGGGCAGAGTCACACATGTGTTCTCTTTCCACCCAGACACCAGGAAAGCCAAAACGACTTCAATCATCACTTCAACTCATCCAAAAAAAGAAAAAAAAGGCTATTGCCTTTTTGTCCACACAAAGATCTTCCTTTTAATTTTATGTATTTATTTTTTTTGTCCGCAGCACGCGGCGTGCAGGATTTTAGTTCCCCGAACAGGGATCAAACCCACACCCCCTGCAGTGGAAGCGCGGAGTCAACTTACTGGACTGCCTGGGAATTTTTAAATCACAGCTCTGGTTGTTTTAAAGCCGATCGTCAGAATGGCAAGACCAGAGGAACGTCCTCAGCCACGACGTATCTCTTTCCCTTTAGGTGTCGGCAGTACATTGCTGAGACTGTGCGAACAGATCCATCTGCTAGTCACCATTTACGTACCAAGCTCTAAAAGCTGTTGCTCAAACATGGGCTGGGGGCTTCCCTGGTGGCACAGTGGTTAAGAATCCCTCTGCCAGTGCAGGGGACACGGGGTCTAGCCCTGGTCCAGGAAGATCCCACATGCCGTGGAGCAACTAAGCCTGCGAGCCACAACTACTGAGCCCACGTGCCGCAACTACTGAAGCCTGAACGCCTAGAACCTGTGCTCCGCAACAAGAGAAGCCACCGCAATGAGAAGCCCGCGCACCACAACAAAGAGTAGCCCCGCCTGCCACAACTAGAGAAAGCCCGTGCAGCAACAAAGACCCAACACAGCCAAAAATAAAAATAAGTTAAAAAAATAGGGCTTCCCTGGTGGCGCAGTGGTTGAGAATCCGCCTGCCGATGCAGGGGACACGGGTTCGTGCCCCGGTCCGGGAAGATCCCACGTGCCGCGGAGCGGCTGGGCCCGTGAGCCATGGCCGCTGAGCCTGCGCGTCCGGAGCCTGTGCTCCGCAACGGGAGAGGCCACAGCAGTGAGAGGCCCGCGTACCGCAAAAAATAAATAAATAAATAAATTTATTAAAAAAAGAAAGGTCTGAACCTTACAGTTGTGGGGTGGATCCCCTACCCTCACAGAGAGAATCCTCAGGGAAAAGCAGTGGTCCCGATAATACGTACCTGTGGCTCATCACCACCATCAACAGTCACTTACTTGGCTTTAGAATTTGTTTTTGTGCTTATGTTGGAACATGGGTCTGCCTGAGGCTGTGGGAATTCACAGAATTTTAGATAAGCTAAATGTTCTTCCCCTTAAAGACCTGACTCAGGCAGAACCGGAGGTGGTTTAGTCTCCTCTTCTCCCTCCCTGCTCAGAACAGGCATCCTTCCTGGGGAACAGTCCTTCCTGGGGTGGCCCAGGGGTCTTTGGCTGCCATTGTGTCAAAGGAGGTGGCTGGCCTTGGGGAAGGCTACACTGTCCTGCCACTTGCCTCTGTGCTGTGAAATTGCCTCCTGCCTCCTGCCTCTGACACCTGGTCTCCTAAAAAGCTCCTTACTTAGCAGCATGGATTTTGAGGGCCACTAAGAGGGCAAAAGGGGGTGCCTGCCATTTTACCTAAGTGTTTATTTTGTAATTGTACCTTGCGTATTTTTGCTTATTTGGTGAAAACTGTTGAGATGGTTCATTGTCTTCAGGGAAAAGGACTAGAGAGGTGAATATAAGGTAGGAAATTAGAGAAGAGAGTCAATATAGTACCCGAGAAAGAATGCCATCACTAGAATGTAAGTGTCCCAAGGGCAGGGGCTTTGTCTGTTTTGTTTCTCCAGGATCTAAAATATAAAATAGCATTTGGTACATCAGGGATAGTCAACAAATATTTGCTGAATGAGTGACGTGAAACAGTCTGTTAAAAAGGCCTTCCTGGAACTTCCCTGGTGGCGCAGTGGTTAAGAATCTGCCTGCCAATGCAGGGAACACGGGTTCGAGCCCTGGTCCGGGAAGATCCCACATGCCGCAGAGCAACTAAGCCCATGCGCCACAACTACTGACCTGCGCTCTAGAGCCCGTGTGCCACAACTACTGAGCCCACGTGCTACAACTGCTGAGCCCATGTGCCACAACTACTGAAGCTCACGTGCCTAGAGCCCATGCTCCACAACAAGAGAAGCCACTGCAATGAGAAGCCTGCACACCACAATGAAGAGTAGCCCCCGCTCGTCGCAATTAGAGAAAGCCTGCGCCCAGCAACGAAGACCCAACACAGCCAAAAATAAATAAATTAGTTAAAAAAAAGAGAGTATTAAAAAAAAAGGCCTTCTCCTCTCTAGAAATTCTGGGATGTTGTTTTCTTAAAAATAACAAACGGGCACCCCTCCCCCCCAATCAAAATCTAGAAACACCCCCAAACAAAAAAAAAAACATCATTAACTCTTGATTTTGAGAGGAAAGAGTAAAGAAGGTCTACTTGGGTTTATTTGTTCATTCAACATACATTTCTTACACCCCTGTCCTGTGCCAAGTGCTGGGCCCGGAACCTGTGGGACTTAAGCTGATGAAAGAGCGCACCCCACCCTCGAGGAACTCCCTGGCCAATGGCGGCCAGACGAGGGCCCTGATCATTGCTGCACAATGTTAGGAGTGTTCTCTAGCCCTGGAGAGGGGCTCCAGGAGCCAGGGAGGGAGTGACTAACTTCTGACTTTGCCTGGGGGCCTTCAGGAAGGCTGGGACTTGAAGCCTTAACAGGAGTTCACATGCCTGGCAAGGGGTAGAGAGAGGGAAAGAATCCAAATTCTCATCTTGGACCACGGTTCCATCAGATTACACACTTACCAGAGTTGTTGACAAGGAGCCAAACGGACAAGCAAAAGTTGGCTCTTCTTTCCTTTTCTCTTTTCTCCTGGGAGAGATGCTAATGAACAACGGTGGCCAAAAGGCAGGTGAGAGTAAGGAAGAAACTGGATAATGGGCCAACTGGATAGCCAGCCCTTTCTGAATCATGCAGCCTGGGCCATATTTGATGTCAGTGATGCAGATCAAGACCTGATTACCACATAGCTTCTCCATCAGGCTGGACCCTCAGAGGACAGAGGTCCTCACTATGACGTCGACCTGGTTTCCCACTTTGCAGAGAGCCAGCCTCTGGGGGCTGCTTAATCAGGACAAGTTGATAACATGATACACAGGGATTCTTGAGGCAAAGAGTAACTGCTCTTAAGAGAGTGGGTGCTGCTAAAAACCTGTTGCCCGTTAATTGCTGTGGAGTGGAATATGCCAAGGTATCTTAATTCAAATCTTACCTCACCGTCCTAGGGACCTTTTGTTGCTGTAAGTAAGGATGGTCCTTGGTTCCAAGAAGAAAATTAAAGGCTGCTCCTGAGATGAGCACAGTCATTTGGATGAAAGAAAACACATGGTTGCATTTAGAAATCAGATCTCAACAAGACGGGGCACCACCTCCTGCCCAGAGAGGAACGAGCCACAGGATGCAAAACTGGAATTGATGTGACAATACTTTGCCCTCGTTATACTACCTCTAGCAGGGGATCTTGACACACATTTCAGGCGCTAATTAGTGCTTGCATCTATTGCCATGAGTGCACATTGCATGTGCCCATTTTCCTGATGGGAAGACTGACCAGGAGGAGAGAGGTAGAAAAGATGTGCTGGGAGGAAAAGACGTGGTGCCATGTCTGCTTAACTATGTTTGCTCAGGGAGAACTGTACCTTGTTCCTTTTGCGCGAGGGTGTTGTTTCCTGCTGAGCTCACGGTCTCTGCCTGGCAGGGTTTGGGTCCATAATCCACCCCTGATTTTGGAATAAAAATGGCAAAGGCCTACATTGGAAGCTAATCGTTTATCAGGTCACTGCTTCTGAAGAGCAGGGTGGTGGTTAAGGGCATGCTCTCCGGAGTCAGCCTTCTTGGGTTTAAACTCAGGCTGTGGCACTCACCAGCTGTGTGACCTTGGCAGGTTCCTTGAGTAAGAAATTGTGCCTCAGGTTCCTCAGCTGTAACATGGCCTTGATAATATTTCTTTGCTCGTAAGATCATCATTAGAATTAACTGGTTATTTGTAAAGCTTTTGAAACAATACCTGGCCCACAGAACGAGTTAAGCATTAGGTTGATCCACGTGAAATTACCAACACATGACTGCTCTTGACCTACAAAAAGCAGCAGTTTCATGTGGCTCATTCAGATTTAATTATAAAAAGGTTTTAATTTAAGTATTATTTTTTTTTTTTAAAAAATATTTATTTATTTATTTGGTTGCGTCAGGTCTCAGTTGCGGCACGCAGGATCTTTGTTGTGGCGCACCGGCTTCTCTCTAGTTGTGGAGTGCGGGCTCCAGAGTGCTCCGGCTTAGTTGCCCCGCGGCGCGTGGGATCTTAGTTCCCTGACTAGGGATCAAACCCGCCTCCCCTGCGTTGGAAGGCAGATTCTTAACCACTGGACCACCAGGGAAGTCCCTTAAATATTATTTATAAAATTATATTTATAATAATGTCATATTTTTATTATTGCATTAGTTATTGTCACTTAGTTTATAACTTTATTATTATATTTATAATATTGGTTTGTAATATGCCTGTTTTTCATTCACTCTTTCAAATATATTTTGAGAGCAATGTGCAAATTCTCTTTAAAAAAAAAAAATTTCACAGGATGGTGTGATTATCATGTGCCTGAATTGGTGACCAAAGCCTACAGCTAAGAAACAAAGGGATCAAGGAGCCTGCATTCTGGGGTTGGGGAACTGTGGCATAGGGATGCTGGGGAAACCACCTCTGCAGAAAGTGTGGGCATCACCCTACCAGCCCCAGCCTCTCAACACTGGCTAGAAGAGGAGGCCTGGAGGAGGACAGACTTAGCCTGTCAGGGGAGTGGAAAGGGCTATTTCTCTCTTTGAAGCCAAGGGAGGGATGCCTCAGGGGAAACCCTTGTCAAATTGGTGGGATGTGGGTTTGATGGAGTCCTGGCTCAGTCAGGAACCAATGAGCCCTTGACACAGCCTGATACAGCAGTGCCCAGGTGTGGGAGAGGGCCCGTGGGGTGAGCTGCATGGTGGGGGCTATGGGTAGAGAGGGGAAAGGACTTACCTCCCCATTCCTTGGCCTCTGGCCTTGGAGTTTCAGTCCCAGGTGGAACATAAAATCGATTCTGCACAGGTCCATGGGTTTAATAGTTGGGGGCTGAAGGTAGGTGAGTTTGGGAGCCAGTGACCACTCCTGAATGGGACATCAGAAGTATGTCACAGGATGCTGTGAACTGGGGCAGGAATATACAGGCCAAGAGTCTAAAGGGATCATCGATGGCTCTGGGAGGTGCCCGGGAGGGAGCCCTCCTTTGCAGGCCTATTGAATGCACTACCTGCCAGCATCAAGCCCATGTGTAGTGTATTACTGCTGTGTAGGAAAGAAGGTCTCCCTGGCTGGGGCAAGTGGGACAATAGCTATCTTTTACTTATTCTTGCAGGCCCCAATGTTGGTCTCATTTTGGAAAGATGGAGAGGGAAGGCTGATGAGAGAGACCACAGAACTCAGACAAAGCAACAGATCTAGCCTTGCCTGGAGAAGAGAAGGGGAGAGTCTTTGAGTTGGGTATAATAATAGCAAAACTTACACACTTTGTGTGCCTGGCACTCTTCTAGGGCTTTGAATTCATTTAACCGTGGCAACAATCCTATGAGGTAGGTACTATCATTATTCCCATTTTACAGATGAGGAAAATGGGGGCACAGAGAGGTTTAGTTACTTGCCCAAAGTTCCCAGCTAGTAATTGTAGAGTTGGGATTACAACCAAGGCAGCTGGATCCAGAATCCGTCATCTTTCATTGAACAAAACTAAATCTTATGAAATGAAACAAGACTGTTTTCAAAGCAACAATAACAGAAAAATGGATGAACAAAAAGTAGCCAAGACGTTATATTGGAACCACAATGAAATATCATCAAGGGTGCTATTATCCAATAGGAAAAGAGGGTTTGACAGACCATGACTAATAATGGCAAGTTTTCAATAAATAAATCAATCTTGTTCATTCACCCCAGTGCACTGAGATTCCTTGATAAACTGCTTTCCCACAGCCTTCTTTGTTCCTTCATGCAAGTCTGTGAGGCAGGCACTAATATTATTCTAATTATACAGATAAGGAAACCAGAGGTTCAGAGAGGTTAAACAAGGTGCCCAAGGTTACCCAGCTGCAAGGTGGGTGTTTGAAAGTAGTTCTTACTGGCTTTAGAACCTGAGCTTGGAATGCCTTTGGTTCTGTGGAGCTGGCCACAGGAAGCTGACATTCCACATGAAACTGACACGGACTTTTACTATGTTTTTGGTCTAGTTATATGGAGAAGCCACGGTATAGAACTACGTTGTGAGGGAGAAAGGTGGGAAGACCCATGAGACAGAGATGCACATCTGACCTTTTGAGTGGGTGGAGGAAAGAGGGACTCAAAGTCACACCTCTTCAAAGTAATTAGAAATGACAAGGACTAGGGACTTCCCTGGTGGTCCAGTGGGTAAGACTCCACGCTTCCACTGCAGGGGGCCTGGGTTTGATCTCTGGTCAGGGAACTAAGATCCCACATGCCACATGGCGCGGCCAATAAAATAAAATAAATTAAATAAAAAAAAAAGAAATGACAAGGACTAAGGGCATTACGAACACAATGTAAAAGACGATAGCAGGGATGGCTGCCATACTGAGCCCTTTCACAGCACCAGGTATAAAGGGAGCTCCATATCCTTAGCGGAGCTAAGCTTCAAGGTAACCTGAAGGGAGGGGTGGTATCAACTCCATTTTGTGGATGAAAACTCAAGGCTCAGAGATATTAAGTGACTTACCCAAGGACACACAGCGTATAAAGAGACAAGCACAGATTAAAACCAGGTCTGTCTGATTTCAAGTCTAAACCGTTTCTTCCAGCATATGATTTCTTCCAAGCACCACTTCTTCCCTCATTTTTTTTTTTTTTTTTTTTTTTTTTTTGCGGTACATGGGCCTCTCACTGTTGTGGCCTCTCCCGTTGCGGAGCACAGGCTCTGGACGCACAGGCTCAGTGGCCATGGCTCACGGGCCCATACGCTCCACGGCATGTGGGATCTTCCTGGACCGGGGCACGAACCCGTGTCCCTTGCATCGGCAGGCGGACTCTCAACCACTGAGCCACCAGGGAAGCCCTCTTCCCTCATTTGATTCTTGTGGGGATCAGAGGCAGAGGAGACACTGTTATTCCCACTTTACAGACAGAATAGCACGTGCAAAGGCTCTGCCCAGACTTCTCTCTAGAGCTCAGACCTGCATACGCAATATGACCTCCTGGACATCTCCACTCAGATATCCCACAGGTGCCTTACAACCACCATATCCAAAACCAAAGGCGTCATCTCATCTTCCTTCCCAACTATTCTCATTCTTCCATTGACTCATTGATTTAGTCAACAAATATTTCCCAGGGTCTGGGGATAAATAGTGAACATCTCAGTAGCTAGTGATACTCTCTTCCTAGTTGCCTACGCCAGAAACCTGGAAATATTCTTGCATTCTCTCAACTCTCCACTGCCAATCATTCACCAAGTTCTGTTTCTTCTACTAGATATCTCTACAATCCATCCATGTATCTCAAGCCTTCATCATCTCCTGCTCAGAATATTGCATCAGCCTCTGGGTGTCTCCCAGTTCCATTCCCCTCCTCCTCCCCCTCCCCCTCCTCCCGTTGCTCTGTCACAGCAACTCTCACTGCCAGGATTTCACATATTCTGCCCCCTCTGGCAGAACACCCTTCTGACTTCTTTCACCAGGCTGATGCCTATGCATTCTTCAGGTCTCAATTGAAATGTCTCGTCCTCAGGGTGTCTTCATCTACCCTGTGGATTAGGCACTTTTTTCTCCTGTCCTAGCACTGACTACATTCCCTATCATACCAGCCATCTCATTAGAGCATTAACTTATTTAACACATATCTGCAAAGACCTTGTTGACCTGTTCCCCAATGGATACTTAATGACTCAATGAATCTATGAACAAATGAGTCAATGAATGGGTGGGTGAAGATGCAGAGTTATTAAAGGTCATGGCAAAGTTGGGAAAGAAGAAGTGTCTCTGGGGGCTCCATCAGGGAATTGGGGGGGTGCAGTGATGACAGATGGGGCTGGAGAAGTAAGCAGGGGCTGGAATTGGGGTGGCCTTGTGTGTTTGGATATTGTCTTGTAGGCAGTAGCATTTTGTTCTCACTGGAACAGATGCTCACTCTGGACATGGATTTGCCTTCCCTATATGCAGTGCTTCTGTCAAAACTAGCATCCATGGACTTTTAGGATGCCTTATCCACTGTCATGGTATCACACACAGTGTTGTTTCTGATCAAGGAACTCACTTGATAGCAAATGAGGTGTAACAGTGGGCTCTTGATCATGGGATTTGCTGGTCTTATCATGTTCCTCACCATCCTGAAGCAGTTGGCTTGAGAGCATGGTGGAATGGCTTTTTGCAAACTAAGTTATAGCACCAGCTAGACGGCGATACGTTGCAGGGTTGGGACAGGTTCTCCAGGAGGCAGTATATGCTCTGAATCAACATTTGATTTGTGGTACTGTTTCTTGATAGCCAGGATTCGTGGGTCAAGGAATCCAGGGGTGGAAATGGGAGAGGAACCATTATTACCCCTAGTGACCCACTAGCAAGATTTTTGCTTCCTGTCTCCATGATGCTGTGCTCTGCTGGCCTAGAGGTCTTTGTTCTAAAAGGGAAGAATTCTTCCACCAGGAGACATGATGATTCCATTGGACTGGAAGTTAAGAGTGCCACCCATCCACTTTGGGCTCCTTATGGCTTTAAGTCAAGAAGCGAAGAAGTGAGTTACTGCGTTGGGTGGGGTGATTGATTCTGACTATCAAAGGGAAATTGGACAACTACGGAAATTGGACAACTACTCCACAATGGGTGTAAGGAAGAGAGTGTTTGCAATATAGATGTCTTAGGGCATCTATTAGTGTTACCATGCCCTGTGATTAAGATCAATGGAAAACCTAATCCAAGTAGGACTACTAATGGCTCAGACCCTTCAGGGTTCTTTACCCACCAGGTAAAGAATCATGACCAGCTGAGGTGTTTGCTAAAAGCAAAGGGCATATGGAATGCCTAGTGGAGAATGTAGTTATAAAAACTAGCTATGAGCAGGTAACCAGGTACAGAAATGAGTATTTCTCCCTTATTTTGTTATGAATATATGTATGTGTGTGTGTGTATCCTGTAACATAAGATGGATGTATTGACTTTATATCATAGTATTTAAGGGCTGTTTTAAAATGTTTTCCCCAGATCTGTTGAGATATAAATGATATATAACATTGTGTAAATTAGGTATGGTTAACTTTACATCACAATATTTAAGATACGAGATATTAAGGAGAAGAGTAAATATTATTCAAGGAGTTTGCATCCTCTTCTGGGGAAAGGGTTAGTGTGTTTGCAGCTGTTCACAGGATAGTGGTGTCATGTTAGGTGGAAGTATGATCTTGTTATTGTCTTTGTTCTGAGATTAACTATCGTTTAAGGAGACGTGTATGGGTGCTGAGTCGACAAGGGATCGACTTGTGATGGTGAATTTCATGTATCAGTTAGGCTGGGCCACAGTGCCCAGGTATTTGGTCAAACATTGTTCTGGATGTTTCTGTGAGGGAGCTTTTGTATGAGATTCACAGTTAAATCAGTGGACTTTGAGTAAATCAGATTGCCCTCCATACTGTGTGTGGGCCTCATCCAGTCAGCTGAAGGCCTTATTAGAACAAAGTCTGACCTACACTGATCAAGAAGGAATTCTGCCAGCAGAACTTTGGATTTGAGCTGTAACATCAGCTCTTCCCTGAGTCTCTAGCTTGCTGGCCCACCCTGAAGATTTTGGATTTGCCAGTCTCCATAATTTTGTGAGCCAGTTCCTTAAAATAAATCTCTCTATATATGTATACATACACATCCTATTGGTTCTATTTCTCTGGAGTACCTCGACTTACACAGATGCCTCTTAGACTATAGGGCAAGCTGGCACCCTCCTCACCTCTTGGACTTAGCATTCTCAAGTAGATAAATGGCTGGTGGCAGGGGGAGAGGGGAGGAAAGGGGAAGGGAGAGGTGCTTTAGAGTTACTTGATAGTATTCCTGCACAGCAGGATGTTTAAACACAAAGAAGAGGAGCCTTGTTTTCATATCCTCCAATCTGTCCCTCTAAGTCCAGGGCCAACAAGGGGAGCCCATTTTCCCTGGGGCCAGCCCTAGGGAATGAGTCTCTGGGGCTTTCTCCTTAAACGGACGATGTGCCTCTGCTGCTTAGCCCAAGTAGACCCCTCCCTCAGAGATCAGCTGGACCATCAACATCAGTTCTCAGATGGGGAAACTGAAGCCCATTAGGGGAAGGGACATACCCAGAGTCACACAGTTCATTACATTTAGAACTAAATTAATTACATATTAGAATGACAACCTGGTTCCTGGGTTCTTAATCTGGTGCTCTTGACCTGAACTTGCCATACTGCTCACCTATTTTATCTGTTTATTGTTTTCCTCAGCACAAGGCCCCTGGTCTGGAAAACACAAAGTGAGAAGGGAGCTAGTCCAGCCATTTTCACACAAAAGGCGAGTTTTTAAAAACATTCCAGAGATGGTTACTGATCTAGAGGGCTTTGCTGTCCCAGCAAGGTAAACATTTAGATTAACAGCATGGTAATAGGTTGTAATTCATAATCACAAGGTGGTTGATAAAAACTTGGGAACATAACCATGATGAGTGCCCTTAAAATGGTTGTAAATCTAAACATTGTGTTTCCTTTTGTGTTCTAATTGCAGAGGTGTTCAAAATCATGTAGCACTGTAAAGATTTAATGCCATTTAGACTATCACCCGAAATACATATGAGGCTATACTGACAGTTTAATTGGTGATTGAGGAAGTTTGGGGGGCTACCTTCTCTTCTCAAATATTTTCATGTATATTTCACCTTAAAGGTGAGGTCTAGGTAAGAGACTGTCTTGAGCATCTCAAGCTTCTAAATTGTATAATTCTGGAGATTTTCTATCTTTCCTAATATCTAACTGCTGAAATTCCAAGTTTACCAGACATTCTATGCTTGTGAGAGTTGTACTGAGTATTTTATCAAGCCAGGGTTAATGAGATCATGAAAATTTATTTATACAGGGTCCCATCTTAAAATAGGAAAGAAAGCTGGTAGAATCTGCAAGTAATTCTACCATTTTAAAATTGCTATTATAAAATGTTTTGAAACTTAGCATTATTATTTTATATATTTAGATTGAGAGATTCCCTTGTTGAGAAGTTTCATGCCTGTGAGAACTGTAGTGATGTATCCTTTTTCATTCCTGTTATTGGTTATTTATGCTTTTTCTCTTTTCTTCTTGATTAGTATTGCCAAGGGATTATCAATTTATTGTTCTTTATATAGACTCAGCTTTTGGCTTTGTTGATCCACTCAACTGTCCTTTTGCTCTTTATTTCATTAATTTCTGCTCTTACCTTTATTATTTCCTTTCTTCTCCTTTATTTGGGTTTTCCCAGCTTCCCAAGATAAACACTCAGGTAATTGACCTTCTGCTTTTCTAACATATGTATTAGAGCCATAAATTTTCTTCTCAGCCTAGTGTTAGCTGTATCCCACACATTGTCGTATCATATATTTATTATCATTTAATTCAAAATATTTTACAATTTTCATTATGGTTTCCTCTTTGACCCATGGGTTATTTAGAGGTATATTACTTAATTTCCAAACATTTGGTTTTTTTTTTTTTTTTTTTGCCGTACACGGGCCTCTCACTGCTGCGGCCCCTCCCGCCGCGGAGCACAGGCTCCGGACGCGCAGGCCCAGCGGCCATGGCTCACGGGCCCAGCCGCTCCGCGGCGTGTGGGATCTTCCCGGACCGGGGCACGAACCCGCGCCCCCTGCATCGGCAGGCGGACTCCCAACCACTGCGCCACCAGGGGAGCCCCATTTGGGGTTTTTAAAAGTTATATTTTGTTATTGATGTGTAGGTAATTGTACTGTGATCTTGGAACATATGCTGTGTAATTTCAAAACTTTGAAATTTTTTGAGACATAATTTTTGACCCAGCATCATATGGTCAATTTTGGTAGATGTTCCCATGTACACTTAAAAAGAGTAGTGCATTTATTAGGTAAAGTGTGTGTGCGCTTGTAATCATATCAACTTTATTAAGATCTTTCCGCATCACTGCTTATCTTTTGTCCACTTTTTCTATCAGTTACTACTGGGAGAAGCATGTTAATATCCCTTACCATGAGGCAAAGCTGGGCTTTAGTCTTCGTGAGTGCTAGTCTCTCTCTGGTTTTCCCTTAATTCCTAGAGCCACAGGGGCTCCAAATGAAAGCCTGGGGGGTGTTTACCTCAGGTGGTCCCCCACTGTACGTTTCACCATAGCCTTTTGAGACTGCTGAAAGCTCTGTTCGGCTTCTCAGCTGCCCCTCCACAGCTTTCTGCTGGGATCCCACTGTCTCAGCTGCTGCCTTATAATTGACGAATGCCCTGAGGAGAAAAGTGGCACCTCCAGCAGGCTCACCTCTCTGTGCTTCCCTGCTCTCAGGTCGGCTGCCTGCATAGATCTCAGATGACTTCAAATACGGTTTATTTCCCTTCGTATTTATCTAGTTTTTCTACTTGATTTTGACAGGAAGGTCAGCTGGCAACAAGCTAGTCTGCCATTGCTGGAAGTAGAAATCCTTTTTCAGAGCATTTTTATCTCTTAAAAATATATGCGAGGGACTTCCCTGGTGACGCAGTGGTTAAGACTGGAGTGCTCCCAATGCAGGGGGCCCGGGTTCCATCCCTGGTCAGGGAACTAGATCCCACATGCATGCCACAACTAAGAGTTTTCATGCCACAACTAAGGAGCTGACGCAACCAAAGAAATAATAATATAAATAAATACATAAAAATATATATGCGGATATAAAATTCAAAAAAATTAAGAGGAAACTGACCCCAGGCAGAAAGAAGGGCCTTCTTAATATCATTCAATTAAGAGCCTAAACCACAGGCAATGGTAAACTGATAACATGTTCAGGCAGATTGTTCATTTTGTGTCCCTCCTCCCCAGTTTTACTTATTATACAACCAACAGTAATAAAGACAAGGAATTAATTATCCACAATCTCATTCTTCCAACACACCACTTTAAAAATTCTTATTCTGGGGGATGTACCCTTATGATGTGTTCTTTGTGCATAAATTCTACCTATGATATCATAAACTATATATATGTATATATTTTTTCACTAAACATTACTTCATAAAGATATTCTATCAGTCATTACAGTCCTAATTTTAATAGCTATGTGCTTATGCTGAGTTACCTTACTTACTTTTTCAAAGCATTTATTTCCCATGCAAATTGGCTGTATATCTACTTATTTGACAGAGGTCTTTATTTTTTAAATTGAGTGTATCATATGTACTTTAAAATGGCTTTCTTTTAAAATCCATGGTGTTTTATTTTCTAAGTTTTTATTATTATTTTTTTCACACAGTTAAATCTATCAAATGTTTCCCTTGTAATTTCTTTGATTACGGAGAAATCCAACCATAGCAGGCCCCTTGCATTTGCTGAGGATATATTTTTGAGTTCCCACATATCAGGAAAGTCTATGGTTATTGCACTAACGTACACTTAGTATAATAAGGAGGAGGCAGGTGCAGGAAGCATACAAAGATGGAGACACGTTCTTGCCATCGAGAGGCTTGCCCTCTCCAGAGGGTGATAAGTGTTCCTTGCACATAGCTACTCGTGTTAATCCAACCTTGATGAGGGATGAAACAGAGGGATCAAGAAAGGATCTGGAAGGACTTCCGTGGTGGTCCAGTGGTTAAGAATCCGCCTTCCAGTGCAGGGGACGTGGGTTTGATCCCTGGTCGGGGAACTAAGATCCCACATCCCGCGGGGCAACTAAGCCCGCGTGCGGCAACTAGAAAGCCTGCATGCTGCAACGAAAGATCCTGCGTGCCGCACCTAAGACCTGGCGCAGCCAAATGAATGAATGAATGAATAAATAAATAAATAAATGCTAGAGTCTCAGTGATTAAAGGAAAGAAAGGAAAAGAAAGGATCTGGGAAACAGTGGGAAAAGTTGTTAGGGGAAAACAAGGTAAGTGTTCTTCCTAACGGGTCCTTCATACTTGAGGGAATCAGGGAAGGCTTTGCTGAGAAGTTGAGTGAGTAGAAGTTGTCAATAGAGAAAGAGCAGAAAGAATTCTAGGCAGAAGGAAAAGCACATGCCAAGATGTGGGAGCCTGTGAATGCACCAAAGAACATCCATCAGAGTCAAGAAACAGCAAGCAAGGCATGCTTCAAGTGCAGGGAATGGAGAAAAGAGGTGGCAGAGGTTGCCAAGTGATAGGCTGAATCCTCTCTTACTTCTTTGCCCAGTCAAAATGCCTCTTCTCTAGGTACTGACATCAGCAAAGGATTGTCTGGAATGAGGTTTGACTCTGTCCAAGGACTTCTGAATTTTCATCCAGATCAGTCTAACTGGTGCAGAGCTTATGGAGAATGTTTTTGAAGGGAACTTTCCATACCTATTCCAGACCGCCATCCCCTCCTCTCTGGAGAAAACTATATTTCTATCATCTACTTTCTTTTGTAGTTTGGACTCAGTAAAAATAAATACTTATTGCTTAAGGTGGCACAGAGAGCCATGAATGTGTTCATCAGCCGGTTCATGAGAACTTCCAAATAACCCTTTATGAAGAGAACTGAAATTGAATTTTAACACGGATCAGTGTCTTCAAGATGCACATGGCTGTTTCAAGAACTCGAATATCTGCATGTCTACGCCATTATGCTAGATGGTGCGGATCATGTAGAAATCGTTCATTTCTGTTAATTATAGTTATGAACCCTAGGTTGCAAAAGTTAATCAACACTGCATTTCTTAATTCATGCTTCTTTCCTGTTATTACTGCACTACCTGTGTCTCCATTCTCCCTTCCTGGGTCCATGGCAGACATCACCAACTGATCTTGAGGACTTTCCAGTTGAGCCACGATATAGCCTCAGGGGCTTCACGACCTGACTCCCAAACATCACAATCAATAAATTGGGTTTGTTTGTGAGATGAAACCTATTTACTACCCAGCATCATCTCTGTATTTTCTTTATCTTTTCTGACATTGGATTTGCTTTGACCACCGATCTCCAGCTCTGTGATATTCATATGCTTTTTTTCTGGCTGCTGACCACATTTACAGTCTCATTTTCATCCTCATCCTTTAACAATGGAAGACTCTCCTAACATCCACATAACTGAGACATCGATCGCAAAATAGCCAGGTTGTGTATTTCTGTACCAGCAATGAATCACTGGCATAGCAGCCTTTCCTAAAACTGAGGAGAATAATTCTAAAAAAGAACTTGAAAACCCAGCCCCTTTTCCCTAGCTGTGGGATTCCCTGAAAGATTTTTAAGTGTAAGTGATGATAAAGACATGGCCCTGAAATGGCCGCTACCTTCTGGCACAGGAAACTTTTCATTATAAAGCTTCCATTTGAGCTCATATCAGACTATTTATATTACAAAAATAGTTCATACGCGTTTATTGTAAAAATAGCCGCAAATATAAAGTAAAACGCAAAAGTCCCCTTACTCCTTTCCAATCCCCTAAGGGTAGTTACTGTTGAAAGGTCTTTAAGACAGTCTTCTATGTATGTATAAATGTACATGTATCTCTATGTGTAGTGATAATTTTTTTAACAAGTGTGAGATTATACCAGACATATTATTCTGAAATTTGCTTTATTTCCCCCATATGATTGATAACATGTATGTGTGTATAGATTCATATCCTTCCATGTCAATACTTATCCTTCTACCCCATTCTTTTGGTAGCTGAACAATTTTTCGTGTAAGGATGTACTCCAATTATTGAACTATTCTATAATTGTTGGATTTCTACACTATTACAGATAGCACCATAAAGACTGGCTTTATGTATGCTTGTGTAGATACTTATGTACTTATGTGGTTGTTTTCATAGGAGAGATAACCAGAAATGAAATTTCTGGATCTAAGGATATGTTAGAAGATTTTCTGAGAATATGCCCTTCACTTTTACTAACGTTGGATATTATCAGTCTTTGTGATTTTTGCCAAAAAAGCAATCTTTTAATTTTTTAAAAAACTTAAAAAAATTTTTTTTGGCTGTGTTGGGTCTTCGTTGTGGCATGTGGGCTTTATCTTGTTGTGGCGAGCGGGTGCTACTCTTCGTTGCAGTGCACAGGCTTCTCATTGCGGTGGCTTTTCTTGTTGCAAAGCATGGGCTGTAGGTGCACAGGCTTCAGTAGTTGCAGCATGTGGGCTCAGTAGTTGCGGCACCCAGGCCCTAGAGTACTCAGTCTTCTGTAGTCGTGGTGCACAGGCTTAGTTGCTCCGCGGCATGTGGGATCTTCCGGGACCAGGGATTGAACCCGTGTCTCCTGCATTGGCAGGTGGATTCTTAACCACTTTGCCACCAGGGAAGTCCCAAGAGCAATCTTTTAAAAAAATGTTTACATTTCCCTGATCATTAGCAAGTTAACCATTTCCCCACATATTTATTAGCCATTTATATTTCTTCTGTAAATTGCTTGTTTTTATGCTTTCCCCATTTTCTGAGGTTTTCTTTTTATTGATTTGAATGTGCTTGAATGTATTTAGTTCAGTGGATTTTGATTGTGGCTGCACATTGGAATCACCCAGGGAACTTTTAAATAACAGGTCCCAACTTGAGAAATATTCTAATTCTAATGGGCTATGGTGAAGTCCAGGCTTCCTGGGTGAGTCTGATATGCAGTCAAGGTTGAGAGTCCCTGGTCCAGGGAGTACATGGTTTAGGTAGGATGGAGGTCAACATTACAGGAAACAAGTGATTAAGGAGCTGAGAGGCCAGGCTGTTAGGAGAGTTGTGAATGTAGTTGCTTTAGCCTGCTTGGGCTGTCATAACAAAATACCATAGACTGGGTGGCTTAAACAAGAGGAATTAATTTTCTCACAGTTCTGGAGTCTGAAGACTGAGATTTGGACTTCTGGAGGTTGAAGGTCTGGCAGGATTTGGCTTCTGGTGAGGGCCCTCTTTCTGGCTTGCAGACAGCTGCCTTCTTGTTGAGCCCTTACATGGCAGAGAGAAAGTGAGCTCTGGGGTATCTCTTCCTCTTCTTATTAAGAAAACTAATCCCATCGAGGGGTCTCACCCTCATGACTTCATCTAAACCTAATTACCTCCTAAACGTCCTACCTCCAAATACCAATACATTAGGGTTTAGGGCTTCAACATAGGACTTTTAAGGGCCACAGACATTCAGTCCATATAGTGGTGTCCTCTGTTTCATCACTCATGTCGTTATTTTGCATTTACTATCTTTTTATCTTGATGAGACTAGTTAAGGTTTGCTGTGTTAACCTTTCTGGTCTCTTATACAAAGCACAGGCTTCTCTGCTCTGTTCTCATCCCTTGTCCTGTATATTCACTTCACTTCAATTTGCTTCTCTTTCCACAGTCATGTCAAAGTCACAGGGTCAGAGGACAGCCAGTGTGTAGGGTCTCATTCTTCAGTGTTTACCCCCAAATTAGAATACATAATGCCATATCTGCTCATTGGAGATTAGTGGCTAAAATGCTTTTATATTGATTATTCTTAGTCACCCTCATTTGACCTATACAGTATCTAATTTTTTGGAAATCTTTGGGAGGCAGAGTCAGATAAGAGCAACCAGGTTTAGACTGGAGGTAGGTGCACATGTCCTGGAAGCACAGGAAATCGTCAAATCTCATTTTATAATTTGATTAAAAATGCCATAAGATGAAGACAAGGAGGCCAAGAGCAGCAAAGTAAAAGGAAAAGGCAACGTGGGGAAGTGGGATGCACAGGAAATCAGGAAGATCATCCTCAACTGGCTCTGCTGCCAACTTTTTTCTGGCCTGACTTTTCCCATTGGTAATAGAAGGGGTTGGAGGGATTGCTGAGGTCTCTTCCAGCCCTATAAGCCTTTGGCCAGGAAAACAACACCCACTCTTAATCCTGCATTTTGAATTTAATTGTCCAGTGATAAAGACTACAATAACATTTCCATGGTTCTTTTTTAGAATGAAATCCTGCAGTCAGGAGGAAAGAATGAGGACAATAGTGTCTAAAGTTGTAGCTTCCACATCTTTACATCTGCCTGTGGTCTGAGCAATGCAATTCCAAACATTAACCATTTTGTAGAAGGCCGTTTTATCCCATAATGGTGTTTAAAGTGCAGAACAGTGGCTTTTAAATATGAATGTTAAAACATTTACAATATGCACGCATACGGTACCTTTTTAGAAAACTTAAAGGAAAGGAGAGTTTTGTGGTACCAAAATTTATTCCTGAATTTCCTGGAAGGCAGCGATGCTCACCAATAATGCTGCACTCTTCCTGAATTTCTTGCCTGTCTTCTTTCCTTCCACCAACATCTGAGCATCTTCCATGTGCCAGTAGGGTGACCAACCATCTCAGTTTGTCCTGGACGTTCTTGGTTTTAGCACCAGAAGTCCTGTGTCCCACGAACTCCTTAGTTCTTAAGTAAATGGGGACACTCTTCAAGGCACTGAGTATAAAGTGGTAAGCAAACAAACAAACAAGCAAACAAAAAACCAAGCAATTATAATAGTCCTTATATCCCAGTTATTATTTTAAAGATAAAATGTACATGAATGAGAGAACTCATCCTTTTCTATATCATATATTTTTCCATAGAGAGCTCCTAAATTTTACTTCAAATGCAAGTCTCCAGACTGCCAAAAGATGGTTCTATTGTATTTGACTATGGTAAAACGAAAACACTGAGAATTATGACGTAATGACTTAACAAAATGTGAAGTTGTCTCAGTGAACCGAAATGGCTAGTTCCCTTACAAACTCAACATCAATTCAAGACTGTTAGTGACTTACAGCCAACTTTAAATCCTTCTTTCATCTTTTTCCTCAGTACACAGTATATAAGCAATTGGAAATGTCTGTACAAAGTGTTACCTTATAAAGAACTTTTACTGGAGTATGATAGATACACACATGTTCTATCTGTGCGGCTTGGTGATTTTCACACGGTGAACGCACTGGGGTAAACCATTTTAAAGCACTGGCACCTATACCATCTCATTTAACTTTCACATCCACACTGGAGGTAGGCAACACAGATATTATTATTTCCAGTTCACAGCGGAGCAAAATGAAGCTCAGGCGGATTCAATGGCTTGTGCAGGATCCCTCAGCTAGTAAGAGGCACAGCTGGGATTTGAACCCTGGTCTTCTGGCTCTCAATGCCAACCCCCTTGTCTGTGTTATCTATGGCAGAGTAATATATAAACTGCAGAAAGAATGGAAGAGAGGGAAGATTGAGAGATCTTACTAAGTCACATTTCTGGGCGGTAGGACGCCAAGGAGGATCACTCTTCTTATTTGCTTTCAGCAAAGAAAAAATTTTGGATGTTCAGCACAATTGGACTTAACATTAAGACCTCTTTCATTAAATCTCACCATTTTCTGTAAACAGTAATTTGTCCTCAAATGTTCCCAGGGTGGAATAGACACAGAAACAAACACATACTGAGTCCCTCTTCAGTGTGAAGACTGTAGGGGACAATTTGGTTAAGAATGCACAGGGTCTTCCTTTGAGGACTTTGAAATGTGCAGGCAAGATAATACACAAATGGCTGCATTTCAGGAGCCGTGAGAGGCCAGAAAAGAGGAAGAAATTACTTCCAGAGGACACCATCCGGGCAGCCCTCAAGAGCTGGGCTAGCGTGTGAGCAGGGCCTGAAAGGCATTCAGTCTGAGAAGATGGAGGAATAGTGGTTCAGGTGACTTGAGGAGAAGAAAGCAAAGGACATTTGTTATGGAACGGTGACTGTCAGTTTAGCAGGGGAGCTGGGCTGAAGGAAGACCATGCCTTGGTTTTCCAGCACATCCGACTGCTTTGCCTAGCTCTCGGGCTAGAGCTGTCCCCACACACACCTTTGTTTATGCAATCTACCTTCTCCCAAGAAGCAACCTGAGGGAATCATGGAATTATATATCTGGCAGTTTGAGAACAGAGGTAAACAAAGGGCAGACACAGCCTGAGGTCACGGAGTGAGCTGGTAAGAACATCACAAATTCCTAAAGGGAAGGGTTGCAGCTGCAAATGCCTACAGGGAGGAGGTAGGCGCTTGCTCGGGCTCCAACATTCTCCCTCTTAGATGCTCTTCCTGACCATAGTGGCGGATCTGGTGCACGAGTGAGTCCTTCCATGCGGCCTGATAAACCTACAAGGGTGTGCCTCTCAGGGACCCAAGGTCACCTCCAAACAGCCAATGTCACGGGCAAACAGACTTCCTCCCCTGGCTTACTGTGTCCTAAAATGGTTGCTGATTCTGGCAGTCTTTAGAAGATCACAATCTTTTTGGACTAAATTTGAGGGCATTAGTACAGGTATGAATTTAAACAGCCATGCATGCAAGGGAGGTGACAATGTACGTGTCTACTAGGCAATGTGCATTTTGTTTTAAAAACAGAAACTAATATAGAACTTGGAGTTCAGTAAAGTGGTCCATCATAAAATGTTAACAAGTCTAAGTTTTAGCAGAATCAGAAACCAGATGCTGATAGCTTGTGTCTGTGCTCATAATAGAAAATAAGCTTCATGGGAGCATGGCGTTGACTACCTGGTTCCCTGCTGTATCCCCAAGGCCTAGAATAGTCCTGCTTAGTTATTGCTTGAATTACTGAGTAAGTATAAGTAGTAGAAATGACCCTGGGGGCTCTTGTCCTCTCCTGACTCCTGAGACTGGCCAGAAGTGTTCAGTTAGATCGGAACACATCCTCTTACCCTCTGCTCCTGTTTTTTTTTTTAACATCTTTATTGGAGTATAATTGCTTTACAATGTTGTGTTAGTCTCTGCTGTATAGCAAAGTGAGTCAGCTCTATGCATACATATATCCCCATATCTCCTCCCGCTTGAGCCTCCCTCCCACCCTCCCTATCCCACCCCTCTAGGTGGTCACAAAGCACCGTCTGCTCCTGTTTTAACTCAGTGGTTCACAGGCTTTTCCATGAGAAAACTGGTGTTTTAGCAACAGAAAGAAGCATGTACACACATAGATGCTCAATCACTCGCTTCTCTCTCGGAAATGTTTCAGAGACTGGTGACACTCAAGTCACTCTGCTTAGAGGTTTACATCAGATTCTGCTGCTCAGTGGGGAAAGCCTGGTGGGGATTCCTGTTCGCAGTGGCTGCAGTGAGAGAGCCTGACTCCCGTGGTGACAAAAGCTGACCGAACACTCAATAGCCAGCAGTTCTGTGCCCAAGTACCGGGCATCCAGGCGCTCATTCATGCCTCGTGCCAGCCAGTTCCTCAGATTGGTCTCGCCAGGCCCGCGAAGTTCTCTGCTCCCTGTTTAAAAATAGTCCAAAAAAAATACATTTCTCATTAGATTTATTTTTCTTTCATATCATCCTGCAATTTGAGTTGGCACACAGAGCACAGAATAATTAAATGTGAAGTCAGACCGTGCCTGACGGTTAACCCTGTTGCTCTGAATCGTCACCCCTCAATTCAGCTAACAGACCTTCCTCAGGTGAAGGACTCACCGGGGAGGGCTGAGACAGGAGGCCTGGAGAGGCGTGGGTCTGCTTGGAGCTTCACAATCAGACCTCTTTCCTCCTCCACTACTCTCTCCTCTTGTTGGGACTCTCTTAAAGCAATCATGTCTTCTATGAAAGGCAAGGCCTGTCTGGACACGGAGCAGCCATGGAAGGTCCTCCATGCAAGGCTTCCCATAGACAGTTTGGCCAAATTCATGAATTAAGTTGAAAATTTGATCCTGCTTGCTGCCAAGCAGGGCTAATTAATTTCTGTAGAGACTGATGAACAGTAAGCACACTTTTCACATTATTTCATCAACAATTAATTCACTAAGCTCAGATTCATTAGTTTCCTGGCATTCACCACCCTAAACAGTGTTGGAAGGTGTTTGTGGAGGGAGCCCCGCTATTTTAAGCCTCCTGGAGAACACCTGAGGCTGAGCTGCCTCCTTGCAGGTGATTTCACCCTCCCCTGCAGAAGATTCATTAAGGATTGTTTTGCAGCCCCGGGAGGCAGGCCTGAGTGGTGCTTCATTCCTCCCTGAGATGTTCTGGAACTTTGTGGCCTCCCTGGCAGGGAAGAGCCATGCTCTTGGCCTCATATTAATTGCTGCTTCACTATTGAGCTTCACGGATGCCCCAGGGTGCTCCCAAGGACAGGAATCTGGAAGGGATGGAGCTCCAGCCCAGTTAGGTTTAGGGCTTCAGGTTAGTCTCTTCAACCCCACTTGTCCCTCTCAGATTCTCTCCATACCAGAGGCACTGTGTTCTAGAGCAAAAGGTTCCCAAGTCAGAGCCATTCATCAGTCAGTAGGCACCCGAGGCAATCATGGGTGCAGTCAGGGAAGACTTCCTGGAGGAAGAAAAATATAACTACTTCACAAGAATGTAAGCTTAATAGGGACCCTATCTGTTTTGTTACAACTATATACCCAGCTCCTAGCACAGGTCCTGACATATAGTAGATGCTCAGTAATTACGAGAGACAGGGAGAAGGGGATGGAGGGAAAGAGGAAAGGAGGAAGGACGGAAAGAAAGAAGGAAACATAATGACTAAGCTGAAAACTGAGATGACAATGAGCTACCCCCAGATAGGAGAAACGGGGTGGAGAAGGCAGTCAAAGCCATGCTGTACAGTTGTACAGGCTATGCACTGCACATTTCTGAAGGCACCATTTACATCTGCATACATAGATCTAGAGCTATGCAGTATGCAACCTGCATTGCTACAGACAGCAGGCCTAGCAACAGAGGGATAAAGAGAGAGTGTTTTAGGCTGAGGGCACATCATAGGCAAAGACCTGGAAGTAAACAAGGAAAAGGAGGAGTGTTGAGTAACTAAAGAAGCTCAGATTAGCTAGAAACCTCCTTGAGGGTGGAGAACGTGTTTTCTACTTCTCAGTGCCCTCCGTATGGTACCTCACACATAGTGGCAGGTGAGGAATGCTCCCTGAATTGAAGTAAGCCTGGGCTTTCCTGTCAGTACAAGGCAACGGGCACCCAGGACTCCATGCCGATGTCAAGCCTTACGGCCATGCCTAGCACCATAAGCAAGGTGCTCACTCCATCAGGGCCCCCACAGATGGGAGAAGAGATTTATATCACTTCCAGGCACTGTGCTATGGCCCTAGCAGGAGAAAGAGGACTTCCAAAGGTTCCAGCTTTCCCCACTTCCTCTGAGAACAGAGACTTGTAGGTAATTGGCTGAGTTTATTTTCACTGTACTATCTCAGAATGTCAGAGCCATAAAGGGCTGTAGAAATTGTCTTGGCCAGTCCCCATTTTACTCTTGAGACTGTGACTGGGAGAGTGACAGAAAATCACCTGGCGCCACCCAGCTAGTTGGCTTCAACCTCGTCCTTTGGAAGTTTCCCGCACATCAAAAGTCCTCAGCTGGGACTTCCCTGGCAGTCCGGCGGTTAAGACTCTGCACTTCCACTGCAGGGGGCATGGGTTCGATCCCTGGTCGGGGAACTAAAATCCCACATGCTGTGTGGTGCGGCCAAACAAAAAAACAGTCCTCAGCCAACATTCCTCCCCTCCATTGCCTACCTGACAGTAAGCAAGGTATGGTCAGCAGTCCTAGTCAGCCTTGAGTCTAAGCCAGAGTGATGAGCCCTAAGTGATGCTCTGTGGTTCCATCCTCCTCCTGCAGCCCCCGTAGAACCTTTTCCTGCCAGCCTCTTGACCTCAAAGAACATATGCGATGCAGGTTGCCTGGATGGGCATCATAGGAGAAAATAAGATGGAAATGTTTGGAAAGAGTCACTTCCCACACCCTCCACCCTCCCAAGTTGTGTGTCTGCATGGGACAGGAGCTTTGCCTGCAAACCTGGCTTGATGACAGTGGGCGTCCTCATTCAGGCTGAGGAGGAACCATAGGAGGACATGCTTGCAAGGACATGCTTCCACAAGCCAGCCACGGGCTCACACACAGGGCGGTGGTCAGGTTGGTTCACCTGGCTGGGCTCCACCCTTGTGACAAGGAAAGGCCGAGGAGAAGCCCGACCAGAGAGAGATTCTGGCTCTCCTTCTTGGCAGTGGCCATACACATGACATTATCTCTGTTGATGAATTTCCTTTTCTGTCTCTGCATAGTAAACTTGCGGCTAAAGCAGGCTTTGGCCCACAGGGCAGGCAAGTCAGAGCCCTTGAAGGCAGCCTCCTTCAGAAGCCCTGACTTGCTCGGACCCTGCATCACCCAGGAGAAACCATTCCCATTTCATCCTCCTGGGTTCTTTTCCCTGGGACAGTTCTGTTCATTACAGCTTCTCCATTTCCCCTGGGTGTGGTCAGAGCAGGATTTGACTGAGGCTCCAATTTGAACATTTTGCAAAAAAAAAAAAAAAAAAAAAAGTTCAATATTACCCTCTCTCACAACTACAAACAGGAAAAGAAGTTGTGTTTCAAAGTTGAAATTCTTCACTGAAGAAAGGTTGAACAAGAAAAAAAATGGGACACTCAGTCTTTAGGGTAACATGGTCCTTCTTTACAACTCTAAATTAAGTTCTAGAAGAGCCATAAAAATGGGGGAAGTCTGCATTCATGCTAGAAGCTGGGTAAGGGTGCCAAGCAAATGTCAGAAAACTTCAAGGACTTTCTGTCTGATTGAGAGTAAGTGGTACAGAATGAAAGAAAGCGGTAACTCAGATTCCTGAGAAAGTAGCAAAACCTCATGGGAGGAGTAGAGCAGATCCTGGACATCATGAACGTCTTCTAGTTTGAAGGGGTGAAAGTTGGAGGGAAGGAGGGGCGACCCCGGGGCTGGGGCCTGAGGCTTAGAAGCAGACTATGTTGGAGGCTTGGGAGAGTCGGGGGCGGTGAGGGGGATAGTATATACTGTCGAAACAGCAAATGTCCAGCCAGCAGCCCCTGGAGGCACAGCAGGCAGATCTGGAGCAAAGGCAGGAAGGCAGTTTTCGTGCAAGGGCGGCTTCCTTGAGCCTCAGGCCCCTGGTGGCACAGAGGTGTTGTAGGAGCTGCTGGCTGAGGCCCAGGGTTGGGGTCCAAGGAGAGGCTCACAGTGTTGGCAGGAGAGGAGAGCTGTTTATGCACCAAGACCAGGGCTCTGTGTGGAGAATCCAGGTGCAAGGATCCCTGCTTTCTCTCCATATACTTAGGTCCCTGGCCCACTGAACTCTTCCCAGTTTTGAGATCGAACGGAACACCAAATCAAATGGCAACTTAAAGTCAAGCTGGGCCGGAGAGAGGGTCAAGACACAGTGAGCGTCCAGTTTGGATTTTTGTTCTGTGGGGAGTGAGGAAACAGATCTGAAGAAAAGCCTGGTTGTACAAGGATGAAATACCCAAAGAGGATAAGACTCTATAAAATAATGATAATGATATAATGATAGTAGCAGCAGCTAACATTTGCTGAACAGTTACTAAATGCCAGATACAGACTTCTAAGTGCTTTAATCCTCACCAAAAAAAACCTATGAAGCTTATTATTATTATTATCCCCATTTTATAGATATGGAAACGGAGGCTCAGAGAGGTTTAGGAACTTATACAAGGTAGGAGAGCAAAATCACATTTCTGAAAAATATTTACTGCAAAAAATACATTTTACGTGGCATCCGCTTTATCCTCTCTATAAAATTCAGGAATGCTTTCCAGATACAAAACCTGAATTAAGATGAAAGAAAAAAATAGGAAGGAAGCCGGATGACATAATGATAAAATGATGTGAATCTGACATGTTATGGTGGAATTTGAAGCCTTAGAAGCAGTAAAGAGCAGAATTTATACTGGAGAAAATGAGAATAGAATCGACTTCTTCATCTGTTGAAGGCATGGAGAGAAGAAGGGATAAGAGGGGGTGGTGTTAGAGTTGAGAATCATGAGATGCCCAGGCTCAAGACTTGGTTCTTTCATTGGAAACATTTACACATTTTCATCCGCCTGGAAAGATCTGGATTTGATCCTGCCAAAAGAAAGAGGATCAAACCAGATGACTCCTTTGTTTGCTTTCCAGCTCTGCTATTCTGTGAGATTTTCTTCTACCAAATAGCATAAATGGGTTCTATCAAAAGTTAGGTTTTTGATAGTGATTTTTTGGGGGGTGAGACTCTTAGATCTATTTACCTTTCTCCTATTAAAAAAATTCCAGTATTTTGTTTCTTTCTGTGGGGCCCATGCCTCCCCTACCCTGAGCCTTTGTGTTTTGGGTGGGCCTCCCTCCCGGCTCCGAGCTCCCAGGTTGGGCCCTGATGGTCTTCAGCTCCCTTTTCGTGGTGGGCTTTCAAGATGAGCTGCAGTGGCCGCCTTCTGACCCCGAGGGGAGATACTGTCTGAGAACAAAATCAACACACTGGAAGAACAGAGCTGTGCTGAGTACTAATAATATCGGTTGGCCCCTGCATTAAGTTGTGCCTGACACTTAGCCCTACGCCAGGACTCTCCAGTAACATAAGCCAATAAATTCCCTTTTTGCTTAAGCCAACTTGAGTTGGGTTTTCTATCACTTGTAACCCAACGTGTTCCAACTGATTCGGTTGGGCAGAGTAAATCAATGATACAGTCTAAAGGCAAGCTTACTTCTCTGAGAATCTGTGGCTGTTGGATATAGCATTAATATTAACATCTGGGCTCATGAAAATATTCTATCTTAAGATACCTTTTAAGAACAATCAACAGAAGGAAAACCAATGAGCTGTACATAAATGGCAGGTACATAAACAGAACTTCATTCATGTGTGGTGTTAGTATTTTAACTGTCCTGAGGGCTGCCTTCATAACCAGGTTACTGACCCTCAGGGCCTCAAAAACCAAAGGAAATAAGAAATGGAATGAATTGAAGACTACATGTCTTGTTTCGCTACCCCAATGCCAAGCCCACCCTGTCTGAAGACAAGCCCGCTGGTTTCCAAATGGGTAGAAACGCTCCATCTCGCGTAAGACATTCTATAGTTGTGGTTAGGGAGAAAGAGGAAAAAAGGAGAAAATCTCTTTTGTTCATCTAACCACCTTCCCCCACCCTCTCACCATGCTCTGGCCACATTGCCTCCTTCCATTTCCTAAAACTTGCCATGCTTTTTCCTTCACATATGTTTTCCTTCATAGCACCTACCACTGTAGGTCATAAAATGCTTCTTGATATTTATTTGTTGAACGTCAGACTCTTCTTTAACTGTAAGGTCTGCACGGCAGTGGCCACATAGGTTTCAACCTCTATACTCAGAGGGCAGCCAAACAATAAACAAGCAATTGTTGAATAAATGAATGAATAAATGTATGAATGAGTGCTTGTGGCATCTTTGGGGTTAAGAGAGATGAAGGAGTGAGTTTTTTCATACATTATTTTTTTTTTAAGGTGTACACATTTAAAAAAATTTAATTTATTTATTTTTCGTTGCACCAGGTCTTAGTTGCGGCAGGCGGGCTCCTTATTTGTGGCATGAGAACTCTTAATTGCGGCATGCATGTGGGATCTAGTTCCCCCACCGGGGATCAAACCTGCGTCCCCTGCATTGGAAGGTGGACTCCCAACCACTGAGCCACCAGGGAAGTCCCTTGTACATTATTTTTGCCTGAGATTTTTGTTTTCTTCTAAAGCTTTTGCTTTAATAAAAGGTTGATGTTTTGTCAACTGATTTCAATCTTTGATTTCGTCAGAGGAGGGGAAGGGAGGTGGGAATGCTCAGAGCCCAGGGGTGGGAGGAAGGTGGGACTCGGTGCTACCTAGAAACAGATTCTGTGAGTTGATCTTTCTTTGGATGTGGGAGTGGGCTGTTGAGAGGAGGGAATGAAAGCTATGTTGATTTCACTTCTGGAAGGGACTCTAAACAGCTGCTGCCAGGAGTCATGCAGGTGGTGGGTTCTGGCTGATGGTTCAAATTCTGATTTGGAGTAAAAAAAACATTAGCACATTTATCCTGCTTAGAATTTTCCAATTTGTCATTATCTGGAGACCTTGGAGAGCTACAAAGGGAGTGGAATGTGAAGCAAAGAAAAACAAGCTTTCTTTAAAAAAAAAAAATTAGGTAAATGATGCCTCATCCATTGGGGAAATATTATGTATCCATTAAAATAGTTTATAATAGGGACTTCCCTGGCTGTCCAGTGGTTAAGACTCCATGCTCCCACTGCAGGGGGCACGGGTTCAGTCCCTGGTCGGGGAACTAAGATCCCGCATGCCGCACAGCACGGCCGAAAAATAAAACTAGAAAATAAAATTGATTGTGGTTGCACAACTCTCTGAATACTAAACAAACAAAACCCCAAAAAAACTGAGTTAAAAAAATAGTTTATAATAATGTGAAACATGATTATGCTATAGCATTAAGTCTAAAAATAAGAACAAAAAGAGAAGCAGGACCCAATCTTGTAGCTACAGAAAAATAACAACTGGGTTGATAAAAACACCCTGCCTGGCAGGGCCTGGCTTCCCTCCCCAGAAGCATCTCTTATCACCCCTCCTCCTGGAGGCCCCTGCCCCCTGCCCTCCAACCATCCTAAACCCCACATTTCACTCATGCCTTCCTCCCATTGCCACCTCTCCCCTTTCCTGGATGACTCCTCTTGATTCTTCAGGTCTCAAATATCTCTTCCTTTGGAAACCTTTTCCTACACCCAGAGTCTGAGGAAGCGCCCTGAGGTCAAGTCCCTCCAGTGTGTACTTCCGGGTCATCACACTTCCAGGGTCTCTCTCCCTAGGCTGTGAGTTCTGTGAGGGTGAACGGGTCACGCTTTTCCCATTCCTAGCACTCAGCACAGTGCCTGGCATAGGGTCTCAATAACTATTTGTTGACTGTAAACCTTAAGGAACTAGGCCAAAAAGTTGCCAGTGGTTGACTCTAAAGTGGGGCAACGAATGCTGATTGGTTTTCCTTTTTTCTACTTTGTTGTATTTTTCCAGTTTTCTATAAGAAGCATGGATTGCATTTACAATAGAAAAATAATAGCAACCCTTTGTAAAATATCTCGAGAGGGTATGAACAGGAGCAATATCAACCCTGTTTTCTTTCTTTTTCATAGAAAGGGTGGTGGGATTTCATCTGTGTTTTTAGCTCTTTAGCTAGGGCAAAACATACAGATCCAGGAGGAGTGTCATGAGGCCGGCAGGCTGTTCAGGGCTCACTTCTGACATTCTCCCGGCCAAGCTTCCTGTACTGGAGGGACTAACCCTGGTGGGGACAGGCTTTTCCACTCTATTTCCAGCAACCCGCTTAGGGCCTGGAACAGAACAGGTACCTTCTCAGTAATGTTTGCTGAATGCCTTGATACCAGTTTTAAGAATAAAATGAACTTGGATTGATGCAAAGTACAATGTATTTTGTGACAGTGTTCTAGAAATTTGGGAAGGCATGCTAGCGGAAATTTCACTCTGCCTTAGAAATAGTAGCACAGTTGGTAGGTGTGTGAATGTACAGTTATACTCCATTCATCTAGAGGTAAGATTTAAAGCAACCTCAGGACTTCCCTGGCAGTCCAGTGGTTAAGACTCCGTGCTTCCAATGCAGAGGGCGTGGGTTCAATCCCTGGTTGGGAGACTAAGATCCCACATGCCATGCACAGTGCAGCCAATTAAATAAATTCTTAAAAAAAAAAGCGAAAACCCATGTTTAAAAAAAAAAAAAAAAAAAAAAGGACTTCCCTGGTGGTCCAGTGGTTAAGACTCTGCAGTTCTACTGCAGGGGGCACGGGTTCGATTCCTGGTTGGGGAACTAAGATCCTGCATGCCGTGCATGGTGCGACAATTAAATAAATAAATTCCTTAAGAAAAAAAAAGAACATCTAGTGACATCCACCCCTCCTTTTACAGAGGAAGAAGCACAATTAACAAGCCTGCCCCAAGTCACACAGGAATAAAAAAGTAAAACTGTGATAGGAAATTAATAAACAAAGAAGAAACTCCCAGGCTCCTGCCTCTCTGTGCCAAGGTAACTGTAATTTAGGGTCAGCATGACCAAATGAGATCAAGGCAGGCAGGGGAGAGAGCTCTATATTTTAGGGTGATTCCTAGCAAAAATTCTTTTATAATTTTTAATTGGTTCTGAAGAGAGATTATCCTCATTTATCTGAAGTACTGATTTCTGGGCTATGTCCCAATATTGCCAGACAGAAAAAGAACTCCTTAAATCCTTATTTATTTTTTTAAACATCTTTATTGGAGTATAATTGCTTTACAATGGTGTGTTAGTTTCTGCTTTATAACAAAGTGAATCAGCTATATATATATATATATATATATCTCCCCATATCTCTACCCTCTTGCGTCTCCCTGTCTCCCACCCTCCCTATCCCACCCCTCTAAATCATTATTTATTTTTTCTATCTATTATTGCAAAATGGATTCAGTACAACCCCCGCCCCGCCCCCAATACACACAGAGTTTTCCATGTGATTCCGTTGGGCAGACTGGGTGCTTTATGAAGGCAGGGTCCAACTTGACATTTTGTACAGTGCCTGTGGCTGTGCTTTTTCTGGATGAATGAATAAATGAATGAACAAATGAATGAATATTCAAGACTTAGTAGTCAGACTCTCCTGTTTAACTTTCAGTGTAGCACACCCATGTCTTGAGGCGAATTCTTAAAATCCATATTGTGGATGCATTCGATATGACAGGAAGTAATTAAAACACACGGTAAGCATTGAGGGAACGCTTGTCAACGCTCATTTCTATAACAACAAACAATGTGGAAACTGCATTTTCCCCTGTAAACGGGGGCGTGCTGACATGTGGAAATGCAAAAAAGCTCCAACACAGTATCTAAAATCTAGTCGGGGAAAAAGAAATCACAGAAAGTAGTGTTTCTCCATATCTTTGATACAAGATTTACACACATGTGGTTTTGTATTTCTTTTGCTAACTTACCCTTTCCTCCATGGATAGCTGTTAACATCATTTCCCTACTCAGTTCTCTTATTTAGCACCTCCTAAAAATTCAAGCTATTATTACTTTTAATGAGCAAAATTTGGGGATATCGTCCTACTCATCTGTATCTTTTCTGAGACTACAAATTATCGGGATGCACCTCATGTCTAGACACCCGCAGGTGTCATTCAAATCACCGATTTAAGCTGTTTACACCCCGCATTGTCTTATTTATCCTTCAACATCAGGTCTCTGTTTAATTAAAATTTACTTTGGTTCTCCTGGTGAGCACCGGCACCATCTCCATGTCGGCACAAAAGTGGCTTTGTTCTTAATTCCATCTCTGCCTCTGTCTGCTCTAACAGAAGCACACTCCGGCGGCCCAATTCCTGAGCTTGCTTTCCTTGAGAGTTGGAGTCTTGAAAACCACAGGCGATTGCCAAGGATGTCTCCCATTTACGAGCTGTTCTCCAAAGGCTAACGCTGATCTTCCCCAGACGCTAAATCATAATCTTCATGTTTTTCGTATTTGACATTCTAGCCGCAATTTCAACATCCCATCCCCGTGACATTAGGGGATGATAAATCAGCGGGCGGGACAGCTCCCCTGTACAGACTGGTACGGGCGGACCAGGCTCTGCCAACGCCCTCGCTCCTGCCAGATGTCGGCGCCCGCGGGGTTAACCCTTTCCCGCAGCTCTGCTTTCCCCTGCCGGCCAGAAGCTTCCCAGACAGCTATTTTTAACAACGTAACATAGCTTTTATTTCTTTTCTTTTTAAACTTTCCTCCTTTTTGTCTTTCCCCTCCTTTCCTTGCCGTGCCAAGCCTAACAGTACTTTGAGGCAAATAAAAATGCTATCAAACAGTGGGCAATGTAAATATATATTTTTTCTTAAATCAGTTAGTCTGCATTAAAACCGTTTTGCTCCCTCCTCTTCACTGAATAGTATTAGAGGAGGATGAGGGTGGAAAAACTTATTTTAAGGTGGAGAAATACTTAATGCTAATGCTTTGTTGTTGTTTTTTTTTTTAAGTAGCTTTATTGAAGTATAATTTACATATCGTGGAATTCATCCATTTTGCCAGGACAGTTCAGTAGTTTTGGGTATATTTATAGAATTGTGCAACTGTAGCCGTGATCTAATTTTAGAACATTTCTATTGCCACCCCCTGTCCCCCAAAAAAACCCCTCAATGCTCTTTTGCAGTTACTTCTGCCCCCACCCCTGCCAGCCCCCAGGTAACTGCTAATTTACCTCCTGTCTCTATAGATTTGCCTTTTCTAGGCATTTCATACAAATAGAATTTTACAATAGGTGGTCTTTAATGTCTGGCTTCTTTCACTTAGCCTAATGCTTTTGAAGTTCAGAGCTAATGGCTTTTATTAGATGGCAAAGCCGTTTGGAATGGCCAAACTGTCCGAGAAGACTACAGAATCTAATATGTACATGCTAAGTGTGCTCTCAGAATACACGCTGCATAGGTGTGTCCCATGCAATAAGGTGAGAAACTCACTTCCCTGTTTAGGGTCAAGTTCTAAGGGGTGTGTGTGGGGGGGGGTGTGTCAGTCAAGGGCCATATGCAAATACAAAGCATTTCAATTTATAGTTAGTATTCGTTTTAGAGAGAGTAAAATCCAAACCATTCAATTCACCTGTTATTTAAACGACAGATCAAGGCCAGGCAACCTTATTAGATAAAGACTACGGTTTTAAAACACTCTCCTTTTCATATCATCTAATGAGATTATATATGTTAAAGCACTTTGCATACTGAAATGATATGCTCATTTTTTTATGTTAATTAATATTATATATCGTTAAGGGAGTAAGAAAGAGGAAGGAAGACAGAATAGGTCAAAGCTCAGCAAAAGGAAGAGAGGAGTGAAAAAGAGACTGAGGTTTGTGGGGCGAGTAGGGAGAGGCATGAAAGAGGGTGACCTGTCTGTCCCTTCCCCAGTTACATTCTCAGCAGTTAGTGATGACTTTGCACCTTTTGGCTGCTCTTTCAAACTTTCATCATGGAATATTCACAACAGCTGCCCTGACAAGGAACCCTTCTCCCACCTGAGGGTTATGGCTAGAGCATTGGTTCACAGCCATGGCTGCACATTAGAATACCCTAGGGAGCTTTTAAACGATACCTGTGCCCAGACCAGATCCTAAATCAATTAGATCAAAGTCTCTGGAGGTAGGGCCTGGGCATAAGTTTTTTTTTTTTTTTTGCGGTACGCGGGCCTCTCACTGTTGTGGCCTCTCCCGTTGCGGAGCACAGGCTCCGGACGCGCAGGCTCAGCGGCCATGGCTCACGGGCCCAGCCGCTCCGCGGCATGTGGGATCTTCCCGGACCGGGACACGAACCCGTGTCCCCTGCATTGGCAGGCGGACTCTCAACCACTGCGCCACCAGGGAAGCCCTGGGCATAAGTATTTTTGGAAAGCTCCCCAAGTGATTCAATTTAGGGCCAGGATTGAGAATCAGTGGGCTATGTAGAGCAGTGCTTATCGAATTTATATGCATATGAATCAATATGATTTTGTTATACTGAAGATTCTGGTTCAACAGGTCTGAAATGGTGGCCTGAGAATCTGCCTTTAGAACAAGCTCGCAGTTAATGCTGATGCTGCTGCCCCCAGATCGCATTTTGACAGGTGAAGAACTAGAGAAAAATCCAAGTTTTTTTTGCGTGCGCAGGGTGTTCCATCATCTGCCTCTGTTCTGGACCAGCAGCATTAACATTGCCTGAGAACTGGTTAGAAATGCAAATCTTTGGGCCTTACCTCAGGTTTATTAAATCAGAAATTCTGGGGTCAGAGCCCAGCAACAAGTTGTTTGAACATGCTCTACAGGTGAAACTGGTGCACATTAAGGTTTGAGAGCCACTGACCCACTTGTATCAATATTTCCTAAACAAGCGATGCCCCTATATATGTATTTCTTCTGGCTGGACTACTTTTTTCTTCCCCCTGACCCTCTTTCACCCAAGGATCTCCCTCAAATTCCTATTCATCCTCCAAAACACATCTTTTCTGTGATACCTTCTATCCAGTGTTGCAGTGATAAGTGTTTAACCATGGGCTCTCCAGAACCCTGATTTTATAGCATTGGTCAGTTTCAGGCTATCAATGTGAAGATGCTGAAAGCTGAGCTGGGACAAGATGCGTACTTGCTAACAAGAAGGCTCTTGCCAGCTGGCTCCAGCACACCATCCCCTCTATCCTATACTTAACCCACTGTGTTATGTATTTGGTTGTCTGTCTTCTGGTTAGACGTTGTGCTCCTTGAAGGCTGGTTCCATAACATTCCTCTGCCTTCTTCCATTATCTCTAAAATGGGACCTACACCCAGCAGGTCCTTCATATTTCTTTACTGAATTGAACAAAACCTCTGTTATGACGACACCATATACCCACACCCACATACACAACAGAAATTTTCCAAATGAAAATTGCTCCATACTGAGATAATTGTTTTAACTTAAAAACATTAGTTTTATTTTATTTTTAAAAAACTTTTTATTTTATATTGGAGTATAGTTGATTAACAGTGTTGTGTTAGTTTCAGGTGTATAGCAAAGTGATTCAATTATACATGTACCTGTATCTATTGTTTTTCAAATTCTTTTCCCATTTAGGTTGTTACAGAACATTGAGCAGGGTTTCCTGTGCTATACAGTAGGTCCTTGTTGGTTATCCATTTTAAATATAGTGTGTACATGTCAATCCCAAACTCCCTAACTATCCCTCTCCCCCACTCATCCCCCTGGTAACCATAAGTTCATTCTCTAAGTCTGTGAGTCTGTTTTGTAAATAAGTTCACTTGTATCATTTCTTTTTAGATTCCACATATAAGTGATGTATCATATAAGCGATATTTCTGTTTCTATGTCTGACTTACTTCACTCAGTATGGCAATCTCTAGGTCCATCCATGTTGCTGCAAATAGCATTAATTCATTCTTTTTTATGGCTGAGTAATATTCCATTGTATATATGTGCCACATCTTCCTTATCCATTCCTCTGTCAATGGACATTTAGGTTGCTTCCATGTCTTGGCTATTGTAAACAGTGCTGCAATGAACACTGGGGTGCATGTATTATATGGTAGCTCTATTTTTACTTGTGTAAGGAACCTTCATACTGTTCTCCATAGTAAAAACATTAATTTTAGATTGAGTGTAATGTCCCATCTATATTTTATTCCAGGATTTGGGCACATGGTAAAGTCAATTATGATGGTGTCCATTAGAAACCTGGTGAATTAGAAACAGTGCTTTTGTTTAGTTTAAAAGTATGCACAGATGTGGAAGGCTCCAGGTGGTGGCCTCACCTCAGGGAGGGACCTGGGAGCCTGGGAAGTGCTCCTAGCTCTGCCATTGACCAGGTTTCAGGGCTCCCCATCCCACACTCTCATCTGCAAAGGAAGGTGCTGCATTAGATCACTAGCTCTAAAGGTCATTCTATCTCTAGCTGTTAAATTATAATTTAGGACCCCAAATGCTCTTTATACTGAGAAGAAAGCCTGACTTCAGAGATGTTTTCTCCATTAAAAAAAAAAAAAAGCCTTTCTATTTTATGGAATGGGTTAAGTATCTAATATGCCCTAACGCATCAAGGGCTTGTCTTGGCATCTTGTCCTCCTTCCTCCTGATGAATTGCCTGACACTTCCCTGATCCCGCAGCTCTTTTCTTTAGAAAATAACATTTGGTTCCAGTCATGGCAGAAGCTGGGGCTTTGCTGATTTAAGGCCATAAAGGAATGTGACAGCAAATTTAAATACTTTCATATCTATAAAAGTATGGGTCCTGAAATACAAATGTTAATATAAAACACTCTACATTGGCTCCTTATGTACAATAGAATTATCTCTAATTGTCAGCGGTTCAGTTACTATTTGTTCATCCCTAATTCTCTTTAGGAACTGCAAAACTTGGATTGAGTTATAATTTTCTACATTGCTAGGCCATGTTAAGACAACTAATATGAATTTCAGTGAATTAACTTTACAGTTTGAACAATTAGGAAACACTTTTTCTCTCATTAACTTAATCTTGCATGTCAATGATCACAGCATCGATTCTGTGGAGAACTGAATACATTGTAATTGTATTTTAAAATACAAATAAACAACTGTGCCAATAAAAGAGACCATTTTCAAAAGACTCTCCAAGAAGGCTTAAATATTTTTGGCAAGTGGAAGGTGGGAGTTCAGGAGTAACTGTTTCCTTTGCAATTCAAAAACGTAAATTAGGATAATTGTTTTAGAAAATAGAGCTCAAATGTATCAGCACATCTCCTTCTCTAATTAAGCAGCTTCTTTTTCAGCTCATGCTTTAATTTAACTCCAAATACTTTTCCCTTTCGTTAGTCAACACTGACACAGACCCATCTACTTCAAAATCATTTGTATTATCCCTTCATTTGGGTTTCCAACTTGGGTTTCAACATTAGGTACCTCTACCTAAGAATAAAAGCTAGTTTTGAATTTAAGCAAATAATGAATTTCAGAAAAGACCTCAGCAATGCATTTATTCATTTCCTGTTGGGGTCTCCTTAGCATGTTAAACTGAAGCTGTAACAGTGGAGTGAAATACCTTACCCACAAAAATCTGTTCAGGGCTCCTATAGTTCACTTACTGGTACTTCATTCTCCGGGTTTCAAATTCCAAAGGGTTCTTCTTTCTTCCTTCTGCCTCACGTTCCATATCCAGATGATCATTAAATCCTGCCAACTATCGCTTGTAATGTGTCTAGAATATATCCTCTCTTTCTTTGGCCCTTCTCAACTTGACCCTCAACTTGAGAGTGCATCATAAACACTTGGGAGCTTCATAAAAATGTACAATTCCAGGACATTTCCCCCAAGATTCTGATTCGGGATATCCGAGGTGGGTTGCAAGAAATCTGCATTTCTAACAATGTAATAGATGATTTGGGGGCCTGAGAGATTGGACAGTAGGGACCAGATTAAGAGGGAGGAAGCATGTTCCAGACAGTGAGCCCAGGAGGTGAAAGCCCTGGGCAGGAGGGAGCTGATAAGGAGGGACAGAAAGAAGGATGGGGAGGCTGGGAGCAACTTGATGGTGCTGGTCCAGTGTGGGTGGGGGGAGCTCCCAGGCCATATGAAACAGGTCTGCTTTGCACAGGTGGGATCTGAGCTTCCTGTAACTCTCCATTGAAAATTTCAGTTGGAAGCAGGAAAAGAGGATTAATAGCTGAGAAGAGAGATTGGAGCTGGATTTGATCATTAGATCTCTGGGAAAGAGATGAGAAGGGAGTCAAGAAGGAACCCCATTTATTTATTTTTTTAAAAAAATTTAAAATGGGAGTATAGTTGATGTACAGTATTATATAAGTTACAATATAGTACAATATAGTGATTCACAATTTTTAAAGGTTATACTCCATTTATAGTTACTATAAAATATTCGCTATATTCCCTATGTTATACAATATATTCTTGTAGCTTATTTTATACCTAATAGTTTGTACCTCTTACTCTCCCACCGCTATATTGCCCCTCCCCCACTTCCTTCTCCCCACTGGTAACCTCTAGTTTGTTTTCCATATCTGTGAGTCTACTTCTTTTTCTGTTATATTCACTAGTTTGTTGTATTTTTTAGATTCCACATATAAGTGATATCATACAGTATTTGTCTTTGTCTGATTTATTTCATTTAACATAATGCCCTTGGAGTCCATCCATATTGTTGCAAATGGCAAAATTTCATTCTTTTTCTGGCTGAGTAGTATTCCATTGTGTATATATGTACCACATCTTTATCCGTTCATCTGTTGATGAACACTTAGGTTACTTCCATATATTGGCAATTGTATAATGCTGATATGAACACTGGGGTACACGTATCTTTTTGAATCAGTGTTTTTGGGTTTTTTTGGATGTATACCCAGGAGTGGAATTGCTGGGTCATATTGTAGTTCTATTTTTAGTTTTTTGAGAAACCTTCATACTGTTTTCCATAGTGGCTGCACCAATTTACATTTTCCTACCAACAGGGTACGAGGGTTCCTTTTTCTCTGCATCCTCGCCAACATTTGTTATTTGTGTTCTTTTTGATGATGGCCATTCTGACAGGTGTAAGGTGGTAGCTCATTGTGGTTTTGATTTGCATTTCCCTGATGATTAACAATACTGAGCACCTTTTTCATGTGCCTGTTGGTCATGTGCATTTCCTCTTTGGAAAAATGTCTATTCAGTTCTTCTGCCCATTTAAAAAATTGGGTTGCTTATTTTTTTGGTGTTGAGTTGTGTGAGCCATTTATATATGTTGGATATTAACCCTTTATAGGTCATATCACTTGCAAATATTTTCTCCCATTTAGTAGGTTGTCTTTTGGCTTCGTTGATGATTTCCTTTGCTGTGCAAAAGCTTTTACATTTAATTAGGTCCCATTTGTTTATTTTTCCTTTATTCCCTTTACTCTAGGAGACAGATAAAAAAATATTGCTATGATTTATATCAAAGAATGTTCTGCCTATGTTTTCCTCTAGGAGTTTTATGGTTTCAAGTCCTACATTTAGGTCTTTAATCCATTTTGAGTTTATTCTTGAATATGGTGTTAGAGAATGTTCTAATTTCATTCTTTTACATGTAACTGTCCAGTTTTCCCAACATCACTTATTGAAGATACTGTGTTCTCTCCATTGTATATTCTTGCCTCATTTGTTGTGGATTAATTGACCATAAATGCGTGGGTTTATTTCTGGGCTCTCTATTCTCTTTCATTGATATTTGTGTCTGTTTTTGTGCCAGTACCATACTGTTTAGATTACTATAGCTTTGTAGTATAGTCTGAAGTCAGGACGTATGATTCCTCCAGCTCTGTTTTTCTCAAGATTGCTTTGGCTCTTTGGGGTCTTTTGTGTTTCTATACAAATTTAAAAATATTTGTTCTAGTTCTGTGAAAAATGCCATTGGCATTTTGATAGAGATTGCATTGACTCTGTAGATTGTCTTGGGTAGTATGATCATTTTAACAATATTAATTCTTCCAATCCAAATCTTTCCATCTGATTGTGTCATTTTCAGTTTCTTTCATCAGTGTCTTTCCAAGTACAGGTCAGAAAACAGTGACTGGAGAAGATGAGCCAGCAAACAATATAGGAGGAAGAAAGAAAAGTATTATACAAGCCAAAAAAAAAAAGAGAGAGAGAATTTTAAGAGGAAGTGGTTGACTAGCATTCATGGCTGCCATAGCATTTTTTGTGCCCAAATAGAGCAGGTATAAATAAATGTTTTCTAAACTGAATGGAAATGGTACCCAGGCCAGGGAAGGTAAGAATTATGAGGAGGTTGCTGAATGAAGCAATTAGAGGTCCCTGTGTGATACTGGCAAGGGCAGTCTCGTTGGAGTGGGGGTGGCCAATCATAGGTGATTGAGGAGGAGCTAAGTGGTGGGATGTGTAGACAGCAAGTGTAGATGCTGAATAAGCATCACTGAGCAAGATAAGAAGAGATGGAATGGCAGTTGGATGGAGAGGCAAGGTGGGGGTGAGTTTGCCTTGAAGATGGGGGTGGTGGTAAAGAAGCAGAAATGAAGGCTATTCAATTTCTCCCTGGATAGGTGACCTCCTTCCATCTAAGGTACATGGGCTTTCAACAACTGAGCTAATGAGTGAACTTCCCATGTAGCTCCCCATTTTGTGTTCATGTGGATTGTTCAAAATGTTCAAGATTTCCTTTTTTGAAGAAATAGTTCCTTTTAGGTAAAAACCATGGTTTAAGCCATGTTCTCTCCAAAGTTTGGCATTTGCTTTCCTGACCTAAGAGATTCATGACCTAATGTTGTCTGATCATGATGGGTGTTCTGAGTGAGGTGTCCATCTGCACTATCTCACAGTGATTCTGTAAGATGAGTCTTACTATCCACCCTCCCCTATGAGGAAACTGGCCTGCCATGGCTTTCTGCTGATAAGTGGTCATGCTGGGATGCCAGCCTAGTTCTGTCTGTCTCCAAAGCCTCGTTACCCCACCCAGTCTGCCCTTGCTTCAATTGCATAAATTCCAAAATGACATGACTGCCTTCCCTCCGAAGTTCCTGACCTTTTTACATTCCAGACAGTTCTTTCGAATTGAGGTGTAGTTTCTTCAGTGGCTAGAGGCACAGCACTTGCAACTCTCCCCCTACCGAGCCTCGCTGTCTGTCTCACCCCTTTGCAAACCACACAGAGATCCAGCAGAGAGGAGCTGCTGGCTGCTCACCTCCAAGAACCATGCGTCTGCCCTATGTGGTACCATTCTGCTGTCTCTGCCTCACAAATGCAGAAGTGCGCCTGAGCCTACCTCGTGTGTGGTCCAGCAGCTCCGACTGAGCCCCTTCCATCTTAGAGAGAAATCGCATCCACTTAGCACCCTTGTTGAAATGCTAGGCACTGTGGTAGGTGCCTGGTGGATGGTATCTCACTTCATCTAGCTGACGCCTAGAGCTAGATGCTGTCATCTCCATTGCCCTTGTGAGGTAACTGTACCTCAGAGAGGGGAGTGATTTCCAAGGACACCTATTCTGGGGTGTCAGAGCTTGGACTCAGCCCAGGTCTACCTGCATCTTAAGACCACTTTATTACACCATCTCTCAGCACAAGGATGAAGTCACAGCAGAGGACTCTGTAGGCTCAGAGCTGGGCTGTTCCAGGAAGGATTCAGACAGGAAGAATTAGGAAAAGTGACTGGCTAAGATAATTGTCACTACTTGGCATATTTTGGTGAGCACTTAATGATTTAAATGATGAATCTATTAAATCTCACATATCCAGTAGTGAGGGTCCACTTAGCAGTGTGTTCTTTGTGTCTCTTCCATATTAGTGTTTAACCAACTAGAGACTTTAAAAATATATACTTCTAATTGGAGATGTTATGAGTGGCTTTCACTGCCAGACATACTTCTGACAGGTAGCCATTGATCCAAAGACCAGGAAACTTTAGCTTGAAGGACAGAAGTGAAACAAGTGGAGGGAAAAAGTCTTCAGGTCAACACAGCTGATCTGGGCTACCCTCAGCCTGGTTCATTGTGGAACTAAAGCAGAACTGCATGGCCCACAGCCATACAAAAATCCAGTGAAGGTGTGGCTTAGAGGGATCAAAAGTGTGCTCACGTCCCCTTCTTCTGGGACGTACCTGTGTATTTGGTCTTAGGAGATGCTAAGTTTCCACCTGGCAGGCATGCTGCTGCCCCAGGACCAGAGCCCAGTCTCCTGGCATCCCTGCCCACCTGGCAGCCTCTTTTCAGCCAGAAGTGCAGACACACTCAGAATATTCAGCACACTGATGGCTGGGAGGCCAGAGAGAATCCTCCCCCATGTCTCCACTCATGTTGCTGGGGAGATGGGGGCAGGGCGGGGTGGTAGGAACTAGGGCACACCTGTGGCCAATTGGGAAGGAATCCCCCAACTGTTCCTTCCCATATGGAATCCCTCTGGATTTTAAAATGAAAAACAGAGTAAGTTTATGAATTTTATAGAAACTCCATAGGCTTTTTTTCAAGCAATGAAGGGGTTTCTCAGGAATAGCCCAGACAATGTGTAATAAGACACCTCTGAAGCAGGCACCCAAGACACCCTCTTTCTCACAGTAGTTCTGGAGTCATGACTCCTAGCCAAACATCTAGCCCTTGAAGCTCTAGACATGAGGTTCATGTGAGGAGCTTGGCTCAGGGTGCTTTTTTCAGGGTGTACTTTGATAAGCTGATTTTATTTCTGTTGTTTCAGGTGCCAGAGAGGGGGGCAGAGGGGAAAGTGGGTAGTAGAAAAATGCTGGACGCACTTTTAAGAAATCTTCTTCTCTTTCTCTCTTCACGACGAAGCTTCTTCAAAGAAATGTCTATCCTGTATTCTCTCCGTTTCTGTTTCCTCATTCATCCCTCAGACCTCAGCGATCTGACCTTTCCTCTCACCAATCTGCTGAAACTGCCCTCCCCCAGGTCGCCACTGACCTCCATCTTAAATGTCCTTAAGATGCGTTTCAGTTCCTGCTCTACTTGACTTGCTTGTAGTTCTTTATATGGACTTAAATAATTAATTTTTACCTTAGTCAAAGCTTGCACTATCCATAACACTATTAGCTGTCATTAATATATTCTCTAGGAAAAGCAAGGAATTTTAATATTTTAACCACAAAATCTGACCCTGATAAATAAGCTTGATATCAATATTCATACATTCTTTACGTATTTATTGAGGACCTAGTGGCTGCCCGTCACTGTGCTGGGTCTCGATGATGCAATGGTCAGCCAGTCTGTGCCAACAAAGTAGCTTTCTACATGCTACAGGAAAGGAATGAGTGAGATCCGGGAGCTCTTAGGAGAATTACTCTGTGGTTAGGATTTCAGTTGCTTCTGCTGGAACCACATTATTCATCCGGGCTGGTCTAGGTCTCTGGAGAGTTTAGTCCTTCATAAAGTTAAGACAATCAAAAAGTACTTTTCCATCCTACACACACACAGTCAGCAGTAGTCCAAAAGTTGGGCTACAGTGATCAGCAGGGCATCAGTTTTCTAAAGTAGGATTAAGGGACCCAAGGCAAATGTATATAGAAGATAAATTTGGCTCCAGGTACTTGTAGTGTAGTTGCACCTCCAACTTGCAAGATTTCCAATCTAGCAGGGAGAAAAGGCTGAACACGTAGCCAGTGTGGATTTGAATATATACCCACAGGGATAGAGGATGAATAATCAAGGCAGTAACAGGATGAGAGAGGGATTTTCCTGTTGGCTTGGAATTGCAGTTAAGTCAGTAAGCTACTCAATCTTGCGAGAATCCAGGGGTCTTCCAGCAGGAGTGGCCACTATCTGCAAAGCTTGCTGGGAGGTGCAAGGACAAATCTTGCTTCCATAGACCCACCTACTCCCCCGCCTCACAAGAGGAGAATCCACAAGAAGGTTGCTGGCCTTAAGGGGAGTTCATTATGCACGGGCTATACCTCCCCTTCTCCATGTGGAAGAGGATGTCAAAGGGGTGCCTCCCCAAAGCCAAGGGATGGAGACTCCAAGAGAAGCACCAGTGAAGACCCCAGGCTCTAGGCAAAGGGATCAGGGGCGGGGGCTGGGAGGATTGGCTTCCTGAATTCCTGCTGGCTGAGGTTTAGAACCTGTAGGTGGTCAGTGAGGGATGGAAACACAGGAGTGGAGGTGGTAAAGTCCCCTGGGAAGAGCATCCTGGGAACCTAGGAGCTTGAAGTGTTGTCTTTTTGTCTTTTCACATCCTAGAAACCCACTTTGCAAAGTCCTCAAGACCTTCAGACCCCTTTCCCAGGCTACCAGCCCTCTGCAGTTGACAAGAGGCCACTCTGTAGAATTCCTGGGGTGCTTCCACATAGACCACAATGTGAATTGTGCAAATGGTGGATCTGCCCATTGTGTCAGTTAGGATGTGTTCAGCTGAAAGAAAGAGTAAACCACAAATGGCTTAATCCACAGTGGCATTTGCTGTTCACTTAACAAGAAGTCTGGAGTTAAGTGGTTCCAGGACTGGCACAGGACTGGCACAGCAGCTCAGCCAGTCCATTGAAGACCCGGCCTCTGCCTGTTTTTGTACTCTCCCATCCTCAGTGTGTTGGCTTTTTGTCCATTGATTATCTCCCTGGGGTGCAGCAGGGCTGCTGCAGCTCCAGATGTCATATTTTGTCACCAGTGGCCCAGGATAGAAAGGGGCAGAGACAGAAAGCCATGTCTTTTGACTGTGAAGGGCTGTGGTCCAGAGTTCCTGTATATCTCATTGGCCAAAACAAAGGAGAACAGGATTACTCTAAACAGTGTAGGCCAGTCATGATGCTTGCCCTGAGGTCAAGGATACAGTAGGTCCTTTTATCAGTAGTTAAATAGGTTTAGAAGGCAATGACCAGAGGCTCCTACATCTGTCTTCAATTGTTTTCTTTGCTAAACTAGAACATAGGTTCGTTTCATGTATTCCTTCCTTCCTTCATGAATTCAGTGGATATTTATGGGATGACTTCTACATGGTAGGCTCTGTGCCAGGTCCTGGAATCACTGGTCAGTCTCTTTAAACAACACACTCAGGAGTTCTCTCTGTCTCTTAGTCCTGTCCCCTTCTCCAGCACCTCCTGACCAGCTCCAATTTCAGTCCAGCCCCATTATTTGCCTCCTTGGTTCTCACTCCTGGCCAGAACATTGTTGATTGACCCATTAAAATATTAGATTTTCAGCCTTATAACTGGATTTTTTGACAGATCCCATCAACTCTTATACTTTTCCCTGTTAGGTTCCTCTCCCATCCCAAAGGCAGCTATTCCAAATGTCTCCCACTTCCCACTCAAACCCCATCCTACTCTTCCCATCAGATATTTTCTGTTTCCTTCCTAGGGCAAAGAGAGGCCATGAATGCAGTTCTCCTGGCTCTCCTACCCTCTAGAGACAAACTCAGTTACCATAACTTCACTCATTCTCATCTAGAGCTGCTCTTTTTTTTTTTTTTCTTGTCCTCCTTTAAGCCCCAGCTCAAATGTCACCTCCTCTTAAATACCTTAAGAATAATAATAATACCATCAGTAGCATGTATGAAGAATCTGGCCCTGGGCTGAGCAGTTAACAGGAACTATTTCAATTTCCATCCTCACACAAAACTATGAGGAGGAAATCATGTCCATTTGGTAGATAAGAAATGAAAACTTAGGTTAAGTAACTTGCCCAGTGTTAGACCAGGGTGGAGCTGGGATTCAAGCCTGGATCTGCCTGGAACTCAAAGTCCTACTCCCAAGCACTGGGTGCAGTCTTCTTGGGCTCACCCAGCCCTGTCACTTGTGTCCGCCCTGTGATGCACACACTTCCTCTCCCCACACAGCCACCTGCTGATGACATCTGTCTCCTGTCTGTTTCCCCCCACCCCCGACTGGGAGTGCCCAGAGGGGAGAGATTCTATCTGATTCACAATGTCCTCCCCAACACCTGCCATTCCTGTTGCGTGGAAGTCACCAGTAGAGTTTTATTGACTGAGGGAATGAGGATTGACACCCAGCAGAGAGCAGGGCTGAACCAGGGACTGGTTCCCAGCAAAGTGGTTACTCTGCTATGAGGTGAGCAGTGGCAGGTTTGGGGTTTACCCCCTTGCATTATTCATTCAACAGATATCTATTGTGTGTCTTCTATGTGTCAGGCACTATTTTAGTTGCTGGAGACACAGTGGTGAGCAAAGCAGACAAAAAAAATCCCCGCCCTTGGGAAGCTGACATTCTAGGGGTGCAGGCAAGTGCTTTCTCCAGGCACTTTGCCCAGGTTTCCAGTCCCCGTTTCTTTCCCTCTTTTTCCTCAAGGCTGGGGCACTTCATAGGTGTTCCTTGTCAAATGTTCTTGTATCTTCTAAGAGTTATATCTCCTATGCTTATCACTCAGGCTAAACAGCTCAAGAACCATAAATAAGAGCGGGTACTGAACAGTCTGCAGGCTTGAAAGTCCCCTCCCGCCAAAGCCTCTGCTGAAACGTCGCCCTCCACAGGGCTCCTTCCATAGTCTGGGACACATGATGCTCCATGTCCCATTTTTCTGTGACTGTTAAGTTCTGAGCTGAGTTCCTTGGGAGGGCAAGCGAGAGTGCTTTTACTACCTTTACTACTGTGCCAGGTGGCCTTCACTTTCCCTCTTCTGGGTGAAGAAGAGCCCCTCAGGTTCTGGAGCTCACCCATCCCCTCCTTCCTCCACGCTGGGGGTGGGAAAGTGCTCCTGACCTCTGGGTCAAGGACTGGATGAGGTGGGAGGCTGCTTCTGGACCCCTCCAGACCTGGAGAGGCAGCTACGACAGTCATTCCATCAATCTGTTCATCGGTCTCCGGTCTGACTGTGGGTTCATTCACAGCACACATCAGGAGAAATCACAGACAAGGAATGAAGCCCACACAAGGTATATGACCCCCGCTCCACCCCCTTTTTTTCTTAAAGTTCATTACCTTTTTTAAAAAAAATTTAATTTATTTCTTTATTTTTTCTTTTTCTGGCTGCGCCGGGTCTTAGTGGCGGCATGCGGGATCTTTCGTTGCAGCGCACGGGCTGCTCTCTAGTTGCAGCGTGGGCTCCAGGGTGTGCAGGCTCTCTCCTTGAGGCGCCCGGGATTAGTGGCCCCGCGGCTTGTGGGATCTTAGTTCTCTGACCAGGGATCCAACCAGTGTCCCCTGCATTGCAAGATGGATTCTTTACCACGGGACCACCAGGGAAGTCCCTATGACCCCTTAAGCTTAAAGAGAGAAAGGACGGCTCTTTGCTCCTCCACACCACCGAGCGCACCCATACTGCCTGGTGCCCGGGGGCCTTGTCTGCTCTGCTGGAGGTGGGGGGAGGGAGAGGCTCACTGCAGTGGACCTCTGCCCTTGAGCACTGAGGATCACACACTACCCATGCCACCTGTGGCCTGGAGGGCAAGCTGGAGATGCTACTGCCTCTCGCAGGAGCCCCTGGCCTCCCCAGGACGATTTCAAAGCCCTCAGCCCTGGATTCTGCTACTGATGGTGCGTCCCAGGCTGAGTCACTTGCCCGAAGCGTGCAACCCTGCCCTCGGCCCTGGTCCCAGCCGCTATCCACTCCTTCTCCCTCTGGCCCATCTTGTCTCCAAAGGGAAGTTTGTACGCTGGGTGGGTCCTGATCGCTGATTCCAGAGTTACAAGGAATGACCGGTCCTGGGCGAGGGTTGGGAGTGAGTCTTGGTTACGGACACTTGCCCAGGGTCCTCCAGCTGTCACTCGACAGGCACGTGCCCAGCCCTCTGGTCTAATTAGAGCCACCTCGGGTGCAATCTTCTCCCCGCTGTGGTGTGGTGTCCGGGTTTTCCTAGGCACCCGTGGGAGGGCCCAAAAAACCCAACACGAGGGGATACAGCAAGGAGTTGGGCTAGCAGGACCTGACTGTGCTGTATCCAGGCTCTGGAATCTGCAAACAGCTTAAGCCTCCGACTCTGAAGGCGCTCCCTGTGCCCTCCTCTGAGGACCCCTCTGGCAGTGGCATCCCGGGACAGGACGCTGCCTTTCCCAGACTGTGCCTGGGGCAGGCGCTCCCCAGCACCGTCAGCATGAGGTCATCCTACCAATAGGAATTTCCTGTCACTTAAATACTGACCGGAGACTGTCCCCGCCCTCCACCCATCCATGGGCTCCCAGACTCACCAAATACCTGCGGCATTCATTACCAGGCAGTGCCAGGTCCCGCCCTTCAGGCTTCATCCCCACCGCAGACATGGGACAGGTTTCACCATCCGTGGCAGAAAGCGAAGCCGTGTGGGCGAGCGTGTTCGGTGGTGGGTGTTCTCTGCAGCAGACAAGGCAGCTTTCCTGAGTACTGGGTCCCATCTTGGTTTCACCTTTCCAGTGCTTGGCAGAGTTGGTGCAGGGATCTCTGGGGAAACTCAGACCTGTTAGCAACAAGGTACCCTGGGGGCCACACAGAGGAGTGCACAGCTTCCTTGAAGTGAGGAGACTGCACATAACCAAAGCCCGACAGCATCAGAAGATGCAATTATCAGGTGAATCGTAGGCTAAGAAAGTGGGTATTCACCACAAAAATCTGTCTCTCCCTAGTCAGATGATGGTGACACAAACCCCTCCCTGCTAGGATGCAAGCCAGGGGGTGGAAGAACCTGGGTGTGTGCTCACACTCATTTCCAACACGCTCTGCACGTGGCAGGAACACAGTAAACCTCTGTCCACTGTTAAAGCTGGGAGAATCGTGTGACTTTTCCTAGGGCTTATTTGCCCTATCATTTCTGGTAAGGGAGGAGGGAGGGAGGACAATGTGTCTCAGAAACAGCAGGCTCTGATGGGACTGGATCAGGACTCTGTGCGAGGTTCAATAAGGGAAGGGCTGAAGGCAGGAGCAGAGGGAGTGTTTTCAAGAGGCGGGGTAGGGGTGGGGGTAGTGGAGGGATTCTGGGGGATAATGGGGCCCAAGTTCAAAATGTGACCGGAATGGGAGAGGAGGACTTCTTACTCTGGCAGGGGCTTGGCGTGTGAAGATACCAGGCACCCTGGGCCGCACTCCGACTTGCTATTTGGAGTTCCAGGAGATCGCATCCTGGGGCATGCATCCTGCCTGGGCAGGTCCCTTTGGTCACACTGTCACAGTCCCAGGCGCCCTCAAGTGGCTTCACAGCAGCGCACCTGAAGGAGGGGATGGAGCTCAAGATGGAGAGCACCTGTGATACTCTTCCTCCTCCTCTAAGAAATGACATACCGAGGCTTTGAGGGAGCCAGGAAGATGGCTCGAGATGGGTCAGGAGACACTGAAACCGGAATGATTTTTGCTGATGTGTCCCCATTTGTATCCACAGGGTTGAGAGATCTGAGAGAACTGGAATATTTAAGAATACGATATTTTATCCCCCTTATTTCTCATTTGTCCCCCAGTAAAGTAACATTTACTGTCTTCTGATTACAAATCAGTATTTGGTTATGAAGAAAATTTGGACAATATAGAGAAGCCACCAAGGGAAATAAAAATGACTTGTAAGCTTATCCCCAGAGGCGATGACTCTTTATATATTACACATATTGTTTGTAATTTATTTTTATTTTTTCATTAATTTTTATTGGAGTATAGTTGCTTTACAGTGTTGTGTTAGTTTCTGCTGTACAGCAAAGTGACTCAGCCGTACGGATACATGTATTGCCTCTTTTTTAGATTTCCTTCCCGTTTAGGGCACCGCAGAGCACTGAGTAGAGCTCCTTGTGTTATACAGTAGGGTCTCATTAGTTGTGTGTAATTTACTTTATCCGCTTAAAAGTATATCATGAATCTCTTCACATCTGTAGGTTCTGCCCAAAATTATTTAATCAGTTCTTCTATTGGACATTAAGGTGGCTTACAACTGTTAGCCATAAAAGGAAGCTGTGATGAATGGCACTATAAACAAAACTATGTACACATACATAATGAGTTTCTTCGGATAGATTCCTAGGAAGGTAGTGGTTGGTCAAACAGTGTGCACATGTTTAAGACTTTGATACACATTGGCAAACTGCCTTCCAGAAGGTCGTTTCAATTTACACTCACACCTACAAAGCATGAGAATGCCTATTTTCCCACAACCTCACCCAAATTCGGTATTGGTGTTTTCCACTTGGTATGTTCAGCTTTTTCTCATTAATTTTCAAGAGCTCTTGATATAATATTATTAGCCCCTTGCTTATCATGTTATGAAGACTTCATTCCTGCTTGTCCTTTAGCTTTAAGCTTTCTTTTTAGGAGTTTTAAATGTTTACTTAAGTCAAAATTGTCAGCTTTGGTATTACATCAAGAAAGGTTTTCTCCTTATCAAGAATATAAATATATAATTTTCTATTCCCATTCATTTAAAAATTTTTTTCACTACATTTAAATCTTTAATTCCTCTTGCATTTAGTCTATCTAACATAGGTAAAAACCTAACTTATTTTTTTCAAAAAGTTTTGGCCAATTAACATTATCGATTGCACAAGCTATCTTGTCCCTAAAGATCTAACATATGATTGCTTTGATGAATACTTTCTTGATTTTTCATATGTTTATTAACCATTTGCATTTCTCCTTTGGTGAATGTCTATGCAAGTCCTTTGTTTTTCTGTTACTGCCTTCATCTCTTATGGATTGGAAAGGATACTTTTATATATTGAATCGCAAATACTTTTTTTTTTCACACACACACACACACTGTATTTTATTTTTACAAGAGATAAATCAACTGACACCAAGCATTGTAAATGGATGACCACAACAAAAGCAACAATGATTGCAATTACCAAACACGAAACACACTCACACTATGTCATAATATTGACTGAATCGCAAATACTTTTTTGCTCATTACATTGCAAATATTTTCCCCAGTTTGAACTCTAAGAATTAATTTTCTGGCATAGAGGCTTTACATTTTCTCTAGTCATATTAATCTTTTAATTTATCACTTCTGATTTGGTTGTTGGGTTTGGAAAAGCCTTCCCCTTGCCAAGGTTGTAAAAACTGTCACCTATAGTTTACTTTGTTTTCTTCCTTCTTTCCTTACTTCCTTCCACCTTCAACTCTAATTATTTATAGTTTATTTTGATATGTTATATTAGGCAACAATCTGATTTTGTCTTTTCCCAAAAGAGTTACCCAATAGTCCCACTATTGTTTATTGAATAATTTTTCACTCTCTTATTTGAAATGTCACCTTTATCATAAATTCTTGCATGTAGCAGGTCCTGTTCCTTGCTAATATCCTGCCTCTGCCCTGCTGTGGTACGCGGGCCTCTCACTGTTGTGGCGTCTCCCGTTGCGGAGCACAGGCTCCGGACACGCAGGCTCCGGACATGCAGGCTCAGCGGCCATGGCTCACGGGCCCAGCTGCTCCGCGGCATGTGGGATGTGGGATGTGGGATCTTCCCGGACCGGGGCACGAACCCGTATCCCCTGCATCGGCAGGCGGACTCTCAACCACTGCGCCACCAGGGAAGCCCTGCCCTGCTTTTAATTCTGGATCATTCCAACCCTCCCCTCTTCCTGCTCCTCCTCTCTGGCTGCTGAGAGCTGCTTGGGAAATTATTCAATTCCGCTGGTTGGTGCTGCTCTAATTTCAGTTTTCCGCCTTAGCTGGGCCCTCAACTTTGCCTTGCAGTCACCTCCCTTTCCCAGTCTTGTAATAGCCATTTCAAACCTGCATCTGCTTCATCCTTTACCCCATCACCAGCAGATAACCTCACCTTCTATCTGAAGAGAACATACGTTCTATTGGATCTTTCTCAACTTCAACCCACCCACCAACCTTCCCTCCTTGAGGAATAATCATCGCCAGTATATACTGAGTGCTGGGCACTGTTTTAGCCACTTTACATGTGGTTTCATCCTCACAACAACTTTATAACATGGGCCCTCTTATTATCCTCTGTTAACAGGAAAAGAAACCGAAGCCAAGTTATGTAATTTGCTTAAGGTCACACTACTAATAATGACTGAAAAGTGGGATTAGACTCCCAGTAGCGCCTTGAGAGCTCAGGTTCTTGATGGCTTCTCCATGTGATTCCTTTCAGTCTTGCCATGTGTTAACAGACGGGGATTACCTTGGTTTTAATCTTTGTTCTCCGGTGTGGTAGTAAAATCATTCACTTCTTCATTTATTCGACTCTTCCACAAATATTTGAACTCCTTCTATGTACCAGCCACTGTGCTAAGGATACAGGAGGAGGCAAAACCAGACACAGTCTCCATCCTCCCGAAGCTGATAGTCTATTGGGGCTGACAGAAATTGACCAAAGAATCACACCAACAGACACAAAAGCATGTCCCAAATAAATGCTCCAAAGGAAAGGAACATAGTTCTTTGAGAGTAGACAGTAAAGACTTGAGGAGTGGGGGTGAGGGTGTTAGGAGAGAGCCTTCCTGAGAAAGTGACCAGTGAGCTAATCAGCTCAGACCATAAGATGCAGAGGAGTAAATTATGCAAGGGGCAGGGACAGGCAGGATCCAGGCAGAAGGCGGTGCGTGTCAAACGGTTCTCTGCATGTTTCGTGAAATGTTGTGAGAGGTTGCTAGGCAGACACTCATAGACACAGGCCCTCTCTAGGATCCCCACCCAGGTTCAACCCATAGCTGCCCCAGGCCATGGTCCCTGAGTAAAGACCTTGGACCTGAAAGGTATGAAAGGAAAGCGGCGAGCTCTGCATCCAGTAGTGCCGTGAGTAACTGCAGCTCTTCTGCCTGTGGCTTGTTGTACCCATATAGGATGCCAGATGATAGCATTCGACTACAGACTCTCCTGACTTTCACCATGTTAACAGCTCTTATTGGAAGAGCCATAATGATTCTCTGTGGGAGGAGGGATATCAGTTTACAGGGCAAACCTGGCTTTCACATGTTTTCAGGTGCAGGGACTTACATCAGTGAGGGACACTCCTCACCTCTAGTCTCACTCCTGACTCTCTTCGTGGGAGTGCAGTGAGTTATCTGATTAGAAAAGAGCTGACATACACTGGTTTACATTTCCCCATTTGGAGGAGCTGATCTATCAGCAGCCTGTTACTCTCCTTCCCTCTCACCTGGGACAGGTACCACGCTGCCATCCTCGGGGAGGATGTGTCCGTTACTGACCTGAATTTTCCCTGCCTGGGCTCCCAAGGTCTGTCCAGGGGTGATATGGAGGGGGCGTAGGTACTGCGAGTGTTGGCAAGCCCTTTTGGCCATGAATGTAAAGACACGTTCTCTCATCAGCTTGTTAACAATAAAACTGATGGCTTAAAATCTCTATCCATCTGCTTCACATGTCTTATATTTATCAGTTGGTTCCATATTTAGGAAAGAAAAAAAGGAATATTATTTATCAACTCCCCCCCCCCCCACAACCCACCTGTAGGACATGTATGGAGAGTCTTTTCTCCGTTTAAGGCTTTGTGGTGCTAAATCAACTCCTCTAACTAGATACAGGTGGAGACATCTTCAAACACAAGAATCAGTGCCCACTCCCTTCTTCCATTCCCTAGCCTGGGAGGTAATGGAGGACCTGAATGGGAAACAGGGAGACTTCAAAACTCAGCTCCAATGTGACGTCTGAAGCTAATTTCCAGGGTACACACAATTTCAAACATAGCAGCAACATACCTTACCACCACACAGAAATTCTATCCATTATCCACAATTCTGGATCATCCATGCCTCTGTAGGTCTCCATTGATGTGGGTCGTTGGGAGAGGCTATCTGGCCAGTGTTCCAGAGTTCACATTAGTTACAGTTACATTGTGGCTGGGGATGCAGCCTCTCTGCTCTGCAGTGTGTCCTCCCTGCCCGTTAACCAAAGGCATCACATGGTCACTCAAGGGAACTGAAGGTGTAGAAAGAGCCTTCCCTTTTCACCGGGTCCTGCCTCCCCACATTTGTCAGCTGGTCCTCAGAGTTCTTATCACTCAGCTGGTCCTGTAGCAGAGAGGGGGGTCTGGCAGTAAAGGCAGGCAGTCTTGTGGGCATGGCAGCTGCCAGGGGAGGAGAACAAGTCATGGCCTCTGAATAGACCTTCTGAGAAGGGAACAGGCACAGAACTCCAGGTTGAGGTACCATAGAAGGACACATTGCACTTCTCCTTCATCAGAGTCACCAGGTGGAGACAGAGGTATCAGTTGGCCAGGGGGTAGGAATAGCTCTGAAACCTTGAGAGAGGCTGGTTCACACCATTGTCTTTGGGCCCCTTTGCAAGGCTGCATTTTGGTGATTTACTGTCTATGGGAGAGAGTGAGGAGAGTGGAAGATGATTGACAGGTGTCAAAGCCACATGTGTGGGAAAAAACATCAACGTGGAAGTGGATTCTTTAAAGGCTTTGTATTGGTACAACTGCAAGGGCAGATACGTAACAGCAACAATGGCTGGCTCTTCCGAGACCTTAGAAGTGTGCTAAGCCACTAAATTCCAGATAGGGAGGAAGATGAGGGGTGAAGCTGAGGTTTAGTTGAAAATGCACTTTCAGGAGTAAGGGTCCTGGCCTCTCCCTAGGGTGTCAGGGGCAACCTGTCAATAATTCTGTAAACGTCTCAGCACGCACCAGTCTGAGGCTGCATGAAGGAGAGCCTCCGGGGACTGTCAGGCAGGGATGCATGATTGGGGGACAATGAAAGGCGTCTACTGAAGCTGGCATCCCAGGGGTTCTGAGCATCTCCTCTACACTGTGCCCTCTTAGACAGAACCAAGGGGCTCACTGGCTGCGGCCTGATAAAGGCTTGCCAACCCCTCTCCTCAGCTTGCTGCAGAAGCACTCCCATCTCAGAGGAATCTTCTGGAGACTCCCGAGCTCCCCCACTCTGGTACCTGTTTGCAAGTGTGGACTTAGGAAGTCCAGAGTTTACAGAAGTTTTCTTGACACCTCCCCTACTGTGACTGCTGAGGCCTCTAATAACCCCAGGATTCTCACAGGCCCCCCCGAATTCCTTCTTGTAAGAGAAACAACAAACCTCATCTCCTCTGTCCGTGCTCTGGAGGAAATATGACCTGGTGTTTCTGGAACAGTAACAAGCACACTTAGGTTCAAATTCAGGTTTAGGATTCAGCTCATCCTCTCAACCAGAGAAGGTAAAAGAGCCAAGACAGAGGGGAAATATCCACATGGACAGTCGTGTCTTTATTTATTTCGAAATAAGTTATCTTGGATCCCAGAGTTTACATGTTTTGAATCTGTTTCAGTGCTCTGGCATGCACCCTGGTGTGTAAAATACACATGGTGGGGATGTTGCCTACAGAAGTGGGAAGTCATCTTAAGGGATTTAAGGAAAAGGTAGACCATAGGCCTTCTGAGACCTTAATCATCATTTGTGGCTGGGATGCTGATGTGTCTGAGAAACAGCAGAGCTGCTGCTCCCAAACAAAAGCAAATTTATAAGCAAATAGGGGACTGCTATAACAGTCTCAAAAAGTGGGCAAATTAAGCGTATTGTTAAGTATTGAATATCACAGGCCTTGGCCAAGCCTCTTCCTCCTTTTGTCTGCTCCCCAGACCCCATTCAGTCCCTTATGCAATATGTATTTATTTGAGGGGGAAGCATTCCTAATGCCCCTAGAGTCTAGGTTTGCATTTTAGCTTGAAATTAGGGTTAAATATGTAACTTGTTTGCTCAGCAGTAGTCTTTGATGGGGATGTTTATCTTGTCTGGGAAATGTTTGGAGGAATGGAACATCCTCAGAAGTCAGCGGGGCCTGTCTCTCTTCCAGAAGAGGAATTCCCTCTGTATAAGTTCTGTTCAAGGTCAAGAAATAGAAAACCCAACTCAAAATAGCTCAGACAATAAAGGGATTTATTGGTTTTTGTAACTTGTAGAGCAGAAGTTGGGCTGGTTTGATCCAGTGGCTTAGTGAGGAAATTAAGGATGGTGTTTCTTACCATCTCTATGCTCTGACTTCATCCTCTTGGAAAGCTTCATCCTAAAGCTGGTCTCCCTTATGGTGGCAAAATGGCTGCAGAAATTCCTGGCTTCACATATGCACAGCATGCCCTCCAGAAGATCAGAGAGTGTCCTTTTCTAAAGTGCTTTCAAAAAGGCGAGCAAGCATTTTTTATTTTTCAGAAGTGCCTCACCTTATGGCCCAGAGACCTGAATTGGGTCACATGCTCATTGAAGAGTGCTATGAGCTGATTGGCTCAGACAAATGTCATGGCAAAGATTTATGATTGTCATGGTTGACTTAGACCAAGAAGGACTCATCCTTGGAGCATTCATAGAATATGGCTGCTACACAGTGGGGTGTGGGTGTTGAGGACATTACTACATGGTCTACCACATTCTCCCTCATGTCCCTGGCAAGCTTGGTTACCCAGTTTTCAGTGCCTGGATGGAAAGCATATTACCACTGAGGCAGCTCATGCTGTTGTAGATCAGTTGTGACATGGTCCCTTCTTGTATAAGATACGGGCTGCCTCAAGAATCTGCTCCCATCTCCACCATCTGATACCTCACAGAACAAGCCAGTTCCTCTTTTAAGAGAGAGCTCTTCTTTTTTTCTGAGCAGAGGAGGGAGTGAGATACTGATTTTTCAGGGAACAGGAGGGAAATGAATGGACTATCCTTCCTTCCATGCCTTCCTCAGGGCTTTGCCTCAAGAAGGCAATTCTTGGAGTGGTGTCTTAGACCAACAGCTGTGGCATATTAATGATATCCTAAAAGTGAAGATGAAGAAGGTCTTTAAGACGTTTGCCTCGGTATGATCTTTGTGGGTTCCTCATTCCTGTGTAGGTTGCCCTTTTGGATGTGGCATGTCTTGCTTGTTCCCGTGTATGAGATGGAGCTCCTCTCCCAGAGCCAGTTTAAGGTGCATGGGATTGTGGTGTATTTAGAGATTATAAATTACCCCCGAGGGTCAGTTCTCACCTGGCCTTGTGTGTGCCTAATAAGTGGAAGGTCTGTGTCATGTTGTAAATACTATAATTTCAGTGACAAAATAAGCTACTTCTTGCCTCAAATATCAACCCACTGACCTAAAAGTATGCCTTACCCCATATGCTAGTACCAAAGACTGCACTTAAGCCACCTGAAAATAATAAGGTAAACTTTTATTCTAATCTTTACTCATTTCTCTTTCATGTCTTATTGCACTAGAAGAAACTTTATAAATTAATTAATAACAATGGTAACTACTAGACAGTAAACTCTTTGAGAACAGACATCATTTTTATATATGTTTGTGTCCCAGCACCTAGCATCTGGGACATAGTTGAGAGACTGAATGTACACATGGACAATGACCAAATATAAAAACAGAACTTTTACCCACAACCTGCCCAGGAAACAAAACCCTTTATCTACAGTAATTAGCCCAGGAAGCTGGTCTGCTATAAGCCAGACTTGCAGGAAACCAAGTGCTATCTCTAGCAACAATCCAGGAAACTAAACAATAACTTCTCTAACAATTGGCCCCAAATGTCCAGGACATTAATAACTAAGAGTTCCCCTAATTTTTGTCCTGGTTTCCACCTTAGGATCAACCAGAGAAAGCCAAATATGCACCCCTAACCAATCACATAGGATACCCTGCTTCTAGTTAGCCCACCTCCAGCTCCCCCATGCCGACAGCCTCCAATCAGGGCACACCTGAAGCCTTCTGTGTTTTCCCACTGTATAGCTTACTCACTTCTCTGCCTGCCTTTGAGTCTCTGCCAAAATGCAAGTGATGGTGGTTGACTCCCTTATGACAGCAAGTTCAGAATAAATAGCCTTTGCTTTCTTCATTTGGTTGGGCTTCATTTACTTCCACAGAGTAGATGCTCAATAATTGCTGGGGGGAGGAAGAAAAGAATAAAATATAGTTAGGAAATCTAATCAGATACATTTTCCCCCCAGATTTATTGAGATATAATTGACATATCATTGTTAGTTTAAGGTGTACAATGTGTTGTACATAAATACATACAAATTTCATTTGCCAATTATACCTCAATAAAACTGGAAAAAATCCACATTAAAAAAAGAATGAAGGAAGGAAATAGGGGATCTCTGTTTTATTCCTTTGCTTAGAGGGGCTACTAGCTTATTGCCATTCGACATACTTTTGGCTTTTGTTTTAGGGTAGCCACCTCTTTAGAGTGTTAAGAAGTGCTTTTCATCAATATTTGTTTAATTTTTTCTATAAAGGTAGTCCCTTGACTTTTTTTGTTGTTGTTGTTTTTTTGAGAGGCTTAAACAGCAGACATTTATTTTCTCACAGTTCTGGAGGCTGCAATTCTGAGATCAAGGTGCTGGCAGAGTTGATTTCTCCTGAGGCCTCTCTTCCTGGTTTATAGATGAACACCTTCTCACTGTGTCCTCACATGGCCTTTCCTCTGTGCTTGCAGGACAGAGAGAGCAAGGGCGTGCACAAGCTCCAGCGTGCAGCTCAAGTGATCCACTCTAATATTTCTTATTCTTTTTTTTTTTTTACATCTTTATTGGAGTATAATTGCTTTACAATGGTGTGTTAGTTTCTGCTTTATAACAAAGTGAATCAGTTATACATATACATATGTTCCCATATCTCTTCCCTCTTGCGTCTCCCTCCCTCCCACCCTCCCTATCCCACCCCTCTAGGTGGTCACAAAGCACCGAGTTGATCTCCCTGTGCTATGTGGCTGCTTCCCACTAGCTATCTGTTTTACATTTGGTAGTGTATACATGTCCATGCTACTCTCTCACTTTGTCACAACTTACCCTTCCCCCTCCCCATATCCTCAAGTCCATTCTCTAGTAGATCTGTGTCTTTATTCCTGTCTTACCCCTAGGTTCTTCATGACATTTTCTTTTGTTAGATTCCATACATATGTGTTAGCATACGGTATTTGTCTTTCTCTTTCTGACTTACTTCACTCTGTATGACAGACTTTAGATCCATCCACCTCACTACAAATAACTCAATTTCATTTCTTTTTATAGCTGAGTAATATTCCGTTGTATATATGTGCCACATCTTCTTTATCCATTCATCCGATGATGGACACTTAGGTTGTTTCCATCTTCTGGCTATTGTAAATAGAGCTGCAATGAACATTTTGGTACATGACTCTTTTTTTTTTTTTTTTTTTTTTTGTGATATGCAGGCCTCTCACTGTTGTGGCCTTTCCTGTTGCAGAGCACAGGCTCCGGACGCGCAGGCTCAGCGGCCATGGCTCACGGGCCCAGCCGCTCCGCAGCATGTGGGATCTTCCCAGACCGGGGCACGAACCCTTGTCCCCTGCATCGGCAGGCGGACTCTCAACCACTGCGCCACCAGGGAAGCCCCATGACTCTTTTTGAGTTATGGTTTTCTCAGGGCATTTGCCCAGTAGTCGGATTGCTGGGTCATATGATAGTTCTATTTGTAGTTTTTTAAGGAACCTCCATACTGTTCTCCATAGTGGCTGTACCAATTCACATTTCCACCAGCAGTGCAAGAGTGTTCCCTTTTCTCCACACCCTCTCTAGCATTTATTGTTTCTAGACTTTTTGATGATGGCCATTCTGACTGGTGTGAGATGATATCTCATTGTAGTTTTGATTTGCATTTCTCTAATGATTAATGATGTTGAGCATTCTTTCATGTGTTTGTTGGCACTCTGTATATCTTCTTTGGAGAAATGTCTATTTAGGTCTTCTGCCCATTTTTGGATTGGGTTGTTTGTTTTTTTGTTATTGAGCTGCATGAGCTGCTTATAAATTTTGGAGATTAATCCTTTGTCAGTTGCTTCATTTGCAAATATTTTCTCCCATTCTGAGGGTTGTCTTTTGGTCTTGTTTATGGTTTCCTTTGCTGTGCAAAAGCTTTGAAGTTTCATTAGGTCCCATTTGTTTATTTTTGTTTTTATTTCCATTTCTCTAGGAGGTGGATCAAAAAGGATCTTGCTATGACTTATGTCATAGAGTGTTCTGCCTATATTTTCCTCTAAGAGTTTGATAGTTTCTGGCCTTACATTTAGGTCTTTAATCCATTTTGAGCTTATTTTTGTGTATGGTGTTAGGGAGTGTTCTAATCTCATACTTTTACATGTACCTGTCCAGTTTTCCTAGCACCACTTATTGAAGAGGCTGTCCTTTCTCCACTGTACATTCCTGCCTCCTTTATCAAAGATAAGGTGACCATACGTGCGTGGGTTTATCTCTGGGCTTTCTATCCTGTTCCATTGATCTATATTTCTGTTTTTGTGCCAGTACCATACTGTCTTGATTACTGTAGCTTTGTAGTATAGTCTGAAGTCAGGGATCCTGATTCCTCCAGCTCCGTTTTTCGTTCTCAAGATTGCTTTGGCTATTTGGGGTCTTTTGTGTTTCCATGCAAATTGTGAAATTTTTTGTTCTAGTTCTGTGAAAAATGCCAGTGGTAGTTTGATAGGGGTTGCATTGAATCTGTAGATTGCTTTGGGTAGTAGAGTGATTCCTTGACTTTTGTAAAAATTGACAGAGTAAAGTAAAAGCACATGGGCTTCCTCTACCATATTTCATTAAATATCCATGAAGATATGCGAATAGAAAAACAAATCTCCCTCAGCTTCAGGAACTTTGGATAAAATTAAACGTGTCAAAATCTGGGTACTAAATACAGTACTAAATACAGCTCCACGGGGTACTAAATACAGCTCTGCGGGGCTGGATTAACAGCTAATTCCTCCATGCCTTTTAGTGTAATACGGTGCTAAGTGACATCCAGCCTTGGCTGCCCTCCCCATCAACAGTCCCTAACTCATTGCTTTGCCAGCAGGATGAACCAGGCTTCTCTAGAAGTGTCTTGCCCTCTGGCGTTCCCAGCAGCACATGAATGACTACGCCCACCAGAGACTGGGGAGGTAAGCAGGGAAGACCTTTGTCCTCAGCAGAGGATGCCAGGGCTGAGATGAAGGAGACAGCTAAAATCTCTCCTTGAAGCTTCCTTTGGGCTTCATGCACAGGCAGGACTTAAAATCCAGAATTGTGTTCCACTTTCCCCCTCCTTATCCTCTGAAACAACATTCATAGTCACAAGGGGGTATTTCTTCCTGGCTTGCTGGGTTGAGGCTCTTTGAATTGCCTGGGGAATTGGGATAGAGACCCGTGTAAAACAAAGATCAGGAAACCTGCCCTCAGCCTCAGGCTTGTGAAAGGGAGATGGAGCCTCCTGAGGGGCCCGAGGACAGTCCAGGCACACTGGGCACTCTCCACCTGGGACACTGTTTGTTAATGGATGGGGCACCTGAAAACAGAAGAGACATGGGCTTTGTGTAAAAAAACCTGTAAAGACACACATCACAGTGAAGACTGAGAAAAAGGGCTTTCTCAGAAATACGTCTATTGCAGTAGAATTTAAATTCCAAGGGGACAGACCCTTTTCCATTCACTCTTTTATCCTAGCTCCTGGAACTGGGTTTGACACATACTCATCACTTCATAAATGTATTTTCTAAACTTTTTTAAAAATTGAAGTGTAATTGATTTCCAATGCTGTGCCAATCTCTGCTGTGCAGCAAAGTGACTCACTCATACACATAAAGACATTCTTTTTTAATATACTTTTCCATTATGGTTTATCACAGGATATTGAATATAGTTCCCTGTCCTATACAGTAGGACCTTGTTGTTTATACTTCATAAATATGTTTTGAAGAATGAGTGTAACACAGAAGCAGTTTACAGAGTACCTGCTTTGTATTTTAAATAAATAACAAGACATCATTTCCTCTTTTAAGAAAGATCAGGCCATGAAAGGAAAAGAATGCACTGTCCAACCCGCCAGAACCATTGGTTCTGATTCAGTAGGTCTGGGGCGGGGCCTGGGATCCTGCATTTCTAACAATGGTCCACAGGAAGCTGGTGCTGCTGGGGTATATCACACGCTGAGCAGTAAGAACTTAACAGTCTGGGAAGCAGCTCCATGCAGGAAGCATCAACTCTTCCTATGTCTCAGCACCAAGATGGATAGCTTACATCTCAAGAGATACAGAGAGTGCAAGTGATGGTCCAGTGTGGAGGCCAATTACTCTAGAAGTTAAAAAAAAAATACAGAAAGCAATGTATATTTTGATTCAAATAAAAAGGAAATGACGTTCTTAGGCAGCCTTGCTGTTCAGAAACAAAAGCTTTTCATCATGCTTTGATTAAAGGTAAGGCGCTTTCTTAATCTGGATCCACTGACTGAACAGCTGGACAAATCCCCGTTTGGAAAATTATTGCCAAATGTTGTGGAATCTCCCTGACCACGCCGCTTCTACAGTTTGGTTGGAATTCTGTGCTGGGGACAGATGGATGTTGGGGAAATTACTTTGCTTCACTTAATGTCACACACCCTGGGACTTGTGCGTGATTGTTACCAAAACCACCGGTAAGGAACACTTTTCCAAATTATGACTCATTCCCCTTAGCTGACTCTTCACCATGTCTGCTTAGCCGTACCGTCCTGATCACTCCTTTTGTCATCTGACTTGCAGACGGGTGCCTGATCTCCTTTGATATACTGTACATGACATCCTAACAAACTCTTCTCTTTAATCAAAGGAATCAGATGTATGCCACCGTCAGAAGTTGGGTGGGGCGAACACAGAGCAGATGTGTTCCTGCAGGTCAGATGGAATGAGTGGATTTGGAACATACACTTGGCATAATCTTTAAATTAACCCTAGGATCTAATTTTAAAATAAAACCCCACATTTTTTCACAAGGCAGAGACATTGTAGCCAGCAGCTTTTAACAGCAGCAAAAAAGCAGAAGTCCTGAGATAACTTTCCATAAATCCATTTAGAAGGATAGCATTACATGTGAAAATTCTTGGGCCACAGACTCTCACCTTTTAAAATATCTAAAGAAAAAAACACTTTCACATTCAAACACCAGAAGGGATATGTATCTGTGAATTTTAAAGCAGCCTTGCAAATAAAGACAAATATACTACTGACCTATAAATATTAATTTTTAAAAATCATAATGCCAGATGTATGTCCACAGTAGGATGCAAATAAGTATTATTTTTTTCTAACAATTCTGCAGGATTGTTTTCTTTCAAAAGGGGAACAGGTACTCAACAAAGGGTCTGTACTGATGGACATGCTCAAGAAGTGCTGGGATGAGATGCAGATGGTGAGCCAGAGGTTGGACTAATTATCTGGCAAGGGCTCTTTTAAACCTGGCATATCAGAGATTCTGTGTCTGAGACAGCCACCCACTTCCTTCAGTCCAGCTCGAGGCTGCTGCATGTGGTCAAGGAAGGGCCATACTGATATGTATAAAATAGATAACTATTAAGAACATGCTGTATTAAAAAAAAAAAGGAATGGCCATACTGGACGTGGCTGTCTGGGTCCAGTTCCCTCCCGCCCCGTAACCTGCCTGCTCTGGATACCCAGCGCTGCCTACCAAACCTTTGCATAGCAGACTCCTATCGTGCCCTGCACTGGCTCTTCTCCCAGCTCACCTTCTCTGGCAAATGACACCTGCCCCTCCCCGTTCTTCCATGGTGGCCATCAATATCACTTCTGGAAAGGAAGAGAACAATCAAACTGCTGTCCTAGAATTCTCTCCTTTATCCACAAACGGCCTCCTTATTTTCATCATTTTCACTTTTAGGAGACAGGGTGAGAAAATAGATAGACTATCTTCTTTGTTTATGTAGATTTGAATCCTAGTTCTTCCACTTACTCTCTGGTGACCTTGCGACACCTGTCTATACCTAGCTACAAAGCTGGGAAATGCTGTCTCTAACTTGCTGGGCAAGTGTTCATTCAAAACTCAGGAAGTTCTATTACTAAAAGGAAGAAGGAGAGGATGGATATTAGGGGACAATTAGCATTCTCTGCCCTAAACGTGAACCCGAACCCAGTCAGGAATAAAACTAATGTAAAATGTGCTTCTCAAAGATCTTTGTGGCCTTGCCTGAAGAGTAGAAGAACCCAAACTCCAGGGACAGGGCTGGAAGAATGGCTGTTACACTCATAAGGAACAGGGCTGCTCTGGGCCTTCTGAATTCCCTCATACTCCAGTTAAAATTCTTTAGTGTTTGAACTGACTAATGGTGGATTTCTCTAATGAGGGTGGGAAGGAAAAGACACCACTGGAGAAGAAATATTGAGAAGATGCCAGACGCATCTGTCATGAAAGTTACTTTTTGTTCTGTTTGCTTTGTGGCAGTAGTATACATTTAACCCCACCAGTAACCTGCCACGAGGTGAAGATGGGCCCGCTTGTGTGCAGCAAAGGAGGCAGCTTACCGAGATCGCCCTGTCCCCTGGGCCTGCAGAGCGATGATCTTTTTGCCACAGGAAATTATTCTGAGGGTTCAGCGTGACCCTCAGATAAGCCATAACAGCAGAAGACACTGAATTGTGCCTTAATATTTTGAGGACAGACAATCATAGTAAGAAATATTTCAGGACCTCACAAAGTAAAAGCAACCCCAAATAAATGAACCCTCATAATATTTAACTGATAAGTCTTGCATGATACACATATTGTTTTCTACTCTCTGCCTTAGTTATTTGTATACATGTCTTCATTTCTTTTCTCTCATTAATTTATTTGAACGAATGACAGAGTAACAAATATATGAGTTGAACGATTTTCCAGAGAGAGAAGGACAGAATGCTCAGATGTATGACCTTGTTGTAAGACTGGATCATACAGAACATGTCATGGAGTTTGTTTGTTTGTTTGTTTGTTTGTTTTATTGGAGTGTAGTTGCTTTACAATGTTGTGTTAGTTTCTGTTGTACAGCAAAGTGAATCAGTTACACGTATACACATATCCACTCTTGTTTAGATTTCCTTCTCATCCAGGTCACCACAGAGCACTGAGTAGAGTTCCCTGTGCTATACAGTAGGTTCTCATTAGTTACCTATTTTATATGTAGTAGTGTATGTATGCCAATCCTAATCTCCCAATTCGTCCCATCCCCCCTTCCCCCCTTGGTAACCGTAAGTTTGTTCTCTACATCTGTGACTCTATCTCTGCTTTGTAAATAAGTTCATCTGTACCATTTTTTCTAGATTCCACATATAAGTGATACTACACGATATTTGTTTTTCTCTTTCTGACTTATTTCACTCTGTATGACAATTTCTAGGTCCATCCATGTCTCTGCAATCTTCTTTATTCATTCCTCTGTCGATGGACATTTAGGTTGCTTCCTTGTCCTGGCTGTTGTAAATAGTGCTGCAGTGAACATCGGGGTGCATGCATCCTTTCAATTATGGTTTTCTCCAGATATATGCGTAGCAGTGGATTGCTTATAGAAGAAATGGAAAGAGAAACAGCTGGTTCAGAGGGAAGGCCTTTGCTAAATTTACTTAGTATTATAGGGAAATTAGCTGCTAAGCCTATGTTCTTTTTTCTTCTCTAAGCAAAATTGGGAGGACCAATTTCTACCACATGGAATCATTTCCAGATTGCAAAGTTATTCCAAGAAAAGGAAAAAAATAGCTTATTAATATGCAATACACAATATGGATTTCCAAACACTGCTAGACCCACAAAACCTGTCTGAAATTAGGAAGTATGCCAATGACTTAAAAAAGAAAACCCATTCAGAATGGAAGGGAGGAGGCAGAGATAGGACAATAATCTTTCCGTTGCTCTCAGTGTAGAAGTCTACTGCCCGCTGCTGCTCCTGTCCTGCAGCAGCATCATGAGATATTGTCCGGTCAGCATCTCCAAGGGACTAAAATTGCAGACAAATGAATACAAACTCTAAATGCTCAATTATTTTGTTTGTAGACAAGATGACACTTGAAGCTTTGGAATAGAATGGGAGATCCAACCATACTCATGCAAAAGCAACACACTTTTTTCCAGAAGACCACGGTCAATAGTGGGAAATGCCTGCTGGCAGGAAGCTTTTAAATTACTGAGACCATGATGCTTTTAAATTACCAGACATGATTTGTGCAAACATCTCGTAGAGTCAAAATACGAATAGATAATGGACTCTGTGAAAAGAAGGATCAATGAGGCATGCAATTTACAAACACAGAGAGATGGACAGATGCCTGGGGAGACAGTTGGATGTTGGGATTACACCTCACCCAGGTTTTTATAAAAGCCTTGTATTGGGAGTAAACAGACAGGCTATAAAGTGTAGCAGTTATAAAATATTTGAAATCTTTTCTAATATTTCAGTTTAAGACAGTGGTTCTCAACCAGAGGCAATTTTGCCCCTGGGAGGACATCTGGAACCATCCAGAGACATTTTTGTCACAACTGGCGGGAAGTTGGGGTACTTCTGATAGAAACGAGGGATGCTGCTAAACTTGTAATGGACAGAACCTCTTCCACTCTCCATCACAACAAAGAATTATCCAGCCCAACGTGTCAATAGTGTCAAGGTTGAGAAACCCTGTCATAAGAGAAAAACTGCATGAAAGATTTTTAAAAGGGGCAATAATCCACGACTCCTTGAAATAGGATATGTACCCTACAGCATGAAGCTGGACCTTCCTAAGGAAGAGGGAGAGGAGCTGCATTCATGCTGTAAAACTAGCCTTCAAGACAAAGCAAGAAGAAAAGACTTGGAAACTCAAGCAGTCCCTGTAGTGAGTTACGTAGTTCATCTTGGTCATACTTTTCGTTGCTAGCTGGCTCTGATAAAATCAATCACTTTTGAGAATCTTGCATATACCGTAAAGTAATCGAGAAAATTTTATTAATAAAACATAAGGAATGTTGTTGTCAGTCCATGTGGGCTGCTACAAATCTCTTGGATCCAGGTTCAAAGGCACATGGGAATGCTACAAGAGCTGGGCTACTGCATTGTCCAGATTCCAAGACAAGTTGCACAGCACCATGATGTTGGAAAGGCTCATTCTTTTTGGTGTTTGGACCAGGAGCCCAGCTTGGACTTGTGACAAGCCCACATTTCCACCAACAAATGCCAGGGGGTCTGCCCAGTATCACCTCTAGCTTTTTATTGTATCTTCTGCAGCACATGAAAGAAACTCATCTATGTTCATAAATCATAAAATAAACTGGGATTGGGAACAGCGCATAATTTTATCTCAATTCAAACATATCTTAGGTTTTTAGATGTCCATGAATAAGCTGATTTACCTGCTTACTGTTTAAAAGTGATTTATCTTCACTTTCCTGCTTAGTCCAGAAGAAGCATATCTACATCTTTCTAAGTCTATCCTCACACCTGATTTGAATTGGATCTCCCTTGAGATCATGTTATATCAACTCTCCCCTTTTCTGTAACTTCTCTTGGGTTCCTTCTCCTTCCTTTGCTGTCATCCCATGACTGGTTCACGCAGGGATATAAAGGTTCAGCCCCCTCGTCTAAACCAGGGGCATTTCCCAAGGGCCATCCCAGCTCCAGAGATTCCCCAGGGGAAGGACTGAGGCTCTTATCAAGATAGCATTACAATTCTTTTCCTTTCTCTGTCCAATCCTGCTTCCATGCCCTTTCTTCCAGAGGTATTGATTTAAGAGCAGTCCCTGATAAAGGTCCTGCACTATCAATTTTCTCTCAGATTCTTCTTCCCTAGACACCCAGCTGGAGAAGCATGTGTTGGCTCTCAGCCTGATCTCTTGTCTCCATCCAGATTTCAGATTTGGACAGCTTCACCTCATCAGTGATCACATCTTCTATTTTTTTCCATGAGTTTTGAGGTCTGGGAAAGGAATAAAAATACCTTCATTCTTGCTATATTTAAAAAGAATACAGAGTCAAAATAACTAATGCATAAAACTTAATTTTGATCTAGTAATTTCAAACTTTTAGAAAAGTTTCAAAAACAGTACAAAGGACTTCTGTATACCCTTTATCTAGATTCACCAATTGTTTGCATATTTTCTCCCACTTGCTTCTTTATCAATCTCTCTCTGTACACATACACACATACACATACCTATATATCATATATAAGTGCATATTATTGTTATTATTTGAACCACCTGAGAGTAAGTAGCAGACATTGGACCCTGTGATAGACTGAATATTTGTGTCCCGCTCCCAAGTTCATACATTGAAACCTAATCCCCAATGTGAAGGCATTTGGAGATGGGGCCTTTCAGAGGTGATTAGGTCATGAGGGTAGAGCCCTCCTGAATAAGATTAGTGCCCTTAAATAAAAGAGATCCCAGAGAGTTCCCTTGTTCCTTCTGTCATGTGAGGACACAGTGAGAACACGGCCATCTATGAACCAGAGAGTCCCCACCAGACACCAGATCTGCTGGCACCTTGATCTTGGACTTGCTAGCCTCTGGAACTGTGAGAAATAAATTTCTGTTGTCTATAAGCCACCCAGTCTACAGTTGTCTGTTATAGCAGCCCAAACTGGCTAAGACAGCCCCCCTTAACCCTAAATACTTGAATGTGTATTCCTAAGAACCAGGACATTCTCTTACATAATCACGGTACAAGGATCTCAACTGGGAAGTTTAACACTGATACAATACTCTCTGTCAACCCATGGTCCATATTCAGTTTTGTCAATTGTTCCAACTGTGTCCTTTTTAGCTATTCTTTTTTTTTTTTTTTTTTGATATGCTACATTTTTATTCATTTATCTGTTGATAGATACTTGAGTTGTTTCCAGTTTGGGGTGATTACAAATAAAGCTGCTATGAATATTCATGTACAAGTATTGAATGCTTTCATTTCTCTTGGGTAAATACCTAGGAGTGGAATGGCTAGTCATATGGTATAGGTGTTTGTTTCATTTTTCAAGAAATGAAAAATTGTTTTCCAAAATAGTTGTACCATTTTACATTTCCACCAACAGTATATGAGTTCAAGTTCCTCCACATCTTCACAAACACTTGACACAATCAGTCTTTTTAATTTTAGATGTTCCAACAGGCATGTGGTGGTATCTCCTTGTAGTGCTTCGTCCAGAGAAGCACGTGGGTGTCCATGCCCCCTGCCCAGGACCAGGTTGTCTTTCTTTTTTTTTTTCAACTTTATTTTATTTATTAATTTTTACAGCAAGTTCTTATTAGTCATCCATTTTATACACATCAGTGTATACATGTCAGTCCCAATCTCCCAATTCATCACACCACCACCACCCCCGCCATTTTCCCCTGTTGGTGTCCATACGTTTGTTATCTACATGTGTGTCTCAATTTCTGCCCTGCAAACCGGTTCATCTGTACCATTTTCTAGATTCCACATATATGCGTTAATATACGATATTTGTTTTTCTCTTTCTGACTTACTTCACTCTGTATGACAGTCTCTAGATGCATCCATGTCTCTACAAATGACCCAATTTCGTTCCTTTTTATAGCTATTCTTTTCTGGTTCAGAATCCAATCCAGAATTATTCATTGCATTTAGTCCTCATGAATTGTTAGTCTCTTAAGTCTGGAACGGTTCCTAGAGCTTGTTTTCCTTTCATGATTTCGACATTTTTGAAGACTACAGGTCAGTTATTTGATAGCATGTCCCTTGATTTGGGTTACTTTGGTGTTTCCTCTGATTAGCTTTAAATTTTTAATTTTTGGCAGATGTGCCCCAGGAGTGATGTTGTGTTATTGTTTGTGTATCATATTAGGAGGGACTTGATGTCAGTTTGTCATAATTTTGGTGATGTTAACTTTGATCACTTGGTTAAGAAGGTGTCCACCAAGTTTCTTCTCTGTAAAGTTCTATCATCCCCTTTGTAGTTACGGGAGATACTTTGAGATTATGTAAACACCCTGTTACTCATCAAACTTTCACCCACTAATTCTAGCCTTCACTGATAATTTAAAAACTATTATTCTTCCATTTATTATTTCTTCTATGCATAAGGAAGAGTTGTCAGCATATATTTATTTATGTCAGAATGGATTTGTGGATTCTTTATTTTATTCCGTGGGTTAGAATTCACCCAATTTGATGCTCAAATTGTTTCCTCATGATTATTTAATTGGACTCCCAAACTGTTTAAGGTTCAGCCAGTGGGAGCCTTGTCAGGTAGGCTCCTGTGTCCTTCAGACATGCTCCCACCATTTTTTTTTAACACATCCATATTTTCTGGGGGGATGAGATGTTTCAGGTTCATACTGTACTATCCCTGCCCCATTCCTGGAATCAACCCTTTCTTCAAGGAGCCATTCTCCTTTTAGAGAAGAATAGTATTTAGAAATCAAATCTGGGCACTGGGTGTGTTCATTGCTACTGGAGTCATTGCTTCGAGCCCCTCCCAGCTTTCAGGGCTAGGAAATATATCAATCTCTAAATAAAAACCTTATATTATAAACCATTCATACTGATTCCTCTATTCCAATCTAACACTCCAAGGTTTATTGTAGTCTTCCTGTTTCCATATTTCTAACGCCCTTCTTCAACAGTGAGAAACTTGGCTTTCATTATCCTCAATGAATTCACTCATTAGCTCCAGCTTCTGAATTACTAACATCCCACTGTGAAAAAGCAAACCGACTAACTAGAATGAAATGTGTGTTTAAAGGTCTTTTTCTTTTTTTTTAGGTAAAATTTACATACAGTAAAATGCATAGATCTTAAGTATATGGTCTGATGAAGTTTGATCAGTGATTATGTAACTATCATTATAGTCAAGACATAAACTATTTCCATCAGCCCAGGAAGTTCCTTCATGCCCCCTTTTAGTAAATCCTATCCCCCACGGGTAACTACTGTTCTGAATTCTATGACCACAAATTCATTTTACCTATCCTTGAACTTCATATAAATGGAATATACAGTATGTTCTCTTCTTTGTCTGGCTTCTTTTATGAAACATAATATTTTTGAGATTCATCTGTGAATCTCAAATTCATGTATGTACATTCATTCATTCATACATGTTGTTGTATGTATCAGTTGTTACATTTTTATTGCTAAAAAGTAGTTCATTACGTGACTATTTTACTATTGTCTATTCATTCTCCTATTGATGGACACTTGGTTGTTTTTGACTATTATGAATAAAGTTGTTATAAACATTCTTATATGTCTCTTTTAGGAAAAATGTTTTCATTTTTCTTAAGTAAATACCTAGCAGGTCATAGGATGGTTGTATATTTAACTTTATAAGGAACTGCCAAACCATTTTCAAAGTAATTGTGTACCAGCAAATTAGTCCATACCAACAGTATATGAGAGTTCCAGTTGTTCCACATTCTTGTCAGTACTTGGTGTTGTAAATTGTTTTAATTATAACCTTTCTAGTGGATGTGAGATGGTATCTCATAATGGTTTTAACTTGCATTTCCCTGATGACAAATGATGCTGAGCATCTTTTCATGGGCTTATTGGTCATTTGTATACCTTCTTTTGTGAAATATCTGTTCAAAGTCTTTTGCCCATGTTTACTTGTACTGTTTGTCTTTTGATGTAGATTTGTAGGAGTCCCTTATATATTCTAAATACAAGTCTTTCTTCAGATATATGTATTGTGATTATTTTCCCCCAGCAGGTGGTTCTCCGTTTAATTTTCTCAATGGTGTCTTTTGATAAGCAGAATATTTTGATTTTGATGCCATCCAGTTTATCAAAAATTTCTTGTATAAGAAATTTCTTATTTCTTATGTGTCTTTTATAAGGAATATCTGCCTATTCTCCTGGATTTTTATCCTAGAAAATTTGTAGTCTTAGCTTTTATGTTTAAATCAATAATCCATCTCAAATTAATTTTTGTGTGTGGTGTGCAATAGGAGTCAAGGTTCATTTTTTCCCCACATGTTCATCTAATTGTTTCAGCTCCTACTTATTGAAAGAATTTCTTTTCCTCCATTGAATTGCCTTGGTGCCTTCGTTGCAAATCAATTGTCTTTATATGTGTGGGTCTATTTCAGGACTCCATTCTCTGCCATTAACCTATTTATCTGTTCTACATTAATACCACATTCTTCTGATTACTGTGGCTTTAATAGTATATTTTGAAATCAGGTAGTGTGTGTCCTTAAGCTCCGTTCTGTTTCAAGATTCCTTTGACTGCTCTAGGTCCTTTGCATTGCCACATATAATTTATAATTAACTCATCTATTTCCACAAAAAATATCCTTTGGGAATTTGATTGGAATTAATCTACAGATTAATTTTGGGGAGAAGTAAGCTCTTAATAATAATGTGTCTTCTAATGTTTGAACTTGGTGGACTTTGATTTAGACTTTGGCCCTTTGAATTTCTCTCTCACAAAGTATGTGTGCATATATGTATATGTATATATGTTGGACAGCTCTACTCAATAGAAATTTCTTTACTCTTCCTCCATGGAGCTGAGAATTTTAATGGCTAGCACCTACCTTCCTGGCTCAGAATCAGGGATATTATGTAGATAAACTGATTTTGGAAAGTTAGTGATAAGAATGACTAGGAGAGAGGTATGGATTCCTCTGTACTTGTCGGGAGAACAGGCTATGGTTTTCCTGTATGATGGTCCAATGTGGCTCATGGCACTGGTGGGAAAGGGGTTAGAAATGGGAGGGGGGAGCATCTCGAGCTAAGATTAAGGAATTCTGCGGGAGAGATAAATTGTATAAATTTGGCTAAAGTGACTGGTACTTGAAGAAGCTGAGAGGAAAAAGTAGCCCCCTTAGGCAGATACATCCCATGTAAACATATCTTCCCCAAAGGAACATATGTCCCAATCAAGGCTCAGCTGAGTCTTTGGGTCTGAAAGATAAATAGTCTTTCACTTCTCAGGTCTTGTGTGAATATTTCACTATAGCAGAAAACATGACGACTATAACATAATATAAAAATAGCTACTATTTACTGGGCACTCATTCTGTGCCAGGCCCAATACTGCCATTTTACATATGTTTCATTTCTTACAACAACCTTTTGGGATAGATAACATTAGCTATAGTTTATAGATGAAGAAGTGAAGGACTGGAATAGTGGAGTACACCAGCACCACATGGTTAGCAAATGGAAGAGATCTTGCTCTAACTCCCACACCTCCTGGTCTCTCCGCATAGCCCTGATCTGTATTCACTTTAAATCTCACAGCCTTAATGCTCCTGAGACCTCAACATCCTGGGGGAAGCCCTGTTGATGTCTAATTTACCTTCTTGGCAACTTCTCTTCTCCATAAATCTAGACCAAGGCCAGGGTGAGCTTCTCTGTCAGATTCTGTCTCCTGTGCCTTAATTAGCCCAATGGAGATGGAACACCGTGGCCATCAGGCCTGGAAATTAGACCTGGGGAAATCCCTGGTGGTGTTTAGGCCATTATTACTCAGCCTGGGCTTGCTTCTGGGCTTTTAAGTGCATTAGAGCACTTTGCATTGACTTGACTGGCTGCTCCGTGCTGGCTGACTTGTCAAATTACCTCTCATTTGTACAGCTCACCTGATGTTGTTGAAGCACTTTCCTGGCATTGGGAGCTGCTGGTCATCCTGAGGGATCTGGGGACTGAGCCTAGTTTTACAGATGGGGAAGCTGAGACCTGGCTGTATTGAGTAAGTGTGTATTTGGTCTCCTTCAAAAGCTTAATGTTTGCAACTGGAGTGATTTTTTTTTTTCATGTGGCTGGTTCTAAAGTTTCAATATGGCAGTTTAATGAACCTCTGAGTGAGGCTTTGTTTGGGGTATCAAAGTGAAGCAGAGAGGGAGCTGATTCATTGTTGCATACAGGTCCTATAGATCACCCACAGGAATATCTTAGATTTGGGGGTTGACAGTTGTTGTCTCAGTTATCTGGATTCATGGGCTGGTGGTCTAAAGTTACACAGCTGTCCGTGTATTCTAATGGGAACTGATTTACCCAGGGCTTCCCAAGGGTGACAGCAGGACCAAGACAGACCTGTGGTCTTGTGATTTCACCTTAGATCCATGCTACCTCTCATAGCATTTACCATGTGCTAGATTTGGAACTAGACAGACACTTGGGATGGGGCTGATTGGATGGAGTCTGAAGGGCATATACAACCAGGCACAAAGCAGAGTCTCCAGAAATGGTTGAGGCAAAATGAAACCCAACAGTCAGCAATTAGGGCCAGAGCCTCAGTTCCCCAAAGCACTAGCAGAGACACACTAAAAAATGAGAGTCAAAGCAGCCCACCCTGTGAGCTGGGTCTCATATTGGAGGTCGAGCCAAGGTTGGTGGGAATGCCTTGTCCTGAGCCAGTCTGCCAGGAGCAGTGACCTTATTTTAAGTCCCTACCCGTTGGAGGAGGGGAGCCTGAGGACTTCCTGTCTCAAGTCTGTCATTCTGGGATATGGGAGTCATACTGAGCTTTCGAGCAGGGACGGTAGGAATGGGGAGCTTGGAAGCGTCAAGGTGAGGTGATGAGACAGGGGCTCATGGGCCAAACTTTCCAGACCTACTAAGCTGGGGAAATAATGCTTCTGACTGCTGTTCCAGTATCAAGAATACCTTTCCATCTAGTCATGTCTATTTACCCCTCTCTGAAGGCACAGATCTCTACTTCAGTAAAGTTCTAAAAATTAAGGTACATAAAAATAATGGTGGGGAGTTATGAAAAGGCTCTTTCTTCAGTACTGGCCCTATGGTTGATCTGGTAGGAAGAGGTGGCTCTGGATGAGGGGAAGCTAAGTAATTTGTAGTTTGAATAAGCCAACCAGGAGATTCAGAGGCAGATGGGGGACCATGGAAACATTTTAATAAACACTACCAAATCCCATTGGCACCCAACTCTGGCCAGGGCCATATGCAGAAGGGAGTCTCTGGCACAGCAGCCTCTATCCAGGATCCTCAGACAGACTTGCTGCTGCGGCCCTAGGCCTGTTACCCAAGTTCCTTGCCTAGACATTGGCCCAGTATTATGGTCCAGATTTTGTACTTTGGGTATCTGCCCATTGTTCCTCAAATTCTTAGCCTTGGTTCCTTTGACCCAACTCCCTGCCTACCCCCCTCCCCTCAACCCCTACCCCCTGCTTCACCATCACCTGTCCTGTTGCTCTCCTGGAACTTGACCACCTCTTGTCTTTTTTTTTTAATTAAAATTTTTTTTTTTTCAATTATTTTGGCCATGCCACGTGGCATGCGGGATCTTCCCTGACCAGGGATTGAACCCATGCCCCTTGCATTGGGAGCATGGAGTCTTAAGTACTGGACCACCAGGAAAGTCCAACCACCTGTCGTCGTCGTCTTGATCCATTCCCAGTCCTCTTCCCACGACTCCATCCTAGTGGGTGACTAGACAGCATGAGGTTTGGCTGCTACTTGTTACAAGTAAACCTTTGAAGTTGAGAAACTTCTAAAAGCCAGTGACCCAGGGAAGATAGGGCTTTTGTACACAATTTTCAATTGATGGTGGAACCTAGAAGCTGGAATTCTGTGAGGTTTCTTTGACTTTCTCTTTTGGGGTACACAGTGAGATTATGGTACCTTAAGAGATAGTTTCAGAGAACCCGTCAATTCTGTTTACTGATCTAAGACCCCCTAGATTAGGTATCATCTAAATGAGAAGTCCACATATTTAGGTGGACTCTACATCTCACACGAAGAGTTCTTAGAACTCAAAGGGCAGAGGCTGCCCCAGCAAAAGTTTTAAGTCCATGAAACTTGTTTCTTTCCCCTCACTTCCCTCTCAGAACTATTGTTTGAACTTTTCCACAATATCTAGGACTCTCTGCTCAATTCGTCTACAAAGAAAAAGAAAGGAAGCAACCAAGAAATTAATAGCATAACAATTAATTCAACATGTAACTGCTACCGGGAACATGTATGTTTTAAAAGAGGGTCCAGGGTCCTTCTGGATTTTCAGAGGCCACTGGTTCAAGTCTACCTCATCTGTCATGCAAGTGGCTCTCCTCAGGGCGATACTTTGGAAGGTCAGGGAGTGGGGAGCTTCAGGTAGGAAGTCTGGCTTGCTTTAAATTAGCAAGACCAGTGGCAGTGGCAGGCAGAACCTTTGATCAATTGAGACTGCCTGAACCAATCATTCTATACCACCCTCCTGGCCTCAAGTGATTGGTCTATGGATGGATACTTGACTCCTGTTGGACCAGTCGGAGCCCTTCCCTGGGGCACCAAACCTTCAGTAGCTATGTTTCAGGAAGCTGGGCTGAAAGAAGAAAGCCAACAATTGGGAGCATCCTGAAGACAGAAAGTGAGAGAATCTTCTGTGATTCTCTGAGCACAAACAGAGCTGCTTCAGGGCTCTATTAGTTTGCTAGGGCTGCTATAACAAAGTACCATAGACTAGGGGCTTAAACAACAGGAATTTATTTTCTCACAGTCCTGGAGGTTGAAAATCCAAGATCACGGTATCGGCAGGGTTGATTTCTTCTCAGGCCTCTCTCCTTGCTTTGTTGGTGGCTGTCTTCTCCCTGTGTCTTCCTTTTGTGCAATGCCTGTGTCCAAATTTCCTCTTCTTATAAGGACACCAGTCATATTGGATCAGGACCCACCCCCATGACTTCATTATAACCCAGTTACCTCTTTAAAGACCCTATCTCCAAACACAGTCGCATTCTGAGGTACTGGGGGTTAGGACTTCAACATATGAATTTTGGAGACAGATTTTTCCCACCTGTTCCTACATCCCAGCCTTTCTCTGGCACTCCAAAGGTTCAGTGGCTGCTACAAATAGTATCTTTTGTTCTTACTATATTTCTACTTGGATAATGTTGGTATGTAGAATTTTTAGGGTCTGGCTATATTAGGTATTGAAGTTCATTTTTTGTGATATAAGTTGCAAATATTTTCTGTCATCTATCTATTTATTTGGCTCATTTAAAAAACCATACAATTGGGCTTCCCTGGTGGCGCAGTGGTTGAGAGTCCGCCTGCCGATGCAGGGCACACGGGTTCGTGCCCCGGTCCGGGAAGATCCCACATGCCGCGGAGCGGCTAGGCCCGTGAGCCATGGCCGCTGAGGCTGCGCGTCTGGAGCCCGTGCTTTGCAACGGGAGAGGCCACAACAGTGAGAGGCCCGCGTACCGCAAAAAAAAAAAAAAAAAAAAAAAAAAAATTATTGCTTCTGGATATTGAGTGATAGTTGAGTTTTCTCTTGTGATAGAGATGAATATAAATAAGGTGGCAGAGAAGGTTAGGGAGATCGGTGTAGCTGGCATCTAAGAATACCAGATGGAGGGCAGACATGGCTGAAGCAAGTAAGCCTCTCTGGGGCCTCAATTTCCCTCCTCATGGGATAAGTGCTCTCCCCTCATCCACCTCCCTATCCTCTAGCCCACACTAAGAATAACCTTTGGGAAAAATTAGCCTTAAACTTTCCAGTGCCTGTATTTTTTTCTACTCAGGAATGTATAGAAATCTGGGGTAAAAACCATGAACAAGAATATAGTTAACAACATGTCAAATCTTTCTAGTTTTCCATCCAAGAAAGAGTGGCCCAGAATATAGGTTGGACGGAGGGGTGTTGGAGAGGGAGGGGCGGGACCGGAACTGGAAAATCATTAGTCGTCCTCCTGCGTGCGTCCTGTCTGGGATTGTTAGATCTCAGTAAAACTGGAGGAGATGCACTGTTCTCTGAAGTAGGCTTGTCTTGGGGGAAATATTGATTCTGACCACAGCCATCCCTGTTTCAAAAGTTAGTTCATGTTTGAAAGAAGTGATTTAGTTGATAAAAGAAGATAAAAATAACTCTACTTGCTATGCCTTAGTACTCATGATAACTGTCCTTAAAAAAATAACTGGCTAGAGTTGCCGTGACTGCTGCTGCTTCTAAAATAACCCCTTGGGAGGGGTCTGGACATTTATCCCAAGAGGCTGCCTGGTTTCTAAAACTCTTCCATAAGAGTAATGGCCTTTGAATAATGTCCACAACATTTGAGGTTAAAGCAGAATTTCAGAAACCACCCAAAGTCCTCCGAGGACAGGTAGGAAGTCAGTTGTGCTATTCTGTAGTGGCAGAAGTGGACTGATGGTCAAATTAGTGAAGCTTAAGCCTCAAAGACTCTAGCTTGTTGGGGGTCCCTTCCCAGGCTCAGCAGGTTCCCCTCCAGGACTAAGTGGAGAAAGCAGCCACCCCAGCACACCTCTGCTCGGCTGCGCTGCTCGAGCTGGGTGTCCGTCCCCTACATGTGCCCTGTCCCTTCCTCCTTCCCTGCTGGGAAGTCACCCCCGTGTCCCCCACTCAACAGCCAGTAGCACCCTAGGCCCTCACTCCAAGCTATTGAAGAGACCAGCAGTGCAGTTACAGAAGGGACATTAACAAAAGCCTTTGAAGGTGGAGGCTACTCTTTCTGAACTATCAATACTAAAAAAATAGATTTCCATCAAGCATGCTAGAAGAAATATTGGATTACTTTTCTAGTCTTGCTGTAGAAAACAGTGTCACAAAATAAGTGTCATATGAGCAAGCATTCAAAGTCAAAAGTATGAAGCCAGAAAGGGTAAGAAAAATGTATAATAAGGTTATGTCGAGCAATTAATGGGTGATGATGATGGTGATGAAATAGGTAATTTTCCTGGATTGTGCCAGCCATCACTTTATGGCTTCTCAGTTCCTACCCACCCTTCTTTGCTCCGCTTTGTGATACTGGGGTGAGCCATGTAGCCATTTCCCCACTGCCTGCTGGCATCATATCAAGCTTTGCCGGAGGAGGGTGCTGAAGGGACACTGGAGGACAAAGACGCTTCTCTTCTTTCTTCTGGATTTTCCTGCTTCTCTTCTGGCTTCTGGGGCTTTTGGCCACACCCCAGGGTGCTTATCCCCATGCAAGTTTCAGGGCCACCCCAACGGGTGGCTTCAGCAGTTACTGCCAGCACCACAGCCAGCTCCTGGCACATCTCCCAGGCACCCAGCTGGAGGATTGCCAACAAATCTCGCCTGATGGGCAACTTTCCAGTGCGTTTCCCCTGCAGAAGCTTTTCAGCAAGTTCCGCTTGCACCCCAGAAGGGAGCTCCTGAGTAAGTTTAGTCCACAGCCTAGCAGGTGGCTTACTGCTTGTCAGACCTGGCCTGAGACACCTCAGCGAACTTCTGCACGTCCACTGGGCCACAGCCATACCCTCTCCATCAAGGTCTGAATCTCAGCCCTGGGGGATGGGAGGGTGGGGAGCTCTTCCAAATTTGTTCCTTCCTTGGGTACTTTCAGTCCTATAGTTTATGGTTGCTCCGTTTATCTACTAGTCCTATATCCTCTAGAGTTCTGTTTACCCTTTAAGTTAATCCACTGTTACCAATAAATCTTTTTTTTTTTTAACCAATGAATAATTCTTTGTATTAAACATTTCTTACATTCCAGTTACTTTGTGGATTCTGCCTCCAGCCTGGACCCTGACTAATATAGGTGTTTATTAGCTCTTAAATTTGAATTCATTAACATTTCTTTTTCCACTCTAAAAAGTATATTCACTTATAACTGATTTTGTGTTTGTTCTATGGTATTCTTTTTTAAGAGGGTCTACCAAATTACATAAGCTTCAGGCCCTGCAAAACTAGGCTAGCTGCTGTGAAGTTGGGAGGGACCCCAGGGACATCAGACTGTGCAGAGTGACTGCTGATCTGCCTGGGTGCCCAAGGTCATAGTTGGTGGCAGAAACTACAGGACATGGCTCTCAGGTGGGTCTTAGAGACCACAAGTCACATCACCTTGAACAAACATCCTGATATACTTACATTCTACCTCACACCACAAGCATGTGAGGTAGACACCACATGAGAAAAGTGGGGCCCAGAGTGGGAAGGGGCATGTCCAAGGTCACAGGGAAAGTCAGTGGTAGAGTCTGGGCCAGAACTTGGGTCTCCCAACTGCAAGAGCTCAGTGACCCTGTGAGGGATCAGGACGGGGCGGGGCAGAGATCAGAGTCTCTGAGGTCGACTGGACACTGTTTCTTCCATTTCAGCTAGTGACGGGCCAAGCCTCCCTCAGAGAAAAGCTAGAAAAACAGGACAAAATATAAAGTCTTTCTGAGGCCTCAGAGACCCAAAATAAGCAGTGAAAAAGGACAGTGCTAAGATCCGGGAGGCAAAGGAAAACCTAAAAGATCAACTTAGCATTTGACGCTGCTTTTCCCTGGGGGGTCTGCCTCTTCCAGAAGAGGCAGCAGAGAAGGAGGAAAGCTGAGCTGAGCGCTGGGCGCTTCCAAGGCAGGAAGGTCATTGCTGACACCTCCTTCCCCGCATTTGGTCCGTCACCAAGTCTTGTCCCTTTTGCCCGAGGATGTTGCTGGAATCTGTTCACTCCTTGCTGCTTCCCCGAACCACCGTGGTTCAACCGGCCAGCGCCTCACGTCTGAAATGCTGCTTCCACACCAGTGCCCCTCCAATCTGTTCTCCACGCCAGAGCTCCTCCACAGATGCAGCCAATGTGATCAGGCCGCTCATCTGCTTCCTGCTTTATTAAAATTTCAATAATTTCTCATTATTTTTAGGATTCAGACCCAGATCTTTAACAGGACCTATAAGGCCCTGTGTAGTCTGATTCTAACTACTGCCCCAGCCTCTTCCACCCCATACTTCCTCTGCCTTGGCGGTCCAGCACCTTGATTTTCTTTCCGGTCTGTGCCCTCTCCTGCCACAGGGCCTTTGCTTATGCTCTTATTTCTGCCTGGAATGCTAATCTAATCTCTGTCCCTCAGATCTTGGATCTACTGCAGGAATGACATACTTGAAGTTTGGAAAAATGGGTCTTCTCTCTTATCTAACCAGTTTTCCATGGATATGTGAACCATGAAGATGAAACTAAGACACCAGCATCCACCTAGTACAGGGTATCTTGAGGGGCCTTAAAAGGAGAATACTCCCTATTGGAGTGAATTGTACCAGGCACTACAATATGAAAGATAGGAAATATATGAACCTGACCTTTCCCTTTCTCTAGAGAGGTCTGGTATTCTCTGGAAGCCAATGGTTGTTGCTCACAGAGTGACTCTTCCCCACCCAGCTAATCTGATTTGTCTGAATCCTCCTCACCCCATCTGAATTTTCCAGACCCTATGAGGTTGTACATTGAAGGTAGAACAAAATGTTGCAGGGAGTCTGATGGTACACCAGCCATGGAATGTTAAGGGAGAAAACAAAGTGAATTAAACACTCCTAGCTTGTTGTTCAGCTCATGGGATCTGGTTCACTGTTAAGGGATTTAGAAAAAGTATGGGGATTGGGAGCAAACTTCATATTGGGCAAGGGTTTAGCTAATAAAACTTTGTGAAAGTTACCCTTTTGGAGAACTTGAACTCGTGCTGGGACATTGCTGCCCAAACCATGGTCAACAAAATTCTTCTAGATTGTGCAGGCCAAACAGGGTCCTCTAAGTTACCCTGAGAAACTACTGGGGGCTGAGCAGGGAGGCAGAGAAACTCGCAGGAGGAAACGGATGATCTCCCCAAACGTGCAAGTGATCACGTGTGTTCCTCAGGGATCGCACTAATTTGGTTTCATGAATTTGGGTATTTTCAGCATGTTCATGTCTGCACATTGAGCATCCCTAATAGAAAGGCAATTGGCCATGTGTCTTCGTTGCCCAAATCACTCTTAGGGAGATGGCAGAAAACACTTGAAATGGGAAAAGTAGGGCTTCAGGAATTCCTGAGGCAAGAGGAAATTGACACGGTGTGGGGGAAAGAACAGTGCCATCTCTGAGAACAACTATAATCGTTTCTAGGTGCCACATTTTCCATTCCATCCTAAAATTTGGGTGTCTACATCATTTGTCTCAGACTACTAGCAACTGTTATACATGTGAGAGAGGAGCATTCAACCAGCACCCCTGCTCCATTCACTCTTCATTTGGGACATCACAGTCTTGGGTCCTCAGAGGCACATGGGTCAGTGCCCCTCCCCCATAGTCATCTGCTCACAGCCCTGTGTGATCTAAGTCCGAGGGAACAGGCCACACAACCAACCATGTGAGTGGCTGGCCCAGCACTGTAGTTTTAATCAGAAGAGCTTTCTCCAGTGGTATTTCAATGATCATCTAGACTTTCATTTCCTCAGTTAAGAGCCTAATTCCAATTTCTACTTCACTGGCTTTTCCCCATGGATCAAATCTCCTATCTAAGCAGTACATACTAAAGAATCTGTACTGTGGGGTTCACCCAGATTAGGTTACATTAGGTGCAATTGTATTAGCATGAACAATTCACTAAAGTTGAGGGATTACAGAACCCTCAATCTGGTCCTGAGACTTCTTTTCAGCTTTCTCTTTCTGTGATCTATTTCCTTTTCTTCTTATTTTATTTTTTTCAAGCTTTATCGAGATATAACTGACATATAACATTGTGTAAGTTTACGGTGTACAAAATGTTGATTTGATACATATATTCAATATATATTGCAAAATGATTACTGTCATAGTGTTAACTAACTTTTCATCACATCACATAATTACCATTACTTTTTTTGTGGTGAGGACATTTAAGATCTACTCTCTTAGCAACTTTAGTGTATAATACAGTATTATTAACTATAATCTATAATAATTATTATAATATTATATATTATAATTATTATAAATATTATAACAATTATAAACTATAACTATAATCACCATGTTGTACATTAGATTCCCCAGAACTTAGTCATTTTATAACTGGAAGTTTGTACTTATTGACCAATCTCTCTCTCATTTCCTCTACCCCCAGTCCCTAGTAACTTTTCTAGTCCCTAGTAACCACTTTTCTACTCTGTTTCTGTGAGTTCAGCGTTTTTTAGATTCTAAATGTAAGTGATATCATACAGCATTTGTCTTTCTCTGTCTGACTTATTTCACTTAGCATAATGCCCTCAAGGTCCATCCATGCTGTTACAAATGGCAGGATTTCCTTCTTTCTCACGGATGAATAATTTCCATTGAATGTACAGTTGTCCCTCAGTATCCATGGGACTCCCTGCAGATATCAAAATCCAGATGCTCAAGTCCCTTATATAAAATGTCATAGTGCAGTTGACCCTCTGTATGGCAGATGCAGAACCTGCAGATACGGAGAGCCAACTGTATATACCACACATTTTTAAATCTATTCATCTGTTGATGGATACTTGGGTTGTTTCCATATCTTGGCTGTTGTGAGAGTTCAGATATCTCTTCAAGATAATGATTTAATTTCCTTTGGCATCTACTGAGAAGTGGGATTGCTGGATCATATGGTAGTTCTATCTTTAATTCCTTGAGGAACTTCTATACTGTTTTCCATAGTGGCTGCACCACTTTATGTTTCCACCAACTGTGTACAAGTGTTCCATATTCTCCACATCCTCACCAGCGTTTGTTTTCTCTTGTCTTTTGATAATAGACACCCTAACAGGTGTGAGGTGATATTTCATTGTGGTTTTGATTTGCATTTCATGTATCTGTTGGCTGTTTGAATGTCTTCTTTGGAAAAGTGTCTACTCAGTTCCTCTGCCCAGTTTTTTGATTGGGTTATTTGTTTTTGTTTTTACTATTGAATTGTTTTAGTTCCTTGTATATTTTGGATATTAATCTCTTATTGGATATGTGCTTTGCAAATATCTTCTCCCATTCTATAGGTTGTCTTCTATAGGTTGTTGATGGTTTCCTTTGCTCTGCAGAAGCTTTTTAGTTTGTAGTCCCACTTGTTTATTTTTGATTTTGTTGCCTTTGCTTTAGGTGTTAAGTCCAAAAAAAAAAAAATCATTGTCTAGATTGATGTCAAGGAGCTTACCGCCTGTTTTCTTCTAGGAGTTTTATTGTTTTATTATTGTTTTAGGTCTTATGTTCAAGTCTTAAATCCATTTGAGTTGATTTTTATGTATGGTATAAGATAGAGATCTTCATTTTTTTGTATGTGGATATCCAGTTTTCCCAGAACAATTTATTGAAGAGACTATCCTTTCCCCATTCTATATTCTTGGCTCTTTTGTCATAAATTAATTGACCATATAGGTGTGGGTTTATTTCTGGCTCTCTATTCTGTTCCATTGATCTATGTGTCTTTTTTGTTTGTTTGCCAATACCATATGTTTTTGATTACTGTAGCTTTGTAATATAGTTTGAAATTAGGAGGTGTGATGCTCCCAGTTTTGTTTTTCTTTCTAAAGATTGCTTTGGCTATTTGGGGTCTTTTGTGGGTCCTTACACATTTCAGGATTGTTTTTTCTAGTTTTGTGAAAAATGTCATTGGGATTTTGATAGGGATTGCATTGAATCTCTGGAACATTTTGGGCACTTTGCGTTGTATGGACACTTAAACAATATTAATTCTCTACACTGAGAATTGTGAGACATTGATGAAAGAATTCAAAAGACAAATAATTGGGAAGATACTCTGTGCTCATGCATTGGAAGAATTAATATTATGTGTGTGTGTGTTTGTGTGTACACATGTAACTATCATTTATCCTTAAAAAGGAAGGAAATCCTGTCATTTGTGACAACATGGACAAACTTGGAGGGCATTATGCTGAGTGAAATTAGTCAGACAGAAAGATAAATACTGCATGGCATTACTTGTATGTGGACTCTGGGAAAAAAGTTTAACTCATGGAAACAGAGCAGAAAAGTGGTTGCAAGGGTTGGGAGGAATAGAGAGAGGTTGGTAAAAGGGCATAAACTTTCCGTTATAAGATGAATAAGGTTTGAGGATTTAATGTATATATGTCACGATGACTATAGGTTAGGACACTGTATTGTATAAATGAAATTTGCTAAGAAAATAGAACCTAAGTGTTCTCATCAAAAAAAAAAAAAAGGTAAATGTGTGAGGTGATGGATAGATGTGTTAATTAACTCAATGGCGAGGATCCTTTCACAATATATATGTATATCAAGTCATCACATAGTACGCTTTAAGTAATCTTACAATTTTATTTGTCAGTTATGTCTCAATAAAGCTGAAAAAAATCATTAAAATATTTTTAAAAAGAAATAAAAATAAAAAATTCACCATTATATTGACAAATAATAGTGTAGAAACTCACTAAATGATTCTAAGAAAAAGAATAAATCACTCTAGTTAGAAGGCTGATTAGGTAGAGCTGGATTGAGAAAAAGCCTGAGGAATGTGTGATTGGAGTTCCAGAAAGGGGAAGGCAATAAAAATTTTTCAAGAAAAAATAGCCAAAAGTTTTCCAAATTTGTTTAAATATATAAACTCACACATCCAAGAAGCTCATTGTTATTGACTGAATGTTTGTGTACCCCACTCAGATTCACATGCTGAATCCTTAACCCCCAACGTGATGGCATTTGGAGGTGGGGCCTTTGGAGGTAATTCAGTTTAGATTAGGTTATGAAGGTGGGAGTCTCCCATGATGAGATTAGTGCCATTATGCAAAGAGGAAGAGAGATCAGAGCTCTCTCCCTCTCTGCCATGTGAGAATGGCAGCCTCTTGCAACCAGAAGGCTCTCCCCAGGAACCGAATCTGCCAGCACCTTGATCTTGAACTTCCCAGTCTCTAGAACTGTGAGAAATAAATGTCTGTTGTTGCAGCCATACAGTCTGTAGTATTTTGTTATAGAAGTCCAAGCTGACTAATACTCTTAGCAAACCCCAAGTAGAACAAACAGAGAAAACCACAGTAAGGAACATCAAAATCAAATTGCTGAAAATAAGAGATACAGAGAAAAAAACTTCATGAGACAGTTAGAAATTAAAGGAACGGTGCATACAAATGAACAAAGAGAAATATTGTAGACTACTGGTCAGAAGAGATGCAAGCCAGAAGACAATGGAATGGCATCTTTAAAGCACTGAAAGAAAATTGTAAACCTAGAATTTTATACCTAGTGAAAATATCTTTCAAAAATATCTTTGAAAATATCTTTCAAATGAAAGTGGAATAAGAAATTTTCCACACAAAAAAGCTGAGATATTCACTGCCAGTAGATCTGAGCAAAAAAAGGAAGTTATTTAGGCAGAAGGAAAATGACACCAAATTGATACTGAGATCTATACAAAAGAAAGAAGAGCCCTCGAAATGTTAAATATGTGAGTACATATAAAATACATTTTTTAATTTGAAATTTTGTTTTAAAGATGATTGACCTTTTAAAGTAAATACAATAATAATGTATTGCAGTATTTATAACATATGTAGAATTTAAAAGTATGATAAAAATAACACAAAGGATAGGAGGGGGAAATAGAAGTGTACTCTTTTAAGCTTCATGTATAATATGTATAATAAGTAAAATAGTATAATTTTATTTGTAGGTAGACTATCATGTTAGAGGTGAATGTTATAACCCAAAAGCAACTACTAAAAAAAATACAACAAAGGGCTATAGTTAAAGCCAATAGTGGAAACAAAATGGAATCCCCTAAAGTACCTAATTAACACAAAAGAAAATAGGAAACATGGAAAAGGGGAACAAAGAACAGATGGGAGAAATAGAAAACAAATAGCAAGATGGTAGATATAAACCCAACCATATTAATGATTACATTAAATGTAATGGTTTAAACATTCCAATTAAAAGTCAGAGATTGTCAGCTGGAATTAAAAAAAACAACAACTATATGCTATCTACAAGAAACCTGCTTGAGGGCTTCCCTGGTGGCGCAGTGGTTGAGAATCCGCCTGCCGATACAGGGGACACAGGTTCGTGCCCCGGTCCGGGAAGATCCCACATGCCGCGGAGCGGCTGGGCCCGTGAGCCATGGCTGCTGAGCCTGCGCGTCTGGAGCCTGTGCTCCGCAGTGGGAGAGGCCACAACAGCGAGAGGTCCACGTACCGCAAAAAAAAAAAAAAAAAAAAAAAAGAAACCTGCTTTAAAATAAAGACATACATGGGTTAAAACTAAAGGATGAAAAACTATACCATGCACACACTAATTAAGCCCCCCAGAAGCCTGCCTAGTCACTGCACCAGCACATGTGGAAGACCAGCTCCATTTTTTCCATGAATTTGCCGTCCCTCTAATCGCACCACACAACGAAGGTGTACACACTAGTTTCTAGGCCACCTCCCCTAGCATCTCCTCTGGGAGGCCTGAATAGGAAGTGTCTTCTATGTTGCAAAATAAGGTGTGATTCCAGTCCTCATTTGACACATCCATTCCAAATTGGGTGCCTTTCCGATAGCTCTAGCACAGATATCATTGTTGCTTCTATGTAAATCACTTTTCCCCTCCAAGCAACATTACCATTTGTGCTGGGGATACTTATACCCCTGGAAACCATTGTTCAGCTGCCAAAGCAGGAACCTCTTGACTAAGTTTTATGGAATTCAAATGGGCATAGGAGGCACTGCACCACAGTTCCGTAATCCCAGACATCTATGGCCTTTAGGTTGGAGGGAAGAATGAAGCAGCCCATAAAGCAAATCAGCCTCACTGGTCAGCTGCTAGGCTGCTGTCCATGTTGTGGTCTCTTATCATCCCTCTCTCAGACTCTGAAGAAATCCACACATCTGATGGTGATTAGGGGAGCAAAGGGGTGGTCTAATTCCCTCTCAACCCAGAGCACATGCACACCTAATTCTAAAGAATGTCCAACAAATTCCTTTTAGAAATGTAATTTAATTCTTACTAAAGCAGTGCGTGTACATAATTTTAGAAGTCAAATGATAGTCCCTGCCTTGCAGGAAAGGAAGCAGTCCTTTACCCCAGGCTTCCTGTACCTCAATTTTGCTCCCCATCTCCACCACTCAGGATACATGCTTTTAAATCTTTCAGCCTTTTCTTCTCTTCCTCTCTTTTTAAGCTTTGTTATTTCTATACAACATGCTTATATTATTAGTTGTGATTTTTTAAATTTTAGAAGTCATCTATTGACTTCCTACTGTTAAAATACTATTATGTTTCCTAAACCACCATACATGCCCCTCCCCATCTTCCCAATTTATATAGTTTTATGTCAAATTAATCTTTTGTATTGTCATTATTATAATTATGCAAATATTGTTCACAGCTATACCATGTACTGGTATCATAATACCACTACTATGATTTTTAAAAAATATTTATTTATTTATTTTGGCTGTGCCGGGTCTTAGTTGTGGCACGTGGGATCTTCGTTGCGGCCTGTGGGCTTCTGTAGCTGCGGCATGAAGGCTTCTTAGATGCGGCATGCAGGCTTCTTAGTTGCAGCATGCAAACTCTTAGTTGCAGCATGCATGTGGGATCTAGTTCCCCAACCAGGGATTGAACCTAGGCCCCCTGCATTGGGAGCGCAGGGTCTTACCCACTGGACCACCAGGAAAGTCCCTGTATTATGATTTTATTTCCCTTATTATATCATTTTAAATAATTGCCTTATTTTTTGTTCACTTAGTTTTATAGCACTTATTTATCATTGATTCAGCCCCAAACATTCTAAAAGAACTCTAACAGTCTTCCTATGCAGTCAAACACACCAACTAATCTATCAGTTCCATAGTTTTCCCTTAGAGACAGCCCTCCTGGAGCCAGCATTCTCAGAACTGAGTGGGGGTGGGGTGGGGGAAGGAGGGCCTCACCCACTTTTACTTCTCCATTCCCAGTGTTTCTCTGGTCCAGCCTCTCTGGAGGATGAGTCTTCTGTTTTCTGCAAAGAGAGGCAGGGTCATTCCCGTGGCTTTGTGGCCTGGGCTTGGAATCTGGGGGCCCAGCTCCTCCTTTTTAGAGGTTTAAACCAGTTCTGCTTTCCGCCCTGCACTGCCAAACCCACCCTATTCTTTCTCTTTGAAGGTGCCTGTGCCTTGATTTCTGAAACTTTCCAGGCTTCTGTACTGGGAATCAGTTTTTCACCAGTTTCATCTCCTCTGCAGGCAGTCAGATTTTTGTTCTCAGAGCTCAGCTAAGGCAGCACCATTTATTCAACTGTTTTCAATTTCCCCAAATTTGGTTGACATCTCTAGTCTGTCATCTCTTCTCTTGTTCTCTTTCTAATTCTTTTAGTGTCCTTCTGTGTGATTTTGGGAAGAGGTGGAGATAAACATGTGTTATGTCTGCTTTGTTTAGCTGAAAACCTCCTTCAGTCAATTCTTAACTTATGTTCTAGTGATAGAATCAATCTGTTTGGAGTAAAAAGGGGTGGTAGGGATTCGTCTACCCAGTTCATGCCCATGTACCATTTAGGAGCAGTAGGCCATAGAGTTTTAAGGGACCTTTATGGACAATCATGTTTATTTGTCTTCTCAGTATATCTTCCATGCTTGACCTCAGTCTGTAATAACTACTCAGCGCATGAGCGGAAACAGTTTCCCTTGGAACTCTTCCTTGCCATCCCCAGTCCTTTTATTCCTCATATTCTCCCTAAAATGGCTGCTTTTGGCCATGACCTTGGGTGTGCATTGTCAGTCTGTGGATTAGTCCTTTGGAGTGGATTTCTCTCTTTTGCCCATTGCTGCAGACAGGGTGGAGGGAGTCTCACATCCTGCTGGTTGGATGGAGAAAGGCCATTATGGTCATCTGGTCTCCAGGTGGATTATCTAAAATATATCAGATATCTTGTGCTGCTGGCATATCTCCTGTATTTTATTATCCTGAAGAGTGTCTGCCTTGAAGGAGAAAAACAAATACCGTATGCTAACACATATATATATGGAATCTAAAAAAAAAAAAAAGGTTCTGAAGAACCTAGGGGCAGGACAGGAGTAAAGACACAGACGTAGAGAATGAACTTGAGGATATGGGGAGGCGGAAGGGTAAGCTAGGACGAAGTGAGAGAGTGGCATGGACATATATACACTACCAAATGTAAAATAGATATCTAGTGGGAAGCAGCCGCATAGCACAGGGAGATCAGCTCGGTGCTTTGTGACCACCTAGAGGGGTGGGATAGGGAGGGTGGGAGGGAGATGCAAGAGGGAGGGGATATGGGCATATATGTATACGTATAGCTGATTCACGTTGTTATACAGCAGAAACTAACACAACATTGTAAAGCAATTATACTCCAACAAAGATGTTAAAAAAAAAAAAGAGTGTCTACCTTCTTCCCAGACTCGGGTTATGTTATGAGCATGCTTTTCAATTATCTTGGCCTTGCAAGGCATGGGCTCTAGGAAAAGAGTGGAGGAGAGAAAAACCACAAATATATTTTAAATATGTTGTACTATTAATATTAATTACTATTTTGTGATGCCTAATCCTTTTATTTATTTATATAGCTTTAAAAACAAAGTGCAGTGGAGCTGAGTACACTGATGTTATATCTCTTGCCTCTTCATTCTAACCATCTGGGCAGGCCTCACTAATTTGGCATAAACCTTCTATATGTTACATAATTTGATTAATAATTCCCTATGGTGTACCAAGTTCTGTAAAACACATTTTTAAAGAGTAAAGTGGAACTAAGACACTTCAAAGAGATAAATCTGATACCTTGGGTATAAATTCTGGGCATTTGTTAAATATGTACTTTAAACATGAAAATAAAGTTGAAGTATCCTTAGAAGGAGTGGCTAAAAAATAGTTACTGATATGATCAAAAGTAGAGGAAGCAGAAAGATATCAAAATTTACCTAAAATATCTCCAAAAGAGTGGACAGGGGTGCCATGGGCAGTTGTGCAGGTTGTGTCCCGAAGAAGATGTCCAGTTGAGGAAGCAAGCTTACACTCCACTCCCCAGGTTGGGTGCCCATGGGAATGCATGGATGCTGTAGGGGCTAGAGACTACTTTATCATATGTGAACTAAAATAGATCATACAACTATGAATTTGGGGGAAATGTATCATTAAGGGAATGGATATTTTAGCTTTTAGGCAAATTGGGCTTCTCCAGAGCCCTCCAGCAGGTTAAACCCAGATTGGGTGGCACCTGGTACTTCCCTGCTAGACACTTTAGCTGGGTTTTATGGAGGACAGAAAGACCAGGCCTGGGCCTCCAACTCTCAGACTGTACAGCTGAAGCACCCAGTTTAAAGAGTTTAAAAGGTTCTAGGTTTTCAGAGAAACTTGAGCATTTCAGGCCTGAAATTAAATTATTTGCAAAAGCCTGAACATCTAAACTTCCAAAGCCACTTAAAATTAGGCCCCACATATGTCTGGAAGTCAGGAAATATAAGACAAAAGTCAAAGGGTCAAGATTGTATAAAAGGTAAACTCAGATCTCAGGGGATGATTCTACCAATGTCCTCGGGGGGTGGGGAAGCAGCTCGGGCTCTTTTCCTGAAACTGAAGACCTTGCAAATGGGCTGGGGCCAAGTCTGGAACATCCAGCATTTGCTGCCTGTGAGGAGGGGATGCCCCCCTCCTGGAGGTGTGTGTCAGGGCCAGACTCCTGGGGAGTGAGCTGCAGAGAGGTGAACAGGAGGTGGGGCTCCTTTCCCTCACCATCAGAGGGAAGCAGGGGAGGAAAACGTGGGTTCCCAGGATCACATTCAAGTGGGCAGGAGGGGGCTGGAGGGAGCTAACACCAGATGGACTCAATTTTCTATATAAAAATCAGGTGAGGTCGTTCAACAAGCATCAGTGGGGGGAGAGCAAAAGCAGAATGGAAAACAGAGAAGAGATGGGCTGTTTTTGAAGTTTCTAGCCTTAAATGTATTGCATGGGGGTGGCCAAGATTAGGTAATTGGTGATTTGTTTTTAAGAAGCAATGGATCTGCAAAGAGAAACTTCAGGGCATTTGTTCATTGTCATTGATTTAAGCATTATGATTTAATTCCTGTTTTTAAAATGGCTGTTCTATGTAGTGAAAATCTTTCAAAGTTATGAACTTCGTGTATTTTTTTGTGTGTGCATCTAGAGGAGTGCTCATACTTTACGAGTACAGCTTAATGTATTTCAGCAAAGTGAACCCTCTCACGTACCCTGCACCCAGTCTGAGAAATGGAACAGAAGTAGCCCCCAGAAGCCTCCCTGGGACCCCTTCCAGCCCTGACTGCCCCTCCCACAGGTTACCAGGATCCTCACTTCTAACAGCTTTGGTCAGTTTTGCCTAAAACTAATGAACTTAAACGTCAGTCCATTCATGATCTGCCAACCCACGGGCGAGATCTTAAGTCACTCATTTACTTCTCAAATTTTGTGGGGTGACAGAGTTCATTAGGTTCTGTACTAGTCAGTGTGTGTGTGTGTGTGTGTGTGTGTGTGTGTGCGCGCGCACGCCTGTACAGAGATGGGCCAGACAAAGCTTCATCTTCCAGCAGCTTGCTTGAGGTAAGCTTCCAGCCCACGAAGAGGATGGGGGGCAGCGTGTGTGTCAGTACCCCTGATGGTCCTCCGTCACTTCGGCTGCATCAGCTCTGTTGTTCCCCGGCCTGGGTGGGCAGAGAGTGCGTAAGGGTCAGGAGGAAGGAAAAGTCACGAGAATGGAATGGTGCTAACCAGTACAATACATGCTTACTAAGCTGTGTTTTCCAGTTCAGAGTCTGGTTGGGAGGAGAATAAAGTCACAGCTTACTATAGAAATAAGGGTCATGTTAGGGCACAAAAGAATCCAGCCTCTATGTAATATACCATATGACTGCCCTGGTCAGGGAAAAGCACCTTGAGGGGCCAGTGGTAGGGACAGACACCGGCCAGCTCACTCGACTCCAGCTTCTCCCAAGGCTGCATGAGACTCTCCTTGGAAACCTACTCACAAGTTTCAAACGTCTGCTCCTACAGCACAAATGGATTCATCTCTGCTGGTCCAGCCCCCAGCACAAGGCCAGGTGCATAGCAAGTGCTCAGTACGTGTGTGTTAACGGAATGAACTTTACTGAAGTGGACTTTAGGGCAAGGAGTATTTATACACATTAAAGTCCTGATTCTCTCCAGGCCAGTGGGTGGACTTCCGAGGCCTGGGTTTGACAGATGGATCAATCACCTCTTGCTGGGGACGCGTTGTCTCTCTGAGCTTTGAATGAGAGACTGTACATATCTCACAGGCTTGCCGTGAGAGTGCACCGGGGCATGTACCATATACACTGCGACTTTCTTCCCTTTGCACATCCACGGGCCTGATATGGCCCGGGCCACAGAAGGTGGTTGCAGGCCACTGGTTCCATGCTTCAGGGGTGAGGTCACATTCTACTGTTTGGACAAAATCAGTTTCAGAATCCAACACCCACTTGGGCCAAGGTGATGACAAATAATACCAGCCTCTGAAGTTTACCAGCAGAGCTGCTGAGCCACAGGAGAGAAAATGTTGCCCCCATGGCCAAGGGAAAGACATACCTGTAACTCAGTTGTTTTCCCTCCATCCAGTTCGCTTAAACACAAGGAGCTGTTTATGGTGCATGCCCACTCTTCATATAATGAGCGTGTGTTAAATAAGAAAAGCTGCCTCTGGGGTCTCTATAAGCCTGTCATCTACAGCCTTGCTACTCAAAATGTGGTCCCTGGACCAGTGGCACTGGCATCACCTGGGAGCTTGTTAGATATGCAGAATCTTAGGCCTTGGGGCCCACTGCAGACCCAGGGAATCAGAGCCTGCATTCTAACTAGATACCCAGGGGATTCATGTAGACATTAAAGATTGAGAAGCACTGCTCTAGAGAGCTATGGAATCTCACATTTGACCATGCGTAAAGTTCTGCTGTTTCACTTTGAGGTCCCTCGCTGCCCCCTATAGACAGTAATCATAACAGCAATGAACCAACTTTAAAAATATTAATACAAATCAACACAGACACTGTGTAAACTTTTCTTGTATGATTACAAGAGGCACATACAGAACAAGTGGGAGATTCTTGAAATACCAGATGCTAAGGGCATTTCTGCTACATCTGTAAATGCATCAAATCCTACACTTAAAGGGAACCCCAGTTTCTTCTCACAAGGGCAGTGGAAAGAGGATATGAATTCAACTGGGGATTGATTTATCCCCTGAAAAATGGGGGCTTATAGGAAAATGGGTGGAGAAAAGCACACTTTTTAGTAGCCCAGCAAGCATTGTTTTCTTAAAATTGAATGTGTCTTTTTGGGTTTTCTTAGAATGATTCAGTGATCTACAATTCCATAATTATTACCTCTAGTCCTGAGAATCGATGTCTTAATGTCCTTCAGTGCTTCATTTGGCACATGTTATAAAAGGAATTTGACATTTTTCCCAAGGGGAATGGGGACACAGTTAGAGCATTAGTCCCAGTAGGTGCCTGGAGTAGAGACGGGTAGAGGATACATGCAAGCTTGGACTCCTGGGGTCCAGGGCCAGAATCTCCTGCCAGTGAGGGCCCACAGACTTCTATGCAACTCTGAGCAGTGACCATAAGAGGAATAAGCCATGTGTAATAATGATACTAATGAGACTGTCTCATGCATTTGACAAAGCTTCCCTGAGTCCTACCATACCTGTCAGGTCATTGTTATCAACCTCATGGTCCACTTAACGAGCTGGGGAACTTGCAGGTTCAAGGACAAGGCCACAGCGGGTGGGAATTCCCTGTCCTCCATGGCAGCACTGCTGTGGATGCCCGCCCAGATGTGCCTATGGGACAACCCTGTTCCTCGTGGTCCCTCCCTCTGCTGACCATCCTGGCAGGATTCCTGGCCTTTAGTCCAGCCTCTGCCTGCAGAGCTGACTCTCGCCATTCCATGGGAGTCAGTTGCTCACATCACCTTGATGTGATGGCAGGACCGTTGCTCATATCACCTTGAATACGCAACACGAACAGCAACCTCTCACATTTCCTTGGCTTTTCAACTCCACCTACTTTGACCACAGCTCCTCCCTAATCACCCCCGCCCCCCAAACACACAACTTCTTGCTAAATCTAATACACTACTTTGCGTCTTCATAGTCATTTATTCACTAAATGAATATGTTTCTGGAGTGGCTCTAGGCCTCCACGTCATCTTCTGGTATTGGGAGCACAGCAGTAAACAGAGTAGAATAGTCTCTTACCCTTCTAGAGCTGCTCTGCGCAACACAGTAGCCACGAGCCACATGTGGCTATTTAAGTTTTAATTAATTGAAACCAAATAAAGTAGAAATTGGGAGCCACAGTTGCCACCGTTTAAGTGATTGATAGCCTCGGTTGGCCAGTGGTTCTCAGTATTGGACAGCACAGAGAGAGAACATTTCCATCATCATGGAAAGTTCTATTGAACAGTGCGGCCATAGAGCTTTTTTATTCATTCTGGGAGTGGAGCTGGATGATACAAAATTAAAAATTAGGTATTATTAAAATATCTAGAGTATCTAGAGTAAAGAGGAAAAAGTAAATTGAGGGAAAGGGGATAGATAATGATAGAATTGGGATGCAGGGGGCTGCTTAGTAACCACTGGCTCTATTGGCCACTTCCTCTTTCTTGAAATTCCTCCTTTAGTACTATGACCATCATTCTCTATTTATTCTCCTCCTACCTCTCTGGTTAAAGTTTTAGTGACAGAACAGCTCTTCTTGAGATTCTCACACAGTAAGAACTGCAAGAGAACCCTTGATTAGCCAAAGTCCCAGAAGTGATCCAGGATCTCAGGGTATCCAAACTGCAGCAACATTTTGCACTCAACACCATTCAGATGAGCTTCTGTGACAAGACTAGAGGTGCTAGTGTGCTCTTAAAAAACTTTGAAATTATAAGTAAATGACATGCAACTGACCACTGTCTGATAAACTTACGGTTCCTAAAGGTTTACCTCTGCCACTTCTCAGAAGCACCACAAGGTGGCAGCAGTAGTTTGCAAAAGCCATGAGGTCACCACTCACTAATTCCTCATCCCTGGCGTTTGTTTAAAAGTAAATCTTCTGGGGTAAAATGTGAAAATGAAAACTGCACCTATGCAATTAACAAATTCTAATTAGCATTACACCATGACCCAGAATTCTAACTGAACATTTTTAGAGTACAGAACAATGGAGTCATGCATTGTGTATAACTATGAAAGACATTAATTCACCAGTTAATTATATTTACTTTCACTGTGTGCTTATTGTAGCCCTTCGCCCAATCCTCATTTTTAAACACACAAAAATACTTCAGTGTTTTTCCTCTACATTTTAAAATGGAAAGATTTCTCTGGCCTTTTCTGGAACCCATCAATTGATTTTCCATCAGCTTCATGTAAAACAATAAGTGAAGAAAATCTATACATTTGTTCCCAGTTGTGATCTTGCAAGTTCAAGGCAAATTGCCATGTTCAGCATCTGGGATTCATCATGTCTGCTCTGTTACCTCATCGATGGGCACACATCTTTCCCAGATGTGCAAAATAAAAGGCCTGTGAAGTTACGAGGAACGCAAAATAATAGCCATGCTCGCAACTTTCTGCGCAACCAGGTATGTGGAGATTTTAAATTGAGGGAAGGAATGCTTCTGGGTCTGGTCTATCTAAATACTTGGCATAATGCACCAATGCCACATAATGGGCCAGAGCTCCACCCTTTCACGCATGAGTAACCCAGAGTGCCTCCCCAGAAGGGAGTCTGGGTGAGAGGTTTTTTTCAAGAAAAAAAAAAGAGTAAAGCTGGAAATGGAGAGGCCATGGTTAAACTAACATTTTAGGATTATTTAAGACGTCAGTATTTGAACTCAGCTCTCCAAAGAGTGCCAAGAACTGCAATCTGGAGCTTATATCAGGCCACAGGCTTCAAGTCATGGAATTCAAGGCAAATGGAAGATGTAGATGCATGTCTCTTTGACACCCCCTCCCTTTTTGTAAGATTTTCCTCTAATGACCATGGAGGGTGGGAGCAATTATAACTATGCTACATAAATGGCAGTTTGCACTTAGAACTGTTCAAGTCTTTGATGCACTAATTTCACATCTGGGAATCCATTCTAAGGAACTATTCTTAAATACAGAAAGAAATCCTAATATGGAAAAAGATGTTTAATGTAGCGTTATTTAAGTGATGAAAAATTTTGGGGAAAAATCCTTTAAGTGAGTAGTAATAGAAAATGATCAAATATAATTTGACATGTCTACATAAGTGGTTATTAAGTTGTCATGAAAATAATGTGTGTGAAGACTAGACAGTATAGAAAATGCTCATGTAATTAAGAGAATAAAGAAAATAAAGTAGTACACATAGGCATGACCCTGCTGTGTTTAAATTTTGCATGGGAAAAAGGCTGTAAAAAAAAATATTAAGAGCAGTTGTTTCAATGGTGATTCCAAAGGTAAAATTTCCTCCTTTTGACTTTTTGATAGTTTCAAATTCTAGGTGTTATTGTATCATGGAAAATATATACTTGTGAAAACTTTTATTTTGAATTTAAAATAATTTCGCTCTTCTTTTATCTCAAAATTTCTGTTTGTTTTCTCTCCATCTTTGCCTCCCTGGCTTAAAACCAACACCCTGCATCCTAGTCTCAAACTGGTTCTTTTTCTGTATCAGACAAAGGCAACTGGACCCACTCTGGTCTTTGCTGGAGGCTTTTCACCTGGCTGGGGCTAGAGCATGATCTGGTTTAAGTTGAAGGAGGTGACGAGGTGGCCCTAGTCCATGCGCCCTGGCCGCTGCTCATTCTAATCATGCTATGGCTTCCCTACAACGTTTAATTATTGATGTTGATAGACAATATATGTTCAAATATTTTATAGAACAATGATAACTGCTAGTGGGTAAAAATTGGGTACATAACTCACAAAAGTAGAGGGGAAGAAAAAGCAAAGAAAACCTTTGAAGCAAATAGATACTAGTGATAGAAGGAGCTATTTGAAGGGGGGAAAAAACCCCAGATAACATGCCATAAAATGACAAAACTAGGACCAAATATATCCTTTTCATAATAAATATGAATGCTTTAAATCTCTCTAGGAAAATACATTTAAAACATATTTTGGCCCACAAACAAAATTAAATTTTATTCTCTTTATAAGAGCACATGCCAAACAAAATGAAAGGTCAAAAGTAAAGGATGTATACTTAAAGTTTCTGAGAGAGTAGATCTTAAATGTTCTCATGTCACCAAAAAAAAAAAAAAAAAAGAAAAAGAAAAAAGGAAGACAAATGAGGTGATGGAGGTGTTAACTAACCTTACTGTGTGATCATTTTGCAATATATATGTGTATCAAATCACACAGTACACCTTAAACTTATGTAATATGACACGTATGTTAATTAATCTCAATAAAGCTGGAAAAAAGAAGAGACAGGAGGAAAAGGACCAATTAGGTCATATGAAGCACATACAAACAAAATGTAGGGATACAAAAAAATTACATGTGACAAAGTAAAACAGTAAAATAACATATCTGTAGGACAGATATGTTATTTTATATGGATAAAATTCCAATCCACAAGGAAGATATGGCAGTCACAAACACAGGCAAAATATGACAGCCCTAAAATATTTAAAGGCAAACTCCCAAATGAAGGCACAACAGACATAATTATAATTGTAACAAGAGACTGTAGATGACTTCTCTCAGTCTCTGGTAAGCGAAGTAGAAGAAATCAGGACACAGAACATTTGAACAATAAGCTCAGAAGACTTGATTTATGAGATACATGATGGGATAATATTCGGAGACATTAATCAGTAGGCTTCTCTCCCCCTCAGTCCCCTGCCCAAGGCTCTTCTGCTCCTGCCCACACTGAGAAATGTGACACTCATGCCAGGACCAGACACAAGAGCTGCAAATACTAGATTCAAAAGCTGGCCCGACCACAAGACAGACAGATGTGAATGCACATTAGCATAGTACTCTGTGGACCAGGGAAGGGAAAGTGGATGGGAAAGCCAAGGACTACAAAGAAAGGAACATAGGAGAACACCCAAGCCTCTGCCAGAACATGGGTCATCTGTCCAGAGTGCCAGAGACAACCACAGCATCCCTCTTTTCATTTACCTTGAAGACCACCAAGTGCCCAAAGATCCTTCAGTTTAGGGTGATGCTTGTTTGTGCTTCAGGACTCTCCCATCGGTTTCATACCATGTAGACAACTCTGTCAGATAGCCCAAGACATTTGTATACTCCTTCCCTAAACAGATCGAGGAGCTATGGGCCCTTGGGTCCTGGAGGGGTGATGGTGATGTAAAAGGCAAGCCTTGAACTGGCCAGTGTGGCTCCAGCTAGCACGTCTTTGAAATCTCCCTCTGAGCTAGGAGCTTTGGTAGAACACATGCTCCTGTTACCCATGAACTGAAAAACTGTATCCTAGAAACTGAGAATACACATTATTTCAAACCTCTGTGGTACATTTATAAAATGAAACATAATAGACTATGTTAAAAAAAACCTTCAAGAAGTTATTTGACAATAGTACCACAAGTCTCAAATTTCATATATCATGAATAATAGAAAACAAACCACCTAGAAAAGATTTAAAAAATTGTCTTGAATAACATTTGGATCAAAGAGTTATTTCCTCTTTATAATTGCAATTAAAAATTTATTTAAAACACAATCAGAAGAACTATACTACATAATGTAAACAAAGTGTGAAACCAAAGCCGTACTCAGGAGGAAAATTCATAGTTTTACATGTGTTGATTATAAAACAAGAAAGTATAAAAATAAATAAAACACATTCAACTGAAAGGATTAAGGAGTTCCCAGATAAACATTCATGGGCATTCATGTTGCTGTTGTTTGTAGATACCTTTTTTGGCTACCTGGCATCTGAAGCTTCTTCCTATATTGGGGAAATACACCATGGTGTGGGTCTTAGACTCTAGAGCCGGGGCATAACATCTAGACTTAGCTCATCAGATGCTGCCCCCTGGAACTTTGAATCTGGAGTGAGTGCCTGAAAGAAGCAGAAACAGCTTAGCCTTCATTCTGGTAGCCACAGCCTGAACATGTGGTGGAACCAGCACATCCCAACAAGCGCCCCTGGACATGCTGGAGATCTGAGCACTCAGATTCCTAGTTCCTGCTCATCCCCCCCCACCTGGTTCCCTACATCCCCTGAACCTCTGGGCTGCCTGATAATCCTTCTCCAATACATTCTTTTCCAGCTTAGGATCAGTTTCTGTTGTGAATAACTTCAATCTCCTGAACAAAACAGAAGGAAGGAATGTATAATAAAGATAGAAATTAATGAGAGAAAAAAAATCTATAGCAATGATAAATAAACTCAAGAACTGAAAAAAGAATTTTATTATTTATTTATTTATTTTGGCTGCACTGTGTGGCATGCGGGACCTTAGTTCCCTGACCAGGGATGGAACCTGTGCCCCCTGCAGTGGAAGCGCAGAGTCTTAACCACTAAACCTCCAGGAAAGTCCCAAGAACTGTTTTAAACGACCAACAAAATTGGCAAACCTCTGAGTCTTATCACAGAAAAAATTAAGAAAAATCACAAATACTTTTATGAAGGAAAAACATACATGAACGATTCTGACATTAAAAAAATGATGAGAGGGCTTCCCTGGTGGCGCAGTGGTTGAGAGTCCGCCTGCCGATGCAGAGGACACAGGTTCGTGCCCCGGTCCGGGAAGATCCCACATACCGCGGAGCGGCTGGGCCCGTCAACCACGGCCGCTGAGCCTGCGCGTCCGGGGCCTGTGCTCCGCAACGGGAGAGGCCACAACAGTGAGAGGCCTGTGTACCGCAAAAAAAAAAAAAAGAAAAAATGATGAGAATACACTTATAATTCTATACTTGATGAAATGAAGAGATAAATTAACTGAATTGGAATATGCTATCAACCAAGGAAAAAAGGCCAAAAAGTTTTAAATAAATCACCCCCTTTCCCAAAGGGCACAGAGTCAGACTCGTTTAGGGAGAAGTCCCTTCAAATCTGTTCTACTTAGACTACTCTTGGACACAGAGAAAGAAGGCAGGTGAGCCCCTTCCAGATGGCCCGGCCCCCAGCCGCCCCTGCCTTAGTGGCAGTTCCCCTGGGGCAGAGCCTGCCGTTGAGTGGGGTTCAGCCTGTTGTGTGGACAGGTCATCTTGCTATGCTATTTGGACCTAGCTGTTACCACCCTCATACCTTCTAGTTACCTATCTGTGGCTGATGTCAGCTGTATGTAGGCCAGTCAAGCCCACAGCACTCATGCAAGTCATACTAATTAATCCTCTGGATGGCCGCCTTTATCTTCTTCACTAAGTTCCTTGTTTTCTCCCATATCAGAGGAAGAATGCTCCTGTTCGCACCCTCTAAAAGGAAAGTGAGGAAACAGGCACAGGGAGATGTAGTTACCAGCCCAATCCTCACTAGGATGAAGTCAGGGATAAGGGAGTTGGGAGCTAATGGCAAAGGAGAGCCCGTGTGACTTTTATCCTGGAGAAATTCAGGATGCCAGGAGTGGACGCCAGGGAACAGGTGTAAACCGGGGCTCTTGGTCATCCCAGATGGGATCTGTTGAGGGTCCAGAGAGAGGAGCTTCTTTCTTTTAGGTGAAGACTGGAGGAGGAAGAGGGTTGTATCTTTCAGTGTTAAGCGTTGCTAAGAGTGGGTTCTAGGTCTTTTGGGAGCCCTAAGGACTTTTGGAGGCCAGATTCCGCTTAGATGCTGACCTGTTGGGCACAGCTCTGACATGAAGATCAGTGGGATGCTCCAGACCCCTGGCTGGACCTCCGCGCACATGGGCGCTCCGGTCTCTCTGAAAAAGGACACTCTGTAACTGACACAACTGGTAGGAGTTACCGAGGGAGCTGGGTTCGTCCTCCGGTGAATTCCCCTGGATACAAAGCGAGCTGTTTAAGGCTCCTTGGAGATAGCTGCTCTTAATACAGTTGATAGTGGGCTCAGCGCTCTATGGAGGCGAGCGCGGTATTTAACAAATTACCCAATAACTCTTGGGCTCCTAGAGGACCAGATTGTACCCAGAGTACCGAGTGGGGTTAAGAAGAGACAGACCAGCCGCCCACAGACTAATTCCTCCTACTGCAGGTCCTCTGTCCCGTTCCATTTCTCCCCACTTAGGCGTATTTCGGAGCGTCGCTTTTAAAAACCAGAAACCTACCGAAAATGCGCCTGAGGGAGGCGATATTGCCTATGAGCAAAAGCAGGTTTCGCACCAAGTCCCAGAAGCATAGAAAGGTGATCTCTCTCTCCCCATCCAGGGCAATCGTAATGCCAGATGCATCCCGTCCAACGCCCAGCAAGCAGCCCTGTGTGGCTCTGCTCTCCGGACCCCAGGACATCCCCACGCCCAGCCTCCCAGGCCCATTTTCCCAGCAGCTCCAGTCTTCCCGGGTCTCCACGCAACAATGAAGCGTGGGCGGCCCCAGCGGCCTCATTTGCATACCGCCGCGGCTTGGCCAATGGGCTGCGCAGGGGCTTTGGAACGCAGTGTTGCCATCAGCGTGTGCGCGTGTGTGCGAGTGTGACAGCGGCTGTGGCTGTGGCCGTAGCCGTGGGAGGCTGGCCCGGGGAGCCCAGCCGCGCGGGGACCGGCCCCGGCGCCCGCTTCCCCAGCGTGTCGCGGCCGCGTGGCCCGGCAGAGCCCAGAGACCATCCAGCCCCGGCCGGGCGCCGTCGAGATGTCGGTGGCGGGGCTGAAGAAGCAGTTCCACAAAGCCAGCCAGGTAGGGAGGCACAGAGGCGAGAGAGAGGGGGACTAGGGAGCTGCGGGCCCTTCGAGGCTCCGGGGCCTTTGGGGCTCTGGCGCCCTTAGGGGCCTCTCTCAGGGCTCCATTTCTTCCCGCCTAGGCGGGCGCGGAGGTGGAGTGAGGGGCCGCCTGCTCTCTCCTCCGCTCCTTGGCGCCTCCTCCTTCCCAGCCCCCGGCCCCCAGCTCCACCCCGAGCCACTGTAATTCTGAGAGGTTCTGCGGAGGAGAGCACAGAGGTGGCGGGCCGCGGGGTTTCGGGCACAGGAGAGAGAGTGGGCGTCCCGAGGCCTGGAGGCTCCGCTTGGTGCCTCTACTGAACCCGCGCCGGGAGGTGGACCACAGAGAGTGCGGTGCCGGCCGGGCCTCCCTCCCGTTTGGTTGGGAGCCCGCGGGGCATGTCCTGCCGCTTGGGGGCGGCCGCGCGGGCGTCGGCGGATCCCGGGATGCTGTGTACTTGGCGCTCGGCTGGGCCCCGCAGCGCGTCCCGCAGCGCTCCCAGCGCGCGCCTCGAAATGGACCCCGCCCGACTGCGTCCGGCTCCCGGGCTGGGACGCTACACAGCAGTCCTTCCTCTCCCCACCGTCTTCCTGGTGTCGGCCCGGGGTTGGGCGCCAGGCTCCTGCTCGCAAAGAGCCGCCAGTCTGGTGGGGAGACACTGAGACAGACACGTAAACAAATAGTGTTAGACACACCTCCACGCACAGGGGATGCCAGATAATACAGTAGGGGCATCAGGGAGAGCTTCCCGGAGGAAGAGTCGCGTCATTTGTGAATTAAGTATGAGGAGGAATTGTGGTACGGGGTGTGGGTGGAAAGGATAGGAGTTCTAAGCGGAGGAAACAGGAAAACCCGCAGGGCGGCATGGAGGGGTGTGTGTGTGTGTGCGTGTGTGTGTGTGTGTGTGTGTGTGTGTGTGTGTGTGTGTGTGTGTCTGTTGACAAGCAAATTTGTATTCTAAGATTTCAGTTTCTTCTAGCTATGGCAGAGCTGACATTGTAAAATCTATCCCACACCTGCACTGCTGGATCTGTTCTACAGATTTGATTCAGAATTCACATTTCAGATGAGGTCTCATCCTGCTTCTTCCACAAATTGGTCCCTGAAATGCAGCTGGAATTGGAGGATTCTCTTCTGTCGGTCTCAGTGCTGTTCCCTCACTTGCATCCCTTCCATGAAGAAACTGGGTGGTGCTCAGTTTCCAGCTGGGGGCACTGGGTGGACAGTGCTATTGGGGTGGACAGTACTATTGGGGTGATAAGGAGTCCTGGATGAGGGGCCAATTAGGTGACCAGGGCGATGGTGGATTCACTGTGGGGTTTGAGCACTTTGAGAGGTTTGTGAGACATTCAGATGTCATTGGCCTGGGAGCCAGTGGGTGAGGCCAAGACTGGAACTACAGAGTTTGGGGGGATTTCCAGCCTAAATGGAGATTTAAAAATGTAAGTGCAAATAAAAGTGAGAAAATGCACAGTGAGCTGCACATAGACTGAAGGGAGCACCAACATTTAGGGGCAATGTTTAGGCCAGGACTTGATAAACAGTAACCACTCAATAAATATTTATTAAATAAGTGAAACTTTTGGGGTGGAGGAGCACAGGAAGGAGAGAGAGAACTAGTAAAACCCAGGAGAGAGGAGTGTCATGGAAACCTAGAGAGGTGGGCGCATTTAAAGGTGGGAACAGTCAGCAAGTGCTGCTGTGAGCTCAGTACTGAGGGGTGCGCAGCCTGGAGGCGAGTGCAGCTGTGGTCAGGGCAGCGTCAGCGTACTTGCTGGCTTACTTAGCACTTGCAAGGAACCAACCTCTTTTGAAAAATATTCTTTTATTGGATATGGACTTCATGGGAGCAAATCTCAGAGATGAGCAAGACACAGCTCTTGGATGATTGAAATTGGTTTCTGACCACTAACCAGAGTGAATGGTTGAAATCCCAGGAAGTTATTGGCATTGGTGAAATAATGTGCTAGTGATGAGGTCATTTAGTTTAACTACCCATAATCAGCCCATTAAAAAAGAAATGAGCAGAGGGTCTAATTTAGCCTTTTTTGTGTGTGAACTGAAATCCTTTGTGACTTTATCTGTAAAGAAAGACATCACAGATTTTCTCTGGGCTTCATTTTGTGGTCAAAGTGCCCAATAGATACATTTTTATCTGTTCTGGGGGTCTTTCTCAGAAATCTTGCAATATGACAGATTTGGTGGAGAAATTAGACCAGGCTTAATATAATAAGAGGGAGCACAATAAAAAAAAATGCCAGATGTTCTTCTCAGACAACACTTACACAGCAGTTTTTAATTCATGAAGAACTTTCCTAGGCAGGGGAAAGGGAGTCTGGATGATGTCAATGGCTTAATACTTCCCAGGGATCCAGGACTGACTCTGCCACTGACTAGCTCTGTGACCTGGGGAACGTGACTTAACCCATCTGGGTGTTAGTTTTCTCTCTGTATAATGAATTAGAGGATTTAGAAGCCATGTCTCTGTTCTAAAATTGATTGTGGTGATGATTGTACAACTTTGTGAATATACTAAAAACCATTGAATTGTATACTTTAAGTTGTGACATGTATGGTATAAATTATATCTCAAGAAAATACATATCGGGCTTCCCTGGTGGCGCAGTGGTTGAGAGTCCGCCTGCCGATGCAGGGGACATGGGTTCGTGCCCCGGTCCGGGAAGATCCCACATGCCGCGGAGCGCATGGGCCCGTGAGCCATGGCTGCTGAGCCTGCGCGTTCGGAGCCTGTGCTCCGCAACGGGAGAGGCCACAGCAGTGAGAGGCCCGCGTACCACACACACACACACACACACAAAAAAGTACATATCTATCTATATATGTATCTATATAATATATCCCAGTTCTGAAATTGTTAAGTAATTCACTTAAAGTATTCCAGAGAAAGACAAAGATTATAAAGTGGACCTTTTACAAATAAGGGTACCAGTACCATGACAAATTGAGATGATTTTTCTTAATGATAGGCAAGGTAAAATAGCTTATAACTTCCTGGTTACCTGTCCTTCTTTCTTGATACCTTACCTATCTCTGCAGGAAAAAAAAAATCCCCTTACTTTACAGAGAACGAAGAATTGTAAACCCCAGGGATTCTGCATCATTTTGGCAACATGTGGAGACTAACAGGAAAGAGGAGGAAATCAAGTAAAATGAGAAGAGTACAAGTTGAGTGAATAACGAGATTTAATTAATCCTTTCCTTCAGCATTTGGGATTACAACCCAGGTGTCCCAAGATCGTAATTAAATACCTTTCTTCTCTTGAAAAGGTTTCTTTGTTTTTAAATGGTGTATTTTTTTTTAAATAAAATTTTATTTATTTATTTATTTTTGGCTGCATTGGGTCTTCGTTGCTGCACATGGGCTTTCTCTAGCAGCAAGCGGGGGCTACTCTTCATTGCAGTGTGCGGGCTTCTCATTGCGGTGACTTCTCTTTTTGTGGAGCATGGGCTGTAGGTGCTCGAGCTTCAGTAGTTGTGGCGCATGGGCTCTAGAGTGCAGGCTCAGTAGTTGTGGTGCACGGGCTTCAGTGCTCCGCGGCATGTGGGATCTTCCCGGACCAGGGCTCTAACCCGTGTCCCCTGCATTGGCAGGTGGATTCTTAACCACTACGCCACCAGGCAAGTCCCTGAAAAGGGTTCTTAATCGAGTGGTTTACTTTTCTGCTGGTAGGGATGCAGCTTGAGTTATTAGAGATAAAAACAAATAGCTTAGAGATGGCATTGTGGTTTCTTGTTAAGCATTGTGCCTGACCAATAAAAATATAACTTACAATAATATGTCACCACTCATTGATTTGTATTAATTATGTTTGTTTCATCATAATTTTCTTGACAGCATTTATTGTTGGTGTAGGATGCTTAGGCCACATCTGTGCTTGCGCTGACCTGGATGCTATGCTAATAGCCAGATTTATTCCCTTTATGGACTTCTAGGAGCCTTATTCCCCATCCCATGAAAGCTTAGTTTTATTCTTTCCTCTTATTCTTCTCTCCCCTAACTAACCAGCTGGCGATGACACAAGATGGTGATGACACTTGTGGGCTTCATGTTAAATTTACTTCTTTTTGCCCTTATGTAGCAGTGCCCTTTCATGTGACCCAGGAACACAGTAGGGAATGGGGAGCCCCTAACAAAGTTTTTTTTGTAACCTTCCCCCCCTTCTCTTTTGATGCATTAATCAGAAAAATGATGAGTGGTCATAAGGGGCCAAAACATTCTCCCTGTAATGACTAAATGCACAGGCTGACCCTTTAGGGGTAAACACTTCAGAGAAGGATATTCTTTGCAAATTATGAGAATCTCTAGGGAGGCAGTGAATGTCTCTTGTTTCACTTTCTCTTAGAGATAAAGAAAAATGCACTTTGCAAAATCCGTAATGATTAATTTTTTTTACTTAGATGCATCAGAAAATGTATTAAGCTAAAACATGCTTGCTCCTTTCCACATAGACTGCTTGATAAATTAATCCATAAATCTATGTGTTATCCATATATTTTTAACTCAGGGTGCTAGAGTAGATGCTCAAACTAAATTAGTTTTAATTTTTTTAATATCTGAAGAACACAGTATAATCCAAGCATTTCTTACCACTGATGCCTTTTCTCTAAAGTAACTGTAATTGAGGCTATCACTTGGAATTTGATTAAAAATGCATTTAAAAGCAGGGATTTTTTTTGTGTGTGTATGTACTATTCTTTTCAGATTCATTTTTCAACTTTCCTAACAAACTGACTAGAAGTTATATTTCCCAGCGTTAAGTGTGTGTGGGGGTGTATCATGTGTATTTGGGGGACGCTATCATTGGCATGCTTTACCCAGAAAATAAAACTGCTGATAAACAGAACTGATACACGATTTTATTTGGCTAAATAATAAGTGAATTTATTCTGGAGAGTTTACGTCAGCCAAATGTGGATAGCTAGATTTTCTTTTTCACTAGAAACCTGGGAAAGTGTTGAGTTGGGGGGAAGGGGCTGGAGGAAGCGCTGGGGATGATTGAGAAGGCGTTGTTGCAATTCTAACTCTTGGAGTTCTTCTGTGAGATGCCTTCCGGATGAGCTCTTCCCTTGCAATTCCCAGGGTCATCCCATGTTTTTACCGCAGCACCAGCAGCAGTGACTTTCCTGAGCCCAGTGTTGTTCCTTCTGACTTTGTAATTCATTGGATAATGGTGTCTTTCCCACCGGCATTGGCTAAATCTTTCTCAAACACTGATGTCACCAAGTGCTTTGCCTGATCGAATCATCCTGTCAGTGGTAGAAGCTGCTGCTATTTCAGGCTGGATGACTTGGGTACTCCCTACTCATGAACCTGATATCTGAGTCATATCTCCTCATCCACGTCTGTGTTCTTTCTTCCTTATGGGCCACAGTTCAGAAGTCTGGAGGGACCTGTCAGCTAATGTGTGGGTGCTCCTCTGTTTCTCCCAGCGTAACAAGGACAGGGTACACCTGGCTGGTCTCTGCACTCTGCTTTGGACCCTGTCTCCTCTCATTTTCTCAGGGATTTTGCTCCTGTTGCATCTCTCTTCTGCACTATATTTTCTTCTTTCCTGGATCATTTCCATCGGCATATGGAATGCTCTCTAGTACTGCTGCAGGAAGGGCGACCCCTTCCACGGCCCGAGAGTGGGCTCTTTTCTAACCCTCAGAAATGAATTGTTGGAGGAGACACACATGCTGACAAAGCTGGAGACTTTATTGGGAAGGGGCGCCTGGGTGGAGAGCAGAGGGTAAGAGAACCTGGAGGTACTGCTCTGCCACGTGGCTTGCTATCTCGGGTTTTATTGGATGGGGTTAGTTTCTGGGTTTTCTCTGGCCAGTCATTCTGACTCAGGGTCCTTCCTGGTGGTGAGCGCATCGCTCAGCCAAGATAGATTCCAGCGAGGGGGTTTCTGGGAGGTTGGAAGGACATATGGACTGGTGTCTCCTCTCTCCTTTTGACCTTTCCTGAATTCTTCCAGTTGGTGGTGGCTTGTTAGTTCCATGTTCCTTACCAGGACCTCCTGTTGTAAGATAACTCATGCAAGTGGTTACTATTGGGCCTGGCCAGGGTGGGCGGTTTCAGTCAGTGGTTCCCCTATCCTAACTATCGCCTATCTGATAAAACAGTATCGCCTATCTGATAAAAAAGAAAGGAAAAAAATCCTTCCTTGGTCCGAGATCCCGCTTCACCTCCATCCTATTTCTTCTCTCCCCTTCCCAGCAAAATGTACTGAGAAAGTTTTTTGTTGCCCCGTTTCTACTTTCTCATCTCCCATTCTCTTCTCAACCCATTCCAGTTGACTTTCCTCTCCATCTGTCTGAGACCACCTTACCTAGGTGGTGATTGGCCTACCTCCAAGTTGCCAAATTGGATGGGCACTTCCCCGTCTGATTCTCAGCAGCCTTTGACCCAGCGGACCATTCTCTGCTTACAACTCCTTCTACACTTGTGTGGTTTTCCTCTGGCTTTAGTGCCTGTTGCCTCAGATCTCCTTCTTGTCCCTGGCTCCTTCTTGTCCCCTTGAAAACTTAAGTCCTAGAGTGCCCCAGGGCTCTGGCTTGGAGTAATTCCCCTTTTTCTTAGCCTTGCACTCTGCCAAGGTGTTTTGTCCAGCCTCATGGAATTATACATGATCTATATGTTCATTGCTCTCTAAATTATATTTCTAGCCCAGACACTCCTCCTGAACACAGACCCATAACAAACTCATAAGTCTAACTGCCTACATCACCTCACCTCTTGGATATTTAAAAGGTTGTCAAATTTAAGATGTCCAAACCTGAACTCTTTACTTTTCATCACCCCAACCTGTTTTCCTGCTGGTGGTTTCTATTTCAGTCAGTTGTTCAACTGCTCAAGTAAAGTAAGACAAAAACAAGATTCATCTTTGATTTTTTTCTTTCTCTTATCTCTAATTCATCAGAAAGTACTTCCTCTTGGTTCTACTTTAAAAATGTATCCCTCATTCACTTTACCTCTTTCTGGCTCTGCTACTACTATCCTTGTTCTATCACCTCTTGCTCGCATGGTTGCTGGAGCCTCCTCACCAATTTCCAGACCTTTCTTCCTACCAGGTACAATCCATTTACCCACAGTGACCTGAATGCTCTTCTAAAAATGTATCTCAGACTATGTCATTCTGTTAATGTAATTTAGACTGCTTACAAGTCTTCAGTGCTTCAGTGGCTTCCAGTTGCTTTTAGAATAAAAGCCCAACTTCTTCCTCTGGCCTGTGAAGCCTCACATAACTTGGCCTCTCCCTTCCCTCTCCTGCTGCTGTTCAGCCATGTTGGCCTCTCTTTGTTCCTTTGATGTGCTAAGGTCTTCTTTTCGTTGGGCCTTTGCCAGAGCTGTTTCCTCTGCTTTGCATGCCTTTCCTCTAGATCTTTGCGAAGTGTTTCCTTATTGTCATTTAGATCATAGCACAGATTACAGGCCACTTTGCCAGAGAAGTCTTCCCTGACCACCCAATTCAAATAGGCATATGCCCTCTCTATCACACTGCTTAACTTTTAAAAAACTGTATGATAAATATTTTGGTATTTTGATGACTGAGTTCAGTACAATTGGCTTCCTTTATAATCCCATGTATTTTTAAATTGAACTTTTTTATTTTGAGATAGTTGCAGATTCACATGCAATTGTGAGAAAGAATGCAGATACTTATGCCCTTTGCCCAGATTTTTCCATCTTGCAAAACTATAGTACATTATCACAACCAGGATATTTACATTTACATTATCTAATACATGGATATGGTATATCTCTCTATGTATTTTGCTCTTTGATTTATTTCATCAGGATTTTGTAGTTTTTAGCATACATGTCCTGTACATGCTTTGTTAAATTTACACCTGTGACCTTGCTGAGCTCATTTATTTACACAATACAGAACAGATTCATCACCATAAGGATCATGAATGTTGCCCTTTTATGGCCTTGCCCACTCCTCTTCTGCCCCCACCTGCTCTGTAATGCCTGACAACCACTAATTTGTTCTCCTTTCTATAATTTTGTCATTTCATAAGTGTTATATAAATGGAACCATATAGTTTGTAACCTTTTGGCTTGGATTTTTTATCTCAGCCTAATACTGTAGAAGTTCATCCAGGTTGTTGTATGTATCACTAGTTTGCTCCTTTTTTAAAAAAATAAATTTATTTATTTATTTATTGTTTTTAATTTTTGGCTGCGTTGGGTCATCATTGCTGCACGTGGGCTTTCTCTAGTCGCGGTGAGTGGGAGCTACTCTTTGTTGCGGTGCACAGGCTTCTCATTGCGGTGGCTTCTCTTGTTGCGGAGCATGGGCTCTAGGCACGAGGGCTTCAGTAGTTGTGGCGTGCAGGCTCAGTAGTTGTGGCTCCCGGGCTCTAGAGCTCAGGCTCAGTAGTTGTGGCACACGGGCTTAGTTGCTCCACGGCTTGTGGGATCTTCCCAGACCAGGACTCGAACCTGTGACCCCTGCATTGGCAGGTGGATTCTTAACCACTGTGCTACCAGGGAAGTCCAATAGTTTTCTCCTTTTTATTACAGATATCGGTTTGTTTAACCATTTACCTGTTGAAGGACATCGGGATTGTTTCCAGTTTGGCTCTTAGGAATAAAGCTGCTATAAATATTTATGTACAGGTTTTTATGTGAACATAACTTTGCATTTCTCTGGGTTGAATGCTTAGGAGTGCAGTTGTTAGATCACGTGGTAGTTACATGTTTAGTATTTTAGGAAACTTTCCCTCTTTTCTAGAGGGACTATCATTTTATATTCCTACCAGTAATGTATGAGGGTTCCAACTTTTCCACATTCTCTCTCGGATTTATTGTCTATTTTTTATTCTAGCCATTCTATTAGATGTATGGAGTTACGTCATTGTGTTTTACTTTGCATTTCACTAATTGCTAATGGTTGAACAACTCTTCATGTACTTATTTGCTTTCTGTATCTCCTCTTAGGTGAAATGTCTGTTCACATCTTTAGCCCATTTTTAAATTGGCATTTTTTTTTAACTGTTGACTTCTGAGAATTCTTTATAATTTCCTAGGGTATCCTCCTTGGTTGGATGTATGGTTTGCAAATATTTTCTCCCAGTCTGTAGATTGTCTTTTCATCTTCTTTCACAGAGCAAAACTTTAAAATTTTGATGAAATGCAGTTTGAGAATTTCTCCTTTTATTGATCATGTTTATGGTATCGAAGAACTCTGCCTAGTCCAAGATCTTGAAGATTTTCTCCTATGTTTTTTTCTAAAAGTTCTACGGTTTTGTGTTTTACATTTAAGCCTGTTGTCCATTTTGAGTTAATTTTTTATAGGGTATGACTTAGGTTGAAGGTCATTTTTTTTTTTTTTGGTTTATGAGTGTTTTTTTACCCCAGCACCATTTGTTGAAAAGGTTATCCCTCCTCCATTGAATTGTTTTTGAACCTTTGACAAAATCAGTTGGGCATACTTGTGTGGATCTATTCATGCCTTCTCTATCCTATTCCACTGATCTATCCCTTGGCCAATAGCACCCAGTCTTGACTGTCACTACATGATGTCTTGAAATCAGACTGATTCTTTCCACATTATTCTTCTTTCTCAAAATTGTTTTAGCTATTGTAGCTCCTCTGTCTTTCATATATATTTTAGAATAATTGTATCTATATCTACAAAAAATATTTCTGGAATTTTTATAGGAATTGCACTAAAACTGTGTATCAGTTTAGAGAGCATTGACATGACTCCTATGTTGAATCTTTAGCGTAGAAGTCCTATACATGCTTCATTAAATTTACACTTGTGAACTTGCTGAATTCATTTATTAGTTCTGGGAGGGATTTTTTTTGTGAGGGGGTTGTTTGTTTTGTGTTTTTTGGTATATTCCTTGGAAATTTTTTTGTGAACAATCATGTCACCTGTAAATAGGGACAGTTTTAGTTCCTTCTTTACGTTTTATATGCCGTTTATTTACTTTTCTTTTGGCCTATTTCACTGGCTAGAACTTCCGGCATTCTTTTGAATGAGCGTTGACAGTGGAATCCTTGCCTTGTTCCCCACCCTTACGGAAAGGCTTTCAGTCTTTCACTATTAAGAGTAATGTTAGCTATAAATCTTTCGTGGATGCTTTTTAACACGTTGAGGAAGTTCTCTAATTCTATTATTTCTGAGTGTTTTTTAAATCATGAATAGGTGTTGAATTTTGTCAAAGGCTTTTTCTACATCAGTTTATATGATTATGTGTTTTTTTTCTTCTTTAGCCTGTTAATATGGTGGATTACATTAATTGATTTTTGAAAATTGAACTAGTTGGGTGTCCTTAGAATAAAACCCACTTGATCATGGTGTATATTTCTTATTATATATTGATGAATTAATTCTATTTGCTAATGTTTTGCCATGGATTTTTGTTTCTATATTTTTGGGATATTGGTCTTTATTTTTCGTACTGTGTTTGTCTAGTTTTAGTATCAGGTAATACTACTTTAATAAAATGAATTGGGAAGTGCTTACTCTTCTGTTTTCTGGAAGAGATTATGTAAAATTGATGTTAATTCTTTTTTAGACATTTAGTAGAATTTTCCAGTGAAAACATCTGGGCTTGGAGATTTCTCATTTGGGAGTTTTGTTAGTTTGTGTTTTTTAAGGATTGGTCCATTTCATTTAGGATAACTCTCCACACATATCAGACTTATGTGTGGAGAGTTATTCATAGTATTCCCCTATTCATCATTATCATCAATTCCCTTATTACATGTGTATAGGGTCTCTTTGACTTTTGATATGGGTAATTTCATGCCTTCTCCCTTTATCTTTGTCAGTCTTGCTAGAGGTTTGTCAGTTATATTGATCTTTTCAAAGAACCAGTTCATTATTTCATTTTCCCCAGTGTTTTGCCGTTTTCAATTTCATTGATTTCTGCTCTTATTTTATTATTTCCTTCCTTTTACTTGCTTGGGTTTATTTTGTTCTCTTTATAGGTTCTTGAGGGAAGCAGACTATTGATTGGAAACCTTTTCTCTTTTCTAACATATGCAGTGAAGGCTATATATTTTCCTCTCAACACTGTTTTAGTTGTATTTCACTAATTTTGATATGTTGTATTTTAATTTTCATTCATTCAGTGTACATTTTGACTTCCCTTGAGACTTTTCTTTGATCCACGATTGTTTATGGTGTTTGTAATTTTTCCTGTTTAACCCTGTTTTTGATTTCTAGGTTGATCCCAATGTCATTAGAGAATACATTCTATACGATTTTGACTTTTAAAAATTTTGTGAGGTTTATTTTATGGCTCAAAATGTGGTCTATTTTGTTATATGTTCTGAAGGCACATGAAAATAGTGTGTATATGCTGTTGTTGGGTGGAATATTCTGTAAATATTGATTAAATCCTATTGGTCAATAGTGTTGTTGAATTCAATATACTTATTGGTTTTCTGTCTAGTTCTTTTAATTGTTGAGAGAAGTCTCCAAATATAATTATCTATAATTATATCTACTGTCTATATTTTCTTTCATTGCTGTCAGTTTTACCATTGCATAATTTGCAGTTCAAGTGTTTGGTAAATACACATTTAGGGTTTCTATGTCTACTTGGTAGATTTACCCTTTTAAATTCATTATCATTATTTAATGTCCCTCTCTGTCTCTGCTAATTTTATGTGCCCTGAAGTCTACTTTATCTGATATTAATATAGCTAATCCTGCTTTCTTTTGGTTAATGTTTGCATGATATGTATTTTTTCATTCTTTTACTTTTAACCTGCATATATTGCTTTACTTGAACTGAGTTTCTTGTGGACAGCATATAGTTGGGTCATGGTAATTCACTGCACCAATATGTCTTTTAATTGGTGTTTTTAGACCATTTACATTTAATGTAATTATATGTTAGGGCTAAAGGCTACCTTTTTTTTGTTTGTTTGTTTTCTGTTTCTTGTCTTTTTTTCCTTGCCTTCTTGTGTGTTACTTGAATTTTTTTAGAATTCTATGTATAACATTTTTGAGTGTACAGGTTTCTCCCACTATCCAAAGTAGAATGTTCCTATGAAACCTTTCATAAGCCGAAATGGAGTAAAGTAGAGATGCAGTTACCTTAGCACACATCTTGCTAAGAGATGCATAAACTAAATTGAGGTAAACTACATATGCTGACAGATACAGTTCAAAGCTCAGCTTGATATTGAGATGTTGAGTATAGTTCCCAGGGATTGAGTTTAGTGGTGCTACTCTTGCTGCTATTGATTTTCTGTCTGGATGATCTGTCCATTGATGTAAGTGGGTTGTTAAAGTCCCCTACTATTATTGTGTTACTATCAATTTCTCCCTTTTTGTTTGTTAATATTTGCTTTATGTATTTAGTTGCTTCTGTGTTGGGGATACACACACACACACACACACACACAAGTGTTATATCTTCTTGTTGAATTGATCCCTTTATCATTCTGTAATGTCCTTCTTTATCTCATGTTACAGTCTTTGTTTTAAAGTCTATTTTGGTCCAAGTATTTCTTCCCCAGCTTTCTTTTTTATTTCCATTTGCATGGAGTAACTCTTTCCATCACTTCACTTTCAGGCTGTGTGTGTCTCTAGATCTGAAGTGAGTCTCTTGTAGGCAATATATATATGGGTTATATTTTTATATCCATTCAACCACTCTATATCTTTTGATTGGAGCATTTAGTCCATTTACATTTAAAGAAATTATTGAGTAGCTATGTACTTACTGCCATTTTGTTAATTGTTTTCTGTTTTTTTTTTGTAGTTCTTTTGTGTCCCTTTCTTCTTCGTTTGCTTTTTTCCCTTATGATTTGATAACTGTTCTATTATTATGTCTGGATTCCTTTCTCTTTTTTGTGTTTTTATTACAGATTTTTGATTTGTGGTTACCCCAAGGTTTCTATATAACAACACATATATATGTGTATATACATGATTATTTTAAGTTGGTGATCTCTTAAGTTTGAATGCATTCTAACAACCCTGCATTTTTACTCCCCCTCGCCCCACATTTAATGTTTATGACTTCACATTTACATCTTTTTGTTCATCTTTTACCTACTTATTGTGGATATAGATGATTTTACTACTTTTGTCTTTTAACCTTCCTACAAAGTGGCTGATCTACTACCTTTATTGTATATTTGCCTTTACCATTGACATATTTCCTTTCATAATTTTCATATTTCTAGTTGTGGTCTTTTCTGCTTAGAGAAGTCCCTTTAACATTTCTTGTAAAGCCAGTTTAGTGATGCTGAACTCTTTTATCTTTTCCTTGTCTGTAAAACTCTCTGTATCTCCTTCAAATCTGAGTGATAGCCTTGCCTGGTAGAGTATTCTTGGTTTTAGGTTTTTTCCTTTCATCACTTTAAATATATTATGCCACTCCCTTCTGGCTTGCAGAGTTTCTGCTGCAAGGTAGCTGACAAGTGTTATGTGAGTTCCCTTTTATGTAACTTGTTGCTTTTCCTTGCTGCTTTTAAGATTTTCTCTGTCTTTAATTTTTTCCATTTTAATTATAACGTGTCTTGCTGTGGATCTCTTTGGGTTCATCTTGTTTGGGACTCTTTGTGATTCATGGACCTGGATGTCTGTTTCCTTTCCCAGGTTAGGGACGTTTTTCAGCTATTATCTCTTCAAATAAGTTGTCTGTCCCTTTCTCTCTCTCTTCTCCTTTTGGGACCCTTAGAATGTGAATGTTAGTATGCTTGATATTGTCTCAGAGGTCTCTTAAACTATCCTCATTAAAAAAAATTTTTTTTTTCTTTTCAGCTTGGGTGATTTCCACTATTCTGTCTGCCAGTTTGGTGATCCGCTCCTTTGTATCGTTTCACCTGTTGATTATTTCTAGTATATTTTTTATTTCAGTTGTTGTATTCTTCAGCTTTGTTTGGTTCTTCTCTATATTTTCCAGCTCTTTGTTAAACTTCTCACTGTGCCCATCCATTCTCCTCCCAAGTTCACTGGGCATCTTTATGATCATTACCTTGAACTCTTTATCGGGTAGATTGCTTATCTCCACTTCACTTAGTTCTTCTTCTGGAGTTTAATCTTGTTTCTTCATTTGGAACATATTCCTCTGTCACCTCATTTTGCCTAACTATTTTTATTTCTACGTATTAGGTAGGCTGGTTATTTTTCCTGATCCAGAGAAATGGCCTTAGGTGGGAGATGTCCTATGGAGCTCAGCAGCACGCTCCCTTCTGGCCACCAAAGCTATATGCTCTAGCAGTGCCTTCTGTGTGGACTGAGTGGGCGCTTCTCTTGAGACAGGGCTGACTACTGTGGGTACACTTGTAGGTGGGACTGTCCCCTGGGCTGGTTGGCTTCCAGGCCCTGCCTCGTGTGGATGCTGCTGGCCTGCTGGTAGGTGGGGCCAGGTCCTGGCATGGCTGGCTGAGGGTCCTGGGGGTCCCGGGGCTGGTACCAGCTGGCTGGTGGGTGGGTAAGCCCCAGTGCTAATAGGCTAGAAGGAGGGCTCCGACCTGGTGCTTGCCAGCATCTGTGCCCCCAAAGGGAATCCTAGTTGCCTCCTGCTTCTCTGGGAGGCTCTCCAAGGTCAGAAAGTGGGTCTGACCCAGGCTCCTTTCAGATTATTACCTCTGCATTGCGTCTCAGGACATGTGAAATTTTGCATGAGCCATTTAAGAGTGGAGTCTGTTTTCTGTAGCCCTCTGGCTCTTCTGTATGCAAACCAGTTGTTCTGGGGCTTGTATTCCCAGTACAGGACCCCCAGGCTGGGGAACCCAATGTGGGGCTCAGACCCCTCACCCCTAGGGTAAAACCTTTGCAGTTATAATTATCCTCCTCTTTGTGGGTTGCCTAGCTGGGGGTGTGAGTCTTGACTGTACCATGTCTCTGCCCCTCCTACCTGTCTCACTGGGGCTCCTTCTTTACATCTTTAGTTGTGGAAAACCTTTTTTGATAGTCTTCAGGTCATTCTCATCCATAGTTGCTGTGTAAATAGTTGTAATTTTGGTGTGCCCATGGGAGGAGGTGAGCTCAGGGTCTTTCTACTCCGCCATCTTGGCCGTACTCTCATGACGATAGGATTTTTTAAATTGAAACTCTGGCATTTTAGGTATTATTTTATGAGACTCTGGATCTTATTTAAATTGTCTGTTTTTACTGGCTTTCTTTCCCACTGCCTTGGCAAGGAAAGGTGGTGGCATTGCCTTGTTAACTTCCCAGTGGGGGTAAATGTCCAAGTTTCTCACTTAGACTGTTGACATTCAGGGTTTGTGCCTCCTTATTTCTGTGTGGGAGCGGGAGTTCTGACACCTCAGTAGGCTTGCGCTCATACCTCTCTGGCTGGGATAGGTAGAAATGCCTTGTAGCTGTTTCCCATGTGGCCTCAACTCACACCATGGGCGGGGGTGGCCTCATTACCACAGGGTGGTGGTAGAAGTCCTGATTCTCCACGAGGCCTCCTCTGATACAGCCCAGGAAGGAGGGTGAGAGGGTGCCTTACTTGTGGGAGTGGAGATCCAGGCTCCCCCACATGTTGTCCACTGACATTGGAGGTGTGTGCAGGGTGGAGCTTGTTGCTACCTGGTGGGGAAGAAAGTACTGGCTTCCTACTTGACTTTCTCTGGCACCATCCAGGGGAAGAGAGATTGCGGGGGTGGGGGTCACCTCATTACAACTTGGCAGAGGTGCAAGTTCCCCCATTCCACTCATCCTTTGCTAGTGTGGATGGGGGTAGGGGTCACAGCTCTTTCTGGGGCGTTTGGAGTAGAGCTGGAGTAGAGCAGGTATGATCTAAACACTTCTGTCTTGCTAGACTGCTCCTTGCATGATCCTTTGGCTGGAGAGAGTAGGCCTTTATTGAGGTTACTTATTTGTTTATTTTCCTGCATCTGTTGGTATTTCCAGGTTGCTGCTATCTCAGCTCCAAGTCTTGGATGTATGAGGGAAAAAGAAAACTCAGGAAGCTCACCACTGTGTCATTTCTTGGGCCCTGAGGTGCCTACTCAGTGTGCCTCCTTCTTTCCACATGTTAGGGCCTTCTTGGGTTTGTGTTATATATAATGCCCAGGATTTTGGTGGTAGTTAGTGGGAGGAATAGAGAAAAGTATATGTACTCCATTTCCCTGAATCAGAAGTCCTTTGAGTTACCCAGATAAAATCCCTTCCTAGCAGGTATGACTGTCTGGTCGTTTCTTGTCCTGGTTGTCCCTTATGGCATCCTAAGCCTTGTGAACACTGCATGGAACCATCTGCTGATGTTGAATGAACATTCAGCAAGTTGTCAGCATTGGAACCTGGATGGCTGCTTCTGTTGAACTCCAACGTATTGTCTGCCTGGATGCTCTTGATGTTGGGGGAGGAATGTGCAAAATCCAGATGTTTTAAATGAAGTTTCCTAGTTTTGAAATATTGGCAATTAATTTAAAGTTTTAAAAACCTCTGCAGGCCAAAAGAAATACATGTGATGAATTACCATGGTCCATTGCCAAATGGTTGGCGACGTTTTTTTGAACGTCTTAGACTAGCACATATTGCTGAAACGGTTCATAGGCAGGTTGACATCTCCTCCGGTTTGAATAGTAGAAGGATGATTCCTGGTCGCCTGTGGTGTTGCCAGTACTTGCTCAGGAGATAAATATGGTTTCTGTAGAGACAGCTCTTGGCTTTTCGCCTGGGACTGTTCCTGGAAACCTTGTTGGAAGGCAGATTGGATGGAACCGAGTTGAGCATTCGCCCATGTGCTGTTGTGTTAGGCTCTCTTCGAAGGAGCTTGGCCAGCGTAATGTGGGAACTGTGGAATGATCAGGTGTGAGGGCAGAGAGCTGTCTAGTCATGATACGAATTCAACAGTGCTGAGTGGGCAGAGCAGTAGAAGGCAGGCTTTGAAGTGAGTGGGCAGCCTCACACGACTGTGGGAACATGGGCAAGAAATGAGGGGGAGCGAGCCCTTTGCTCATAGTGACCTATTTGGGACTATTTTGAGAAGAGAATGCAAGAATAGGTAGTGTCTAGAATAGTCTAAGGCAGATGGGAGCTCTTCCCTGGTGCTCTCATTGAGCCTTCAGACCTCATAAGTAAAAGTTATGTATCTTAAGACAGAATTTGATAAATTTTATGTAACTCGTAAAATCTGCTTAACAAAAGTTAAACAACATCCTTGAATTTTATTTATCCTGGATCCCTGCTATTCAAATTGATGTCTTAGATGAAGTGCTTTTTCCAAGAAAAGACTGAATCGTTGTCTAAACCTTGTGGTCATGTCTCTTCAAGGGTTGAGTTCTCAATAGGATGGCACGACATCCAGGACTAGGAGTAGTGTTAACAGTCAGCACGTAATGCAGAAATTTCAGAGCGAAACGACCTATACGATTCCGTAATTTGGCCATAAATAGCAAAGACTTAGACCCTTGGGAGCTCAAGCCCATAACTCACTTTTTTTTTTTTTTTTTTGCGGTACACGGACCTCTCACTGTTGCAGCCTCTCCCGTTGCAGAGCACAGGCTCCGGACGCGCAGGCTCAGAGGCCATGGCTCATGGGCCCAGCCGCTCCGCGGCATGTGGGATCCTCCCGGACCGGGGCACGAACCCGCGTCCTCTGCATCGGCAGGCGGACTGTCAACCACCGCGCCACCAGGGAAGCCCTCATAACTCACTTTTATTTTTCCTGATTTTCAGCGGTGGATTTCTTTCCTGGGGGACAGTGGATGGAGGCCCAGGTTTATTTTGAAGGAGTAGAAGCGGGTGTAGGAGCAACTGAGAAAATAAAGGAATTTCTCTTGTCTTTTTTTCTTTTCCGCCTGCGTGGGCATTGTTAAATCAGGTATATTAAATGTACCTTTCATTCAACTCCATTCCACTGTGTCTTGAAGCTGAACTTCCAGGAACTGAACCTCTATGGCTGTTGGTGGAAGGAACTGGGAAGTGCAGAGACTGGAGGCCTGTATTTGAACAGTGGTTGTGCCAAAATGGGGGGGGCTACGAGCCTCACCAGCTGGCTGTGGTGACTAATCGGGGGACCGGGGGCTCACTGTCAGGGGAGGTAGCAGGGAGTACTGCGAAGAGTAGCATCTGGGTTTGCGAAAACTACGTTTCCCACGTTTGCCAAGAAGTGTGACTGGGAGAGTAACTTCATTCTCCTTGACGTTGGTTTCCTCATCTCTAAACGGCAATAATGAAACCAATATTAAAGGTTCTTCATGGGTGTTTCCATTTATTGAACATTTTTAGTTTGTACAGACTGTAAGGAGGAACTTACATGTATGTAATCTTCACAGCCACTTGCTCAAGTAGTGGCTATTTTCACCGTTTTAACAAATGAGAAAAGATGAACAGCCCTTGAAAAGTGTCTGGACCCAAATCCTCCCTGTGTCCCAGTGTTTGGCCTGAAGTCTCATTCAGAAGTGTTATCAAATGAGAGGAGGCCCAGAGACGTGAAGGGATGGCCTCAAGGTCACAGAGCTTTCTCATCTTAGAGTGAGGGCTTGACCTCAGCAATTATGAAGTCCCCTCCATTTGTTGTGCCTTCCTGTGTGATGAACGTGATTGCTCAAGAATGAATTAACTGGGACTTCCGTGGTTAAGACTTCGCCTTCCATTGCAGGGGGTGCGGGTTCGATCCCTAGTCAAGTAGCTAAGATCCCACCTGCCTCGCAGCCAAAAAACCAAAACATAAAACAGAAGCAATATTGTAACAAAATTCAATAAGGACAAAAAAATATAACTAAAGTGAGATATATATACTACCCAAATGATTCCCAAGCACTATGGAGGTAGAAATCATTAAAGAAAAAAAAAAAAGAATGAATTAACTAATGCAGAGTCTGATAAATTAATTCCTCTGTGGAATAAAGAGAAAAGGTATGCAATATTTTTGTTTGCCACCATAATTACTTTAAAAAGAGAGCTGGTTAAAATGCAGTATTAAATCACATTTGAATCTGTTTGTTTATATGTATTTTATTGTGTGTACCAAGTGTCCAGGAACTACCTAAGGAACATGTAGGACGTATCCAGTGAATGTCTGATACAGCAGTGTATGCTGCCTGTTGCTTTGGCTGTTGGCCACTGTCTCCCACTTATTTGCACATGCTTGACAGTGTGCATAAGATGTGCCTGTTTTCCTTGCTTGCTTTTCTCTCCCTGTTCCCTGGCTGTTTTGGCTTTGAAGCTGACATCCGTTTTGCCCCGACAATTATTGTAGATCAGCAGACCGTGCCACCCATCTCTCCTGGAATCTACCATCATTTCTTGCTTCTTGGCTATTTTTTATGGCTTCTTACTTCAGTTTCTCCTCTCTTCTTCATTCCTCCCAGCCTCAACATGCAGTCAGTAAGTCCTGTGTAGATTCTGCCTCCTAAATATTTCTCCCATTCACCCCTTCCTCTCCATGCCCACCACATTCCCCTGTTCCACGGGGGCTTATGGCTCTTGCCTAAGTGAACACCGTACCTGGTTGCCACTAGTATAAATTTGACTTTGTCATTCCCCTTCCAGGCCTTGCCATGGAGTCCCTACAGGCATAGGGTAGACTCTCAGTTCTTTAAGTTGGAGTGTGATGGTTTCAGCTCTTTCTAGCAATGCTCAACCTCCGTTCTCCAGCAGCTTTGGGCTCATTCTGTCCTTTGCCTGTTCTGTTACTTCTGCCTGGAAAATTCTTCCCCATCTTCAGAGCCTGGAGAACTAGTTCACCCAGCTTCCTTTTATTCTTCCTCCTTCTTCTCCAAAGCTATTGCTTGCCATCACTGCTCCCTGAACCCTGGGTGTACACACATCAATAATGTCACCTTTGTTGTATTGAAATCATTTTGGTTACTTTTTAGGCCCTTCTACCAGACATTGCAAGCTGCTTCTCACACAGAAGTCTACTTTTTTATTAAAAATTTTAAAGCTAATTTAGTTTTAATTTATTTTCATCACTTTTTTTTCATGATCCAGATATCTTTAAATGCAATGAAAATTAACTTTCCATGATATGTCAGAGACTGGAACTAAAAAAAAAACTTTTCAGACTGCAAATGAGTTATACAAATGAAAATATCAAGTGGAGATCCAGTTATCAAAATGAAAGCACTTGACATATTAAAAGTTAACAATTATTTGTTTAGAACACATAAAAAGTCAGTTTGCTACAGTTGTTGGATTTTCAAGAACTGTTGCAGAGGTTTGAAGAAAATAGATTTATTAACTTAAAAAGAACTTGAAACAAGTATTCAGAAGAAATTTGTGCCTTTATTAGAATGGTGTTAGGCTTCAAAAATGACCAATTAAATGATTAATTTTTTTAATAAGAAATGACCCTATAGAACTGCAATACTGGTCCAACAGTCCTGTTTTTACCGCAAGAAACAGAATGAGAGTTAAACAGAAAGCACTAGCAGGTATCAGTTAATCTAAGGTAATAGCTTCTTCGTTCCAAAAGCACTTGCAAAGAAAAACACTGGGGGGCACAGGGCATGGAGGCTCTTCCTAATAACTGGAATCCCATGAGTGTGTGTGTCTATGCCATGCGTCATAGGCTACTTTTTGCATTTGTCCTTTACGTGGTCACTTTTCCCCTCAAATACTAGTTTCCCCGTGACTTTTTCCCTCAAAGGATAAAAAGCATGAAATATAAGCAAGCTCTTGCATCTTACGCTTAGAAGTGTTCAATTCAAGCGTCATGTATGTTTATCGGTACATTTATAGTGTACCGATAAACCCCATCAAATCTTGGCTCATTCAATAGTATAGAACCTGTCAGGGCACAGAAAGAACGAACCCCTGCTTCTTTTTGTTACACATACGATTCAAATACTGAATCTGAAGAAAAACATTTAATCATTTTGGCTCTCCTTTACATTCCCCATGTTGATAAACTTACTAAAATATTCCTGTGTAATTGAGTGTGGTCCTGTTATTTCAAGTCAAGTTTAAAATCTCAAAACCAGCCATCCAGGCAAAAAAGGCAATCAGAAAGATGATTTCTTCCTCATCTCCCTAACCCCAATAACTATGAAGTCAATTTTACATGATTCCAAACACTGAATAGTGATGACAAATGCTGAGCCCAATTTCTTCGTAATCCTTTCTGGTGTGGCATGCATGGTAGAATTCAGGTGTGGAAGCCAGCATGGATCCTCCAAACCAAATTGCCTGTGACTGCATTTTGGGTGTAATGACTTGTACATTGATAGGTTTTCGTGTCAATCTACCACCACTCAGTTCCTCACTTAATTTCAGCCTGGCATCTACAGTTCTTTTCAAATCTCTTTGCAAGTGATGTCCGATGTCCCTGAACATGGTTGAGCCTCCAGAGAGGACGATATTTTTGTAGAGAGGACGTCTGACATCAGTAGGACAGTTGTGAATTACTTTATCTACAACTTCTGAGATAGTTTGAGTAAAACCTGGATTAGCAAACTCTAGATGAAAAAAATTTCAGGTCCCAAGAATTTCTCAATAACGAACACTAATGGAAAATTCTTTCTTTGAGATAGCACTGATTCCAGTATACTGTTTAATCCACTTTGCTCCATCTGTGTCATACTTGTTAAATTCTTTCACTAAATCTGGGCAGGCATAACTATAGTTTAAAGTTTAAAGTTTCCTTTAAAGTTTCCAAAGATTGCTCTGAAGGATTCTTACTTCTCCATCTTTCAGCAGTTGCTGAATAAAATATGTTCTTTTTCATCCTGTGTTTGGAATGTGCTTAACACAGCTGCCAGTCACATACCCTTCAGCCACAGGGGTGGCATGGGTGACACTGTTGCCACTGTCTATCAACAGATTGTTTTCCTACTTGTCTTGAGGTCCAGGATGCAGCTAAGGCAAGAATGGCCTGTGCAGAAATGTACGAGCCTAGAACATTATTTCAGCAGTATATTCCCTGTTTTCTGGAGTATTCAGAAATACTCCAGTATTTACTCCAGTAAACCAAGTATTTTGGTTCAGTCAAAAAAAAATGGTCTTCAGGTTCTGCTCTTAAATATTTAAAGATCATTTGATCCATAAACCTTTTCATCAAGTCCCATTCTTCAACAATGCTATGGAGGATTGGCCACTTTTTTGCATATGAAGGTTTTTCTGTTGCTTCATCAGCAACGAAGAAGTCTAGGTCATCAACACCTTTCATCACCCTCCTTTCAGCTTTCTCATCCTTTCTTTTTGCTGACTCCTTAATAGCAATACCCTGTACCATAGTCCAGCACACAGGCCGGCAGCCGTCCACCATCTTCCTTGTCACCTGCTGCTGCTGCTGCAACTGTCTGTTTGGTGCTGACTGGGGCCAGGGTTGAGCAGCGGGAGATAGAAGCAATTTGACCATCCACAGCTGGCCACTCTGTTTGTCATGGGGTGAGGGATGGAGACGGGAAGCAGAAGCAGAGGCAGGCTTGGTCAGTGGCTACCACTTCTACAACCCAGGCAGGTAGGCTGTCCTGGAAGTCTTTAGAAGTGCTTGTTGAGTGACTGAATGACTGTTTATGCTTACATTCTTTTCTCATGAATTCAAGCTTACAACTTTTATAGAAATTGGAGGTTTCCAGACTCCTAATAGCTGAATCATTGGGGTGTTGGTTGCACCAAAATTAAAATATTCTTTTATTGTATTAGTTTGATATTTGCCTCTAGCATCTACTTTGTTTTGAGCTTTGACTTTCATAAATTAGGAGTCGGGACTTCTTCACATCCAGGAAATGTTATCTTCATATCCAGGAAAAATGTTTTATAGTCAATCAACTAATCATTCCATGAGCATAATCATAATGCTAATTAGCTGCATTTGGTAGAAGTGCTGGGTACTGTGCAAAGTATTTTTAGAGACAGCATCTCATTTCATCTCCTTGATACCTCTACCAAGAAGGTACTAACCTATAATGGAAAAGAATCTGAAAAAGAATACAGACACACACACACACACACACACACACACACACACATCTGAATCACTTTGCTGTACACCTGAAGCTAACACAACATTGTAAATTAACTATACCTCAATTAAAAAAATGATTATTGGAAAAAAAGAAGGTGCTAGTCTTATTTCTCCTTTTACAAGGGAGGAAATTAGGCTTGGCAAGGTTAAGTAAAACTTGCTCAAGGTCACACAGCTGGCAAGTGGTCTTGTAAGAACTCAAGGACAGGCCTTGAGTGATTCCAAGACAAACGCAGTACAGTACTTGTCACCATTGCATGAGATAAATCCGGTGCTACCCTCCAGTCTCTTCCTCATGATTTTAGTCTTCGAATAAATCCAAGGTGTCTTTATCATTCATTTGAACCATATGTCACCTATTTAGCCTCTATTAAATAGAAGCTCTAAATCAGGAGTTGGCAAACTGGCCTGTGAGTCAAATATAGCCCATTACCTATTTTCTTTTTTTTTTTTGTACAACCTGTGAGCTAAGAATGATTTTTACATTTTGTAATGGCTGAAAAAAATCAAAAGAATTCTATTTTGTGACACCTAATAATTACATATGATTAAAATTTCAGTGTCCGTAAATAAAGTTTTATTGGAACACGCACCCAGGCTCATTTTCGTGCATGCTGTCTATGGCGTAAAGCAGAATTGAATAGTTATGACAAGAGGCAACATAGAGCACAAAGCCTGTAATATTGCTCTCTGGTCCTTTGCAGAAAACATTTGCCAACCTCTGCTCTGAGCTGTAAGTCTAGGGAATTTACATATGCTGGTGTGCAACATTTCTGCAGCCCTGGACAGAACACTAAAAACGTTTTGTCTGCATCTGCAATTGGGTTGTGTGTTTTTTGGAGGATCTCCAATCACTTAACAATTCTGATTCATCCTGGTGACCTGGGAAGGGACTCGCTGTGGAATACATTCTTACTTTGTAATTCAGGAGACTTGCTTACCCCAAAGTCACTTCTGGTCATGCCTCACCGTCTGGCACACACCAGCGAACTCCTCTATCCAGAGTTTACAGTGCTGGCGAGGAATGGCCTTGATGTGTTTACTCCGATGGGGACATAGTGTTTTCTGTTTACAGGTTGTTAGGCATTCTGCCATGTGCCGCATTGTAATTCCTCACCAGGGAAACAGTGCTTGCTCCCCTCGCTGGGTTCCCTCCACTCCCATCATCATTCCCTTCTTGTTTTAATTATTCCGACTTTATTTTGTCTTCTCCTTTGCTTCATTTTGAAAGAGTCCCAATTTGCTTTTCTTGCCAGTTCTCTACTTGCTTTTCCCAGGGCTCAAAAATGATTCCTGAGGGTGATGTCATTTTCATGTTTATCTTTCCTCTCTAGCATGACTTTGATTAAATATGTATATTTTAATTGGTGAGCCGTGTTCTAAGGGAGTTGATCGTTGCAAGGTCCATGGCCAATTTCAGCCACAGTTAACCTGAGTCGATTTGTACAATAGCAGTGGAATGTTTTGGCTCCTGTTGCAGCAGGAGTGGATCATATATGTTGTGTAGGCTTTTCAGAAACTTCATGCAGAAATTATGTGAAGCAGATGGTACCCTTTTGAGTTGCCAAACATGCATATTTTAAAGAAATGTGGTGTATCTATTCTTCTTGGTAGATTTAGACGGGGGTTCTTTGGGAATGGAAATCAGCTGAAATTGCCATAATTGAAAAATTCTTGGAAGCTTATCATCAAAATAAGGAGTGTAATATCAGAAGACCAACATAGACTAAGGAACAAATATTATTGGATTTATTTAATTTACTTCTCCAAGGACGAAAAGCCCTGTAGTCTCCATGATATGTCTTTTCTTTGATAAGGCTATTGATTCGTTCATTGAGATCTCTTGAGAGCATTGGGGGCAGTGAGAAAAGGTGGGTACGAGGCAGGGGAGATTGCATGGGACCAGAGAGCGAGGGCCAAGCCATTTAGCCGAAAGCTAATGGGATGGGGTGACGTCACTCTGAGAAGACAGGACCTGGGACAACTTGCAGGTTAAGGAAGGGGCAGAGCCTTGGGAGGACTGCTGCTGGGTTTCTTCTGAGCAGGTAGGAGATCTCGATCAGTCGTAGTTACCTCTAAGCATTGACCAGGCAGGGTTTGCAGAGGAGGAAGCTGGGTCTCTCCGCAGATAAGATGAAGAGCATGATGGAATCCAGGAGCCCCACCCAGGTAGGAAGGAGAATATAGCCGGCTTGGCTCTCTGCACTGGCACTTGCTGGGGAAATGCTTCTTTTTTTAAAAAAACAAACCTGAGTAGGGCTTCCCTGGTGGCGCAGTGGTTGAGAGTCCGCCTGCCGATGCAGGGGACGCGGGTTTGTGCCCCGGTCTGGGAGGATCCCACATGCCGCGGAGCAGCTGGGCCCGTGAGCCATGGCCGCTGAGCCTTCACGTCTGGAGCCTGTGCTCCGCAACACGAGAGGCCACAGCAGTGAGAGGCTCGCGTACTGCAAAAAAAAAAAAACCTGCATATTTTTCTTTTTTTTAAGTTTATTTATTTATGGCTGCATTGGGTCTTCGTTGCTGTGTGCGGGCTTTCTCTAGTTGCAATGAGCACGGCCTACTCTTTGTTGCAGTGCGCGGGCTTCTCATTACGGTGGCTTCTCTTGTCGCGGAGCACAGGCTCTAGGCGTGCAGGCTTCAGTAGTTGTGGCACGTGGGCTCTGGAACACAGGCTCAGTAGTTGTGGCAAACGGGCTTAGTTGCTCCGTGGCATGCAGGATCTTCCCGGACCAGGGCTCGAACCCATGTCCCCTGCGTTGGCAGGTGGATGCTTAACCACTGCGCCACCAGGGAAGTCCCTGGGGAAATGCTTCTTAGTGCCTCAGTCTTCTTACCTGTGAAATGGAGATAACTCTGCCTAGGGCTAATGTATTTATTTATTATTTTTTTTAATCATCTTTATTGGAGTATAATTGCTTTACAATGTTGTGTTAGTTTCTGCTGTATAACAAAGTGAATCAGCTATATGTATACATATATCCCCATATCCCCTCCCTCTTGAGCCTCCCTCCCACTCTGCCTATCCCACCGCTCGAGGTGGTCACAAAGCATCGAGCTGATCTCTCTTTGCTATGCAGCAGCTTCCCACTAGCCATACATTTTACATTTGGTAGTGTATATATGTTAGTGCTACTCTCTCACTTCGTCCCAGCTTACCCTTCCCCCCCACCCCCATGTCCTCAAGTCCATTCTCTACCTCTGTGTCTTTATTCCTGTCCTGCCCCTAGGTTCATCAGAACCATGGGCTAATGTATGTATGAAGCTTACATAGTATCAGGCTCAATTCTGACTTGGAGGGTTGTGGTGAGGATAAGAAGTTACGTATCTAAAGTGCTTTGCACATACTATGGTTCAACAAATGGTGATTTTATTATAATAATCATTTAAAAGGGAGCTGTGTTACCTGTTGGTGAAGAGTTTGGGTTCAGAGTCAGGGAGACCTGGTTGGAGTCCCAGCGCAGCAGTGTAGTAGTGGTGAAATCTTAGGCAAGCCCCTTCCCTTCTGTAAACCTCAGTTTCCTCTTCTGTACAATGGGGAGAAAAACAGCTCCAACATGGTGGACTCAGAGGATTAAATGAGCTAATGCGTTTGAAGTATTTAGCACAGGGCTCGGCATGTAATAAACATGCAAAAAACACTAGCTGTTACGTTTTTCCGCGGGCCTCCTGCCTGGGACAGAAAATCAAACTCTGCTCCTTAAAGCAGAATTTGGCCAAGCTCCACCCTCATAAGGTCCGTATGTGAGAACCCACTATTGGGTCCCTGGGGGGCAGAAGGCCTGCTTGGGTGATGACTTAGGTCTCTCAATTCTCCCTCAACCCCTCCACAATGCTACATGTTTCCATACTGCATACATTAAGGTCTGCACTTAGTAATTTATGGTTTAAGGGCTGGGTGTGTATTTTCGAGATCCTTCAAAGATGAGCACATTTGGGATCAACACTGAAGGAACACCCTTGCTGCTTCACTTACGTGGAGGTAGTATATTCTGTTGGTTAGGGTGTTTGGGGGTGGGGGGTAGTGTAGCTGGACTGTGTATATTGTTTCCTGGGTTTGAAGGTTCCCATAAGACTTTGAAACAGGGATTTGTGGGGAGGCAGCTTTTTGGTTGTTGTTGGGTTTTTTTGTTTTTTTTAAACATCTTTATTGGAGTATAATTGCTTTTTTTTACATCTTTATTGCAGTATAATTGCTTTTTTTTTTTTTACATCTTTATTGGAGTATAATTGCTTTACAATGGTGTGTTAGTTTCTGCTTTATAACAAAGTGAATCAGTTACACATATACATCTCAGAGACAGCGTGGAAGCCACGTCAGAGTTATGCCAACCAGAGGCAGGAGGCTGGGGCGTTTATCTACCAACTTCCCCTTTAGCATTGGCTGGGGGCTGCTCCTGGGAGCATCTGATAGCCACTAGCTACACATGGCTATTGAGCATTTGACATGTGGCTAATGCGACTGTGATAGAATTCTAAAATGTTATTTAATTTTAATTCATTAAAATTAAAATTGCCATATGTAGCTAGTGGGTATGGATTGGAGAGCGCAGCCACCATGAAGTTAGACACCAAGTGTGTTTTGTTTGCTGCTGTGTTCCCAGCCCCAGATTCACGTAACAGGCACTTAATATTTGTGGAAATAATGAATGTAACTGGAGGAAATCTCTGGCAGGGTTTTCTTTAATTGCTTTGCCAATGCTTCCTTTCCTCTTTGTGTGTCCTCCCAAGTTTAGGTAAGGCACTCTACCACCTTCATTAGTAGCTACCACAAGTGCTCTTTTCGGGGCATCTGTGGGACTTCCACCCTGTGGCCCTTTATTTATCCCATTGTGTGTGCCAGTCTGACCAGTGAGTGAGGGATCCATCCATCCTTGCTTCAGGCATTCTTGCCTGCTTTATGTTTTTCAGAAATTTCTCAAAGCTGCTGCCAGGTAGATTGGAGTTGCCCCAATTTGCAAAGCGGATCTAGATGATTCCAAATTTTATAGTCCTTTGGTCATTCCAGTTGTTCCAGCACCACTTGTTGAAGAGATTATCTTTGCTCCATTGTACTGCCTTTGCTCCTTTGTCAAAGATCACTTGACCATGTTTATGGGAGTCTACTTGTGAGCTCTCTGTTCTGCTCCATTGATCTGTTTGTGTACTCTTTCACCAATATCGTGCTGTCTTACTTAACTGTAGCTTTATAGTAAGCCTTACAGTCTGATAACCTCAGTCCTCCAACTTTGTTCTTCAGTATCAATCTTGGCTATTCTGCGTCTTTTGCCTCTCCATGTAAAACTTTAGAATCAGTTTGTCAATATCTACAAAATAACTTGCTGGGATTTTGATTGGGAGTTTTTTTACCTTTATTATGAAAAAATTTAAACATATAGAAAACTAAAGAGAAAAATACAGTTAATATCCCGACCCCATCACCTGCATCTCACAATTGTTAACATTTTGCCACCTTTGCTTCATCTTCCTTTTTTCCTGAAATACTTTGACATCATAACATTTCGTTCCCAAATACTTCAGTGTGCACATCTGAAAAATAAAGGCGTTTTTCTCCTTAACTATGCTACCATTATCACACCTAACAATGATTCTTTATATCATTCAACGCCCAGCCTATATGCAAACTTCCCTAATTATTCCCAAATGTCTTTGGAAAAGAGAGAGCTCTGGACTCTTCTTCATTTTATAAGGATACCAATCCTTATCCATCCTCCTTACCTAAATGTAATTACCTCCCAAAGACCCCACCTCCAAATAACCATCACATTGGGAGTTGGTGCTTCAACGTATGGATGTTGGGGCTGGGGAGACACAAACATTCAGGACACAACAATACTGTGTACAGATATTTGAGTACCTTTTCAGTTCTTTTGGGTATATACCTACGAGTGGAATTGCTTGGTCATTTTTAAATCTCTTATAATCTAGAAGAGTTCCCTTCCCCTGAGTTTTTTCTTTTTGTTCTCTTTTCTCTCATGACATCGGTTTGTTGAAATGACCAGGCTGGCTGTCCCACCTTTGGGCTGTGTCTAGTCGTGTCCTCATGCTGTTTTTCAGCACATTCCTCTCGGCCTCGAATTTCCTATAATTGGGCTCTGATGTTTTAATTTTCTCTGTGGTCTCTTCTTTCCTCAGTTCATTCTGTTGGATACATTTGCCTCCTCTATTTTGTACTTGGCCTGTTTTGGAGGAAGGTGCCCTCATTTCCTATCACAGACCCAAAGCAGTTTTTACTCTTCCCTGCAGTAAAGTTATGTGCAAGAAGGTCTTTGCTCTTATTCCTCGAGGAATCATTTTTGTTCTCCTATGCTCCAGATTCTGGTCATAGGCCTCAGACTGTCGTGTTTCTATTTACTTACCCATGAATAAGCCTAGTGTTGGCTCCTGGATGTGAGACACTGTTCACTCACAGGGCCCTCCCTGACCTCACCGACTGAGGCCAGCGGCCGAGCCGGTGTCTCCAATGGGACAGTTCTGGTCTGTCACACATCTCGGGCAGCTGTTTTGGCTGACATAGCTTCTTTTCCCCCAACCGTTCATTTTCTGACAAGGGATAAAATGGACATGGCCCTGCAGGGCCTGAGGCCACCTCTGATCAAACTTTCATTGCATGAAAACGTATACCTGCCTGCAGGCACTACTCCAGGGTCACCCAGGAATGCAGTTGGTCTGGTCATCTCTGCACCTTGCTGGGTTGCTCTCTAGAAGCTCTTTGCTTCAGGATGGATGAGGCAAGAAAGTTATTGATGAGACATAGGGACTCGACTTCTTCAGAAAGGGGTTCCCAACAGTGTCAGGCTGGTTATGTGCTTTGGATTGAATCCCTTAGAGTTTAGTGGAGGAGCAGCCAGTGGAGTTAGGGTATTGATGAGGTCACGGCTAGCCTATATGGTGCTCTTTGTGAATTAGAAAAAGGCACCTTTTCCTCGAGACCCTGACTTCCATGTGCGGGAACACTGTGGTGTTCTACATACTGAGTTTGTTAGAGCCGGTCATGGGATTGCTACTTACTAGAAGACTGTACGGTAAGCACAGAAATCTACAGTGTCTGTATGGAAAGGGTGTGTTCTCTGAACAGTGTACTCAGCTTCACACTGCAGCCACTTCTGGTTTGGGGGCTGATGCGCACTTGTCAGTGACTGTATACCTGAATTCCTTCCCATCAGTGGAAGATCCTTCTGATTTTGGTATGTGGTAAATGCACTCTTATCTTGTCCAGACCTGTTGCTATTTTTAGTTTTCATGGGGACTTTAGTGAGCATCTAGGCACTGTAAGTTATCTGCCTCCCCTGACCCGGAAGACTGAAGTTGACTTTTTGACAAAGATCCTGGCCAGTTCTGAAGCTATAATGCCGTGCACCGGGGTTGAATAACGGTGCCCTGAGAGTCCAGCATGGCTTGTGCTGGTGGATGGGATGCCTTGTAAAAAGCTGGTACGTTTCATGGCTTAACGGAATGCTTTGTTTCTTCTGATGGCATTCTCCAGGCAGGTGTTATATCTTGTATGACTCCCAGGAAATGAGGCTGGCTTCTGAGTGTGACTCTAGGAATCAGGCTTATTACTTTCCCTAATTATGATGATAAATACCTACTTGAGAAGAAAATTCAAGCATCACAGTAAAGCTAAGTGAAAAAGGCTAAAACCACTTAATTTCCATTATCCAGGGTCAACTACCGTTACCTCCATTTCTCCATCCCTTTTTCCACTTTCATCCAGTTTGCTTTTCCAGGATGTTTACTGCTTCCTTTGATGGGGATGAAGACTCTCCCTCGTGCCCCGTAGTAGTAGCCGTTCTATTACTCAGTCCTTAGCCAGTGTTTGATAGCCTAGGGGCAACTTTATGTATTTGCAAACTGCATTATTCTTCCATCACTACAAACACAAGCTTCCTTTCATATTGAATGGTCCAGTAACCCTGGGGCACAACCGTTTTAGATTTCAATCTGCCACCGCTTGGTGATCTTGGGAAAGTCACTTAACCCCTATGGGCCTCCACTTCTAGTTAAAATGAAGAGGCTGAACCAGCGTGTCCTTTCCAGGTGAAATCAAGCAGGGGAATTACGCCCATTTGAGAGAGAACAGCCTGTGGCACAGGTTTGTACCTGTTGTCAGTGGAGTCTGGTGGGAATTATCTAGAGAGAAAGGAGATGGCTAGCTAGCTGGACAGGTAAGAGGGAACTGAACCTATCTCCAGGGCCTGGGCATTTTTTGGCAGGCTGGGGGAACGGGGTCATCAGGGACAGAATCGTTTGGCCCACAGAGGTCAGCTAAGACGTTGGGAAGAGACTGATGACCTTGTGTGAGAACTAACTTCAGAGAGAAGGACGAAGCTGGGACCCTCAAGACATCGCCACGCTTGGATATTTGGCCTCCCCTTCTCCGTGGGTCTAGGCTGCCCCCCTCCTGCTGTGCCCCATTAATGAATGCTTTGTGATGGTTTGTTGTGGTTATTTTCTGAGGACCTTGATTAGCAAAGGCTTTGCTGTCGACACACTGCACTGTTCCAGGTGACTCTTAGTTGCTGGTCACTGATGGACAAAGGCCAGAAGGACACTGGGAGTCATCAAAATGGCTCGGCCTCTATGTGGAGAGGAAGCCACTCAGGTGGTCTTCTGGGGATAAGAGTTTGTTTTTTTTCTGGTAAATGCAGTGGGTAGAAAATGTCATTTATACGTTTTGAAATATCCACCATAGGCATAGTGAAGAGGGAGAGGGTGCTCTGACACCTGGGTCTTTGTCTCTGGTTCCTGGCACACAGCTCCCCACATCCTCGGCACCTCCTAAGTGATGAGTGTCTTTAATATGCTAATGAGATTACTGTTGAGTCGGGGCTCCTAGATAGATTTAGGATGGGGGCTGGTCACCAGAAAGAACAAGGCATGAATAGAGGGTTGAAATTTTTAGCCCTACCCCCTGACTTCCAGGGAGGGGAGAGGGAGTGGGGATTGAGTTAACCACCAACGGACAAAGATTTAATCCATAATGCCTACCTGATGACCCCTCAGTAAAGACTCTTAAAAGAAGAGGTTCAGAGAACTTTCCAGTTGGTGAACACATGGAGGTGGTGCGCCCGGAGGGGGCGTGGGAGCTCTTTGCTCCCCGCTTCACTGCCTTGCTCTGTGCATCTCTTGCATCTGGCGGTTCCTAAGTTGTATCTTTATAATAGCCTATTAATGGTAAAGTGCTCTCCTGAGTTCTGTCGGCTTTTCTAGCAAATTATCAAACTTAAGGAGGAGATTGTGGGCATCCCCAACCTCGTAGCCAAGTGGGACAGACGTGTGGGTAACTGGAGACCCGACCCTTGTGTCTGGCATCTGAAGGGAGGGCAGCCTTGAAACCTGTGGAGTCTGATGCCAACTCCAGGTAATTAGTGTCAGGATTGAATTGAGGACACTCAGTTGGTATTGGAGAATTAGGGAATTGGTTGTTGGGTGGAAGAAGAAGCCACACATTTGGTGTCAGAGTGTTTTGAGTAAAAACAGATCACTGTCCCTGATGCCTTTTTAAGAAGATGTAGAGGCTGGAATATTGTGAGTCTGGGATGACATTGAAGGAACTGGCATCACAGAGGAGATAAAGAGAAACTCTTTCCCACTGGAGCCTGGCACCCTTCCTGAGCTCCAACGGTCAGTGTTTCTTGAATGAGTGAATTGACAACATGGGCTCTGGTCCGGAGAAGGTTTGATGGAGGCAAGTAGAAATGACCTTGGATAATTAAACTACAATGAGGTTCTTTACCAGACATCAATTACTGAAGATTTTCAACTTGTCAGTATTGTATGAAGCATTCCTTTGGGCTAGGTCATTCTCTGAATTGAATTTTAGCATTTCTTCACGAGCCTTAACCTCTTTCTTTAGCGTGCATTCTATGTGCATTACAATGCAGTAAGGCAGACTTTTCTCATAAAATGGTGTAGGTAAGATTGAGAGGGTCTAAGCATCTCTCCGCTTTGGAATTTGTTGAAGCTTACAGTGTAAGCAGATTCACACATGCAGAATTCAAAGTCAGAGAGATACATGAGGTGCTTGTACTGTTTTGGTATGGAAGTTGGTTTCAAAAGGAGGTTGGTATTTGAAAGACACTCTAAGGAGTGGGAGAATAAATGACATCTTCGGGTGTGTGTTCTAAGTCACAAGCAAACCCTCCTTGAAATTTTCCAGCGAGGCCTTTGGATGACACAGAGCTTGACTTGTCTACTTCATATTTGCTCAGCTTCCATAGCATTTGGAAGAAGTTGGCCTGCTTGGGAATATGCTGAATTAAGGAACATAGCCAACCAATGAAAGAGGAGGAAAATTTGTTTAAAGCTAGACAAACCTTTAGTTGTTAGAGACCCTTACTTCCTGATGTGATGCAATTGGAAGGTCATGGCGTCACCCATAGGTATTCTTGTTAAAAGATAGAACCGGGATCTGATCAGTCTCTAACTGTTTAATTCACAGTAAATGTTGAAGATAGCGGAACATGTTAAATAACACCATGGGAATGTAATCCTCCAACTCTACAATGCGGAAATTCTAAAGGGCAGATGACACACTTCTTCAGTAAATAAAGGGCAAAGAACAAGACAGAGAAGGAAATGTAGATGAAAGAAACTTTTAGTGGACTGGAGCAGCTACAGTTGATACCCTGCTGGGAACTCTGGTGACCCTCTGCCCAAGGGCTTTCATTCTGTCTGTAGGATTACGCATGGCAAGCAGAGCAGAGTGCCAGAGAATTTATGGCCTGGAGAGTTAATGCCCCTGGAAGCAGTCTTCAGCCAGTGATGGATGGGGAAGGTGGATAAATACCCAAGCTTCCTCCCTATCTCCCAGGGCTGGGGTAGCGCTCAGGGGTGCCCCACACTGTCTCCCAGAGTTGTCCAGAGGAACCGTGCTCCATTTGTCCCCAGTGGTGTGTACCCTTTGTTGGCTTTCTTCCCTTCCCTGGCTCCTTTTCCTATTCTTCCACTAGTTTTCCTGCTAACACCTCCAAACTGTTTAAGTTCGCCCTTAAATCCTTGCCTTGGAAGCTGTTTCTGGGGGAAACCAAACTAAGACAGAGACAAATCAATCCAATGAACACGTGGGCGTTATTTGCTTCCCATCTCAAACAAACCATCTGTAAACAGGCATAAGTCTGTTGAGGAAATATGATCACCAAGAGGGTGTCAGATGGTATTAAGGAATTATTGTTAAGTATTTTTAGGTGTGAAAATTATTTCTGGTAATGTTGAAAAAAATGAAGAGCACTTACTTCTTAGAGATACATACATACTCAATTATTTGCAAATGAAATTATATGATCTCTGGGATTTGCTTTAAAATAATCAACAGTGGGGGGCGGGGGGTGGACCAGGAGGGGGATACTAGTGAAATAAGATGGGCAGAATTTTCAACAGTTGTTGAAGCTGGGTGATGGCTAACTGGCGGTTCATTACGATGTTCTGTCTACTTTTGTGATATGTTCAACATTTTCCAAAATAAAATGTTAAAAGGACGCAAAAAGAAGCACTTGAACACCCTTATGGTCCTTTCTCTTCTGGGTCAAGATTAAATTATCCTCTTCCCAGCCTTGGCACTGTGACACGCCAGCTTTGTTTTGGATGGGTCAGCTGATAAGTGGAGGAGTTATTGACCCTTCTCCACACTGGCAGCCTTCCTTCCCCCCACTGTGTCCACCCATTCCCATAGCCAGACTAGAGACTCTGGCATCACTCACCGCTCCACCTTGAAATCTCAAATGCCATCCTATCCGCTTCTGCTCTGAAACCAACTATTCCTCTGATCCTGTTGCATCTGCCCTCCAATTTGTAAGTGCCCTCCCTCTCCCAGTGTAGTCATACCCACATGGTCTTGACTGTTATAGCCCAGAACTGCTGGAGTGGGCAGGATGGGAGGAGTGGGCCTGGAGACTGGGGGTCAGGCCGGGTTAGTGCTGTGGTCAGTAAGTCTAGTGGGCTGTGGTGACTTGGGCCTTGGCAGTACTCCAGGGGCGTAATAGTGGTGGTAGGGGGCAGGAGAGGGAGAAGTGCTGCCGTGGTTCTAAGAAGAGGAATGGAAACTCCCATCAGGGGAGGTTCCAACAAGGAAAGAGTTTAGTCCTCGGGGAGAGAGGGTTGGAGAAAGCTGGGGTAGTTGTCAGGGCATCAGCCAAATGGTCTGGACTTTTCCAGAGTGAAATCAGAGCATAATTGAGAAAGTGAGGCAGAAGCCCAATCTTGTATACTGAACACGTGGGCCAGGTTTAGGCTGGGTCTACCGCCCGAGGCTGACCACAGATATTCCAGGCTGTGGGCCTCAAGCGGAACGGCAGCCTCCGCCCTGTGGGGCTGGTTTGTGATGCGCTTAGTCAGTGGAGCAGGGGGGGTGAGGATGGCCATGGAGAACCTGCCGGCTGAAGGTCTTTCATATTTGTCTTATTTAAGGAGAGGTCTCAGCTCTGTACAAACGTAGGACCTGGTTTTATTTTTGCTGATAAGTGCTCTCCACTGTGCGGGAGCAAATTCTACTTTCCTTCTGCACATTACGACCCTCAGGATACCTTGATTAGAGCCAAAGCTTTCCTGCCAGTCTCCGTGTTTACAGCACCCTTCGTTTCTGAAACTGTGACCTAACCTGTTCCCTGCGGTGTGGCTGGAGGAGGCGGGATCCTGGCTGCTGGGGTGCAGGAGGGGCTGTGCTCAGGCTCTGAGGAATCTCTTCCCTCTCCTCCTTCTAGGGGTTTCTTCCCCTGGTGCTGGGTGCAAGAGGGATAGCTGCAGAGGCCGAGTTCTTCTGTGTCTCCGACCTGGAGGTGGTGTGTGTTGGGGGGAGGTCCTGGCCTTGCTCTGGTTCTGCTTGGGGTGAACAGCTTTGCCCTAGCGCCTCGACTGCGGAGGACCCCCTCCTCCAGAGTGAGCTGGATCTTCTCCCTTTGGTGCCATCAGTGGTATAGAATCCTACCCTCTTCTCCTGGTGCTGTGTTCCTTACTTAGCCCTGACGCTCCTGGAAAGCCCCATGGCTCCTCTCCTGCTGTTCCCTGCCTTGCAACTTCTTGTTGAGACAGGGGAACTAACTGGAGTCCTCTTTCCCACCCTCTGAGGGCCAAGGAGAGCAGTTTTCCTTCTTTGAAGGCATCTCCAAATGTTGCAAGTGGTCCCCGTGGGAGACCCCGTGACTTGGCTTTGGGGAAGGGAAAGCACCTGCATTGGTTTCCCATGGGAAGGGGAAGAAATAAGAAAAATAGCTAATACTTACATAGTGCAATTCTAAGCATGTTAAAGAATTTAACTGATTTAATCCCTGTAACAACCATTTGGAGTAGGTATTATTGTACCCCTTTTGTAGACGAGAAGTCTGAGGACCAGAGTGGATATATATTGCCCTAGGTCACATAGCTTACCAGTGGCAGATATGGGATTTGAACCCAATTCGTCTGGCTTAGGTGTTGCATGTCCCTCTCACCCTGAAGGACCCTTTTCCCCACAAGGCCGGCTACTACCTTCCTCTCCTGCATCCTCTCCTTCTATTGATTTGGGGAGTGTTCAGGTGGGAGGGAGAGCAGTTGGCGTGGGTGGGGGGCAGGACCAGTGTTGGCATCTCTAAGAAAGTGCAGGGCAGTGGAAGCTTGTTCACGAGTGGAAGCTTGTTGGTCACTTTGAACGTGGGATGTTATGAGTTTTGGGTCTTCAGTTTGGACCTTAGCTGTGATTCCAGGTCAGTAGGAAAGTTCGACTCAGCTTATTTCTGATGTAGCTCAGCAGTGTTGGCAGGTCCTGCTCTTTTCCTGAAGCTCGTTCGGATATCTTATGGCTTCTCCTCCTTTCCTGCCTGCCCGGCACACAGCCCCTTTCTCGCAGGCCCCTGCAAACCCGTCACTTTCTCGTCTTTCATATGTTTCTGGAGCAATCTGACATCTGTCTTGTCTCCTACCAGGGGATGCCAGGAACTGCTGGAGAAGATCTTATAACTGTGCTGATGTTACAGATGTATGGCTTTGGCTTCAGGAGAAGTCACTAATCATTTATCATGTCCCCGAATGGCTTCCTCTTCCACTCTTTGGCTCTTCCAGAATCATTGCGATCCTGAGACCTCACGGCATCCATCCTAGCCTCTCCCCACCATCTTCTACCTCTCCTTTACTGATTCTTAATCAGCGTTGCCTCTTCTGCAAATCCTTCCCATGGCTCTGTCTCCCTCAAGCCTCTCCCAGCTCCCTCTTTCCTTCACCGCTAGACTTTTACAAAGCGTATCTCTACCCTTTGCCTCTACTTCTTTATCGCGTTATCCCCCTCCACCCAGTGTAATCTGCCTTTCTCTCGTTCTCTCTCTGGAGCTGCTTCAGTTAATTGAAGGTTACCCACGTCTTCTTAAAAGAATCCAATAGGCATTTCTGTCTTTATCTCGTTTGGCCACTTTGCTTTATTGTGCATTTTGACTCCCTCCTTCTCGAAGGCTTCTACTTCTGCCTTCTACTGTGGTTCCTGCCACACCACTCTGCTGGTGGAACTCTTACCTCTCTGACCACTCTATTTTATTTTCCGGCTTCTCTTTCTCTTTCCATGTCTTTAAAATCAGTGATCACTAGGAGTGATCGGTGATCACCTGGTCCTCTTTCTCCTTTCACTCTGTTTGTATTCCGTGATCCCATCCACTCTCGTGATCCATGGGACCTCCTATTGATAATTCCCACATCTGTGTTTGTGCTTCCTGGCATTTCTCTTGAGCTATTGACAGTTCTCCTAAACATCTGTATCTAGAAGCCCTACCACACATCTTAAATTTTTGTCCAAAACTGTACTTTTTTTCCCCCACCCAAACCTTTTCGTCACTCCAATTGCTAGAAACTGTAAAACCATCCTTCACCTTTGGGCAAGGAATTCTGGAGCTTGATTACCCAGGTTTCAATCCCGCCTCCTCTCCCGAGTAGCTGGGTGAGCTTCGGCGAGTAATTTAATGTCCCTGTGTCTTGGTTTCCTCATTTGCAAAATGAGGACAATAAACCTGCCTTAAAGGATTGATGTGAAGATGAAATTGGATAGTAAAGGCAAAACTCTTGGCAAAGGGCTCAACACCCAGTAACTTCCACTAAACGACACGTTTTGATATTGTTGCCGTTATTCTATTCATCATTTGTGCAATACATTGAACAAATTTGTTGTTCAATTGATTGTCTTTAGTTACTTCCTTGGCACTGTGCTAGGCACACACTCCACAGCCACATCTCTGCAGGGCCCACATTCTGTAGATTTTACTTCCTGAATACTTTAAGACTTGTTAACTCTTCTCTGTACCCACCATCACTGTACACTGAGGGCATACATTGCTTATACACCCACCTTTTCTCCCCCTGCAGGCCATCTTCCATACCCTGCCAGAAGGATCTGCCTAAAATACAAATCTGATTATGTCATGCCCACTACCAAACGTAAAATAGATAGCTAGTGGGGAGCAGCTGCATAGCGCGGGGAGATCAGCTCGGTGCTTTGTGACCACCTAGAGGGGTGGGATAGGGAGGGTGGGAGGGAGGGAGACGCAAGAGGGAAGAGATATGGGGACATATGTATATGTATAACTGATTCACTTTGTTATAAAGCAGAAATTAATACACAATTGTAAAGCAATTATACTCCAATAAAGATGTTAAAAAAAAAAAATCCTTCAGAGGCCCCTCAGGATAAACCTCTATTGGTTCCCGTTGCTGCCGGGCCCACCCCTCCCGTACCTGTGTCTGCTGACCCAGCTCTAGCCGTTCAGAACCACTTGCAGGTTCCACCCCGTGCCCTGTTGGCTTACCCCGGTGGGCCACGCCCATGCTCCTCTGTGCTGATGTATGCTTCCCTTCAGCCTCCCTCCACTGTCCACCTGCTGTTTTCCTTCTCTCAAAACTCTGTTGAAACATCACCTGTGGCTTTAGGAATTTTTGCCTCTGTTTCCTGCACGACCACCCTCCCCCCAGAATTGGTTGCTCCATTGTCAGTGTTCTTATAGCGTTTTGTACTTACCTGGCCTATGGTGTCTTTCTTGTCCCTTTGGTTTTTGATTTCTGAGGGCTCAGAAAGAGAGATTTATGATGACCAGGACAGGCATACCCCATTTTATTGTGCTTCGTAGGCATTGCATTTTCTACAACTTGAAGGTTTGTGGCAGCCCTGCACTGAGCGAGTCTATCGGAACCATTTTTTCAACAGCATTTGCTTACTTCATGTCTCTGTGTCCCATTTTGATAATTTTAACAATATTTCAATTTTTTTCATTATTATCATATTTGTTGTGGTGATCTGTGATGTCACTATTGTACATCACATGAAACTATTGTTACTAATTGGGTGTGTTTTTTTTTTGCTTTCCATTTTTAAATTAAGATATGCACATTATTTTTTAGACAATCCTATTGCACACTTAGTAGACTGCAGTATAGTGCAAACATAACTTCTGTATGCACTGGGAAGCCAAAAAATTTGTGTGACTTGCTTTATTGCAGTGGCCTGGAACTGAACCTGCAATATTGCTGAGGTATGCCTGTATTTTATCCAATATCTAATTCATTAAAGTTATAAATGTAAAAACCGATTATACTGTAAGCTTTTAAAAACAACTTGGAAATCTTGTAAATTTATTTGTAAATCTAGTAATATTTGTGTTAAAATGAAAAGCACTCATTTCACTTGCTCTTTGAATAGTGCTAAACTTATAAATTTAACCAAGTTAAATCCCACAAACAATACCATTTATATAGTCTGTTAATTAATTTCTCTTAAATATTTTAAAGTATAGTTACTGGTTCAATATGTATGATTCTCATAAGGCTTAAAAAATAAATGAAACATATGCACATAAAAATGCCTGCAAAGGTTATTACTATCATTATACCTTATTACAATCATTATATTCAACACAGGGATGTATTTCTTTATCCCACACTCCAAATAAGGGACTGTGGCCACCTTCGGTCCCCTACAAACTATTGGGAACCAAAATGTAGTCAAGCTCCAGGTAATTGGTTGGAGATTGGGACCTGGACTCAGAATGTGGGTCCTTCCTCCAGAGTGATTCTATCTGAGCTGGTGTCCGTTCAGCGGGCCCCTCACTGGTAGCAAGTGGTTGCCACACCAGCAGTCAGCAGGACTTCCCTACCCCATTCCTTTCAGTGGGATCTTGTCTAATTTCATATGTCAGTGTTTTCAGCAGACTGGCACCTTTTCCTGAAATAACACATCTTGCAAAATGTCAGGGGCTTGCTAGGTTCCTGGATTCTGGTTCCATTTTCCAGGATTTTATCCAGATCTCCCCCATTTAGTGCCCAAGCCCTGGTGTGTTGTATAATTGTTGTTTATTTGTCTGCTCTTAAACCCCTGTATACTGATGGGATTTCATATACTTGACTCGGGTCGCAGGACGACTAGTTAAAACACTAGTAATCATTTACTCAGGGTTATAATTAGTACAGTTCTCATTGTTTACCATTCTGTGGTCATTTTACTATTAATCACTGAGTCTCCAGGCCTAGAGGAGTGTCTAGCACACGAACGAGGCACTCAGTAAATAATTTGTTTAGTGAATGATGCGTGTTTCCTTGAGTAGATTTGGATCTCTGTGAGGATTGGAATTGTCTTATTGATTTGCTGGGACCTAGCACAGACGGGAACTGGATTGTGATGGCCACTCATTGTGTACATATGAATGAATGAATAAATGAGGCAGAAATTGCTGAGTGCATTAAAGCAATTGGACAGAGATTTATTTCTTGAAAGGTCCTATACTGAACCCAAACCTGGAGCATCTAATGAGATTCTCTCCCTGCCACCTCCTTTTGAGCCTCTCCTCCCTGAGCACACAGCTGCCACTGTTGCTGCAACTTGCTGAGCTCTCAGGGCAGGCTGGAGTTCAGAGGTGAAGCCCTGGGCTGACGTATCCTTTGGGCCCCACATGCCGAGTCCTATCAAGTGCTAAATCTCCCTCCGCTTTTGGTCTTGGGTGGAACGCCACACAGTGGGCATAGGACCTGGCTGTGGAGTGGCCGCTAAGGCCTAGATGGTGAAACCCAGAAGTGTTCTATTGTCGGCTCCCTGTAGTAAACCTTAACCAATGGGAGACCATAGGAGGGAGCTGGGCAGATGGATTTCCCTTTCTTCCTCCCTTACATGGGCTACTCTGAGGTCCAGTTTGTTCTTGCAGCTCTTTCTGAGAAAGTCCCAAGTACCAAGTGGACACACCTGCCAGGTGACCTGCTGTCTTCCTGGCTTATTTTGAAAGTGTCAGCATGATCACATGCTTTATTGCACACTCTTTAGTATCTTTCCTTGCCTCACTCCCTTTTTCTCCTCACCTTCACAGTCCTGGGCTTGCGCCTCTGGAATAAATTGTCAGCACTTTAATCCTTGCCTCAGGCTCTGCGTTCTAGAAGGCTAAGATCCTTTGGTAAAAGTTATAGTCGTAAATTTTGGAATATTTTTCTTTGCTCTCTCTCTGTTCCTGAGATTTACAACTTTTTTGGGACTGGTTTATGCTGTTCATGACCTTAAGAGTAGAAAATACTACCTTTTCTGCTTTGCAAATAGGTTCATCTGTACCGTTTTTCTAGATTCCACATATATGCGTGAATATATGATATTTGTTTTTCTCTTTCCGGCTTCCTTCACTCTGTATGACAGTGTCTAGGTCCATGCACATCTCTACAGATGACCCAATTGCATTCCTTTTTATAGCTGAGTAATATTCCATTGTATATATGTACCACATCTTCTTTATCCATTCACCTTTTTTTTGTTGTTTCCACCTGATTTTTATTCAGTGTTCCAAAGTTGTTGTTTGCTTATCAAAAACAGGCAGGAACTATTCAATTTTTTGAAAGCCACCAGCTTGTAACACTGTTTATGGCACAGTTAACAACTTTATGAAAGTAAATTGAATAAATTTGTCTAAAAAAACCCCGTGTTTTTACATTCTGTGAAACTTAACAGTAGAGGCATACCTTGCTTTATTGCACTTAGCAGATACTGTTTTTTTTTGTTGTTGTTGTTGTTTTTACAAATTAAAGGTTTGTGGCAGCGCTGTGTCAAGCAAGTCTACTGGTGCTATTTTTCCAACAGCATTTCTTCACTCTGTCCTGTGTCACATTTTGGTAATTCCGGCAATATTTCGAACTTTTAAAGTATTATTATATTTATTATGGTGACCTGTGATCAGTGATCTTTAACGTTACCATTGCTAGTATTTTGAGGTGGCACGAACTGCGCCCATGTGAGACTGAACTTAACCAATAAATTTGTGTGTTCTGACTTCTCTGCTGACCTGCTGTTACCCATCTCTCTCCCTCTCCTCTGGCCTCCATAACATAAAAGGGCAAGGTGAAGCAGCAAGTGCTGATGTGGAAGCTACAGCAAGTTACCCAGAAGATCTAGCTAAGATAATAAATGAAGGTGGCTACACTAAACAACAGATCTTAAATGTAGATGAAATAGCCTTCTATTGGAAGAAGATGCCATCTAGGACTTTGATAGCTAGAGAGGAGAAGTCAATGCCTGGCTTCCAAGCTTCAAAGGACAGGCTTTGTTAGGGGCTAATGCAACTGGTGACTTTAAGTTGAAGCCAGTGCTCATTCACCATTCTGGAAATCGTAGGGCCCTTAAGAATTATGCCAAATATACTCTGTGTTATAAATGAAACAACAAAGCCTAGATGACAGCACATCTGTTTACAACATTTTAAGCCCACTATTTACAACATTTTAAGCCCACTGAATATTTTAAGCCCACTGTTGAGACCTACTGCTTAGAAGAAAAGATTCTTTTCAAAATAGTACTGCTCATCGACAAGGTACATGGTCTCCCAAGAGCTCTGATGATGTACAACAAGATCCATGTTGTTTTCATGCCTGCTGTTACAGCATCCATTTTGTAGCTCATGGATCAAGGAGTAATTTAGATTTTTCGAGTCTCATTATTTAAGAAACACATTTTGAAAGGCTATAGCTGCTATCGATGGTGATTCCTCTGATGGATATGGTCAAAGTCATTTGAAAACCTTCTGGAAAGGACTCATCATTCTAGAGGCCATTAAGAATATTTGTGATTCATGGAAAGAGATAGAAATAAGAACAACAGGAGTATGGAAGAAATGGATTCCATCCCTCATGAATGACTTTGAGGGGTTCAAGACTTCAGTGGAGGAAGTAACTGCAGATGTGGTGGAAATAGCAAGAGAACTAGAATTAGAAGTGGAGCCTGAAGATGTGACTGAATTGTTGACATCTCCTGATAAACCTTGAATGGATGAGGAGTTGCTTCTTATGGATGAGGAAAAAAAAAAAGGTTTCTTGAGACGGAAGCTACTCCTGATGACGATGCTGTGAAGATTGTTGACATGACAACAAAAGATTTAGAAATAAATTTAGTTGATAAAGCAGTGGAAGGGTTTGAGAGGATTGACTCCAATTTTGAAAGAAGTTCTGCTGTGGATAAAATGTTACCAAACAGCATTGCCTGCTACAGAGAAATTGTTCATGAAGAGAAGAGTCAGTTGATGTGGGAACTTCACTGTTGTCTTGTTTTAAGAAGTTGGCACAGCCTCCCAACCTTCAGCAACCACCACCCTGACCGGTCAGAAGCCATAAACATTGAGGCAGACCCTCCACCAGCAGAAAGATTATGACTTGCTGAAGGCTTGGATGATGATTAACATTTTTTGTTAATAAAGTATTTTTAAATTGATATGTACATTTTTTTTGACATAATGCTATTGCATACTTAGTACACTACAGTATAGTGTAAACATAGCTTTAGTATGGGCTGGAAAACAAAAAAAAAATTGTGTGACTTTATTGTGATCATCACTTTATTGTGGTGGTCTTGAACTGAACTCACAATATCTCCAAGGTCTGCCTGTATAGACAACCCAAATCATGAAGGCTGTATCTTAGGGTAAATTCCAATTTTAGATTTGTAAAGTGCATCATAAAAGTACTTTTTGCTCCAATATTTTTGTCTCCTCCTGACTTACAAATTTTTTTTAAAAAAATTCACTTTGCTTATTATGGTCCTTAATGGGAATGTAAAGGTGGAATTCAGAATGGGATTATTGATATCACGAGGAGAACAGACATTTGAAGGTCGATTTATTCATTTTCTTGTTTGGTTGCAAGATCTTAGTTACTTGTTCTAGGCATATGAGAACCTATCTTGCATTTAAGACTTACCAGCTTCCTTTTGGACAGTTTGTAGGAGAGGAAAGAAACCTGATGATTCATGAGGAAAATAGGTATTTTATCAGTAATGTTAATTGCAGTTATTTCACATTCAGACAAATGCAATAAAGATCAGATTACTCTCTAGGAATAATGTAAACTTCTGATCTGGAGAATGACTTAAAGTCATCAGAAGATGTGGCTATGGTTTTAGACTGTGACAGCTGTGTATCTGAGTTACAGCCTTCTCTCTGAGGGTCTAATTTGGTGTTCAGTAATCACCTTCTCCGAGGAGGATGCGTTTTCCTCACCAGTGTGGAAGTGGAAAGCAGAATTGCTGACCAAAGGTGTGGATCATTTACAGAGCATGGTAATCACAAGAGAAACCTTTGGCACCTTCCTTGGGGCTGCCTCAGAGCTCCAGCAGTTCTGGTACCTAGAGTGAGTGAGGTCTGTAACAGTTACCACATTTCATGGAATGTGAGTGTAGATAGGAAACACCCAGTAGGAGACGGGGTGAGGCTGCTGCACTTAACTGCACCTACTTCCTGGATTCAGTTTTGTGTTGGTCCTAGTTCTCAGCACACCTGTCTCCCATACGACTCAGGAATAGAGCTTAACATTTTATGTGCTTGTGTTTTATTGATTTCTAAGAACTTCGTTATATAGTTCGCACCCTTGTCAGCACTTGGTATTGTCAGACTTTCAGATTTTTTGCCCCTCTGGTAAATATGTAGTAATAACTCATTGATGTTTTAATTTACGTTTCCTTGGAGACCAAGAGGTTGAACATTTTAATTTATTCATTGGCCACTTGAATTTCCTTTTTAGTGACATACCTGCTCAAGTACTGTGTCCATTTAAAAATATTTTTCTTTTTCTCATTTATTTGTGGCAGTTTTAAAACATATTCTGGGTACTGGTTCTTTGCTGTTATATGTTATGCACGTATATTTTCCTACTCTCTAGCTTGTCTTTTTACTCTCTAATGACTGGATGGTGTCTTTTGACAAAAAGAAATTATTTTAAGGTAATAGGATTTATTTATTTATTTATTGTAGTCCGTTTTATTCGTCTTTCTTATCCTAGTTTCTGATTTTGAAATCATTTTTAGAAAGGCTTCTAACTGAGACTGCACCAATATTCACCTACCTATGGTGGCTTCATTTATATCATTTCATTTTTTAAATATTTAAAATATTTATGAGTTCATCAGGAATTTTTTTGAAGTTATAGTTACAGCAATTTTTTAAAATTTTCTCATTGTCATCAATATGGTTAGTGAGTTTACGAAATAATTTGGCTTCTTCCTACTGTAATGTAAGACTAGGTCCTACATATTGGTTCTATTTCTGACCCTTCTATTTTGTTCATTGCTTTTTCTATTGATTTGGGCACTTTCTGTTTTTTACATTTTTATTTTCAAGACGGGTTTTAGGATCTCTTTGTCAGTTTACTCAAAATATTGACATAAGTCTTGCTGTTGGGGTTGTGTTATGTAATTATCTGTGGAAAAACAGCTGGTTTGGGATTTTGAATCCTCCCACTTAACGAATTTATCATATCTTGCCATTTACTTTTGAATTCTTTTATGTCCCTCAGTAAGTATTTTGTAGGTTTTATTTCAATATAGGTCTAACAAATTCTTCTTAAGTATTCGAAGTACTTAACGTTTTTTGTTGCTGGTGTGAATTGCTCTTTTCTCCTGTGCGTTCTTTAATGTGTGGCTTCTCAAGCCCCTTCTCCTTCAGAGATCAAGGGCTTCTAGGAGTGGCTGACAGGTGGGGAGCATCACAGCTCTGTTCTTACTTGTTTACCATAATAAGTTTTCTTTTTTTAATTTATTTAATTTTGGCTGCACCGGGTCTTAGTTGGAGCACACAGGATCTTTAGTTGTGGCATGCTGACTTCTTAGTTGTGGCATGCATGCGGGATCTAGTTCCCTGACCAGGGATCGAACCTGGGCCCCCGGCTTTAGGAGTGCAGAGTCTTACCCACTGGACCACCAGGGAAGTCCCAACAGGTTTTATTTATATAAATAATTCTCCTGCTTAAAAATACGTAATTTTCCTGACTGGCTATTATTGAAATTTGAAAATCTATTTTTGTGTATACTTATTTTCAACTAACGACCTTTACTGATATCTTTCATTGGTTTGAATTTCTTTTTAGTGATTCATCTCGGATCTTTTCAAGTATTCATTTGTTCATTTGTAACATATTTACTGAGTACATACTATATACCAGACACTTTTCTAGGTGTTTGGGGTGTATCTGTGTACAAAACCGATAAGTATATTACATGGTAAGTTCAAAAGTGATAGGGACTTTGGAGAGAAAGAAAATGTAGAACAAAAGGAAGATGGATTGGGGCAGTAGAGGTAGGGCATGGGGCAGTTGCATTTTAAATAGGATGGTCAGTGTACATCTCATTGAGAAGGTAACATTTAAGCAAAGACTTGGAGGCGAGGAAGTTGGCTGTGCAGATATCTGCTGGAAATGTGTGCTAGGCAGAGGGAACAGCCTGTGCAAAGGCCCTGGAGCAGGAGCCTGCCTGAGGTGTTTGAGTACCAGGGAGGAGAGTGGCTGGAGCAGAATGAGCGAGGGGGAGAAGAAGGATGGTCAGGGAGGATGAGAGGCTGTTTCTGTGGGGCCTTGTTGCAAAGACTTCGGCTTTTACGTTGAGTGAAAAGAGGAGCCATTGCAGGGTTCTGGAATATTGGAGGGGCAAGGTGGACTTAAATTTTAACAAGATCATTCTGGTTGCTCCTTTGAGAATGGACTTCAGAGGGGCAAAGGTAGGAGCAGGAGACAGGCTATTGGAAAGTCACCTCTCCCAGCATCTTACTGGGGATTAAGCACTTTGTGAGCCTTTATGGAATGAATGTTTTTAAATACACACTGAGTGTTTTAGTATGCTTTTTAAAAGAATCACACATTTAAGAAATACACATTTTTTTTTAGGAAAGGGTGGGACAGAATATGAGGGCAGTGGAATTGTCTATGGAACAGGCCATTTTGCTCAAGCCTTGTCTTGGGTGAAGAAGGCAGGAAAATAAAGGTTGACCTGCTTTGGAGGTGAAGAATGGGGAGGTATGCCCTACATGTACTAAGATTAGAATCCAAGGATATTGTTGCAGTAAAATCCCTCCCATGAATACTGTAGAGGGCCGGGGGATGGCAAGGACTATTATGATGATATTCATGTTTTGCTTCCAAATGATCACTATGGATTCTAGCTTTAAATCAGTTTATATTTTCTGCTGTCTCACTTCTTACTAGCTATTCACCTAGGAGATCAGAACTTCTCAGTAATTTGTTGCTCAAAAGTGGAGTAATTAATGAAGAATTTTGTTTTTAAGTTAAAACTTCATATTTCAAATCCAGTTTTATTGGTATGATAAATGTTGGTTCCTGTTAAATTTAACAGGTTGGTCAGTGTTGGTTCCTGTTAAATTTAAGAACTATATTTACACTCTTAAGAAGATGGTTTAAACTTTTGGAGAAGAAAGAGTAAAGTTCTTTAAAGAATATGCTATTTTTATAATGCCTCCCTCATTATCCTGAAATATGAATAATTCAGGGATTTAACCCTAAAATAAGTAGAAACTATCCTTTGCTGTCTAAATGAGTTTGTAATCACTTTGGGGAGATTCCTCCCCAAGCCCCGCCTCCCACCCCGAACTTCACAAAACCTATTTAAAATTACACCCTTGGAAAAAATTCAACCAAAAACCGCTCCAAAATACTTGGTATGGAGGTTCACGTTTCTTTTATTTGGTCCTTTCACTATGGGCCCACACACTTTCTCCATCCTTATGGAGCACACCCAGTTCTGGGTTAGAAGTGAATGCATTAATGTATGGGTTTGTGTTGAAGGAAAAACAGAAGAGAGTGTCATGGAAAGCTTAAGGATTTTTTTTTCTTATTTGATAATACAAAGTGCTTTTTGTTATTAATGCATGTGCAATCAGACAACTTCATCCAGAGTGCACAACGGTTCTGTAATATGGCTCTGCCTGGTGCAAAATAGCTCATTTTGTATAGAAATGCAGAATTGCTTCATGTAGATAGAATAGAAAGAATCTTTGCTTTATTCACATATGAATAAAACGTCTTTGTTCATGGGAAAGAAAAGTGCCTCTTATTGTTTAGAAGCTGTGTGAATTTTAAATTAAGCTGATGGCTCACTATATTTTATCTTTCAGGGGAAAAAAATAGCTTTGCTTATACCAGTTTGGGCCCTAATGCCTCATCTGGTGGCATAAGTGATTTTTGCTTTGCACTTCGGTTATTATGTAAAAGACGTCATGCTTGTCTCAGTCATCAGTGAATTACTTTAGCAAATTTTTATAATTTTAACGTAAACATTTTGGGGGTTTATATTATTTACATTCTCTTGTACCACGTAGGATTTGAAACAGTTTACAAGAAATTTTAGATGTAAAGTGTAAAAAAGAATAATGAGTCGTGATTAGGGAAAATATAAATAGCTGTGGTAAAGGCAAGGCTTGTGGAGGTCTACGTGAATTTATTTACATGTAAAGACACAGGTAAGAAGGTCCGTGGAGGTGCTGTTGTTGATCCTCAGATGTGTTGTTGGGCTTGCTGGCAGCCAGAGTGAAGAGGGAAGCAATCAGTTAATCCTTTCTCTGGCTCTGGGAAGGACTACTTAGAGCATGTCTACCACCAGGCAGGAGTTATGGCATTTAGGCTTTCCCCAAAGAAAACTGGCCAATCAGAAGAGCAGATTGAAGGAAATTGCTGGTGGGCGCTGGCACCGCAGTGTCTGGGCCTTAGGCCTTGCTCTTGTAGAAGGCACCTCCTCTGCAGAGCTACCTGCAGGAGGACAGGTAGAAACAGAGCTGGCAGGAGTGCCTGGTGTCCAGTCCCATCAGCTCTCCAGCTCCACGTGTGAACTACTGGCCTCCTTCGAAGTGTTCACTGGTCCTTAGTAAGTGAGAAAAGTATAAGGACAAATAAGAGAACAATGTGAGTTTCTATCAAATCTGAATTTGCCTGATTTCCAAGATTATGTTCTTCCTATAATTTTGGTATTGAAAGGTCCTTATTCAAATGAAACAGCAATAAAAAAGAAGTGCCCTTTCTAAGAAAATGAAAACTTGAAAACACTTTGTTAGATGGTAAAAATAATAAAATTAATAATATATCATTATTATATTTTATATCTATTATTTTATTTGAATGTAACATATTTTGTAATATTTTATAATATAATTATGATTGGATAACTAATTTATGATAAATATTATATTTTATTGTTATTATTACTACTACTGCCATTTTTGGTATTTACTGCCCATAAAATCCCAAGGTCTGGAGATGCCTATCCTCTTGGACTGTGAGCGTCCCCACCAGCTGCTTAGTCTCCAGGGTCCCAGTGAAATGTCCCAGTTTGCTCCCCCAGTACTCCTTTCCCCTGCCCGACTCACGTTGGCTCCCGAGAAGCCACACTCTTGACCTTTCCCATCCCTCCTGGGGTTTCCTCCTAGCACCCCGACTCTATAGGGCGGTTATGGCGTGGCGCCCTAGCGTGGACAGCTGCAAGCTCGCAGGGGTCCAGGGTCAGAGGGGAGTTTGTCCCTTGGGCCAATGCTGGACCTAGTGGAGTCAGGCCCTTGGATGCACAATCACTTGGCATGCAGTTCTGCACATTACCAGTAAGACAGACTCACTGCGGTGGGAGTTTCCCGTGGAAAAACCTGTGGTATAGGGGTCTTCAGACTTGCGTCCCATGAAGAGGTCTAGGATGGCTCTGACAGGTCCTCTCAAGGGGAATTAATGCCACCTGTCACTTCAGGGGACTTGGCCCATCCCTACTTCTGTCCATTAATGGGGATTAAAAAAAACTCTTCAGGAACTCTTATTGCCAGTATCTTGGTGGGACTGTGGGTGAGGTAGCCTTTCTGGAACCCAGGTACATTGACGTTAGCTACATAATATTGTAAGAAGTAGAGATATATGGTTTAGCTGACTAAAAAAAAAAGCAACCTTGAATGAAGTGTGTTTAATATTCCTATTTTCTTAACTCTACATATGTTTATTTATTTAACATCTTATTGGAGTATAATCGCTTTACAGTGGTGTGTTACTTTCTGCTGTACAACAAAGTGAATCAGCTATACATATACATATATCCCCATATCCCCTCCCTCTTGTGTCTCCCTCCCACTCTCCCTATTCCCACCCCTCTAGGTGGTCACAAAGCACTGAGCTGATCTCCCTGTGCTATGCGGCTGCTTCCCACTAGCTATCTGTTTTACATTTCGTAGTATATATATGTCCATGCCACTCTCTCAGTTTGTCCCAGCTTATCCTTCCCCCTCCCGGTGTCCTCAAGTCCATTCTCTACATCTGCATCTTTATTCCTGTCCTGCCCCTAGGTTTTTCAGAACCATTTTTTTTTTTTTTTTTAGATTCCATATATATGTGTTAGCATACGGTATTTGTTTTTCTCTTTCTGACTTACTTCCCTCTGTATGACAGACTCTAGGTCCATCCACCTCACTACAAATAACTCAATTTCTTTTCTTTTTATGGCTGAGTAATATTCCATTGTATATATGTGCCACATCTTCTTTATCCATTCATCTGTCGATGGACACTTAGGTTGCTTCCATTCTACATTTCTAATATTAATCTAATCCTTGCCTTCTCTGAGATCCCAATAATTTTCATTTCTAAACTACTCCTAGGGTCAGAAATACCTAGAGGTGCTTATGTTCCAAAGAGTTTGCTTTTGAGCAGTAGCCGCAGCGGGGAAGCAGGAGCTCTCCTTCTTACTGGTGTCAGAAGATCTGTTCCTTGTTCTGTGGAAGCTGCTCACGTAAGGCTTTCCTGCGGCTTAGACCTAGAAAGCTTCTCTATCTTCCTGCTCTGTGAGGGAAGCCAAACAAGAGGCACCAACAGTGTAGTCAGACGCCAGCATCATCTCCCTGACCTTCACCCCTCCTCCTCTCTTCTTTCCTCCCTCCCTCCATCAGCCCATCCCCCTTCTCTTTCTCTCTCTGTCTCTCTCTTTCTCTTTCTCTCTCTCTCACACACACCCCCCTCCCGCCCCCCACCCCGCCCCCGACACAGAGTCACAATGTGATCAGCACTTTGTTTCCCCCCTTGGCCTGGCTGTCACCTCACTCCATCTGTCTCCCCACCAACTCCCTCCAGATAAGGTGTTATTCTGCAGAGAACACTTTAGAGAATCCTCATTAACTAGATAAAGGAGCAACTGGCAATATTTCTCCTGCCTTTCACATTTTTTTTCTTGATACTGTTTTTAATGAATGGATGAAAGTTTTTTCCCTTTATTTAATATTTAATTTTTAAAAATATCTTTATTGGAGTATAATTGCTTTACAATGTTGTGTTAGTTTCTGGTGTACGACAAAGTGAATCAGCTGTATGCATACATATATCCCCCTATCCCCTCCCTCTTGCGTCTCCCTCCCACCCTCCCTATCCCACCCCTCTAGGTGGTCACAAAGCACCGATCTGATCTCCCTGTGCTGTGCAGCAGCTTCCCACTAGCTATCTGTTTTACATTTGGTCGTGTATATATGTCAGTGCTCCTCTCTCACTTCGTCCCAGCTTCCCCTTCCTCCCTGTGTCCTCAAGTCCGTTCCCTACATCTGCGTCTTTATTCTGCTTTTCACATTTTAAAAAGGTCATATCTCTTTTCTCTCTAAACGATAGAGCAATTTGAAAACAATCCTTTAAAAACATGTCTACGTAGCATTGGTTCTCATGACAAATCCAAATACTCCTTTTCAGACAGGTTTCAGCCACTGTGTAATGACTTAATCAGAGTTCAAGTTGCACAACAGTTGTGCTTTCCTGTTGTGAATCTGTACTTCTCTACTGGGTGCACTGGTGATGTCTTCCCTGCTCTGCCTTCCACTAGGGGTCCATTAACCACAGCTCAGAACTCGGAGGCATGGGGTTGGAAGGGTCTTTGAGAAATTGTATAATTGAGATAGAACTAGGTCAAGGTTTTGAACATTAAACTTGTGGGGTGTTTGTTACTTGGTAAATGAAAAGGAAATTTATTTTCTGAAAGATCATGACTCTGGAATAAAGACCATGGAATAACGTGACATGGTGTCAGAGCTTTCATCATCTTATTCAACCCCCCTTTGAGCCCCAAACCCTCCACGGTCGAGCCACATTGGAAGTGTCACCTTTGTCCCTAGACAGGCTCAATATCTGCTTTTTGGTGCCTTGGCTTATGCTTTTCTTCATCTGGAAATACCCTTTCCCTTCTTCTTACCTCCTCCAAATGCTGTGAATTCTCCAAGGCAAAATTGTCATCCTACTTCCTTTATGATGCCTTTCCTACCTGTCCAGAGCACCTTCATCATACTCTACTGTACACTTGACTTCACGCTACTCTGCTCTCTGTGGTTTACACATCTGTCACAGTTGATTAAATCCTCGACCATTGATGATTGATTCTACCTCCAGCCACTCTGCCCTCCCCAGGAGATCAAGGGGGTGGGATGGTAAGTTTCAACCCTCTACTCACTGGGTCTTTCTGGTGGCCATCCCCATCCTGAGGCTATCTAGGGGCCCCACCCTAAGTCGTCATCAGCATAGACTCAGGTGTGCTCAAAAGGGACTCCTAAAGAATGACAAAGGACACTCCTATCACTCAGGAAATCCCAAAGGTCTTAGGAGAGCTCTGTGTGGGAAACCAGGGATAAAAGCCATATGTATTTCTTTTTTAATTAATTAATTTATTATTTATTTTTGGCTGCGTTGGGTCTCTGTTGCTGCATGCCAGCTTTCTCTAGTTGCGGCAAGTGAGGGCTACTCTTCGTTGCAGTGCGCGGGCTTCTCATTGCGGTGGCTTCTCTTGTTGCGGAGCATGGGCTCTAGGCGCACGGGCTTCAGTAGTTGTGGTGCACGGGCTTAGTTGCTCCGTGGCATGTGGGATCTTCCCGGACCAGGGCTCGAACCCGTGTCCCCTGCATTGGCAGGTGGATTTTTAACCATTGCACTACCAGGGGAGTGCCTGTATTTCCTTTTCTTTCTTTCTCTATTTTTAACATCTTTATTGGAGTATAATTGCCTTACAATGTTGTGTTAGTTTCTGCTGTATAACAAAGTGAATCAGCTCTACGTATACATGTATCCCCATATCCCCTCCCTCTTGCATCTCCCTCCCACCCCCCCTGTATTTCTTTTTATACCACAGTAATTTAGGATTCATTCACATAGTAACGAAATTGCTTTTAGGTCAGGAGTTTGTGTGCCTCTTTTGAACCCTTGAACTTTAAGCAAAGGAGAAGTGCGTTCCTCCTGTTCACAGCTGTGGTAGGTCAGACTTCTGCTACCTGAGTGTGGTAGGTCCGTGTGCTAAGGCTTGGAACCTGTGAATGTTACCTTATATGGCAAAGGGACTTTGCAGATGTGATTAAGTTAAGGATCTTGAGATGGGGGCATTACCTTGGATTACCTAGTTGGGTCTGATGTAATCACAAGGGTCCTTGATAAGACAGAGGCAGGACAGAAGAGAAGGCAAAGTGAAGGTGGATGTAAGAGATTGGAGGGGCTTCCCTGGTGGTGCAGTGGTTGCGAGTCCGCCTGCCGATGCAGGGGACACGGGTTCGTGCCCCGGTCTGGGAAGATCCCACATGCTGCGGAGCGGTTGGGCCCGTGAGCCATGGCCGCTGCGCCTGTGCGTCCGGAGCCTGTGCTCCGCAATGGGAGAGGCCACAACAGTGAGAGGCCCACGTACCGCAAAAAGAGATTGGAGTGATGCAAGGAAGGGGTCAGGGGCCAAGGGATGCAGGTGAAGGTGACCTCCCGAAGCTAGAAAAGGCAAAGGCACGGATTCTCCCCTGGGGCCTCCAAAAGGAACCAGCCCTTTCGGCACCTTGATGGTAGCCCTGAAATACCAATTTTAGACTTCTGACCTCTGCGACTGTAAGGAAATAAATCTGTGTTGTTTTAAGCCCCTGCGTTTTTGGTAACGTTTTACAGCAGCTGTAGGAAACAAATGTACTGGGTGAGGACTTTCTGCGGTTGAGTTCATAATTAAGCAGTAGCAATGCCAAAGTATGAACTACGGATGATTGTCACTAGCATTTCAAAGAATTGTCACCTGGCCCAAATAAACTGTTTTTACACTTTGCTTAGCTGCTGCTGCCTCATTTTGGTCCCCGGCTTTGATCATCTGTTTGACAAATGGAATCGGAATCAATTCCAAAGGTAACAGGCAGAGTGCCTGACATACTTCACAGAGATGACATGGGTGGTTTGGAAAGCATTCTGCTTGAATGTTCCTGGCTGTAGGTAGCAAGCTGTGGTTTTGTCTTGGGGTGCAGGCAGGAGGCTGAGATGGAAGAATGGGAGCCAATTCCTAGGCAGGATTTCTCAAATCTGTGTGAACTAAGGACCCCTTTTTATAAGGGACTCCTTGTGTTGAGTTAAATCTAGTTTTATTATATTGTTACTTAAATAGGGATGAACGTAAAAGTAAGTGTTAAAACTTATGCTTAGAGCTTTAAGGCAAGTTATAAACTCCAAACTTATTTCAAATTAAATGCAGATAAAACTACTAACCCAGTAAAATTCAAATTAACACCACTGGGTTTATGTCACGGATAATGTTCTTTTGCTTAATGTAAATTGGCGTTCTCACGATTTCACACACGCTTGTAAAGTTCTAGCATGTTACCTCTGTTTCAACTGAACTATGTTTAGTTCACTACGAAGATATTATGTCCAAAGCAGCATATGCGTCACAGTAATTAGTTGATTTATCAAGAACAGTTTTCAGACTCAAATGCAGATATTCAATTGATTTCGTTTAGGTAGAAGTCAAAAGCAGACTGAGGTAAACCGTAGTATTTCATAATGTACACTTGGGGGTAAAAGTCAGGATAGTGACAACCGATGAGGGAAAGGAGGAGGTTGTGTTGGAAAGGGGTGTGTGGGAGCTTCTGGTTTACTGGCAATGTTCAATTTCATGACCTGGATATTGTTTCCTCAGTCATTTTGTGTTTGTGTTTACTAATTTTTAAGGGTATAAAACATAAGTGTACAGATTGTTGCTTTATTTATAAACTGAACACTAGTGTAATCCCATCAAGGACAAGAAATAGAACATTGCTAGCACCCCAGACAATAGAACATTGTCCCCATGGAGCTTTTCAGAGTTATGTACTCCTCTCTCACCCTAAAAGTAATTACTGTCCTACCTTTTGTAGCAATCACGTGTTGCTTTTATTTATAATTGTATAACCTAAATATCCCTAAATACAGTGGATTACTTTTACCTGTTTTTTTAAAAAATAAATTTATTTATTTATTATTTATTTTTGGCTGTGTTGGGTCTTCATTGCTGCTCGCGGCTTTCTCTTAATTGTGGCGAGTGGGGACACGTTGTTCTGTGTAGCTGTAGTTCATTCATTTTTATCGTGGTATAGAATACCTAATGTATTTATCCATTCTCCTGTTGGTGGACTTCTGGGTTGTTTTTAGTTTTCTGGCTGTTACTGATAATGCTGCTATGAATGGCTGGATCATATGGTGTACATTACTAAACAATGGCAAACTGTTTTCCAAAATGATTTTCCATGGTGGTTTTCATTTTAATTGGTATTTCCCTGATTTTGAGGTTGAGCGCCTTTTTATATGTTTACTGGCCATTTGGCTTTCCTCTTCCGTGAAGGGTCTGCTCAACTATTTTGCCAATTTTTCTATTGGATTTTCTGTATCCTTCTTATTGATTTATAGGATATATATTCATTCTGTATATAAGCCTTTTTCAGTTGTATGTCAATATTATTTATTATTGTGAACATCTTCTTCACTGTCCTAATAGTGTCTGTTGATGAATGGAATTTCTTCATTTTAATGTAGTCAAATTTATCTATTTTTTTCTCTATGGTAAATGCTTTTTTAAAATTTTAATTAATTAATTTATTTTTGGCTGTGTTGGGTCTTCGTTTCTGTGCGAGGGCTTTCTCCAGTTGTGGCGAGCGGGGGCCACTCTTCATCGCGGTGCATGGGCCTCTCACTGTCGCGGCCTCTCCCATTGCGGAGCACAGGCGCCAGACGCGCAAGCTCAGTAGTTGTGGCTCACGGGCTTAGTTGCTCCGCGGCATGTGGGATCTTTGCAGACCAGGGCTCGAACCTGTGTCCCCTGCATTGGCAGGCAGACTCCCAACCACTGCGCCACCAGGGAAGCCCGGTAAATGCTTTTGTGTATTCTGTTTAAGACATTCCAGATTATGAAGCTGTTCTTTATTTCATCTTCTAAAGCTTGATAGTTTTTGTTTTCACATTCAGTGATGTATACTAAGAACTATAGAGCAGGGGTCCCCAACTCCCAGGCCACAGACTGGTACCAGTCCGCAGCCTGTTAGGGACCGGGCCGCACAGCAGGAGGTGAGCGGCGAGTGAGTGAAGCTTCCTCTGCTGCTCCCTCTTGCTCCCCATCGCTCGCATTACAGCCTGAACCATCCCCCCCAGCCCCCAGTCCATGGAAAAATTGGCTTCCACGAAACCGGTTCCTGATGCCGAAAAGGTTGGGGACCACTGCTGTAGAGGGTCTAAAATTTTCCTCTACTTGCAAGCTAACAAGTTAGCCTGTTCAGTTTCATGAATGCTGCAAAAGATACAAGGTTTTTGGGTCTGAGACAAATGACTTTATTACTCACAAAACATAGCAGTAGCTAGAGTAGCAGAATTTTCTTGTGCGGGCTCCCAAGTCCAAAGTCCCCCAGGACAGATGTGAAAAGGGCTGGGTAACTCCTGTACCTGAAGTAGATTGTGTTATAGGAGAGGAACCCTGAGCCTAGGGAACCTGAACCTTTTATTAAAGGTCTGCCTGACCTTTGCTCCAAAGGGAGATACCCTCTGTATTTTACTGGAAAGTAAACAAACCTGTCCTTTTCCCCGGAGAGAAACATCGTATCTTCTAAGACTGGTCACTATACAAACATCCTTGAAAAGATAGTCTGGAACCAAGGGAGGAGCAAAGCCTCTGCTTGTAAGACATGCAGAAGCAAGAGAGACCTGGGGAGAATTTTCTCCCAACAGTGTAATCCACCTGTTATTAATTTGTCTGTGGGGGGAGGTAAGCTTTGTCATTTTCCAGGCAGATGATTAATTCCATGCAATTATCCCAGCATCCTGTACCTGAAAAGTGGGAGGCTGCTGTCTTCCCGGGGACAGGTGCTGGTGAGTGAGACTGCTCCTGCAGCTGGAGGTACAATGGACAGGACTCCATAGGATGGTGGCTTGTGGGGAAGGGGCCAAAGGAGGGAGAGGGGTCAGCCGTATTCTTTTTCATCAGATCTTAAAATGTATTTGTGTCCATAGAGAGAAAAACCAAACATTTAAAACAGGCCTGTGTTTCGCTTAACCTCGCAGATATTCGGTGTAAAGTTGAATTGAGAATCTGAAAGTTGAGTTATATGGATCCTGGGCCCAGAATTATCTGCGGGTCCGGCTGGCCTCTTTCTGAGGTTTCAGTTTCCTCTTACTGATATGTGTTCTTCCATTTCCACTCTGGAAAGCAGTCTCCTTGGCAGAATAAATGGTAACCAAAGGTAGAGACTTCTTCCATGGGAAAGCAATATTTTGTGAGCAAACTATAAAATCTATAACAAAAGAAAACAAACCACACAACAAAAGAAATTCTGTATCATAACTCAGAGTCCCTTTAGGATACAGAAATCATGCTAAGTATTTCAAATACGAGGGATTTCTGACTCTACAGGGATTGGGAGGCTGAAACAACACAAGTGGATGCTGAAGTAATTGCAGCTGCTACCTCTAGGTCCTGGGGGACAAAGGGAAGAACTGTGATCTCAAAAGCTAAGAGGTCAGAGGAGGGACTGCCACGGGTTGGGGGGGGCTGTGCCCTGAGGGGGTGGTGAGAGCTGTGCCTTGAATCCCCAAGGGGACACCCCAGAGCTGCTGCTAGAAGTGCCAAGACTAGGAGGTGGAGCTTTTTTGCGGCTGCTAGGTGGATGCTGAAAGCAGGAACAGAGCCTTTTTTTCCCTCCTCCCCCGTTCCACCATCAGAACATAACTAGAAGCCAGTGGCACGCAAGCCTGAGAAATGTAGATTGCAGAGTCCCAGCCTCGGCATGGCATGACCGAGGAGATGCAGAAGGGTGCCGCTGGGGCTGGGAGTGAATAGACAAATAACCAGCAGCAAACTGTTCAGATTAGAACAACCTACAATAATGCGAAAACTGTAATGCTCATTCTGTTGCCAATTCTGGGTCAGCGTGGAGTGTTGGTCAGCTCCCTCGTCTCTCTCTCTGATGTCCCAGGGTCTCAGCAGGGGCTGTGTCCAAGCTGAGGCTAGTGGAGGCCAGTGTTGCTGCCTAGGCAAGGAGACTTTGGGGCAGTGTTTGCTCTTTGTTTTGTGTCTGATTATTTTCTGAAGTCAGGTTGAATTAATTTGGGATGTATATGCACTTTTGAGGTCAAAGCCAGAAGTCGTAACATGGGAGATTTTGTTGTAGCCTCTGCTCTTATCACCTAGGAAGTTGGTGCTGTCTGGACAGGTGGGCAAGGGAGGAGCAGGTGCAGAGGGACAGAGGGACATGATGAGCTCAGTAGGGAGCATTTGGATGGGGACATTCAGGAAGCGGCTGGATATGTGGATCTGGAACTCAGGGCAGTGATTTGGGGCTAAAGATAATAATTTGGGTGCTTGATGGTAAGTGAAGCTTTTGAGAGTGTATGTAATTTCCCAGGAGAGAATACAGGGGAGTGAGAAGAGATGAGGGAAGAGTTGAAACCAGACCTTGGAGGACCCCTAACATTTTCAAAGTGAGAGGAGTCTGCAGAAGCTGCTAATAGAAAGCTTTTCTTTTGACCTGATTAGGTGCTTGCAACTTTCATCCCAGGTGTTACTTACAGTAAGTCCCCTACATATGAATGAGTTCCGTTCCAAGAACATGTTCGTAAGTCCAATCTGTTCGTAAGTCCAACAAAGTTAGCCTAGGTACCCAACTAACACAATCGGCTCTATAGTACTGTACAGTAATAGGTTTAGAATACTTTTCACACAAATACATAAAAAACAAACACACACAAATAATAAAGAAAACATTTTGACCCTTCAGTACAGTAGCTTGAAAAGTACAGTAGTACAGTACAACAGCTGGCATCCAGGGGCTGGCATCGAGTGAACAGGCAAGAAGAGTTACTGACTGGAGGAGGGGGAGGAGGTGGGAGATGGTAGAGCTGAAGGATCGTCAGCAACAGGAGACGGAGGGCGAGCTGCAATTTCACTCACACCTGACGTTGCTGGTACAGGTTCCTTGCTGCAACCAGATGCACGTTTGTATCTTTGAAAGTTTGCAACTTGAAGGTTTGTATGTAGGGGACTTACTGTATTTGCCCTGTAGTAGAATGCGCCTTCAACAACTGTGATGTAAGTTGGAAGTACAGATTCCAAAGTGTTGTTTTTTAGGGACAATCTCCTCAAATGACGTCTTCCACAAAAGTGATGTGGGCAGTCAGCCCACACTCCTCCTGTCCCTTCGCTGCAGGGCTGGTGGAGGAGGACTCTGGCCTTTGCTGTCCTCATTTCTGCAAGTTTCTTGGACCTGCCTTAGGCATTTCATATGCTTTGTGATCACACTAATGTTGCTGCCTTAATTTGGTTCTGAAATTGAGTTTGAGCCACTGATTTTCTTTCCTTGCTTTGTCATTATAGCTGCTTTTTAAAAAGCAAAATTACTAAATTTTCTGAGTCAGTAATTTCAGTTTGGCAAAGAAGGGACAGACTATGTACAGGCTCTGAAATCTGCTTTGAGATCACAGAAAGGTCTTTTCCTGATTAAGGTATCCAGTAAAACCTCCTGTGTGACTGTAGGAAAAAGTCTGTGTGGGCAAGAGCAAGTACAATTGAAAAAAGTATTTTTACTATGGATAGAATAAATAAGCTTCAAAGATATATTGTACAGCACAGGGAATATAGCCAATATTTTATAATAACTTTAAATGGAGTATAATCTTATAAAACATTTGAATCACTGTGTTGTACACAACTGTGTGTGCTAGTTGTTGTAAATCAACTATACCCCAATTTAAAAAACAAAGAAATAAAAGGGCAAAAAAGAAAAAAATTTTAAAAAGCCTAAATAGTTACCTTTTTTCCCTAAACCATAGAGGTGGTCCACATTTTGGGAACAGCAGATATTCCCAAAGTTGAATGTATATTACAAATAGATATAAGGGTGATCTTTACGTCATTAGTACCCTTTCATTTTGCTAAAGGATTCTTTGATGATGCCTTTAAGTAAACAAGCTTCAAAAGTGAATTAAAAATATGTTTTGAGTTATGAAAAACAGATTTACACACAATTTTTCAGGGACAAACCCCAGAAAGGGGAAGTATCATTGTGAAGTGTTGAGCAAGGTCATGAAAGTTTTCATGGGAAGGAAAAGAATGTAACATTCCTTTTTACCTTTTCTTTTCCCCTTATCAGCATCTCAAAATAGACCAGCTGTACATTGTATTGTTACTATTCATTTGCTACAATATCAATGATGTCTCACTTGATTTTAGTCCTTTAGCCTTGAGCTCAAATGACACTGTGGAAACAAGTGGGTACTTTAAGACACCCTGAGAATAGTTTGGGAGGGCAGGGTTGTGTGTGAGGGTTTGTTAAGGAAGCGCAGGGTGGGCGCCCAGGAGGAGAGTGGAGGCTCTTTGGAGAAGAACGGAGAAGGTCCTGAGTTGCGTCTACCAGGAACCTGCCCGAGACCAGCTTTTCTTATATGAGGGAACAGTATTGAAGGGGGCAGGGGTGGTGGACCCAAGCCATTACAAGCAGCACTGAGTCTTTCTCACCTTAATTTTTGAATTGTGAATGAGTTCACGTTAGCAGTTTTATTGTGTTCCTTGTGGCCAGGCTTGGGGAGCTTTTATGAAATCTGGCCCTCAGCTCTAGATACGGACCCAACCTTGACTTAAGCATCTGGTGTGATCGCAAGTACTTGGGTTTATTTTGTTTTGTTTTGGTTTTGCTGTTATCCTTATCTCTCAATGGCCTCCGATCTCCAAAACCAACTCAATGTGAAATCAGTGAGGATTCTCCTCCCTGAGGCCCACATGTTGGCAAAAGCAACAACTACCCCAGCAATCACCAAAACCTTCCAGTGAATGGGGAAGGTCATATTGGGTGTTCAGCAATGTTAAATTTAACCAGACAGCTGAGGCCAAAGGATGTGATGGCTATAGAAAGGGATTAGACTATATAAGGTGATTTCTTCTCCACCTGTTTTGAAGTTTCACATAAGTCTGGCTCTTGTTGGAGTATGGGGGAGTGAGTAAGGTCAGCATGAGAGATCGTGTGTACAGTTAGGGAGATCTACTGAGCCTCTGTGGCCCTGGAGGTTTTTACTTGCAACATGGTGGGTGAATTAGACTTTTCTCCTAAAAGCTTCAGCACTTACAAGTTGCTGATCTGTTGTCTTAAAAAAGTCTAAATACTGTATTCTTTGTTGATTTTTCATGAAAGAGGTATCTTCCCATTTCCAAAGAGAAGTCATATAGATTCATGCTTTTTACTTGTAACTTTCTGTTCAGCTGTTTTATTTATTTATTTATTTATTTCCGTTATGCGGGCCTCTCACTGTTGTGGCCCCTCCCGTTGCGGAGCACAGGCTCCAGATGCGCAGGCTCAGTGGCCATGGCTCACGGGCCCAGCCGCTCCGCAGCGTGTGGGATCTTCCCGGACCGGGGCACGAACCCATGTCCCCTGCATCGGCAGGCGGACTCTCAACCACTGCACCACCAGGGAAGCCCAGCTGTTTTATTTTTATAGGAGGATTTTTTTTTAAACTTTCTGAGATCACATTGCACATAACTCTTGTAAAGTGACCCAGACAAAATCATGTTACTAATTGTTTTTTTCTTATCTTGACGTTACTAAAACAACAGGTTTGCTTTCCTTCAATTAATCATCATGCTTTTCTTTTCTATTATTGCCATATAGCAACTGTATGATGAGAATTTTTTTTTAAATTTTCTTAACTTCACTGAAGGTCAGGAGATCACAGGCCAGGAGATCACATGGTTCGAGATATTATGATTATATCCTTGCTATCATTCAGGACCAAATTTTACTGGACTTTTATTGGAGAAAAGTGTCACTAATAGAAATTCAAACAATATCCTTAACGTGTCCACAAATTATTTCAGTGACCCTTCAGTACATTTTGTGCGGGCAGTTATGGGCCAGGAGGCCTACTCTTCGGTATGCACTGTGCTAGTGCTGGGGATGCCATCATGAGTAGGATGGACAAGATCCTTTTCCCAAGGATCTCACAGGACACTGCAGGAGGCTGGTGGACCGTGCAGCGTGATAAGTGCTGTGTTAGCACTTGCTGTGTTCAGGGGACCTGCAGGAGAGTCACCCAACTATGTCTCAGGGTCAGGCCGGACATCCTAGTGACACCTGAGCTGAGCCATGAAGCAATCATTAGGGGTTAGCTAGATGGGAGGAGCCTTCCATGGGAATAGGAATAGCACGTACCAAGGCTGGAAAGAACAGGATGCTTCAAGGGACTAAAAATTTAGGAATGGAGGCATGTGTAATGCTTGTCAAGAGTGGCAGAGAATGAGGCTGGAGAGCCATGAGGCGGCCAGATCACAGAGGGTGTGGTATACTGTGTTAAGGAGTATGCATTGGTTTTTTTTAAAAAATGAATTAACTTATTTTTGGCCGCGTTGGGTCTTCATTGCTGCTCACAGGCTTTTTCTAGTTGCAGCGAGCAGGGGCTACTCTTCGTTGTGGTGCACGGGCTTCTCATTGCGATGGCTTCTCTTGTTGCGGAGCACGGGCTTTAAGTGCATGGGCTTCAGTAGTTGTGGCACATGGGCTCAGTAGTTGTGGCTTGTGGCCTCTAGAGCACAGGCTCAGTAGTTGTGGTGCACGGGCTTAGTTGCTCCGCGGCATGTGGGATTTTCCCGGACCAGGGCTCGAACCCGTGGGCTCGAATCCACCACATTGGCAGGTGGATTCTTCGCCACTGTGCCACCAGGGAAGCCCCAAGTATGTGTTTTATTTTAAAGGCAACAGGGAGCTGCTGAATCGGTGTGGGGAATGACATTATTCATTTGACATTTTGGATACCTCCCTGGCAGCAGTGTGGAGGGGGGATTAGAGGAGCCCATCTGGGAGGCACTTAGAGTAGTTCAGGGGTGAGATGATGGTGGCCTGAACTGAGGCTGTGTTAATGGAAATGGAGAGAAGGAAATGAAATCAAGAGATATTTGGGATGTATAGGACTTGGTGGCTGATGAATTGGGGGTGGGGAGGGGAGGACTGTGTGTGGGATGAGAGAAAGAAATTACAAAGGTAATTAAGGAGTGTCCAGGGAGGAAGGGGAAGAAACTTAGGTCCCACAGGCCAAGAAAAGAGGTACTTTGAGAAAGAGGTTGGTCAATAGAGTCAACATGCCCAGAGAGCCCGTGTAAGTGAAGAGCTAAGATTTATTTTGAGGGTTCAGAAATTAAAAGGTCATTGGTGAGAGCAGTTTGAATGGAGCCAGTGAAGGTGTATCAATTATAAGGTACATCAATTAGGAATGAGTCTGGCTGCAAGTAACTGTAGCTGTGTACAGATCTGGGCTTATTTTACTCATATAACCCAAAGTCCAGAGGTAGGAGGCTGTCAGTGTGTGTTCAACAGCTTAATGTATCTCTGCAGTTCTTGAAGCCTTTTCTTTACAGTCTCAAGTTGGATGTGCAGCCTTATACATCACAGTCATTTCAGAGGGACCCTTCCCAGAAATCCCACAGCCGACTTCTACTTGGGTCTCATTGGCCATAATGAGTCACATGACTACAGTAGTTGTGAGGAATACTAGGAGAACAAGGGATGGGACTACCACTTCTGGAAGAGTGATCTCGCCTGGACTGGGCACATTGCCATCTGAGCAAAATCTGGGTACTATTAGCAAGACTCAGAGATTGTATTGAGTAGGCAGCTAACAGTGCTGGCCCAACATGGCTTGAGAAGTGAAGGAAAGTGAGAAAGTGGAGACAGTCTGTGTGTATGGCTCCTTAACGAGGCGGTCCTGAGAAGTACGGACTAGAGTAGGTCGCCAGAGGGGAATGTGGGGAAAGAAGGGAAGGTTACATTTTGGAAGGTGAAAGCCTTGAGCACATGTCAGTGTTGATTCCAGGGAGTGAGCGAGGTTGAAGATTCATCAGAGATTTTCTCACCCTGGCCAATACCCAGTGAAATGGGAGATGTGGGCTGTGCTTTTCTTTTGTAAAGTGACAGAAGGCGGGTTACAGATCCGGGAGCCTTCTCAGGCAAATTGGTGGTGGGAAGGAGTACATACAGAGGTTGAGAATCTGGAAAATGAATCCCTTAAAACTGTCCACGCACAGTCTCCACAAATCCCCAAGTTTGAAGACTACTGCCTTAAATCATGTAACACAGCCTCAATCCAGCCATTGGATTTTCCAGGTCCATGTGATTATCACGACTCGAGTGATGACTGGAGTTAATCTTCTCCCTTCCCCAGCTGGGGCAGGACTCAGGCAGGCCATGCCATCCAGGACAGTTTGTGCTTGCATTTTTCTCTCATTGAGTTGCCTGCCCTAGAGAAGCTGGCCCCTGGGGTTTGGAGTGTGGGGTGGGAGGAGGGGAAAGCAGGGCAGGGAAGCTTCTACTTGTTTGGTGACTGTGCAGGTGACTCTTCTTGGGTCCTGGTAGGTATTCAGAGCGGACTTCTTCACAGGTGCTTCATTTCCTCCCGGGCCTCTCTGGTTAACATTTGCTTGATTGGTGCAATGAATGTACTTTAAAAATTTCTGGTGGCACTAAACTTCCTTTTTAGGGTCCTCTTGAGGAGGGTCCCCTTCATACCTAGGGCCCTACTTCTGGTCCCTGGGTTTTCTGACCTTTGATCTGCCCTGAGTTTGGGGGTGCAGTTACTTCTCAGAGCAGCAGTATCTCTCTTCTTCTCTCTCTCTTCCTCCTATTAACTTAAACCAAAAGACTCTGGTCCTTTGCTTCTGTCTATATATTTCAAAAAAATTCACAGACCTGTTGACCTGATTGTCCAACTTACAGGGGCTCCATGTAGACCAAGAAAAACGAATGAGGAAAAAACACTTGACTTTATAAAGTAGATAGTAAATTTTTTTCTAAGATGAAGACTCCTAAAAATAAATGAGTCCGAAAAAAGTTACCAAAAATTCATCTCTCAGACTTTCCTTAGCAGCATTAAACAATGAATTTGCAATGTCTCCAAAGTACTGAGGAGGGAATAGATTAACACCCAAATACTATATTTAGCTTGGTGCCTAGAGGTCAGAATGCAAAGGTCTCTTCTCTGGGGGTGGTTGCAGATATATACGTATAACCTATTGTCACTTTTGTAAAGTGACAGGGAATAGGGGGAGCCATTGCTTCTCAATGTTTATAATTAAGTCAAAATTTTAGTAAGATTTGGTAATATTTTACATTTTGTATTTTTCATTTTTTTTCAATTTTATAAAGTACCATCTATAGAAAAGAAAAAACTATCACAGGTCAAGCCTTGGTTCTACAATTTTTTATTTAAAACAAGGGGTCCCTGCTTATTCATTTAAAAAACTCAGGTATATCATCTGTGTTAGAACTCTCTTTAGACTGGTATTTATTGGTGAGCATTAGGAATAAAACATTCTCAGTGTCAACTTCCTACCTCCGTTTTTTTTTTTTTTTTTTTTGCAGTACGTCGGCCTCTCATTGTTGTGGCCTCTCCCGTTGAGGAGCACAGGCTCCGGACGTGCAGGCTCAGCGGCCATGGCTCACGGGCCCAGCCGCTCCGGGGCATGTGGGATCTTCCCGGACCAGGGCACAAACCCACGTCCCCTGCATCAGCAGGCAGACTCTCAACCACTGTGCCACCAGGGAAGCCCCCCTACCTCCTTTTGAAGGTGGTGAAATTTTCCTAGGATGGCTTAAGGAGAATGAAATACATTTTCTTTGCTAAATTGGGTCTTATAATTTCAAGCTCATTTTATCATTTTCTCATCTGATCTTTTGTAACTTGCCTTGAGCTATTTGACACTTAGCAGATCTTTGCCTACCTACCTCAATGAAAAGGGTACCCAACAGAACAAATCCCACAATGGAAGAAAGGGAAAGAGTAACTCCTCCCAAATCCCAGTGAAACCTTGGGTTCCCACGCTGTCCTGTCTGGCCTGCATGCACGAGTGGGTTCTGGGAACAAAGTTTCCCAGAAGGAGTGTGACTTTCATGATTAATTGCGTTCCCTGAAAGACTCTGCCTTAACCATGCAGGGTCTTCTACAAAGAAAATTTTACATTTTGCTATGAAAGGATCAAACAGATAATACCAGTTAGAATCAAATTTTTTGAAAGGTCAGGTTCATAGAAGCCTGCAACTAATAATTATTGACTTGAGTACATGTTGGCAAACTTTTAAAGAAACGTAAAGAAGTTTATGGGGAAAAATGTTAACCTCATCTATCAACCCTAATTGAAAACGGCCAGAGGAATATAAAAATGGATGGAAGCCAGCATTAGGGCTGAAAATTAGAGAAGTCTTCACCCACATGCCACCAACTTGGAGGAAGTTCTGCCCGATATAGTGCAAACTGCAGGAGGCTACCTTGGCCACACCACAGGTATCCTTTTTTCAGAAAAAGCTAGGGTGTGCAAAAAAGTAAGTAGAAGAGATTCAACTAGTCCCCACCGTCAGTAATAACCTCCAGTTTCCAGGCATGAGAGCTGAGAGGGGTCCGCCTCTGTGCAGACTGGGAATATTTACTCTACTTGTAACCCCTTTTCCCAGAGTGGGTCCACAATTCAGAATCAGCTCCTGCAGGAAGCCCAAGGCCAAACTGGGCCTGAGGACAGCAGGCCTTCCTGATGCAGTGGTGGGGCATCCAGAAGGTGGGTGTCTGGGCCAAGAGAGGGTTGGGTCACACCTCTTTCTACTTCTCAATTTTTTTTTTTTGTCTGTAGATTCTAGGACATTTCCTCAACTCTGTCTTCTCAATAAGCAATTCGTATTTCAGTTGTGTCCATGAAATGCTCACACTTTTTTTTTTTTTTTTTTTTCGGTACGTGGGCCTCTCACTGCTGTGGCCTCTCCCACTGCGGAGCACAGGCTCCGGGCGCACAGGCTCAGCGGCCATGGCTTGCTCCGTGGCATGTGAGATCTTCCCGGACGGGGGAACGAACCCGTGTCCCCTGCATCGGCAGGCCACTGCGCCACCAGGGAAGCCCTCACACTTTTTTATTAAGCTTTTTCCCCCTCTGACGGCTCCTTTTTCTTGTTTTATGCATGCAGTATCTTCTCAAGTGTATCTGTGAGCATTAATGAGAACTTCTAGAAGTTCCCCTCTGTACCTTGATTCTCTCTGTTTTCTTTGGATCATTTTAAAGTTTCATCTTTGATGTTTGCTCTCATGCTCCTAGTTTTCCTCAAATTTCTGTGATTCCTGGTTGTCAGACAACGAGGATGAAGGACTAGGCCTGGCTCAGTAGGTAGGTGGCTTGCTTAGGTTTTTTGTTTCCCTAAGAGTCTTAGGGAAACACTGAAAGGAGTGGGTGTATGGGTGGGTGTGGGGACTGGTGGGTTTTACAATAGGGTGAGTGGCCATGGGGGACAAGACAGGGAGGTTGTTGGGATGTCTGGAAGGTTCTCTGGCTTCTCTGAGATTTTCACACCCACTCTGGGGCCCATCTGATTAGAGTAGTTCACTCTCTTTAGAGTGTGGGTGCAGGACACACACCCTAGCTGCTTGTTGGTCAGTTGATAATGGTTAATATTTAATGGGGCTTAACAGTGTCAGATGCTGTTCTAAATGCTTTCCATATATTAACCCTAATATATGGGTTATAACCCATGTACATCTAATAGCCCTTATACCTCTACATTTTGCAGATAAGGAACTGGAGGCACAGAGAGCTTCAGTGATTTGCCCAGTTACTTCTCTAATCAGCAGTAGGGCAGGGGTTTGAACTAAAATAGAGTAACTGCAGAACCTGCCCTAGGAAATAGATGTGGGAACAGGGATGGGGCTGGAGGGTTTCCACTGATCCTTGTTACTTTCTGTATAGTTATTTTATCAAGTCTCCTGATGAGTCCCTGGGGGCTCACTCTGTTTTTTCTATGTTCACTTCATTTAGATTTGGAATTTCTCTGTATTAATTTTTATCTTGGGAGCAGTTTTCTACCTTGTCTATATTGGGTCTATTTCTTCAGTTCTCTGATCCCATCTGCTTTCTGTCTTCTAGGAATTTCTCACCATTTCTGATCTGCTGCTGGCACCCTTTTTGTTTTTCAGCACTGTTATGGATGTGTCATACGCCTCTCTCTCTTTCTCTCTCTGTCTTGATATATATATACACACACACACACACACACACATATATATATATTCAGGTTTATTTAAAGGTATTTGGTACAGTGGAGAGAACGATGTGTGTATTCAAGCCACCATCTTGATTCAATGTCTGCAGTATTTTCTATATGTATTTATCTGTCTACTTTCTCTTCTTGACATTAATTAATTTCTTCATCCTGCTGCGGTAATGATTAAACTTGAAGTAACATTTAGGGTACAGGGAACACAGTCACCATATAATAACCCCCAGGCTTTTTGTTCTTTTGAATATAGATTATTTAATTTTGTATGGTTTAGTCACAATTCTACTGAACAGAGACTTCAAGACATGGATAATCAGACATGAACTTTATTTCTACTATTCAGACAAAGGAGGAAGAAGTGGACCAGCATTGTTTGTTAAGCTTCCTTTTAGGTAAATAAATCATGATAATATGATATATGCAAATATTGACAACACTAAATGCAGGGCTCATGGGAGGGTGAATTAAACATTTTCTTATTGAAATAAAATATATATACAGGGAACTGACAGATCATACATACATAGCTTGATGTATTTTAACAGCGTGAACACATCCACAAAACCAGTTCCCAATATAGGACATGACCAGCTCCCTGGAAGTCTCTCTGGTAACCCATAATTAAAGGTAACCACTACATTTACTTCTATCATCATGGGTTAGTTTTGCCTGTTTTTAAGTTTTATGTGAATGGAATAATACAGTATGTTTACTTTTATATTTGAACTTTATATAATTAGAATCACACAGCATGAGCTTCTTTCACTCAATGTTATATCTGAAATGTACCCATGTTGTTGCATGTGGCAGGTGTATCTTTTTTAATTGCCATACAGTATCACATTATAGAAATAGCCATGATGTAGTTTTCAGTCTACTCCTAATAGACCTTCGAGTTGTTACCAGTTTTGGGTTATTACGAATAATGCTGCTCGTACATGAATTTTGGTGTGCATATGAAGAATTTCTGCTGGGTGTTTACCTAGGAACGGAATCACTGAGTCTTAGGGTATGGCTCTTTATATATTCAGTTTTAGTAGATTCTGCCAAACTGTTTTCCAAAGTAGTTGTACCAATGTATACTCCCACCAACAGTGTATGAGTGTTCCAGTTGCTCCATTAATCGCTGGAAGCATTTGTATTGTTGTTTTAAAATAATTTTAGCCATTCTGGTAGAGATGTAGTGGCATCTCACTGAGGTTTAATTTGTATTTCTGTGATGAGCATGAGGTGAAAGTATTTCCACTGCTTTTTATCTATTTGGATATCCCCTTTTTGTGAAGTTGCCTCCACAAGGCTTTTGCCTATTCTAAAAAATATTGAGTGTGTTGCTTTTCTTTTAATGTAGGAATTCTTTTAAATATCTGAATGTGTTTTTTTGTCAGATAAATATATTGAAAATATCTTCTACTCTGTGGCTTGATGTTCCACTCTCTCGGTCTTCTCTTATTTTTGATGAATTTTGACATATCAATCTTTTTCTTTATATATAGTTAGTATTTGGGGAACTGGTTGAGATATCTCTTATCCCAAGGTTATGTTCATGCATAGAATCTTTAGCTTTACCTTTGACGTTTATTTTAAGATCAGTGAGGGATTGTTTTTGATGTATGGCATGTGGTAGGGGTCCTAAATTATTTTTAAAAATATAAGGGAATTCTGAAATCAAAGAGTTTGAGAACTGATGACTTACAGAGCTGTTCTCCTCTGAGAACACCTGTAGTTACATTGCACAAACTTAGATATATCTGTATATTTGGTATTATTTATTTAAAAATATTTTCTAACACCCATGATGATTTCATCTTTGATTTGGGTTATTTAGATGTGTTGCTTAATTTCCAAATATTTGGAAAATTTTCAGATATTGATTTCCATATTAATATCACTGTGGTCAGAGAACATATTCTGAATGGTTTTAGACTTTGAAATTATTGGAGACGTGCTTTATGATTCAGCATATGGTCCGTTTTGGTAAATGTTCCATGTTTACTTGAAAACAGTCTTTATTCTGTCATGTTTGCTGCAATTTTCTACAAAAGTAAATTAGATTATTTAAGTCAAGCATTTTCTTGATGGTTTCCTTGGCTGTGCAGAAACTTTTTAGTTTAATGTAGTGCCATTTGTTTATTTTTGCTTTTGCTTCCCTTGCCTTAGGAGTCATATCTAGAAATATATTGCTAAGGCCAGTGTCAAAGAGTGTATTGTCTATGTTTTCTTCTAGGAGTTTCATGGTTTCAGGTCTTACATTAAAGTCCTTAATCCATTTTGAGTTCATTTTTGTGTATGGTGTGAGATAGTGGTTTAATTTCTTTTTCTTGTGTCTGTCCAGTTTTCCCAACACCATTTATTGAAATGATTATCTTTTCTCCACTGTATACTCTTTGCTCCTTTGTCTCATATTAGTTGTCTATGTATGCGTGGCTTTATTTCTGGGCTCTCAATTCTGTTCCACTGATCTATGTATCTCTTTTTCTGCCAGTACCATGCTGTTTTGATTACTGTGGCTTTGTAATATAGTTTAAAATCAGGGCATGTGATACCTCCAGTTTTGTTCTTTTTCCTCAATATTGCTTTGGCTATTTGGGGTCTTTTGTGATTTCATATAAATTTTAGAAATTTTCATTCTACTTCTGTGAAAAATGTCCTTGGGATTTTTTATAGGGATTGCATTGAATCTGTAGATTGCTTTAGGCAATATGGACATTTTAACAATGTTAATTCTTCCAATCCATGAGTACAGAATATCATTCCATTTATTTGTGTCTTCTTCAGTTTCTTTCTTCAAGTCTTAGTTTTCAGTGTACATATCTTTCACCTCCTTGGTTAAATTTATTCCTAGGTATTTTTTTTGTTGTTGTTGCGATTGTAAATGGGATTGTTTTCTGTGTATTTTTTTTAACATCTTTACTGGAGTATAATTGCTTTACAATGTTGTGTTAGTTTCTGCTGTATAACAAAGTGAATCAGCTATATGTATGCATATATCCCCATATACCCTCCCTCTTGCATCTCCCTCTCACCCTCCCTATCCCACCCCTCTAGGTGGTCAAAAAGCACTGAGCTGATCTCCCTGTGCTATGCAGCTGCTTCCCACTGGCTATCTATTTTACATTTGGTAGTGTATATATGTCAATGCTACTCTCTCACTTTGTCCCAGCTTACCCTTTCCCCCTCTTCCCCGTGTCCTCAGGTCCATTCTCTATGTCTGCGCCTTAATATCTGTCCTGCCCCAGGTTCATCAGAACCATTTTTTTCTTTCTTCTTTTTTTTTTTTTTTAGATTCCATATATATGTGTTAGCATATGGTATTTGTTTTTCTCTTTCTGACTTAATTCACTCTGTATGACAGACTCTAGGTCCATCCACCTCACTACAAATAACTCAATTTCGTTTCTTTTTATGGCTGAGTAATATTCCACTGTATATATGTGCCACATCTTCTTTATCCATTCATCTGTTGATGGACACTTAGGTTGCTTCCGTGTCCTGGCTAGTGTAAATAGAGCTGCAATGAACATTGTGGTACATGACTCTTTGAATTATGGTTTTCTCAGGGTATATGCCCAGTAGTGGGATTGTTGGGTCATATGGTAGTTCTATTTTTGGTTTTTTAAGGAACCTCCATACTGTTCTCCATAGTGGCTGTATCAATTTACATTCCCACCAACAGTGCAAGAGGGCTCCCTTTTCTCCACACCTTCTCCAGATTTTATAGTTTGTAGATTTTTTGATTATGGCCATTCTGACCAGTGTGAGGTGATACCTCATTGTAGTTTTGATTTGCATTTCTCTAATGATTAGTGATGTTGAGCATCCTTTCATGTGTTTTTTGGCAATCTGTATATCTTCTTTAGAGAAACGTCTATTTAGGTCTTCTATCCATTTTGGGATTATGTTGTTTGTTTTGTTGATATTGAGCTGCATGAGCTGCTTGTATATTTTGGAGATTAATCCTTTGTCAGTTGCTTCGTTTGCAGATATTTTCTCCCATTCTGAGGGTTGTCTTTTCATCTTGTTTATGGTTTCCTTTGCTGTGCAAAAGCTTTTATGTTTCATTAGGTCCCATTTGTTTATTTTTTTAATTTCCATTTCTCTAGGAGGTGGGTCAAAAAGGATCTTGCTGTGATTTATGTCATAGAGTGTTCTGCCTATGTTTTCCTTTAAGAGTTTTAAAGTGTCTGGCCTTACATTTAGGTCTTTAATCCATTTAGAGTTTATTTTTGTGTATGGTGTTAGGAAGTGCTCTACTTTCATTCTTTTACATGTAGCTGTCCAGTTTTCCCAGCACCACTTATTGAAGGGTTGTCTTTCTCTATTGTATATTCTTTCTTCCTTTATCAAAGATAAGGTGGCCATATGTGTGTGGGCTTATCTCTGGGCTTTCTATCTTATTCTTATTCTATCTTATTCTATCTTATTGATCTATATTTCTGCTTTTGTGCCAGTACCATACTGTCTTCATTACTGTAGCTTTGTAGTATAGTCTGAAGTCAGGGAGTCTGATTCCTCCAGCTCTGTTTTTCTTTCTCAAGATGACTTTGGCTATTCGGGGTCTTCTGTGTTTCCATACAAATTGTGAAATTTTTTGTTTTAGTTCTGTGAAGAATGCCATTGGTAGTTTGATAGGGATTGCATTGAATCTGTAGATTGTTTTGGGTAGTATAGTCATTTTCACAATGTTGATTCTTCCAATCCAAGGAAATGGTATAGCTCTCCATCTGTTTGTATTGTCTTTAATTTCTTTCATCAGTGTCATTGTTTTCTGCATACAGGTCTTTTGTCTCCTTAGGTAGGTTTATCCCTAGGTATTTTATTCTTCTTGTTTCAATGGTAAATGGAAGTGTTTCCTTAATTTCGCTTTCAGATTTTTCATCGTTAGTGTATAAGAATGCAAGAGATTTCTGTGCATTAATTTTCGATCCTGCTACTTTACCAAATTCATTGATTAGCTCTAGTATTTTTCTGGTGGCATCTTTAGGATTCTCTGTGTATAGTATTATGTTATCTTCAGACTGACAGTTTTACTTCTTCTTTTCTGATTTGGATTCCTTTTATTCCTTTTTCTTCTCTTATTGCTGTAGCTACAACTTCCAAAACTGTGTTGAATAATAATGGTGAGAGTGGGCAACCTTGTCTTGTTCCTGATCTTAGAGGAAATGGTTTCAGTTTTTCACCATTGAGAATTATGTTTGCTGTGGGTTTGTCATATATGGCCTTTGTTATGTTGAGGTAGGTTCCTTCTATGCCTACTTTCTGGAGAGTTTTTTATCATACAACAGTGTTGAGTTCTGTCAAAAGCTTTTTCTGCACCTATTGAGATGATCATTTGGGTTTTATCCTCCAATTTGTTAATATGCTGTATCACACTGATTGATCTGTGTATATTGAAGAATCCTTGCATTCCCGGGATAAACCCCACTTGATCATGGTGTATGATCCTTTTAATGTGCTGTTGGATTCTTTTTGCTAGTATTTTATTGAGGATTTTTGCATCTATGTTCATTAGTGATATTGACCTCTAGTTTTCTTTCTTTGTGACATCTTTGTCTGGTTTTGGTATCAGGGTGATGGTGGCCTCGTAGAATGAGTTTGGGAGTGTTCCTCCCTCTGCTGTATTTTGGAAGAGTTGGAGAAGGATAGGTGTTAGCTCTTCTCTAAATGTTTGATAGAATTCACCTGTGAAGCCATCTGGTCCTGGGCTTTTGTTTGTTGGAAGATTTTTAATCACAGTCTCAATTTCAGTGCTTGTGATCGGTCTGTTTATATTTTCTATTTCTTCCTGGTTCAGTCTTGGAAGGTTGTGCTTTTCAAAGAATTTGTCCATTTCTTCCAGGTTGTCCATTTTAATGGCATATACTTGATTGTAGTAATCTCTCATGATCCTTTGCATTTTTGCAGTGTCAGTTGTAACATCTCCTTTTTCATTTCTAATTCTGTTGATTTGAGTCTTCTACTTTTTTTTCTTGATGAGTCTGGCTAATGGTTTATCAATTTTGTTTATCTTCTCAAAGAACCAGCTTTTAGTTTTATTGATCTTTGCAATCGTTTCCTTCATTTCTTTTTCATTTATTTCTGATCTGATCTTTATGATTTCTTTCCTTCTGCTAACTTGGGGTTTTTTTTTTTTTGTTCTTCTTTCTCTAATTGCTTTAGATGTAAGGTTAGGTTGTTTCTTTGAGATGTTTCTTGTTTCTTGAGGTAGGACTGTATTGCTATAAACTTTCCTCAGAACTACTTTTGCTGTATCCCATAGGTTTTGGGTCATTGTGTTTTCATTGTCATTTGTTCCTAGGTATGTTTTGATTTCCTCTTTGATTTCTTCAGTGATCTCTTGGTTATTTAGTAGCGTATTGTTGTTTTTGTTTGTTTGTTTGTTTTTTTGTGGTACGCGGGCCTCTCACTGTTGTGGCCTCTCCCATTGCGGAGCACAGGCTCCGGATGTGCAGGCTCAGCGGCCACGGCTCACGGGCCTAGCCACTCCGCGGCATGTGGGATCTTCCCGGACCGGGGCACGAACCCATGTCCCCTGCATTGGCAGGCGGACTTTCAACCACTGCGCCACCAGGGAAGCCCAGTAGCGTATTGTTTAACCTCCATGTGTTTGTAATTTTTACAGTTTTTTCCCTGTAATTGATATCTAATCTCATAACGTTGTGGTTGGAAAAGATACTTGATACTATTTCAATTTTCTAAAATTTACCAAGGCTTGATTTGTGACCCAAGATATGATCTCTCCTGGAGAATGTTCCATGAGCACTTGAGAAGAAAGTGTATTCTGTTGATTTTGGATGGAATGTCTTATAAATATCAGTTAAATCCATCTTGTTTAATGTGTCATCTAAAGCTTGTGTTTCCTTATTTATTTTCATTTTGGATGATCTGTCCTTTTGGGAAACTGGGGTGTTAAAGACCTCTACTATTATTGTGTTACTCTCAATTTCCCCTTTTATGGCTGTTAGCATTTGCCTTATGTATTGAGGTGCTCCTATGTTGGGTGTATAAATATTTACAATTGTTATATCTTCTTCTTGGATTGATCCCTTGATCATTATGTAGTGTCCTTCTTTGTCTCTTGTAATAGTTTTTATTTTAAATTCTGTTTTGTCTGATATAAGAATTGCTACTCCAGCTTTCTTTTGATTTCCATTTGCATGGAATACCTGTTTCCTTTCCCTCACTTTCAGTCTGTATGTGGCCCTAGATTTGACATGGGTCTCTTGTAGGCAGCATATATATGACTCTTATTTTTGTATCCATTCAGCAAGCCTGTGTCTTTTGGTTGGAGCATTTAATCCATTTACATTTAAGGTAATTATCGATATGTATGTTCGTATTCCCATTTTCTTAATTGTTTGGGTTTGTTACTGTAGGTCTTTTCCTTCTCTTGTGTTTCCTGCCTAGAGAAGTTCCTTTAGCATTTGTTGTAAAGCTGGTTTGGTGGTGCTGAATTCTCTTAACTTTTGCTTGTCTGTTAAGGTTTTAATTTCTCTGTCAAATCTGAATGAGATCCTTGCTGGTAGAGTAATCTTGGTTGTACCTTTTTCCCTTTCATCACTTCAGATATGTCCTGCCACTCCCTTCTGGCTTGCAGAGTTTCTGCTGAAAAATCAGCTGTTAACGTTATGGGGATTCCCTTGTATGTTATTTGTTGCTTTTCCCTTGCTGCTTTTAATATTTTTTCTTTGTATTTAATTTTTGACAGTTTGAGTAATATGTGTCTTGATGTATTTCTCCTTGGATTTATCCTGTACGGGACTCTCTGTGCTTCCTGGACTTGATTGACTATTTCCTTTCCCATGTTAGGGAACTTTTCAATTGTAGTCTCTTCAAATATTTTCTCAGACCCTTTCTTTTTCTCTTCTTCTTCTGGGACCCCTATAATTCAAATGTTGGTGTGTTTAATGTTGTCCCATAGGTCTCTGAGATTGTCCTCAGTTCTTTTCATTCTTTTTTCTTTACTCTGCTCTGCGGTAGTTATTTCCACTATTTTATCTTCCAGGTCACTTACCTGTTCTTGTGCCTCAGTTATTCTGCTACTGATTTCTTCTAGAGAATTTTTAATTTCATTTATTGGATTGTTCATCATTGTTTGTTTGCTCTATAGTTCTGTAAGTTCCTTTTAAAATGTTTCTTCTGTTTTCTCCATTCTATTTCCAAGATTTTGGATCATCTTTACTATCATTACTCTGAATTATTTTTCAGGTAGACTGCCTATTTCCTCATTTGTTTAGTCTGGTGGCTTTTTACCTTGCTCCTTCATCTGCTGTGAATTTCTCTGTCTTCTCATTTTGCTTAGGCTGCAGGTTCAGAGTTCCCATTGTTTTTGGTGTCTGCCCCCAGTGAGTGAGGTTGGTTCAGTGGTTTGTGTAGGCTTCCTGGTGGAGGGGACTGGTGCCTGTGTTCTGGTGGGTGGGGCTGGATCTTGTCTTTCTGGTGGGCAGGGTTGCGTCTGGTGGTGTGATTTGGGGCGTCTGTGAACTTAGTATGATTTTAGACAGCCTCTTTGCTAACGGGTGAGGCTGTGTTCCTGTCTTACTAGTTGTTTGGCATGGGGCATCCAGCACTGGAGCCTGCTGGCCGTTGGGTGGAGCTGGGTCTTAGTGTTGAGACAGAGATATCTGGAAGAGCTCTAGCCTATTGATATTACGTGAGGCTGGGAGGTCTCCGGTGGTCCAGTGTCCTGAACTCAGCTCTCCCACCTCAGAGGCTCAGGCCTGACACCAGGCCGGAGCACCAAGACCCTTTCAGCCACACAGCTGAGAAGAAAAGGGAGAGAAAAAGAAAGAAAAAAATTCATGTAAAAAAATAAATAAATAAAAAAGAGAGCAACCAAACCAGTAAACAAATCCACCAATTATAACAAGCGCTAAAAACTAAACTAAGATAAACTAAGATAAACATAAATATCAGAAACAGATCAGTCACAGACAGCAAACCCCAAGTCTACAATTGCTCCCAAAGGTCACTGCCTCAGTTTTGGGACTGTTCATTGTCTCTTCAGGTATTCCACAGATGCAGGGTACGTCAGGTTGATTGCAGAGATTTAACCCACTGCTCCTGAGGCTGTTGATTGTGGGGATTTAATCTGCTGCTCCTGAGGCTGCTGGGAGAGATTTCTCTTTCTCTTCTTTGTTCACACAGCTCCCGGGGTTCAGCTTTGGTTTTGGCCCCACCTCTGTGTGTAGGTCTCCCTCAGGCATCTGTTCCTGCCCAGACTGGAGGGGTTTAAAGCAGCGGCTGATTAGGGGGCTCTGGCTCACTCAGGCTGTGGGGAGGGACGGGTACGGTAGTCATAATTGGAATGTGCGGTGAGCCTGTGGTGGTAGAGGCCGCTGTGACGTTGCACCAGCCTGAGGCACCCCGTGTGTTCTCCCGGGGAAGTTGTCCCTGGATCACAGGACCCTGGCGATGGCGGGCTGCACAGGCTTCCGGTGGGGAGTGTGGATAGTGACCCGTGCTTGCACACAGGATTCTTGGAGGCTGCAGCAGCAGTGTTAGCGTTTCATGCCCATCTCTTGGGTCCAAGCTGATAGCCACGGCTCATGCCCGTCTCTGGAGCTCGTTTAGGCAGTGCTCTGCCTTCTGTGGGCAGACGGGGAAGGAATCCTCTCTCCTCATGCACCCCAAAACAATGGTCTCTTGCCTCTTCGGCAGGTCCAGACTTTTTCCCGGACTCCCTCCCGCTCGCTGTGGGGCACTAGCTCCCTCAGGCTGTCTCCACGCAGCCCACCCCAGTCCTCTCCCTGAGGTCTGACCTCCAAAGCCAGACCCTCAGCTCCCAGCCCCCACCCGCCCCAGCAGGTGAGCAGACAAGCTTCTCAGGCTGGTGAGTGCTGGCTGGAACTGATCCTCTCTGCGGGAATCTATCCGCTTTGCCCTCTGCACCCCTGTTGCTGAGCTCTCCTCCGTGGCTCCAAAGCTCCCCCCTCACCCACCCACCATCTCTGCCAATGAAGGGGCTTCCTAGTGTGTGGAAACTTTTCCTCCTTCGCAGCTCCCTCCCAGAGGTACAGGTCCCATCCCTATTCTTTTGTCTCTGTTTTTTCTTTTCTCTTTTGCCCTACCAAAGTATATGGGGATTTTCTTGCCTTTTGGGAAGTCTGAGGTCTTCTGCCGGCATTCAGTAGGTGTTCTGTAGGAGTTGTTCCACAGGTAGATGTATTTCTGATGTATTTGTGGGGAGGAAGGTGATCTCCACGGCTTACTCCTCTGCCATCTTGAAGGTCCCCTGGGATTGTTTTCTTAATTTCTTTTTCTGTTGGCTTCTGGTTAGCATATAGAAACGCAACAGTCTTTTTTATGTTGATAATATACCCTGCAACTTTACTGTGTGTGTTTATTATTTCTAATAGTTTTTATGTGAAATCTTTAGGGTTTTCTATATATAAAATTGTGCCATCCACAAAGTGTGACAGTTTTACTTCTTCCTTTCCAATATGGATGCCTTTTATTTCTTTTCTTTGCCTAATTGCTCTGGTTAGGCCTTCAATACCAAGTTGAATGAGAGTGGGGAGAGTGGGCATCCTTGTCTTGGTCCTAATTTAGAGGGATAGCTTTCCATTTTTGACAACTCAGTATGATGTTAGCTGTGGGTTTATTAATCATAGCTATCTTAAAGATCGTTTTGATGTCAGTATTGGGATTGCCTATTGGATTTTCTTTTCCTTGATTTTCAGTTGTTTGGTTCGGTCTTCTGGCATGCTAGGTGATTTTGTATTCTAATGGCAGATACTATATGTGAAGATTTCCTCCAGAGAGAAATTTTATTCTGGCACATAATGAGGGTAAAGGTCAAGAATCTTGATGCAAACAGGGATTGTAATGATTCAAGTTTACAGATCAGGCTTTGTGAGGGCATGTCTCTTTCTACCTTGCAGTTAGTCCTGGGCCTTAGGCCTTCAGGGTTTGAACCAAAAACCCATTTACTGAGGTTCCTCGTTATTGGGCATCCGGAACTCTAATTTTGTCTCTTGATCACTGTGATAATGCAGAAACCTCCGCTTAGATCTTTAGCCTTCTAGCGGCCTCTTAGTACTGGTAGCTTAGCATCTTGCTTTGTGCATATACAGCTTAAGAATTATCAAAAGCCTTGAGAGGAGGGCTTCCCTGGTGGCGCAGTGGTTGAGGGTCCGCCTGCCGATGCAGGGGACACGGGTTCGTGCCCCGGTCTGGGAAGATCCCACATGCCGCGGAGCGGCTGGGCCGGTGAGCCATGGCCACTGAGCTTGCACGTCCGGAACCTGTGCTCTGCAGCGGGAGAGGCCACAACAGTGAGAGGCCCGCACACCGTAAAAAAAAAAAAAAAAAAAAAACAAAAGCCTTGAGAGGAAATTGCACAGAACCTGTCGGGTTTACTTCTTTATGTTTCCTTATTTTCCTGGAATTTTGGCCTCTTCTATCCTGGTTTCCTAGGTTGCAGCACACTTCAATTTTCCTCTCCCCAGCCCAGTGAGACTGCTGCAGGTTCTAGGCGAACGCTTTCTGTTCAGATTTTTTACATCGTGTGTTGCAAGGCAGGAATTTCCCCAAAAATGCGTGGCTCTTCTCGGTGCATTTCCCTTCTTCATGATTTTGGCCCCTCAGATCCTGATTGCCTTGGTTGCTCTCTGAAGCCTTCAGAGATTTAAAAAAATTTTATATTTTGACATAATTTTAAACTTACAGAAAAGTTGCAAAACTAGTACAGAGAGCTCACAAATACCTTGTGCTCATCTCCTAATGTTAACAACTTACAAGTCTCCTTAATTATTTATATTTATACTTGAGTATTGCCATATTTTCCAAGCTGATAAGAGCAGAGCAGAGCTACTAAGTGGTTGAAAGAAGAAAAAAAAAAGGAGCTAGTAGAGAAGGTGAAATTTTTGTTTCAGGACTTCTCAAAATCTCCACTGAGATTTTTCCTTGTATGAGACATCTCTCATGACCACATAAGGGTGGGAAATGCTCTATCTTATATGCACCCCCTTGGAAATCTGCAATGCCCATTTACATTTTAAAGTCTCGGAAAAGTGTTTTAGTAAAGAAATCTGCTTAATTTTGTTTATCCCCATGTTTCCAAACTTATATGGTGAAAGAGCTGTTCTTTTGTCTGACCTTTATTCATATCCTGTGCCGCTAGTGTTTTGTGGAACACATACTGTTCTAGAGCACATTCTAAAATCCTGAGGTATAAAATTTGCTTTTTTACGTTTTCTCCTAGGTTCTGGCTTTCTTGCTGTTTACTTTCTTGCTTCATAAAAGGGTAGAAGGTAGAGAAGCCAAGGTTTCTTTGAAAACAGATTTTTGCACAAGAATAAGGCCAAGGCTGTGTTAACATTTACCACTAAAACCCCAGCACATCTAGATGAAAAGCCAAATGCAAAAGCTTCATGTCCCCCAAATAAATTTCTTTTACATTACTGCTTGATTGTAGTCTTTGAAAATGGTTTTTATTTTCCTGTTATTGGTGAATGAAGATTTATCTCTGATTATAGCAACACGCAATCCTGGGATAGGTCTAATTTGCAGCATAATCCTCTTTCTCACCAGGGGAAGACCACACGAGACACATTCCCTTAGTTATGTGTATTTTAGATTCGCAAGTTCCATCTAGTCAGCCCAGGTCAGAGGCAGTGTTTGGGCACGGAGAAGCTGAATAGGTGAGGGCAACTTGTGTTTAAAATTGAAGAAGATAGGAGAGTTTTAGAGTGAAATTTGGACACTATTCCCCAGTCTACCTCTTCATCTTCTGTGTGTCCCTTCTTATCTCCCAGTGGATCTCCTTGTCCACCTTCTGGTTCCCCTGCAGTGTATTCTCCCATGGACCATTCAAGTAATATTCCTGAAATGCAGACCCAGTCATATCACTCACCTGCTTAAAAATCCATTGCCCACAGGATTAAATTCAGCCTCATAATCTGACCTCTGCCCATATGCTTATATGTTCATTTTCATTTGGGGTCAGATTTCCATTTTCATTATCTTTATTGTATTGTTATGCTGTTTCCTAAGTACCTTCATATATATATATATTTTAAAATTAATTAATTTATTTTTGGCTGCTTTGGGTCTTCGTTGCTGTGTGCGGGCTTTCTCTAGTTGCAGCGAGCGGGGGCTACTCTTCCTTGCGGTGTGCAGGCTTCTCATTGCAGTGTCTTCTCATTGCAGAGCCCGGGCTCTAGGCGCGCGGGCTTCAGTAGTTGTGGCACATGGGCTCAGTACTTGTGGCTCACGGGCTCTAGAGCGCCGGCTCAGTAGTGTGGCGCATGGGCTTAGTTGCTCCGCGGCATGTGGATCTTCCCAGACCAGGGCTCAAACCCGTGTCCCCTGCATTGGCAGAAGGATTCATAACGACTACGCCACCAGGGAAGCCCATACATATGTATATATATATATATATATATATATATATATATATATTTTAATAAGGTATGCCTTTGCCTATGCTATTCTCTCTGCCAGAAATGCCACTTCTTCTCTAGTCTCCTTGGTGCACTCCATATATTCTTCTAGGCTCATTTCTGGAAATTTCTTGGCATCTTTTCATCCATTTAATTTTCTTTCTTCCATCTGAGTTTGAACAGCAAATTCTGCATCTCTATTATCTGCATCTCATTGTGTTGTGGGCATTTACTTTTGCTTCTCAAGGGGCCTGTAAGTGGCTGGAATGTAGATTGATTGATCTTTGTATCTCTAGCATATTGACCTAGTTGGTAGACTTTCAGATATTTGTTGAATTAGATTGAATGATATGTGTCAGTTTGAAACACTGAGGTGTTTTTTAAAAAAATGAATTTTAAAAAAAATGCAGTAATACAGTGCTTTCTAAACACTGCTTTCGCTGCATCTCACAGGTTTTGACATATAGTATTTTTATTGTTATTATTATTATTTTGCTAATTCCTCTTAGGGTTTCCTTTTAAACTCATCGTAATTTAGGACTGAATTCTAAAATTTTATACCTACATAGTTATTTATATTGTAGATTTCTAATTTAATTGCATTATGGTTAAAAATATGTTCTTTGTGGTACTGACTGATTTGTGACCTAGTAAATGGTCAGTGTTTCTGATGTTCTATCTGTACTTGCAAAGACTATACGTTGTCTGTTTATTGACCGGAGGGATTTATGTATTCGTGCATATTTGATTAGGGTTATTAATTTGATCATTCAAACCATCTATATCCCTTTCAAGTTTTTTTTTTTTTTTAATCTGTCAGTTTTCTGATAGAGTTGTGTTAAAATCCCCATAATGGTTGTGGATTTGTTAGTTTCAGTTATTTCTTTCAGTTTTTGCTTTACTTTTTTTTTTTTTTCTGAAGTTATGCTGTTAGGTGGATTATATTATAACAGAATTTTGGTGGATTGCTCCTTTTATTATTAGGTTAAGTCTCTATCCTTATTAATACTTTGCCTTAAAGTCTTTTTTGTTTGATATTATTGTTGTCCGGGTTTAGTTTGATTGGTATTTTCCTAGTATGTATAATTTATCTGTTTTCACTCTTTCTGTGCGTTGTGTTTTAGGTGTGTCTCTGAAAAGCTTTATATAGCTGGATTTAAAAAATCTACTCTATTAATTATCCTTTCATGGGTTGAATTGAGTTGATTTACATAGGTAATGATTACTAATTTATTTGGACTTCTGATTACTGTCTTATTTTGTAGTTTCCACTGGTCATCTTTTATGTTCCCCTCCATATCCTTTGCCTTTGTTTTCTTTTGGATTGGAAAACACTGATTTTCCAAATGTGCTGGTATGGATACTATGTTATAACCCACATAGTATTATATGTATATTATTTTTGTGTGCTTTTAGTAGCTACCATTAATTATATAAAGCAGATACTTCTCATACATTATTATAACAGTGTTACATTTATGCCCATTTGCCACCTCCTCCTGAACACAGACAAACCTTAGCCTGTTCAAAATATCCACTGAGGGCTTCCCTGGTGGCGCAGTGGTTGAGAGTCCGCCTGCCGATGCAGGGGACGCGGGTTCGTGCCCCGGTCCGGGAGGATCCCACGTGCCGCGGAGCAGCTGGGCCCGTGAGCCATGGCCGCTGAGCCTGCACGTCCGGAGCCTGTGGTCCGCAACGGGAGAGGCCACAACAGTGAGAGGCCCGCGTACTGCAAAAAAATATATATATATATCCACTGGACACCCTTCCCACTCCTTATGTTATTATTGCTTAAGGATTTAATTTTACCTTTTGCTTGTTTGTTTTTTAATCAATAGTTACATTTACCACCATAGTTTTTCAGTTCCTGTTCTCACCATTGTTTCTTGTGATCCATACTTTCCATTTTGGTTCAATTTTTATTTCCTTGATGAAGTATTTTAGCATTACTTTTATTAGTGACTGTGATAGTTTGTATATATCTTTATTTTGTTCTCTTTATTAAACAACAGTTTAGGGAGACATAAAATTCTAGATTTTCACTTATTTCTTCTCAGCACTTTGAAGCTTTACCTCCATTGTATCCTGGCGTCTATTCTTGCCAAAGAGAAATCTGTCATTTTTATTGTTGCTTTGGTTGGTTGTTTTTCCCCCTGTGGTAGTTTTAGAAATTTTTATTCTTGAGATCTTGATGTGTCTAGGTATGAGTTAATATTTATCTTGCTTAGCACTTGAGTGCACTTTCAAGCTGTAGACTCATATCTTCCTTTAACTGTAGGAAAAAAAGAGCTATTAAATCAAAATATGGATTCTCTCATATGATGTCCTTTTTTCTGGAATGCTTATCAGGTATATCTTGGAGCCTCTCACTTATGCTCCATATTCATTGACATTTCATATTAAAAAAGTAAGACTTCTTTGTCCTTTAAAATTTTTTGTTCTTTGATGAGTTTCCTTAGTAATATTTTCCAGTTTACCAGTTCTCTCTCTGATTATGCCCAGTCTGGAGTTTATATCATCTCTTGAATTTTTCATTTTCATGACTATCTATTTTTTTATTTCCAAGATTTCTAATTTTTTAGAGCTATTTAAGAATCCCCTCCTTTTGTGTAATTACTTGCTCTTTATTAATAGGAGTTATTCCTTCATTTATCATATTGGTAATGTCTAAACATATAAAGTCTTTGTCAGATTGTTTCATAAAAGTATTTTCACCAGGAGTAAATTCATGTTGTGATCTGTGATTTTGTTGGCTGTCTTACTTGATGTTATATTGATTCATGGGCCTTAGAATTTAGATTTAGAGGCTAACTTTTAATTGGGGAGGGGGTCTTTTTGTCACTTGTAATCCCTCTGTGCACCCTTCTATGTAGTGGTTGTGATTTCTTCCACCTCGCTTCCTAAGGCCCAGATGCTGAATGATGGTTTCTGCTCTATGGTGATATTGGGGATATCTCAATCTAGCCACAGAGCTGGTGGCGGGTGGCGGTGGTAACTTGATTGGTTCTTTGCTCTCCAGTCTCCATGAGCCTGCAGATTCCCAAACATACTAACCTCGGACAGTGGTTTGCATCTGGATATTTTTTCCAGCCTCCTTCTCCTGCCCATCCCCTGGCTTTGAGCAGAGCTTGATTCCAGGTTCTTGTCTCATGGACCACTTTAGATCCCTTTTTACCCAAAAGGAACCAGACTGCTGGCTGCCAGAGCCTGTGGCAGACAAGAAGCTCAGCAAGACTGAGGCTTCAACCCTGCTTGCCATATTGTGTTTCTGTTCCTTTTCTTGTCCCTACAAAAACTTTATTCTCTTTTTAAGCATTGCTTATCTTTTTGGTTTTCTCTTTTGATACTTAATCTTTCATTGCTATGTATTGAGGGCATAGGTCATGTATCATAGTTGAATTTATCTAGTCATTTTGACCAGAAGTAGAAGCTTCAGTATTTATATATAGTTTCCAACACTTAAAAGAAATAGGACTGCAGTTTCTGTAACTCTGGAATGAGATCAGGAGCCCTGTAGTGATCACCCCTGTCTTTCTTATCTTTATGTCTCCCTATCACATAGTAGATGCTCAACAATACTTCTTGAAAGATGAAGAATTAAATATCATCAAGTGGTCTAAAGAGCTAATACCATGTGTCTTTTTTTGTTTTTTTTTGTGGTACGCGGGCCTCTCACTGTTGTGGCCTCTCCCGTTGTGGAGCACAGGCTCCGGACGCGCAGGCTCAGTGGCCATGGCTCATGGGCCTAGCCGCTCTGTGGCATGTGGGATCTTCCCGGACCGGGGCACGAACCCGTGTCCCCTGCATCGCCAGGCAGACTCTCAACCACTGCGCCACCAGGGAAGCCCCATGCGTCTATTTATGCTTACTTTTCAAAACAGCTGAACATCACTGGGGAATTCAGGAAAAACAGAGGAATGATCATGACTCTTAACCATGACTCCTGTTGAAAAAAATCCCATATTGGTGTCTCCTTCCAAATAAGAAACAAATATTAATCTCATTAGTTTCTGTTCTTAAAAGTGGGAACACTCCTTCTATTAGACACTCTGATTTCTAAAAATAGAACAAGTATAACCTGAACCAGTGAGAACTGATTCAGGCTGGGTAGGTTTCAGGTCTAACTCTCAATACTAGAAGGATTTTCAAAGGGATATTTTAAAACAAGGATATATGCATGGGCTTCTGTGGTTCCAGTAGCCCTCTGAAATTGCAGGTAATTGTATCAGTCAGTTTTGCTGTGTAACAAACTGCCCCCAAACATAGTGACTTAAAACCCATTTATTTAGTTCACAACTCTGTAGGTCAGCAATTTGAGCAGGGATTTACTGGGTGGGTCTGTTGGTCTGGCTGATCTTAGCTGGGCTCAGGCTCACTGACCTCTTGGTGGTCAGTGGTCAGGTGAGCTGTGGTTTTGGTGCTCTGGGGTGGCTCAGCTGGGATGTCTATCTCTGTTCCAAGTGGTCTTTCATTCTCTAGCAGGCAAGCTCAGGCTTATTCAATGGAGATGGTCACAGTGGACCTCAGAGAGTGAGCAGAAGTATCTACCAAGTCTCTTTATAGCTGTAATGTATCTATAAGGTCCAAAGTCAATATTCACACAGGGTTGTTTACATTCTATTCAGTTGACCAAAGCAAGTTATGGGTGGAGAAATAAAATCCATATCTTGATGGGAGGAACTGCAAAGCATTATGGCCATTTTTGCAATTTACCATGCAACAGAACGTGCAGGGTTTTTCCTCAGGTGTGGTTGTGTAATTTTCAGAAAATTACCTCCAAAGTTAAGAACCAATATTTTAAATGATTTCACTACTGAACAAAAAGAGATTTGGGGGACTTAATTGATGGATATCTGTTTCAAACACTGCTTGGTGTATGGCAATGGGATTCTCAATTGTTCTTGTTGAAGGTTACCCCTGGTATCAAGGCATTAGAATAATCCTCTCTGACTTCAATACTGAGCCTGAAAACAAAAACTATTGTCTTAGTGTGTCTGTCAGTTTCTGTTGAGTAACAAAGTGCTCCAACATTTAGTGGTCTAGAACAATGACCATGTAAATGGCCCATGCTTCCATGGGTCAGCAGATTAAGCTGGTATCGGCTGGGCTTTCACAGTGTCTGCAGTCAGCTGGAGGTCAAACTAAAGAGCTCTGGTTTGGGGAATTAACTGGTTGTCCTGACTGAAGGTGTTGGGGCCACTTGTCTCTCACCACCTAGCAAATTATCTCAGGCTTGTTCACATGGTGGCAGCAGGGTTTCAAGAGAATGAGTGAAAGCACACAAGATCTTGTAAAGCCTAGGCTTGTTTTTATGGGTCAAAACAGGTCACATGCCCAGCTCGATTCATTAAGGTGGAAATAGACTCCAGCTCTGTCTAGGAGGGATGGCAAAGACATAGAAACAGGGAAGATGGGGAGTTATACCTTTTTTTGGTAATCTTTCATCTCTCTTTAAGTAATTCCCTCTCAAATTTTAGTTAAATACTGTCTGCATGTATATTCTTCCTATTAAACAGTAACACTGTGTGTCTGATAGTGGTAGTGTATAAGTAGTAGCAGAAAACCACACTTAACATTTAAAACAACCTACAATTTTTTTTTTTTTACCATTAATTGGTGGTACCCACCTCCCTTTACTACTGAGTTTTATATTCATGTAAGTATTTTAGAGGTGTAAACAAATCCTGTAGATGTGTACTTTTCTAAAGAAAGTGACTTAACATATTTTCTACTGCTCATCCAGTCCCCTTGTTTTCTAATCCAACCCACACTGGAGCCAAAGTTGGTTTTCTAAAAGGTTTTCCAACTGCATTGTTTGATGAAGAAACTCTAGGGACTTCTCAATCATATTCTTTACCTTGGCATTTGAGAATCTGTGTGGTCTGGCCTCTGTCTACCTTTCAGCTTTTATTTTCCTTCATTCTCCCTTGAGTACCATTCATTGCAGTTAAACCAAATTTCTTGCTGTTTCTTGAGCACACTCGGTCCTATATCAGTAGTTCTCAACTGTCCAGAGACATTGTTGGTTTTCACAATGGGGTTGTGTGTGCTGCCGGTCTCTAGTAGGTAGAGTCCAGGGATGCTGTTAAACATCCTACAATGCACAGGACAGTCTCCTCAGCAAAGAATTATCTGATATAAATATCAGAGTGCCAAGGTTGAGAAACTGCCCTACGAATTGCTGCCTCTGGGTCTTTTTTCATGCTGCCTCACACCAGAAGGCCTTCCTTCAGTCCTGCCCGTTGAAATGTCCCCTGTCCTTAAAAAGCCAGTTCAGATGCCAAGCTTTCTAGGAAACAAGTCCTGGATGGATCCCACCCTTACCTTTTACACTGTAGGTTCGCAGAATCCTTTCTATGAAATCACTGAAATGCTTATCACTTAAGATGTTTACAATAATTTGTGTTCTGTACTATTATTTTGTATTCTTATTGTTTCTCCCTTGTATTTTATAAGTTTATTTATTTATTTTTGGCTGTGTTGGGTCTTCGTTGCTGCACGCGGGCCTTCTCTAGTTGCAGCGAGCCGGGGCTTCTCTTCGTTGCGGTGTGTGGGCTTCTCGTTGCGGTGGCTTCTCTTGTTGCGGAGCCTGGGTTCTAGGCGCGTGGGCTTCAGTAGCTGTGGTGTGTGGGCTCAGTAGTTGTGACTTGCGGGCTCAGTAGTTGTGGCTGCGGGCTCTAGAGCGCAGGCTCTGTAGCTGTGGCACACGAGCTTAGCTGTTCCACAGCATGTGGGATCTCCCGGACCAGGGCTCGAACCCGTGTCCCCTGCATTGGCAGGTGGATTCTTAACCACTGTGCCACCAGGGAAGCCCTCTCCCTTGTAATTTAGTTGACTGTTGGTATATGAACTCTTTTGCTGAACTGTGGGTTCCTGGATGACCAGGATTAATCTTACTTATGTTTCTACTAGAGCAACTACCATGTGTTTTACATATAGTAGGTGCATAATAAATATCTGTTGAATGAATGAGGAATGTGTATCTTCCCATGTTCTTAGCTATGGTTACTCATTCCAACAATTTTCTTAAATGACTTAATTCAAAAAAGTCCAACAAGCTGAACCTGAGTTTTTTTGTTTTTGTTTGTAATAATTTGGGTAAAATACTGTGATAACAAATGATTGTACAGTACAATTACTTGTGTCTATTTCTACAGCTGTTTAGTGAAAAAATAAGTGGCGTTGAAGGAACGAAACTAGATGATGAATTTCTTGACATGGAAAGGGTAAGAGAACATTTTAATGTAAATTATCTTATAAATTTGACTTTCCTTGTGATGTGATATATACTGATACTGTAAAGGATATTAGAGTGGGGATCTAGGATGTTTGAATTCAGGTGTTGATTATGGAGTCCAAAAGGCAGTTCTTTTATACTTCAAGGTCCAAATAAAGACCCTGGACCTTGGGAGATGGGATATTGGCTAACTGGTTCCCTCTAGTGGACAAGAGTCAGAATGCTCAAAAAATGGTCCATCTTGGCAAACAGTGTAGGCCAAAGTGATTGTGATTTAATATCTTGGAGAGTCGAAATGTATTACGGGGAGGAGGCTCTTCGAATATATAAATATTGATTTAATGTGTGGAAGACTCTGACCCTGTTCCCACGTGTTTCAGCAGCTGCATAACAAGTAAGTTTTATCCACTGGAACCAGCCATGTCAATCAACTTGGATAAGCTGGTTTCAGAGTTTCCTGACGGGTGACACAAGGATGATAATATGTGCTCTGCTTGCGTCATGTGGATGTTTTGAGAATTATGCAGAAAAATTAACGTGTATGAAAGCATTTAAAAAATACAATGAGCACGTTACTGACGTGATTGTTAATACATGACAAAGGAAGACTGTAGAGTCTCGGTCCCTGAACAAGCTTCCTGGTCAACTGTGTGAAGTAGTTTAGGTGGAGGCAGAAGTGGGACCATCACTAATTATCAGCTTCCTCAGGTCCTTTCCCCTTTGTTTTGGGACCTTTAAACATAGCCTAGTTTTAACAATTAGAGTCCCCAGGTGAGAGAGGGCAGAGAGAAAGCAAAGCATCTTTCCTCAGGTGTAATATGGACGATACAGGCTATAGCAGGTAGTAGAGCTTTCAGCAGATTCTGGGGAAGAAAGTCCAGCCCCAGACTGTGCCTTGGGGGTGTAGGGGTTACTGTCTTCAGGATACCCTGGATCTGGCCACACTGTCCTCCAGGGAGCTTCTTATTTTCTGGGTGAGCACAATTAATTTTCTAGAAATGTTAAGGCCTTGATAGAAAGCTTATTTTGTTTTGCTTTTGGAAGAAGTTAGTTTCTGAAGATTGAAAAACATAGAACATTTAAACATCATTGGCATACCTAAAATTACTTTAAAAATCTCTTGATAGATAAAGATATTTGTGTAGCTTTATTACTAATAAAACGATTCAGTTGAGATGTTAAGTTTAAAAGTACATTTCAATAATTTTAGTTTCGGTTGTTGGACTGAGACCCCTCTTGTTTACTTCCTTTCCCTCCCCAAACCTGAATGAGTGACAGAAGAAATACAAAAAGAAAATCTATTATCTGTTTTATTACAGCAGTGAAAAGCATGGAAATATTTAATAGGTCAAGAAGTTTTAAGGACTTTCTAGAAGAGGTGAATTATGAGGCCACTAAAAGGAAAAAGAAGGTTTTAAAAAATTATAGTAAGATGTATCATGTAATCTCTCAGGAAATTATAGCAGTTATGAACCATTATGCATCATTTAACATGGCATCTGAATATGTAAGGTAAAAGCTGTCAATGCATAGAGAACTGACAAAAATCAGAGTAGAAGATTTTGCATACCTTTCTCATAATATAACAATGAAATAATAGATAGGCTCATAGAGAATTTTCATAAAGTATAACTATTAACTTTGATTGTAAATCATATAGATATTTGCATTCCTCAAATTGAGAATTCATTTCAAATTTCTTTAAAACAATTTCAATAATCAGTTATTTATTGGGATATGGGAAAAAAACTCAACAGATTTCTCACAGTAAAATCATAGAACACAAGGATTACAAGGAAGGTATAGTTGCCAAATTCTGGATGTTTGGAAATGGGAGAACATGTAAAAATAATTCTTGTTTCAAGAGGAAATGAAAAGTAAAATTAAAGATCACTTAGTCATGAGAACTGTCTATGTCAAAATCTGTGATATATGGCTAAGTCTTCAATGCATTTAATAGAAAATAAATTGTTGGAAGAGAGTGAATAAATCATTCCAGCCAAAAAGCTAGGAAAATAACAGCAAAGTAAATCACTCTAGGTGGAAGGAAGAAATCAATACAGATAAATGAGAAATTAATAAAATATAAAACCATAATAACAAAAAGGTAGAATCAATAAATAAAACCAAGAACTCTTTTTTTTTTTTTTGAAAGACCACCTCTACTAAGTGTGAGCAAGAGAGAGAAAAGGGAAAACACAAACTACATAAGGAATTAGAAGGATATAATGACAGATGTGGATTTTTTTTGAATTTTATTTAATTTATTTTTTTATACAGCAGGTTCTTATTAGTTATCCATTTTATACCTATTAGTGTATATATATCAATCCCAATCTCCCGATTCTTTAAATTAAAAATAAAAAAGAGAGATTATTATGAACAGGTGTCAGAAATCAGGGCTGCCAGCAGCTCTCTAACCCAAGGGCTGAGGTCTGGGAGTGTCAGTGGCACAGGCTTTGGGCACCTCAGGGGTAGGGTACCAACACAGATGGAAATTCCAGATTTAATCTACCAACAAAGACGCCCTCACACCAGGTAGGCTTTACAAAAATAATTTTCACCTCTCTGCTTTCCCCTGTTTGTCCTGATGGTTTGCTGAGATATTTGCATTGCATTTCCCTAACCTGAACACACATACCCACCCCCCGATGTCCTCAGTTATTCTAGAAGGGAGGTTTTGTTTTTAACTTTTTTGTTTTTAAACTACGTGAGTTGTTTTTTTCAGTGTTCAACTTGATTGCCTATTTTTGCCAACATGTTTGGTGGCATCCTCTTTAATTTGTAAAGGGTTTATTCCTTGTATTGATTCCTGGGCTGTCCTGGAAGCACCACCAGTATGTGTACATCAAGGCCTGTGAGTTTTAGGCCATTTGTTTCTTGGCATTTTTTTCCCAAAAGAAATAGAAGAGTCTAAGTAGAAAGTATTCCCGCCTCTACCTCCTCTCATCCTCACCCCTCAGAGGTGACTCCTAGATACCTGATGGCTTTTCATGTCCAAAGAGGGTTGTATACATGGAATGACCACTCTACGTTGTGTTTTAATTAATATTGAATATATATAAAGTTATAAATCTAAAACCTAGGTTTTTTTCTCTTTCTTTTTTTTTTTTTTTTTTTGCGTTATGTGGGCCTCTCACTGTCGTGGCCTCTCTCGTTGCGGAGCACAGGCTCCGGACATGCTGGCTCAGCAGCATGGCTTATGGGCCTAGCCGCTCTGCGGCATGTGGGATCTTCCTGGACCAGGGCACGAACCCGTGTCCCCTGCATCGGCAGGTGGACTCTCAACCACTGCGCCACCAGGGAAGCCCTCTCTTTCTTTTTTTAAAATTAATTTTTATTGGAGTATAGTTGCTTTACAATGTTGTGTTAGTTTCTGCTGTACAGCAAAGTGTATCAGTCATATATATACATATATCCCCTCTTTTTTGGATTTCCTTCCCATTTAGGTCACAACAGAGCACTGAGTAGAGTTCCCTGTGCTACACAGCAGGTTCTCATTAGCTATCTGTTTTATACATAGTAGTGTATATATGTCAGTCCCAATCTCCCAATTCATTGCATCTTCCCTTCCCCCCTTGGTAACCATAAGTTTGTTCTCTACGTCTGTGACTGTATTTCTGCTTTGCAAGTAAGTTCATCTGTACCATTTTTCTTGATTCCACATATAAGCGATATTATACGATAAAAAACCTAGTTCTTCTTAAGCCTTAAACTGCACATACAGATTTTATTTATAAATTAGTAATTTCAGTATAAAAATGATCATTTTTAGTTAATCTTCATTTTAGTTTCCATTAAGTCATAAGCTGAAGAGATGAAATCCTTATACATTTGTCACCAACTAGTTACATAATTAAGCAAATTCCCTTAATGCAAATTCCTGCAATACAAATGCAGTGCATAGGAGTCCCTCAAACTTAACATCAAATCTAAAACAGGATTCTCCTATGCACTTACATTTCTTGTAACTCTAATAAAATGTAAACATTAAGTTATCAAATTTTCTTAAACATTTCAAAGACCTTCATAAACAATTGAACATACTGAAGAGAGTTCAAAGTTTACAAAACTCATTACCAGGTCAAGTACACATACACACAGGCACATTCCCACACACACAGCTAGCACACGTATGTCAGTAATATGGGTTTGATTCATTTCTTCATTTCTGTACTGTCTTTTTAAACCTTCCTGGGGCCCCAAATTTAAGCATTCAGCTAAGGGGAACAAATACAATTTCAGGTTGGATGAGAGTGCTTCGTTGAAAGCTTCTGACCCTGAACAGATCATAGATTTTTAAATGACAAAAATGAGGTTTTTTGTATTAGCCATCACTCCCAGCTTGCTTTTTTCCTTAGCAATGTACAGTGGACGTCTTCCCAGTACCTATAGATCTTCTGTGTGTTTTCCCCCTGTGATTAAAGAGTATTCCTTACTTGGATGTTTCACAATTTATCAAGTCAATCTCCTATTGATTGTAATTTAAGTTGTTTTCAGTTTTTATGACTATGTAAGATGGTCTAAGAAACATCTTTTTACCTCCGTGCAGTTTACTGGTATGTTTCTAGATGCTAAGCCCCTGGAAGTATGATAGATGGTACATTAATAGGTACTTCACCTTGATCTCAGAGAGATCGTATCATTTAGCACTCCTATTGTATATGAAAGGGCCCATTACTCCATACCTGTATAATACCTTATATGGCGTCTAGTCAATTAAAAAAGATTTTTGGGGGGTCAATCTGGTGAGTGGAAAGTATCTCCTTTTAATTTATAAGTTTCCTGAATATTTTGTCAAATGTTTATAAGCAACTTGTATTTCTCCTCTTTTGTGGATTGCCTTCTTTCTAGTCGGGTGGCTTTTTTTTTGTAATGGGAGTACGGAGTATAATAGATACTAACCCTTTATTTTTTTGCATTTTAGTTTCTGTTCACCACTTTTATCAAACTTCGTGTATTGTGTCTTTTCACAGTTCCATTTGAAATTTTATGGAGTCAGAATTTAGGTCTTTTCATCTATGATGCTTGGATTTCGGTGATGCCTGGAATATCCTTTCCACCCCCGTATTTCAGAATATTCCCCTGCATAGTTTAGTACTTTTACAGTTTGTTTTTAGGTCCATATTTTTAATCCTGTATTTTTAATCCTGTAGTGTGATGTATGAATCTAACTTTATTATTAATTTGCCAAGTTTTAACCAAAAAAAGAAAAAATTGAAAGTGTGATAGGCTTTGAATTACTTTTACATGTTAATTGGGGGAGGATTTACATATTTCCAAAACTGAATTTTCCCATCTAGGAATGTGGCTTTTCAAGTATGTATTGTACATTTCTCGTAATATTTCTTCCTCGTTATTGCTTATTAGTTAATTGCTGCTCTTATGAGCAGGATCTCCTTTTCCTTTAAAACATTTTCTTTTGGGCTGTTGATGGTATAAAGTAAAGCTATTGAAATGTGCACAGTTAACTTTTATTGTATAGTCTCACATTCATTTTCTGGGTAACCAACAGCCAGAGTATACAGGAATGGTTTTGAGGAAGGAAAGATTCAATCTTAACCTGGCAGGGAAGCCTTTGTTGTTAGCATCTTCTGCCCACAGAACAGAAGAATATGTATTTCAGTGATAATATTGATACTAGTGATGATGATTCTTTCGTCGTTGGCTTACTGAGGTCGTTTCTCACGTGAATCCTTATTATGGCATCCTTATACAAGTACAGAAATTCAAGTTCACCCAGCAAATAAGGAAAGTTTGGCTCAGAAGTGTCTAGTCTTGGTTTTGAGAAACCTTCAAGCACAATCAATAAACTAGTGGAGCATAATAACTTGTCCAAGTTTCCTAAATATTACATTAATATTCATTTTAATGTTGAATAAGAAGTTAGTGTTCTCCCGTCATTGGGAGGAACAAGTATTGGAAGGATGTCCCAGAATCAAAAAGTTAAGAAAATATTACCTCTTCCAAAAATGTTGAAAATGTCCATTTGGATTAAAATCATTAAATGGTGTTATAAATATTAACTTGATCAAATTTATTTCTCTGTTTGTTTTTCTGTAGAATTCACTGTTTGTCATTTACCAACATCTTCATGTGTTTCTCTTTTTTAAGAAAATAGACGTTACCAATAAAGCTGTTGCAGAAATTCTTTCAAAAGCTACAGAATATCTTCAGCCGAATCCAGGTAAAGTTAGAAAATGTCTTGAAATATTCAATTGTTCATTCGCTGTCACAGATTCTAATAATCTAGGTTTACCGAGCGTATGGTTGACGTGATCTAGAAACAATGTCCTCTGTGTCCGAATAATGAAATTCAGTTTTTTTAAGTTGAGTGACTAAAGGTAGTTGCAGTGAATCCTAGCTGATGACAAACAGAACAGACACTTCTGTGAACTATGGTGACGTTATTTGGGTGGAGTCTTGGTCTTACCAGCAAGACACTGCTAAGCAAAGACATTTTTTATGAGATGCTTCGGAAACCCACTAAATATTTTGGCCATGTTTTCTTATTCAGCTGTTTCCTCTTTTCTTCTTTTTTTAAAAATTTCTGCCATCCTGTTCTAACGGTGCCTGTGACTTTGAAATGGCTTTCACTTCATGGCTTAAATGCTGATGAAGTGAGGTATGAGAAACATGAGAAACATGAGAAGGTCCAGTGTTACCGCAGCTTCTGGACAGGAGGTCTTTTCACTCCTAGGTATTGAAGCAGCATCCCTTGATGAAGTTTCCCTAAGGTCTAAACTATAGAAACCAATAGAGGGCGTCCAAGCTTTGAATTCTGTGGCTTTCCAAATCTGCCTTTACTTTGTATGAATTTATTTTTTTCTTTCTTTTTTTTTTTTTTTTTTTTTTGTGGTACACGGGCCTCTCACTGCTGTGGCCTCTTCCTTTAAGGAGCACAGGCTCCGGACGCTCAGGCCCAGCGGGCATGGCTCATGGGCCCAGCTGTTCCGCGGCACGTGGGATCTTCCTGGTCCAGGGCACGAACCCGTGTCCCCTGAATCGGCAGGCGGATTCTCAACCACTGCGCCACCAGGGAAGCCCCTGTATGAATTTATTATTTGCACATAATTATCGTGATTGCCTCGGCTGTAGGAATCAGCACACATCCAACCATCTGAAAATCTAGAAAATAAATTTAAAAACATACATTGAATAAAATATTACGTCCAGGCAGGATGGCAGGTATAGAATTCTTTAAAATTGTACAGCTGATTATAGTTTTAAAAAGCATAATTATATATCTCTTCCTGGGCCTCATCCGTGATTGAACCACACAAGTCCCTTTTCCTGATGAATCAGTCAACACATGTTTAGCAAATGCTCCCTCTAGGCAAGGGGGTTTCCTGGGTCCTGGGATATACGGTTGAGTTGGAAGGGAACCTGCCCTCAATGAGCTGACACTGGAATGGGGTAGGGAGGTACTGGCCAAAGTGTCCACTTGGCCAGACACCTCTGGTTATTCCTGGAGAAGAGGAAGGGAGGCCTAGCAGCCTCTCATTCCATTTAGTGGCCCTCAGTCACAGGACTGCTGCATCCCACATCCCGCCCTGACAGTGGGGAAGAGGAGCAGAGTGTGTGTGTGTGTGTGTGTGTGTGTGTGTGTGTGTGTGTCTGTGTCTGTGTGTCTGTGTGTGTGTCTGTGTGTCTGTGTGGCGGGAGAGTGAAGCCTGTGTGCCTGGGGACCAGGAGGGTAAGTGCTTCAAGGATGAGGTGGGCAAGATTCAAAAAGACTGGCACCGTGAGTGTCTAAAGCTTTGCTACTCGAAGTGTGGTCCATGGCCCAGGAGGATCGGCATCCCCGGAGAGACTGTGGGAAATGCAGAAACTTGGGCTCATCCCAGACTGACTGCATCAGACTCTACATTTTAACAGGATCCTTGGTGCTTTGCGTGCACAATAAATATGTAATTATTAAAATAAAAGACAATAAAAATTTACCCTTTTACAACCTAAAATTACCTCACCCACCACCTAGCCTACAGAATAAATTCCCAAATCCTTAGCTTGGTGTTCAGTTCATAGTCACATTTCCCCCTAGGTATTTCCTGATTTGTCCTGTATTAATTTCTTCTTTGGTCAAAGCAGCCTACTCTTTATCTGTTGGTTATAAACCAAAATAAGCATTCCCCCTTCTTCATCCTACACTATTTCTGCACTTTTGGGGGCATCTTTCCATCTTTATTCAGCGTATTGTTATATTTTCCTTTCTGTACACCACATCAGACTTTATTTGCATAATTACATCTTGTATTTTCTGCCTTCCAGTAACTAGACTGTGAGCTCCTTGAGGTCAGAGGCTGTCTTAGGTCTCTCTGGAGTCCCAGTAATTAGCATGGTGTGTTGCACAGAGCTGGGATTAGTAAACACTCATGGCCTAAGTCAGAGAAAGGACTTAGTGGCCACCTGTCATTTCCCTTGGGTCCAGGAGTGGAGCTGCACCTGAGGGACCATCAACACAGACTCCGGTTCCCCACGGGGGCATCTGTCTCCTACTGGTTAGGCTTCCTAGACAGGAGTGTGCAGCGCAGTGGCCCTGTACCATGAAGTTAAATATCATCAGTCTGGATACACTCTTGGGGGTGGGGGGCTGTTAACCACCAGTTGGTTTGCAACACCCACCTCAGCAATTCTGTTGTTAGTTTGCAATTGGTCCCCAGGAAAATTTGTCTGCCCAGGTGTCAGTGTGTGACTCAGTGAGTGAGCTGTGGGTGGGGTAATGAGAGCCCCGGTTACTATTATTTGGGAGTCCACAGTGTGTACCATAATTTCTATTTTTCATCACGTTTGTGCAACAGTGCCCTTAGCACCCACCCTGGTTAAGAATCTAGAAAACCATGCGAGTAACTTGGTGACACAAGTTACCTTCCTGTCTCAGGGCTCTGACATTTTGTCTAGAGCGACCTTGATTTCTCCAGCCCCGTTTGTTACATGCTATGTACCTGTCACTCCGCCGTGCCATTTTAAGGAATTACAAATGATAATGTTTTTAAGCATACAGAGCTAAGCTAGGAATGCTGAACACTGTGTCGAAGATCCGAGGACAGGTGAAAACCACGGGGTACCCACAGACGGAAGGCTTGCTGGGCGACTGCATGCTGAAATACGGGAAGGAGCTCGGGGAAGGCTCCGCTTTTGGTGAGTATTCCCACATCACCCGGGAGAGCTGAGAATGCATCCTTTGTCTATTTTAGGTTATGCACAAAACCTTCATCTTAACAACGCTTGTTATTTTTTTCATATTATCAAAGCAATACATGTTCGGGAATTCCCTGGCGGTCCAGTGGTTAAGACCCTGGTGCTTCCAATGCAGGGGGCGCGGGTTCGATCCCTGGTTGGGGAACTAAGATCCTGCATGCCGAGTGGCGCAGCCAAAATATAAATAAATAAATAAAAATTAAAAGAAAAGTAATACATGTTTATCGCAGGAAGTTTAGAAAACATAGGCAAGTAAAATAAAGGAAAATGCCAGCATCACCCATAGTTCCCTACCCAGTGATGGGCCCAATTACACACTTTGCTGTATATCCTTTATACCTTTTGTTTATTCTTATATATATATTCACATACACCTTTAAAAAAATTAAAATGGGGTTAGAGTATACATACCCTAATTCCCTTTTGTAATCTGCTTATTCCCACTGGCTGTAGCATGGTCCATGTCATAAGACAGTCTTCTACCACATTGTTTTTAAAGGCTGCATAATAGTCCATGTATCCACAGTTTGTTCCATCAATCCCATTTAGGGTATTTAGATTTTTCTTCTTTATGTGAAAAAAAAAATTACATAGCATTTACGATAGGCACTTTCATGGATAAAGCTTTGGGAATATCCAAGATTATGTTCTTAGATGAAATTCCTGGTAGTGAAGTTGCTGAGACAAGAGTATGCCCGGCCGGGAGGCCCACAGGAGCGGCGGAGATTGTCAGTCCGGGAGGCGCCGGGAGGGCTTCCTCAGGGTTGTGGGCTAGGAAGGCCGTTGCGAGGTGCCTCCTCACGTACCCCTCGCGGGCCCAGCAGGCCAACAGCGTGGGGCGGCGGCGACGTCGACGACCGGGGCTGGGAGCACTGGCGGCCAGGGTCGCAGCCATGGCCGAGTCTGTGGAGCGGCTGCAGCAGTGGGTCGAGGAGCCGGAGCGGGAACTGGCCCAGGAGAGAAGTCGCCGGGCCCTGGGGGGCGGCGATGGAGGAGGCGGTCGGGCCTGCGTCGAAAAGATGAGCCCCGAAGTGGTGGATTCCAACCCCTACAGCCGCCTGATGGCATTGAAACGAATGGGAGTTTTAAGTGACTATGAGAAAATCCGTACCTTTGCTGTAGCAATAGTAGGTGTTGGTGGAGTTGGCAGTGTGACTGCTGAAATGCTGACAAGATGTGGCATTGGTAAGTTGCTACTCTTTGACTATGACAAGGTGGAACTGGCCAATATGAATAGACTTTTCTTCCAACCTCATCAAGCAGGATTAAGTAAAGTTCAAGCAGCAGAACATACTTTGAGGAACATTAATCCTGATGTTCTTTTTGAAGTACACAACTACAATATAACCACAGTAGAAAACTTTGAACGTTTCATGAATAGAATAAGTAATGGTGGATTAGAAGAAGGAAAACCTGTTGACCTAGTTCTTAGCTGTGTGGACAATTTTGAAGCTCGAATGACAATAAATACAGCTTGTAATGAGCTTGGACAAACATGGATGGAGTCTGGGGTCAGTGAAAATGCAGTTTCAGGGCATATACAGCTCATAATTCCTGGAGAATCTGCTTGTTTTGTGTGTGCTCCACTACTTGTAGTTGCTGCAAATATTGATGAGAAGACTGAAACGAGAAGGTGTTTGTGCAGCCAGTCTTCCTACCACTATGGGAGTGGTTGCTGGGATCTTGGTACAAAATGTGTTAAAGTTTCTGTTAAATTTTGGTACGGTTAGTTTTTACCTTGGATACAATGCAATGCAGGATTTTTTCCCTACTATGTCCATGAAGCCAAATCCTCAGTGTGATGACAGAAATTGTAGGAAGCAACAGGAAGAATATAAGAAAAAGGTAGCAGCACTGCCCACACAGGAGGTTGTTCAAGAAGAGGAAGAGATAATACATGACGACAATGAGTGGGGTATTCAGTTGGTACCTGAGGTTTCAGAAGAGGAACTGAAAAATTCTTCAGGTCCAATTCCTGACTTACCTGAAGGAATTACAGTGGCATATACAGTTCCCCCAAAGCAAGAAGATTCTGTACCTGAAGTAACAGTGGAAGATTCTGGTGAAAGCTTGGAAGACCTCATGGCCAAGATGAAGAGCATGTAAATAATGGACTGGCCTGTATTTTATTTCCTGTGTCTAAACCTGTTCCCTAGCAATTAAAAAAAAATCATTTAAAACTGAGAAAACTTAGGGCAACATCAGTTGATGTATAATCTTCACTGAATTATTATATTTTTAAAAAATACTGTGACTATTGCTTGTTACCCGCCCCCCCCCCACTTCAACTAAATCAGAAACTCTCCTAAAACTCATGTTTCATTCTAGTAAGAAAACTTCAAAGGATTATTGCAGGCAGTTATAAATCTTATTTAAAACTTAGCCATTGAACTGTTTTGGCCTTTTGGGAGGGGTGGGAAGAAAGGACCGATTTGATTTGCCTGAGGCCATGGATAACAGAATAGTGTGTGGTCAAATATAGGGAAAGGACAAGAGGTACAACCTATTGATTCGAGCCAGCAGGCATCTACTCATTGTGTTTGGAATTGCTCTCTACAGGAAAACTGCCCACGACTACTAACTTGAGCAATAATGAATTTCAAATAGTAAACCTGTAAAATAAAAACATCCTTTCAAATGTTCCCTGATGAAACACAAGCTGAAATACAGTCATTGGAAAAGTTTGTAAACCTCTGAATTATATATTCAAAACAAGACAGAGGCAAATAAGAGGAAGCTTTCTTCATGGATAGACAGATAAACATATTTTCAGGATGTACAAATTCTATTTCTGCACTGATTAAGAAAAAGCATATCATCTGTGGAACATATATCTGAGCTAGTGTGCTTTATTGAGGAGCAAAAGATAAATTTAGGCTAAGATCATCTAAATTATACCCATCATATGGGCTACCTTCTAATACTTTATTTTATTTAAATTTGATTCCGTGGGTAATTAGATATTGGCAAAGGTTTGTCCTGGGTAACAGACAATAAAAGAGGTCTAAATTGCCTCTGCAACGACTGACATGTATTTCTTCACAGGGAAGAGTAACATTTTCCCTGATCGTGACCACGAAGTCGTAATTTGATAAACTGGTTTTCTCTGGATTTTGCATACAAATAATGAAGGCTTAGAGAACCTTGTTTGAAATAAATTCCTAATGGTTTGGAGACTAATAAAGACACATGCATGTGTAACCATTATCTGTAGGCTGGTACTATGCTAGTCTCCTATTTTGATGACTTTTTTGCTCTGAAAAGATATAAATGTCTAAATTCTATCTCTAGGAGGAAAATGTCATTAAAAAATTAAAAGTGCATTTCCCACTTGTAAAGTAAAATTCTAAAAATAATTTCAGAAAGCTCCAAATATCAAATATGTTTAATATATTAGCTTTGAGATTTTAGCATATTGCAATTCTTATGTTTAGAGTGATGTCAGGAAAGTATGGGGATAGTTTTTCTAGCCTTGAAACATATTTACGTTGCCTTAGTAGATCATTTGTTGTTTAAAATTTTAGTGTAGTCATCTGTAAAATAACTTTTCTAGTTCCTAGAGATGCTTTGAATTTCAAAAAAGAAATGCAGTCTTTCTAAGTCCCACTCCTTTGGTATACAAATTTGGTACCTCTGGTACACTAATTTGGTAGGGCTTTACTTATAGGTTTATATAGTTTGATAAATAGCTAGAGCCTACTATCCTTTTTTTAAGGATATGGAGTATGGTTGATTTACAATATGTGTTAGTTTCAGGTGCACACAAATTGAAACAGTTATACATATTAGAACCTGCCATCTTCTAAAGACCTTTTTTCTGTTCTTAATTTGGCACTGTACCCTGCTGGTGTCTTATACTGTACCAAATCTTATCTAATTTTTTTGTCATATCTTCCATTAAAGTTATTATTTTAGCAGAAAAAATCTGGTGACAAGTATCTTTTGTAACCTAGAGAGCTCTCTTGACAATCTGTGTGCCATGAAAACCTGTGTATGTAGGCAGCTATGAAAAATTAATCATCACTGGATTTTACATTACTAAATAAACTCATAGTGCTTGACCAGAAAAAAAAAAAAAAAAAAAAAGCCCGATTTTTCAGGTGTTTGAAGCATAGTCCCAAATGACCCTCCAGAAAGGTTATACCATTTTGACACTCCTGCCAGGAAGGTATGAGAGTGTGTTTCTCAGCACAGGTACTAACTCTGGGAATTGTCTTTTTAGTTTCCTTTTAAATAACTGATCATTTGATTTATAGCAAATAAAACTGATATCTGGGCGCTGTTTTAACTTTATTTTTTGGATTATGTGTGAGGTAGATTTTTTTTTTCACGTTTGTCATCATCTTTGTGAATTGTATATCTGTGTCCTTTGCCTGTTTTTCTATTAAGGTGTTCATTTTTTTTTTTTCTTACTGGTTTATGAGATTTTTCAGTGGTCAGGATACTTGCTTTTTGTCTGTCTCATATGTTGATGAAGTTTTGCCCCAGGTAGGCATGTACCTTCTGATGTTGTAGGTGGAGGTCATCTTAATGGAAGAAGATATTTGCTTTTTATTTAGTGGTGCTCATTGGTCTTCTTTTATGGTTTATAGCTTTGGTATCATGTTTAGAAAACCTTTTCCACTCCTCCCCGCTTCACTAATAAGCTGTGTAAATGTTTATTTATACTTTATTTTCATACATATGTTTTCTTTTCTTACCTTTAAATTCCCAAGCTCCTGAATTTAATGGATGAGTACTGTGCAATAGGGTTTTCATTTTGTATTCTCACAAATACATAGCCAGTTGCCCTAACATTTTATTGAAAAGTTCAGCCTTTCTCTGCTGATTTTCTATAACTTTTTTGTTATAAAATTTTATATATTTTAAGTTTGTTTCCGGTCTTTCTCTTCTGTTTTCTTGGTCTGTACCCTGTTTTGATCAAGTGTCATGTTGTTTTAAATATTGTCATTTTAAAATATATTTTAATATATTTAACTAAAATTTCCCCTAGATGTTATAAAAATTTCATGGACATACTCATCTGTTTTATTTTTCCAGATGAAACTTAGAGTCATTTTAAGTCCTCTCTACTAAAAAACAAGAAACTTATTAAATTTTTTTTTTTGCTTGTAGGATCTTAGTTCCCTGACCAGGGATTGAACCCAGGCCCTTAGTAGTGAAAGCACTGAGTCCTAACTACTGGACCCTCAGAGAATCCCCAAAAAACTTATTAAATTTTGATTGAGATTACTTTAAATTGATAAATTATATTGGGTGTGAGTCGAATTTGATATGTTAAATCTTCCGGGAGAATTTGGCACGTTTGCTACTCATGTAGTGGTAGCAAAGCAAGATATGGAAATTGACGATTCCGGTATTAGGCCATAGTCATTCATCTAGGAAAGTGGGGGGAAAGTCTTTTGAAAACTTAAAAAAAAAATCCCATATGTTAAAACACTGGTTAGTCACAGAGGGTAACAGTATCCTTCAGAGCAGTATAATGTGAATTTTATTTTATTTCCTGGGTGAATGGGGCCAAGATGGCCTATTCCTTGTCCTGAAGGCTGACCAGTGGAGGGAACAGGAGAGACCGCCAGGCAGGCCCTGACATCCACGGACAGTCCTGCAGTGCGTCTGGTCAGGTGACAGGGCAGGGGATTTGAAGGGCAGACAATTTGGTAGCTTCCTAGGTACCCAGCGAGAGAGAGCCGACATCAGGAGGGCATTAGGAACAGAGGGGTTGCTTGCTGTTCTGAGGGAAAGACTGTGCTGTCGGATGCTTTCTTCTTGGGGCCACACAGAAATTTCCTCAAGGGCAGAGACCTCCACTGGTGGAGGCTGAGTCCCACGTCCTCGTGGAATTGGAATCTTGAGCAAGGAGAGGGGGTATCAAACCCATGGAGGTGACAGCTAATATTCAGAATGTCACCTTTGGCGCCTTGTAAGAAACATATTTAGAAATGTTTTCGTCAAAGCTAAATTAACTGACATTCTGGGGTGTGGGCACTGGTGGCAGAGTGAGCAGTGGGGTCAGAAGCCATATCCTCCATTTCTGACCAGCTGGGCAGGAAAGAGTCCTCAGGCCGGGAAAGGACGTTCTCATTTCCATCTCAGAATGAGTTAGAACCAGACTCTGGGGAGTTAGTTAAGGAGACACAGCCTCCCAGGAGGAACAAAGCTACCCACGCGCCACAATGGAGTCTCGGTCAGCTGTGGTTTGGAGTAATGGTTTCCACTTACATTTTGCAAGGTCCTGTGACATTCACTGTCTATGCTATTCCTTAAAAAAAAATAAAAAGTGAGGTGAGGTGATATTGCTATCCCTGTTTTACAGATGAATCAACTGTACGTACCTATGACTCGTAGGTGAAACAACTTGAAGGTCAGAATTAGCTAGAAATGCAAAGTCTTGGGCTGGGATTTCAGGTCTTCTTCAAGCCTGGGAGTTGAGAGACCCCAAGCTCTAACTTTTTATGAAGACCCCAACTACAGGAAAAAGAGTTCAGTTTAGTGCAGCATTTCCCAGACATGTCTTCTAGAAAACCTGCAACCCTCATAGTGCTCAGCTACCAGGATGCCTGCTTTCAAATCACTGCAGGTTAGCGGGTGCCGAATACCAGGATTTAATCCAGCTAAAGCTGCCCATCGCTGCCCAAGTCTGGCATGTCTGGCCTGGACCTCACTGCAAGAGCAGACCCTTCCCACCCTGCTGAAAGGCTGTCCTGTGTGACACTGCCAGACTTTCTTTGACATCAGAAGGGGTAGGGAAACTTAGAACCATCTCAAGAATACAAGGAGTGGCCTCAAGAAGACCTAGCAGCTAGAAGCTGAGATGAGGTTTTGTTCATTTATTTCTGTTGTAATCTTTATTGGTTAATACTTAACCCCTGATGAATGAATCCTTTTATTGTTTACAAAGACGGATTTTGTTCTTGCGCCTCTAAGGAACCCTTGGTGCCAGTTCACAAAACTACCAGTTTAAAAAAAGAAGCTTTAACCCCATCTAGTGGCTGATACGGTAAGTGCCTCAGTCTGTCTGAGCCTCAGAGTTTTATTCTAGAGGTTTATTCTGTGCGGTGGAGAAAGTGCAGAAGTAGTGAGGAAAATGTGGAAAATATTTAGAAAGACTTTCTCGTTTTTACATTTTCTTTTCTCTGGGTCAAGATTCAAAGGTCCCAGAGTTGAGGACCTTGTTACACACCATTGATCATCACAAACTTTTGGGAAAAAATTAAACAAATATCACTGTTAACTTAGAGTTAGGTCTGCTAAAGAACCATTTTTATTTGTATTTTCTATTGAAGGCAATGCATTGATAGAAGTTGGCGAATCCATGAAGCTAATGGCTGAGGTGAAAGACTCTCTTGATATTAATGTAAAGCAAACTTTTATTGATCCACTTCAGTTACTACAAGACAAAGATTTAAAAGAGATTGGGGTAAGTTTTCTAGGCTATAAATCTGCCTGTTGCTATTTAGTATGATGTTTATACTATTTAAAATCATTAGAACATTTCTATAGCAACTCAGTGAAAGCATCATCTTATTGTGGGTGGTAAAAAAATAACTCAGTTATGTTTACTTGGCTCATTGGGAAAGAGTCCCAGGATTAATTAGCCCTGATTTTGTACCTTATTGAAGTCAGCTAGAAGCCAAGTTCAAGATACATACTTCTACAGTCATTTCTCACATAACAAAATGACTGCATAACTTTGTACTGGATATTTTAAAAAGCAATCTTTATTTTTTAATACCTTTTTTTTTTTTTGCCACACCCCACGGCTTGTGGGATCTTAATTCCCCGACGAGGGATGGAACCCGGACCATCAGCAGTGAAAGCACAGAGTCCTAACCACTGGACTGCCAGCGAATTCAGTGTATTGGATTTTTGATTATCAAAATCATACCATACTAGCTGCATCTTTTTTTTTTTAGCATCTTTATTGGAGTATAATTGCTTTACAATGATGTGTTAGTTTCTGCTGTATAACAAAGTGAATCAGCTATACATATACATATATCCCCATATCCCCTCCCTCTTGCATCTCCCTCCCACCCTCCCTATCCCACCCCTCTAGGTGGTCACAAAGCACTGAGCTGATCTCCCTGTGCTATGTGGCTGCTTCCCACTAGCTATCTATTTTACATTTGGTAGTATTTATAAGTCCATGCCACTCTTTCACTTCATCCCAGCTTACCCTTCCCCCTCCCTGTGTCCTCAAGTCCATTCTCTATGTCTACGTCTTTATTCCCGTCCTGCCCCTAGGTTCTTCAGAACTTGTTTTTTTAGATTCCATATATATGTGTTAGCATATGGTATTTGTTTTTCTGTTTCTGACTTACTTCACTCTGTTTGACAGACTCTGGGTCCATCCATCTCACGACAAATAACTCAATTTCGTTTCTTTTTATGGCTGAGTAATATTCCATTGTATATATGTGCCACATCTTCTTTATCCATTCATCTGTCGATGGACACTTCGGTTGCTTCCATGTCCTGGCTATTACTGGGCAGCTACGTGGAATTAGAACACTCCCTAGCTGCGTCTTTTGATACGTTGCACTAGTGATCGTTATTTTCCATTACTTCTTAAGGAGATCAGTACCTAGGAGTCAACATGTTGTATCAGGAAAATGTTAAAATGGCCCTCCAGAGCATACACGGGAGCTTTCAGGGACCTGTAGGTAATCACATGCCACTTGCTTGCTGGTGCTTTTGCAGATATGCAGAAACAGTCTTGAGACTTCTACCCTGCCAGGGACTTCTACTCTGGAGGGACAGGCTGCATCGGGACCTTCTTTGGGCACCCCCTGGGGAAGCTGCCTAGAAGACCTTCCTGGTGGTGCCTTGAGGAGTGATCTGAATGCAGCCTGGGCCAGCTTGGAAGTCATCCAAGCCTTGGGGATGTCCCCTTTTCCTTTCTTCAGGCCCAGATTCTCATGGTGTGGTCCCTAAGCAGCATCAGCATCACATGTTAGAAATGCAAATCCTTGGGCCCTATTCCAGAGCTCCCTAATGTAAAGTCCTGGATGCCCGTATAGGCATTTAGAATTTACACCAAAACCAAAGGCTATGGAGGGGAATTCAGGAAGACTGAAAGAAAAATGAAAGCAACTGTTCAGGAACTCCTAGGATATTCTGCTACCCGACCCCCCACCCAGCCTCCCCCCCCCCACCCCCGCCAGCACCCTCCTCAACTCCTTACTCCCATTGCCCTCTTCCCCTCAGGCCAGTCCTCCACTGGGCCCCAGAGTCCATTATCCTCATCTCCTCAGGGCCTTTGCCACATCTGGCATCCTCTCTCCGGAATCTCCCTTCTTCCCCTTTCTCTCTATAGGCTTCTTCGGGTTAACGTTTAAACCCATCAGCACAGCAGCCCTTGACTCCCGGCTTCACATCTCGGCCCCTCCAGTCCACCCTCCACACTACAGCCAGAGTCTTCCTAAGGTACAAGCCCCCAGTAGCTGCCCACTGACTTTGGGGGTAAAGATCCAGCACCGTAGTCCCTAATTCCTGGCCCCTCCTTCTCTCTCCGGGTTGATCGCTCACCCCTTCCCACTTGAACTCTCTGCCCAGGCCTCAATGAATTACTTACAGTCCCCAGGGGGTGTTTTGCTTTGTGCTCTCTTTTTATTCTTTGTCTTTCTCCTTTTCCACCTTCTCCTGGCTAAGTCATCTCACGTTGCAGATCTCAGCTCAGATGTTCGGTCCTTGGGGAAGCTCTTGTTCTCTCCCCGGCTTAGTCAGGTGCTCCTTCTGTGCCTCCTGTGCTGTGAGCATCACTGCTTCTCTTTTTCTATTGTTTAGCAGCAAGTGCTTTGGCGTAAGGAGGCATGTTTTGTTCACTTTTGCATGACTAGCGCAGCCTTTGTGCTCACAGATTATTATTGAACAGATGATTCTAGAGAAGAGACATTCTGTGTTGCGGGGATGCCAAAGCATCTTTCCCAAATGCAGAACCTTAGAACCAAATACCTCCTTTGCTGACATACATCATATGCCATTTCTTCTTGTGCTGCTGACCTTGAAGAAAGCTGTACAGAAAGTCCACTGGACGACATTGCTCTTCCACTTGACCTGGTTCAGTAGGGTAGCTAGTCATGGCCACAAATGTGGATCCTGAGCAGTGAGTGGGAGAAATGTACAAAATACACATATCCTTAAATGTTTCTCCCTATGCAAAAAAATAATTTTCTAAATGGTGTCTCTTGTTCTTCAACTCTGGTTTGATAGAGAAACTGTATAAATTTAAACTTAAATCCTATAGATGATCAAGAATTAAAGAGTCTAATATTCAGAAGGCTTTTCATAGTCTCAACTGTGCTCTATATATCTTCGATATCTGGAGTGGAGAGCCTGTTCATTTAACACATGACTGACATATCTGTACAAGGTCTTGTGGACTCAAAGGGCTTCTATAAATGTTTCGTCACCCATATGTAGCCAGACTAAGCCTGGTTGTGCCCGTTTACAGCCACATATGTGGAGGCACAGAGGGATTCAGAGACTTGCCCAGAGTCAGAAGAACGTGTCAGAAGAGAGATGATTCTGACTTTTTGTCCTATATACTCTTCACCCAATCATTATGGAGGTTAGAACCAGTGCTTCCCACTAAAAAGAATAGTCAAGTTACCTACGTGCTTCAGTGGGACAATCTGTTTTCACATACACTTTCAATATCAAATATCTGTTTTCCAGGGGTTATGGTCATAAACTCCCTTGCCCTGTGCAGTTATCCCTTCTATAGTATTTCTGACATGGGATCCCTCTACTTGAACACAAACTGTGATGGGAAACTTACTACCACACAAGGCACTGCATTCCACGAATGGACACCTCTAATATTTATACTTGTTTTACTTTGTTAAAGAGATCATATTTTTCAAAAGAAATTCCATCATTTCAGAGGTTGCCTGTGAGCATCTGTCCTCTGTATCACATTCATCGAGGGCATTTATTCAACTTGTTCTGTAATTGTTTGGGAACTTTATGGAAGATGCATAAGTATTCTAGAGGATACTAGAAATTTGTGTTTTTATAATCTACTTCTTAGTGAGGAGTTGACAGTAGTACCAAAAGAAACATACTTTTTTTGGATATAGTTAATTCGGTTGGAAATTACCTGGACATTAATGGAGCCTAAGTGAGGGGTCCTATAGAGAACCTTGGAAAATTAATCTGCATACTGATACTGCATCTTTATGTTCCATATAGACACTCATTCATTCTGTCTTCCATCCATCCATCCGTCTACCCATTCATTCATTCCACAAATATCCCTTGTAGACCGGCGGTGAAGGGAGCCTCTAATAGATGATGAGTGCGTGCAAAAGAAGTGTAAGGTGGGATCCTGCCCCCTAGAATTTATGCCAAGAAAAAGCAATGACTATTTTCACAGAAATGCTGAATATTTCTTTGTGCTGTGTTTGAGCATCACAGTTCTCTAAAGGACCACTTTGTCTCTTAGCATCACCTGAAAAAGCTGGAAGGCCGCCGCCTGGATTACGATTATAAAAAGAAGCGAGTAGGTAAGATACCAGATGAAGAAGTCAGACAAGCAGTAGAAAAATTTGAAGAGTCAAAGGAGTTGGCTGAAAGAAGCATGTTTAATTTTTTAGAAAATGATGTAAGTATTTAAACCAAACAGGAGACTTTAATGTGAATGAAAACATTGACTGTATGACTAGGGTCAGCATGTTGAGAAGCTCTGGAGCCTTAGTTGTTACATAGTTTCCAGAATTTTCCATAACCATTATCTCCTGCCTAAGAAATAGCTTCAGATACCCAGCAAGTCCTGACTCAAATCTCAGATCTGGAGAAGTCCTGTTGATCCTGGAATTGCTTCAGAGATGTGCTCGGGTTGGCCCTGGGGAGGTGGGGTTGTCTTAGAAGTGCATCGTAGACCAGCCTTTGTGTTTGAGGCCATAGCATCGGTGGTTTTGCAGGAGAATAGAAAGCCCAAGTCATGTGGTAATTTGCAGTTTTGCTAAGACTGTGAAGAGCGCTCAGTGAGGCAGATGTTTGAGGAGGAGCAGCTCTCTTGGCTAGTGGGAGAGCCTCACTCATCACCCAGCTCTCTGATGCCTTTACTTGTCATAGTGAACCTTTGGGATATAAAAGCATGACCTAAGTTTTTCAGCTGTACCATAGTGGTGCTTGTGAACTTGGGGATTGTGAAGGTCTTGACACATACCCCTCAGAAATGCTAACATCCTATCGTACCATGATTCCTGCCACCAGCTCTTATTTTATTTGTCCAAGTAAAGTTAGATTAAATGTAACTAAAGAGGATGGTAACCCCCAAGTGGGCACCGTGAGGGCTGAAGGCCACCCTTCTTTGCCTTGGCAATGAGAAGTCACTTGGCATTTTTTACTGCCTGATGGGAAGAGCCCTTGGCCACCTGCCCCGTTTGGAGTTCCCACCCTAAGTCCAGCTTCTGTGATGCCACGAGCCACCTCAGCCCAGCATTAGCTTCGGACCTATTTGTTGGACTTTCAAACCTGTTGGAACAAGTCAGAGGGTTTATTTTTCTGCAACCTGTGTTCCACTTCTAATAATTGATTAAAAGGTACATTGAGGTCTTGCATCTTTCAAGTCAAGTCAAACCAGATGTACTGAGCACCTTTTATCTGCCATGGTGTTGTGGGGGAATTACGTCCACTGTTGACGAGACATTAACCCTGGAGGAAACAATGTGAAATCCCCATGATTAAACCTCAGTACCAAAAAGTGCATTCTATTATGCTTCTCCTTTAAATATCTTACCAGGTTTTTTTTCTTTTACATCTTATGAGAAACGGGAAGAGGGATAACAGTTTTCCCTGTTTTTCTTTGTTGTTTGCTTTCCCTTAAAAATAGAAATTTCCTTGAAATTATCCCCGAGCAATAGGCCATTTGGTTTGGTTTTGTCTTGGATTGCCATATTTGATTTTTTCAAGTGTGAGGTATCAGATGCATGTATTCCTTATCAGGCTGCAGCAAACATTGCCCTTCCAGTCCTGGGTACTTTAGAGGTAGATTTAAACTCTGAGGTTGAATCTCATGTGTCAGATGTGCTGTCTAACCCACGCGCTTTATGCATGACCTTTATTCATGATCTGTGTTGAGCTGTTGCAAAGTACTCCATCAGGGAGGCCTGTCTCAGTTGCTCTGGTCTTGGCAGTTGACCCAAGAGACCTCCGTTTCCCTTCAGTATCAGTCAAAATGAGAAATGATCCCTTCCTTATAAGAACTCAGTCATTTGTCCATCTGTTGACAGTGTTCTGCTTGTCACAAATGAGTTAACCCCTGCCCACCCCACCCTGGGAGAAGTAAGAGCTAGCTTATAACTCAAGCCCCACGGAGGTCCTGGTGTTGGCCCTGCAGAGGCATGAATTGCAGTGTTTCCCCTAAAGTTTCCTGGGATGGGTGGGGGGTGCCTTCATTCAGCTCTGAGGAGCATGGGCTGCTCCCTCATTTTAGGGCCTGGGTCCACGTCTTTCACTGGCAGCCATGGAAACTGGCCATTGAGATGGGAGGAGACCAGAATAATGAAACGGTGGAGGACTTTCAAAGGCTGCCTTGGAAGTAGGCTCCACCTCTTTCTCTTCCCACCTTTCCTAGCGCCATTTTCAACTGTAGTGGTTACCCTGCGTGCCGTGGTTGCTGATTCTCAAGATGATGGCAGTGCGAAGGAGACTGATGGTGGTGAGACGAGGATGACAGTGACGAAAGCTACCATTTACTGAGTGACTTATGATAGGGAGGCTGCTCTTACCTTTGCCCCTCCCAGGTTTATAGTTGAGGAGACTCACAAGTTATCGTGGAAGCTCCAGAAGACTGCCTTCTTTCTCTTCTTGGGGTAACAGCAAGTAGACCTAGAAAGGGACAACCTTGTCTTTTCCCATGGCAGTGTCTGGCCATATCCAGGTGGTCTGGCAGTCCTGTTGATGAGGCAAGGTCTAGAAAATGTTCTCCAGCTCCCCTTGGACCTGACATGCTAATACTGAAACTGCCTGGTGCTTGGGGATACATAGTGGGTGTGACTTATCAGGGGAAAGACAAAGAAGCAATACATGGTGGGATGAGGCATGCTTTGAACCCTCAGGGCTGTCCTTGGCCCTTCTCCAGCAACCAGGCCAGGCCCAGTGGCTCTGCAACTCACAGAGCCCTGCCTTCCTGCTCCCTCTGGGTCACCAACCTCATGTCCATCCTTCATCACTCAGACTTTTGTATCCATGTCTGCTTTTTTTCATGGTGAGGGAGCTCTGAATGAAGAGCTGTGCTTCAGCATGGCTGGTGATGGCTGGGTTTTCATCCAGGAACTAAAGGTGGCTGGGATCTGTCTAATTCCCAGATTAAACACAGTGGGTCTGCAGGCCCTGCCTTTGCCCAATGGATTGGACTTTCCACCTGACCTGGTACCTGCTAGAGACCAGGTATATGCCTGCTTCTTGAGGACAGACTCTGTCAAACACGTGGCCTCAGGGACATGGTGGCAGGCAGCGGAGGCCCTGGCACTTTCTCCAAACACAAGTGGGACATGCTTATCTCATTGTGGGCTACAGGTTTGGGGTATCCGTCAGAACTGATCATCCTTTTGGGTTCTGACTGATTGAGGAATTGACACAAAAACCAGATTGGAATCAAGGGGAAGCCCTTTCAACTGATGAGAACACCCAATGACTGTAAGATACAGGCCTCCTGGTCACCTGTGTTGGAGGGGATGGCATGGCCAACCCACATCCCGATTGCAGTCTCTGCTCATAGCACCCTCATTGGCAAAAGCCTCCCCAGTACAGAGCCAGCCTGACTCACACCCAGACACAGGCTGAGATCCACGGCCTCTGGCCATGCAGAGCAGAGAACTCATCCTACTAATGAATGAACATTCCTCGATCTCATCCACAGTAGGAGGAGTGAAGCTGGGCTGGGGAAAGGGCTTGCAAGTGTTCCCTCCAAAGAGAAAGTGAAAAGCAGAGTAGCGTGAAGGAAGGGAGACCATCTGAGGTGGCATGTCTGAAGCTCTGGGGCCACCTGCCCAACTCTGTCTGGCACTAACAATGCAAACCCCAAAGTCTCGCTCTCCAGGCAACAGGCGGTATCTTCTCCAGCCCTCACGTCCCATAGCCCTGGCTAAGACACGATAAAAGCTTCACCAGATACTGCCTACAAAATCTGTCTGCCAGAGATCTGTCTGATGGGAGAACTCCAACCGGAACTAACAGGCTTGGTCTTTCCCGGGTCTCCAAATGCAGATCATGCAACTCTTCCTAGGGTTTTCTAGAGGTTTCCAGGATGTGCTTGTTCATCTGTCCTCACATCTGCATTCTCCCAACTGAGAGGCAAACAGAGCAGCCAAACAAGGATGACAAACCAGCCTCCCGCCTAGAGGACAGGAGCGTCTGGAAAATCGAGTGGGCAGCTTGGACCTGGGTCCACACTGGCCTCCAACTACTTACCCCAGACCTCGTCTAGACCTTAGAGCCACCTTCAGGGAGAGTGAGGTGGGCAGAGCAGAAAAGCTGCTTCACAAACCCACTTTCTTCAAGAATACAGACCCCAAGGCCAGGCCCCTCTTGCTTTTCCAGCACAGGGTCCAGTCGCCCTGGGTGTCAGGGTCCCCTAATCTCACCAATTGGACGGATCACTCCTCCTCCTGTCTCGTGGAAAGAAGGAAGGGCTGGTGAGAAGGCCCTGAGTTGTTTACTCCAACATTCATTCCTAAGGGAAAGTGGCATCTGTTTTTCTACCTATTTCTGGCAGAGTTGGGGATGGGGTAATCAAAGAGGAGAGTCTCCTTTGGCGCCATGCTGTCGTCCTTCGGGGTCTTGTCAGTAAGTGCTGGATTGGAGCCCTTGAGCATCACATCACCTCTTGTCCGGAGCTGAGTAGCTTCCTACGCTACACGCAGATGCAAGCCAGCAGGTGTTTTGGTCCATGAGATTTCCCAGGAGCCCAGAAGGGCAGGTCTAGGGCTGGTTCTTTCTGCTGTGCCAGGCTGGGATGAAGCACCCAGAGCAGCCCTCCCCTAGGAGAGGGGCCCCTGTGCCCCCCACAGTTAGCTCTGAGGTGGGGGTACAGGATATTCAGCAGTTGCTTCCCAGTCTCCACCGCCATTTCTTGGGAATGCTGAATCACCCCTAGGCCTGTTAACACTCTCCTCTTCTGTCTTCGCAGAGAAGTTTATTCTTCACGATGCGACATAATGGAATGTAGGTCTTTGACATTGGCAGGGGCCAGAAATATCACACAGAAGATGCCATTTCAGACCGATGAGTCCAGGCACCTGCAATATTCTCTAAGCTCTCCTGATACAAATCCCCAGCCTGGGGACCCTCCCTCTGTCCATGGGCTCCCAGAACAAGTGGAATTACTAGATTCCGGATTCCTGGGTTCTTTCCATTGGTCTAGAGCGGTGTTTCCCAAAATTCATTCCATGGGATGTAGCGTGTGTTGCGTGAATACTGTCTTTATGGTCAAATAAGTTTGGGAAAGCCTGGGTTAACCAAAATGAAACAGGTTTGCTGTATCACAAGACTTTTCAGAGTCTTTATATGAATATATGAAAAATTAATCTCCAAGAGATTCCTAAAAGAGGATACACAAGGCAGTTTCTCAAATTTATTTGACAATTGCACTCTTCCACACCACTGTTATTATTATTATTTTATTATTGACATATCAAGGGACTTGTGATGTATCGAATAAGGCATTTAGGAAGTGTTGGACTAGTAGAAAGAAAGCACTCCCGACAAAGAGTGAAAGACCTGAAACCTGCCTGTGGTTTTGCCTCTGTTCAGCTATATGCCCCTAGAAAGTCACTTTCACCTTTACAGTGTCAGGCAAATGAACCCCTGCATGCAAGAAATTCTTTAGAAGTATAAAGTGGAGAATAAGAGTGTAGAGGATTACTATGCATGTTATGAATTTAATACGAATTTAATGGCCTGACTCAAACTTTCTCAGAAACTCTAAATAAAGGCCTTTGCCTTATTGGAAAAGGCATCTGTTTAAGACCAGACTGCAAAATTCCTGAGAAATTTTCCTCCGGCTTCTCTGAGGAATCCAAAAATAGTGGAGTCTTCGATATGACAGAGCCAGAAATCAGTTGGATTACCACAATTCACGTCGAAAGTGGCCTCCATTGGAAGTACGTCATTTCAGTTGTGAAAGGGGACAACTTGCCAGTCCCAGGAGATGCACGTTTCTGCATTCACGCATGCTGTGTGTACTGTATATTCCAAGGATCTGGGCGGGGCATTACCTATTCACGTCAAGTTCTCTCTGTTCTCCCCGTGGTCTTCAGAGTGTGCCTCTGTGCCCATTTACCTGGCTACCGACCAGTCCCTTGGTAACTGATTGTTGGAAGGTCTGAGGAGATTTCTCAGCCCTGCTCCTTCTCTCCCACCCCAATTTCCATATCCCTGTTGCAGAGAGTTGGTCTTAGAGGGCCTTTACTATGGAGTCCTTTGAGCCATTCTTCCTTTGGTACAACCAAAGTTCCACAAGCCCCCTCAATGGCTGTTGGTCCACAGGCTCCCCCAGTGGCTCAGATCCCACCCAAGTGTCCCTGGACACTTTCCACAGCTCTTGGGAACTTCTCCCGCTCTTAGTCTCTGCCCCCATCCCCAGAGCTAAGGTACTTCCAACAGCCTCAGTGGGTTCATTAGCACCATGAGTTTGGTTCCTATGAGTCTCAAGGTAACAACTCCCATCACCCATAAATAAACAGGGGTCCCTGACCAGAGCTAGTCCCATTGTTAGATTTTGCTTCATTTGAGAATAGGCCAAAGCAGCTCTGAAATGGCAGTGTCCTACTGCTGCTGAATCATCACAACTCTGTGGCTTAAAACAACACAAATCTATTATCTTGAAGACTGGAGGTTGGAAGTCCTAAAATCAAGGTATTGGCAGGGCTGAATTCCTCCTGGAGGCTGTAGGGAAGAACCCATTTCTTTGTCTTTTCCAACTTCCAGAGGCCACCTGCATCCCTTGGTTCATAGCCTCTTCCTCCACCTCAAAGCCAGCAGTGAAGCATCTTCAAATCTCTCACTCTGGTTCTGCTTCCACTGACGCATCTCCTTTTCTTACTCTGACCCTCCTGCCTTCCTCTTAAAGGACCCTGGAATTATATTGGGCCCACCCAGATGATGCAGGTAATCTCCTAATCCCAGATCCTTTACATAAATCACATCTGCAAAGGCCCTCTTGCCATCTAGTAACATATTCACAGATTTGGAGAAATAGGACTTGGACGTGTTTGGGGGCCACTTTTCTGTCTACCAAAAGCTCTTCTGGTTTCATGGTTCCATGTACCTCCCAGGTAGTGTCATGGTCCTCACCCCGCCCGTTTGTCAGCGAGCATTGCCTTTGTCTGGCCTCTGCCTCCTTCACCTCTAACTGCCCCATAGGGAAGTCTGTTTGCATCATGAGTTTCTCACTTGAGGCGTCTGAGCTGGGTGTGACCTCATCTGTAACAGCAAGTGCACTTTACTTTCAGAGACCGGAGCTAATTCTCTGGTAATTCTGTTCCACTGTGTGTGTCATGGGAACCCTTGCGGGGTGTGAGGTCACACTTTACTCTCAAGACGGCACCAGCCAAGTGGCAGCACAGGTCTCAGGTGGCAGTGGAACTAAGTTTTTCTTCTCATCCCAGGTGACGTTTCCTGCTTCAATAGATGAATTTGCCAAATTGAGTGGTGTGGCCAGTGGAAGAAATGTTTTACCTTCTGGACAGGTTTTGACTCTTGCCAGGCCTGGGTTTATTGCAACCTTGATTCTGCCAGTCCAGGTATTGAATTCTCATTGGGGTTTGGGAAGCAGAGGCCACCTGCATACAGCTCACTGCTCATGGCCTGGGGACAGCTGGAAGCTTCCATTTTTCTGGCAGGGAAAGGCAGATAATCCACTTGGGGCACCACATGGCTTCACTGTCAACAAGAGACTTATAGCTTCATAACCACCTCTTCAGCAGTTGCATTGAGCACCTACTATGTGCAGGCGCTGTACAGCACTGCTGTTGTCTTCCAGGTTTTAAGGGAGCCCAAGATCCATTTCCTTCCCAAAGTCAGCCATCCAATGAATCCAAATGCCTCTCTGGAATACATAATCTAGTATTTTAGCCACATCAGAGATGACAGCTGGTGATCCCCCCTCCCAACATCAAGTGTGTTTCAAGGAATATTCATTCAACTACCTTTCACTGTTCCCTTAAAAGTTATAAGATGTCAAGCATATTTCAAAGTGGGTATTAATATATAAATTAACTTTACTAAAGCTAGAGACGTGTGGTGCAGATTTTAACCAGCACACAGCTCTTACACTGTAAGGAATCCATAGCAGATTCTACTGTGATCCTGTTAGGCTGTGGCGCTGGACTTATTTAAAAGTACGTGTAAAAGCCAAAGAGGTGAAACTTAAGAAATCCTTAGGATTTTGTAGGGGCCAGGCTGTCTTTGTTTTGTTTATTGAGTTTTTGGAAATTTAAGGCTAGGCTTGTTGCTCTTCCAGCCACAGAGTGTGGTAAAATAAATGTAATACAGTGGGATTTCATCTTGCAGACGCTGATCACAGTACGGCTCAAGTGGAAGTCCATGTATATCTTACATGAACATGAACCCCTGTTTAAAATGGTGTACATGGGCAAGGAAAATGAAAGTATAGACAGCTAAAGCACAGTCGATAATAGCAAATGAAAATAGCTTAGATCTTTGAAGGCAAAGGAGTCCATGATTGGTTTTGCAGGGTGAGGGTGTAAGGGTGAATAAACAGGCAGACTTTCCGCTAAGCTGATTAGCAAATGAAGTAAGGAGGTGATGCATAGACTATGGGGAAGCTTAGGAAAGAGGGGGATTGATTTTGATTTGTGCCTTTGTCTGGTTCTGGAGTTCACGGGATTCACGCTGCCTCCCACCCCCTCCCCGTCCCATCACCTCAACCCAGTGGTCCTGCCTCTGAGGCTTGTGGAAATCAGCTTAATGAATCCTTCTTTTCTGTAGCAGCCCCTCAAACACGTAGGGAAGCAGGGAAGGGAGCCCCAGTGCCCTACTGGAGATGGCTCTTCCTCAAATTATGCATCCCCAGGCCTTCCAGGCTTTTTTATGTAACGTAACTTTTTCATTTTAGTTTTTTGCGTCCACTGTAATTTGGTCACTAATTTCATGAATGTCTTGGTTCATGGGAAAGAGAGCGGCCAGAGTCTTTCTAGTTCATTCCTTTGGGCTGTTTTCTTCAGGGAAATGATTTTGCGCTGATAGCCACAAAAACCTATAGGGGGCAACAAAAACATATAGGGGGCTGGCAAGTCTTGGCCTGGTGCGTGCCCTGCTTCCTGGCTTCCCTTCTTATCTGAGAACAGCTTAATTTACTTAGTTTCTTTCTTTTTTTTTTTTGTGGTACGCGGGCCTCTCACTGTTGTGGCCTCTCCCGTTGCGGAGCACAGGCTCCGGACGCACAGCCTCAGCGGCCATGGCTCACGGGCCCAGCCGCTCCGCGGCATGTGGGATCTTCCCGGACCGGGGGACGAACCCGTGTCCCTTGCATCGGCAGGCGGACTCTCAACCACTGCGCCACCAGGGAAGTTCTACTTAGTTTCTTGATGTGACTTAGCTAGAAAGTGCCCGTAGAGACACTTCGCTAAGGAAGCAGTTCATTTACTAAACCTTGGCTTCAGTTGTAATTGGAAAAGCTTTATCTCTCCGTTTTCAGACCCATGAACTTTATAGCATAAACATCTCCTGAGAAGATCATCTAATTGGAAAAGTAGACTTTTTTTTATTGAGTTAAATCAACTTCATAATCACAAATAAATTTGAACATGTTTTTCCAGCATTTATAGCTCTATACCATGACCTGTGTGATCATTACTTCGTGATGAAATGAAATGAAATAGACCAGAGCCCAGGCAGACAGGGCGCTTCCCTGCAAAGCCGGGTCTTTGTTGCTGGTCTCTTCTCTTTCTGAACACTACACAGGCGCTGGCCTCCATGGAGTAATTTTCCACTTCTGCTGCAGGTAGAACAAGTCAGCCAGTTGGCCGTGTTTATAGAGGCAGCTTTAGACTATCACAAACAGTCCACAGAGATTCTGCAGGAGCTACAGAGCAAGCTACAGATGCGGTAAGAGCCTTCGCATTCATTGTAAGCCTAGGGCTGCAGAGTTAAAATCAATCGAAATCAGTCTCTCTCTCTTTCTCTCCATCTTCCCCTTCCCACTGCCCCATTCTGTTTTGAATTTTCTTCAGCTGGCTTTCATGGTTGGGTGTGGGATAGCACTGAGATAATAAATACATGGCTTTGGCCAATAGGACAGAACTGGGAAAAGGGATCTGGAAGCTTTTCTCCTTTTTCTTTTCACTCAAGCCCTTACTCATGACCTGTGTTTAGGGCAACCAAAGTTGCTCACTTGCCTTCGAATTCAGCCCTTACAGAGCTGTCCTGGCTTCACTGCTGACTGGATGAGGGTTTAGCTGAGGGTGGGATGGCATATACTCCCTCCCCAACATCTAGGGATGTCGAGAGGAGTGAGATGATATTCAGATAGTATGTAAATGTCTCGAAAAAGATGTGTTTTTACTTCACCAGCATAAATACCAGCCCATGTTCATAACATTGACTCTGAGAGCTACTGAAAGAGTCGAAAATACCCTCTGAATGGTCAAAGAAACATTGCTGGGTTCCCTGTGACTTTACTGATAAGTGTATTCTCTACTTTTCTGAAAATTAGTGATATATGTAGTGTGCATGGTAAACCTATTAATTAAAATACTGGGTTAAAAAACTACCCTAATTTTTGACCAGGTTTGATAACAGAAAATTGTTTTACACAGGATGATTATAATGAATAAATTTGGAGAGATTTTTGCTTAAATCAATGCAGTAATTATAGAGGGAAGACAAAAGGTATGTACAGTCTCTGAACTATCCACTTTTGTAGGCAGGTAGTTCATCTACTGCTCACATGAGCATCTTTCCTTAATTCTATCTTTATATGAGGAAAAGGAGAAGGAAGCTAACATTGTCGAGTGCCAGTTCATCCCTGGTACTTGCTAGATGCCTCAGAGACTTTATGAGAGACAAATACTTTACAAATATAGGCATACCTAGGAGAGATTGGGAATTTGGTTCCAGACTACCACAGTAAAGCAAATATTGCAATAACGTGAGTCACACAGAGTTTTTGGTTTCCCAGTGCATATAAAACTTATATTTACACTAAACTGTAGTCTGGTAAGTGTGCAGTAGCATTGTGTCTAAAAAAAAAAAAAAAAAAAAACAATGTATATACCCTAATTTAAAAATACTTTATTGCTAAAAAAAGCTAACCATCACCCGAGCCTTCAGCAAGTCCTAATCTTTTTTGCTGGTGGAGGGTCTTGCCTCAATGTTAATGGCTGCTGACTGGTCAGGGTGGTGGCTGCTGAAGGCTGGGAGGCTGCGACAACTTCTAAAAGAAGACAACAGCGAAGTGTGCTGCGTTGATTGACTCTCCCTTTCACAAATGTTTTCTCTGTAGCAGGCAATGCTATTGGATAGCATTTTACCCACAGTATAACTTTTTTCAAAATTGGAGTCAATCCTCTCAAGCCCGGCTGCTGCTTTATCAACTAAGTTTTATAATATTCTAAATCCTTTGTTGCCATTCCAACAATCTTCACAGCATCTTCACCAGGAGTAGATTCCATCTCAAGAAACCACTTTCTTTGCTCATCCATAAGAAGCAACTCCTCATCTGTTAAAATTTTATCGTGAGATTGCAGTAATTCAGTCACATCTTCAGGCTCCACTTCTAATTCCAGTTCTCTTGCTATTTTCACCACATCTGGAGTTACTTCCTCCACTGATGTCTTGAATCCCTCAAAGTCATACATGAGGGTTGGAATTCTTCTTCCAAACTCCTGATAACATAGATATTCTGACCTCTTCCCATAAACATAAATGTTCTTAATGGCATTTAGACTGATGATTCCTTTCCAGAAGGCTTTCAGCTTACTTTGCCCAGATCCATAAGAGGAACCATTATCTATGGCAGCTAGTGCCTTATAAAATGTATTTCTTCGAGAATAAGATTTGAAAGTCGACACCACTCCTTGATCCATGGGCTGCAGAATGGATGTTGTGTTAGCAGGCATGAAACAACACTGATCTCATTGTACATCTCCATCAGAGCTCTTGGATGACCAGGTGCATTGTCAATGAGCAGTAATATTTTGAAAGGAAATCTTTTTTTCTGAGCAGTAGGTCTCAGCAGTGGCCTTAAAATATTCAGTCAGCCATGCTGTGAACAGATGTGTTATCATCCAGGCTTTGCTATTCCATTTCTGGAGCACAGGCAGAGTAGATTCGGCATAATTCTTAAGGGCCCTAGGATTTTCAGAATGGTAAATGGGCATTGGCTTCAACTGAAAGTCACCAGCTGCATTAGCCTCTAAAAAGAGAGTCAGCCTGTCCTTTGAAGCTTTGAAACGAGACATTGACTTCTCCTCTCTAGCTATGAAAGTCCTAGATGGCATCTTCCAATAGAAGGCTGTTTCATCTACATTGAAAATCGGTTGTTTAGTGTAACCACCTTCATTAATGATCTTAGCTTGATCTTCTGGATAACTTGCTACAGCTCCTACATCAGCACCTTGCACTTTTATGTTATGGAGATGGCTTCTTCCTTAAACCTCCTGAACCAACTGCTGCTAGCTTCAAACTTTTCTTCTGCAGCTTCCTCACCTCTCTCAGACTTTGCTGAATTGAAGAGAGTTAAGGCCTTCTCTCGATTAGGCTTTGGCTTAAGGGAATGTTGTAGCTGGTTTGATCTTCTACCCAGATCACTACAACTTTCTCCATATCAGCAATAAGGCTGTTTCACCTTCTTACCATTTGTGTGTTCATTGGAGTAGCACTTTTAATTTCCTTCAAGAACGTTTCCTTTGCATTCACAACTTGGCTGTTTGGTGAAGAAGCCTAGCTTTTGGCCTCTCTTGGCTTTGGACATCCCTTCCTCACTCAGCGTAATCATTTCTAGCTTTTGATTTAAAGTGAGCAACATGAGACCCTTTCAGTTGAAGACTTAGAGGCCATTATAGGGTTATTAATTGGCCTAATTTCTATTTTGTTGTGTCTTAGGGAATAGGGAGGCCTGAGGGGAGAGAGAGAGATGGGGGAACAGCTGGAGGTGGTAGCTGCAGCAGTCAGAATACACACATTTATCAGTTAAGATTGCCGTCTTACATGGCGCAGTTTATTACTACTCTTGTAATAATAATTACAAGAGTATCATCAAAGATCACCACAACAAATATAATAATAAAGAAAAAGTTTGAAATATTTTGAGAATTACCAAAATGTGACAGAGATACAAAGTGAGCAAATGCTTTTGGAAGAATGGCACCTATAGTACACAGGATTGCCACAAACCTTCAATTTATAAAAAACGCAATATCTGTGAAGTGCAATAAAACGAGGTATATCTGCATATAGTTGAAAAACTACATTTGGGATATCAAAGCTATCACTTTGGACTACTCACGAATCAACGTGTAAAAATCACCCACTTCACGACCATTGCCTAGGACCTAAATTTGTAGGCTTATTACAGCAGAGCAAACGCAGGCTTGGAGGCTTTGCTTTCCTCATCAGCTGTCTGCCTGACCTTCAAATCTGTGTTACAGAATATCGGCTGCATCCAGCGTCCCCAGGCGAGAATACAAGCCACGGCCCATGAAAAGGAGTCCTAGTGCGCTCAATGGGGTATCCGCCACCTCTTCAGCAAAGACAACAGGTGAGATGACCATTCTGTGGGTGCTGTGTGCCCTTCGGTACAGCTCTGCTGGAAGCGTTTACTTACTGCTTATTGTTGTATTCTGTGTGATTATCTTGAGACCTCAGATTTCTCTCTTATTATTTGGCGAATTCCCTTTTCCCCCTAGTAATGCCCCTTTTCGTGCTTCCTTGTTTCGAGTACTTATATCAAGGAAGAATTCCATCACTTTACTTATTGCCTTCTAATGTGTCAAACCTTGGCCATAGAAACATCATGCTACATTAACCTTTATATTTACATTTTTAACACTTTCCAAATATTTTACTAATTTTAAAAAAGTTTGAATTAGCATATGTTGAGCACCTGCTATGTAGTAGGCACTGCCTTCAGTGCTGCATCATTATTTTTTAATTAGACAAATGGCACAAATATATTCCTAAATAAAATGATCAAACTGAGAAAAATAAAATTCAGGTGGTATAAATCATGCTCTAGTTTCCTATGATCACCCACTCCATCCCAAGCCCCTCTCTAAGAGTAGCCATTGTTAAAAATTTGGTATGAACACTGTCATATCTATTTATGTGCATAGATAGATACACGATATACACACCGTTTTAGATTTTTTGCTGTTTTTTAAATACAAGATCATACTAGATGTATTGTTCTGTGGTTAGCTTTTATAAATGTATCACTATTTCTTGGAGTTATTTCCATGTCATGCATATAGATCTATCCCACTATTTTTAAAAAATTTTTATTGGAGTATAGTTGATTTACAATGTTGTGTTGGTTTCAGGTGTATAGCAGAGTGAATCAGTTACACATATATATACATTCACTGTTTTTTAGATTCTTTTCCCATATAGGTCATTACAGAGTATTGAGTAGAGTTCCCTGTGCTATACAGTAGGTCCTTGTTAGTTATCTGTTTTATATATAGTAGTGTGTATATGTCAATCCCAATCTCACATTTTATCCCTCCCCCGCCTTCTTCCCCCTGGTAACCATACGTTTTTTTTCTACATCTGTGACTCTATTTCTATTCTGTAAAAAGCTCATTTGTACCATTTTTTTTAGGTTCCACATATACGCGATATCATATGATATTTGTCTTTGTCTGACTTACTTCACTCAGTATGACAATCTCTAGGTCCATCCATGTTGCTGCAAATGACATTATTTCATTCTTTTTCATGGCTGACTAATATTCCATTGTATATATGTTATCCCACTATTTTTTAATGGCTTCATAGTTCTCCATTATATATACCATTTCCCCATTAATGGACATTAAGGTTGTTTCCAGTTATTTGCTAAAAAGAATGTCCTTTATCTGCCTCCACATGCTGATGGGCAAGTCTTTCTTGGAAATGAAATTACTGAGTTAGAGTGAATGCATTTAAGTGATCGTAGATATTGCCAAATTACCTGCTAAAACGGGTACACTACCATGAATGGAGCAATACATGCTTCCCCATACCTGTGTCATTAGACTTCAATTTTTGCCAAGCATTAGTGGATAAACAATGATTCTTGGTTCTGTGCACAACTGTTAATTTGAGATTCCATGTTAGTTTGCCTATGGTGCCGTCTATTACTGCTGCCTATTTTCCACGGTTTTGAGGGATTAGGGATGCTCCGCTGCGTGAGGTGCACTGGTTTCTAGTTGTCTGTCTGGTTACATTCCTCATGGCACTGTTTCAAGTCCCTGCACGCAATACTCCTTCCTGGAGGCAGACGCCTGGGCTCCCAGGTACTTGGTACAAAGCCAGGATGGGAGGACTTAACCAAGCTGCTCTTTTCCCAGAATGCCAACCAGTCATCCAGCTCCCCAGACCACTTACTCTGAGTTTTGGGCATCCTCCAAATCCACTTTTGTTGCATCTCTCTTTGGGAACCATTTTGAGCTTCATTTCCTCCATCTGCTGCTTTCCATCTTTCAGGTATTCCTTGTATTCCTCATAATTTATGGTCTACCAACAGTGTTCATTCCTGTTCATCCACTGTGTGGAATTAAAGACATACCCATTTTATAATCATTAGTGATTCGATACATGAAAGGAAGTCTGCGATCTTGCACTCAGTCTGCTGGATTAATGCAAACTTCAAGTCATTCAGTGTCATACGTCCCACTGGCTGCATCTCTCTGCTGTTTGTTACCCAAGATGGCTTTAGGTGCTAAATGGATATAGAGCTGGAGAGCCTTGAATCACATCATGAGAAAATTATTCTTTTTCTCAATTCTCTTTTAGTCATTCTGATTTCAAGGAGATAAAGCTACAGCTTTGTGCTGGAATATTTTTATGTCCAGCTTTAACAGAGAAGATAGACCTCAGGCTAAAAGTCTTCTGCAGGCAAAAGTACCTACCTTGAATTTAATAAAACTGTCTAGTTTTCCTCATAATTATGCGCACGGTTACGGTCTCTTTATAGCATGTAGTATTGCTTTTCCATTTACATTTTGATGTAAAGTTATATTTAAAGTTATTTGAATAAAATTGATTTCATTAAAATAGTATCAAGAGGATACTCAGGTACAGTTCTCTGGGAAGTTCTTTTGTATTGTATTAGGGTAACACTAGTTTCTGTTTAAAAGAGAAGAGACGCCCAAAGTACAACGAATGCTCGACAAAATAAGATTTTCTCACTCATGCAACAATCCAGGGAGGATATTCCAAGAGGATGGGTGGTTCTCGTCCGTGGAGTCACTCAGGAGACACAGCTGATGGTAGCTCTGCCATCTTCGTCATCCTGTGGCTTCCAAGTTGTCCTAGTTGTTGCCACTCCAGCCAGAAGGAAGGGGAGAGAGAACAGAAGGCGAGGCTAGACATTTCCTCTTAAGCCAGTGAGGCAGGAGTGACACATTCACATTCCAGGGATGAGAACTCAGATCCAATGACCACAGGTCGTGGCAAAGCAAGTTGGGAAGTGCAGTCTCTAGCTGGGCAGCCATACCTAGTTACATCGGGAAATCCAAAGCAGCCAGTAGTCTATAATAACGATGGCATTCTGCTGGACAGGAATGGCAAGGACTAGGTCAGTGAAAGAAGATTAGACCCTGGTTCTGCTCCCTTGGAAGGTGGCAGGAGGAATCACTCCTGTCCTTTAGCCTGTAGGTCCCTAGATTTGCCTTCTCAGAAGTCCTTCATGGCTTCCATATCTTCACTTCACATCCGGAGTGGCCTTTGGAAACCTGCCTCCTGTGAGAATTGTGCTTACTGCTGCTTAGGGGCCTTGAGGGTTCTTCAAGTTTCAATAGACGCAGATGTTTTCAGGTTAGACCCGCACTTCCTTTCACGATTCAATGCCTCCAAAAACGGAATAGCTTCTGATCTGTATCTCCCAGGCAGTTCCATGTGCCGGTAATCACATCCAAGTTTCTTTCTTAGATGTAGCTGTTAAGACTGCCTTACTTCTTTCCTTTCTTGTCTAACCTTTCTTAACTTACTGAGGCTACCTCGAGGCCATCTGAAACAGCAGACTTGAGTGAGAAGGCAATACTTTTAGATGAATCTTTGCTGTGGAACTAGGTGCCTTCACTGGGTTGAGAGAAGTCTCTGAGAATGATTTGGAGCACAACCTGCTGATCCTCTGTTCCTTGGGGTACAGAAGCTTTTCTAATATGCTGGGACCCAACGTCTGATTTTTCTCTCTTCTCTTTTATCTTTGCTTGCAAACTGGGCAGTTCTTCTCTTTCGTATAATAATTTGCTAGATGTACCAAGGATGGGAGGTAACATCCACTAACATTCTGTTTTCTCCATGTCCTTCCTTTAGAGCCCCTGGTATGTGGTATGCTTTGAAAGTTATCATAGGCAAAAGTTTTACCGTATGTTTTTCCACACCCTAACAAGGGTCACCAGCTTTCACACCGATTATATCTGTTTCTTCTTCATCACTACCTGGCCACTGAGTCAGAGCCACTAATTTTAGCTTTTATCATGACAATACCCCACTTCTGGTACCAGTTTTTGCGTGGTAGTTAGGGTAATAGTAGTTACTGTCATACAGAAACTCAAAGAGAGCAATGGTTCAAACAAGATAGAAATTAAGAATGGAAGTCCAGGGCTAGAGATTTCCTCTTAGGGAAATGAGCCAAAGGTGGTTCACATCACTTCCACTCCCATCCCACTGGGGAGAGCTTAGTCACAGGACAACAACTAGCTGCAAAGGCTGGGGGGGAGGTTAGCTGGAGAGCCACATCCTAACATTATATTACTGTGAAGAAGGAAAGAGAGGGTTTTGATGGCCAGCTTGCAGTTTCTAGCACGAACATCTACTACAAATATGTTGTGGAAGAAAATGTCTGACCCCACATAATTCATTTCTGTTAGAATGTGGTACCATGTGCAGGCGGTATGGGAACGTACATTAGGATATCTAAGGGTTAGCAAGCTCTTTTTGTACTGGGACAGGTCGTAAATATTGGTTTGGCCAAAAAGTTCGTTCGGGTTTTCTTACGAAAAACACGAACGAACTTTTTGGCCAATCCAATAGTTTACACTTCGTGGGCTATGTGGTCTCTGTTGCAACTCCCCAACTCTGTTCTGGTGTGAAAGCAGCCATAGACAATATGAAAATGGATGGGCGTGGCTGTGTTCCATTAAAACATTACTTGGCCTGAAGGCCATAGTCCGCCAGCTCCTGGGGTGACTCATTGGGAAATCAACTTAGCAGTATATATCAAAATTAAGAAAAATGTTTATGTACTCTCAGTGGCTTCATTCCTGGAAATGTATCCTAAAGAAATAATTTAAGCAAAAGCATATTCCTCTATCTATTACAGTACTATATAGAGGGAGAAAAAGTTGTTAGTGGGAACAGCCTAATGACCAATATTTATTTATATATATTTGTCAGTAGTAGGATAATGGTTAAGTAGGCAGTGGTATATCAAATGGGGTAGTATGCAGCTATTCAAAGTTACTAACACGGAAATTAGGTAGTAGCATAAAAATGTTTATGGTTTGATATTAAGTTGAAAAGAAAGACACAGAGTTATAAGTGTTCTATGATTACAACTTTGTAAATCAATATCTGCATGTAGACCAGGCTAAATGGTAGGATTATGGGCAATATTTTCCTGTTTTCAAGATATTCTCTAAATTGCATTTCAGTAAGAATATTTGAATAAACAGAAATGTATTTCATAATGAGAAAATTGATGGCTTTTGAAGAATAGGTGTACTTCCTTCTTTAAAGAAAATTGTGTGCCCCATTATATTCTCTATTCTCCCTGCCCCCAGGAAGCTCAATGCCAGATGTGAAGTTCAAGCACAGCAGTCATTAAACTAGAGAACGGACTTGAGGATATCGGGAGGGAGAAGGGTGAGCTGTGACAAAGCGAGAGAGAGGCATGGACATACGCACACTACCAAACGTAAAACAGATAGCTAGTGGGAAGCAGCCGCATAGCGCAGGGAGATCAGCTCGCTGCTTTGTGACCGCCTGGAGGGGTGGGATAGGGAGGGTGGGAGGGAGGGAGACGCAAGAGGGAAGGATATGGGAACATATGTATATGTATAACTGATTCACTTTGTTATAAAGCAGAAACTAACACACCATTGTAAAGCAATTATACTCCAATAAAGATGTAAAAAAAAAAAAAAGCAAAAACTATAAGAATAAAAAAAATAAAAAATAAAATGACCGCAGCTAGTGCATGTGCCCTCCTTCCCTTTGTCGAGGGCGACCATGCACCCTAGTTTGCTTGGGACAGTCCCAGTGTATGTCTGTTGTTCTAGTATCATTTTTAATAGTCCCCTCCCACCTTTACTCACAGGTTCTCGCGTTTGGATGAAAATATGTTGTTTCCCTACTTTTGATGGCTTTACTTTTCTATTTCTGGTTTGTAAAACCTCTATTCTGAATACATATGTCATTGTAATCCATTTCAAAATTTCTGTTTAGAAAGAAGCTGACTATAAACAAACTAACTAAAAACTTTGAAAATGAGTCCCAACTCCAGCCCACCTCCCTCCCTGTATTATATCTGAATGAAGCAGAATCAGCAGACCCTAGGACCCCAGGACTCAATTCCCTACCCCACCTTCTCTGCCCTTACAGCCTGCATCCAAACAGGGGGGTAGTTCTTGGAGATGAGGCCTCCAGTCAAGCTTCCAAGATACCATGCTCTCATTTGCTATGAGAGAGAACTCAGTTTTCCTTTGATGAAGGTGTTTTCATCTACCTATACTAAATTTGACCTCACAGACTGGCATAAAATAAAAATGAAAAAGTATTTTAATTAAAGTAACATTTACGGGCATAAGGACATAGCATTTGAGTACCAAAAATAAGCCAGGTATTATTATTTGATGCTTTATAGACATAACTCATTTCATATTCGTAACAATATTGCGAGGAAGTGATAAAAAATAAAGCAGTAATACATAATAATTTAACAGTATAGCAGTTACACGTATTGGGTCCTTACTAGGGGTCAGGTCATGTATTAAATACTTCAGACACATTTCTAGTACCATTATTATGCCCGTTTTACAGATGAGTAGGTGGAGGCTCAGAGAGGTTAAGTGAGATTTCCCTGAGGTCACAGAGCCTGTAAGTAGCAGAGTTGGGCACTTCACCTTAAAGATTTTTTATTTTATATCTTTAAGAAAGAATACTGGGAAATGTTAGCGCATGTTCAAGAGCCTCGGGAATGATTTCTTTCCAAGATTCTTGATCAGAGGGAATTGGGTCAGCAAGTGGTTGCAAAGGGAGTCTGTTGTATGCATCTGACTTGGAAGAAGAAAGCACTGATAGGACAGTGAGTTCCTTGGCTTCCTCATCCAGACTGTGCGTGTCCGTGTTTACGTCCCCTTCTTCTTGGCCAGTAGCTCAGTCCCTAGGCAGATTAAGTTGTTAGAAGGGTGATGGTCAGTCAGAGATCACAGATGTGCCAAAGATGGCCTTTAAGAAGGCTCAGTGTCCACAACTGGATTCTCCATTGCGGCCAACTCCATGACATGCCTCTGCCTTTTCTAGGCTGCCTCTAGAAAGTTCCCTTGGTGGTAGCTTTCGTCCCCATTTCAGCATCGGGCTTCGTTGATTTGTGGGGAGAATTTGCAAATGTGCAGAGATCTTGTACTCTTTGTTTCTAAGGCACAGTTTCAGAAGAAAATGGCATTTTTATAGACTGCATTAATGGGAAATTACCTTCCGTTAGGATTCTGAATGATTTGCACATAATGTTTATAAAGCGAAGGAAAAATGTCAAGCATTTCACTAACAATTTAAAGCAAAGCTCACAGGACTCTGCCAGAAGTGAATTCCAAGAACATTTTCTTCATCATTTCTTCTTTCTAAAGAAAAAAAAGGGAGATGAAAGGACATAGATCAATTAGGCAGAATCCGTTGTGGGACTGAGATGGAATCTTTGATAATATCATTTCTAGGTACTTAGGAGAATGAATGAAGTGAGCCAGAAATGGAGAAGGGGTGGTGGGGGGGGGGGCGTTGGAAATCACATCTTGAAATGATGGATTGCAGACAAAAATCCAAGTTTAGGCCCTGGCTAGGAGAAACCACCGCCTGTCCAAGCCCCTGAGTGTGGGGTCATGACGCCTCAGCAGCGTGTGCTGCCTCTGTGTCCCCAAAGAGAAAGGGAGGCCAAGAAAAGTCTTCGTGCTAAAATGCATGCCTGGGTCGTTCCCAGAAAACCCTTGGTTTTGAGGAAAATAGTGTAGGAGCTTGTGACCTATGCGCAAGTATCTTCCCTACCCTGGGTAAGTTATCACTTGCTGAATTCTAAAGGTAAAGACTAGAAGACAGAGTATCTTCTACATTTTTTTAATCAACTCTTTTCTTTGTGAAGGCTTTCATTTTCACTGCTGTTCTTAAAGAGGACACCACTTTATATAATCACAGCTGAGGGTTAATATGGACCAAACTGAGACGGACGTTAAGAATGTGGAAGGCTGAGATGAGTGAACAAATGTGGTTTCCAAATGTGTGCTACAGGCATTTCAGAGCGAGGCAAAATAAATCTCTCCAATGGCTCATATTAAGACATTCTAACTCCCCGTAGGTACAAAGAGACTTTTATAAATTCCTTCACACTTCTGAGGGGGCTTGGATATAATGTTTAGAGCCTAAGTCGTTCCCCTCATCGGAGTGAAATCTCTAGGATTACATTAGAAAATAAACATTTATTCAAAAGTAAAGTGTGAAGTGTGAAACTTAAAGAAGACGAGCACTCTGTAAATAGAAATAGATGTATTTTTAACCTAAATTTCCAAAGAGGAAATTAAAATTTCACACAGCAGTGACAATGATGATTGCTCAGTCAGCAGCTATTTTTCATTTTTTGTCTTCTGTCCTTTCCACTTTTTTCTTGTTTTTTTTTTCCCCCCCCTGCCACCAGCCCTCCCCCAATATCCATTTCTGTATATGATCGGTAGTGGTTCAGAGTCAGAGTTATAGACAAAGAGAAATAAGCAAAAAACAGGAGCCCCACGTTGGAATTCAGACTCTGGCACTCATTCGCTGTGTGACTTTGGGAAGAGTTTCTTCACATCTCTAGACTGATTTCTACTTGTCCCTAAATGAAGTGATTGGACTTAATACATTCCAAGTTTCTTTGCCAGCTCTAAATTCTGTGGCTGCAATAGTTATCTTTTCTGAGTGCTCAGCATTCGTAAAAATTTGAAAAGTGCAGATTGAACATTTTTATATTTTCTGTATTTTAAAAAATATTATTAAAAATTAAAATGTGAACTCTGAAGAGTATTGTTGATCAGTAGCCATCGATGTGCGAAAGGGGAAGAGTCCTTGTTTTATTTTTCATCTCAAGGAAGCTTTAGAGAGAAAGGTTTTCTCGCTGCAGGGAATGGTTTCCTGTAACTCTTCTAAATAGTCTGCAAAAAGAGTTTTTGAAAAGCCTGTAGGACGTAATTTCTAACTTAGTTGTAGGAATTTTAATACTTCTTGGCTGAAATGGTTATATTGTCTCAAATGCGTATTTAAAAATCTTAGTATATGTTCTACAATGGTATGCTTGGTCTTTAAGCTGAAATTTAAAATACCGTTATCTAAATAGTAAAAAAATAGCCAGTAGAAGTCAGTTTCCAGGGATTACAAACAGGGCAGCCATGCACCACAATTCCAGAGGACTTTTCCTTTGAATCCTGGACTTGTTTGTGATACCTCCTGGGCTCGTCGAGTGGGTGTGGCCTCAGGTGCAAACCCTGATGCCAGATCATGGGAATGAGAGACGTAGGAAAGTGTAAGAAAACAGTGCCAGGCCAGTGAAAGATGTATGACGACAGACCGCCAAGTCAGGAGCACCACAGGCAGAGGAGTCTGCAGCCACCTAGAGGACACTTGCCCTGTCCAAACAGCAGCTGCTTGTTGCCTGAGAACGTGGACCTAGGATAGCCAGCCTTTATGATTTTCCAAGAGAAGCCAGAAATCATATATTTATGTGCAATCTCCTTATTTTTAAAACCTTGTCAACTAATCCACACTGTACAAAGCAAGGAGCAGGCCAAGCAAAACACCATCTGCAAGCTGATCCGCATGCCAGTGGCCAGGAAGCCACCTCTGATTAAGGCTGTCATTTGTCTTCCCTTTTTCCTTAGTTCAGAGTGGCAGAGCCAACCCACAAGCACTGGACCTGGCTGTAGTCGAGGAGTCACCTCCCAGGAAACTTTGTTAAGTAAATGGGCCGTGGCTTCTGAGAAATCTGCAAAAGTCATCTCCGTACACAAGGGAAAGCTTTGTAAGGGGGGTGGGCACAAACTTTACTAGTTCAACCCATCTCATATAACCTGTGTAAGTGGTGGAGGATTGGTATCAAGGTAAAAACAAATTACACATGCTTATTTTTATAGATTGTAATGATTAAGCTTGAGTTCCATTGACAAGTCATTTTAATAAATCACGTCTCCTATGGATAAATACAGAGTTCTTATTTCTAGAAAGGTAGTTCATAGACTTTTACTAGACTTTACTTACTAGTTTATTACTTAACTATCTTAGCTTGAGCTGCTATAATGAATACTAGACTGAGGGGCTTAAAACAACAAACATTTATTTCTCACAGTTCTGAAGTTTGGGAAGTTCAAGATCAAGGTGCCAGCAGATTCGGTGTCCGGTGAGGGCCCTCTTCCTGGTTTGCAGATGGCTGTCTTCTCGTTGTGTCTGTACACAGGGTGGCACTAACCCCATTCATGAGGGCTCCACCCTCATGACCCTGTCACCTCCCAAAGTCCCCACCTCCAAATACCACCACTTTGGGGATTAGGACTTCAACATCTGAATATTGGGGGGACACAAGCATTCAGTCCATAGCATTAACCATAGATTAATACTTAAAATTTTCAGGTAAGGAAATCAGGGCCCAGAGGTGACCTAACCCAGAGCTAGAACCCAGGGATCTGAAGTTTTTGTCCCATATGTTCTTACCAAATGGACAAAAATAGTACTTACAGATGTTGAACAAAATGGGTTTTGTGGTATTTATCAGAGTTATATACCAGTGCTTTGTCTGGGTCAGCTCAAGGAAAAGTGTTAGCTTCAAAAAAATTTTTGCTGCAAGAGCTTGAGATTTTAGATAGGAAAAAAAAAAATGACACCTTTTGAAGGGAACTTGAACCAGATATGCTCTTTCTAATTCAAGAGAGATGGTGTCTAATATGTTGGGCATGGTGCCTGGCCCATAGTGCACACTCGGTGTTTGAGAATGAGTGTGAACCAGAAATAGACTCGAAAGTTCCAAGTTAGTGTTTTTGGCCCAACACGTTAAGAGATGAACTCTCTAGTTAGATGGTACAGGTATAGTAAGTCTCAGGGTGATTGCCAATTTTACCTGTTCTCAGGTACCTTCCTCTCTGTTCCTTAGCTGCCCCTGGGTAGCAGAAGTCATGGAAATACCTCTGCATTCCAAATTTGAGACCAGGAAGTGAGCAGAAAACAAGCTCACCCAGCCAAGATAGGTGTCACCTGTCTTGGTGACAGTGGGCTTTGGAGTCAGAGGAAGGGCCAAATTCCGGTTCTCACCTCTGGGTCAAAATTCTGTCATCAAAAGAACAGGAAGTATCACCCCAACTGCATAGGGTTATTCTAAGGATTAAATTAGATCACATAAATAAGAGGTGCTGGGCACGCGCGGTACTTGCTGCAGAGCAAGAGCCCACGACACAGCAGCTGTTAATGTTACATAATTGGTTATCTGATTTCCCAGCCTACAGCAGACTGGAAGCAGCAGATTAGAAAGGCCTTGGGGACTGCTTTCGGAAGGCCCACTGTCGGCAGGAAAAAGTGACAGGTCGCAGCCTGACTACAAGGGAGGCAAGAGAAAAACTATAAAAAGCAGGAACAAAAACTCAAAAGGCACAGCCGTCTGGGGCATTTACTAAAAGACAAAGAGCCCTCCTCAGGTCAGTAGCTTCCGTAGACTCCATGCCTCGTACCCTGATAGGCACTCATGCGGACAGCAGTTGTGTGAATTTTCCTTCTCTCTCCAGCCCCTTCCCCACCCCAACCCAAAAAATAGGGGTGGGGGTTGTAGCTTGCCTTTCAGTTGGGATGCTCTGACCAAATGCTTCCAGGTAACGAAATCCACAAAGTCAGGGCCAGCAGAGAAGAGAGTACAGTGGGCTCCTTTGGTGATCTGGAAATTAGCCAAGTTCAAGTACCGCAAAAGAGCTGTGATTTTTAGTGCTACGGAGAGAAGAATGTCCCCTGCCCCACTGACCACTCCTACCTCCACCTTTATCTCCTTCAAAGTCAGGATGAGAAACACAGCCTTGGAGAACAGGCTCCCAGGTCCTGGCACATGGCAGAGAGAGAGAGAGGGAGGGAGGGAGCACAGGAGACGGCTGGGCTGCAGAAACGCCAGCCTTATCTGATGCCACCTCCACTCTGGTGTCTCGTCCACCACCTGGAGTAGACACCTGTTTTTGTTTGGTTATTATTATTAGTTTTTGATGGAAGCCTGAGTTGCTCACTTTGAAGCAGCACAGAGAATAAATAGGTTCAAGTGATGGGCAGGGCGAAGGACAAGTTATCTCAGGACATCCCTCAAGTGATGGGCAGGGCGAGCTGGGTTGTGGGCAGGCCTTCCAGGATCAGAGAAGGATTTAGGTGGAGGATGCTCCTAAAGAGCATTCCTCACACATCCCCCCAAAACGTTGTCTTTATTTATAGACTATATGGATCTAATCCTGAACTATATTGTTATATCCATCAAAAAGACACACACACACACAAAATTAAACAAGATGAAGAACTGAGTCACACTCCACACAGACATAACGTTGAGTGAAACAAACGAGACACCAGAGCGCATACTGTATGATTCCATTAACGTTAAACTCAAAAAACAGACATAACTAATGTATAGCCTTAGGAGTCAGGCTAGTGATTACCTTTGGGAGAGTACTGATTGGAGGAAAGAACATGACTGAGCTCTAAGATGCTACTAAAGTTTTATTTCTTGATCTTGATGCTAGCTGCACCGATGTTTCAGTTTGTGAAAATTCATTAAACTCTACACTTATGTGCACTTATCTGTATATATTATACCTCATTAAAAAAGATTTTAAACAATAGTTTTCTCAAAAAAAATAATAAATAAAGAGCATCCCAAGGCACGGGAACTCCCGGAGCCTGCCCAGCTGAGGACCCACAGGCTCTTTCTAACCTAGGTGATGGACCATCCCCTTGGCTGGGGTTGGCTCAGAAACTGAGTGGGCGTAAACTCACCAGCCAACAATTTTCAGAGTGGCTGCATGAAGTGGCGATCAAGAACACAGACTCTGGACCTAGATGGAGGTCAGATATCAGCCCTGCTGCTTAATTGCTTTGAACCTAGGTTTCCCCATCCATCAAATTGGGGGAAATAATGGCACCTCATCAAAGGGTTTCTCTGAGAATTAAATCTGCTAACAGCCACTTCGAATATTGTCCTGGCACTTGGTGTTCACTGAAAAACGGAGGGTTAGTATTTCATCCCCATAGCTGACTGGGACTGCAGAATTAATTCACTGTGGGGCTATCCTACCAGAATAAAGTGTGCCCAGCAATTCTGTACACGTGAGTAGCCCTTGGCAGCAGGGACTTTGGGAAACAAAAGGCGGGGGTGGGGAAGGGCATCCAAAGAATTTTCCTGCTGTTAAAACAAGAGGGGGCCCAATATTATTAAAAACCGGTCCACGTTATTGCCAAGAGGGAAGTGAAATTTCTTTTAGGGTTTCCTGACCTATTGTGTGTTGCCGATGTAGTACTGACTGACCGGCCACCTTACAATTCTTGTGGTAGGGTCTCTCTCTTTTTTTTCTTCCCCAAATGGGGTGGAACAGAGCTTGAATAATAAATATTTAACAGGGACACTCCCTCTTCGCTGTTAAAATAATCTCTGTTTTAGTGCCTTAACAAGGAAGACTGGGTTGGGGTTTCGGCTGCCAGGAGCTCACGTGCACAAATTCTCAGCAGTTTCAGGTGCCAACTACCAAGCACGAGAAAGCATAGAGATGGAGGTGGTGGAGCAAGACCCCAGGGCAAAGGGGAGTGGGTGTTCAACAAAGATGGGGTGCTGGGTAGGACCCCTCCTTTATTACGGGAAGATCTGGGCACTCAGGCACCTCGCCCACGTTTGTGCCTAGTCCAGTTTGAAAAGGTCTCACTGAGGACATGTCACCTTTTCTGCCTGCACTTTTGGGTTCCATCCGTGGTGACACTGACTTGTCTTTTGTGGAGAGGGAAAATTCACACACCATCACGCAAATGGGCACAAACTTGATTTCTTTTTAACTGCACTTGCTTACGAGCCTCCGTTTAGACTGATGGCGGAAACAACTTAATCTTTTTTCCATTTCTACTGTTGGCCAAAAAAAAAAAAAAAAAAAATTTAATCTTTTTTCCATTTCTTCTAATGGTGGAAAAAACCGTAATCTTGCCATTTCAAGGTAACGCAGTCTCTTCCAATACAAAGTGCAGACTATCCATTTATTGCTTTGTCAATTCAGGATTTAAACCTAGTCATTCGGCTGAAATTTCCTGCAAGGACTGTTGGTTTTCCTCCAAGGTTCTCTCCTACCTCCTTCTGTACCCCGAGATGTTGCCTGGGTGCAGGGGGAGTTTAGGGAACATCACAGTGGCAGGTGGGGAAGCGTTTCCGGGGTCTTAACTGCTTCCACAGCTGAGATAACTTGTCACTCCAGGTCCAGGCCTGGGTCCGGGGCCTGACTCTCTGCCTCTGGGTTGCTGGATCTCTGCATTCGGAGCCTGGGTACCCACCCCCAGGCCATCTCTGGTCCAGCTGCTCCTGCAGCACTTCCTCACTTCCTGCCGGGACTTGACACGTGTTCACAGTTCGTGGGGAGCCAAGGGTGGCCCCCTCAGACGCCGTCTCTGTTTAATGATACCACCCACCATTTCCACTGTGCTCAGTGCCCCCAAGTCTAGAGCACTTTGGGGGCCTGCCTTCCCCCACAGTTCCAGTGGGAAGTGGGGCTAAGACCCCCCACCCAGGGTGGAATCCAGGGAGCAGTTCAGCCTTCTTCCCTGCCCTCTTCTCTCACCAGGCCTCCTCCCTGACTCCAGAAAGAGCTCCTATCTCTTCTCTGGGTGGCAGGGAACAGCCCTTCCCTCCCCACAGCTTGTAATACAAACCTCTATGCTCTGGAGTTCTTCAAGCTCTGCTTCCTTGGAAGTAGAAGTCTCTCCGCCCCAGAAGTCCCCCACCCCCACCACTTCTCAAATCTCATAAAAGCCTACCTGGCTCTGGCATGAAAGCCTGAAAGCCTTGGCGTTCAGACCATTTCACAACTGAAATGGCATTATTTTGGAATTTACCAGCTAAACATTGATTGCTCGTGTGCAGGTTCCACCTTCTCCCTAAAGTAAGGGCAGCCATGGCTACTTGGGTTGAGGGCCCCAGACGGCAAAAACGACCCAGCCTGACAAATGCATTGGACGATATCGGAGGATATTGTCCTGCTGAGGGTGTAGTTCAGGACAGCCAGACCAAGCTCTGCTGGGTGTGGATCTGCCGGGTGCCCGCACCGTTGAGACCTGTGTTCAGTGGGTGGAGGGGACGTAGCGCAGAGGTGGGGGAGAGCCCGGTGCTCGTGTCTTATTGCCTGAGTCAGGGAACTCTTGCCCGGGGGCTTTCCACTCAGGGGTCTCAGGAGAGATGCCATGTTTTGGGTTCATTTGCTGATGGAGTGTGATGTGAGTGCTTGGTCACTTCCCAGCTCTTAGGAAATCAAAGTGGGCGGTGTGGCAATGGTCCCTCGCCTGGAATAAATGAAGTGAGAAGTGAGTGATGTGTCTTACCCCCGATCTGTTCAGTGCATGTGTGCAGGGGGTGCACACGTATGCACACATAGGTGGTGGTTGGGATAAGTGCATGCCTGCCATTAATATTTATCTTAGTCATTGTAGGTAGCTTACAAAGTAAATGGGAGGGGAAAAAAAAATATATATATATATATATATATACACACACACACACAATTAGCCCTGTAAGTCAGCATGATAGCCTGTGAAATTTCTTGGCAACCCTTAGCAGTGGCATAGATCACATAGGAGGTGACATCAGGAGGGTAGGTCATGGGCTGGGGTCTGGAGCCCTGGTGTCTCTTTCTGCCTTTGCCATTAGCTCTGAGGCCAGGCTGCTGTGACCTCGTCTTCAAAAAGAGGAGGTTCACTGAAGACCACCAGAGACCCTTCTAGCATTGACATTTTGTGTTCAGGGAAATGCTTCCCAAGACCACTATGTGCTTTGGCACCTGACTCCGTCTCTGTTAAAAACTGACAGTGGGAGAAATGATAAAAGAATACTAATCATTTTAATAGACCACATGGAAACAGTTATTCATTAATAAAATTGACTTTGACTCAGAGGCTTGAATTGCTGCAGGGTTTCAGTGCCCAGCTCCCAGCCCCCCTGCCCACCCAGAGAGGAGCTGTATTTCCAAAGGAAAATGGAAAGTTCTGCTTGGAAACGCACAATTCCCCAATGTTTTGAAATCATTGAAGGTTATTCTGTTCATATTCAAGATCGTGAACTGGGCCCCCTATTTAAATCCTTCTACTTCCCAATTACCGTCATTATGACAAGAGGAATATACAGACTTGGGGTGGGATGGGGGTGTCTGTCATGGAAAGAGCCATCTACATGCTAGAAACATCAGGTAGATTCTAGAGATAATAGTGCAGGGGGCCCAGATTTTAAAATGCTGACCTACCTGGAAGCACCACCTGGGAAGGAGCTTCCCACCTGCAGAGGAAGAAGAACCTCCCCACCCCCCACCCCCGCCGACCCGCCACCATGCTCTTCCCTTTCCCCACGAGCTCCTTGACACTCCCGGGCTCTGGTCAAAGGAAATGGAGGGAAAGAGGGCCATGAGTCTGGTGGTTCGCAACCTTCTTTGGAAATTGGAAACACCTGAGAAATTTTTAAAATTTCCCCGTTGTCTGGGTCCCATTGCCAGAGCTACTGATTTAAGTGGTCTGGGGTCAGCCTGGGCAGTGGGCCTTTTAATGTGCCGCCAGGTTGAGAACCACTGCAGCAGGAAGGCAGTAGGTGAGAAACGCTCCTTATGCCAGTGGGGGGGTCGGCTCTCACTCCCACGTGGGGTGGACAGTGTGCGTGGAAGTTTAGCAGTGGGGTGGCACTGAGGGAGGACTGCCCCCAGAGAAAGGGGTGCTGCACGGTGAATTTGCTGCCACCTCCCGTCCCTTCCCCAGGACAAAGGGGCTTCTCATTTGACCAACCCAAATCTATCTTCTCTCTTTACTTGGGTGGAAAAGACTTGGTGAGGAAGGAACACAATCTCTAGCAGAGCTTGTTTCAACTCTCAGTTGAAGTCTGGACAGGGAGAGAAATAAGAATGTTTCATAATAATAGAAAAAGGAAATAGAAATGGAAAACATAGGATGACAGAGGTCACACGTGTGCAGATATTTCAGTCATGGGAAAGGATTAAGCCCTCTTCTTAAGGCCAAAACCCATGAAACTGGCCTGGTCTGGCTCTGGGGTGCTGCATTCCCTGCTGTGCAGACCTCACTCTGCTCGGGTGATGTAAAGAGGAACAAGTGTCTGCTATTGTGGTGTGCAGGCTTCCCTGGTCTCCTCCTGGATGGCCTGTTCCGTCCACTGGTAGTGGCCTCTGTCCATGTGGTGGCCTCACGTGGATGCAGTGTGTGGTCTTCCTGGGGTGGGGTTCAGCCTCCTTCCACCTCCATCTTGACTGGGACAATCAGGTCTCCCTCTGAACTCACCGGTGGTCCTTGCCCTCCACCCCCTCTGCGAGGGGCATCACCTCACTTGGCCAGGGCAGCCCCTCAGCTCCTGCCCATTCTCTCACCTTTGGCTCCTCTGCATGGAACCATGGGAACCACTGGGGCCACATGTCCCCTTTAGGATCTGTAGGGAACTGGACTGGGGTGACCATATGTCCTTCCCAGACACACTAAGCCACTATCATAAGCTATCCTAGAAAGCCTTCTGTCTTCAGAAATCCATAGGCCTAGATATTTAGGGGCATTTTAAAATCGAATCTTCAAGTTTAAATGTTTTAGAGAATAGAGAAAAGAGTTTAATTTACTTTATAAATGCTCTTATACCAAAACGTGACCAGAACATAAAAAGGAAGTAATTTCATTTTAAAATACAGAGGTAAAAATCTAAAATAGTAACAAACCCAGTCTAGACGTAGCATAAATGTACAACACAGAAACAAGTGTGGTTTCCTCAAGGCATGCAATGGTCATTCATTTAAAAATAATCTTGTAACATTAATCTTACTATTACTCAAAAAATATGACCCAGTTAAAGTCAAGATGAGGGTAACTCAATACACTGATACTAAAATTTACCTGGTTGAATGATTTTGTGGGAATAGGAAATTTTTAAATACAGGCATACCTTGTTTTATTGCACTTTGCAGATATTGCATTCTTTACAAATTGAAGGTTTGTGGCAACCCTGTATCGAGCAAGTCTATGGACACCATTTTTCCAACAGTGTTTGCTCGCTTTGTGTTTCTGGGTTACATTTGGGTAATTTTCACAATAATTCAAACTTTTTCATTATTATTGTATTTGTTGTGGTGATGTGTGATCTTTGATGTTATTACTGTCATTGTTTTGGGGGGGGGGACACAAATTGTGCCCATATAAGGTGATGAACTTGAAAAACGTCTGTGTTCTGACCGCTCCACCAACCTGCCACTCCCCCATCTCGCTCCCTCTCCTCACCCTCCCTATTCCCCAAGACACAACAATATTGACATTAGGCCAATTAATAACCCTACAATCGCCTCTGAGTGTTCAAGTGAAAGGAAGGGTCGCACGTCTCATTTTAAATCAAAAGCTAGAATTGCTTAAGCTTAGTGAGGAAGGCATGTCGAAAGCTAGGATAGGTGAAAATCTAGGCCTCTTGCACCAAACAGGAGCCAAGATGTGAATGCAAAGGAAAAGTTCTTGAAGGAAATTAAAAGTGCTACTCCAGTGAACACACAAATGATAAGAAAGTGAAACAGCTTTATTGCTGATATGGAGAAAGTTTCAGTGATCTGGAGAGAAGAACAAACCAGCCACAACATTCCCTTAAGCCAAAGCCTAATCCAGAGCAAGGTCCTAACTCTTTTCAGTTCTATGAAGGCTGAGGTGAGAAAGCTACAGAAGAAAAGTCTGAAGCTAGCAGAAGTTGTTCATGAGGTTTAAGGAAAGAAGCTGCCTCCGTGATGTAAAAGTGCAAGGGGAAGCAGCAAGTGTTGATGGAGAAGCTGCAGCAGGTTATCCAGGAGATCAAGCTAAGATCATTAATGAAGGTGGTTACACTAAACAACAGATCTTCAATGTAGATGAAATGGCCTTCTATTGGAAGGTGCCATCTAGGACATTCATAGCTAGAGAGGAGAAGTCAATGCCTGGCTTCAAAGGACAGGTTGACTCTCCTGGTAGGGGCTAATGCTGCTGGTGACTTTCAGTTGAAGCCAGAGCTCACTTACCATTCTGAAAATCTTAAATCCCTTCAGAATTATACTAAATCTACTCTGCCTGTGCTCTAGAAATGGAACAGCAAAGCCTGGATGACAGCACATCTGTTTACAACATGGTTGACTGAATATTTTAAGCCCACTGTTGAGACCTACTGCTCAGAATAAATGATTCCTTTCAAAATATTACTGTTCATTGACAATGCACCCAGTCACCCAAGAGCTCTAATGGAGACGTACAATGAGATCAGTGTTGTTTTCATGCCTGCTAACACAACATCCATTCTGCAACTCATGGATCAAGGAGTAATTTCAACTTTCAAGTCTTACTATTTAAGAATACATTTTGTAAGACTATGGCTGCCACAGATAGTGATCCCTCTGATGGATCTGGGCAAAGTAAATTGAAAACCTTCTGAGAGGGATTCAGCATTCTAGATGCCATTAAGAACATTCATGATTCATGGGAAGAGGTCAAAATATCAACATTATCAGAAAAAGTTGATTCCAACTCTTACGGATGACTTTGAGGGGTTCAAGACTTCAGAGGAGGAAGTAATTGCAGATGTGGTGGAAATAACAAGACGACTAGAATTAGAAGTGGAGCCTGAAGATGTGACTGAATTGCTGCAATCTCATGATAAAACTTTAACAGATGAGGAGTTGCTTCTTATAGATGAGCAAATAAAGTGGTTTCTGGTTTCTTGAGATGGAATCTACTCCTGATGAAGATTCTGTGAAGGCTGTTGAAATGACAGTAAAAGATTTAGAATATTACATACACTTAGTTGATAAAGCAGCAGCAGAGTTTGAGAGGATTGACTCCAATTTTCACAGAAGTTCTACTGTGGGTAAAATGCTATCCAATAGCGTTGCCTGCTACAGAGAAATCACTTGTGAAAGGAAGAGTCAACTGATGCAGCAAACTTCACTGTTGTCTTATGTTAAGAAGTTGCCACAGCCTCCCAGCCTTCAGCAGCCACCACCCTGACCAGTCAGCAACCATCAGCATGGCTGACCCTCCACCAGCAAAAAGATTAGGACTCGCTGAAGGCTCAGATGATGGTTAGCATTTATTAGCGATAAAGTATTTTTAAATTAAGGTATACACATTGTTTTTTTAGACAAAATGCTACTGCACACTTAACACAGTACAGTTTAGTGTAAACATAACTTTTATATGCACTGGGAAACCAAAAAATTGGGGTGACTTGCTTTATTGAGATGTTTGCTTTATTGCGGTGGTCTGGAACCAAACCTGCAATATCTCCAACATATGCCTGTAGAAGAGTAATAATGAGGAACTTGCTTTACTAATTACTAACCTTTACTTCAAAGCTACAATATTTAAAGTAGTGTGGTACAGTTACTGAAACGGATCAGTGGAGCAAAGTAGAAGATCCTAAAATAGATCCAAGTGCACATGATAATTAAATGTATGATATTGATAAAGATAAAAGCAGTATTTGAAATCAGCGGAGAAGAATGGGTTATTTAATAAATCGTGTTGTGATAACTGCTTAAACATCATTAAAAGCAAATAATACCTTTACTTGCAAAAATGCAAACGGGTTGAAAGAAAACATTTTCATGTTAAAAATTAATTTAAAAAAAGTACTTGGATAAATTTAGTTGAATATTCATATATAATTGTAGAAGGGAAACCATGAATGAAAAGTTTCATCAGTTTGACTGCTTATGTTGTATAAAATTTCTGCATGTATGCCAAAACAAAACAGAAACCCCCATCCCTGCCCCATCCCCAGTACACACTCCAAAAACAAAATAAAAGAAATAAAAAAACAGATAATAAGCTGGGAATACTGCTTGTATCAAACATGACAGATATAAGGTCAATATTTATAGTATAAAAGTGTATAATATATTAGGGGCTCCTAGTACTTTTAGGACAAAAAAATCATAGAAAAAATACATTGATAGTAAATTTTGAAAGTCTTGGAAAAATTTATGTCTATGAACAGCCAATTTCCTTCTAGACGTTTACCCTCAGGAATTAAATGTACATATTTGTAAATACACATACATTAGGATATTTTTCAAAGAGTTATCAATGAAAGCCAAGAGAAAACAAACAGGAAAATGAAAAGGAAGGAATGGAGAAGGGAAGAGAGAAAGAAAGAGGAAGGAAGGAAGAAAGAAAGGAAAGAAGGAAGGAGGGAAGGATGGGAAGAAAGGGAAGAAAGGAGGACCTTTAAATATCCTATAATAGGAGACCGGTTAAAGAAATTATGTTATACTGGTAACAGTTGACAACTGGTCAGTAATTAAATGTAACCTGGACAGATGTTCTCAGTAATATGTATAGGAATTCTTTTATGCAAACAGCTATATGTAAATACATACACAAATTCATAAAGATATCTGGAAGCTTCTATGCCGTAATGTTAATTTAACATTGGTTACCTTTTCATTAGTGGTTTACAGCTAACTTGTCTCAATTTTGCATGTCTTTTTTCTCTTTTTACCATGTTTAGTTTTAGTTTTGAAATGAAAAAGCAATTATTTAAAAGATGTTATTCTGAGAACTTCTGGCTTAGTACAACAGTCCCAAGACTGCAGGCTGGTCTGTAGAGATTCTCCTCACCCCTCTCCAGTCTCACGCCCTGCCATGTTCTAGCTCCTGGTCACCAGCTCTAGGAAAATGTCCCTGACCACCCAGGCCTTTCCTGCTTTCTTCTTCTCTGAGCTATAGGTGATACAGTACCTCATCTTTGTTTTTTAAATGTTTCCCATGTGTTTTCCAGTCTCCGGAAAGAAACTATGAGCTCCCTGAGGGCAGGGGTTGGGCCTTGTAATTCTGCACCTCCCTTGGGCTCCAGGCAGAGCTGAGTAGCTGCTTCAAGGACAGGGGCTGGGCCTGAATTCTCTGGCCGGGAGAACTGATGAGAAAAGCCGTGGGCCCAGGAGGTCATCTAGGGCAGCTGGGAGAGCTGAGGAGGGCAGAGGCCACAAGTACAGCACCTGTGAGGTGGGTTGAGCCGGCCTTGTCCTGGGAAGGAAGGCAGGGGCCTGCTGTCGTGGTCTCTGCAACTCTCCACCTTTGCAATGCTTCCTGGGTGATTTGTCGTGTTAACCTGTGCTTTTTGTCTCCATGTGATGTGGACAGGTTCTCACATTCCCATGGACCAGCCCTGCTGTCGTGGTCTCTATGAGTTTGAGCCAGAAAACCAAGGAGAACTAGGATTTAAAGAAGGGGATATCATTACATTAACCAATCAGATAGATGAAAACTGGTATGAAGGAGTGCTCCATGGGGAATCTGGATTCTTCCCCATTAATTACGTGGAAGTGATTGTGCCTTTACCTCAGTAAATGTGTAACTCAAACTTTGGACGTACTTTCATAACGGAAATGAATTCACACCAGTGTCCTCTCAGTGTGGTGTTCTGTGGCATTCCTGCTCTTTGACCAGCTTAATGACTTTTGTATGTGTGTTCTCTTTATAATGTATTTTGTATCCATTTAATTTGTATAAATGATTTTCTTGTCTTAGCTACATGAAAATACCATCTTCTTTTTTTGCTGACTGTCCTAAAAGTCATTGGTTAAATAAATGTATGTGCTCCTTGTTGCTAAAAACAAATGCACCCACTGCAGTTTTGTTAGTGAATTGCCCATGTTCCTCAAGCTGTGATGGAATGCGACACTTGAAACTAAGAACCGCTAAATATCTTGTTTCCTGACATTACTGATGGCATCCGGTCTTTTCCCTTCATGGTGTTTTTAGCTGACCTGTGAATAGTCCAATAAACATGACACACTGTGTTGGTAAAAAGGCCTTGGTTATTCTTAATGTTGAATTGATTTTTAAGACAGTCGTGCACAGCTGCAAACTCCTCCTGTGCCCACTCTGACTCGGGGTCCAGCTCGTGACTTGTTTGGCCTGTGGGATCGTAGCAGGCTGGATACAAACGGAAACTTGAAATAGCACTCAGCCTTCCCACCTGTGCTCTTGCACCTGCATCTTCACCAGGAGGGCATGCCCAAGCTAGCCTACCAGAGAGAGACATGGACCAGAACTGAGTTACCCTAGCCAACCTCCAGACCTGTGGGCAAAGGTGAGGAGGCAGGACACTAATCTACTACAGTTCTAAATATAAATAAGTACTAGATATTCTTAAATGGATCAAGTTTATTTACGCGGCTTCCTCTTCCTTGAGGATATGTTCTTCTGAGATTTCTCCATCCCTCAAACGAATGGACTCCTGACAGGCACATCTTTCAGTTCAATAGGTATTGCCAGGTGTATGTGACCCTTAGCATGGACACTGCTTAGCTTCAAGCTGGGATCCCATCCTCACTTTTGCCTACTCCTTATCTCTTGTTTTGCTGTAGAGGCAAGTGGAGTGAGTCCCAGGAGACTCACCTGGTGTCTGTCCTTATGAGATCACGCATGGCCATGTGCGTGGTCTAGGTCCCAGTGGATAACTAGGTTTTGCTGAAATCTCCCCTTGGGGGTACTGAGCAAGGCCAGCTTGAGATCTGGCCTTTGGGCAGCACCAAGGGTTGGTCTCAATGGGCTGACAAGGGACATGTGATCCTACTCAGTGTAAGTAAAAGTACAGAGAGCAGGAAGGGGGAATAAAAAGCCAAGTCTGTTCTTAACAAGAGATCAGCAAAGGAGATCAAATATTAACCTCAAGGCCAAGTCTAGAGGGCCGAAATAAGAGCATTAGAGAGATGTCAGAACATAGAATCAAGGGAGTATTCGAGGGCAAGCCCTAATGAAGTGTGTCCAGTAGAAAGGTGCCTGGGGAATTATCTGCCTGGAAGAGGCCCCCAAACTCAAGCCAAGTTCCATTGACATAAAGGTTCTTCTCTGCCTCAGAGGTAAACCGTGGAGAGGGGGCTAAGAATCAAAGTGGATGTTATGGCTCCTTTAGGAAAACTTGTTCCAGTTCCTGGGATTGTCCTGGGACCAAGGGTTCTTGGGGACATTCCTTTGGACTTGGAGTAATTCAGGCTTAAAGTGTTCCTCTCAGGAGCCACTTCCATTTCCCACCCCACGAGCAGGAAGAATCAGTTATGTTCACCTCCATGGAGGTGGAAGAAAGACCACCTTCCTGGGCCAGCTGTGTCATTTGCTTTACGTGCATTTTCTAGTTTAATCTTCATTAAAAGCACTAAGGCAAGTTGCAGTGTTCCTATTTGCAGGTGAAGAAATTGAGACTTAGAGAAGGCAAGTGACTTGCTGAATGAATATCACAGAGCTCAACTCTAAAGGCTGTGCTATGTCTGTACCTGTCAGATTGCTCTTTTAGCGTGTCTGCCCCACATATAACTTCTACTTTACCCACTGTGGAGGGACCCATCAGCCACCCTGAACATTGTGACCCTATCCACTGGCCACAGTTGATTGGACCAGGGATGTGCATCCACTGTTTCTTTTTCAGTAGTGATAACTAGAACCCATTTGCTACAAATTAGGTGGTCAGTGTCTTGGTCCAAGGCCCCACCTTTGTTAATGTCTCTGGGAATGTGGCTACCCTGGCAACTGGAAGACCTCTTATTTAGTGTACAGCACTGTAAGTCTAAGCCCCCTTGGTGCCTCCCACGGGCCAGTCCCTGATGATAACTAATGATGTTGAGCACCTTCTCATATGCTTATTGGGCATGTGTGTATCTTCTTCTGTGAAGCGTCTCTTCAAATCTTTTGACCATTTAATTTAATTTATTTATTTATATATATTTTTGGCCACACCACGCAGCATGTGGGATCTTAGTTCCCCGACCAGGGATCCAACCCGCACCCCCTGCGGTGGAAGCGTGGAGTCTTAACCGCTAGACCACCAGGGAAGTCCATCTTTTGACCATTTTAAATTGCTTATTATTAACTTGTGAGAATTCTTTATATATTCTGTATATGTCTATATGTCTACATTTATATTAGTATGTTGTTCTTAGAGTATCTTAATGTTGTTTGGTCTCCGTTGTAGAACCTCTGATAAGCTATGTCGGACAACATCGTTGGACATAATTTCAGGTGGGAAATAGAATATCTAGTAAACTTTAGTATTGGTGGCTGCAGTGGATTGATTAATGGCCTCCAAAAAGATATGTCCCAGTCATAACCTACAGTACCTGAAAATGTGAATTTGGAAATCAGGTCTTTGCAGATGGGGTGTTAAGATGAGATCATCCTGGATTAGGGTGGGCCCTAAATCCAATGGCTGGTGCCTTTATAATAGAAAGGAGAGGAGGATTTGTCACAGAGCCAGACACAGGGCAGAAGGCCATGGGGAAAGCATGGAAAGGCTTCCATGGGAAAAGCAGAGAAAGATTGGAGTGATGCTCCCAGAAGCCAAGGAAGAGGCGAGGAAGGATTCTCGCCTAGAGCCTTCAGGTGGAGCACGGACTTGCTGACACCTTTATTTTGGACGTCTGGGCTCCAGAACAGTGAGAGAACTAGTTTCTGTTGCTTTAAGTCACCCAGTTGTAGTCATTTGTTACGACAGCCCTAGGAAACTAATACAGTGGTGTTCATTTAGTTATTATACAGTTTCAACTCATTTCAGAGCTTTCTAGGGGCAAAATCCACCCTGTCAATGAGGATACCCAAAAATGTAGTAGCTGGTAAGGCAGAAGTAGCCTCATGAAGATGGGAAATGTCTTTTTCCAGTTGAGCATAGGCTTAATGACTAAGCCCAAGAGATTAATGGAAGAAAAATCCAAAGAGTGCTGGGGTATGTGTGGTGGACACTTCTCCGCCACTTGGGATGCCTCCTCCATGTAGACGCAGCTCTTTTCGTATGATTTTCTTTCCCTCTTTACACCCTCTAGCTCATGAGCCCTGGGTCCAGGGGAACTTGATCTGACTGATGAGTTTAGAAAGAAGAACTGAGCAAATGTAGCTCAGCCCCTCCCCTCCCCTTCTCGGGAGCTGCTCGTCAGTGGAGAGCACACGGAAAGCTCAGGAATAAAGGTGATGTGTGGTCTTCCTACACTTTGTTATTATTGCTCCATTGGTTCAAGATTTGGACAGAGGAGTTCCGTTTCTTGGTCCCCCTTGAACACCAGCACTTACTATACTTTTCATCTCAGTGAGGTTTATTATCCTACCATTTAATCCCATTTTAGTCTACATATATTTATTCGATCTATATGTACATACTTATAACTGTCAGTGTGAAGCCACAGGAATGGTAATAGCTGAGAGCCCACAACGAGAGGACGCGGGGCTGCCCTGCTCTCAGCTATGCTCCCTCTGCCTCTTGGCTCTCCCAATGCAACTGGATGCAGCTCAGAAAATGACCGTTCTTCAAAGGCTCTTGTGACTCTTGAGATTCCAAAGATGGAGGGGTTAGTGCTCCCCAGAACCTTCACCAGAAAGGTGACACATCTTGTATACATTAAACTGATCATTCTAAAAACCAGAGTCTCTGGTTTACATAGCCAGGAGGAAGCCAGAGGAGGAGGCTAGCAAGAGGCAGCCAAGAGGGTACCACACAGGGAGATACACCTACAGAGGGACCATTCCTGTGAGGTCCCAGGCCAGACGTGGTAAAGGTGCTGCTGAGTCTCCCACAAGATACCCATGGTTTCCTTAGCTTCCTGGCAGGGTGAACGGAGGACATTCACAGTGCACAGCTCTCTTCCTTCATCACGAGGGCCATTGTCGCCAGAGCAATGGCTACTAGTGTATCGCATCAACCTGCTGAGTTTCAGTTATGGGGATAATTCCCTTCCTCCGTTTCCAGCATTCATATAGAATTTTATATAATATCCATTTAGTGATTTCAGTGGGGAATGGGTAGGATGAGTGAAACATTTGAGTTCAAATCATCTTGGATCAGAAGTCTCTACCTGACCTGACATTTCATGTCAATATCAGCGTTTTTTTTTTTTGAAAGGAAAAATTCTTTTCCATTTTCTTTATTGATGCTTTGCAGAACACTGGTCATTTTGTTCTCAATCTTCCTGACACCATACATGAATTTGGGGATACTTGTTTCATGGAGTTTTTTTGGTTTCTTTCTTGGTTTTTAAAAACAACAATAAAAATACGCTGCTCTGGTACATATTTAATGAAATAGCATTTAGCAGTTTCATGGGAAAGCCTGAATAAGTCCCTCTCTTGCTTTGATGGTAAACCAGAGACCCAGGCTCGGATCGAATGTCAAACTTGCCTTGGAGGATTCAGGGGTGGGTGTGTCTTTCAGGCGGAAGTTCACCATGAAAGAGCAAAGGAACAGAGCTGAGAGAACATCCTTCAGGCCGGAGCCACTGAACCATAAGAGCAAACGGTGAAGACAAAGGCAGAAGTCAAGAGTGGCTCCCAGTGATTGCTCCTTGGTTTTGGTTTTTTGAGAAAAAGAAATAAACTTGTGATATTTTCACTGTTTAGGCGAAATTATAGACATACTACATGCACACTAGGGAACATTTACAAATTCCTTTCCATGAACAGATGTATGGCTAGATGGTGAATGAGCTAGCTAGCTGCCTGTTTTCACCCACACTATCAACTTCCATGGCTTCAAGTATCAACCATGTGCTGAGGAGTCACAGATCTCAATCTCCAGCCCAGGTTGTCTTCCTGATTCTAGACCCAGAGGCATTTCCAGCTCAAAACGTTCCAGGTGAAGCCATCATCTCTGCACTGCCTCTCTCCAGCCAATATACCCCTCTTCTTCTGTTGTTCCCAGTGTCCACGAATGACACTGCCATCACCCATGGCCCATGGCAGGAATTAGGGTATCAGCCTTGACTGTCTCTCCTCTCTACCCTTTAAGTCATTCACCAAGTCTTAACAATTCTACGTCTCTTACAACTGTCGCAAATCCGTCTATTTTCTTCTATTTCCACTACTACTTGTACCAGGTTAGGCCATCATGAGCTCTTGCTTGGATTATTAAAAATACAGCCAGACAAAACATTCTCTGACATAAATCATACCAATGTTTTCTTAGGTCAGTCTCCCAAGGCAATAGAAATAAAAGCAAAAATAAACAAATGGGACCTAATCAAACTTACAAACTTTTGCACAGCAAAGGAAACCATAAACAAAAAGAAAAGACAATTTACAGACTGGGAGAAAATACCTGCAAATGATGTGACTGACAAGGGCTTAATTTCCAAAATATACAAACAGCTCATACAACTCAACAACCAAAAAGCAAACAACCCAATCAAAGAATGGGCAGAAGACCTAAATAGACATTTCTCCACAGAAGACATACAGATGGCCAATAGGCACACGAAAAGATGTTTGACATCGCTAATTATTAGAGAAATGCAAATCAAAACTACAATGAGGTACCACCTCACACTGGTCAGAATGGCCATCATTAAAAAGTCGACAAATAACAAATGCCGGAGAGGGTGTGGAGAAAAAGGAACCCTCTTACACTGTTGGTGGGAACGTAAGTTGGTGCAGCCATTGTGGAAAACAGTATCTCGTTTGCTCCTTCAGGCAGGGCTGTATCTTACCACACCGTTGTTTTCCCAGGACCTAGAACATAACCTGGCAAAAATAGATTGTCAACTAATATATATTGCATTTTGCTGCATTGAACTGAATTGTTCTCTAAGCCTAAAGCTGACTGGACATAGATGGTGGCATCTGAAGGAATTTGGTTCTTCACACTCATCCATAGAACATTTTTTGCCTGAGTCTTGGTAAAGCAGGGATAAAAATGCTTAATTGGCTATCCAAACTCTCCCAAAGTTAAGTGTGTTTTGCAAAACTTAATACATAGAAATGTTTTTACTGAACTTATATTTGAAAAAAAGACGTTTCAAGTATTTCTTTGTGGTGTTTCCAACCCAAATATTGCCAGTCTGACAGAGTAAGGGACACGTAGGGAAGTAGACTAAACAAGTGGGTCTCATTCTGTGGTGCAGGGTGAGTGACATGCCATGCAGCATGGGAGAAAATGCTTTTGTGCACAACTCTTCTTGACGACTTGTAAGAAAACCGATATCACATTTTTAAACAAAAAAGTGTACAGAGTACTTTGCACTCTGTTATTTTTGCTCAAATTAACCAATTCTGGAGAAAACCCTTGGACTCCTAGAGTTGTCAGAGATGATGTGCTAGGTGTGAATTTTTCAGGAAGCTAAGGGTGAATCGTTAAAGGAATCTATGGTGCCCGCTTTTGTTTTCCTTTTCTTACAATCTAACCCTTTGGTGAGTGAATATTTTTCTAAAATGTAGCCTGTACTTCCATACATCCATCAACAGAATCTAAGGAACAAGTGAATTCATAGATAACCTGGATTCATGAGCGTGAACACAGCCCTGTACAATGATACTGTGATACTCTCAGGCCCCAAGATGAACAAAACTGTACCAGACTTATGGTGTCTTTTATTTCTTTTGTGCCTTTTACAGTTTTCCTGTAGCACCTTTATGCTGTTAGTATCCCTTTTCTCTGGAGGTATTCTGTCCCTTTCTAATTCTAGCCTCTAATTTACCCTTGAAAACTAGATGACAAACATGTGAGAACTATGTACAAAGAAAGAATCAGTAGTCTCAAATGAGACGTAAGTATTTGCTTATATGCAATATGCTTAAATCTGATGTCAGTTGGATGCTCAGAGGCCTTTTTTGTTCTGGTTGTGGGGAAATGAGGAGAGACTTCCAGAGCTGGGTTCTAGATTAGGAAGATGTTTCTATGTTATACAAGCAAAGTATAGAAACAATCTCTGAAGTTAAAGTGGAAGGACCTCTTAGAACTTCCTGATTTTTATATTTCACAAAATAATGGAGAAAAGTGATGCTAAGAGAGGTGAAGTGACTTACCTGGAGTCCCCCAGTGTGTGGCCAAGCCTGGACAGGTAGCACATTTCCTGACCACAGCTCCAGTGTTCTCTACACTGGCCTTGTGCCTCTGAGGGGAAGAAGATAAGGTTCTTGTCAAGGGTAAAGGGGATGAATTCAAAGGCACTAGTAAATCCACTCTTCCTAGAGTACCTATGGTTTGCTCATGTTCCATGGTAGAGTCTATGTGCACAGATATGTCTGTGTATATGTACAGGTTTATCAGAGTATGAGATGCACATAAAACTAAGGTCAGTACCTTCCTAGCCCTGGAGACCACGTGAAAATCAGCCTCGGGTCTGGGGCCTGGAGAGTTTTCTGGCCCTGAGAAGGGTCAACAAATCCCAACTCTATTCCTTTGCAGCACTTTGGGGGACTATAGCTTTCCCTTGACCAATCCCAAAGATTTGGAATTTTCTAGAAAGAGTCTGTCTAACACCACCTCACCGTCCTGACAGAGATTTTGACTGGCTCAGACCTCCAGTGCTGCAGCAGTCGTAATTCCTAAGCCTCCTGACTTGAAATGACGGATCTGGCACCTCTAAGAAGGCATGAAATCACGGATCTGGTGTGATCTGATCCCCAGCTCCTCGGAGATCTGGGTGCAGGATGAGAGGAAAAACCAGGAAGGGGGGGTGTGCCAAAGCACAGAGAGCCCCTCACCACGTAGAACCACTCCTGTCACACCTCCTCCCAGGGGCTTTTCTTTTTTTTTTGCTTATGAGGCAGAAGCCTTGAACACGTTTTATAAAGCAAATTTTTGTTCCAAAGAAGTACTCTGGACAGGCAGAAAACTATCACCACTGGCTGAGCCTGCTTCCCATGTGGGGCGGGGCACACCTGAGAAGCCAGTTGTGGTAGATGCTGTTGGTGCCGGAGCCCTGTCCAGACCCTCGTTGTTGACAGGTACACCCACCTCCCAGCTTATGTGAGTGTGGCAGCCCAGGGCTTATACCTGAGACCTGCCCTGGAGCATCGCCTTTGGCTTATGAGAGCTGCTTAGGAGGTTCCACCGCCATCCAGTTCCAGCGGAAGCAATGACCGTCACGTGCGTACAACAACCCAGTCCTGTTGCCTGGAGACAGGGCAACTCTATGGTGGAGCTTCGGCTAGAGGGCTAGACCTTCCCTGGGCACGGGCTTGCTCTGCTCTCCACCCTTCCCTATCCTGCATCCCTTGCTCCCTTACAGATCTTTCCTGTGAGAGCACTCCCTCGGCAATCTCGCACCCCTAAGACACCATGCTCACCTGACATTTCCCCTGATGCATCCTTCGTTCCTACTTCAGTCAGCTCTAACTTCTATAGGATTTGCCTCCAAGGGCTCCTTTTCTCCAAGCCTCCGACACAGTCTTCTTGAGTGTGCTTTCCAAGTCCATCTCATGAGTTCTGCAACCAGAAAGAGTAATTCTGTATCAAGAACAAATTCAGGCCCAAGCCCTGAAGGGATGTCACCTCTCTCTTAGGGTAAAATACACACATACCCCAACAGAAGCATCAGAAGTTCACTAGTAGGAACTTCCCTGGTTCTGTCTCTCTCTCATACAGATGTTGCATTGTTGTGCTTGGCTCGTTGCAGTCACTAGGCAATGCAGGGAGTAGGGGTAGGAAACTCTGAGATAAGGGAAACCGGGAACTCAAGAAGATGGATTTCAGGGAGGAAATAGAACTTGGTTTCTTAGACCTCTCAGGATTGAAATGCACTGCCTTTGTCCCCAGGCGGTGGGGTTCTCATGCGGAGAGGTAGTCCAGGAGCTAGGCAGGGAAGGATCTGAGCCCCGTCCCCCATCAGAGATAGATCGGTTGGGCAGTCACACCCAGTGGCCTGATCAGACACTTTTTGGGGGTTCGTTCTCTTCTGTTCTTCCCACTCCCCAATCTTCCCCCACCTCCATGCCTTTGGCAATGTCTTGTTTAAATATTTGGGCAGGCTTCAGGGAAGAGGGGAGAGTGGGTGCACATGCTTGAGGGATGGCTCTGCGTCTACACTTGGGCAGGGTGATGGAGAGCCCTCGGGTAGTTAGACGGTGAATCTGAGGACTGCACGTGTGAGGTCCAGCCCACACGTAGAGGAGGAGTAGAGGAATTTGTGATCCTGACTCACAGTGCCTTAGCCACACACGTAGGACTGACTGCAAGACCTGCTAGGGTGAACAGAAGGCAGAACTTCCAGCAGGGAACTGGTGTTTTCCCTTCTGCTTTTCACTACCGACCAGCTGTTCCCTGAGGGGGCTGGCCTGATACTCAACGGCACTTGTGGGAGAGCAAGCCTCAGCCCTGGCCTCCCTGCTTGATGTGGCCACGCCCTAGAGGCTCCAGAATCAAAAGTGCCCAAGGGAAAATGAGACAGGAGCCACTAGTACTTTAGAGCAGAGCAGCTCAGATGTTGCCAACACCCCCACCCGCCCCCACCCCAGAGGCCTTCTCAGTGCCTTCCTGAGTCACAGGAAGTGCAGGGCTGCCACTGCACAAGCATGTCTCTTTGAATTCTCCATTTCGTCTTGAATATGCATGTAATTTTTGCAATGGACTCCATTTGGGAACGTGAGTGACGTGAGGAGCGGTATAGTCTAGTTGCTAAGAACATGCAGTGTTTAAATCTTTCTACATCAGTCTCCTCATTTGTAAAGTGGAATAAAAGTTATACCTACCTCATAGGCTGGTGTGGTGACTGAGTTAATACAAGCAAAGTACCTGGAACGGTACCTGGTACATTGTAAGTGTTTGGAAATGTTAACATCATTATTCCTCTACCCTACCTTGATAGGAGAAGTGCAAAGTCAATCCTCATTATTTGCAGATTCCATATTTGTGAACTTGCCTATTTGCTAAAAGGTATTTGCAGCCCCCAAATCAACGCTTGCAGCACTTTCATGGTCCTCTGATGAGGGGTGAACATTTGGAGTTGCCTGATATGTATTTTCCCAGCTAAGGTCCATCAAGGCCATGCTCTGCCTTCTTGTTTCAGCTCTCATACTGTAAACAGGTACCCTTTGAGGGCCTATTCAGTGCCACTTTTCACATTTCGGTCTTTTTTCTTGGTGATTCTGCTGTTTAAAATGGCCCTCCAGAGCAGTGCTGAAGTGCTGTCTAGTGCCCCTAAGCAGAAGAAGGCTGTGATGTGCCCTGTGGAGAAAATCCTTGTGTTAGATAAGATACCCGTGTTAGATACACTTCGTTCAGGCCCGCGTTGTGGGTTCAGTGTGAATGAATCAATACATATTAAGCAAGATGTCTTTAAGGAGAAACACACATATGTACTGATTGGTTCACGAGAATGTGGTGACCAGAGGCTGGCAGGAATCTAACCCTGTATCTTCCCCAGGATCAATGGTCTGGTATTCCCAAATTCACTATAAAGTTCCCTTTACTTTATAAGAACATAACTGATAATGGTGAATAGGAGAATCGACTGTACATGGTTGCATTCTTTCTGGTTTAGCCCAGCCCCCCCGCCCCCACCCAATGACTAGTCTCCCCACGGCCGCCTGCTCCTCTGCCTCCTTCATACTGAACGTCCTCTGCTAACTTCCCGCAAGATTCCAGCTGTTTTACATGGACCGCCCTGGAGATCCTCCTCTTGGCCAGAGGAAGTCGCCGAGTTAAGGAAGGCAAGATAGGGGAGGTAGGCGTGCAGGGCCAGCTCCTCTCCGTAAAGCTCTAACACCACCTGTAATGTACCAAACACAGAACAGGCAGGAAAGCAACTTCAGAGATGAACAAATGGAGGCTTTAGAGAGAAGAGAGATATGGGCTCCAACCCTGACTTTGCAACTCACTGTGTACAAGTTATGTTATCCCCTGGGCCTCAGCTTTCCCATCAATGAAATGCGTATAATGTTACTGTCACCACGGGGCCCTTGTGAAGATAAGCTGCACATAAAGAGCTTGGCACGTGGCTGGCAGACACTAGGCACCCAAGGAAATGATGACTGTGGTAGGACTTAGCCGGGGGCATAGTGAGACTTTCAATCCCGGGCCCTTGGATTTATACCTCTGAGATTAGGCCAAGGCCAGGGACAAGCGTTCCACCTTACTTCACTTCCACAAGTCCACGAGGAAATTCACCCCAGTCCCGGTGCCTGACACCTCCACCCCAAATCCCAAGCCTGGGCACCCCATGGTTTGGGCAGCTGAGCAGCTCTGTTACCCAAGCTCGGCTCATAGGAAGTGGCACCAGGTACCCGCTTACGAGGCACCCCTACTGGTCGGTCGCTGGTGGTCCCTGGCAGCCAAGAGTCCGGGTGGTGAGTCCACCGGCCCCTGCACAGGATCTGCGCTGGGCGCCTCCGGAGGCAGAGGCGGCGCAGGCCAGGTGGGGCCACTGGTCTCCGACTTTGGTCACGCCTGGCCGGAGCTCCGGAGGCTCGCAGGCACGAGCCAGCGGTTCCGGGCAAGCCTCCGTGTGGCCGCTGGGCCTGACTTAGCAGAGTCGGCGCCGGGGCCCTGGCGGGGCGGGTGGAGGCTCGGGGAAATGCGGGGGTTGGGGGAAGGGGCGATGGCATCCCCGCTCCCAGCTCCGGCTGAGGCGGAGCGCCCCGGCTGGCTCGCGGCGCAGCGGCCGCCTTTCCCCTGCGCGCCTGCCGGCGGCGGCGGTGGCGGCGTCGGCAATCCCGGCTCTTGGCACCACGCCTGGCGGCCGGCCCTAGGCGAGGAGTGGCTTCCAGGAAGCGGGCGGCGGAGCGTTCCAGCCGAGTCTCGCCGTCGCCGCGGCCCCGCGCGCTCCAAGCGGCCCGGCCCGGCCCCTCACGCACTCTCTTCACGCCCCCGGCGTCCCCCGCACGGGCGGAAGGCGCGGGGCCGACGCGAGGGCGGGCGGGCGCCCGGGCGCGCCGTGCACTTGCCGGGCGGTGCAGGTGGCGGCGCGCGCCCTCCGCCTCTGGGCCCCCGCCAGCGCCTTGCTCCGCACGCCCGGAGGGGGCGGGAGAGGCGGGGCGGCCCCGTCCCAGCCCCATTTAACTTCTCGGCGGCGGCGGCGACTGCGGCGCCGCGGGCTGGAGGCCAGCGTCGGGGAAGGTCCCGGTCCCGGATTCCGCACGAGGTGTTGACTGGGCCGCTTCTGTCCGCCTCTCCTCCGCGTGCGCCGAGCCCGCGCGGCCCGGGCTGCACGTCCCAGACGCTTCTGCGGCGCCAGGTGGGTGCTAGGAGCTCGGCGCCCGGGGGTGGGAAGGCTCTCTCCGGGGGAGCAAGACGGGGCGGTGGCTTCTGAGCGGGGTTGCGGGGCTCCGAGCGGGAGGGTGCACTGCTGTGTTCCCGGGAGCTTCAGGACCGGGGCGCTCGGCAAGGCTCGGAGACCTCGGGCCGGGCAAACTCCCGTGGGGTCCCGGTGGTTTGGGGGAGAGGCATTCAGGGGCGCTTGACTGCGGGGAACTCCACCGGGTTGGGGGTTTTCAGATTTGGGACTTTCTAGGTAGAAAACGGGCTGACAGCACCTAGTGGTCTTGGGCGTCGGAAGGTCCGGCCGGTTGGCAAGTGGGATGCGAGCACCTAGAGCGCCAGGGGCTGAGTGATGCGCCCGCTGTGGCAAGTGGACGTGCGGGACTGGGACGCGGCGGCGGCGGGGGCCCGGGAACTGCGAGGCGGCGGGTAGTCGGGGGGAGTGCGCGCCGGGACGGCTGCTGTGAGCGAGCGAGCGAGCGAGCGAGCGAGCGAGGGGGCCGCACGGTCCCAGGGCCCCGCACTGGCCGCCTCCCTTCGGCCCAGAGTCGCCGCCTCAGGTCGGAAACAGCAGCACATTTGCGGATCGCATTAGGCCAGGCCCTTAATGCTTTCTCCAGATGGAGAGAAGCCACCGACCCGCCCCCGGACACCGGCTCCGCCAAGGCGCCCGCGAGGCGAAGCGAGAGGCGAGGGTGACCTCGGCTTTTCGGCTTTTCCAGGCTCGCCTCGTTCTGATTTCCCTGCAAACTGTCAGGAGAACTCTGAAGAAAGCCCCCGCTGCCCTCCTGGTCTCAGAGGGCCTCTGCTGGTTTGCCCTCATCTACTTTTAGGAGATTGTGCTACTATGGCCCTGAGGCTGTGCCCTCCGAACCTCCCTTAACTCAACTCTCAGGCCTCTCTCCGAACCTCCCTTAACTCAACTCTCAGGCCTCTCTCCGAACCTCCCTTAACTCAACTCTCAGGCCTCTCTCCGAACCTCCCTTAACTCAACTCTCAGGCCTCTCTGGCTGCAGGGCTGAGGCTCCGAGGATGAACGGTGTCCTCTGGTGGGGAAAGCCTTGAACCGTCAGAAGACCTGCATTCCAGTCCTAGAAAAGTCATCGTCTTGCTGTGTGACCTTAGGCAGTTCCCTTCCCCTCTCTGGGCTGGCTTAGTTGGGCTTAGACTCAGTTTTGCCTGAAGCAGCGGAAGCTGGCAGGTGCCCTAACCCTTGGCTCCATGCAGGCTTCCTGAGTGGGATGCCAGTAGCCACACCCTGCTTCTGACACATGGGCTGGGAAGTGGCTGGTGCAGAGATGGCTCAGCTTCTGGAGGGCTGGAGGTACGGGTTGCACACTGGAGGCTGGTCTAGCTGCCCTCCTGACTTTGATGTGGACTCCTCCTCAAGAGAGCCCCAGAGAGACTGTACCCTGTGATAGGTAGCTCCATCCTGGGCCAACACAAACCTTTCCAAGACACTCTGTGGGGCTCAGGGTTCGTCCCTTTGGTTGGTCTGTTAAGTCATGAGTGCTGCCACTGGGTCCAGAGCTGATTGGAAACCAAATCTTTCCTCCTTTTTAGGCTGCAAGTGAGCTCCCCAGGAGACCGGACTCCATGGCTTCCTGGAAGAGCCCCTGGTGGCTGCTGGTATGGAAGGTCTTCATGCACTCTGCCCTCCTGCAGGTAATAGGGAGGGGAAGGGGAATGGTAGGCATCCCCCTGTTCACTTAGGAGTTTCATTCTAGATCACCTAAGATGTGGTATGATTAATGTACATCTTATGCCAAAGAGAATCTAATTGTTTCTTACCTCCAGCAAATGGTATTTCTGGTTGGCTTAGCTGTAAGCATAATCCAATCCCTCGGGTCCTCTCCGAGTCCTGATACCACTGTGCCTTGATACCACTGTGGATGCTGTATATGAGTGATAACTTGGGGCTGTGATGGATCCTGTCTTTTTCAGTCTGGAACGGCTGTCTGCATGTGCACTGTAGAGACTTGGCTGCTATAGGCCAGGACACAATGATTGGGCAGAGGCCAGGTTGTGGCATTAGCTCAGCCACTAAATAAGTATTGTGTTTACGTCTATCAACACATATCACACTGTTTTGCAGTCCTCCCTCCCTCCCTCTCTCTCTCCCTTCCTCCCTCCCTCCCTCTCTCTCTCCCTTCCTCCCTCCCTCCCTCCCTCTCTCTCTCCCTTCCTCCCTCCCTCTCTCTCTCTTGCTTTCTTCAAATGCTCTTTTTAATAACTGTCACCCAGAGCCACGGGCCTATGGGTTGAGCCCCTGGGCAGGGCTGGTGGCCAGACCCTATCGGCTTCCAGTGGCACTACAGGGCTTTTCTAAAATGAAGCCTGGAGTGGGCTGGCAGCGGGTCCCAGCCCTGGAAGGTCCCGCCTACTCGGGCTGCGCATGGTCCCAGCTGCAGCATCTCTCGGGCGCCGGGTTACAACGGTTACAACGGTTACAACGTGGAATGCTTCCTGAAGGGCACTCGTGGTCAGGAGTGCGGCTGCTGCCTTGTCCAGGAACCAGCAGAATTTCCCAGCTCGGGGCTGGACCAGGGCTGCGGGGAGCGGGTTTTCCTGCTTGTCGTCCAAAACGCACTTCAGAATGTCTGCCTTGCCTACTGTAGTCGCCACAAAGACAACACTTGGAGCTGCCTTCAACACGGGAAGTGTGAGGCTTCTGGGGAGTCGCCGATGGGGGGCCACCAAATTCTCCCGCTCCTGCAAGGGGGGAGTGGCCGGGGAAGAGTGAGCAGGTGTGGCCATCGGGACCCACACCCAGAATCAGCAGGTCGAAAAGCAGAATGGAGTCTCCTCTTAAGGCCTGTCTCACCTCCTTGGCCGAGTCCTCGGCCACCTCCTCCACAGGCAGCGCGGGGTTAATGGTGATCACCTGGTTGGCGGGGCGGGGCAGTGTGGAGAGCAGGTGGGGCTGCTGGAGGCCATCAGTGCTCTCGCAGTGCTCCAAGCGCATGTCGGAGAAGCCCAGCCTCCAGCGCGCAAGGCCGGCAGGCCCGGTGCAGGCAGCGGCGGCGGGCAGCTCGTGGGCCCGCATCGATTCGAGGCTGCCGCCGGACAGACCGAGCGCCAATTGGCCTTGGCCCCGCGCCAGGCGCTGCGCCACCAGTTGTGCCAGTGACGGACCCAGCTCCTGCAGGCTGGAGAAGACCAAGAAGAGGCTGCCAATGTGCCTGCGCTGCAGTCTTTTCTTTAGCATCCTGTCTTTCCCACCAGCCCCAGGGGGACCCAGCTCAAGCATCGCATCCTCAGTTACCCACTGGACAGACTCAAACGAATGGAGCTAGCGTTGCCTGAGAGACAATAGGGAATGGCGGAGACTGTGGCAAAGTTGATGGTACATGCTCCATCTATTAAGAACAATCTCTACTCAACTGCAGCTGATCATTGCCAAGGGAGAATGCACACTCAGGATTGCTGGATCGTACTAGTTTGCAAGATAGCTGGTTATCCAGACTTCCTATGCTATCTCTCAGTTGTTAAAGCATTGAAAGCCAGACATATATATTTGTAGACTAGATTCAGCCAAGCAGTTTGTACCCCCAGATCTAAAGGTGCAGAGCACATCTTAGTGTTGTGTCCTGAGGTACATGCTGCCGGCCCATACCGTACCTTGTGTGAATTAGAACATGCTGCCAGCCCATACCGTACCTTGTGTGAATTAGAACATGCTGGTCCATACGGTATCTTGTGTGAATTAAAGCAAGGCAACCCCTCCTTGCACATGTAACTTCTCATTACATGGCTTGGTGGCCTCTGTACTCCCAGGGCTGGCAAAGGGCCTGGCACGTAATAAGGGCTCTAACGTCTATTAGATGAGCATATACACACATATAAAGAGATCCACCCTGGGATAGATTAATCAGACTTCTCTGCTTCTCATTTCACTCCTGTACTTAGTGTTTCTAAGGCCTCTTTCAGCTCCAGTGTCCCATGATTTCGGGGGCTCATGCAGAGCTGGTTAGTGAGGTACATCTTCTCCCCCATTATTCATTTTATTGGTGCTACCCCATATTCGCATTTCAATAGATAGCTTTTATTAGAACACATGGTAATATTTTCAGGGTAACTTTAGGATTTCTGTGGTCAGCGAGGTATAGTGTTGGGGCAAAAGGATGGAGACTTGCTTTTCCATCCCATCAGCAGATCTGAAACAGGCTGTGAGAGCCCCAGAGATTTGTTCCTGGTCAAATGAGGCTGAGTCTTCAAGGCACCGAGTTTCATTTTGCCTTCTTCCACCCTATAAAATTTAAATGTGTTTTGAGGCAGTCTGTTGACCTTTGGCCAAGGGCAGTGTTTGCCCAGCTTGAGTCACGCACTGACCGCTTTTGCATTTTTCCATATCTTTGTGCCGCTGCAGTGTTGTTTCCATGTACTGGGGCAGTGTGCACAGAAGGCTGTAAGCGGAGATTTCAGGCCAGCGGTCTTCATCATCCACAGCGTCAGCTGTTGGAATCCCAGCTCCACCACTTCAAGGCCTGTTATACAAACGTCTCTGCGTCTCAGTGTCCACATTTGTAGAGAGGGGGTGTCTACCTCATAGAATTTTCTGGAGGAGTTAATCCATTGTGAAGAGGAAAAAAGTAACAAGCAAAATGAAAACTGTCTGGCATGTAGTAAGTGTACTAAGTCAGTGCTGTTGCTGTATTAACCCTTTGAAACAAGCGAGATGCCTGTGATTTCTGCTGAGGATGTGGCTGGTCCCATCACGGGGCCTGGAGAATGTTCTAGGCAAGGCTAAGTCAGTTTGGGGTGCCCAAGGGTTGGACACTTGGTTATCTCCCTAGGGTCAGCCTGAGTTTGAGTCAAAGCTGCTCCTCTGAGGTATCTTGGGATTTGGGTGTCTGGGGGGCCCTTGGGGGTCTTCTTTGGTCTCTCCCCTTCCTTATAAGTGCTGCCACCAGGAGGCTGGTGGAGAGTTAATAGCCGTGTGAGGCTGAGCTGCAAGGAGCAAGGAATGTGCCAACTCATTTAATAAAAACTAGATTTTCTTTATTAAATCAGCTAAAACTGAAACCTTTATATTCACTGGCCACAAATAATTGTGATAGATTGCAGAGCAAGCCATGAGGTCAGCAGTCTTGTGTTTCTCTAACTCGTTCTTGACTGTTTCTGGAGGAGCTCACCGTTTCCCTCACTCAGGCAGCTGGAAAGGCCTCCCATCTTCCGGTTACACCCTGGCCCTGGGAGCTTCCTGTTGCTCTGGGCCTGCTCCTTAGGGACCCTGATCTTCCCTGAGAAGACAGGTGCTGCTGTTCCAGCTCTCTCTTCCAGCCTTCTTCATTGAGAAGTCTCAACTCAGGGGGATAGAAATATGGAGCAAATCATGGGCTCCAGCCCTGCTTTGCCAAATCCATTCCATTTCCATGCCTCGTGCAATCTTGGGCAGATTCCCTTTCATTTATTAAAAGTCCAGTCCAATTTAAAATTTTGATTCCCTGCTTGATTTAAATCTTATCTCCCTTCTGTCTAGTCTAGCCTTGACACGTGGCTCCAGGTACCTGAAGTGGGGTCGTACTGTGGTCCATTCTCTTCTCACCTCAACCGGTGGTAAGGACTGGTGTGGGGTTCTTTCTTCCTTTTAGTTATTCTCGGTCCAGCTGGGGTTGGGAGCAAGGAGAGGGGATGGGGAGAAGGTCAAACAGCTCTTGACTTAACTGGATGCCTCTCTCTGGTAGTTGTCACCGTCTCTAGCTCTCATGGACTCTCTGCCCTCTGGGTAGCACATGTAAATTCTTCTAGCTCTCCTGGACTCTCTGCCCTCTGGGTAGCACATGTAAATTCTTCAGAGCGCTCTGCAGGACCTGCCTTTCCTGAAGCAGGAGGTCCAGCTCCGGCTTGCCTCGTGCTGCTGGGATCTTCTTGCCTCCAGGCAACCCTGTTGGGTGGGGTGCTGGCAGGATGGCTTAAACCCGGTTCCTTTGGTGTTGTCCACTTAATCCACAGGAAGTGCTCACATCCTTGCTGTGCAGTTGGTGGGGGTGTGGGATGCTCCAGTGCTGGCTCCTCTCTCTGTCCTGCCAACTCCCTTCAGTTCTCTGGTCCTTGCTCTGCTAGGACAGATCAGTGGATCCAGTCTAAGCTCATACCCACCTGGAGAGAGGATCGCCAGTCTCTCCTTGCAGGCATCCCCAGTCTCAATGAGTGATTCTTTTATTTCTTCAATACATCTCAGTCCTCCTTCTTAGAGGGGAAGGAGTGAGGTGGTAGCTGGTATCCCTTCTTAGGGAGCTCTCAGGGAGAGGTCACCTTATGTTGGTAGCCCTCTTGAGAATGTGTGTACTTAGCTCCTCCTTATCACGAGCTTTGCCCCCTAAATTCCAGTGTTTCGGCATTGGGAAGGGTCAGCATCTTGATACTAAAATTAGACATGTTGGTTCTAGTCCTAGGGCCATGCTGGTCTTGGTGGTAGTTCTGGTCTCTGATTCCAGTGGTTCCGGTCTGATGTTTTAAGTATTGTTACGTTAGGTGGTTCTGGTCTCAGAGGTTCTCTCTGGCATTGTTTTTGGTCTTGTCGCTGTTTCTGATCTTAATCATTATGGTTTTCATCAGTCCTGGGGTTGGGAGTGGTTCTGGTCTCAGTGATTCCGGATATCTTGGTGGTTCTGGTCTTGGTGGTGGTTTTGTCTCCGTGGCTGTTACCACGGTGGAAGCTCCAGTATTAGTAGGTTCATGTCTTGGTGTTGGCTGTGGTTTTGGTGGCATTGGTGGCAGTTCTCCCGCTGTGACACCACCAACATTAATCCTAACGTTCGCTTTCACTCCATCTCCTTTAAATCAGAAGTCAGAATCCACACTTGGGTGTTCGTTGTGAGTTACAGAAATCCCCTGGCTCCTCCAAATCACTCTTCTGACCCAGGAGAAGGAGGTGGCACATTCAGTCTGAGACGGTGACCTGTGTCAGTTCCCTCGTGACTGAATCGGGTCCTCCATGAGCCTTGGTTAGAGATCCATAGACACTTGGATTCACCCTTTACAGTAGCTTCTTATGATATCAGTTAATTTGTGGTAGGACCTTTTGTTTTTTCATCCTTTTCATCTGTTTCTCTCTTTGTTCTCATATGCGTGATCACCATACCTTCTGATCATCCTTCCACAGAACTCTCCAGGCGAGTTCTGTGACACTTTTCCCGCTGTCCCCTATGCAGGGAAGACGTTTAAGAGAATAACAATCAATTGATTGAGCTCATTGTCATCACTTGACACTCTGTGTCTAGAGGCCCTGACCGCTAGCAGATAAATTATGCAAATAAAACATTTAAATTGTAGAAAAATTGGGAGCTTCCCTGGTGGCGCAGATAAAAAAAAGTCTATTATTTTACATCAACTGTTAAATGTAAACATTGAAAATAAAAGACAATTTTGATAGCTTAGTTTTGGCCTTCCTCCCTTCCTTCCTCCCTCCCTCTCTCTCTCTTTTTCTTTCTTTCTCGCTCTCTCCCTCCTTTCCTTCCTTCCTTCTTTCCTTTCTTTCTTCCTTTCTTCCTTCCTTCCCTTCTTTCTTCTCGGTAACCTCACTAAAATGGAAGACACCCAGTATCTCTGAGAGGTTTCTGTCAGCCTCTTCCATGAGCTGCAGATCAGTATATCTGTGAGCTGCTGCTTACCTCCACCAGGATATTCCTTGCGGACCTCAGACACAATATTTCCTAAATGGAAATCCTCACCACCCACCCAGCTCTGTCTCAGTGCCTGGATTCTCCATCTTCTAGTCATTTGACCCAGAATCCTGGGGCCACTCTAGATGCCTTCTTCTCTGATGCCCCTGCCCTGTACCCATCCGGCCACTAACTTCCATTTGTTCCATCTCAGAAATATCTCTTAGGGACTTCCCTGGTGGTCTAGTGGTTAAGACTTCACCTTCCAGTGCAGGGGATGCGGGTTCGATCCCTGGTCAGGGAGCTAAGATCCCACATGCCTTGCGGTCAAAAAACCAAAACATAAAACAGAAGAAAATTGTAATAAATTCAATAAAGACTTTAAAAAAAGAAGGAAAGAAATGTCTCTTTAATCTGTTTTGTCCTCTTTGTTTCCACTGACACTGTATGTTTGAAGAGTAGGGTATTTGACAGCATGAGGTATGAAATAAGGATGAACAAAGATAGTTTGTGGCTACACTGGGGAGGACCTTGCCGAGCACACTAAATAAATTAACGATGAAGAGGACTTGATTCAGTGGGCAGCATGGAGTCCTGTGGGCGTTGACCAGGAGGTGATGGGAGACACCAGTAAGACTCCATTGGACCCCTGGGAACACACTTGAGTGAAAGATACTTGGGATGCCGCTGGCACCAGTGCAGGTTGGGACTGATGAGAACTTCAGCTCAGTTCGCAAGAGAGCATGGGGCCGTGGGGAGGGGGGAGTAGTCCTCAGCAAGAGCATGTGATTATGGGCACCATTTTAGAACCTGAAGGGATAGAACTTGACAAGTGATTAGGTGGGACTGAGAGAGAAAGAGGGAAGAATTGAAGATTCCTTTAGGTTCTGAGCTAGTTTTAGGGACACACGAAGGTGAAAATTCACCCTGATCTTGTGAAATTGTCAGTTATGTTTGAGAGCGTAGCCTCAGGGGAAGCTGTGGATTGCAAAATGTGAGGGACTGAATAAGCCTCTTTAATAAGTGGTGCTGGGAAAACTGGGCAGTTACATGTAAAAGAATGAAATCAGAACACTCCCTAACACCATACACAAAAATACACTCAAAATGGATTAGAGACTTAAATGTAAGGCCAGACATGATAAAACTCTTAGAGGAAAACAGGCAGAACACTCTGTGACATAAATCACAGCAAGATCACCTCCTAAAGAAACAGAAATAAAACCAAAAATAAACAAATTGGACCTAGTGAAACTTAAAAGCTTTTGCACAGCAAAGGAAACCATAAACAAGGCGAGAAGACAACCCTCAGAATGGGAGAAAATATTTACAAACGAAGCAACTGACAAAGGATTAATCTCCAAAATATACAAGTAGCTCATGCAGCTGAGTATCAAAAATACAACCCAATCCAAAAATGAGCAGAAGATGTAAATAGACATTTCTCCAAAGAAGATATACAGATGGCAAACAAACACATGAAAGGATGCTCAACATCACTAATCATTAGAAAAATGCAAATCAGAACCACAGTGAGATATCACCTCACACCAGTCAGAATGGCCATCATCACAAAATCTACAAACAATGCTGGAGAGGGTGTGGAGAAAAGGGAACCCTCTTGCACTGTTGGTGGGAATGTAAATTGATACAGCCACTGTGGAGAACAGTATGGAGGTTACTTAAAATATTAAAAATAGAACTACCATACAACCCAGCAATCCCACTACTGGGCATATACCCTGAGAAAACCATAATTCAGAAAGAGTCATGTACCAACATGTTCACTGCAGCTCTATTTACAATAACCAGGAGATGGAAGCAACCTAAATGTCCATCATCGGATGAATGGGTAAAGATGTGGCACCTATATACAATGGAATATTACTCAGCCATAAAAAGAAACAAAATTGAGTTATTTGTAGTGAGGTGGATGGACCTAGGGTGTGTCAAACAGAGTGAAGTAAGTCAGAAAGAGAAAAACAGGTACCGTATGCTAACATATATATGGAATCTAAAAAAAAAAAAAATGGTTCTGAAGAACCTAAGGGCAGGACAGGAATAAAGACGCAGATGTAGAAAATGGACTGGAGGACACAGGGAGGGGAAAGGGTAAGCTGGGACGACGTGAGAGAGTAGCATTGACATATATGCACTACCAAATGTAAAGTAGATAGCTAGTGGGAAGAAGCTGCATAGCACAGGGAGATCAGCTCAGTGCTTTGTGACCACCTAGAGGGGTGGGATAGGGAGGGTGGGAGGGAGACGCAAGAGGGAGGGGATATGGGGATGTATTTATATGTATAGCTGATTCACTTTGTTAAACAGCAGAAACTAACACACCATTGTAAAGCAATTATACTCCAATAAAGATGTTAAAAAAAAAGGAAATATGTAATACTCTTTGAGAAGGAAACAGGATCATTAGGAAGCTTCTTCTGAGCAAAGTGAACACTTCAGTATATATGCACTGCCAAGGGAGGCAGCAAGGAGAAAGGGAGGGATTAAAGATCCAGGAGGAAAAAACCAATTGTATGCAGTTATTTCATAACAGAGAAAAAAAAAAGTAGGCAGTGTTTCCCCTCTGCATTGCTAATGGATCCTAAAGCAGCAGAGCTAACATCTTTTGGAAACCACATTTCAAGGTTTATGATTGTGATTGCTCTCAGTTTATTTTTACAAAGATGCTAATTTCCATAAGTAGCATGGAAGCATAAAGCAATTTCCTCTCCCAAGTATTTTATGCAATTACTTTCTGGAATTTGTCAGCACTGAACAGCTCCAGCTAATGTATGCTATAAATTATTGTGGTCAAATGCTCAGAAATTCATCTGTTCTCCAAGCCTTCATTTACAAATATAATAACATGTTATTTTGAAAAAAAATTTTTAAAAGGAAGAATTACTCTATTTTATTAATAAAAACTCATTTATAGTATTAAAGGTCTCTTTAAATTCTCTTCACTTTCTCTTTTGAAATTTTCATTTTCCCCCTGATTTAAAAACATAAACATATTCATTATAAAAAAATGTGGAAAACACAGGAAAGGACAAAGATGAAAAAAAACCACCTTTCATTCTAACAGTTGTTAGGATTTTGTTGCATACATTTCCAATATTCTTCTTAGAATATTAACATATATATGTATCTTTTAAAAAGTGGTCACACTGTATTTTGATTATAGCTTTGTAAAGATTTAACAACATGAGGAATATTTCTACATGTCATTAAATATTTTTATTTTAATATTTAATGTCTTCATAGTATTGCATCATTTGGTGTGCTATATTTTATTAACTAATTCTTTTACTGCTGAACATTTAAATTCATCAGTTTTTTGCTGTTGCAAATAATGCTGCTATGAAAATATGTTTGCAGATCCATCTTTGCTCGCATTTATTATTATTTCCTTTGAAAACATTTCTAGGAAGATATTTATTGAAGCATAATCTTGGGGTCAAAAGCTATGTGCAGTTTTAAGACCTTTGATTGATACTATCAAGTTGCCTTTCAGAAAGCGTCTATCAATGTGTACTCTGCAATAGTTGGCAATATAGGATTTAAGGAAATCTTAGTAGTGAGAGATTCTTAAAAATACTTTTGGGCCATTTGTATTACTGCTTTTGTGTATGGTCTCCTTGAGACATTAGGAATAGAATAAAAGATTTTATCTTCATATTTTTCTACTGAGGATTTCTCATTAATTTGTATATGGCTTTTTATATGTAAAGAATATGAGTCCTTTGTCTTTAATATGCTGCAAATAATTTCCCCATTTTGTCATTAATATTTTAATTTTATTTATGTTTTTGATAAATTGACATTTAAAATTTTCAAGTCGCCTAGTCTAGGAGTCTCAATTTAAGAATTCTTTGCCTTTGCATCATGCTTAGAAATAAACTCCTACTGAGAGAAAATAGGTGTAATCTATGTTTTCTTCTAGTCTTATATTTCTTTTTAAACATTAAAATTTCTGTCAGTTGCTTCCTGGGCTAATATCATACTTTTAAAGTTCTTATAGCTTTGTAATGTGTTTAGTAACTACTAAGGCATGACTTTTCTCTTCAGTATTATAGTTTTGACCAGTCCAGAAGGTCTTTAAAGTTATTTGGGCAAGTTCCAAGAACAAAAACCCTGTTGTTTTCAATGGCAATGGCATAATGGAGGTGTAACAAGTTCCTTCCCTCAAAACTATATAAAACAAACAAACAGCAACAAAAAGAACGAAGTTTATCTCCATTAAAACAAGGAGATGGTACCTGTTTGTAAACACGAACTCTGAAGTACTGTTTTCTGAGTACTGTGAAGTCTAGACCTGAGTGAGAGAGGACCCTGCAGGCTGACATGTGTCTCCTTGAGTTCTGAGCAGGACAGAGGTTTCCCTAATGAGGACTGTCACAAATTGTGACTATCTAGTAAACTTTTGGTAAGAAGAGTGAAATTGAGGGCCTTGATGGGACACAAAAATAAGCGGGTATTGTCCCCAAAGAGGCCTGGTTTGACACCAGAAATGGCAAGGGACGTAGAGTTGAAGGGGAGAATTGCTGACACAGAATTTTTATCATCTAGTTGTACAACATAAACTCCTACAGGGAGAGACCACGGAAGGTGGAGTGGGATAACGTAGGGAGGAAGAAAACAGCACTTTTCTGACCAAAATGCTGTGGAGTAAGGGGGTTTCTCGAGAACTTCCCTGACTGTTGGATGTTGAAAATAAAAGGAAGGTGTAGCTCTAGAGAAAAGGAAAGCACGTCTTTAGTAAGAGAAAGAGCCCGACAACAGTGCAGAATCGAAGCTGTGGACTAGTCTAGTTCACCCCCTGTCTCATACCTCATGTCATCCTCCTGCCGTTTTTCAGCAAACAGCCGATCCCATTACAAACAACAGAAATAGAGCGCGTGCAATGCAATAAGCAACTGGGGACATACTAGACAGAGTGGGTCTCCTATAAGAGTGAAGTAGAAAACAAACATACACGTGATTATAGAAAAATGGTAACAAAGGAGATCTAACATACGTTAATATTTCTTAAAAAGAACAGGAAAAATTTCAAAAATATAATCAAAGAAAGCTTTTCCCAGTCTTTTTCTTAAGGTCTTTGTCAATATTGATTCAGTATTTTTTGTCATTGAGAATTACTGAAGAGAACTCTGGCCAATCTGATTTTTAACCCTTGTATGTGCCTCACTTTGTCTGCCATGATGCATACATGATTTCTTCCTTATTTCAAAGTCCATATTTTCATCTGGACATAATGTAAATAATTTTTAATCTTCATAAGCATGTGTGCATGTGTTTCAGGAAAGGTTTTTTAATGTGGTCCTCAAATCTGTAATGTTTTTACAATTTTTGCCATTTTTTTCCTAAGCTTACTTTTTCTGTTGTCTTAAAATATTTTCTTTAAATTCTTGTATTTCTTCCTGAACTTTTTAAAAGCAAGATCAGGTTGTTTATAATTTATTTGTGATTTTTTTTGGAGTAATTTATCTAGAGATACGTGTTCATTGATTGCATTTTGCTTGTATTTGTTACTATTTTTAAAAATTTGTATGCATTGATCTTGTGGGGGTTCTGTTCTGATAGGGATCCTCTTTTTTTTTTTTGGCGGTACGCGGCCTCTCACTGTTGTGGCCTCTCCCGTTGCGGAGCACAGGCTCCGGACGCGCAGGCTCAGCGGCCATGGCTCACAGGCCTAGCTGCTCTGCGGCATGTGGGATCTTCCCGGACCGGGGCACGAACCTGTGTCCCCTGCATTGGCAGGCGGACTCTCAACCACTGCGCCACCAGGGAAGCCCAGGGATCCTCTTTTTAATGGGGCTCTGCTCCATGGGTCTCTCATCCTTCTTCGTAGATGAGCAGGCTGAGAAGAACATGTTCTTCTCATGGTGATAAAAGAGACACATGAGAGCAAGTCCAAAGGCATAAGGGTCTTTCTTATGCAGTCTGCTTGTGTCATTTCTGTAAAACCCCACTGGCTGAAGCAACTCACATAGCTGAAGACACAGTCAGAGGTAGGGACAGAGCAGGTTGTATGGCCAAGTCCAAAATTATTGGGGTAGGCTGGATAAAGAAGATGTGGTACATATATACAATGGAATATTACTCAGCCATAAAAAGGAATGAAATAGTGCCATTTGCGGAGATGTGGATAGACCTTAGAGAGTGTCATACAGAGTGAAGTAAGTCAGAAAGAGAAAGACAAATAAATAATATCACTTGTATGTGGAATCTAAAAAAATGGTACAGATGAACTTAGTTGCAAAGCAGAAATAGAGACACAGATGTAGAGAACAAACTTATGGATACCAAAGTGGGAAGGGGGTGGGATGAATTGCGAGATTGGGGTTGACACATATATGCTGCTACATGTAAAATAGGTAACTAATGAGAACCTACTGTATAGCACAGGGAACTCTACTCAGTGCTCTGTGGTGACCTAAATGGGAAGGAAATCCAAAAAAGAGGAGATATGTATATACGTATAACTGATTGATTTTGCTATACAGCGGAAAGTAACACAACATTGTAAAGCAACTATATTCCAATAAAAATTAATTAAAATATTAAAAAAATAAAACTGACTAAATTATAAGCCTCCCCCCAAAGAACCCTCACAAAATTATTGGGGTGGGCAAGTCTGCTCCTCCCCTAGAGATATATGTATGTGTGGGGTGAGGGGTGACTGTTTTTGAATAATTAATCAACTCTCATCTGGCAAAGCCAGGTTTTTCATTGAGGCAGCATAGCTCCAGAGAGCATAGTTGAGTTGCTACACTCACACCACCATCACACACTAACATTACTGATTTGGGAAGAGTCGGCGCTAATGAGGAATTGTAGCCAAGTCTCACCTCGTGACGTGAAGCCAGCTTTACTTCATGAGATCGGTGTTCCTCTTGGATAGGGAGGCTATGATACCTGCCTTCCCATCTTACTCATAACTTTAACTCTAGCCTTCAATCTTAGTCTGTTGCAAGTAGAAGTCCAGAAATTGATTCCTCTCAATCCCCTAGTTCAGTGTTACTTCAGCTTTTTGACTGAAAAAAACCCACAGGAGGAAGTGCATTTTACATCATGACTCAATGCACGTACATATCTATGCATTCATATTTTTGGAACAAAAGTTTCAAGAAACAATGCTGATTCTTTCCATGAGTGGTTCACTGTGATACCTGTTTTTATATCCACTCCATTCCAGTTGATTCTATGACAAAATGACTGGTTAAGACCCAATTAATTTCATCACCTACTCATGGGCTATATTTCCAGTTTGAAAAAAAACACTGCCCTAGTTAATAGACCCCATTCTCCATCGACTTTTGTGTGTGTTGATTTTCCTCCTCTGATATTTGGCTGGAGGGAGGGGGTTGATAAATGAGGCTCCTAGTACAGCTTCCGAATTCTGATTGGCCATCACCTAGTGTAGCTCTGCTTTCCTGGGGCGCTATGTTCCCCCACGCAACCAACTACTGTCAATAGTGTCCATTTAAAGCTACAATTTCCAATATGCTTGGTTACTAGCGTTCTTCAGAGCTATCTAGATTATCATATTCTTTTACTTGTATGACCTGCTAACATGATGAATCATATTAATAGGTTTCCTAATATTGAATCATCCTTGTGCTCCCGGCATTAACTGTGCTTGGCCATGATATACTGTCTTTTAAATATTCAGCTGGATTTGGCTTGCAAATATTTTGTTGAAAAGTACTACATCTGTATTCGTAAGTAATGTTGGTTGGTACTATATTTTCCAGGTTTTTAATATAAAAATTTTTGTTAACTTTATAAAATGGATTGAAACATTTTCCATCTTTTTCTCTTTTCTGGATCAGTTTAGCACAGGGATAAGCTATTCTTTGAAGGTTTGAAAGTAAAATAAATAGTAAAATTTTACCTTGATAGTAAAAATAAATGGGGCCCAGAACATTTTGGGGCAAGTAATTCTTTGACAACTTTTAAAAGCTTTTTATAGGATTATTAGATTATTCAGGTTTTTCCCACTTCTTTAATCAATTTTGGTAATTAACCTTTTCCTAGAAACCTTCTATGCAATCAAAAGTTAAAAATTTGGTAGGACAGCAAAGGGGAGTATTTTGTAATTTTTCAAACTTCTTTTTATTATTTTGCTTGAATTTCTGATTTATTTTTCTTGAGAGTATGCAGAAAGTTTTGTTTTTAAATGCTCAATTTTATGAATGTTGCAAGGATACTTAACAGTTTGACATTTTTCTGAATTTCCATGGATAATGGACAATACATTTTATTCTCTGTATTAAGGAATGTTGTTCTCGTATCCCCACTCTCTTTCTTCATTGTTCCTTTCTGTCTGCTCACTCCCCACACTAATTCCTATTTAGTTCTAGGGGGGAACAGTCTGTCTTTTCTTTTTCCCCTTGGCTATTACTGATCTTTGTCTTTAGGAACTTAGCAACTTCTTGTCTAGCCGGTTTTTGTAAACACAGATGGTTCTCTCCTTAAGAGGAATAATAGGTCCAGGTGTTGGGTAAGATTGAACTAAGCTTCCCCATTTTCTGATCTTGCCTCTGAGTTGTTCTTTTAGTTTTTCCAATAGGATCAATAATGAAATCTTCAACATTTTTATTCACATATATTTTTCTTTATTACCAAGTTGTGCCAGTGCACACTCCTGCTAGTAGTCCGGGAGAGTGCCCTTCTCTCTACATACTCACCAGCATTTGATATCACTCAAAATTGTTGTCAGTTTAGTAGCAGTCCAGACATTTTAAACTCTGTCACCCTTAAATCCGGATAGAAATGGCCACCTTGGTTATCAGAGCAGGGAATTCTGAGGGTTGGTGTGGCTCATTTAGAGATACCTTTTAAGCTAGTTATAAAGTGAATAAGAGATGAGTCTATAATTTATGAAAAGAGAGACCCATATACATTAAAGTCCCCAAATAAGGCATCAGAAAGGAAGGGGGATAAAATTATAAGCAAAACTTGGTGGTGCTCAGTGGTATCTGGGGGACAAGACTCCAGGTGAGATTGGCAGGGAGAAAGCACTGTCCAAATCCTCTGTGGGGGTGAAGGCAGGGCCTGTGAAGACGCTCTTCCTGCTTGGTTTGGTTCTCCGTGAGGCTGGAGGATGACCTTCCCCTTTGCTGGGATGGAAGGTTGAAGCCAGCGGTGGAAAGGAGCCAGCCTGTACGTAAGGGGCATGACTGCCTTTCTGGAGGAAGCGTTGCTCATTTGTTGGCAATAATTGCAGTCACCCTTCGCTGAGGTTGAGAGAGAAGAGAGGGGGGAATTTCTGGGATGGGCAGAGTGAAGCAGGTCCAAAGCCCTGTGGCTGTTCAAATGAAATTCCTTTCAGTACACACACTTCACACTGAGAATGCAGAGCCTCCTTTCCATGGAGCAGTGGTTGGTAGCAACCAGCAACTATTACTCCCTCCCCCGATGGCCCTCTGATGAAAGCAGGCCCTCCCAGGACCCCAGCCAGGCCTTTGCCTCGCTCCTCAGGACAGGCTTGATGGCGTTGCATCTCAGAGGTAGCCCAGTGGCTCTGAACTGACCTGTAAGCCCTCCTTCCCATCCTTGGGAGGTCCAGCATGTGGCAGGCATCATTGTTCACGGCGTTTGGGGTGGAGCACTTGTGCTGCACACTCTGTAAACACTTTCTGGGATGCATTAGCAGCTTCCATTGTCAGAGCCAGGAAAACATTTGGTGCATGGAGCGGGGAAGGAACACGTGGAGTGGCAGGCGGCCGTGCTCTGGCGGGCTCTGTTCAGTCCCTCATGTGGGGAGGCTGCTTACCTCGGTGGTGCCCACTATACATCTGGCTGATGCCTGGTGGATCCTTAGTGAGGTACTTAGCAAGCAGACACTTTTTTTCTGCTTTTTAAAATTTTTTATTTTGTTGTTTTTAATTTTTTTAATTAATTTATTTTTTTTTGGTGATACGCGGACCTCTCACTGTTGTGGCCTCTCCCATTTTGGAGCACAGGCTCTGGACGCGCAGGCTCAGCAGCCATGGCTCGTGGGCCCAGCCGCTCCGCGGCATGTGGGATCTTCCCGGACCGGGGCACGAACCCGTGTCCCCTGCATCGGCAGGCGGACTCTCAACCACTGTGCCACCAGGGAAGCCCTGTTGTTTTTTAAATTAATTTTTATTGGAGTATAGTTGCTTTACAATGTTGTGTTAGTTTCTGCTGTACAGCAAAGTGAATCAGCTATACGTATACATATATCCCCTCTTTTTTGGATTTCCTTCCCATTTAGGTCACCCCAGAGTGTTGAGCAGAGTTCCCTGTGCTATACAGCAGGTTCTCCTTAGTTATCTATTTTATACATAGTAGTGTATGTATGTCAGTCCCAATCTCCCAGTTCATCCCACCCCGCCGCCCTTACCCTCTTGGTAACCGTACGTTTGTTCTCTATGTCTGTGTGTCTATTTCTGCTTTGCAAATAAGTTAATCTCTACCATTTTTCTAGATTCCACATATAAGTGATATTATGTGATATTTGTTTTTCTCTGTCTGACTTACTGCACTCTGTACGGCAGTCTCTAAGTCCATCCACATCTCTGCAAATGGCACAGTTTCGTTCCTTTTTATGGCTGAGTAATATTCCACTGTATATATGTGCCACACCTTCTGTATCTATTCCTCTGTCGATGGACATTTAGGAGCAACCAGCCACTTTGAAAGACAGCTGAAAGATTTGGGGGTGGGGAAGGGGAAGAGCCCAACCCATGCTAGGGAGTGAACCAGCCACACTTTATTATATAGTTAACTGTTAAAAGTAATAGATAGGCACATACACTTATGTGCACACAGAGCAGTACAGATGATATGCTGATATAACACTCAGTCTTTCCTCAGTGGGGCTTTGGTGACAGGCCACGTGCCTCTGTCCTTTTTGGCCTCACTGCTAATCTGTTCCTGTCTTGTCAGTTGATCTTCTTTGACGCCCACCCCAGGACACAAGGTGTATCAAGGAAGCCTTGGCTCCCAAGGTTCTTCCTTGGCCAGCACAGATAGATGTTGAGTTCTTTCCACTTCAGCAGTTACCAAGGGAAGCTTGTCTTTCAAAAGACACATGGCACACAGGACACGGGGATCTTTTTTTTGACTGTCATGTGGAAGTACTCACTGAGCTCAGAGCTTTGTTGTGTAATATAAGACTGTGGGATTAGCACATAATTCTGAGATTCAGTGAATGAATCCATCGACTGACAATCCCTGGTGAGGTCAAGAAAGAAAGTGATCTTAATGAAAACTAATATGAGACTAGAGTTGGCAGTAATAGTGCAAATGGAGCCCTAATCTGTGTTCAATATTTATAACTCATAGATTCTTTTTTCGTTGATAGTGAGTATATATAAAGGAGTTTTCACTTCTTTGGTATGTTAGAATTCCTTTTATGGGATATGTGGTTCATGAATATTTTCTCCTGGTCTATAGCTTGATTTTTTATCCTCTTATTAGCATCTTTTGCAGAACAAAAGTTTTAAATTTTGATAAAGTCCAACGTATCACTTTTTTCATTTGTGGATGATGGTGTTTGGTGTTATGGCTAAGAACTCTTTGCTAGGTCCTGAAGATTTTCTGCTGTGTTTTCTTCTAAATGTTTTATAGTTTTACAGTTAAGTTTGTGATTCATTTTGAATTAATTTTTGTATAAGGTGTAAGGTTAAGGTCAAGACTCAGTTTTGCCTGTGGATGTCCAATTGTTTCCGCATTAGAGCAAGACTGTCCTCCTTCCACTGAATTACTTTTTGAAAAATATTTATTTATTTATTTTCAGCTGCATTGGGTCTTTGTTGCTGCGCGCGGGCTTTCTCTAGTTTCGGCGAGCAAGGGCTATGCTTCATTGCGGTGCGGGGGCTTCTCATTGCAGTGGCTTCTCTTGTTGTGGAGCATGGGCTCTAGGCACACGGGCTTCAGTAGTTGTGGCACGCGGGCTCAGTAGTTGTGGCTCGCGGGCTCTAGAGCACAGGCTCCATAGTTGTGGCGCATGGGCTTAGTTGCCCTGTGGCATGTGGGATCTTCCCGGACCAGGGCTCGAACCCATGTCCCCTGCATTGGCAGGAGGATTCTTAACCACTGTGCCACCAGGGAAGTCCCACTGAATTACTTTTGCTTCTTTGTCAAAAATCAACTGGGAGTATTTCTGTGGGTCTGTTTCCAGACACTTTATTTTGTTCACATTGAACTATGTGTTTACCCCTCCTCCAGCACCATGGTATCTTTATTACTGTAGCTATATAGTAAGTATTAAAATTGAGTACAATTATTCCTCTCACTTTACTCTTCCTTTATCAAAATTATTTTAGCTATTCTTTTGCTTTTTCATATAAACTTTTGAATAAACTCGTCTATGTATACAAAAAATCTTGCTGGAATTTTGATAGGAATTGTGTTAAACCTATTGATTGGTTTGGGGAGGATTAACATCTTTACTGTGTTGAGTCTTCCAACCCATGAACATGGTCTGTTTCTTTATTATTTAGATCTATTTTGGCTTCTTTCATAAGTGTTCTGTAAAATTCTGAACATGTCTTTTTATATGTGTACCTAAATATTTCATATTTTTTGGAGTGGTTATAAATGGTGTGGGGTTTTTCGTTTCATTATCCACATGTTATTTGCTAAAACACAGAAATACAATTGAATTCTGTGTGTTGCTTTTGTATGCTGCAACCATTCTAAACTTACATATCAGTTCTAGGAGGTTTTTGGTAGATTCCTTGGGATTTTCTATGCAGACAGTGTGGTGTAAGCTCTAAAATTAAGACCCAGTATTATGTGCTGCCTTGATATCTGGCGAACCCAGGATGGCCTTGAATGCATATCTGCCAGTTCCCCTCCCCACTCTGCTCCCATGGATATGGTCTCCTAGACAAACAACCTTCCTTATGTAGGGGTCCAGGCAGAGTTCCTAGTTATAACTGAGTAGTGAGTTTCAGTTCCCTGCAGCCTGTGAAATTGTTCAAACAAGCCAGCCACATCCTCCTGAGAGAACCGGAGGCCACCTCACTCTCTTGATACTACAAAGCCTGCCTCCCTTGTTCCTGCTTGTTTATTCTGTCCTGAGTGAAACTACTATGGGGCCCTGTATGGCATGCGGTATGCTCTTCCCTTGGGCTGTGAGTATATGTGATTAACAGACTGTTGTCTGTCTCATCTGTCCAGTGTCATATGTTGTGTATTTGGCCATTCCTATAACCATAGGGTGGGAATCCCTCCCTCATGAATAAGGTGAATAGGAGGTGATTAAACAGACAATGTCATTTATAAATAAGGACAGTTTATTTCTTTTCAATCTGTATGCCTTTGTTTTCTCTTCTTACCTTATTGTGCTGGCTGTCACTTCCAGTTCTATGAATAAGAGTGGTGAGAGTGGGCATCCCACCTTATTCCTGATCTCTGGGAGAAAACATTTAGCCTTTCATCATTAAGTATGACATTGCCTGTAGATCATTGTTCTTTATTAAGTTGAGGAAGTTCTTCTCTGTTCCTGGTTTGCTAAGAATTTTTATCATGAATAAGTGTTTAATTTTGTCAGATGCCTTTTTCTTTGTCAGTTGATAAGATCTTGTGACTTCTTTAACCTCTTGATTTGGTATATTCTACTGATTGACTTTCAAATAATAAAACAGTTTTGCATTCCTAGAATAAACCACACTAAGTCATGATGTATCATTCTTTTTTATATTGCTGAATTTTATCTTGTTAATATTTTGTTTTGAGGATTTTTGCATCTAAATTCATAAGAGTTATTCACCTGCAGTTTTATTTTTTTGTACTGTCTTTGTCTGATTTTGACATCCAGGTAATACCGTGTTCATAAAATGAGTTGCAGAGTGTTTCCTCCTCTTCTGTTTTCTGGAACAGATTGTGTAGAATTGGTGTTAATTCTTTAAACGTGTGGTGGAATTCTCCAGTGAAAGAAACCGTGTGATCCTGGAGCTTTCTTATTTGACAGGCTTTAAACTATGAACTCAATTTCCTTAATAGTTATAGCACTATTTAGATTATCTTTTTTATGTTGGGTGAGTTTTGGAGTTTCTGTTTTTCAAGGAATTGGCCTATTTCATCTAAATTGTTGAATTTATGCATGTAGAGTGGTTTGTTGTATTCCCTAGTTATCCTTTAATGACTGCAGGATCTATAGTGATATCCTGTTTCATTCCTGATATTGGTAGTTTGTATCATCTCTCTTTATTCTTCGTCAGTCTTGCTTTTTTTCTTTGTCAATTTTTTTTTTGTTGACACATTTTGTTGATCATTTCAAATTATCAGGTTTTTCTTTTCATTGATTTCCTCTACTGTTTTTCTGTTTTCTGTTTCAGTGATTTCTGCTCTTCATTATTTTCTTTCTTCTGGTTGCTTTGTTTTGTATTTTTCCTCTGTTTTCTATTTTCTTGGGGTGGAATTAGATCATCAATTTGAGATCTTTCCTTTTTTCTAATGTAAGCATTTAGTGCTATAAATTTTTCTTTCTGTAACTTGTTTTGCCGTATTCCACAAAATTTGATTTGTTTTAATTTAATCCATTTCTTTGAATTTTTTGTTTCCTTTGAGCAGTTCTCTCTGACCCATGAATTATTTAGAGATATGTTATTTAGTTTCTATTTGAAGAATTTCCTGTTACCTTTTTGTTACTGATTTCTAGTTTGATTCCACTATGGTCAGAGAACACAATGTGTGATTCCAGTTCTTTTAAATTTGTTGAGGTTTGTTTTATGTCCAAAAATATGGTCTATTTTAGTGAATGTTCCATGGGCACTTGAAAAGAATGTGTATTCTGTTGTTGTTGGGTAGAGTGTTCTTTAAATGTCAAATAGATTTTGTTGGCTGACAGTGTTGTTTAGTTCTTTTATAGCTTTGCTGATTTTCTGTCTAGTTATCAATCAATTGCTGAGAGAGTGGTATTGATATCTCCAACTATAAGTGTGAATTTATCTATATTTCCTTTCAATTTTATCAGTTTTTGCTTTAAGTATTTTGGAGCTCTGTTGTTCGGTGCATACATATTTAGTATTCCTATTTTTTTTGGTGGAATGTTCCTCTATGTCCCTGGGAATTTTCTATGCTCTGAAGTTTATATGCTTTAATGTAGCCACTCCTTTTAAGAAATTACTATTAAATATGCTATTAGCATAATATATTTTTCTTTTACTTTAATATCCTTTTACTTTCAACCTGTCTGTGTAATTATACCTGAAGTGATTTCTTGGAGAGAGCATATCATTGAGTTGTGTATCTTTTTTTTTTAATCCATTCTGCCAGTCTCTATCTGGTATATGGTGTAGTTGGTGTATTTCAACCATTTGCACTGGAAGTAACTATTGCTATATTTTAATTATATGCTATATAATTACATGGTATTGTTGTTATAACTATATGTTATATTTGTAGGGTTTTAGCCTGCTATTTTATTGTTTGTTTTCTCTGTCTCTTATTCCTCTGTTTCCTTTTTATTGCCTTCCTGTGGGTTTCTTGAACATTTTTTTTAGAATTACATGTTGATTTATCTATAGAGGTTTTGAATCTCTCTCTCTTTCCCCTACCTTCTCATGGTTGTGTTATCTTATCACAGACACTTTGAGTGAAGTGTAGAAACTTTACCTCCGTTTAGGTTTTACCTTTGCCTGTTTTTAATATGGTAATTGCCTTAAATATGTTCTCTTCATACATTGAGCACCACATCAGATGATATAATTTTTGTTTCAACTTTCAAACATATTTTTTTAAAAAGCTCATGAAGAGAAGGATATTCTATTATCTTTACCCTATTTTCACCCATTACACTGTGATTTCTTCCTTCTTGAAGTTCCAGGTTTCCTTCTGTTATCACTTACCTCCTTTTTTTTTTCACATCTTTATTGGAGTATAAATGCTTTACAATGTTGTGTTAGTTTCTGCTGTACAACAAAGTGCATCAGCTATATGTATGCATATATCCCCATATACCCTCCCTCTTGCATCTCCCTCCCACCCTCCCTATCCCATCCATCTAGGTAGTCACAAAGCACCGAGCTGATCTCCCTGTGCTATGCAGCAGCTTCCCACTAGCCATACATTTTACATTTGGTAGTGTATATATGTCAGTGCTACTCTTTCACTTCATCCCAGCTCCCCCTTTCCCCCCTGTGCCCTCAAGTCCGTTCTCTAAGTCTGCATCTTTTTTTTTCACACACACACACTGTATTTTATTTTTACAAGGGATAAATAAACTGACAGCAAACATTGTAAATGGATGACCACAACACAAGCAACAATGATTGCAATTACCAAACATGAAACACACTCACTATGTCATAATATTGTAAGTCTGCATCTTTATTCCTCCCTGCCGCTAGGTTCATCAGTACTGCTTTTTAAAATTCCATATATGTGCATTAGCATACAGTATTTGTTTTTCTCTTTCTGACTTACTTCACTCTGTATAACAGATTCTAAGTCCATCCACCTCACTATAAATAACTCAGTTGCATTCCTTTATATGGCTGAGTAATATTCCATTGTATATATGTGCCACATCTTCTTTATCCATTCATCTGTTGATGGACATTTAGGTTGCTTCCATGTCCTGGCTATGGTAAACAGTGCTGCATTGAACACTGTGGTACATGTCTCTTTCTGAGTTATGGTTTTCTCAGGGTATGTGCCCAGTAGTGGGATTGCTGGGTCATATGGTAGTTCTATTTTTAGTTTTTTAAGGAACCTCCATACTGTTCTCCATAGTGGCTGTATCAATTTACGTTCCCACCAACAGTGCAGGAGAGTTCCCTTTTCTCCACACCATCTCCAGCATTTATTGTTTGTAGATTTTTTGATGATGACCATTCTGACTGGTGTGAGGTGATACCTCACTGTGGTTTTGATTTGCATTTCTCTAATGATTAGACATGTTGAGCATCTTTTCATGTATTTGTTTGCCATCTGTATGTCTTCTTTGGAGAAGTGTCTATTTAGGTCTTCTGCCCATTTTTGGATTGGGTTGTTTGTTTTTTTGATACTGAGCTGCATGAGCTGCTTGTATATTTTGGAGATTAATCCTTTGTCAGTTTCCTTGTTTGCAAATATTTTCTCCCATTCTGAGGGTTGTCTTTTGGTCTTGTTTATGGTTTCCTTTGCTGTGCAAAAGCTTTGAAGTTTCATTAGGTCCCATTTGTTTATTTTTGTTTTTATTTCCCTTACTCTAGGAGGCGGGTCAAAAAGGATCTTGCTGTGATTTATGTCATAGAGTGTTCTGCCTATGTTTTCCTCTGAGAGTTTGATAGTGTCTGGCCTTACATTTAGGTCTTTAATCCATTTTGAGCTTATTTTTGTGTATGGTGTTAGGGAGTGGTCTAATCTCATACTTTTACATGTACCTGTCCAGTTTTCCCAGCACCACTTATTGAAGAGGCTGTCCTTTCTCCACTGTACATTCCTGCCTCCTTTATCAAAGATAAGGTGACCATATATGCGTGGGTTTATCTCTGGGCTTTCTATCCTGTTCCATTGATCTATCTTTCTGTTTTTGTTCCAGTACCATACTGTCTTGATTACTATAGCTGTGTAGTAGAGTCTGAAGTCAGGAAACCTGATTCCTTCAGCTCCGTTTTTCTTTCTTAAGATTGCCTTGGCTATTTGGGGTCTTTTGTGTTTCCATACAAATTGTAAAATTTTTTGTTCTAGTTCTGTGAAAAATGCCATTGGTAATTTGTTAGAGACTTCATTGAACTTGTAGATTGCTTTGGGTAGTATAGTCATTTTCACAGTATTGATTCTTCCAGTCCAGGAGCATGGTATATCTCTCCATCTGTTTATGTTGTCTCTGATTTCTTACATCAGTGTTCTATAGTTTTCTGAGTACAGATCTTTTGCCTCCTTCGGTAGGTTTATTCCCAGGTATTTTATTCTTTTTGTTGTGATGGTTAATGGGATTGTTTCCTTAGTTTCTCTTTCTGATCTTTTGTTGTTAGTGTATAGGAATACAACAGATTTTTGTGCATTAATTTTGTATCCTGCAACCTCACCAAATTCATTGATTAGTTCTAGCAGTTTTCTGTTGGCACCTTTAGGATTCTCTATGTATAGTATCATGTCATCTGCAAACAGTGACTGTTTTACTTCTTCTTTTCCAATTTTTATTCCTTTTATTTCTTTTTCTTCTGTGATTGCCATGGCTAGGACTTGCAAAACTATGTTGAATAATGGTGGTGAGAGCGGACATCCTTTTCTTGTTCCTGATCTTAGAGGAAATGCTTTCAGTTTTTCACCATTGTGAATGATGTTTGCTGTAGGTTTGTCATATACGGCTTTTATTATGTTGAGGTAGGTTCCCTCTATGCCCACTTTCTGGAGAGTTTTTTATCATAAATGGGTGTTGAATTTTGTCAAAAGCTTTTTCTGCATCTATTGAGATGATCATATGGTTTTTATTCTTTAATTTGTTAATATGGTGTACACATTGATTGTTTTGCATATATTGAAGAATCCTTGCATCCCTGGGATAAATCCCACTTGATCATGGTGTATGATCCTGTTAATGTGTTGTTGGATTCTGTTTGCTAGTATTTTGTTGAGGATTTTTAGGTCTATATTCATCAGTGATATTGGTCTGTAATTTTCTTTTTTTGTGATACCTTTGGTTTTGGCATCAGGGTGATGGTGGCCTCATAGAATGTGCTTGGGAGTGTCCCTCCCTCTAAAGTTTTTTGGAAGAGTTTGAGAGGAATGGATGTTAGCTCTTCTCTAATTGTTTGATAGAATTCACCTGTGAAGCCATCTGGTCCTGGACTTTTGTTTGTTGGAAGATTTTTAATTACAGTTTCAATTTCCTTACCTGTGTTTGGTCTGTTTATATTTTCTAATTCTTCCTGATTCAATCTCGGAAGGTTGTACCTTTCCAAGAATTTGTGCATTTCTTCCAGCTTGTCCATTTTATTGGCATATAGTTGCTGTAGTAGTCTCTTATCATTTGTATTTCTCTGGTGTCACTTGTAATCTCTCCTTTTTCATTTCTCATTTTATTGATTTGAGTTCTCTCCCTTTTTTTCTTGATAAGTCTGGCTAAAGGTTTATCAATTTTGTTTATCTTCTCAAAGAACCAGCTTTTAGTTTTATTGATCTTTGCTATTGTTTTCTTTGTTTCTATTTCATTTATTTCTGCTCTGATCTTTATGATTTCTTTCCTTCTACTAACTTTGGGTTTTCTTTGTTCTCCTTTTTCTAGTTGCTTTAGGTGTAAGGTTAGATTGTTTATTTGAGATTTTTCTTGTTTCTTGAGGTGAGCTTGAATTGCTATGAACTTCCCTCTTAGAACTGCTTTTGCTGTGTCCCATAGGTTTTGGATTGTTGTCTTTTCATTGTCATTTGTTTCTAGGTATTTTTTATTTCCTCTTTGATTTCTTCAGTGATCTCTTGGTTATTTAGCAGCACACTGTTTAGCCTCCATGTATTTGTGTTTTTTACTGTTTTTTTTTCTTGTAATTGTTTTCTAATCTCATAACGTTGTGGTTGGAAAAGATGCTTGTTATGATTTCAGTTTTCTTAAATTTTCTAAGGCTCGTTTTGTGACCCAAGATGTGATCTATTCTGGAGAATGTTCCATGTGCACTTGAGAAGAAAGTGTATTCTTGTGCTTTTGGGAGGAATGTCAATTAAGTCTATCAATTAAGTCTATCTGGTCTACTCTGTCATTTAAAGCTTGTGTTTCCTTATTTATTTTCTGTCTGGATGATCTGTCTTTTGGGGTAAGTGGGTTGTTAAAGTCCCCCAGTATTATTGTGTTACTGTCAATTTCTCCATTTGCTAGCAGCAAATGCTGTTATTTGCTTTATGTATTGAGGTGCTCCTATGTTGGGTGCATATATATTTATAATTATTATGTTTTCTTCTTGGATTGATCCCTTGATCATTATGTAGTGTCCTTCCTTATCTCTTGTAACCGTCTTTATTTTAAAGTCTCTTTTATCTGATATGAGTATTGCTATTCCAGCTTTCTTGTGGTTTCCATTTGCATGGAATATCTTTTTCCATCTCCTCACTTTCAGTCTGTATGTGCCCCTAAGTCTGAAGTGAGTTTCTTGTAGACAGCATATATAAGGGTGTTGTTTTTTTATCCAATTCAGCCAGTCTGTGTCTTTTGGTTGGAGCATTTAATCCATTTACATTCAAGGTGATTATCTATATGTATGTTCCTATTACCATTTTCTTAATTGATTTGGGTTTGTTTCTGTGGGTCTTTTTCTTCTCTTGTGTTTCCTGCTTAGCGAAGTTCCTTTAACATTTGTTGTAAAGCTGGTTTGGTGGTGCTGAATTCTCATAGCTTTTGCTTGTCTGTAAAGCTTTTGATTTCTCCATCAAATCTGAATGAGATCCTTGCCAGGTAGACTAATCTTGGTTGTAGGTTTTTCCCTTTCATCAGTTTAAATATGTCCTGCCACTCCCTTCTGGCTTGCAGAGTTTCTGCTGAAAGATCAGCTGTTAACCTTATGGGGATTCCCTTGTATGTTATTTGTTGCTTTTCCCTTGCTGCTTTTAAGATTTTTTCTTTGTATTTAATTTTTGATAGTTTGATTACTATGTGTCTTGGCATGTTTCTCATCGGGTTTATCCTGTACGGGACTCTCTGTGCTTCCTGGACTTGATTGACAATTTCCTTTCCCATGTTAGGGAAGTTTTTGACTATAATCTCTTCAATTATTTTCTCAGACTCTTTCTTTTCCTCTTCTTCTTCTGGGACCCCTACAGTTTGAATGTTGGTGCATTTAATGTTGTCCCAGAGGTCTCTGAGACTGTCCTCAATTCTTTTCATTCTTTTTTCTTTATTCTGCTCCCTAGCAGTTATTTCCATCATTTTATCTTCCAGCTCACTTATCCATTCTTCTGCCTCAGTTATTCTGCTATTGATTCCTTCTAGAGTATTTTTAATTTCAGTTATTGTGTGGTTCATCACTGTTTGTTTGCTCTTTAGTTCTTCCAGATCCCTGTTAAACTTTTCTTGTATTTTCTCCATTCTGTTTCCGAGATTTTGGATCACCTTTACTATCATTATTCTGAATTCTTTTCAGGTAGGTTGCCTATTTCGTCTTCATTTATTTGGTCTTGTAGGTTTTTATCTTGCTCCTTTGTCTGTAACATTGGTTTTTTCATTTCCTTTTTTTTTTTTTTTTTTAATGGGTTGGGCTGTATTCCTGTCTTTCTAGTTGTTTGGCCTGAGGCGTCCAGCACTGGAATTTGCAGACAGTTGGATAGAACCAGGTCTTGGTGCCGAGATGAAGACCTCTAGGAGGCCTCACTCCAGTTAACCTTCCCTGGGGTCTGAGGTTCTCTGTTAGTCCAGCGGTTTGGACTTGGAGCTCCCACCACAGGAGCTGGGGCCTAACCTTAGGCCTGGGAACCAAGATCCTACAAGCTGCGTGGCGTGCCAAAAAAAAAAAAGAAAAAGAAAAAACGGAGCAGTACAATAACAAAGAATCAAAGACAAAATAAAATTAGAAAGAAAAACATATATTAGGAAAAATGAAAATATAAATGACTCAGCAATGAGTCAACAACAAAGTAAGGCAGAACCCCAATCAGAGAGGAAAAAAGAAAGAAAAAAAGCCTTGGCTATGGGGTGCTGAGTTTAGGCGGGGGTGGAACTTAGGCAGGGGCGGGGTTTAGGGTGGGGCAAGACCTAGGCGGGGTGTGGGGGTGGGGGAGTGACCTTTGAGTGTGGGGCGGGACCTAGGCTCAGGACCCTCCAGCCAGAAAAGGCCTTGGGGGGCAGGACCTAGGTGGGGCAACATTCAAGCATGGGGCGGGGCCTCTGCTTAGGACCTGCCTGGAAGGGGAGAGGCAGCATGTCCAAAGGGGGACCTCTGGAGTGTGGAGTTCCGGAGTTTGGAAGTAAGGCCCTGGGTGAGGGTGTGTGGGTGGGGTTTAGGCCCAGTGGGTTGGAGGGGTTCTCAGAACGGGTCTCCAAGTGTAAAGGTAGGGCCCTGGGTGCGGGGGTAGGGGTGGGGCTTGGGCTCTGCACAGCAGGAGGGAAGCTCTGGGGGCAGAGTTAGGCCCAGGAGACCAACAGGCTACCCGGTGCCTAAGTGGACAGGGAAAGCACTGGCCGCATTCCCTTCCATTCCTCCATGCACCCCCTCCGGGTCTCCCCCAGGGTCTCCCAGATCCCTGCTGGACCCCTAATGGTGGGTGGGTCTGCTGGGTGTAGGAACTCCTCTCCTGCCCCAGCCGCCCCTCAGGGGAGCCAGTCCTGTAGGTCCGGCCTTTACTTTTGCTCCCCCTGCCCTCCCTCCCACTCCCTCAGGACCCGCACAGCTGAAGGGGCCCTTTGTGGGCAGAGGATCAGGAGTGGGATCTCAGCAGGCTCCCGGGGGGCCCACGTGGGCAGGAGAAACCTGGCCATACTCCCTTTTGATCCTCTGGGGCCTCCCAGTCGTCCCCCCAGTTTCTCCCTTTGGGCATGGGATCCCTTCCCCTCCCCCAGACGCCCCTCAGGGGCGCCAGTCCCATCCCGCCACTTCTCCTGCTCCCTCACTCCCCTCCATGCCCCACATCCTACCCGGTCACTGGGGGTTCCTCCCGTCCCCTTAGGTGTCTGTGGCCCCCGCACCAGTGCCTGGTAGGTGCCCTAGTTGTGCGGAGACGCGAATTCCACATCCTCCTAGTCTGCCATCTTGACTCTGCCCCTACCTTCTTTTTAGAGCACTTTTTTTATGCTTTCTTTAAGGGTAGGTATTCTGGTGACATATTCTGTTTTCCTTCATCTGAGAATGTATGTATTTCCCCTTTATTCCTAAAGGGTATTTTTGCTGGGTATAGAATTCTGGTCCAAATGTTCTTTTATTTCAGCCCTTGAAATGTCTGCTACTTCCTTCTGGCCCCTATGGTTTCAGATGAAAAGTCCACTGTCTTTGAATTGTTGTTCCCCTAAAGGTAATACATTGTTTCTCTCTAGTTTATTTTTAGATTATTTGTCCTTAGATTTCAGATGTTTAATATGGTATGTCTTGTGTATATCTTTGGTATTATTCTATTTAAGGAGTCAGGTTCTTGAATCTTTGGTTTTGTGCTTTTCCCCAAATTTTAGCCATTATTTCTTCAAATATATTTTTCAGCCCTATACTATTTCTCTTCTCCTTTCTGTACTCTGATAACACAAATTTTATATCTTTTGTTACTATACCATAGATCCTTGATGCTCTGTTAATTTTATTTTCATAGTATTTTCTATGTTGTTTAGATTAGTTTCCCTTGCTCTTTCTTCACTTTTATTGATCTCTCATCTTACTATGCTAAAAAACTGCATGCAGTTAATTTTCTGTAATTTCTGTTCTTTACTCCTTCTAATGCATTAAGATTATTTCCTTACATTGTTTTCTTATGCCAGCTTCCTTTTCATTTAAAACTGTTGAGTTATCAACTCATCTTTTATATCTTGTTTCTCAAAGTTCATGTTTACTTTAATTTCCTTAAGTGTTCACAACAAATGCTATCTAAAATTTAGAGAGCAGAGTAAAACTAGAGTAAAACTTTGTTTCCAAAAAACACACTTTGTTTCCAAAAAATTATCTCTTGCATGTTCTGGTATTATTTTATTTTATTTTTTGCGGTACACGGGCCTCTCACTGCTGTGGCCTCTCCCGTTGCGGAGCACAGGCTCTGGACGCGTAGGCTCAGTGGCCATGGCTCACGGGCCCAGCTGCTCCGCAGCATGTGGGATCCTCCTGGACCAGGGCACGAACCTGTGTCCCCTGCATCGGCAGGCAGACTCTCAACCACTGCGCCACCAGGGAAGCCCCTGGTGTTATTTTTTAATGCTGCAGATGCTTGTAGTTTCCAAGTTGGTTTTATTTATTTACTTATTTTTGGCCACATTGGGTCTTTGTTGCTGCCTACAGGCTTTCTGTAGCTGTGGTGAGTGAGGGCTACTCTTTGTTGTGGTGTGTGGGCTTCTCATTGCAGTGGCTTCTCTTGTTGTGGAGCCCAGGCTCTAGGCATGCAGGCTCAGTAGTTGTGGCGCATGGGCTTAGTTCCTCCGTGGCATGTGGGATCTTCCCGGACCAGGGATCAAACCCGTGTCCCCTGCGTTGGCAGGTGGATTCTTAACCACTGCATCACTAGGGAATTCCCTCCAAGTTGGTTTTAATCTGTTCACTTGTCCTTGAATGAGTGTTTGCAATGGCCCTATTGCCTTTTGCATTATTCCCAAAACTAGCGATACATCAGTCAGGATAGGCTAAATCATGCTGCAGTAACCTTTAAAAAAACTCTCAGTGGCATGATACACAAAGGGCTTTTTCTCACTCGTTTGTATATCTGTCACGTTTCTCAGTGCTGTTGCCATCTGAAACATTGCTGGTTACCATTTCAGAGGAAAATAGAAAATGTGGCAAGCTGAGCATTGGTTCTTTACAGGTTCTGTATAGAAGTGACACTCACATTTTGTTAGCCATTTGTTGCTTTGTTAGCCAAAGCAAGTGACATGGCCACACCTAACTTCAAAGGGTTGGGAACATGCACTCCTACCATGAACCCAAGAGGAGAACTGGAAACATTTAGTGAACAGCGCTAATGGCTACCACAGGTTCCCTGATGGTTTGCTTGCGTACCCTAGAAATCTATCTTTAAGATTGTCAGGAATGGATCTGGGATTAGTTAAGCAAGTACCTACCAGCCATACCTACCTACCTGGCTGATCGATAGTTACGGCTGCCATCTGTTTTATCGGTTGGTACCTGTGCCTTAGCAATTGTTAAATACTTTAAAATATCACTCTTGATCATATAGTTTTTTTAAATCGCAACTTCATTCATCCAGCATCCTAAAGAACTAATGTGGGAGCTGGGACCATAGTCCTATATACAGGCTCATTTTGGTATGGCCCCTCTGCCAGCTACCTTTGACCGCTGTTGGTCCCTGGTAAGAGAGAGACTTCAAGTGAAGGTCTTCCTGGCTTCCCTGTGCTTTGTCATGGTCTCCAGCTGTCAACCTTCCACATCTAGAAATTTTTGTACAATTTCATTAACATACTCCCATAACAATCCCATGTACCACTTTCTTAAGAAGGGATATTTAAAAATCTGTCCTTAGTGACTTATTCTTTATTGGGTCCTGCCGATACTTGATGTAACACCAAAAAAATCCTTAAAATTTTTATCATATGGTTGGCATCATTTCAAAACGATTATTCAAAACTTGATATTCCCCTGTTCTGTTTTCCTTTGGCCGTTTGGGACAGTTTCTGGGTAGGGTGACTTGGTTACCTCAGTTATCTGAATGCTGACGTCTTGACCCTGGGGCTCCGGGGGTGGAGTCACTGTAGCAGGCTTCTCTGCACCCTCTATGGCATAGTATGTGGTAGGCCAGTTGTGTCTGAAAACTCAGGGATAGGATAAACAGAGCCTCAAAGATCATGGAGCCCCAGACAGACCTAACCAAGGTGTCAGAACAAGTGAGGGTCAGAGCTACGATAAACTTGCTTCTCTACTTCACTTGATGTCTTTCTCAGACAATGTATGGTAGCAGTGCCAGTGGCCAGTGGCTGGGTCCCTCTACCTGTCCCTACTTCAGGCACATCTTCCTTTACTCATTTTACTTCTTTTCTCACTTTTTCACTCTTCTCTTCCATCCCTTTTTACCCTTCTTCCCCAGTGTATGTGAGGTCGGCCAAAGGAGCCTACCAAAAATGTTCATCCTTGCTGTTGGCACTGAGTACTGAATAGATTACAGACTGGTGTGTTGGAAGAAGGAAGCATTTGGTGTCAAGTTGGAGAACATTGGAGTTACAGAGTAGAGAGATTCAGTGATTGTTTCTTGTACAAGAAAGCATGATGGTGATGTAGTCTAAATAATACTAATTGGTCTTTCCCTTGACTTGGTCTGGATCACGCTGTTTTCCTTAAATTTTCCATCAGAGAGCAGATGTCATCTAATGACTTTCCTACAAATGTTTGCTCTCTTAGAAGTGAGCTATGTTTATTTCTTCAGTTACAGAAATGTGTTGTTTATAACTTGTAAAGAAATGTGAATCTATTCTGATTTGCTTCCCATCCACTTTTCTTACTGACTCATTACCCAACCTGTTGTCAGTTGGACCAAACTGCCTTCGTTATATACTGGTAGAGGAAGACATCCCAAGCAGGCCTTGTAAGGTTGCCCAATCTTTATCAGAGGTATTGAGGTATAAGGGAATTCACTTGGAAATATTTGAACTTTGGCCACAAATTCAGATTAAGATATTGCTTAATAAAACTGGTCATTCTTTTGAGTCAAGGTGAAATTTAGCATTAGTGGGAAGAATGAAAGGAAGTAGGTACATAATCCTTCAGTATCTGTGGGGGATTGCTTCCGGAACCCCGTGCAGATACCAAAGTCCAAGGATGCTCAATTATTTACATGTAACTTAGGCACATCCTCTGTATACTTTAAATCATCTCAAGATTACTTATACTACTTAATACAATGTAAATGCTATGGAAATAGCTGTCGATACAATATAAATGCTATGGAAGTAGTTGCTGGTGCATGGCAAATTCAAGTTTTGCTTTGGAACTTTTTGGAAAACATTTTCCTGAATATTTTCTCTCCGCAGATGTGGAACCTGTGGATGTGAAGGGCCGACTGTACTTGGTCAGAACTTCTGTTTATGATTGAGATAGGTATTGCTGAGTTCTTACTCTGCCCTTGTATGTGCCTTACTGGTTCCTCCAAATAGTGTGGTTGGTCGTGTATTCACACTCGTGTCAAACAGAACTGCTGCCTCTTGCTTTCCTCTACTTGTTCTCCCCTCCTCTCAAGCCTTTCTCCACTTGCCCCTCTGTTCTTTTTTTTATTAAAATTTTTTTTTTTTAATTTATTTTTTGGCCACACTGCACGGCATGTGAGATCTTAGTTCCCTGACCAGGGATCGAACCCGCGCCCTCTGTGTTGGAAGTACGGAGTCTTCACTACTGCACCGCACCGCCAGAGAAGTCCCACCCCTCTGTCCTTAATCCTAGCTCTCTAGATTCAATCTCTCTCAAGATTCAAGACGTTTGGTACGTCTTTCCCAATCCTCTCACCACCATTCATCTCTCCCTTATCCTGTTTGACGTTGCAACTGAGTTTTTTCTGTACACACCCTTCTCCTCTGTTGGACTTCGCCTTTGGCTCTTCTCCCTCACTCCTTGAGGTCTATGTCTGCTTTACCTTTGGGCCCCTCACAGTCTAGCACAGATCCCTGGACACTGTGAGGACTCATTTGAGGACCTGCCCTCTGCCTTGGAAGAAGTTCATACCGAGTTGGGGAGACAAGTAAATAGCGCGAGAAGCACAGAACGGTTCCTGATGTGGCCTTGCTGGGTCCCTGATCCAGCCGTGCCCTGAATTCATCCAGTAGTGAACCCTGTGCTTTTCCCATACCCTCGCTCTCCAAATTCAGGAGTGCTTCATTCCCCTGACCATTCTGGGCCTTTTCCACACTTGCACCATGTTTTCAAAACCTGGGCCTCTTCTATGGGACAGCTTTTGCCCTGAGACATCTCCAGGGCCTGGCTTAGCCTTTGACAGCCTGACACCATTTGATCTACTTTTTTTGTTTTTGTTTTATCGTTCTGCTTTTAGGAAAAACAGTTAAGACGTCTCCTTCACAGAACAGTGCTTTATGTCCCTGGCTGCACACTTTGTGCTGATCTTCCAAGTTAGGACTTCCTGGTGGATTTGAAATCCAAAGCAAAGATTAACTGTTTCCAACTTATAAAGAACAGCATTAATTTATATTTTGGGAATCCTTTCTGATTTCTCATAAGCAAGTTCTATTTTTTTTTGAGATTTATGCTTAGTTTGCTAAATTTTTATGTAATAAGAATTAGAAAGGATTAACTAGTAATACAGTGCATACCCATGTACCTTCTCCCAGCTTAAGAAATAAAACATTATCAATACAAAGAACTAGGTACATTTTCCTCTTTTCCTTTCCTTTTGTCCCCAGGTGTAGTAACTATTCTGAATTTAGAGTTTATAATTCCCTTCCTTTTCTTTATAATTTTACTACATATTCCTGAACAAACTATGTAGTATTGTTTTATACTTTTAAAGCTTTATGTAAATGGAATACTGTGAATACTCTGAACTTGGTTTTTTTGCTCAATATTATGTTAGTGAGATTCATCCATGTTGGTAAATGTAGCTTTAATTCATTTATTTTTGCTGTTGTGTAGTATTCCATTGTATGAAGACAGCAGGATGTAGTTTTTCATCCTCCTGTTGCACATCTATCAATAATTAAGGTGTTTCCAATTTTGTTTTTATGGACAATTCTATTACATGTTTTTTTTTGTTTTGTTTTGTTTTTTGTGATACGCGGGCCTCTCACTGTTGTGGCCTCTCCCGTTGCGGAGCACAGGCTCTGGACACGCAGGCTCAGCAGCCATGGCTCACGGACCCAGCCGCTCCGCGGCATGTGGGATCCTCCCGGACCGGGGCACGAACCCGCGTCCCCTGCATTGGCAGGCGGACTCTCAACCACTGCGCCACCAGGGAAGCCCTACATGTTGTTTTTATATGTTAATTTCTTTAAGGTCTGTGCCTAGGAAAGGAATTGCTGAGTGAAATGATACACCATCTTCAAGCTTACTAGCTACACAAATTACTATCTAAGGTCATGGTACCAATTTATAGTTTAACCAAAAATCTAGGAATCCTTGTTGTACCGTATCATCTCCAGTACTCGATATTGTCAGGCTTTTTCTTTTTTGCCAGTTTCATATTTATGAAAGGGTATCTCTTTGACGTTATAATTTGTATCTTCCTGATTGCTAGTGAAATATGCAATTTTTTCATGTTCACTGGCATGTGGGTTTCCACTTCTGTAAATTGCTTGTTCGTACCTTTTGCCCATGAGTTTCTTTTTTGTCTTCTTCTCACTTCTTTGTAGACATCATTTATATACGCTTGATACTAATCCTTCGTTGGCAGAGGTTTTGGTCTCTCTCGTTCGATGATGGACCCCGAGTGCCTAGAGCAGTCTATGGCAGATGGCAGATGTTCCGAAATATTTATTGAATGAATAAATACTTGGCTATTTATTCATCTTATCATTTATAGTTTGCCTTTTTGTGTGTCTTTTAAAAGAAATCCCTTCTGACCTTGATACCGCACAGATACCCTCTTATATTTTCTTCTAGGTGTTTAGCCTCATATATTTTTTGCCCAAGAAAATGATTTTGTATCCTGTACGTCTCTGTGAGGGGGAAATAAACGAGTTTTCCAACAGGTTCTGCCACTCACTAACCATGACACTAGACGGCTCTCTTTACCTCAAGAACCTCAATTTTTCCCCCTTCTTTAAAAAAGAGGGGTGATATTAACTGCCTTGCAGGGTTGATGTGAGATTAAGTTGGATGAACTATGCCTAGCATCTAATACGTGCCTGGCACGTAATAGCCGTTCAGTAATGTGGCTGTTTCTTCCTTCTCTTTTCTTTTTACTGAGGACAGCAAAGCTAGAGCGAGGCCCCAGGAAGATGAACCCATCCCTCCCTGCGAGCGACTTCCCCATGGACGTGTAGAAACCCATGCTGAGCTCTTTCCAGCTTCCTCCTGGCAGCTAGCTCGTCCTCCCTGCGCTTTCCTCCTGGTCTGGCCTAAGCCAGGGTCTCCACAGCCTGGGTTTCTGCCCTACGCCAAGTAGCAGACGCCTCTCTTTTACAACCTGTCAGAAACCCCTGAGTAGATGCAGGCAAGCCTTGGAGGCGCTACACCATTTTTCCTTCTAAACACTTAAAGACACTTTCATCAGAACAGAACTGCTTTTCCATCAGGAAGGTTTGTGATTCATTTGCATTTCACTTACTCCTAAACACAACCGGTGACATTAGTCCATTATTTACTGTTGGCATTGCCTCGCTATGGGAGGGGACGAACAGATCTGTAGTGATGGTCAGCATCCACGAAATGTGAGACTTACATGTAGTCACAGTGAATTAATTATGTTTGAATGGCAGCTGCTGAAAATGGAAGACGTTTCATGTCTTAGGTGGCAGGCAGCATCGTGGCTAGAACGTTTGTGCTGTCTTACGGTTTCTTGTTTAAGAATTAAGCTGAATTGAGTTGCTCAACTTCATTTTGGCACTGGAACGTGGGCCTTTTAAAATGCACTCTTGCAGTTAAGCTTTTCCTGCTGGCTTGAGGTTGGTGGCCATTCTCATCAGAGCCAATAATTGGTGAGTGGATAGGACCTCCTTCTTAGGCATGGAGTTTCTGCAATGCCTCGAGATCTTGATTATTCCTCTCTGCAGCCCGTTTAGGGATCATCTGTTTAGTCTTGAACCCAAGACTGCATCCTGGTGAGTAAGGAGTATTGGAAACGCCCACCTGTTTTAGATCAGTGGGGTTTCTTCTCAGGACTTTCAGGGAAGTAAGAACTACTCCAAGATCCTATATACTGCCATTGTTCAATAGAAATGTAACACAAGACACATATGTAACTTTGAATTTTCTAGTAGCCACACTAAAAAAATTAATTCTAGTAACATATTATATTTCATTTAACCTAACACCCCCAAATATTATCCTTTCAACATGTAATCAATATAAAAATTCTTTTTAAAATTGAAGTATAGTTAATTTACTATGTTGTGTTAGTTTCAGGTGTACAACAAAGTGATTCAGCCTTATACATATGTGTGTGTATATATATGTATATAGATGTGTATATATGTATATATATATATGTATATAGATGTATATATATGTATATATATGTGTCTATATATTCTTTTTCAGATTCATACAAATTCTTAATGAGATACTTTACCTTGCTTTTTAAATACTGAATTTTTGAAATCAGGAGTTTATTTTATGCTTACAGCCCGTCTCACTTCAGACTACTCACACTTCAAATGCTCAATAGCCATGTTGCCTGATGGCTACTTTATTGGATAGTGCAGCCCTAAAGGACCTCTAGGGAAGAGATGGGATCAGCATACCTTGCCCCATCTTTCCTCCCTTACTTAGACCATAACCAGCTAATTTCCTCTGTTCTCTTCTCCTTGCCAGAAGATAACCAATGTGGAGTCGAATCTTTACAAAGGCTGGAGCAGGTGAAGCTCTGTCCCTCTTCCCCTTACTGTACTGATAAGCTACTTATGATTTAAATGTGTTTTGAGTAATGTTTCAACATACCCCTCAAAATTAGTTTTTAGGTGGGGAGGTTAAGTAACCATATAATTTGCCTGTTTTAAAATTAGCGAAATTTGGGCTTCCCTGGTGGCGCAGTGGTTGAGAGTCTGCCTGCCGATGCAGGGGACACGGGTTCGTGCCCCGGTCCGGGAAGATCCCACATGCTGCAGAGCGGCTGGGCCCGTGAGCCATGGCTGCTGGGCCTGCACGTCTGGAGCCTGTACTCCACAACGGGAGAGGCTACAGCAGTGAGAGGCCCGTGTACCGCAAAAAAAAAAAATTTAGCGAAATTTGTCTGAAATGCTCACATAATAATTTCTTTATTATGAATTAAACTTTATTTATTTATTCATTAAGAATGTAAACTCCTTGAGGGCAGGATTCCATCTGTCTCCTTTACCACTGTGTCCTTAGTGCTTCTTCTATGGCCTGGCACAGAGCTGGTGCTCAAAAATAATGAATGAATCTGCTAAGCCTGAGACTGCTTCTTCATAGCCCCAGTGTTCTATTTGTATTGTAGTTTTAGCCATTTAAACTTTTAAACATGTATTTGTTCTGAGATTTTATTTGGGGTGTAGCAATTTTGGTGTACATTTTTAAAGTTAAGATTGTCACTTGTTCTTCATTTGAATTTAAACATTTGAAAGTCCAACTTGCTAAAATGTGTTTCAACCCTGATCCCTGTCAGCAGTGGGTAGGTAGTGTATTTTTAAAAATCTTTGCCAATCTGATAAGTGTTTTAACTTTCTTTCTTGTTGCTAGTGATATCATAAGTTTATTAGCTCTTTTCATTTCTTCTTTTGTGAGTTTCCTATTCATGTCTTTTGCCCATTTTTAAAATTAATCTCTTCCTCATCTCCTTACTGGTTTGCAAGAGCTATTTTTATATGTAGAAGTTAAGAATCTTTTGTTATGTGTGTTTAAAGTATTTTCCTGTTTGATTACTTGCTTTTCAATTTCAAGTTTAATATTAGCTCTATAATATTTGTATGGTTTCTGCCTTTAGAAGTATGTTATACTTCTAAAGATTTTCACCACATCAAGATCTGATATGTATATAAATATATTTCATTCTGTATATCAGAATGCTATATCAGAATAATTCAGGGTCACATAATCCTACAGCCATCTAAAGCCAGCTGCCCCTCTGGCAAAGGATAGATAGGTTCTGGGGCTGGCAAGCAGGCTGGTCTCGAGAGAGGATTCGGGCTTTCCCAGCCCCTAATGAATGCTGAAAGGTGGCTCAGAACTTTTCTCCGTCTGGGAAGAGAATAGGGCTTGGGAAGAGAGAGGTTTTCTCTCTCTCTCTCTCTCTCTCTCTCTCTCTTTTTTTTTTTAAGATTTTTTTCGATGTAGACCATTTTTAAAGTCTTTATTGAATTTTTAAGATTTTTTTCGATGTGGACCATTTTTAAAGTCTTTATTGAATTTTTAAGATTTTTTTCGATGTGGACCATTTTTAAAGTCTTCATTGAATTAGTTACAGTATTGCTTCTGTGTTATGTTTTGGTTGTTTTGGCCACGAGGCATGTGGGATCTTGGCTCCCCGACCAGGGATCGAACCTGCACCCCCTGCATTGGAAGGCGAAGTCTTAACCACTGGACCGCCAGGGAAGTCCCAAGAGAGGTTTTCTCTTGGTGCCTTGATAGGAGACTGCTATCTAGCCAGCTGGGTCTCTAAGGTCCCTCAGGGGCATTGATTGTGCTTCCTCCCTGCCATGGCGGGATGGTGGCCACTTGGTTCTAGCATATTTGAGCACCAATGTGTATACACAAAAGAGTATAAAAGCAGCCCATCTAAGGGGGCTCAGCAGCCAGAAAGAGAAACAACGAGCAGCCCGCTCAGATCAGACACCTCTTACACAGAACTCTTATATAGAGTGTTTCTCTTGTATAGAAATAGAACTGCTCAGGAGGAGACAGAAAGAAACTGGAAAAACTACCAACTAAGAGAATGTGAGGAGATTCCACTACAGCCCCAAATGGCTTTCCTCAACTAAAAGCAAATGAGATTTTCAAAGTAAATAATTCAGTGAATGAGCTGCAGGACATCCACGTGGAGGAAATACCATCTACAATGGTGGAAACCCACACAGTGTAAATCATGAGGGAAGAGCTAAGGGACTTGGCGAACAGATTTAGGAGACCTGGTATTCAAACAGTAGAAACAGCAGAAGGAGAAAAAGCAATGGATGGAGAAGGGACAACAATGAAGCAACTATTGGTAGAAAGTTTCCTTGAATGAAGACAGACTTGAGTCTGAAAGGGCTCACTGGGCTACAGTCAGGACCAATGAAAAAAGACACAAACAGAGATGTATACATATTCTGGTGAAATTTCTGACTTCTGAGGGTGAAGGTTAAAAGATTTTTTATAGTTGCTACATTATATTATTTAAAATGTCCAGTTTTCAACAAAAATTTGACACACAAAGAAACAGGAAAGTGTGGCCCACACATGAAAAGAACACAGTCAGTAGAGACTGTTTTAGGAAGCCAGAAGTTAGACTTTTTTTTTTTTTTTTTTTTTTGGGCCCTGATACACGGCTTGCAGGATCTTAGTTCCCCGACCAGGGACTGAACCTGGGTCCTCAGCCATGAAAGTGCAGAGTCCTAACCACTGGGCCACTAGGGAATTCCCTAGACTTCTTAAATTATTTTATTTTTTCTTTTTGGATTATTAAATTTTATATTTTCTTCCAGTTTTATTGAGATATAATTGACATACAGCCCTGTATAAGTTTAAGGTGTATGGCCTAATGATTTGACTTAACATGTATCGTGAAATGATGACCGCAGTAGGTTTAGTGAACACCCATCGTCTCCTATAGATACAACATTAAAGAAATAGAAAATATTTTTTTTCCTTGTGATGAGAACTCTTAGGATTTACTCTCTTAACTTTCATATGTAATGTACAGCAGTGTTAATTGTATTTATCACGTTGTACATTACATCCCTAGTACTTATTTGTCTTATAGCTGGAAGTTTTGACTGTCTCCATCCAATTCCCCCGATCCCCACCCTCCGCCTCTGGTGACCACAAATCTGATCTCTTTTTCTATGAGTTTGTTTGTTTCTTTGTTTTTTAAGTATAATTGACCTGCAGCACTATGTTAGTTCCTGATGTGCAACATAGTATTTCAATATTTCTGTATGTTTCAAAGTGATCACTGTGATTAAGTCTAGTGGTTGTCTGTCACCACAAATACTCTGTCGGCTGTTATAAATTGGTTCAGAAATTCCAGGTGAAAGGTAAAGTAACTTACACTGGGAAAACAACCAGAATGATATCAGACTTTTCTTTCACAATTCTTGATTCTACAAAATTCCACCACTTTCTAGAATATATATATTCTAGAATGTATGTATACACACATTCAGACACACATACACATAACTATGTGTGTGTATATATATGTATACATACATACATATATATTTTAACATTTACATTTTTTTATCCATATGGAATTGATTTTGATGCATTGATTGAGGAGGGAATCTGAGTTTGCCCTTTTTCCTCCTAATTTACCTGTTGTCCCAAAGAATTTATTGGCTAATCTACCACTTTCCTATTGATATAAAAGGCTATATTTATCTAGTGTTAAAAATAAACATTCTTACAGGTCTGACTTAAAACTTATTTTCTTATTATATTACTATTATGTAAATTATTTGATTCTAATTATTTTGCATACATATGTATTTTAAGTTTTATAACATTATTTTATTATGATGATTATTTTGCACACACACACAGAGTACTTTATGTAACACGATGCTTATAGGAAGATGGCCATGTGCAGGGTGTGTTGCCCAACCTGCACAGCCACACATGAGGTGGCCCAGGCATGGAGATTATGAAACAGGATGTTATCAATACCACTGCAGCCTCTTGTGTGTCCATTCCTTACTGCATCCTCCTCTCTGCTCAGACACCACCACAGCAAAAGGTGAATTATTTTTTAATCTTTTTTCCTTAAATTTATTTATTTTTGGCTGTGTTGGGTCTTCATTGCTGCGTGTGGGCTTTCTCTAGTTGCAGCTAGTAGGGGCTACTCTTCGTTGTGGTGCGCGGGCTTCTCACCAGTGGCTTCTCTTGTTGTGGAGCATGAGCTCTAGGCGCATGGGCTTCAGTAGTTGTGGCATGCAGGCTCAGTAGTTGTGGCTCACGGGCTCTAGAGCGTAGGCTCAGTAGTTGTTGCACACGGGCTTAGTTGCTCCATAGCATGTGGGATCTTCCCAGACCAGGGCTCGAACCTGTGTCTCCTGCAATGGCAGGCGGATTCTTAACCACTGTGCCACCAGGGAAGCCCGCAAAAGGTGAATTTTGTTTTAGCCATTTGAGTATGTATCCCCAAATAACGTATTATGTGGTGTTAGCCTTTTCTGAATTTTATATGAATGAAATCATACTGTGTCTATTCTGCTCAGTGTTATGGTTTAAAATGTCATCTCTGTTGATGTGTGAGGCTGAGATCATTCATTTTCACTCCTCTCTTGTGTTCTAGGGTATAACTAGACCACAATTTATGGATCCATTCTACTGTTGATGGTTTCTTTTTAAACGATGTTAGATTTATTTTGCTTATATCTTATATAGCAATTTTGCCTTCATTTCAAGAGTGAGATTGGTATGTAATTTCTTTCTCATATTGCTCTTGTCTGGTTTTGTTATCAAGGTCATAATCTCGTAAAAATGAATTATGGGGGTTCCTTTTTTTCTGTTCTTTGGAATAGTTTATTTAAAGATTGGGATTATTTACACTGAACGTTTTGTAGAGCTCACCTTAAAACCATCTGAACCTGTTGTTTTCTTCATGAGAAGAATATTAAATACTGATCCTATTTCTTTAATAGTTGAAGGACCATTGAGATTTTTCTGTTTTTGTTTTTTAGAGTCAATTTTGATTATTTAGAATTTTTTCTAAAACTTTAAAATTTCTCCCAGTATTTCAGATATGCTGGCATAATTGTTTTCTTAGCTTGAGTTCTGAGATACATTATTTTGTTATGGCTCATTTTCCTCTCTCTGTCCTCATTGCCACTGTCATCTCTCTCCTGGAATAATAGAGGAGCCTAACTAGGCTCCCCGACTTCTGTCTCACTCCCCCTCCAGTTCGTTCTCTGTAATAATAGTTTCACTTCTTTACTTAATATCCCTCTGGTGCTTCCTAGGGATAAACACTGGCTTTGTGATCTGCCCCACCAGACCCCCTTTGAGATCCAGCCTATATCTGCTTCTCCGACTTCTCTCCTCTTCCCTCCCATGCCACGCCCCGGATATGCAGGCTGTTCATCCAGCTTGCCGTTGTTGTTCATTACACCTATGTTGTTCTAGAAGGTTCTGTTCCTCCATCCTTCTCTCTGTTTTCCTGATGAGTGCCTACGTGTTCTTTCCATCACAGCTTGGCTGTTGTCTCTGTGATGCCTTCTGTGACCCTGACTCCACCCTCCCCGCCTCAAGCGTGTCCCTCTCACATGCTCATGTATCATCCTGTCCTTCCCCCTCCTCAATGGCCCTCATCACATGGCTTTGAAGGGCCTATTTACTGATCTGTTTCTCAGTCCACACCCAACCCTAGACAGTGAGCTCCCTGAGAGCACGGACTGTCTCTCGTTCAGTCTCTGCACAACGCCTGCAGAGAGGAGATACTCAGTACATGCTTATATTACTACTAATATTAAACACTTGCTTTTGGAACTTTGTTTTGGTTTGTTTGGGTTTGTTTGGTCAAAGAAAATTCACTTTTATTGGAAAAAGTTTAAGAAGTACATTTGAAATACAGTGGGATTGTAACAGATATTGTGCAAATTAGATTAAGATTGAAAGTTAAGCTAAGAAATTCGGATATTCATCAATGGATTTCATACTTTTTTTTTTGTAATATGTCACCACTTAATACTTTTCTTTCAGAATTTCCTTTGGTGTTTTTTTTTTTTTTGGCTGTGCAGCACACAGGATTTTAGTTCCCGACCAGGGATTGAACCCACGCCCCCTGCAATGGAAACGCGGAGGCTTAACCACTGCACTGCTAGGGCAGTCCCCCATACTTCTTTTTTTTTTAATTATTTTTTTTTAAATTGGAGTATAGTTGATTTACAATGTTGTGTTAGTTTCTGCTGTATAGCAAAATGAACCAGCCATACATATACATACATATATCCACTGTTTTTGGAACTTTGTGATAACAACAATCATAGTAGCATACATGTGTATAGCTTCTTACACATTAAGTAATTACAGTTATACAACCATATGCATTATTTTATTAAATGGTCACAGCCATTTTGGGAGGTATAAGGTTTTTAGCTTTATTTTAACAAGTGAGTCTCTGCGAGCACGAATACACCTTATCGAGATACACTTGCTACCTCTCTCAGAGACCCCCTCTCCCTCTCCTTGCTGGCTGTTAGGGGGAAGACAATGGTTAAAGTTTTCCACTTTGGCTCTTTTATCCTGAAGTTATTCTGTGTTTTTTTGTTTTTTTTTTTTAACCCTGGCCTTTATGGGCAGCTGTCTCTGAGGGCCCTTTCAGTTACCAGGGGATCACTCTGCATGTCTCTCCTGGGACTGCTTTTGGTGTAAGAAACTGCAGTGACCCTCATTACAAAGGCTACCAGAGTTTTACGTTTTGACTACTGGGTATTTTTCTGCTCAGGAGACTTTTTCTAAATTCATACCAACACTATTAATTTAGTAATATAAAAAATACAGTAAAGAAACAAAAGCCCTGCCCCTTCCTCTTCTAGCCCAGTTTTCCTCCTACCCTGGGGTGTTCTGGAGCTCATCTAGCCCGCTCTCCCCCGTTTACTGATGTGGTAAGACCTGGAGACGTGAGGAAACATGCTGGGAGCCACGGAGTTTCTTGTGGAGGTGGGCTGGACCCCTGGGCTCCCCACCACAAATCTGGCCCCCTTTCTAGACTTGAGCGTCCATCACCGATTGTAACAGGTGTCCAGTGTCTCCAGGTTTGTCTGGCTTATGAATGTGACTTTCCATGTATCCGGTACCGTTTGTAAAACTAATCCTGTGTTTATTCAGGATTTAAAACAAAGTGACATTTTCATGTCAAACAAATAGGGGATGATGTGATGGCAGTCTAAGCATGCAAAAAACTTGCGTGTCATTCCATATATCATTAAGAAATTAAAATTATTCCTTAAAAATATACCAACTTAAATCCCTAAACCTGTATTACACCCAACACTTTGCTTGGATCAAACACTGTAGTTTGCATTTCTCCTTTTTTTTGTTTTTAAACAGAAGACAGTCTGTAACAATGTCTTCTGATTTATGCCTCCAGTATGGCTTTGGTACCATGGAATTGTAGGGGTTAATGTTAGCATTTTAATTTTATAAAAAGCATCACCTTTTGTTTTCAAGAAGTCCTTAACATTTTATGCTAAACCCTCAGAATTTTTTGGTAGTTTATGGAAATTAGAGTGATGCCATTTTATACACATGGAGCAAAGACATCCTGACTGTAAATTGCTATCTTCCTATCGCCTTGCTTGTTTAAGAATTCTGAGAGGCAGGAGCATCCAGACAGCAAACTTGGCAGCTCTGCTGATGCGTTAGCACTGAAGACTTCCTGCCCTGCTAAGCTCAGAAAAACAAACTGGCTTAGGCTGAACATAAATGTTTTTCAGAATATGTGCAAACAGCACATTTCTGTCTTTCTTTTCTCTTGGAAGCCTGCATTTTGAAAGCCTGTAGGATTTCAGCCACACAGACAAGCTGTTTCCTGAAAGAAAGAAAGCCGTGAGGGTGAGAAAGACCTTGAATAAACATGACTATGTCCCCGACGTGTTTCTGGACTGTGTCAGGCTGGGTGGTGTCTCATTGGCAAATTGGGAAGAGCTGGTAATGCTTTTTTTCTTTTCTCTCTTTCCTCCTTTCTTTCTTTCCTTCTTCCTTCCTTCCTTCCTGCCTCCCTCCCTCCCCCTTCCTTCCTGTCTCCCTCCCTCCCTCCCTTCCTTTCTTTTTCTTTCGCTACTGAGTTTGTATAAGCTCGTGTACTGGGATATACGCAGATTTGCCTCATGCTTAGCAATGGACTCTGACGTTGGCAACAGACACCATGCCCATGCAGTCAGTCTGTTGTCCAGTAATGGTGTTTTCTGCATACTTATGCCCGTGCTTGTACTATTGGGGCCTGGGCGGGGTGGGCTGTGGCTCAACGGGAGCAGACGTTGGAACAGCCAGGGTGGAGTGCTGAGGCCTGGGCTGGCTGTAGTGCAGGGTGGTGGAGAGGCAGACAGGCAGTTGGGGCCAAGGAGCAGAGGGTCCCACCGTTGCTGTAGGTAGAAGCAGATGACTCCAGGGCCTGGCAGATCCCAGCCAGGTGCCTAGAGAGACTCAATCCTTTGAAGCCTCCAAAGAAAAGGGCAGGCTCCAACTTGTCTGTTTAGAAAACCAGAAAATAAAACGTGATTCCCTAAGGAACCCTGACCTACCTTGGCTTCCCCTGACCGCTCTATTTAAAAGGGCACTTTATACCCCAAGCCCCCAGCACTTCCAACCTCTTTTTCCTGTATCACATTAGATAACGTATTTATATATTATGTTCATTTTCTGTTTCCCCGAATTAGAATATAAACTCCTTGAGAAAAGTGATTTTTGTCTGTTTCGTTGACTGATGAATTCTCCATGTCAAAAACGGCCTCGGTGCCTAGTAAACAGGTGCCTTGGTGCTTAATAAACAGCATGTTGATCAGGTGACTGAATAGACCCTGGACATACCCTCTAGAAATACCTGAACATTTGATGCTTTGAGGAGTCCCTCCCTCCGCCACCTGGGTAAAGTACAATACTGATTTGCACTCTATTGATTTTTAATTTTTACTTATTTATTTTTAGAAATAAATAAGTTTATTTATTTGTTTTTGGCTGCAATGGGTCTTCATTGCTGCACACGGGCTTTCTCTAGTTGCGGCGAGTGGGGGCTACTCTTCCTTGCGGTGCGTGGGCTTCCCATTGCAGTGGTTTCTCTTGTTGCGGAGCACGGGGTCTAGGGTGCGTAGGCTTCAGTAGTTGTAGGACGTGGCCTCAGTAGTTGTGGCTCGTGGGCTCTAGAGCGCAGGCTCAGTAGCTGTGGCGCACGGGCTTAGTTGCTCCGTGGCATGTGGGATCTTCCTGGACCAGGGCTCAAACCCGTATCCCCTGCATTGGCAGGCGGATTCTAAACCACTGCACCACTAGGGAAGTCCCTGTGCTCTTATTTTAAAAGCAAAGATGCCTTGTCTCTGCAGAGAGGTAATCATGAGTGTCAGTGGTGAAGAGGCTGCGGGAAAATACGTATTTCGCTTTGGGATCAAAGTGCAGATTCCAGTGCCCAGATTGGGTGCCACGAGACTGTTTCCCCCTCAACCCTGAATCCCTGTTGGAGTGGAAGTGATGCCTGGGAGGGAATTACAGAGATTCCCCCAGGAAACACCTCACTTCTCCACGGCACTTTTTCTGGGTCGTTCTCACTTACAGCACTTCTCAGCAACAACAGTTGCTCACGTTCCTCAAATAAATGATCATTCCCTTCTCTGCTAACTGGCTTTTGGCGGGGAAGAGCATGACCCCTTACCAGTGTGACTGCACCAGGAGGAGGGGAGAGACTGGGAGAAGGAAAGAGTGGGTAGGGAGTTTACAATTAATTAAGATTTGCGATGACCATCCATCCAGCTTTTTTCTTTACCAGTGGAGCCCTGTTCATGGAATACAATTTTCAATTTTTCCCCCTGAGGTGTTTTAGAGTTATTTCCACATGACATTTTGCTCACTGAGTCTCTTTCCAAGGGGTCAGCTTCCTTCAAGTCCTTGAAAAATGGACTCTTCGATAAAATTTTGTGGGAGGGGTGGCCGCCAGGGAAAGAGGATCTGTATTGTGTATATGTGGCAGGGGCAGGCTTTCTCTCCTCTCCCCATTCAGAATAATGGTCAAGTTTTTAAATAACCCCTTGTGAAATGCCAGCATATGCTTCAGCCAGAGCATTCTGGTCTTTCAAAGTGGCAGAGAGAAAATCAGGCATCAGTCCTGCAGGGCTCTGTGGGGGTGGAAAGGGCAACCTATGTCAGTTTTTCTAGGAAGGAAAATTAATTATTGAATGTCTCCTATGCACAAAGCCTTGTGCTGAGGGCTAAAGACGGCTCAGATGTATAAAGAAGTATTGTGATTTCATTTTCAGGTTTTCTCCTTTCAGGGAACTGAAAGGTGAAATGTGTTCCAGCAAGATCTTTTCACTGATTACTTTTGGCCCTGCTTGCCAGGGCTGATTAAAGATGTGTGTGTGTGTGTGTAGGGGAAGGGGAGGGAAGGAGAGAGAAAGAGAGAGAGAGAATTTGTGTTCAGTGGCAGATGGAAGAGTAGTGCTATGAGTGACATTTGTCTTTCTTTTTTTTTTTTTGCGGTACGCGGGCCTCTTACTGTTGTGGCCTCTCCCGTTGCGGAGCACAGGCTCCGGACGCGCAGGCTCAGCGGCCATGGCTTACGGGCCCAGCCGCTCCGCGGCATGTGGGATCTTCCCGGACCGGGGCACGAACCCGTGTCCCCTGCATCGGCAGGCGGACTCTCAACCACTGCGCCACCAGGGAAGCCCTATATGAATGACATTTGTAAGATCCACATGCCAGTTTGCTAGAGAGAGTCTTAATATGATAAATTTAAATTCAAGGAAAGACCTTCTCCGTGGAACAGCGTGTTCTGAACATGCACACCCACAAGGCATCACCCACCTTCCAGCACTGAGAGGGATCCAGAAGGGTCTGCTGAAAATGTGACTCAGAGCGAAGTTGAAGTTTGAAACGACATAGGATTTTGGCTGAGATGTACTCACACTCAGATGTTCATTCAAATGTTGGGCCTTTCAACCCAACAAGAACTAGAGAATGTATTCATTAGTTGATGGTAAACAGAAAGGATGAATCTTAAATTCCTAGCATTAATTTTTTTTAAAAACTCAAAAAAATGTGAAAACTCATTTTCTTTCAGCCTACCCTTTCAACCTTGGCAAAGTAAATACATTTTATATTTAATCAGGAAGTTTGGGGACCCCCAGGACTTTGAAATATCTTGGAATGACAACATCCTGCTTGAAAAACCAAAATGATCCCGAAGGTTTCTTTTTGAGTCTTTGTTTCAGGTTCAGGAAACAAAATGCACATCCTGCTTCTTGGAAGAAAAATGTGTTTGGTATGCTGAATTTAAATAATTTTGGTTGACTTGATTATTCCCTCATGGACTTTGGAGGGCACAAACTGTAAAGTCCCATGTGTAATCCAGGCCGGGAGGAACAGCCCCCAGAGACCCTCCAGAGAATGTGTTCCTGGCAGACTGTCCCCAGAGCCTGGGGATTCTCCTGTTCCACCTGGAACACACACTTTCCGACTCACCAAATATTATCATTTAAAAGGACCTTCCACCGGTAGGAGTGGTCCGTGCCTCCCATCCTGGTGCTAACTCTCTGCTGCAGATCTTGGTTGCCATTAATGGAGATTGACTTCTTATGCATTCGTATTCCTGACCGTGACCGTAACTGTCCTCTGTAAGCCCTGGTGTCACGGGGAATTGTTCTGCAATAGTGGCTCAGTGTGGTCCCTTCTTAGCCTTTAGCTTTCGTCCCGACCTAGGAAGATCCGTTGGAATCTCAGTTCTTCCATCTAGCGTCTTACTTCCATGAGTTGTCTGTGTCATGGTAGAATCGGACAAGGTGTTTCTTGAATCCCCAGTGGGCAAGTTGGGGATATATGAAGTGAGAGGACCCTAAGTGAGTACAGTCCCTGTCAGCCTGGAGACAGGCTTCTCTTGGCCTGCTGAAGAGCCCAGTTCTCAGCCTTGTTCCAGCTCAGTGTTTGTGGCAGTAAAAAGGAGACAGATAGAGAGAGCACTGCTCAAATTTGGGCTGATGAGAAGCAGGGAGAGAGCGATGCAAAAATTGGTAGATGGAGTCAGGATCCAAAAAGAGCCTTGACAGGCTGAAAGGATGGGCCAGATCTAAAGAGGGCGTGAATGACCGGGGATGGTACAGTCCGGCTCTTGGTCCCGAATACAGATAGGGCTTAACAGTGGCAGGTAGGAAAGAGAGAACTTAGTGATCTTCATTGACCACAGTTCTGTAGAGGTCAGTGGTGTGGCGTTTGGCTGTGTTCACGCTCTGGAGAGAGACAAACGTCCACCTGTAGTGCTCAGACAAGGCTGGGAGAAGGGTTTAAACTGGCTTGTTGAAATTCAGTGAGAATCCCATTGTATTCTTTTTCATGGTGACTGCTCGACCTTCGAGGAGCATTGGGTTCTGTTCTATATATAGGAACACCCACTTCTCCTCCACTTGTTTCTCCTTCCATGCCATCAGCCAAGTCTTGATAGACATCCTCTGTCCTTTCCAGGCTGTAGATGGAGGCTAGGACGCTGAAATCCTGTCCTTGAATCCCCATCCCGTACTTCCTTCCTCCTGCCAAAGTCAAAGCCTTCAGCTGGAGGGGGGATGTGGGTCAGCTGCATCCTCAGGTCCCTGGAGAGGCCGTCTGGATTCCTTCTGACCCTGTCCCCGATGCCTCGGACCCCATCCCCAGTGATTCGGCAGCTGTGGACGGTGGCTGGTGGGATGATGCATTTTGGCAGTTGCTCTTCTCGGCCCTGGATCTGCGCCCTGGGAAGATTGCACACTTCCTGGTCCGGCCTCCCTCCCCCCACCCTGCCGTCAACTCTTGCTGCTGAAGGGGCCTGGTCTTTGGTCACCCTGTTGTGTGCGGAGGCGCCTAACACCGAGTCTCCCTGACATTTAGGAAGTCAACCCCCATGTGGTGAGAATGTCAGCGCGTGTTCTTTGCTGCCCAGGGTGCTTGCTTTCTGAAGCCATGAGTCAACTTAGCCATTTCTCCTTCAAGGAAGGTCCAGTTTTGCCAAGACTGTTTTCCACTGAGGGAGCTGGGGGACTGGGATGGGGGTGAACTTTCACTCAGCAGCTGGGACTTTGTGTGTCCCTAGTTAAATGTCCTGATGTCCTGTGTCTTGGTTTCTTCCTGTGCGAAAAGAGGCTGGTGACACATACCTCACAGCCTAGCGGTGAGGATAGATAGAGGCAGTGTTCACAAATCCTAGCTCACAGTAGATGCTCAATAAACTTGAGTTTCCTTCCTTCCCAGCTTTCTCTTCAAAGGGCCTCTGTTGAGTCTATGTGCATGACTGTGGAAGATGCTGCAGGAGAAATTCCTGCTCCAAAGTAGGGGTTGGGATTAGACTGTCTCTAAAATTTCTTCCAGTTATTTAGCTCTGTGACTCAAATATTTGTCTCTTCCCAAATTCCACTCTGTTCAGATTCTAGAGTTCAATTCCCTCTGGGGAGAGGGAAAGGCAGGGGAAGGACGTCGGGGAGGATGACAGAGGAAAGGTACCTCATTCCACCCTTGGGGAGCAATGGGCCACTTCAGACTAGGTTGGTATCTCTGAACTTCCTAGATTCTTTTGCCCTTTTGCCTTGTAAGAGAGTGAGCTCCCCGTCACTAAAGGAATTCAAGCAGAGGCTGCAGGACATCTGGCAGGATTGCTGAGGTGGACAGGCTGGATTAAATGACTGAGACGGTCCCTCCCAGCACTGAACTTTCATGATTATGGGATGCTACAGGACGGCTCTTCAACAAGCATGGTGGTGCACCCTCGCCACTATAGAGGGAAAGGACTTGGATGGCATCAGGCTGTAGCCTCGACTCCCAAATGATTGAAAAATTGACTCAGGAATAAGGATTTTGATAAAAAGAGGTGAATGTAAAATCAGTTTATCAGTAACGCGGAGTGTGATGTGAGCCTGGAGAGAATCTGGGCTAGCCCAGGGATTAGCAGCGTTTAACTCCCACAGGAGAATGGGGGGTTGGTGAGGAAGAAGGCCCCCTAGTCCATAGCTCAGGTAGTGCAGGCCAGCAGTCTTTCACTCTCATGACCTTACACCAGGCATCTCCCCTGGGGAACGCAGACATGATGGAGACAGTCCTCAGCCCTGTGGAACTTCCTCCAAAATGCTGCACTGAGATGCCTTGGGGGAGAGACAGAAGCCTGGGACAGGAACACAATGAACAAAATGTAGGGCAAACATACATCATTTTACCCAGTCGAATTTAAGCAGAGAAAAAAAAAAGCTCATTGGAGCTTATGAAATGTTTGTAGTTGCTGTTAATAGTATAGAAGCACAACAGACAAAATACTCTGGGGATTTCCCTGGTGGCGCAGTGGTTAAGAATCTGCCTGCTGGGCTTCTCTGGTGGCGCAGTGGTTGAGAGTCCGCCTGCCGATGCAGGAGACACGGGTTCGTGCCCCGGTCTGAGAAGATCCCACATGTCGCAGAGCAGCTGGGCCCGTGAGCTGTGGCCGCTGAGCCTGCGCGTCCGGAGCCTGTGCTCTGCAGCGGGAGAGGCCGCAACAATGAGAGGCCTGCGTACCGCAAAAAAAAAAAAAAAAAAAGAATCTGCCTGCCAATGCAGGGGACAAAGGTTTGATTCCTGATCCGGGAAGATCCCACATGCCGCGGAGCAACTAAGCCCGTGAGCCACAACTACTGAGCCCACGTGCCACAGCTACTGAAGCCCGTGAGCTTAGAGCCCGTGCTCTGCAACAAGAGAAGCCCCGCAATGAGAAGCCCACGCACCGCAATGAAGAGTAGCCCCCGCTCGCCTCAACTAGAGAAAGCCCGCATGCAGCAACGAAGACCCAACGCAGCCAAAAAAAAAAAAAAAAAATTCTGGTAGTTCGAAGAGAATTAAAAAAAATAAAAGAAGCACAACAGACAAATACTCTGATTACAGAGGCTTAGGACAGTCCCCCCTCGCCACAGAAGGCAGCAATTTGGGACGAAATGTGGCTGCACTTTCTTTCAGCAGTAGGGCGGCTGCAGCTGCAGCAGAGCCCAGGAAAGAGAGCCAGCTCAGAGGTGAGAAAGCTGAATGGGGCCGGGGTGGGTGAGGGGTGGTCGGAGAGGGTGATAGAGACAAACGGATGATCTTGGGACCAGGAGTCCCTGAGACCTCGCAGAAGGGTATCCAAGGAGTAGGCGCAGGGGAGATGGAGGCTCCAAATCGGCTAGGGAGCATGGCCTGATGAAGGCTTTTGTGGGCCAAGGGCCCTCATCTGGACAAAAGCCAGAGCCTCCGCAATCAATTTGGATCCCATTCCTCTTCCTTCTCAGGGGTTTTGCACCGGTAGTTACCTCTTCTGTCTTCTCCATTCTCTCTCTTGCTACTGGATGATTCCTGTAAGGAAACAAACCTGCTCCAGTGTCTCCTATCTTTAAAAATTCTACCTGCGATTCTATGTTTCCCTCCAGCTATGGCCCCTTTCTGAGTCTCTCATCACGGTCTCTACTTCCTCTTCTCCCATTCACCTCAAAACCATGACAGTTGTCCCTGCTGCATCACCGTAACTACTCTTGTTAAGGTCAACAGTGACCTCCTTGCTGTCAGATCCAATGGACACGTCTGTGGCCTCATCTCAGTCTCTTAGCAGCATTCAAGACCGTTGGTCACTCTGATGCTGAATCCTTCCATGACCCAATATTTGTCTTTTTTTCCTTGATTCTACTCTAATTGATCATCATTTTTAGTCTCTTTTGCTTGCTCCTCCTCTTCTACTCACGTTCAGATATTAGACTTATTTATTTTTTTAATTTTTTATTTTATTTATTTATTTTGGCTGTGTTGGGTCTTTGTTGCTGTGCACGGGCTTTCTCTAGTTGCGGCGAGCGGGGGCTACTCTTTGTTGCGGTGCGCGGACTTCTCATTGTGGTGGCTTCTCTTGTTGTGGAGCACGGACTCTAGGCACACGGGCTTCAGTAGTTGTGGCACGCGGGCTTCAGTAGTTGTGGCACGCAGCCTCAGTAGTTGTGGTGCATGGGTTTAGGTGCTCTGCGGCATGTGGGATCTTCCCGGACCGGGGATCAAACCCGTGTCCCCTGCACTGGCAGGTGGATTCTTAACCACTGTGACACCAGGGAAGTCCTCAGATATTAAAATTATTGAGGACTCCAGACAAAGCCCTCTTGTCCGCCAAACTCATTCTCTAGGGAGGGTCCTTTCCAGTATGATGCTGTAAATATATATGTGTAGGAAATGAAAACAATGTCTTCCAAATTTCTGTCTTCAGCCTTAGACCTCCCTTATGAGCTCCAGACTTGCATATTGAACAGCCAGCTCAAGCTTTCCACGTGGATGGATGTCTCATACACATCTCAGACTTCATGTGACCCAAATAGACCCAAACTCTCTGCCCCTCCCCAGCAGATCCTTCCCTGCCTCAGGGCAACCCACCCACTGAATCTTTTTTTTTTTTTCCTTAAGGAACTTTTCTTCTTAGTACTTAAATCTCTTATTTATTTGTTTAAGCTGCGCTGGGTCTTAGTTGCAGCACGTGGGATCTTGGTTGCAGCATGCGGGATCTTTAGTTGCAGCATGCGGACTTTTAGTTGTGGCATGCGGACTCTTAGTTGCAGCATGCAAGTGGGATCTAGTTCCCCCACCAGGGATCGAACCTGGGCCCCCTGCATTGGGAGCGCAGAGTCTTACCTATTGGACCACCAGCAAAGTCCCTCATACTGAATCTTTTGTAGCCTGTTGCTCAAGCCCAAACCCGGAAGTCATCCTTGATGCCTTGCTTTTTCTCACCCGTCAGTAACTTCTAGTCTATCTACCTCTCCCCTTCACCACGGCCATCCTCCCAGTCAAAGGAATCATCCCTTCTCAACTGGATTAGTGCCACGGCCTTCTAATTGACCTATATGATTCCATCTTGCATCCTCCTAACCTATCCTCCACAAAGCAGTCAGTGTTAGCGGAAATCTATAGTTCTTCAACTCCATGGCCTGTAAGGCTTTGAATGTCCCAGCTCCTCCTTTCTCTCTTATTTCCATTTCATGCACTCTCTTCCTTGTTCACACTGGATCCAGCCACACTGACTTCCTTTCTGATCTGCAGTCCCACTGACCTGCTTCCCCCCTTAGGACTTTTGTACTTGCTCTTCTTTTCATCATGAATGCTCGTCCTTGGCTCTTTGCGTGACTGGTTCCTTCTTACCTGTTAGGGATTAGCTTAAATCTTGTCTTCTCAGGGATGCCTTCCTGATCTTCTTATCTAAAGTTAAACAACCCTCTCCCAACCTTATTCTCATATCCCCCTGTTTATTTCTTTTATAGCACTTAGAGCTTTAATTTTCTTGTTTATGAATTTGTTTGCTTATTTTATTATGTATCTCTTCCCACTAGAGTATAACCTTCATGAAAAGAGGGACCTTATCTTTCTTGTACGTCATTGTATTCATAGCACTTAGAACAGTTTCAGGCATGTAGTAGGTGCTCAATAAATATGTGTTGACTGTATGGTCAACTAAAGATAAGCGTCATAGTGGGAGGCCCTGTGTATTTGGGGAGCTGATTTCAGGTGTTGATCCTAGGCTGCTCCCAGCCCCCACTCTTTGGTAAAACGATCTAACTGTGTCTTTGCACATGGCCACTAACATGTTCCAGCCCTGGCTCCTGCTCTGTGGTGTTTGGCAAGTCTCTTCACTGTGAGAGCCTTAGTTTACTCATTTCTAAAAAAAGGAGTTTGACCTGGATGACTTCTAAGGCCTCTTCAGGCCTTTAAAACTATGATTCTACCATCTCTGAAGCCAATAGAGGCAAACAACAACAACAAGTAACTTCTATCGATTCTTCGCTAAGCATTTTGGTAATCAGTGTCCATGAATTACGTTAAGATAGAATCCATTCTTTACCAGCAGTTATATAAAATTGGGCCCTGAGGTTTACCTAGATGTGTTTTTATCCTTGGTGAGAAGAATGATACTTCTACACATACTCAAACTTCCTAGGAAACATGCAGAGACATACATTTTACCATCAAATTCACCTCTTATTTTCACGTGGAAGTTTTTATTCCCGCCTCACCTTTTTAAACGCTGATAAATACAATGTAAAGTTTGGAACAGTGGCTCACAAAGTAGAAGGTAATCAGCTATAGTTATAATCAAGTCGGAAGTGTCTGCTGTTTTTTTCCCACCCTAATGAATACTGAGAACTGGAAAGCTTTACTACCAGGAAGACTTTTTGCTTTTTCTGATATTTCATGCAGAGCCCCATAGAACCTGCTAAAGCGTGTGAGAGTCCGGGCGTGTGGAGGCTGTGGCATGAGCTCCCCTTCCTTTTCCTCCCAAGGTCACTTAGGAACAATCTCCAGCACTTATCAGAGAGCTGGCTGGCCAGGTCTGACAGATGTATTCTGTGCCCTTGCCTGGGCCTGATCAGACCTCCTTTCCAGGCTCTTGACACCGTGGCTTTGCTGTGGACCTCAGGGTGACCATGCTAACTTTCAGAGCAGAGCCTCCCCACAGGAAGGTGACATCACAGAGAAAACCTCCACAGAACACCCGGTGGTGGTCTGAACACTGGGGTGACAGACCCTGTGTCAAGGGTGGCTTCACAGTGTAGCAGGTAGGACATCCGCAGGCGTTTTTCCAATTTCCTGCACTCAGGTAGGAGTCACTGGGCCTCAAGCACGCCATTCAGAAGGAGGGCATAGGAGATCTGGGGCTGCAGGGCTCTGGGAAGATTCCTGTCTCTCGTTTGGTGCTGAGCCCCTCATGTGAATGAAATTTAATGAGAAACTCTTGAAATTCTTTGAACAGGGTAGGGCTACCCAAACACAGACTTATGTGTTCGAAGTGCCTTAACAAAGCTATCACATCTTGATTTCTTTTTTTTAACATGTAGCATTCAAATGGCTGTTTTTGCTTTAACCGCAGTTCCTGCTGCAGTTTGGAATTGTGACCCTGGGTGGAACAGAGGTGTTAGAGGGGTACTTTTATTCCCCACTCCTCCTATTGGCAGAAAATGATTTCCTCGGAGTGACACCCATGGCCTCTCACTCTGTTTCTTGCTCACTCCTTCTGGAGCAGGGGGAGTGAGGTACCCTGTTGGGGGCAGAGTCACGGACCGGTGTTTTTGATTATGTGGGGCTAAGCACTGGGGGTTCCATCTCCTTTATCTCCTCCCTCCTTGAACCCATCAAGGCAGTGATCCGGAGAAGCCCTCTACGTGCTCCAACTTCCCTTGGATGGGGACGTGGCAAGTGCTGGTAGCAAGTCCATTGGGCCATTGTATCCAAGCCATATTCTCCAACAGATGGTGTCCTTCCTGTCTCCCCTTGACCCCAACAAATGGGGCTTACGTCTACCGATTCAGATGCCAGGGCACGAGCTCTCCCTGAATCCAATGGAGTCTTTCTGCAAACTCCATGTGTATTTAATCTTGGATTTTTTTATATAAACATACAAAACATTATGAGAAAAAAGTCTCAAAGGAAATACATCGAAACAATTAAAAGTGGTTATTATAGGTTGGAGTATCTATGGGCGGTTTTTATTTTCTTTTGCACTCATCTGAATTTTCTAAAGTTTCTGCAAGGAACATGCACTTCTGTTACAGTATGGAAAAAATAAGTTTGTTTCTCACTCTTTCACCCAACAATCAAAAACAGAAAGAAAGAAAGAAGAGGAAAGAGAAAGAAAGCACGTCCTAGAAACAATGGATTTGTAACAACGGAGCTTAAGCAAGTCAACCTCACTGTGGCTGCCTTGCTGGAAGGTTGTGGGCAGGAGGAAGAAACAGGTGTCAGGGAGTAAATACTGTGTGAGCTGATTTGAGGTGGCCCAGGGTGCTATCCTGGTCTAACAGCCCCTCAACACAGATACCTGGTGTGTCTCACATGGCCTTTGCCAAGAGAGGCCACTTCCCTTTTTAAAAGAAAAAATTACTGAAGTATAGTTGATTTACAATGTTGTGTTAATTTCTGCTGTGCAGCAAAGTGACTCAGTTACACATATATATACAGATATATATGCGTATATATACACATATCTGTATATACATGTGTGTATATGCACATATATATACATTCTTTTTTATATTCTTTTCCATTATGGTGTATCACAGGATATTGAATACAGTTCTCTGTGCCATACAGTAGGACCTTGTTGTTAATCCATCCTGTATATACTAGTTTGCATCTGCTAATCCCAAACTCCCAATCCATCCTTCCCCCACTCCCCTCCCCCTTGGCAACCACAAGTCTGTTCTCTATGTCTTTTGAGTCCGTTTCTGTTTCACAGATAGGTTCATTTGTGTTGTATTTTAGATTCCACGTATAAGTGATATCATATGGTATTTGTGTTTCTCTGTTTGACTTACTTCACTTAGTATGATAATCTCTAGATCTAATGCCATTTGAAATAATGCAAACGGCATTATTCCATTCTTTTTTATGGCTGAGTAATATTCCATTGTGTATATGTACCATGTCTTCTTTATCCATTCGTCTGTCGAGGGAAATTTAGGTTGTTTCCACGTCTAGGCTATTGTAAATAAGCACTTCCCTTTTCTTGGTACAGCCTTTTGGTGGGTGGATTCTCTTGGACTCACCCTTTTCAGAGACTGCCTGTTGGGAGTCCTTACTGGGGCCTTATTTGTAACCAAATGATCTTGCCTTTCAGACAACAGCAGAGAAGTCTCCTGGGGCCTACTTCCTTCCTGAGTTTGCACTCTCTCCTCAGGGAAGTTTTCTGGAAGATACAACAGGGGAGCAGTTCCTCACATACCGCTATGACGACCAGGTAAGAACTTCATTAAAGAGCCTATTTTTGGCTTTGCCATTTGCCAATGGGCAGGAAACAGTTTCTCAAAAATAACTTCAAAATAATTATATTTCCTCCTTGGCACCACTTATATAATAGACCCATTACACCAGGAAGGACCCCAAGACGCTGGGCTGCTCACGCTTGCATGTAGCTTCCTGCACAGTGTGTGGTTCTCGTTCTGGGTGGGGCATTGCCTTGAGTGACACATTGTCTTATTTTCATCAGAAATATTTCCATATTAATATAAGTATTTAAATTCGTTCATTTCAGCTATTGCCAAATTCATCGTGTAATTCTGAAGTTATCCAAAAGTTCTGTATTCTGGTTAAGCTTCACTTTCTTTGCCCTCTTAGCTCTTACTTTCTTTCTTTTACCAGCACCAAAACTTTTCTTTTCCAAGCCCATTTTCCAGAAAGGGAAAACTTAGGCGTGCCTCTGTGTGAGGGCGCGTGTGTGTGCACATGCGTGTGTATTTCAGTCACTGCACGAAACCCAACTGGAGAGTGAGGCCATGCTTGGCTGAGATGCAGAAACCGCACACTCGGGACTATGACGCTCCGTTCTCAACTTACATGGATGCCCTGACAGCGTGGAAGATTACACATGTCTTTGAAATCACTCACAACTCGTTTGAAACAGAGAATTTTGCCAAAGGCAGAGGTTTCTAGCTGATAGGGCCTGAACTTCTGAGGCAGTGGTGCACACTGGGCCAGGATTTAGGATGATGAGTGACGTTGAAAGATCTTGGTAGACCTTGGCACCTAAGGGGCCAAGTGTGGGTGAGGTATGGGGCGGGCGTGTCTTCTCACGGGACATGACGGGGTGGAGGAAGATGGCCCAGGGACCGAGGTCCGCTGTGCTGTCCTGATCTGTGTGGTCAAGGCTGGTGAGTTCTGGCTTGAGTTGCGCAGGGCCTAGTTAGGGGGTGAAAGATATTGCTTGGAAGGAGGAGCTCTGGGCAGGTCAGTCTGCCGCCATGGGTAGATGTAAGATGTGACGGCAGGGAGTGGTACGCGGCTCTGGGGCTGGCTTGGAGGTGGGCAGAGCGCAGATGAGGCTCGGAGGAGGATTAAAGTCTCAGGCAGCGTAACTGGTTGATGAAGGATAGAGCATGGAGGGCGAGTAGAGACATCTATTGCCGGGTGCTCTGTATCCCCCTACTCAGGGGGAGGCACCATTGATTTTGATCCTCCGCTTCTACTGCGTGACCTGTGCTTGGTACATTGAGCTCTGGAGCTGGGATTGGGGTGAGGTGCAGGCTGTGAACCAGTGCACCCAGCTGTGAGCAGGACGCTGTCCAGGTAGTCAGGGGCAGGGGTGGGATGAGACCAGTTTTTTTTTTTTTAATCAAAATTGTCAACATCAGGGCTTCCCTGGTGGCGCAGTGGTTGAGAGTCTGCCTGCCGATGCAGGGGACACGGGTTCGTGCCCCGGTCCAGGAAGATCCCACATGCCCCGGAACGGCTGGGCCCGTGAGCCATGGCCGCTGAGCCTGCGCATCCGGAGCCTGTGCTCCGCGACGGGAGAGGCCACAACAGTGAGAGGCCCGCGTACCGCAAAAAAAAAAAATTGTCAACATCAATCATTTAAGTTCCCCGAATAGCGAGTCCACAAATAGTTACTACAGGGAGCAGGGGTGAGGTGGAAGATGATTCGATATTCATGTTATAGACCCCAGTTAATCCTTTGGACAGGCATTTGGGCCTGGTTGCTAAGAGGGCCTAAACCATCACATTGCTTTTGGACCTTCTCCCCGATGGATTTTTAGAGGGCCTATGATTTATGGCTCCTTTTAATCAAGAAATTAATGCTCTAACAGGTTTTCATATGAGAGCATAAGAGAAACTAACTGAGGAGGCAGTAAAGGATAGGAGAGAGTGTCTGGAAAATCACGAGCTCTGTGTTTTTTAATTAAAGAGTGGTTGATGCCTTCTCCAGGTTCTGCAGATAAATGATATTTAATATAATAACAATATAAAAGCTAGCAAAAGAGGAAAGTAAGCCCGTTTAGCCTTTCCAAAAGGCCTAAAACAGATCTTAAAAGTGTGTGGCACGCCTTGGAAATTTTGTCCTGGGACACAGTGTTCTAGAGAGCCCCAGTGAATAGCATATGAAAACATTCTGTGTTGCCCCCACTGTGTATTTCTTTTAAGGGAAAGGAACAAGGTCAAACTATAACAAGCCAATAATAGCACCTACCCTCTGCTACTAAAGGCAAAGAAAATAGGCCTTTGTACCAAACTAGGTGTATCTGTTGAATGAACCTCAAGAATGTAATCATCTAGGACTGTTAACCTATCAGCCCAAGCCTTGATTCTCTTTTCTCTTAATACTGAATGTGCAGACTGCACTGTAATATCAGGGCGCTTCTTAGGCTCAGGGGAAAAGTTAGATCAGATATGACTCAGTTTGAAAACTCCCCCTATCCTGACTCAGGAGTCAGACTGCTTTGGATTTGAACTCCATTTCTGATGTTTTATTTGCTGTGTGACTTCGGACAAGTTACTTCACTTCTCTGTGCCTAAGTTTTGTCATCTGTGAAATATACGATGGTGTCAACCTCACGGAAATGTTTTAAGGATTAAAGGAGATAATTCATATGTCTCCCTGCACAGTTTCTGGAGCATATAAGCCCTTAATCTAGCTATTGTTATTGCTAGTAATATTATTTGCAAAGACTCAATTCAGAGAATCTCAGATATTCTTATGCTAAAGAAAAGGAAGAAGCATATTCTCCATTAATGTCAAAGGACCTCACACAATATGTTTACTTTTTTTTCTATAAACTCTTTTTTTTACCTCTTTATTAGAGTATAATTGTTTTACAATGGTGTGTTAGTTTCTGCTTTATAACAAAGTGAATCAGTTATACATATACATATGTTCCCATATCTCTTCACTCTTGCGTCTCCCTCCCTCCCACCCTCCCTATCCCACCCCTCCAGGTGGTCACAAAGCACCGAGCTGATCTCCCTGTGCTATGCGGCTGCTTCCCACCAGCTATCTACCTTACTTTTGGTAGTGTATATATATATGTCCATGCCTCTCTCTCACTTTGTCACAGCTTACCCTTCCCCCTCCCCATATCCTCAAGTCCATTCTCTAGTAGGTCTGTGTCTTTATTCCTGTCTTAGCCCTAGGTTCTTCATGACATTTTTTTTTCTTAAATTCCATATATATGTGTTAGCATACGGTATTTGTTTTTCTCTTTCTGACTTACTTCACTCTGTATGACAGACTCTAGGTCCATCCACCTCATTACAAATAGCTCAATTTCATTTCTTTTTATGGCTGAGTGTAACAAGCATATAGGTAAAGTACACCCATATCTGAAGTGTAGAACTTGGTAAGTTTTTAAATAACTTTACACCTCTGTAGCCACCACCCAGATCCAGCAATTAAACATTCCCAGCACCCTAGGAAGCTCCTTGGACCCCTTCTGGCCAATATCCCTCACCCAAGAAGTAACCACCATCCTGACTTCTATCACTCTTACAGATTCGTTTTGGTTTTTACTTTTATTTTTTATATAAATGGAATCATACAGCACATACTCATTTGTGTTTGGCTTCTTTCACACACCATGATGTCTGAAGGGTTCAACCAAGTTCCTGGATGCAACATAACTTAGGGTTTAATGTCTGTCTGTTGCGCTCTTTGGAACGAACTGCCTCATATTGGAACAGATTGCAGCATATTGGGTGGCATGCAGCGTTGCTCTTGCACAGAAGTTCCCAAGTTGTCCCTCTAAGGTTTTCAGGGCAGCCCCTCCAAAGATTCCATACCTGGGGTGTGGTGGAGGCGGTGTTCCAGAGTAGCCTTTGTTCCATCCCAGCAGCTGCTGGCATTCCATGGTCAGAAATAGGTCTAGGTCTGTGTGAGTTGCCACCCAGGGCAGTCAGTGTCTGTGCTGTCATGTCGCTTAAGTACACCTACCTGTGGAGTTTACGGGTACGTGCCAGAGGCACTGTCCTGCTGTCCCAACGGCCTGAAATCAGAGTGACAAAGTGCTTATGCTGCAGGCGCTGCTGTCTGGTTACTGAAGTTGTTGGGTCAAAACTGGGTTCACTAGGAACTTCCTGCCTATCAGATACTCATTTGGTAAAATGGGAAGCAAGCAGATGGTGTGTTTGCTCTCTTCGACGACCCCTGTAGGACTTTTTTTTTTTTTTTTAATTTAAGAACATTTTTATTGAAGTATAGTTGATTTACAATATTGTGTTAGTTTTAGGTGTACAGTAAAGTGATTCAGGTGTATATATCTATTATTTTTTTCAGGTTATTTTCCACTATATGTTATTACAAAATATTGAATGTTGTTCCCTGTGTTACAGAGTAAATCCTTTTTTTTTTAGATTTTATTTTGTTTATTTTTTTATACAGCCTGTAGGACTTTTTAAAGTATTTTATTCTGGTGTATTTTCATGAAGACCTTCAGGTCACTCTTCAAATGTCCCCTGGAGTAGGTGTCTGGAAAACTAATAACCCTGAGGCCAGCAAAGCACAGCTGTGATGTAGGTTGTGTTTAATGAGTCACATAAAAGGCACACTGTGGGTTATACAGGGGGCTGAGACGGCTTCTAGTGAAGAAAGCCGTTCTGAAGCCAACTGGGTAGCAGTGCGGTTCGGTGCATGCAGGACTAGTCAGACAGCCTTCGCCTTGCTTCTGCCACTGATTAGCTTGTAATTTAACGAAGTTATCCAACATCTTTGGACCGCAGATGCCTCATTTGTCTTGAAAAACAGAGCGACCGTATTTCATGATCCGAACTCCTTCCCCCCCAAATAGTCTATTTTTCGGAATTACAAAATGATTATTCCACATTGCAGAGTGTTAATTGGATCGTTCTCATTATCGAGGCAGGCTTGCCAGCGATGCAGTAAACTGTTACTTAGAGAATCATAGAATTTTACAACTGGTGGAGACTTTGGCTCAAATGCCTCATTTTGCAAGTCAAGAAAACAGAGCCTCTGGATGTGCAAATGACTTACTCAAGGGCACCCGGATGGTCATGTGAAAAAAACTAAAACTTACACTCCACACCTCAGATTCCCCCACTCTGAGATACATCCAGTTGCTTCTCTCAGAAGAATCGCCTAGCAAATTATCTCTTTTCCCAAAAATCCCGATTCCACTGTTATAGCGAATAGGGCTTTAGAGACCTTAGTACGTCCAAGGGAATGATTTCGTATTCATGGGTTGCTTCATCAGCTCATTCTTAACTCCTTCGGGAATTTGGAATTAACCATTCTGATAGCATTTATAGGGGGAATTATTATCACAGTAGGAATGACATTGTTTTCAAGGTCTGGGTGAAACGTGGTAGCGGAGATGAAAACGGCACCGACTTCCCATGTAGTGAGCAGATCCTTGGAATGAAAGCGTTCTGACATTCGGTTGCATCCGTGGTACAAGGTCGTTAAAATGTGTTAGTTTGGGATGACTTGCTAAGAGGCTTGTGGTGGAAAGCCTTGTTAGGCAGCCAGCCTCTGGGCTAGATTCTTTGGTCATTCCTCATGGTGGTTTTAGAGTTTTGTCCCCCAGAGGACCTGTTCACAGGCAAGCAGCTGAGTGTTGGCCGGTTCTAGGAAGTGGAGTCTTGAATTCTGCGGTTTGTTCTTGCTCCATCGCTGATGAGGCAGAACTGAGAGCTGCTCAGCGTCTGCCGAAGTCTCTTTCTGGGAAAGAGGATGGCGAGTCTTCCCATCCTGCCCTTTAACTCACTGAAGCTTTAGACGTGGGGCTTCCTGAGTTGTCATGGGACTGACTTAAAAGTCTGTCCCAGGATTCGTGTTTCTCCATTGAAAGTCATTTTTTTTTTTTTTAAAGTTAGGGGAACTCTTTGTTTTGCACAAATATTCTTTTCTTTTTGTGTCTTATTTTTTAGCGTTTGTTAGGTGCAGGGAAATGTGGAAGGTACGTCTTCCCAGATTTTGTGGATTGGCTATAATGTGCTTCCTCCTTGTGGGCAGCCGTGGTGGGAGAAAGGGGGTTAAGCACACTTAGAAATTCATGCCCGTGTGCATTTTCCTATGGTCCGAGGATTGTCTTTTCGTGTGCACATGTTGATGTAATGTCTACCTTGCCACCGTAGGCTACAAAGCACCAAAAGGCTGAAAAACAAAAACAAAAGACACCCAAAGCGTTAACTTGAATTCCAGGCATGTGGGATAAGGCTGGGTGTTCAGTTAGTGGTGGGTTCTGACTTTCCTAAAACTAACCTAGGGTAAATTCTAACATAAGCTTGCAGACATTTGGAAGAGAACCACCTTGATTCCACGTCGCAGAGGTCCTTTTATACTGTCTATACCCATCATCCTTTCTCCCCTGTTACCTTCTGTCTCCCCTGTAACTCCAGGTAAGGAGCCCCTGGCTGATCTGGCATTTGTTTCGTCTCTTTCTGCCCACGTTTAAGTGGATTCAAGATGTTTTTTCAAGTTAACATTGCTGTTAGCTATACTCTGATCTACCGTTGCTTTCAGCGACCTTGATTTCCAAATTTTTATTGTCTCCTGCTGCTTCCTCCTCCTCCTTTTTTTTAAAAAAAATTTATTATTGGCCACGTTGGGTCTTTGTTGCTGCGTGCGGGCTTTCTCTGGTTGCGGCGAGCAGGGTCTACTCCTCGTTGTGGTGTGTGGGCTTCTCATTGCGGTGGCTTCTCTTGTTGCGGAGCACGGGCTCTAGGCACGCGGGCTTCAGTAGTTGTGGCACGCAGGTTCAGTAGTTGTGGCGCACGGGCTTAGTTGCTCCGCGGCATGTGGGATCTTCCCGGACCAGGGCTCGAACCCGTGTCCCCTGCATTGGCAGGTGGATTCTTAACCACTGCGCCACCAGGGAAGTCCCCTCCTCCTCCTTTTAGCTCTTAAAATCTGACTTCCAGTATCTCCTACTTCCACACCCCCCCTCACCTTAGACGGGCATCCTTTTCAAGAATTTCACTTCCTTTCCTGGAGTCAAATCCAGGGTTTGGTGCGAATCATTCTACATCTGTAAAATGCTATGTTTGTAAAATTCTGTGTTTGTCAGCATTCTAAGGCCTTACGACGTCATCAGTGGAGTCATAGTTGACTCTTTGCTTTCCTCCCCTGGATGCCATCGACTGCCTACTTGTGTGATTTCTCATTTCAGAACGCCTCTCCAATTTGTATTTTCTTTACTGTTTCCATCACCAGGGAGGTAGAGGGCTGGATGTGCCCAGCCCTGACAGGCATCTGGAATTGTAGCATGACAGAGTTGGAAGGAAGTTTAGGGACTCTGTTTTTTCAGGTGAGGAATCTGAGCCCCAGAGAGGAACAGTGTCTTACCCAACATCACACAGCCAGGCAGTAGCAAAGCCAAGTGCCTGTTCTTTGCCCTGAAGCTCAGTTAAGACATTTTTACATCTAATCTGCGGGTAGGAAAAGTATGAGAGCAATGTTTGAATGAATTTTTAATACGAGTCGTAACAATAATATATTAATAATGAAGCCTTTGTGTAGTCTTCTTTCTAGACGTCTTTTAAATGTCTTTTTTCTTCAACGATTATGACAAACCAAATTTTCCTCTTCCTTATTTAATTATTGATTTATGCATTCTTTATAAGGACAAGAAATCTGTTTGCTGTGAGTCCATCTTTCTCAAAGTAACTTCTTCTGAACTTTTCATGAATATCTTGGCCGGGAGCTTCATTGTGGTTAAACTGTTGGCAGGCCTCAGAAATATCGCTTGATGTTTCCAAGTTATTTATGTAATAGTTTTTAACTTGGGAAGTATTTACCAACTTCTGAAGTTTCTAGTGAAGGGAAATGGCCTTCGTCCTTGGACATACAGGGTGTTGTCATTGTCTTTGGGGATCTAGATCACACGTTCTCCACAGAGGAGAGTTTTCTGTGTTGTTTCTGGCTTACGTGTAAAATGTTTTTAAGCAGCGAGCCATTTGAGTTTGAATAGCTCATTCCTTTGTTAGTGAGTAATGTTGGTCGAATGTAGTTACGCTCCTTCAGTATTCCAAAGATTTAGCTATCTAATGAGGCGAGCTCATGGTCTGTTAGGAGAAGACAGGGACACACTGATTGGAATGACTCGTACTCGATTCCTAGTTCAAGTGCACTGCAAATATGCGAACACTGCACACGCGACCGTACGTGCTGTTCTGATCGACTTTGGCACATGAGGAGTCTGAATTTCATTATCCTCGAGCTTTTCACACATCAGCTCGTTCTCAAGCATAAAAGAATTAGGTCTGTGAAGTGGAGAGTCAGTTCCAGCCTCTGAAACGTGCACACATTTTCCTCTTCTAACGCTGTCTTTCTTGACTCAGTTTTGGGATACTGTGCCATTTTTTAAATCACTTTCATCAGGTGGGTTAAATGGTAGATACAAGCTGGTGAAGTTCAAAACGGTCCCAAATGCAGTCTCCCCTACACGTCCCTCACTGCAGTCAGGATTGCTGAGAGACAGGGCCCTTGCTGGCTGTGCCCAGACTTCTCTCTGAGATCTGGCGAGTCCCTGCTCAGAGGTGTTCTAGGTCTTCAAGCACTTTGAGACTAGGTCACTTCCAGTCGTTCTACTGTGTCATCCTCAATCCTTGGATGAAAGAAAGCAAGTGGGCCCCCCTCTCTGCTCTCCTGCGAAATGCGTGTTTCTCTTAAGTGAATGCCAGGGCTTGCATTCTGTTGTGGTCTCTCTTCTTCAGGCATAGCAAAGGGAGTGGGTTTTAGTGGTGTCTTGCTATCTTGGGCCAATGCTGGGCTAGGGCCAGGAAGCTGGCCCTATGAGGGTGGGGAGTACGTGGCAGGTGGAGGACTCACTGGAAGCATGCTATTTCTTTCTCTTGTCAAGGACGACAGAGATTGAGGGAGCTACAAAGCAAAGGTGAGTTGATTTGCTGGCCGGCCGAGACAGAGCCATGTCAGGCAAGAAAAGACCGCTGATTTTCTCCAAGCTGAAGTTGGAAGGGCTGGATATCGAGGCAATAATGGAATTTTTTTCCCTATCGTGAGGGATTTTAAGCATTCTGTTTTGATTGGCTTATTTCGAGTTTGGAAATGTTTCTTTTTGTTGGGCCGGTTCTGGCCTACATCACAGAAGTACAGGCGTGCTTGCAAAGAGGCTCCTGACGGGCTGAGGCTCTGTGAGGTTTGGGTCACTCCGTGGATGCTTTCGTCTGCTCGTGTTTGAAGCTTCCTCACTCCGCACTGTGTTTCCTTGGGTGTGGACTTTGGGTAGTGAAGGCATTCTCGAGGGCTCTTCCAGGTGGTAGGGAAATGGTTCTGGCACGTGGATGCCTGAGACCGGTTGGAGAAGTACCTTGAAAGTGTCTATAGTGTTATTCTCTAGATTACCTTTTATGAGACTTGTAATATGAGTCTCGTGTCAACTTTCGTAGGTGGCCAACTCTCCTAGTTTTCTTGGGACTGAGATAATCCAGGCAGACTGGACTTTTCTGTGCACTCTTGGGCTGGAGTTACCGATGGAGATCAGTGGCCCTGAGGTCGAGGTGCTGCTGGCTACTGTGCTTGGTGGGACATTCCAAGGGCAAGTGGGGGACAAGGGTGTAGGTGTTAGGGATGTCCCATTTGGACATTCTCTCGGCATTGCCTTCCAGTGAATTTCCAGGTCTGGTTTTACTAATGAAGCTTTCATGTGTCCATTCACTTGGGTCTTCTCCATCTGCTGTCTTTGCACAAATTGTCCCAGTTGCTTGGAACATCCTCCTCTGCTTCTTATCCCCCCGCTCCCTCCCCTCCCTGGCATCTCTGTGGAACCCTTGTTCATCCTTCAGCTCAACTATTACTTCCTCAAGGAAGTCCCCTGATAACATCCTCACCTTTGCTGCTCACCCAGGTGAGATGAGGTCTGCTTGCTTGCTTCCTTTCTTTAGCATCCTGGGACCTTTCTTCTTGTAGCATTTTCTGCCTCTCAAGCAGGCTATCACTGACCTTCCTGGGTGGCAGGAGGGAGTGAGGAGAGAGGAGTGGGTGTAAAGAGAGAGTGCGCCTGGTCAGTTTGAATTTCTAGTGGTGGTCTGGGTGACTTATTTATCCAAACAGCAAATCCCGTGGAGATGCTGCATCATGAACTATTTCAAGAAAACATGATCCAGGATCTGAGGTTTGGAGCACTTTCGATGAGCCCCATGTCCCCAGGGTTGGCAGTGATAGCCCAGGACAGTGACGGATGGCTTTTAATATTGCCTCTTCCCAGAAACCGTTTCAGTTATATTCGTCATTCTGCACATGCACAAATGCACGATCGTTTTGGACAGGTTTCCACTTCTAGAAGTTTGTAACATGTGGCTGCTTTCAGGAATACATTTGAGTTATGTGGAACTTAAAGTACATAACATAACAGACACCTCCATTTCCCGAACTGGATCTAACTCATTAAGGATGTTACCACGTCCTTAAAGAGGACTTTAACCTCTCCTTCGAGGTTCTGACATTAATTCCCCCTCTTGTGCTCCCAGCACAGGGATTATTTCCTCCTCTGGCTCTCGACTGGGCTCTGAGCCTCTTCGGGGTAGGGACTGTGTCTTTTCATCACCATAAGCTCAGATCTTACTTCATGGCCTGGCACCTAGTAGACGCACAATGAACGTTTGCTTGTTGAAGGTTACATCCCTTGTCAAAAACCTTAAGTGGGTCCCATTGGTTTTATTCTCTGAAATAGCTCATTCCTGACCGGCATTCAAGTCCCTACATAGCTTGGTCCCTTATCCCCCATTTCTTTTTGTGTGCCCAGTGCTCTGGCCAAAATGGACCGCAGGTCCTTTCCAGCCTTTGCCTGTGCCAGGCCCTTGGCCGACCAGGCTCCTCACTGAGTGTCTGTGTTTCCTGCAGTGCCCAGCTTAGACAGCATCTCCTCCAGGTAGCTTTGAGAGAAGTCCTCAGGGTAAAGCGCTTTCTTTCTGTTCTTTGGAGAGGAGCAGCTCATCCTTGCTTGGGGCCCCAAGACTTCATCTGGGTTTGTAATTATTTATGTGGATGTCTTATCTCTTCTACTAGAATAAGAGCAATTCTAGAGCGAGCCTGTGTAAGTTCTCTGTGTCTCCCATGGACACCGACTGGATAGAAGGCCGACTTCCAGCAGTGACAAGACTTGGAGAAATTCTAACTATACCTTTATTTCTGAGTTTTCTTTAAGGAATGGAATAAATGCTTCAAAAATGTTATTTATCCTCGGTTATAGCAAAGAGTCTATCCTGATTTCTTTCTTGTGTGCATGTGTGTGTATATTCATTTCTGTTTTTTACTCTCTACCTGCAGCTGTGGGGAAATATGTTCTTTCTTCCAAACACTGTTAGCCCAAAGGCTTGGTTGGAGAATCAGATTGTTCTCTGTTTTTGGACACTGGCTTCTCTGCTTTCAATTCTCAACTTTTTCCATGTGGCAGACCACCAACAAGGACAGAACTCCAAGTCCCTTTGAGTGTATCCTCTTAACCTCTTCCCTCCGGGATGTAACACTGACAAGTTTTTAATTCTGCAAAGTTTAAAATGGTTGAGAAATTTTTCCTTTCTCATTAAAAAAAGGCAAGATTTTTGACTCAAACATTTGCCTTTGAATTAGGTTTCTGCTACATGAAAATACACGTGTATTGAATAGAGCTGTGATATATTAAATACATACATTTAATACAACCATGCTCTCTATAAAAACCTAATCCTCAACACACCATTCCCATGAAAGATTATAATGCTGTGAACTTAGGCGTTTCATATTTGACATCCGTGCTGGTAGCAGCAGTAGGATAAGGAACAGTCATTCATTCATTCCCTCAGTAAATGTTGATTGAATCTCTGCAGCATGCCAGACAGTGTGCTGGGTGTGGGATGTAATGATGTGAAATAGTATTGCATCCAGAATAACTCCTGCAATTCCAATCTCGAAAGCTAGGGAAGAGGAAGCTTTTTTCTAGTTCAAATAAAACTAAGATTGGGGCTTCCCTGGTGGCGCAGTGGTTAAGAATCCGCCTGCCAATGCAGGGGACACAGGTTCAAGCCCTGGCCCGGGAAGATCCCACGTGCCGCTGAGCAACTAGGCCCGTGAGCCACAACTACTGAGCCTGCGTGCCTAGAGCCCGTGCTCCACAACAAGAGAAGCCACTGCACTGAGAAGCCCGCGCACCACAACAAAGAGTAGCCCCCGCTCGCCGCAACTAGAGAAAGCCTGCACGCAGCAACGAAGACCCAAGGCAGCGAAAAATAAATAAATAAAATGTATTTAGAAAAACAAAAACTAAGATTATAGCTGCCTTTATTAAGCAGCCTCCATATACAGGAACTGTATCAGATATTACATGTGAGTTATAATTACAGTTACTCCTCAAAAAAAAAAATTCTCTGTGTGTGCTCTGTGCAGCAAAACTGACAATATGGGAAGGATTAGCGTGGCCCCTGTACAAGTTGGGATGAACTTGTGAAGAGTTGAAAAAAAAAAGGTGGGAGAGAATAAGGTACAGGGGCAAGGGATAGAAGCTAAGCTTCTCTGTATCCATTTGAATTCGGAATCAAGCAAATAATTTACAAAATTCTAAAACAAAATTAGATTTAAAAAGTATGCTTCCTAAAAGTAAAAAAAGAAAATAACACAACTGAAAAAAATCTGTGTTTTCAGCTGAGGGCAGTAACCACATAGAGAAGAATTATTCCAAGTAACTTTAAGACATATTAATTTGACTGTAAGTGGGTATATCCAAGGCCAAAAAGAACTAAAAATAAAATCATAAAACTTTTTGTAGGGATCACATTGTTGACGGTAGCATTGGCAGTGCTATTCTGAGACTTCTATGGGGGTAATGTGGGATAAAGCAAATGAACAATACAGGTGGATAATCTAATTTTTATTTCTGGCATTCTTGAGAACCCAGATTCTCAGTGAAGGAGCGAGGGGATACAAATATAAGAGAGAAGAAATTAAGTAAAAACCCTATAGTCCTAAAATGGAACTGTAAGTCTCTGTAAAAACTCCTGAGGTGTTTTATCTTAAACAAAAACAAAATAGAACATATTCTCTCACTCCATTCACTGAAAAGTCCTAAAAACAGTGACCAAATGGCCAACTTACTAGCAACTTACCTAATATCCAGATTATGGTCTCTAAATACCATTTTCTACTTAAAAGGAAACAGAACTTCATGGAAAAATGGCTTATTCCAGGTCTGTGGGGGGTGGAAGTATGCAAAATTAACCTGGGACATCATATAATTACCAGGTAGTAAGGAAGCTGTCCAGACTAATAGTCCGATCAAAAGGGCTCAGCCAACTTGTAGAGACGCTTACGAGCATAAATTGGGACAATCTGAGCATCAGTAAGAATAAAAACTGCAGGGCTTCCCTGGTGGCGCAGTGGTTGAGAGTCCGCCTGCCGATGCAGGGGACACGGGTTCATGCCCCGGTCCGGGAAGATCCCACATGCCGTGGAGCGGCTGGGCCCATGAGCCATGGCCGCTGAGCCTGCGCGTCCGGAGCCTGTGCTCCGCAACGGGAGAGGCCACAACAGTGAGAGGCCCGCCTACCGCAAAAAAAAAAAAAAAAAAAAGAATAAAAACTGCAAAGGATATATATATATATATATATATATATATATATATATATATCTCAACTATATTTAAATTCCTAAGTCAGCAATGACACTAGAATGTATTAGTCAATGTTGGCAGGTGTTAGGGTATCAACTCATGACACTGGAAACGAATAAGGGGAGAAAAACCCCCAAACATTTATCCTTCTCTATATGACTGTGACCAAATAGTAGAGGAGGAGATTTTGTCTTAACAGAAATACTCCTGCTAGTAAATAAAGATGGCGTGACAGAATGAGCATGTCATCACGGTGCAACCCCTAATGAATTTGATGGTTCTAGGCATTGAATATCAACAGCTGCGAATATCACAAGAAGAGAGACAACCAAACGTGATGCGTCGCATGCTGGAAGAGCACAGTACCATCTGTGCTTCCCACCACCTTCCTAAAAAGTAAAGGCTCTAGGGAATTCTCTGGCTGTCCAGTGGTTAGAGCTCAGCGCTTTCACTGAGGGGCCCAGGTTCCATCCCGGGTCGAGGAACTAAATCCAGCAAGCCGCACCCCGTGGCTAAAACAACAACAAAAAAGTCAAGGCTCTAGATCCACCTGCCCATTTATAAGAACTAACAGAGAAACAGGTACAGAGAAATGTTAAACTCATCCATGGGTCTGCAACACCAGAATCCAGACAGGAGGAAACTTTACAGGACAAACAGCACAGTTTCTTCGACAAATATGTTGTTAAAGAAAAAAAAAAAAAAAAAGACTAGACGGAAACCAAAAAGATGAAAGGAGATGTAGAAGATATATCAACCAGTTGCAATCTGTGGACCTTATTTAGATCCTGATTTAAACAAACAAGAAACCCCAAATGACAATACCATTTATGACATAAGAAAATTGGAAAATTAATATTTTATTGCCAATTGCTAAATTTTAAGATGTGAAAACAGCATTGTGATTATGTTTTAGAAAGAGTTTCTTTTGTAGAGGCACATGACAATGTTTACTGATAAAATGACATGATATTTTGCATTTGCTTCAAGATAATGGGGAGTAGGTGGGGGTGGTGGATGGATTAGAATTGACCTTGGGTGGCTGATTGTGGGGTGGAATGAGGGGATCCTTGGGGTTCACTTTACTATTCTATCTTTATGTATATTTGAAAATTTCCATAATAAAAAGTAAAAGGGTAACAATTACACAACAACAAAATGAAACAACATTCCTGTGAGGTGACTAGTATCATTTCATATTATTAATAAGGAAGTTGCAGCTTGGAAGAATTAATGACCTCATCAAACCTAGTCTTTCTCAAGGGAAGAGTTCATTTTTTCCCATACTAGGTTGCATACCTAAAATTAAATAATGCAAATTAAAAAATATCAAATTCACAGGAAAGAACTTGATTAGAAAAATATTTTGCAATTAGATGTTTATTCTATAGATGGTTCTTCAGTGTTTGGCTCCTAACCTCTTTGCCAGATTAAAATATGACATAAAATAATTTTCATTAGTCCAAAATTATATGAACAGTAAACTAAAGTTTAATTTATTAGTATTCCATGGGGCTTTGTAAAAGCATCCCGTGATGTTTCACACATTCGGAAACCAGAACGTGTTTGAGAAGTATTGATCTAGAGGTTGGTGACAAAAGGTGTTTTGGAGTTCCAGCATTTACAAAGAGAAGAATGTGTCAGTGGGCGTTGCATTCTGAATGACTGTGTTCAGCACTAAAATATTTTAATAACACTAAGTATGCCCTGCAATTGCAAGTGAAACTGTGTTACCATTAACGTATTTTACAAGTTGAGTCTATTTTGTGTCCTAACTTGGAGCAGCTTAATTTCCTGCCCCATTACAGGCTAGTGCTCTTAGTACACAAGCATCCCACATTCAACCCATTTTAAGACATGGACTTATTAATGCCATGAACTTCGGGTAAATTCTTAGCAGAAATATTTTAACAGCTTATTTTCTCTTAGTTTTAAGACAAAATAGTCACAGTTTTTAAGTTAAAAAATACTTCATTAAACTTGCCAAATTTTATTGCAGAGTATTAGAATAAGAAGCCTAAAAAATAAATGCAGAAATCCTTTTGTTCTCTCTCAGGTTCAGGTGAAGAGTATAGGAAGTCTTTTTTCTATACAGTTTAGTTATATATATCGATACAGATACATCGATATATAAAAATGTTGCAATTTATTTAGGAGCATAAGTACTTTTTTTTTTTTTTTTTTGCGGTACGTGTGCCTCTCACTGTTGTGGCCTCTCCCGTTGCGGAGCACAGGCTCCGGACGCGCAGGCTCAGCGGCCACGGCTCACGGGCCTAGCCGCTCTGCGGCACGCGGGATCCTCCCGGACCAGGGCACGAACCCGCATCCCCCGCATCGGCAGGCGGACTCTCAACCACTGCGCCACCAGGGAAGCCCCATAAGTACTTTTTAAGTTAGCAAAGCTGACCCATTTGGCAGAGCTATCAGAGGTTGCCTTGAAGTTTCGTTTTGGTCTGCCATGTGTGATCTTGTAGCGATGCTCTACATCTATTAGGCCTCCCTCTTGCCACACAGGGCAGGAAATCTTGTTTTAAACGACCAGAACTCAGGAATTCCCTGGCGGTCCAGTGGTTAAGACTCTGGCAGGGGGCGTGGGTTTGATCCCTGGTCAGGGAACTAAGATCCCATATGCTGCGATGTGAGGCCAAAAACAAACAAACACACACCGGAATTCATATGATCATCAATATCATTAAATACCTGGCATACTCTAATGCTCATGAGCATTTAGTGGTGTTGGACCCCACGGTCATTTTGCCCCATATGCACCTGCTGGTGACTCAGACTCAGAGATTCCTTAGTAAAGTATTGGGGTGAATAAGGTGTCTTTCCCTACAGGTCTCTGAGAGACCTCCCCACCACCACAGCATACCGTCGTTTAACTCCTGCTCGGTTTTAATCTGATTCTAGATGGATTACTCTCTCTAAAAAAGTATAAGCACGGGATGTCACAGAAGCGAAAAAGTGTTCTTCAGTTTGAGAGAAAGGGAACCTCCAATTCTCTTAACACTCTTAGATACTGCCTCCCTCCAAAATAGATTTGCAACAAGAAACCTAAGAAATACAGCACACTGACTGGTTTGTTTTTAAGTCATTACCTCTCTGAAACTCACTTAGACCATCAGGCGGCATAGCAGGCTGAGATGAACAAAGACTAAAAAAGAGGAAAAGCGTAGTTTCAAAGGAAATCAAGATGCAGGAGGTATTAAGCATTCTGGATTCAGCAGAAAATTGAATCAGTGAAAACAAATTTCAGAAATTTAGTAACAGGGGAAAAGGGCAGGGAAATAAAATCGATGAGAAGGAGATTGTAGCTATGTTATACACATCTCAGAGAACTAACCTATGTACTCACAAATGACAGAAGAGATCAGGTGGAAGAGAAGAAGAAATTAAATATATGCTATAAGACATGTTTGATTTACTAAAAGCTTTTGTGAAAAAAATCCCAAAATATCACTAATATCTATGTTGATTGTATTGCATTCTGATTAAAAAAAAAAGTGGGAAGCAGCATCTTAGAATTTAGGAAATGCAGATGTAGAAAAAATGAACATATCGACATGAATATAGCCCATGTTCTCTGAGTCTAAGTAATCCAAATAAACATTAAGAAAAGATGTTTTAAGCCAAAAAACTATAAACACTTAGAAGTTTAAAAATATTCTCCTAAAGCAATGATTTATCAAAGAGGAAATGAGAAGTGTAATTACACACTTTGTAGGAAATAACAAAAAAGAGAATACTATCTCAAAAATCATAATTAACTATAATCTATACTGAGAAGTAAACATATAGCCTCAAATACTTTCAGTAAATGTAAACATTTAATAGAGTCAACAAGTGGTATTAGAACAATTGGTTAACTATTTAGAGGAAGTTAAAAGTCTTTTCCATATGCCAAAGTAAATTCCATATGGACTGGAGAGTTAAATAAAAATTAAACCATAAAAGTATAATAAGACTGTAAAAATAGATGTTTCTCAAATTTGTGATGGAGAAACTCACAATGAATGGAAAATGAAGTGTATTGATGACTTTGACTACTTAGAAGGCTTAAAATGTATATTTATTGAAAATCATTCAAATGAAAAGTTAAAGGAAAATATATAATACAAATTATGTTAAAATGCTTACTGTTTAAAATACTTTGTAAGAAAAATTAAGGAAAACAGATGGTAAAGGAAAATAATTTATTCTTCTAAAAGGAAAGCAGAAGATCCACTAAGTCATATGGAAAGATTCAACTTCCCTTATAATCAATAAAATGTAAATCCAAGCAATGACCAAACAGCATCACCCCCCAACTTTACTTAAAAAAAGAAAAAGTATGAAAACCCAGTGCTGGTGATTGTGATGGGAAAGATTAGGCTTATGTGATGCTATTGAATAATAATAAGTGCAATGCTTTGGTAAGCAGTTTTGCAACCTTTATTAGGAACCTCAAAAATATGTTTACTTTTAGATCCAGCTAATGTCTTTTCTGAGAATTACTTGAGGGAATATTTTAAGTTTAAAAAAAAGGTTTATGCAAAAGTACATTGATCTCATCATTGTTTATAATATGTGAAAACCAGGACCAATCGAAATATTAAACCATGAAGAAATGGTCGAGTAAATTATGGGATTTCTAAGATGGAATATTACAAAATTTTTATTACATATACACTTTCAAAATAACATGGGACACATTAATATTATATCCAAAAGTTGAAAGATTAGGTCACAAAATCATACAAGTCTCCAATTTTGTTCATATGTGGACGGAAAGAAGAACAACAAGAAATACCCCAATACCATTGTAAAGCAATTATACTCCAATAAAGATGTTAAAAAAAAAAAAAAGAAATACCCCAAGCTGTTAACAGTGGTTATCTTTGGATTGTAGAATTATGGATGTTTCAAATTTTCTTTTAAATATATTTTCCAGGTTTTCTGCAAATAACAGTATAATACTTTGATCGTTAAAACATGATAAATATTCTTTTTAAATAGTGATGAAGGACCACTCAGGGGGAGTGGCTACCAATACTGGGATACTCTGAAGGTTGGGGGCAATTTTAATAAATGGAAAGGATTGGGGAATGGATGTCCAAGACTCACACTTATTTAATAAGCGACCACCTTCTTCTATGTCTGATGGGTCATTGCTCTTCTTGTTTTTCTTTGAAGAACTTCACTAATGAGATAGAAGACCTCACCTTTACTTTTGTCTTCTATGGAGAAACTTTATTTTCCTGTGGAAACCTTTTCCTTTTTTCACTTTTCAGAGCAGAGAAGTCTGCAGGATTCAGCCTTGGGGGATGCATATGTTTAGGTGTTCAATTTCACCTCCACAAACACACACACATTGATTCCCCTCCCTCTACATTTGGGTGAAATGCATACTGTAATGTGAACATGAATACCTGTCTGTCAATACAAACACTAATCAATAAAGTGTTAGTTTGAAACAGTAATTTGCATTACTCATTAAAGTTGCTCATGTTAAATCATTTAATAGAATAATTTTGTGATTAAAAAGATATAAAAAATTGAGGTTGGACATGTTTGACAAAGGAAGAGAACCCCCTAGAAATGTTCCCTTGCAGTTAACACTCAAAACCTGAGAAGCTTGCACCCTGGTTTGAGAAAGATTTCCTTGAAAGGAAAACCCAATCACTTTGGGTGATCCATCGGCTTGAACACAATCATCAACGTAAATACAAAAGGGAACAGGGACATCATTTGGCTATAATGTGTCCCCACCCTCAGATGAGCCTCAACATGCTTAGATTAATTTTTTAGATTATATCTGCAGTGGAAACTCAGCATAGAAAATTCAAAAATACTGGACCTCTATGGATCTCAGTTTGAAAAAGACCACCCAGGTCTGTGGTTTTTGCATTAATTTCAGAGGAACAGAATTGTCACAGAGCAGGTAACCTAGTGGTGTGGTATCTGACCTGTAGGTCCTAATTTTTTTTCTTTAAGAGATGGATAACATCTAAAAACTGACATTAAAAATCTGATGTTTAAAAATGACATGGGGGGGATGGTAGTGGTGGGATGAATTGGGAGATTGGGATTGACATGTATACACTAATATGTATAAACTAGATAACTAATAAGAACCTGCTGTATAAAAAATAAATAAATTAAATTAAAAAAAAAATAAAGATACAGGAACAGATGAGGGTAGAGTAGGGGATAGGAGCCCAGGCCTGAGGCCTGAGGAATGCCGTGGATGGAGGTTAGGTAGAGAAGAAAGAGCCAGGAATGCAGGGAGTGTGAAGAGGGAAGGACACTGCAGGAAGATGACCACACGTTCCCATTATCTTGTTATCCTAAAGTTTCCCATGGTTTTGCCACCATTCCGTAAGTTTGTAAGATTTTATTTCCTCATTTTTCTCCAGTGCCATTGCAAAAGAGGAAGTTTTCTTCTTGTTTTACGGGGAAGAAACTCTGGTTTATCTCAGTTTTATATTTCTGTTTACTTTTCTGTTAAAATAAAATGAAATTCTGATATGTGTTGCAATATGGTTGAATCTTGAAAACACTTTGCTGAGATAATCCAGACATAAAAGGATAAATATTGTATAATTCCATTTATATGAGATACCTAGAACAGGCAAATTCATAGAGACAGAAAGTAGAATAGAAGTTTCCAGGGGCTGGGCAGAGAGAGGAATACGGAGTTGTTTAATGATATAGAGCTTCTGTTTGGATGATGAAAAAGTTCTGGAAATAGAGATAATTGCACAACATTGTCAATGTACCTAATGCCACAAAACTGTACACTTTAAAATGGTTAAAATAGTAAATTTTGTTTTATATATATATATGTACTATAAATATATAACAAATATTGTATATTATATATATGCAATAAAAATACAAATAAAAATTTTAAATAAAATGCGTACAGTAAGAGGAAAATAATAATAAAAAAAATGACATGGAACATTTTACAGTGTGCTGGGTCACTTGCAGGTACTGATTACCCAGAGAAGGTGCTAGTGATAAGGCCAGGAGAACTGGCCACCTAGGAAGTTCCAAACCAATGCATTGTCCAAGTGGGAACTCCAGGAATAAAGCCTGCAGAGTTGAATCTGAAATGCTATCCGAAGCCTGGAATGGTGAACTAAGGACTGAGGCTGGAGCATCCTCCTCAGAATGGTGCCTAGGTCACTCTGTATGGCAAAGGGGAAAGAAGGGAGAAGGGGGTCAGAAGCTGGGATGGAGATTGGGGTTTGAAAAACCATAGCTCAGTTTCACAACCAGCCTTGAGGGCTCAAAAGCTTAGTGGTTGGGAGCAGTTAGTATCACACAAAGTGACCCATTGCTTTTATAGTAATGGGTATTCCCTGAAATGATGCTGAGTACCAAGAAGGTGTAAAATTATTGTCCTTAATTTAAAGGCTTTGATGTGTGCTTTCCATTTAAAAAGAGTTAAGCTAAACATGATACTCTGGAGGGCATCCTTCTTTACCTGGAAAGTCACTCATTTCCCTAATGGTGTCAGATAAATGAGTCATCTCTGTATATTTTATCCATTTAACAGATGCTTCGTTTGTCAGATCAAAACATATGAGTAAAACTGGGATTTAAAGGAACAGGTTGGGAGCAACGTTCTTCCTTAAAAATGGATTTTCCAAGAAAATTCTATTCTGTTTGAATAATTGGCAATAATGTATACCAGGGCTATTGCTTTTACACTCGATAATAAGTGTGAATTACAAGAAATACTGTAGAACTGTATTAGAAGCTATATAAACAATGTTCAGCTCTGTTTTAACCAGTTCGTTATATTCCATAAAGCCGTTATTTTTATTCCATTGACATTTCACAGAATTTGTTGAATTTTCCTCATTTGTGCTAGATTATCTTTCTGCTTCTTAGATCGGGTTGGATTTTCATCAGAACATCACACATTCCTGTTTATCTTTCGTTGTGTTTGTTAAAGGGGTATGTTTCTTTAGAAATAGCCAGCTTAGGATACAGTGTTTCTCTGAATGTGATTGCTGTCAGACTGCAGTGAGCACAGGTAATGGATATTGTCATACATGACATTTGGTTCATTAGAATCTGTCCAAATGGGTTGGCTAAATTATGGCCCTTGGAAAGAGCACAATACGGCATTGTATTGGGGAAACACACTTTTAAGGAATTCCTGAGCTGGCAGGCATTATGACCTGCCACATTATTTCCATTTTCAGCATTTCGTTAAATTTACTGTCTGGGTGTAATCACAAGACTGAAATGGGGAAGGTAATGTAAAATGTCTCCTTAAACCCTCCTAAACAAAAATGAACTGGATCTTTTATTCAATCCAACAAGTTGAGCACCTACTATACAGCAGCTGTTGGTGATAAAATGACTAACAAGACAGTTTCTGTTTTCAGCTAGCTCGTAGCCCAGCGGGGGAGGCAAATGGTCAAAAGTAATCCTAATGTGATGCTATGGTAGAGGTGTTGATGGAAAGCAAAGAAGTAGAGAGGAACGTTCTCTTCCTGGGGGTGAGGGACTTAGGTGGTACCTACATGTTAGGTACTGACCTTGATGGAGAGAAACTGTGAGTCACAGCTTCTAAATGTGATTGGAATTCTGGGGCCGGTGCTAAGTTCATTGTCCTTTGGCATTTTTGTGGGTTGCGCACATGTGAGTGGAATTTAATGTCATTTTAACTCACCAGAGAAAGTTCGTGGGTCTAGAGGTTTGGAAAATAACTTGCTTGGCAACATGCTACATTTTAGTGCAAATCTTTCAAACGATTGTGCCATACTCGCTATGCTTTGTCTGATGGAAGCTATCTCACTGTCTGGAGAAAATGGTGCTGATTAAATTTACAGGGGGATGACTTTATTTAAAAATCTCCTCTAGTTTGTTGACAGCATTCATACTTCATAATACAGGGTGCATGATCCTGAATTTCATATGAGTAAAATTTATTAATTTTGACGTCTATTTTGAATGCTTTAGATCATTTATTTGGCTTAGTGCCCAGTAAAAGCAGGAAGGTAACTCAGACATCAACCACAAAACGGCCCAGGGACCCCTTCCCACTGGATAGACATCTGGAATGGTATATGAGGAATAGACATTGCAGGCGGACATTTAATGAAAGGTTGGTATTCAGACCGGAGGGAAGTGTGGTGAGCCTCCTCGCGTAAACGGAATAGTGAGTCTCTGAAACAAAAATTGTTAATATTTTTTGTTTTATAATAATGCTTTACAGCTTGAAACTGTTTAACTATAAAATATAGACTATGAACTCATAACGATATTAAGTCCAGACAGTAATTTTATGGCAACAATTTATGGTGCATCTGTGTGAGTTCTTTAAAGGGGAAAAAGTTTTTGACATATATTTTGCAGTTTGCAGGAAAAAAAAAGAATTCTCTTTTGAGTTTTTGTGATCTGAGTGATTATAGCAATTGTAAGGATTTTATTGAGTGACCTATTACGCTAATTTGGATTTGTAGACATTATTCCATAATTAATGGCATGGGCAAGAATCATAGCCTAAAAAAAACCATTCTGTTAGTTAAATTATTTTTCATCCTCAAGCTGTCAGTAAGTTAGTATGGGCATAACAAGGGCAGAGCTAGGAAAGCCAGGGATGGGAGTCCAGGTTCCCTGGCCATGGAGATGTTCATATAGTAGTTCCTTGACTAAACTGCTGTAACTCTTCAGCATCACAACACCTGTGTGCTTGTTTTGTGACAAGTTGCCTCTGCTCATTTATACCTGCCAGCTCAGGTACAGGTGTAGCTATTTCTGGGAGGAAGAGATGTTCAGCAAATAGTCTCATGGTTTATAGATATGAACACACCAAGGCACAAAGGAGTTAGAACATTTCTCCTCCAAACCATGCAGTCACAAATCACTGTTGGAGCTGATGCTTTCAGACCCCAGAAAGCATCAGGGGCAGCCTGCCCCTGGGTAATTCTCATCTCACCTAGGGAATGATGGCTGCAGATGGTAGAAGTATCTTTTCTCTAACTTCTCCTATGCTGGTAGGGAGGGCAAAACATGTCATGTTTGATATTACATCTCTGTTATGAGGTCGTCCAGCTTCTCTCTGAATGTCTCCAGAAGGTGGGGAGCCTGTACTCCCCATACTGGTTTTCTGGTCTGAGTATGCTATTTTCTGAGCTTCACCTGTAATTGTGTATATCTAGTGGGGAGTAAAACTGTATCAGGCAGCCTCACTATGTAAATGTTGCAGAATAAGGGTTTTTATTTTTAAAAAATTATATCTAATTTTAAACAAGGCAGCCCATAAAGAGATAGAAAACCTGATATGAAATAAACCAGAAATATGTGACAAAGAAAAGACAAGGATAAAGGCATATGTTATAGCCAAGAATGAGACTAAAATAAAATATGTTATAGCCAAGAATAAGACTAAAATAAATATGTTATAGCCAGAAATAAGACTAAAATAAAAATGCACACCATACAGGTCTACATGCTTACTACAGGAGAGGACGGGGTACATATTTATTGATAATTCTGAACTTTCTAGCAGCAAACTTGGAGGGATAAACCCAATCAGTTACACAATTCACAGGGTCCATAAGATAATAAACTAACAGTGTTTCTCAGGAGCAAAAACATATTCCTTACTATAAGATGGAAAAAGCTACTGATTTTATAAAAAAGTAGCTTTTAGTCCACAAAGATCACGATATTTGACTTTGAAAAAGAAGCATTTCAATGTTGGGCTTCCTTAATCTGCTTACCAGATTCATATGAATGATTATGTTCCAGAAGCTTCTCCCATTAAGAGTCTTCTTATAAGATTTATAAGGACATTTTTGGGGTCAATGAGAGATTTTTCATAAACTAAAACATATGTATGTTTTTTGCCATCTCAATAACCTAAATGTTTGTTTGTTTGTTTGCTACTGAGCAGTGTTTGTCAAACCAGCTACCAAAGGACTCTTAGTAAATTAAACCGGGTTTGGGTTATTCATCATCTGCTGGTGACGGAAGGCAGCCTCACCTTTAAGACATACAGTAGAATTTGAAAGAGTCTTTGCCTAGAAAGAGGTTACCAATAAAGTTTGCAAGTGCCTCAGTCCCTCTTACTTTGATCTAATTACTTGGCAGAAGGGATTTGGGGAAGCTATGCATATTGTGAGAACAAGGGAGGAATATTCCCTTTTGACTTGATCTGCAGTAGGCATTCTTAGGACAGGAAGATGCAAAATTGACTAAACTTTATATTGCTAAGGCACAAATTAGCAATATTGGCAAAAATTTCCCTCAGGTTTGTCTAACATATCATCTTGCATAATAATCTAGTATCCATAATAGGGGAAAGCAGTCCTTCTATTCTTTAGCAATCCTGCTGGGATTACATTGGATTTTCTATCAATCCTGGCATTGAGGTCCTCCCAATGATTAGCTGCACCATGGAAGATGTAGAATATCTAATGGTCAGGTAATTATAGTTAAAAAATTAACCCCCATGTGAAAACAGTACTGAGAGAAATGTTTTGGCTTAAAAAGCAGGGAAGATTTAAAATAAAAATAAATGAACACAAAGGGGGAAAAGCGGCGGGGGGGTGGGTGTGGGGGTGTGATGAATTGGGCGATTGGGATTGACATGTATACACTGATGTGTATAAAATTGATGACTAATAAGGACCTGCTGTATAAAAAAATAAATAAAATTAAATTTAAAAAGAAATTTACATTCCCACCAATAGTGCAGGAGGGTTCCTTTTTCAAAGAGAAAAAACAAATACTGTATGCTAACACATACATATGGAATCTAAAAAAAAAAAGGTACTGATGGACCTAGTGGCAGGGCAGGAATAAAGACGTAGACATAGAGAATGGACTTGAGGACAAGGTGGGAGAGGGGGAAACTGGGGCGAAGTGACAGTAGCATCAACATATATGCACTACCAAATATAAAATAGTTAGCTAGTGGGAAGCAGCAGCATAGCACAGGGAGATCACCTCGGTGCTTTGCAATGACCTAGAGACGTGGGATAGGGAGAATGGGAGGGAGACTCAAGAAGGAGGGGATATGGGGATATATGTATGCATATGGCTGATGCACTTTGTTGTACAACAGAAACTAACACAGTATTGGGAAGCAATTATACTCCAGTAAAGATCTATTAAAAAAAATAAATAAATGAACACATGTTCAACTCAAACACATAAAAGGATGTGAAAGTAACACAAAGAAAGTAAAGATAAGAGCAAAAACGTTGAAATAGAAGAGTAACATTCACAAAACAATATGCTTCATCAATACAGCTAAAAACTCTTCCTTTGAGAAAACCAGTAAGATACACTGACTTCTGACAAGTCTGATTAAGAATTAAAGAAGACACAAATAAATATCAGAAACAGAATCACAGATATAAAAAGGATTATAAATTATGAGCAGTTGCTATGTATAATTTTATAACAAAATTGAAAAATTGAATACAATGGATAATCTTAAAACTCAAACTCCTAAAATAAAAAATAGAAAATATAAATAGACCAATATCCATTGGAAAAGTTGAAAAAGTGGCCAGTTATCTATTAAAGTCATCAACATATTTTTCTATACGAATTCTAACAACCATTGAAGGAAACATGTATTTCCTATGTAATACAAACTATTCTAGGGTGTAGAAAGAGATAGAAAATGTTCTAAAAGGCTAGTATAATACTGAAATATCAAAGATAACACAGAGAAGGAGATTATACTTTAATCTCATGAGCCAAAGGCTAAAATCCTAAATAAAATATTAATCAATGAAATCCACGAGGGTTTTTTTGTTTTTTTGGTTTTTTTCTACATCATGATCAAGTGTAGTTTTTCTAGGAGTGAAAAAATAGTTTAAATTTGTGTCATTATCAGATGAAAAATTTAGTCATTAACAGACTGAGGAATTGTCTCAAAAGTTGTCATAAAGGGATGTGATGTATTCAATATGGAATACCAATAAATTTTTTTTCAGTTCACTAGTACTGTAAGGAAAATATGTTAGTGAATATTGTCAACCAGCATCCTATTAGTGTTAAAACATCTTATTGAAATAAGGAAGGCGTAATAGAATCATATAAAAATACTAAGTATTAAACGAGAATACCTAGCCAATGCAATAAGAAAAGAAGAATAAGTGGTATAAAGACTATAAAGGAAGAGACAAAACTATAATTATTTGAAGAAATTATGATCAATCTAAACATTTGAGAAAATCAACTCGAAAACTATTGAAAGTGAAAGGTGAAATCAGCAAGGTGATATAAATCGAAATATATTCAACATAGTTAATCTAATAGATGTATACTGAGCCCTATTCTTTCCAAACAGAAAACATGTCTTCTTTTTAAAAAAAACCCAGGGGTCAGTTCAAAAATACAATATACTAGCTCGCAAAGAAAAGTCAGCAAATGTCCCATATTAGAGTATATACTACATTTTTTAATCACAGTGCAATAAAACTAGAAATATGTAATAAAAAGTAGAAATTAAGTAAGTCCAGTCATATTCAAAATGAAATAAGCCTCTTTGCTAAGCCAATAATTACTTGATCAAAGATTATAAAATCCATGATTGTAGGTTATCTGGAAAATAATGAAAATGAAAAATAAAAAGAATGTGTTATGTTAAAACATACAGCCTAAGCTGTAATTAGAGGAAACTTCGTAAGAAAGAATGAATAGAAAGGAACTAAACAAACATTCAACTCCTGACATTAGAAAAGCAAAATACACCTAAGGAATTCAGAAGGAAAAGTTAATATAAGTGAAAGCAGAATTTTGTTAATTAGAAGTTAAAAACATTTGAAAGGCTAAATTTAAACATGGTTATTTGGAAAAAACAGCAATAAAATGAATAAACCTCTGGTTAGCCTTAGCAAAAAAGAAATGAGGAATAACACAAAATTTGGAATAACAAAGTAGAATAACAGATAAAAATAATAAAGTAATTCTTGGCCAGTAGGATTTTTCTTAGTTTGTAATCATGTATGTTTCTCCTGTCTAGAAGCTTGTAGGATTAGTTCTAAATCTTTGTACTTCAGACAACTGTCCTGGATGTGTTTATGTGAGTGGTGCTTTTCAGTGATTTTGCCTAAAATGAACCTCTGCAACCTTGGTGTGGCAATCTGACTTCAGCTCAGAAAAGTTTCCCTCTTTACAATTAAAAACACAAGTTATGTGTTAGAACATTGTTCTTTGATCTCCATATGTATTATTTTCTCTCTCATTGTTTGAATTTCCTTATCCTTTTCATCAGCATTCTGGGAAATGCTTTAAAAATTTTCTACTCCTTATGGCATTTTTATTTATGAATTATCTCTTCTGTTTGTTGCTGCTTCTACTTACTTTTTTTTTTTTTTTTTTGCGGTTCGCGGGCCTTTCACTGTTGTGGCCTCTCCCGTTGCGGAGCACAGGCTCCGGACGCGCAGGCTCAACGGCCATGGCTCATGGGCCCAGCCGCTCCGCGGCATGTGGGGTCTTCCTGGGCCGGGGCACGAACTCGTGTCCCCTGCATCAGCAGGCAGACTCTCAACCACTGCGCCACCAGGGAAGCCCTTGTACTTACTTTTTAACTCTCCTATGGTATTGCAACTGTCCTTACATCTAACTTTATGTATATCATCTTCCTTTTGGTAAGAGTTTGTTACCTCATCATTCCATTTTTATCTCTTCTACTATTGTGTCCATTTGCCTTGAATTTACATGAGTGAAAACAGGAATCTAACATTTATGTCTTTTGATTTTAGTACATTTATTAAAACGTGTGCTTTCCTTTGCCTTTTGAGTGATATATTCATTTTTTTCCCCTGCACAAAAACACCTACTTTTGTAATGAGTTTAATGTTTACAACAGTCTAATCTCTCTGCCTGTCATAGTTTGGGGGAAGGGAAACTAATTAAAAGGTAGATATGTGTTACTAGTGTCTAACTAACAGTAGCCTGAAAATATAACACCCAACTTTATAATAGTTGTGTGAGGAGATTGGATGAGGTTATTAAAAGTGTTTTATTTCTATCTAGTGTAATAATAATTACTGTTTATACTACTGTTTATAATAATATGTTTATAATGATACTGGATTATAATACTGTTTATAATAATAATGGATTTAACAAGAAAAGATTTCTTTAATTCAAATAATACCAAAAGGGGTAAACAACTTTTTTCATGTGGAAAGTTCATTTATGTAGCACAGTTCATTCTAATCATCCTAGAAAAACAGAGCACTGCCATAGAAAGATTAAACCACATTCATGATTTAATATTTGCCAAGGACACCAAAAATATTTTGTTCAAATTTACATACTTTGGAATACTTCAGATTCCATGATTTTCTCCATTCCCACTCTGTGTAAAGTAGAATTCTTTCCACCTCCATTAGATATCCCATATGTGTCTCTCATGGACACTCAAGTAAATGTTGTCTCTGAGCATTAATTTTCAATCAGTGGTTTGTCAGCAAGATTTTAGTGCTTGGGATTTCCTGTATATGCCTTTCTAGGGAAGGCATTTGTGTAATGTCAAAAGAGAGTGTTTGCTTCTTATATGAAATTATTTGCATTAATAAATGAAACAAAAAGTACATAGAGTGACACTTGATATATCTAGTGTCATTGGGCAATATATGTTACGGATAAATGTAATTTTCATGGCAGTGGGCAGGCTTTGAAGCCAGACAAATCTAAGATGTAACAGATGCTTTACCAAGAGACTTTCATAGAGTATTTTCTTTAATCTTCACAACAACCTTTATCAGTTATGAGGGTTTTCGATTGCCAGGAACATAACACCACACCAATAGTTGTTTAAACAAATAGGACTGGTACAGTGGCTCAGTGCCACAATAGAAAATGTAGGCTCCCTTTCTTCTGTTCTCTGTACTCAGTGCATTGGCTGTTCCTCTTATTGTTGCAAGATGGTTATTGCAGCTTCAGATACCACACTGAGCTCCAAAGAGGAAAGAAGGGGAGAAGAGGGATGGGACCACGGATGTCCCATTAATCAAGAAAGCAGTGTTTGCCCAGAACACCCAGAGCAGATGTCCCCTTACCTGTCATTGACAAGAACTGGGTCACATGGCCACCCAGAATGCAAGGGAGGCTGGGAAAGTGGGAACAGGCTTAGTCATATTGAATTATGGTTGACCACTTGGGATTCTGTTAGCAAAAAAGAAGGAGGACGTGGATATTGGGGGTCAGTCTTAGTGTCTGACACTATTTATACCCATGGGCAAGTTTAGATTGAGATAGGATAACTAATTGGACCAAAACCACCAGCTCTTGTGTGACAGTACTATTTCACTTTTAAGCCCATGCCCCTGACTCTTATTTAGTAAACCAGGGTCATTTTATGAAGGGCATTGTGTAATGTGAATGATATTTACAATGGTGGTTACATGATGAAGCTAGTAGCCTTAGGTGAAAACAGTACACTTCAGGTTTAAAGTAATTTCTCAGTTTTTAAAAAAGTGAAGTAAAATAGGAATTTTTCTTACTTAACATGCAATGGAATAAATAATTTTCAGTAAGACAAGGCCTTGTTGTGGATTTTTCTGGGGGAAAATGAAAGGACTGGAACTGTCTCATAATTTATCTGTGTTTGGACACCAAGAAAATGTCCAAAGCTCACAGAAGTGACAGTCTAGACTGGCTTTCCAAGGACACTGCCCACAGAATGTGGTCTAGGTGCAATCTGGAAGTTAAGTTCTATAAGGAAGTACTGGGCTGCCCTCTTGCTGCAAGCCTCTGAAATCCCCGTCAGCTAAGAGCCATTTCTGGCCATTCCTGAGGTTTTCTGCTTCCCTGATTCTCCCCTTGCATCCTGTTCCTGTTTTGCTTTCCCCTGCTGTTCATCTTTCACTTCCTCTTTCCTCACTTGGAAAGAGCCTTGAAACAACATTTCATTATTTGACACTTCAAGGCAGTAGTATTGTCCCCACTGTAGACTGTTTCTGCCCCAGCAGGAGAAATGGTTTCAGTAACTTTTTCCATTTCCCACGTGTTAGATTTCCTGTCAGCTACCCAGCCAGATCTGTCCGCGCATGTAAGAGAAGGCTGGATGCTATACCTCTCCCATTTTCAGAGCAGTAGTGGCAGTGACCTTGGCTGGAGGACTTTCTCTGAGGTTAGCTTTTAAGATTTCTCCTGGAGGATAGGAGATTTCTCTTTCCTTTTCAGAACATGCTCATATATCACAAAAGTCAAGCCTCGGCTCTGACGGCTCATAATGGGTTTTTGTTTATTTTTTGTCTACTTCATAAGAGTTACTGTGATCCAGTTTTGTTTTAATTAAAGCAAACCCATGGCTCGCAAACATCCTTTGTTCTCCAGGAGAAGGAGACAAAAGGAATAGTTTTGCTTGGCTGTTTCCAGGATGGAGAAGGGGCTCCTATTTCAGACTATGGGTCATTCTAGATGGATGAGGGCAGCTTGCGGTGGGGCGGTCATCAGATCTGGCGGACCCAGACTCCCTGGCACCAGAGCGGCAGCTCTCAGCAAGTGTCTGCTCAGCATCTTCTGGAGTGTTCTAGGCCTGGAAGAGAGACCTTGTATGACATTCCTCATATGTCATTCCCCTTAAGCAAAACATGTCTCCTCCTTCCCTAACCTCCTCTCTCGTGTCTGAGAATACAAAAGCAAACTTATTCTCCTTCATTTTAAAGGGAGTGCTGCATCAGAGTTGTGTTGGACATTTATTCAGTGCCTGCCCTAAGAGGCCTAGGGGGATAGCAGTACTCTGCTCTCCGGGAATTTTGTCAAGTAGGGGAAGGAGAATGACACATGAGTTCAAATGGATTGTCCACTCAAGATCTGTTACCTCTTCATTATCACTGACATTGTCTTTGTGGGTTGATCACTCACTGTGTACATGCCATGGTGCTAGTTCTTAGGGATACGAACAGGTGTAAAACATAGTGGATGCTTTCAACTTCAGGTGCCTAGGATATAATTAAAGGTGTGCCGTGGTTCATATTAATGTAAAATAAGTGAAATGATCTATACGTGCTATAGAATTTCTGAAGAGGAGTGGCCTCCATTCTTGAAAGAGAATGGAGGAAGGCATTTTTGGAGATGAAATGTTGTGTGTCGGGTTTCCTGGGGAGCAGACGCTGAGCGGAGTTTAGGATGCAAGATGTGTATTTGGGAGTTCCCTTGGGATTTACACCCATGGAAGAGAGGGAAGGAAGCAGGAAGTGCAGAGGGAGAAGAAGTTCAGCTGTAATGTAGACCCAAACACAGCTTCAACCCACCTCCAGGAACTCTGGAGCAAGTAAAGCTTCTAGAGTTGTCCCAAGTTGGACCGAGATGGCCAGGACTTTATATCAATTCTTTGATTACTCATTGGATGTGGACTGCCCCTGTATAGGGGCATGGCCCTAAGAGAGATGCCTTTCTGTAACTGAGTCAATTCCAAGACTGAAGGTTGAAGGCTCTTTGATAACATACTCCTGCAGCTGAGGTCCCAAGAGTTCGCTGACAGGGATTCTGGGCAGCCATCAACGTGTCACCATAGGGAGAATGGCATCAGCAAATGTATGCATAGCCAGCGTGATGATCAGTGATGACCAGAACAGTTGAACTGTAGTGGCTGTTACATGTGGAAGCATAGAGGGAGGTAATATGGGGATGCCGGTGGAAGGCAGAAGGGGAGGGTCGTGATGGCCGAGCTGAAGACTTTGGATTTTGTCCTGTGGGTAGTAGGACAAAAAATGTGGGTAGTGGGTACCAAATAGTTTGAGCAGTGAGTGGGTGTGACAGATGTGAAATGATGCTTTAAAGGGACGCATCTGGCTTAGATGTTTAGGATGAAGAGTGGAGAAGGTAAAAGATGGCGGTAGACTAGCAATTCATGAGAGTGAGCTTTGTGCTTAGTGAGCAAGCGTCCTGGGTTGCAAGAGGAAATAACCGAATTCTCATCCAAGCCCTCTGTCACTGGATTGACTGTGTAGCTTTTCCACTTGGGCCTTTGTTTTACCATCTGTAAAAGTAATAAGCCTGAGGGTCCTTTTCCAGCTCTAACACTTTGTGATTCCACGTTAAATGATCGATATTCATTTGTGTTCCTTCATTGTATCCTTGGGAAAGATGTTGAAGGCTCGTTTAGTGTAAAACCAGACTTCTGGAAGCTTCGGTTTGGATGTTTGTATGTTAATTGGTTCCTCCTCTTTCATGGCCTTGCAAATCCCCATATTTCCACACAAATTTTGAAGCCAGTGGATTATGGATTTAAGCTGAACCAGAATCAGGTATCAGCTATTACAAGCCTGAGGGTTTTGTTTCGTAATCAATTACAATGAACGTATCTGCTAACTCAACCCAGCTCCACAGAAAACTGAATTAGCTTTCCTTAAGCTCCTGCTTAGTCATGAAAAGAGTATTAACACTGGCAATGAAGAAACGAACCAGTCTGAGCCCATTCTTGGTGAGAACGTGGGTAGGATATGTTTCTTTCTCCCTTGTGGATTCTGCGGCATACCTTAGTGTTGTGACCAGAATCAACAGCTATTTTAGAGAAGGATAAACGTCAGACAATAAACAAAAGAGATAAATTCACCGGTCAGGGCTCTGGCCCACTTCTCTTTCAAAATGTTTCATAGAGAAATTTTTCTGTATTGGAGAAATTTTAATTCCCTGATTTATTGTCTCAAAACATGACTTTTTATCCAAATACATTTATGATTGAAACTTTATGCACCTGTTTGTTTATTAACTAAATTATTAATTCACGCCTTCATTTAGTAAATACTCTCATTAAGTGCCTCTTGTATGTCAGGTACCATGCTAAGTTCTGGAGATACACTGGCAGATGAAACCAGATCAAATACCAAACTTTATGGAGCTTACAGTCTAGTTGATGAGACAGACATTAATCAGATAATCACATGGTTTGCTCTGTAATTACAGACTGAAGTCAGGTAAGGTTCCTCTGAGGAAGTGACAACTGAGCTGAGAACTGAAGGACTAAGGTGACTAGGTGAGGTTGGATTGTATCTTTGAGTCATTGATGAATGCAACCTCAAGATCATTAAAATTTTGGCATTTTATATTATTATGGGAAAGAGGGAAAAACTAATATACTGACTTACCCAGGTGTTGGGGGTCATCCAGCAGGTTAGAAGCAGAATCCAATTTAAAGTGGCCTTGAAATAAAGTCTAAAATGACAGGGAGACAGATGTGATTCCTCTTGGAACCTTGCTGGCTGTTGTGCATTAATATTCGGAAGCTCCTGGTCCAGGTAAATCAAGCACAAAAGGAGCCACACCAAACATAAACCTGTGGGTATGTGTACCTTTCTCTGATGTAGATTCTCCCCAACATGTTCGGGTCCTTTCTAAGAAGGTGAGCAGCTGTGCCAGGAGATTCACTTGATATGGTGTGGAGACTGGTTTTTTTTTTTTTTTTTTTTTACGTTTAAAGGTTTTTAATTTAAAAAAATTCTACAATTTTAAAGGTTACTTTCCATTTACAGTTATCACAAAATATTAGCAATATTCCATGTTATAGAATACATCCTTAAGCCTGTCTTACACCCAATACTTTGTGCCTCCCACTCCCCACCCCTATATTGCCCCTCCCCCTCACTGGTAATCACCACTTGTTCTCTATAGCTGTGGGTCTGCTTCTTTTTTGTTATATTCACTAGTTTGTTGTATTTTTTAGATTCCGCATGTAAGTGATATCATACAGTATTTGTCTTTCTCTGTCTGACTTATTGCACTTGGCATAATGCCTTCCAAGTCCATCCACCTTGCTGCAAATGGCAAAATTTCATTCCTTTATATGACTGAGTAGTGTTCCATTATATACATACATAAATGTATTCCATTTTATATATATATATGGTATCTTCTTTATCGTTCTTCTTTATCCATTCATCTGTTGATGAACACTTAGGCTGCTTCCATATCTTGGTAACTGTAACTAATGTGATGCAGAGGTGATATTCTTTCTTTGGGATCACTTTTAGTCTTGATTCACTACGTACTTCTCATGTATCACCCAAGCGTAGGTGTAAGAAATTTGCCTGTAGTGTCCAGGTAAGAAGTGAGAATCTGTCCATACAACAAGAATCTGCCCCAGAACTTTCTGAGGCAACACCAGCCGAGAATAGATTTTTCCTTGTACAATGAGTAAAAATCAATAATAATAACATGAGAAATGTGAAAAGATTCTGCATCATAACACAAAACTATATTCTAAAGTAGGAATACTTAGAAGGTAATTTATTGCAGGAAACAAATAGTTTAACATTTGCTTTGGCTATTGATAAAATTGAAGGAAACATTGAGTGTATGAAAACACAAAATGAGATGATAAAAGGGCTTAAAAGCTAAGGAAAGAATGTAAACAGATGATGCAACAGCGGGATTTCGATAGCATTAGAAGCAGCAAAGAACAAAATTCAAATTGTAGAAAACGGAATCAATGACATAGGATATAAAGAAATAAAAATGCTGAAAAGAAAATGCCCTGTTTTGTTTATACTTACTCTCATTTCTGTTACTTTTGGTTTATTTCTTTATCATGTTCATAGATTTGGGTACAGCCAAAATCTGGGATATGTTTCTTTATTTTTGGTACTTTGCTCTACAGATCGTATTTTGCTTGAGTTCATTGTCTCTGGTGATTCTGAAAGTTTAAGTTCTATTATTAAAAATTCCCACTGGATATTTTTAAAGTTAATTAAATACACGATCAAATCAAATAAATGATTGATTTAATGTAAGATTGTATTATAAATCCATATATGTGTGTGTATGTGTATGTGTTTTATCTTCCAACTAGATGAATCTTCTTGAGGGCAGTGACTAAATTGGACTTGGTGAATGTTGTTGAGTGGGCGAAAAAATTTTAACTTTGCTAAACCTGCCCAAACTCTGGCTAATGTTCATGAAAATTCAGTGGATCCAACCCTCAACCATTTAGCAGTGACCTACACAAGGCCATTGTTATCCAACTAGGGAGACTCTCCTTACCATTTTTAGTGAAGGAATTAGGAGTTTGCTGTCATCTCTTCCAGTCACAGGGCCACCAATCTCAGATATGCAGAATGTCTCTGTTTTCTCTCTTTACCTGGGGTGACCACAGGTGGCTCAGGACATGCAGACCTCCAGCCAATCCCAGAAGGAGAGGCACGAGATAAAAACAACATGCTGGCTTCTTTTATTACTTACTTTTGTAACTGTCAAATAATACTTCTTGTGGGAGTTTGTTTCAAGCCTGTGCCCCTAAAATGTGGTCTGGGCAATATTCTTGGTGAGCTGTTGGCACAAAACCTGTGTTTTTCTATGTGAAATGGCTAACCATGGATGGAAGTAAATCACTGAGAAAAGTCAAAAAAGAATATTTTAAATACTTGATATCATTAAACGTGAAAGTCTAGGCTTATTTTTTCCTTGGAAAGAAAAGTCTGCTGTGGATTTTCAAATACGAATGCTTTGAATATGGTTTGAGTTATGTTGAAATTAGGAGCTCCTTAAGACTAGTTTGCGGTTCTTGATGTAGGGCAAGAAAATATATAAAGTAATCTTCATGAACCTGCTTTAAAATGGTAAGAAGCATTATACATATGCAGGGTATTATTTTGTTCCGATGTGGGGGAGTGAAAGTCAAGCATTTTGCATTGTTAAGACTAGCTGAAGTTTGAGTATTTTAATGATGCTTGATTGTTAAGTTGGTTTAGAAAATAGGTGCTTTTTTTCCATTTTAACCAGTATAAGTCATCATGAGAGTAAAGAATCTGGGTTGTGTGGACATGCATCCTACTCGAATGGGTTTCTCAACCTCGCCACAGTTGACATTTTGGCTCAGATAATTCTTTGTTGTGGCGGGCTGTCCTATGTAGTGTAGGATGTTTAATAGCATCCCTGGCCTCTATCCATTAGATGCTAGTAGCAACCTCCTTGCCCTAGTTGCAGCAACCAAAAATGTTCCCATTGCCAAATGCCCCTGGGAGATAAAAGTACCCAACTGAGGAATATCCTTCTGTTAGCGACCAGGGTACTTGGCCTTCCCCAGTCAATAGAAATTGATAAGAGGCCAGACAAGGTATTCCTTCAAGGCTTTATTGGGGCTCCTGCGGCCACAGGAGGGAGCAAAAACAAGTAACAGTTTCCCTTGCTTGCTTCCTGATGTGGGGGGCGAGCTGATTCCTTATATGGCGTGAGGGTAGGGGCATGTCCAGGGGTCGGGCTGGAGGGTTGGCTTAGGTGTTTTGCCCACCCCTCTGGTGGTGAGTGCAGGGGGCACGCACAGCACTCTGCTTTTGCTAGTGACACCCTGTTTTTGCTCCCAGCTCTTCAGAAGTGCCGGTTGGGTTTTTTTGGTCTTTTTGTATCTTGTTGTCCATAATTTGCCCCAACTGTGCATGCACGCAGTTATTTTTAGTCCCTTATAGTTTCTTGGTATTTTGTTGCTCTAGGAGATGTTCGTCCAGGTACAAGCACTGCAGCACTGCAGCAAAGTGTCCCAGGTCCCAGGTCCCAGCCTGTCTCACTTCTAGAACATTTGTTGAGATGTCTAAGGCTGGAAGTTAATAATCCATAGCCTCTGACTGTGGGCCTTGTTCACTCAGCCTTGAGATGCCCTGAGACAGTTTCCATAAATATTGCTCACGGGAATACCAGACACCAGTGCAGGCTTCTTGGCAATCGTTAACCAGAGAGACCCTGAATTGCCTTGGGGTTTGAAGCCACAGTGGAATGAATTCTTTGGATGCAGGTTGGATTTATTTATTTATCAGAATAATTAACATTAAAAAAATTGTTAACATAAAAAATAATTGTTAACATTAAATTGTTAACATTAAAAATAAATTGTTAACATTAAAAATAATTAACATTAAAAAAAAGAAAACTACAAATCACCCTGTATTTCACTTTCTAGAAATAACTAGTGTTCATATTTGGTAAAGAGCATTTCTAGACATTTTCACACACATGTATGAATAGGATTTTGGATAGGATAAATAAATTGACATAATTCGATAACAATGCCATCACATGATTCATGCCATTTTATAATTAAAGTATTTAATTTTTGTGAATTTAATAGATAATAAGGAAATGAAGTGAAACTGAAAGACTTGCCAAACTTGGGATGAATGTTCCTTCACAGAATAATGATAAATTATTTCTTCAAAGATATCTCTTAGAATATGACAAAAGATTATGAAAAACATTTGGAGGTTGGAGTTACTATGTTTTCAAATTTCATGTTTAAATTTTAGTCAATATTTCTTGACTTCCTTGCAACTTTCCTTCTTTCACCTCCCAATTTTTATCATATGCATACTAATTTAATATAATACATATTCTGTTCTACAACCTTAATTTTCTGTTGTTTATTCATGGTTCAGTATTTGAATTGATTAAATACGCACCTTCATTCCTTTTATGTGACTTCTATAATTCTGTTTTTAAATTTTTGAATCATCTCTTGGTTAGAGTTCTTCATCTGTTTTTTTAAAGAAAGGCTCCATTTCCTGAATGTTTTTTCCTACATTTAAAAATGTTAGTGTTGCCTTTATTCTTTCTATTTTATGTAAAATACACATGATATAAAATGTATCATCTTAACCATTTTTAAGTATACAGTTCAGAGGCAGTAAGTACATTCATATTGTTGTGCAAACATCACCACTATTCTTCTCCAAACGTTTTTTATCTTTCCACACTGAAACTCTGTACCCATTGAAGAATAGTTCCCCATTTTCCCTCCCCCAGCCCCTGGCAACCACCATTCTACTTTCTGTCTCTATGAATTAGAGTACTCTAAGTATCTAATGTAAGTGGAATCAGGCAGTATTTGTCCTTTTTTTGTCTGACTTATTTCACTAGTATAATGGGCTTCAAGTTCCATCCATGTTGTGGCATGTATGAGAATTTCATTCTTTTTTAGACCTGAATCATATTCCATTGTATGTATGCATCACATTTTGTTTCTCCATTCATCTGTTGATGGACATTTGGGTTGTTTCCACCTTTTGGCTATTTTGAATAATGCTGCTGTGAACATGGGTGAACAAATGTCTGAGTCCCGGCTTTCAGTTCTTTTGGATTTATACCCCAAAATGGAATTACTGGATCATATGGTAATTCTATTTAATATTTTTGTTTAGGAACCATCAGACTATTTTCCACAGGGGCTGCACCATTTTGCATTTTCATCAGCAAAGCATAAGTGTTCCAATTTCTCTACATTTTCCTCAACACTTGTTTTTGTTTGTTTGTTTGTTTTTAATAATAGTCAACCTAGTGGGTGTGAAGTGTTATCACATTGTGGGTTTTCATTTCCATTTTCCTAATGGTTAGGAAACCATTAGGAATGGTTGAAAATGGTTGAAAATGGTTGAAAAGATGTTGAGCATCTTTTCACGTGCTTATTGGACATCTCTATATCTTCTTTGGAGAAATGTCTATTCATGTCCTTTGCCCAATTTTAATTGAGGTGTTTCTTTTTTGTTTGTTGACTTATTTTTATGCCCTCTGGATATTAATCCCTTATATGATATATGATTTGTAAATATTTCCTGCCTTTCTTGGATTCCCTTTTCATTCTGTTAATAGCATCCTTTGATGCACAAAAGGTTTAAATGTTGGTAAAGTGCCTTTATTCTTGAATAGGTCTTGGACGAGTGTAATACAATATTCTTAGATGGTTCTTTTTTTCTTTCTTCCTCCCTCCCTTCCTCCCTCCCTCCCTCCCTCCCTTCCTTCCTTCCTTCCTCCCTCCCTCCCCTCCTTCTTTCCTTCTGTCGTCCCTTCCTTCCTTGCTTACTTCTTTCTGCCCTCCCTCCTCCCCTCCTTCCTTCCTTCCTTCCTTCTGTCCTCCCTCCCTTCCTTCCTTCCTCCCTCCTTCCCTCCCTTCCCCCCTTCTTCCTTCCTTCCTTCCTTTTCTTTCTTTTTTTATAATATTTAGGGATTGCTGCCCTGTCTTACGTCATTAAATGTTATTGTAGAGAAGGCAGACATTTCCCCTGCAAATGACTTGCTGTCACTACTTGAATTCCTCAGAAATTCTCCCTCTCCATAGCCTCCCAGGAGTGCTTACTTTTTGTTTTAATTGGAAAAAACTATGTAAAGAAAAAGAAAAATGCAGAGACTAGTATAACAGATTCATATATATCCACCACCCAGAATTAACTAATGCTAGTATTTTGTCATGTTTGGGTCACAGTACTTTTTTATCAGTATTTTATGTGTGTAGAGTCTTAGAAGTTACTTGGCTTGAGTTCTGAGAGACAGAGCTGAGATGAGGATTCACATCCAAGTGATTTATTCAGGAAGCATCTTCAGTGGAATCCAGTTAGGGAGTGGGAGAAGCAAGATAGGGAAGGGGAAAGGAAAAGAGCACAGCCAAGGGGGTTTTCAAGTGAAGTCCCAGCCTTGCCTTATCCTGTGGGGCCCACTGGAGGGTAAATTATACTGTGCAGAGTTTGCCCTGCCTCAAGGCTGGGGAGCTGGGCCTGAATCTAAAGTCTGAACTATATTACCATAAAGATATTGGCTTTCATCCTCTTAGCATTTCAGTGCTTGCAGAATCTGAGGTGATGTTCCACATTTCATTCTTGCAATTGATTTTCTCTCTTTTTTTCTTCAGTAGTCTTACCAAAGAATTTAGCCACTTGTTTTCTTTTTTTTTTAATTTTTTTATTTTCTAATTTTATCATTTATTGTAGGGAAAAAAGCTTTCTCTTTACCTATTTTTTTTTCATCTTTATTGGTGTATAATTGCTTTACAGTGGTGTGTTAGTTTCTGCTTTATAACAAAGTGAATCAGTTATACCTATACATATGTTCCCATATCTCTTCTCTCTTGCGTATCCCTCCCTCCTACCCTCCCTATCCCACCCCTCCAGGCCGTCACAAAGCACCGAGCTGATCTCCCTGTGCTATGCGGCTGCTTCCCACCAGCTATCTACCTTACTTTTGGTAGTGTATAAATATATGTCCATGCGTCTCTCTCACTTTGTCACAGCTTACCCTTCCCCCTCCCCATAACCTCAAGTCCATTCTCTAGTAGGTCTGTGTCTTTATTCCTGTCTTACTCCTAGGTTCTTCACGACATTTTTTTTTCTTAAATTCCATATATATGTATTAGCATACAGTATTTGTCTTTCTCTTTCTGACTTCCTTCACTCTGTATGACAGACCATAGGTCTATCCACCTCATTACAAATAGCTCAATTTCGTTTCTTTTTATGGCTGAGTAATATTCCACTGTATATATGTGCCACATCTTCTTTATCCATTCATCCGATGACGGACACTTAGGTTGTTTCCATCTCCGGGCTATTGTAAATAGAGCTGTAATGAACATTTTGGTACATGACTCTTTTTGAATTATGGTTTTCTCAGTGTATATGCCCAGTAGTGGGATTGCTGGGTCATATGGTAGTTCTATTTGTAGTTTTTTAAGGAACCTCCATACTGTTCTCCATAGTGGCTGTACCAATTTACATTCCCACCAGCAGTGCAAGAGTGTTCCCTTTTCTCCACACCCTCTCCAGCATTTATTGTTTCTAGATTTTTTGATGATGGCCATTCTGACTGGTGTGAGATGATATCTCACTGTAGTTTTGATTTGCATTTCTCTAATGATTAATGATGTTGAGCATTCTTTCATGTGTTTGTTGGCAGTCTGTATATCTTCTTTGGAGAAATGTCTATTTAGGTCTTCTGCCCATTTTTGGATTGGGTTGTTTGTTGTTTTGTTATTGAGCTGCATGAGCTGCTTATACATTTTGGAGATTAATCCTTTGTCAGTTGCTTCATTTGCAAATATTTTCTCCCATTCTGAGGGTTGTCTTTTGGTCTTGTTTATGGTTTCCTTTGCTGTGCAAAAGCTTTGAAGTTTCATTAGGTCCCATTTGTTTATTTTTATTTCCATTTCTCTAAGAGGTGGGTCAAAAAGGATCTTGCTGTGATTTATGTCATAGAGTGTTCTGCCTATGTTTTCCTCTAAGAGTTTGATAGTTTCTGGACTTACATTTAGGTCCTTAATCCATTTTGAGCTTATTTTTGTGTATGGTGTTAGGGAGTGATCTAATCTCATACTTTTACATGTACCTGTCCAGTTTTCCCAGCACCACTTATTGAAGAGGCTGTCCTTTCTCCACTGTACATTCGTGCCTCCTTTATCAAAGATAATGTGACCATATGTGCGTGGGTTTATCTCTGGGCTTTCTATCCTGTTCCATTGATCTATCTTTCTGTTTTTGTGCCAGTACCATACTGTCTTGGTTGCTGTAGCTTTGTAGTATAGCCTAAAGTCAGGGAGCCTGATTCCTCCAGCTCCGTTTTTCGTTCTCAAGATTGCTTTGGCTATTTGGGGTCTTTTGTGTTTCCATGCAAATTGTGAAATTTTTTGTTCTAGTTCTGTGAAAAATGCCAGTGGTAGTTTGATAGGGATTGCACTGAATATGTAGATTGCTTTGGGTAGTAGAGTCATTTTCACAATGTTGATTCTCCCAATCCAAGAACATGGTATTCTCTCCATCTATTTGTATCATCTTTAATGTCTTTAATCAGTGTCTTATAAATTTCTGCATACAGGTCTTTTGTCTCCTTAGGTAGGTTTATTCCTAGATATTTTATTCTTTTTGTTGCAGTGGTAAATGGGAGTGTTTTCTTGATTTCACTTTCAGATTTTTCATCATTAGTGTATAGGAATGCCAGAGATTTCTGTGCATTAATTTTGTATCCTGCTACTTTACCAAATCCATTGATTAGCTCTGGTAGTTTTCTGGTAGCATCTTTAGGATTCTCTATGTATAGTATCATGTCATCTGCAAACAGTGACAGCTTTACTTCTTCTTTTCTGATTTGGATTCCTTTTATTTCCTTTTCTTCTCTGATTGCTGTGGCTAAAACCTCTAAAACTATGTTGAATAAGAGTGGTGAGAGTGGGCAACCTTGTCTTGTTCCTGATCTTAGTGGAAATGCTTTCAGTTTTTCACCATTGAGGACGATGTTGGCTGTGGGTTTGTCGTATATGGCCTTTATTATGTTGAGGAAAGTTCCATCTATGCCTACTTTCTGCAGGTTTTTTTTTTTTTATCATAAATGGGTGTTGAATTTTGTTGAAAGCTTTCTCTGCATCTATTGAGATGATCATATGGTTTTTCTCCTTCAATTTGTTAATATGGTGTATCACATTGATTGATTTGCGTATATTGAAGAATCCTTGCATTCCTGGAATAAACCCCACTTGATCATGGTGTATGATCCTTTTAATGTGCTGTTGGATTCTGTTTGCTAGTTTTTGTTGAGGATTTTTGCATCTATGGTCATCTGTGATATTGGCCCGTAGTTTTCTTTCTTTGTGACATCCTTGTCTGGTTTTGGTATCAAGGTGATGGTGGCCTCATAGAATGAGTTTGGGAGTGTTCCTCCCTCTGCTATATTTTGGAAGAGTTTGAGATTGGTAGGTGTTAGCTCTTCTCTAAATGTTTGATAGAATTTGCCTGTGAAGCCATCTGGTCCTGGGCTTTTGTTTGTTGGAAGATTTTTAATCACAGTTTCAATTCCACTGCTTGTGATTGGTCTGTTCATATTTTCTATTTCTTCCTGATTCAGTCTTGGCAGGTTGTGCATTTCTAAGAATGTGTCCATTTCTTCCAGATTGTCCATTTTAATGGCATATAGTTGCTTGTAGTAATCTCTCATTATCTTTTGTATTTCTGCAGTGTTAGTTGTTACTTCTCCTTTTTCATTTCTAATTCTATTGATTTGAATATTCTCCCTTTTTTTCTTGATGAGTCTGGCTAATGGTTTATCAATTTTGTTCATCTTCTCAAAGAACCAGCTTTTAGTTTTATTGATCTTTGCTATCGTTTCCTTCATTTCTTTTTCATTTATTTCTGATTTGATTTTTATGATTTCTTTCCTTCTGCTAACTTTGGGATTTTTTTGTTCTTCTTTCTCTAATTGCTTTAGGTGTGAGGTTAGGTTGTTTATTCGAGATAGTTCCTCTTTCTTAAGGTAGGATTGTATTGCTATAAACTTCCCTCCTAGAACTGTTTTGCTGCATCCCATAGGTTTTGGGTCGCCGTGTCTCCATTGTCATTTGTTTCTAGGTATTTTTTTATTTCCTCTTTGATTTCTTCAGTGATCTCTTGATTATGAAGTAGTGTGTTGTTTAGCCTCCACGTGTTTGTATTTTTTACAGATCTTTTCCTGTAACTGATATCTAGTCTCATAGCGTTGTGGTCAGAAAAGATACTTGATACAATTTCAATTTTCTTAAATTTACCAAGGCTTGATTTGTGACCCAAGATATGATCTATTCTGGAGAATGTTCCATGAGCACTTGAGAAAAATGTGTATTCTGTTGTTTTTGGATGGAATGTCCTATAAATATCAATTAAGTCCATCTTGTTTAATGTATCATTTAAAGCTTTTGTTTCCTTATTTATTTTCATTTTGGATGATCTGTCCATTGGTGAAAGTGGGGTGTTAAAGTCCCCTACTATGACTGTGTTACTGTCGATTTCCACTTTTATGGCTGTTAGCATTTGCCTTATGTATTGAGGTGCTCCTATGTTGGGTGCATAAATATTTACAATTGTTATATCTTCTTCTTGGATCGATCCCTTGATCATTATGTAGTGTCCTTCTTTGTCTCTTCTAATAGTCTTTATTTTAAAATCTATTTTGTTTGATATGAGAATTGCAACTCCAGCTTTCTTTTGGTTTCCCTTTGCATGGAATATCTTTCTTCATCCCCTTACTTTCAGTCTGTATGTGTCTCTAGGTCTGAAGTGGGTCTCTTGTAGACAGCATATATATGGGTCTTGTTTTTGTATCCATTCAGCCAGTCTGTGTCTTTTGGTGGGAGCATTTAGTCCATTTACATTTAAGGTAATTATTGATATGTATGTTCCTATTCCCATTTTCTTAATTGTTTTGGGTTTATTATTGTAGCTCTTTCCCTTGTCTTATGTTTCTTGTCTAGAGAAGTTCCTTTAGCATTTGTTGTAAAGCTGGTTTAGTGGTGCTGAACTCTCTCAGCTTTTGCTTCTTTGTAAAGGTTTTAATTTCTCCATCAAATCTGAATGAGATCCTTCCCAGGTAGAGTAATCTTGGTTGCAGGTTTTTCTCCTTCATCACTTTACATATGTCCTGCCAGTCCCTTCTGGCTTGCAGAGTTTCTGCTGAAAGATCATCTGTTAACCTTATGGGGATTCCCTTGTGTGTTATTTGTTGTTTTTCCCTTGCTGCTTTTAATATGTTTTCTTTGTATTTAATTTTTGAGAGTTTGATTAATATATGTCTTGGCTTATTTCTCCTTGGATTTATCCTGTATGGGACTCTCTCTGCTTCCTGGACTTGATTAACTATTTCCTTTCCCATATTAGGGAACTTTTGAACTATAATCTCTTCAAATATTTTCTCAGTCCCTTTCTTTTTCTCTTCTTCTTCTGCAACCCCTATAATTCGGATGTTGGTGTGTTTAATGTTGTCCCAGAGTTCTCTGAGACTGTCCTCAGTTCTTTTCATTCTTTTTTCTTTATTCTGCTCTGCAGTAGTTATTTCCACTATTTTATCTTCCAGGTCACTTATCCGTTCTTCTGCCTCAGTTATTCTGCTATCGATCCCATCTAGAGTTTTTTAAATTTCATTTATTGTGTTGTTCATCGTTGTTTGCTTCATCTTTTCATCTTTAGTTCTTCTAGGTCCTTGTTAAATGTTTCTTGCATTTTGTCTATTCTATTTCCAAGATTTTGGATCATATTTACTATCATTATTCTGAATTCTTTTTCAGGTAGACTGCCTATTTCCTCTTCATTTGGCAGGTCTGGTGGGTTTTTATCTTGCTCCTTCATCTGCTGTGTGTTTTTCTGTCTTCTCATTTTGCTTATCTTACTGTGTTTGGGGTCTCCTTTTTGCAGGCTGCTGGTTCGTAGTTCCCGTTGTTTTTGGTGTCTGTCCCCAGTGGCTAAGGTTGGTTCAGTGGGTTGTGTAGGCTTCCTGGTGGAGGGGACTAGTGCCTGTGTTCTGGTGGATGAGGCTGGATCTTGTCTTTTCTGGTGGGCAGGTCCACGTCTGGTGGTGTGTTTTGGGGTGTCTGTGGACTTATTATGATTTTAGGCAGCCTCTGTGCTAATGGGTGGGGTTGTGTTCCTGTCTTGCTAGTTGTTTGGCATAGAATGTCCAGCACTGTAGCTTGCTGGTCGTTGAGTGAAGCTGTGTGCTGGTGTTAAGATGGAGATCTCTGGGAGATTTTCGCTGTTTGATATTATGTGGAGCTGGGAGGTCTCTTGTGGACCAGTGTCCTGAAGTTGGCTCTCCCAACTCAGAGGCACAGTACTGACTCCTGGCTGCAGCACCAAGAGCCTTTCATCCACACGGCTCAGAATAAAAGGGAGAAAAAGTAGAAAGAAAGAATTAGTAGAAGTAGAAAGAAAGAAAGACAGGAGGGAGGGAGGAAGGAAGGAAGGAGGGAAGGAAGGAAAAAAGAAAAAAGAAGATAAAGTAACATAAAGATAAAATATAAAGTTATTAAAATAAAAAATAAGGAAAACAAAAACAAAAAACGGATGGATAGAACCCTAGGACAAATGGTGGAGCAAAGCTATACAGACAAAATCTCACACAGACGCATACACATACACACTAAGAAAAAGAGGAAAAGGGGAAAAAATCATAAATCTTGCTCTCAAAGTCCACCTCCTCAATTTGGGATGATTCGTTGTCTATTCATGTATTCCACAGATGCAGGGTACATCAAGTTGATTGTGGAGCTTTAATCCGCTGCTCCTGAGGCTGCTGGGAGAGATTTCCCTTTCTCTTCTTTGTTCTCACAGCTCCCAGGGGCTCAGTTTTGGATTTGGCCCCATCTCTGCGTGTATGTCGCAGGAGTGCGCCTGTTCTTCGCTCAGACAGGAGGGGGTTAAAGGAGCCGCTGATTCAGGGCCTCTGGCTCACTCAGGCCCGGGGGAGGGAGGGGCACGGAGTGCGTGAGGGGCGGGCCTGCGGCGGCAGAGGCCGGCGTGACGTTGCACCGGCCTGAGGCGCGCTGTGCGTTCTCCCAGGGAAGTTGTTCCTGGATTCCGGGACCCTGGCAGTGGCGGGCAGCACGGGCTCCCCAGAAGGGGGTTGTGGATAGTGACCTGTGCTCGCACACAGGCTTCTTGGTGGCGGCAGCAGCAGCCTCAGCGTCTCCTGCACGTCTCTGGGGTCCGCGCTTTTAGCCGCGGCTCGCGCCCGTCTCCGGAGCTCTCTTAAGCAGCACTCTTAATCCCCTCTCCTCACGCACCAGGAAACAAAGAGGGAAGAAAATGTCTCTTGCCTCTTCGGCAGGTCCAGACTTTTGCCCGGACTCCCTCCCTGCTAGCCGTGAGTACCACATCTTCTTTATCCATTCATCTGTCGATGGACATTTAGATTGTTTCCATGTTTTGGCTATTGTGAAGAGTGCTGCTATGAACGTAGGGGTGCGTGTATCTTTTTGAATTGTAATTTTGTCTGGATATATGCTCAGGAGTGGGATTGCTGGATCATATGATAATTCTATTTTTAGCAAAACATGTATTCTTGACTTATCAAAGTCAAATATTAATTGGTCCTTTCAGCCTCTTTTTAGGTGATACAGGATCTTAGGGTACTTTAATGTCATTTATCACTCTTCTGATTCATATGCCATTGTTGTCATATGTTAATGCCATATACATATTTTAAACTCCACAAGCCACGATAAATGCTGTTTTATATAGTTGCTCTTTATTTAGAATTACCCACATTCTTCTTTACCATTTCATTTTTTGCTCTTCATTTCTTTCCGTATCTCCAAGCTTCCTTTAACCCTAAAAACACCTTTTAGTATTTCCTTTAGGACTGGTCTACCTATGGTGAATTCTCTCTATTTTTGTTTGTCTGAAAATGTCTTTATTTCATTTATGGAGGATATTTTTGCTTTTTCTAGTTGTTCTTAGTGGGATGGTTGGTCCATATTACCCAGCCTACCATTACTCTCCATCAGACTTTTATATTTGGCTACATCTGCTTCTCCTTTCTATTCAGTCTTACCTCATGTTGTGCCGTACATGCTTCATGATGACTTCCCAAAGTATCATCGATAATATCCTATTAAGTCTGTCTTCATGTAAAGTAGCTTTGTATTTAGGAATTTCTTTTTAACAAAAAAAATACAGTCAAAACAAAACTAAACTAAACCCCATTGTATTAGGTCACTTTTATTTATGCCTCTCGCTACAGTCGGAGGCTATGGTTGTTTTCTAACTTGTCTAGTAGCCAGGAACATTGCACTAATGGAAATAAAGTAACCTAGGTGTTCTCATCCTTAATATAGGATTGTGGGAGGGTGCTGTACAGAGGTGGTCTGTGTAGTTCCTGGGATGGGCTCCCTGCGGACAGCGATGATCTGTGTGTTAGTGATAGCACAGGCGTGTTCTAGAATATGATTTGTCTATGCTTCGGGCATTTTTATTTGAGCTTCTTAAATACACTAATATTTTATATCTAAAATACCCCAGAGACAAAGCCCCGGGGTGCAAAGGGAGTAGCGTTTAGACACTGAGCACCATAGAATAACTTCTTAAACGCTGCTTCTCTGTGCACATGGCTGAACTCAGTGTCCGGTGAAGACAACAAAGCATCCTGTTTTGCTTTATTTTTGTTATTTGTGTGTATGTTTCTTACTCTCTAGAACATGATGTTCTGTAGCGAGACTGAAGAATCTGACATCAGTACAAATACACATGTCTCTTGCTTCCCTTCAAACCAACAGTCATTCATCACCAGCAAGCTCCCAGTTGGACCCCCAGGGGTCAGGCAGGTACTGTGAATCCTCATAGTGGCTGGATGGAGACTGTACAAATTGGAGGGCATGTGCCCCTTCAAAACTGTGTGGCCACCCTTCGTCTGAGTTATTACCATGTTGGGATGTGGCGCCTATATTGATTTCCTCTTTCCTTTTCCCGAGAAGTCAGAAATCGAGATTTTTATGTGCAAGCTCCGTATCTTTAAACATTAACAAATAATTCCCTTTCTTTGGTAAACCATACAATTATAGTTAGATGGATCGGACCCACAGGCCAGATTCCTCCTGGGACCACCAGTATGCTTCCTTTATCTTAGCTGTAATCTAGGCACTGCTCGCATTCTGTACCCAAGGGCACTGAGCATCTCACCTCAAGGGTAGCGCTGAGGATGGTTGTGAGGCTGAGATGAACATCTCCCACAAATCACTTAATCGGGAAGCCCAAGAGTCATCCTAGTGCCTCCTTTCTCCCTGCATCTGGTCAGCACCCAGGTCCTGTTGGTTCTAGCTCCTTAAGACTTCATGTCTGAAAGAGTAGGTCTAAAAGTTTTCCTCGCAAGAAAAAAAAAATTGTAACTATGTATGGTGATGGATGTTAACTAGACTTACGGTGATCATTTCTCAACGTGTGCAAATAACGAGTCATTACGTTGTACACCTGAAACTAATGTAATGTTAACGTGTCAGTTATGTCTCAATAAAAAAATTGAACAAATAAACAACAACAAAACCCCTCAAGTCTATGTCCTCCTCTTCCAGACACTGGCAGTGTCTAGCCTGGGCTCTTGTTTCTTGCCTGTCCTATACAGTGGCCTTCCAGCTGTGCACTCTCCTCCCTCAATCTTTCCCCACACTCCTGCCAGGGTAATTTTTCCAAAATACAGTTTGCCGAAGTCACTCCTCTGCTCAAAAATATTCCAGGAAGTCAATAAATTGCTGCGTTGGAAAACTTCCCTTTGTTCTCCAGATCCGCTCTCCACTGCTCCCCACCCTGTGCTGGCCTCACCCCGGGGGGGGCTGACCTGGACGGACTGCATCAGTGGTCTCCCTTGCCCTCGGGCTCCTGGTCGGGTTTGGCCAATGGTGAGCACTGCAGGGGATTGGAGAGAGGGAGGAGAGAAGTGTAATTGTTTCCCCAGCTCCCACTTGGTGAGGCTGCTGTGGGCTGTAATTCTTGACCAAAGGCCTTAGCTTCTGTCAACCAGCCCTTTACCTACAGCCTCTGCCTGCCCTCACCGCATCTTGCAGACAAGGCCCAGGCAGATAATGTGAATTGACTGATTCACAGGGCCTGCCTGGTACCAGACCCGGTGTGTTGCACCAGCCCTGTGGTTTCCCTGTACAGTGTTCTCATCTTAGTAAAGAGTGTGTGTGGGTTTTTTAAAAATTGAGGTACAGTTGATTTGCAATGTTGTATTTCTGCTGTACAGCAAAGTGTGTTTTTAAAATGCTTCTCAAATTATCCCCGTCTGAATCTGCCCTCTTTCCCCCTGGGACCTAGTTCTCTGACCTAATATAACGGACTGGATTGCTGTATACAGAAGGCCTGTCTCACTCTCAGAAGTCTAGAGTGTTTAGTTGGTGTTCCTTCATCTTGATGTGGAGAAGCCTTGGTTGCCATGATTTGGAACCTCTTCATAACATTTGTGGGAGGTATTTTTTTCTTTTACTAGAACAATAGGTGGAATCAATCTCTAATCCAGCAATCTGAGAGCCAGGGTGACTGGAGTACTTAACCAGGAGTACATAAAACCAGGTCAGTCTATGCCTGGCTAACTAGGGGAGGAGACTCAAGGAGGTGAGGAATCCCAGAACTGGGGCCAGCCTCCTATATAGTGGGGCTGGCAGGAAAAATCCAGGGAGCAGGATGCTTTCTCAGAAGCAATCCTGGACCATACTGACCTCAGCCTCAGGGAAGCAGGGCTTGTTAGTTAGTTCTGTATCTTCACTCACTGGTCACCTGCAAATAGAGCTGCTCTAAGAGGAGGGTCTTGGTGTTGTTTTGGGGTTTGCCAAAGGAAGCAGGACTTAGCAAACGTGTTTGTGTTTGGGGAATATTGTGTGCTTGGAATATGGGATGCAGTGTGAGCCTGAGCTGCAGGAGGATGAGACAGAGCAGGTCATGGGGAGCCTGGACGTACAGAACATGTGTCCTGAGGAATCAGTGAAGGGCTTTAAGAAGGTGGTAAAATAATAGGTAACACATTGGCTAGGAAAGGGTAGACCAGATGCTAGCAAGTGGTCATTGACCATCAGGGTAATGATGTGTGGATATATGTACCTTCCATTAGAGGATAGAATGGACCAAGAAGACAGAGGTGTATGTCTAGCATGTAGCTTTAGCTATGTTAGTGTTTTAGGTATTCTGGTTGAACTGAGTTGTTGAGTCTCTGTGACAGCTTCAGTGACATTTTATGTCATTTACCTAATTCATATTTTTAAAAATTTGTTGTTAAAGATCTTAAGGTAGTATTGACCTGAAAGAATGTATTTACTGTTAAAATCTGGGTCGTTTGTCATTTCCTTAAATAACCTTTGTGGTAATGCCGGAATAAACCTTTATTTGATGTCTGGGAAGTAACATCCCAGTGGAACCTATTTTATTTTGAGTTGTTTTTAATATGGACCTGTTAATATAGCATTTCCGATAAGTGACCTTATACGTGAAATCTGTGTTTAATTGCTAACGTTTTTGCAAGACTGGTAGAGCTGTGCTGTTCATTATAAGTCACAGATTTAAGACCTGTCAGGGAAATATTTTATGATTTGATTTATGCATGGGGATCCAAGAAGGCAAGAAGTCCTCGAGTCTTTATGAGAATGTGAGCACACTTATTCCTACAATGTTTTTGGCTTCTACCAGTCCTATTATATAATGAGTAAACAATATCTTTTCTTAAATTTTCATCCAAAATATACTCCCTAGCTAGAACTTTACTTAGGAAAATATGACTTTCTAAGAGATCTTTAAGCCTGATAGTTTTAACCAAACAGCACAAAGTGCATTTTGCCTCTTTGGATATATTTTCATAAGGTTCCTCTTTAGTGTTCCTCCCACCCCTTATAAGAAGAACTTTTATTGGGTGTTTTATTGCATAAAGTATACATGTTCATCATATAAAACTGGGAAATATAGATGAGCAAAAGGAAGAAAATAGGAAAGTGTTGTAATTCCATTATAATTAGAAAATAAAGAAGAATCAAAACTAAGAATGCACTTGCAATCCCAGTACATGAGAGAAGCTGATGGGGACCTGTGAGGCTCTGCCAGGTGCTTCCAGCAGAATTAGTGTGTTCCCTGGAAAGTATGTGCCCCGGCATTCCTAACCGAGGTAGAAATTACTTCTGTCATCTCCTTGCTCTGGGTCCTTGTGTCTGTTGCTCTCAGTGACTGAGGGCTCATTCTGCCCAACCCTTCAGCCTCTCTCACGTGCTACTCACTGTCTTGAGGGCCTGATCCATGCTCATCTTCCCCGAGCCTTGAACTTTGCAAGCCCTTGGTATACGTTTGTGTGAGAAAATTAACAAACGCGTCCCGGTCTGTGAACGTCGGTCAAGAACGCGTATTCCTCGTGGAATAACTTAGATAAAATCAAATATTTTTTGAAAAACAAAAGTGTAGCTCTGCTTGCAATATAGAGAGGGGAAAAAAAGTAAAACGACTTCATTGAGATATCAAAAGAATGTTGTGGTCAAGTGAATCACAGCAGCAGCTGTGTTCGATCCAAGATGTGAAATGCTAGCTACGAGTGATGATAGGTTGGCTGCTGCCCTTGACTGGATTTCTGGTCCACAAGGGCAGGGGAGGAGCATCCACGAGCAAAAGGCAGGCCTTGTCTGGGTCAGACAGGAAGGGGTTCTGCCCGGGCTCCCCCACACCTCGGACACGTCGTTCTGGAAGCTACAGTTGTTCAGCTACAAAATGGGGATTGGTAATATCCACCTCAAGGGTTTGTTGAGAAGGTTAGAAAGAATGTAGGAAAAATGTTGGCAAGGGCTGCTCACTCTGTACATACATGGTCGCCGCTTTGTGCAGGGCCAGATTCTTCCGTTCTTTCTCCATGCCCGCTTCAGAGTCTGGCCCAGAACAGGGTCACTGAGTGATATGATGTTGGTTGGCTCAGACTTGGGGGAAGAAGTCTATAGATAGGGTTCAGTTAACAACTTACCTTATAAAATATTAATAACTTGGAGTTTAAATAATTACTTACGACAGATCATGAGGATGTCTGAACAGAAGGAATTGGGAATGAGTGGTACCCAACTTACACACATAGAAGTTGCCTCTGCAGGGTGACCATCCGGTCAAACATGGGGCTGATATCAGTCAACCATATTTTATTGTCACTAGATTTCACAGCTGGGGCTGGCCGAAGTGGGGCTGCTAAATACAGTACCTCTTCTCTCAGGAGACTCACCACCAGCCCAAGAATATAGACCCCACCCTATGGTCCCTGATCCAGTGCCTCCTAACGGCTGGTTTCTTCCCACCCCACCACTCTTTCTGCCTCCTAACACTTGGTGATGGTGATTGGATTTTATTTCATATTTTTATTGTAACATTAAACTGTGTTCACCGATTCCAAGTCTGATTAGTTGGCTGCTTACTTGGCATGAGGGTCCACTTACTATTTTCAAAAAGCAGAAATGTGCACATGGAATTCTGTAAGATTAGGGAGCTGTGTCCAGCATGTTTATCAGGGACTTGGGTGGAGCATGGGAGCTGCAGAGCTGAGCAAAGTGGCTTGTAGATGGGGTGACAGGATCAGGGTGCAAACAGATCTCAGCAGGCTGGTATTCTGGGCCAAAACCAACAAGAGGAAATTCAGTAGTGAATACTGTTAAGCCTTGCCTAAGTAAAAATGCAAGAGAGCTGGCTCTCCTGTCATTGTTTGGAAAAAGACATTATTTTGAAGAAGGATACCTTATGCTTATTGAGACATTTACTTATTACATTTACTGAGATGCTGTGTGATTCATTCTATACATGGCATTTTATTTAAATCCTGTTGGAGTAAAAATGTCATCTCCATTTTATAGATGAGTTTTAGAAAGGTTAAGAAACTTATCCAGAGTCACACAACTTTTAACCATTATGTGATACTGCCTCCATCATGAAATCCAATAAATGGTGTGACTAGAAAGGTAGGAAGGGAGGAAGGAAGGAAGGAAGGAAGGGAGGAAGGAAGGAAGGAAGGTAGGAAGGAAGGAAGGGAGGAAGGAAGGAAGAAGGGAGGAAGGAAGGAAGAAGGGAGGAAGGAAGGAAGAAGGGAGGAAGAGAAGAGGAGGGAAGAAGGAGAGATGGACACTTAGATTTCATCAAAAGAAACCTGGGTAGTAGGGACACTATGTAGTCTGTATTATTCTCAGATACACTGTTATGTCCTGGATGCTACAGTTGAAAATAAAAAAAGTGCAGACTGCAGAGTGTGCAGAGAGAGGAGATATTCGTGAGAGAGCTGGGACAGTTGAAGGTACCAGATTGTTTGAGAAAGCTTGAAAAGGTTTCTTCTGTAGAAGAGGATGGAGACTCACTGTCCACTGCTCTAGAGGATGTAAGTTCCAGGGAAGCAGGTTCTGTGTGGCTATAAAGAAGAATACACAAATATAAATGTTCAGAAATGACCCTGGGGACTCTTTGCTCAGCTCCAATGAGATTTTTTTTTTTTTTTTTTTCTGAACGTTTGTGTTATCATCATGCTGCTGGCATCAAAGGGGAGAGATGAGAACTGGGTTGAAATCGGGGATATTATTGCTACTCTTTGGAAAACGAAGAATGATGAGAAGGGCAGGAGGACTGGCTGGTAGGAAATAGCAGTGGGGTTTCAAAGCAAAATCTGACCATCTTCATGGCCAAGGAGAGGAGAAAAACTCAAGGAACCCTCTTGAGATGTCAGTTTCTCTCTGTTTTCTTAGGGGAAAAATATCTTACTGATTTAACCAAAGAAACCAAATGTCTGCATTTATAACTTGCCTATTTTAGTTATTTTAGAATAAAGATTCTTTTTTTTTTTCTTGTAAGTAAAGGTGGAGAAGTTATGGAAAGAAACCTGACTCTAACTATAAACTGAACAGATGGGATAGTGGGAATAAAAACAAATTAAAACAATATTGCAAAGAACTCTCAACTTTCATTTTAAACTATATATGATGATGTTTTTCAACTTTTCACATTCAACCTATCAGTATATCGAGTGACAAAATGAAAAATCAATTTCAGCTGTGTGTATTTTAAACATTTACCGAAATGATTTGGACTCACCAACCTAAAAGCCCAGATGAGTGTATTAAACTGCTTATTGTATTTTTTATGAATTCAAACTTTATTTTATATTACATTATAGACAGGACACAGTTCTGTTTGGTGATGTTTAGTGTAGAAAATCGAACTGAACAGTGGTCTAATTAGAACAGTAAATAGTATGGGTTTAATTGGCCCTTATTCCCGATGACAGACTTGATCAGTTGCCAGGTATTCTTTCCTTTCACTTGACTGTTGCTGAAATATTGCCTCTAGTAGGGCTGCTTACTGTGCTATAAATAGGTAGCTTGGTAAGAAGCCAGGAAACCCACTGACCGGTGAGATATGGATGAAAATTATTGGAAAATCTCCTCCTTGCTTCCAGTCATTATTTATTCATTTCACATTTGAAGGTCCTTTCTACGATCCCTCTCTTAATTTAATTTTTTTTTTTTTTTTTTTTTTTGGTTGGATGAGGTAACTTGGCCTAAGGGCTTAAGGAAATCTGTGCAATATCTGGTTGAGTCCCATGCTTCGGTTTATTAGTATGTCAGGGTTTCCTTCATAAACTCTCCTGGTTTCCAACTTAGAACTCACCTATTAAGTCCTGTCTGACTTGAGCTTTTCTGTATGTCAACAGGATGTGGTTTTGTTTGTTTCCTTGCTTGTTTTCAATTAAAATATTAAAGTGTTGGCTTAAAAAAAAAGAACTTAAAATTCAGAGACAAAAGAACAAAAGAATTTTAAATTTCCTGGCACCTGGAAGTAGCCACTGCTAACATTTTAATTAACCTCTTACTCATTTCCCTAGGCATGTACACATTTACCTGTATTAAATATGATATAGGCTTACATTCTTCTCTAAAGATTGCCTTTTACCCTCAAAGGTTTTTTTTGGCTGCGTTGGGTCTTCGTTGCTGTGCGCGGGCTTTCTCTAGTTGCGGTGAGCGGGCTACTCTTCGTTGCGGTGCACAGGCTTCTCATTGCGGTAACTTCTATTTGTTATGGAGCGCGGGCTCTAGGCACCTGGGCTTCAGTAATTGTGGCACGCGGGTTCAGTAGTTGTGGCTCTCAGGCTCTAGAGCGCAGCCTCAGTAGGTGTGGCGCACGGGCTTAGTTGCTCCGCGGCATGTGGGATCTTCCCGGACCAGGGCTCGAACCCGTGTCCCCTGCACTGGCAGGCGGATTCTTAACCACTGCGCCACCAGGGAAGTCCCCTCAAAGTATGTTTTAAAAGAAATTTCAAAATCCATAAAAGTTCAGATAAAACTAACATCTATTATAGCACCACCTGGCTTCATCGAGTTGAACTTTTTGTCATAGTTGCTTCAGATCTTTTGGGGGAGGGCTGGGAGGGGAATAAAACGTTCTGTTGGCATTGCTCTTGTGTCCTTCCCCAACAGGGTGCACGCCGAGTCGTGCTCCCTCCATCCTTAGAGGCAATTTGGTGGGTTTTCTTCCAGCCCACATACTTGTACTTTTACTACAGCATTCGTGTGGATGTTGATATACTTACTCCTTTATCTATAGGTGAAGAGGGAGAAAATGCTATGTGTGTTTTATTTTAATGTAATTCAATCTATCAGTCTTTTGCTTTGGGGTTTTCTACCTTTGTTGACACATCTAGGACACTCTTTGCTACATCAAGCCTCTATGACTTTTAATCTATAGCTTTTTTTAGTATTTTATGGGTTCAGCATTCAAAATATTAATTTCTGGAATATATCTGAATTCATTTTGGTGTCTTTTGTGAAGAAGTTATCTATTATTTTCTTTTAAACCATTCATCACACCGACTTGGGGTTCTATGTGATGTCCTTATACTTGGGTCTGTTTCTGGACTCTTCTCTTTCTTACCTTAATAGATCTGAATGCTTATTGCTTTGCCAATTCTATACTGTTTGAATTGAGGCGATTTTCCTCTAATTTTCCTTCTTGTACAGTTTTTTCTTGGCTCTTGTAGACATTTACTCCACCAGATGAACTAAAGTTCTAAAGAATCATTTTGTTAGGGTCTAAAAAAATCCCCTTTGGGATTTTGATTGGAGTTATCATAAATTTATAGATTAATTTGGAGAGAATTAACATTTTACAGTATTGAGTCCAGCTGTTTAGGACTACGTGTTTCTCCATTTATTCGAGTCTCCTTTAGGCCTCTTTGTAATGTTTTGTACATCATTTCTTTTCATATCTAAATCTATCTATATATTTAAAATTTTTTAACTACCCCTGTTCTCTTTTCTTGAGAGTATCTTGATTTAAGTCAATGGTGGCAAGTTCAGAAGACAGATTAATACAAACAGCATTCATAACTGAACTTTCTCTATTTTCTTGGACCCTGAAGCTTTATCTACTTTGTTTTCTTGGGGTGAAGCCTCTCTCAGGAGGTTCCACAAATCCTCCTGCAAAATGGTTTCTTTAGAGTAAGCACCAGTCTATATGACAGACAATGGAGAGAATTTCTTAGGTACAAGCTGGGACCCTGCTATGTAAGTTATAAAAACAAAATAATAGTAATAAATATTATTTATATTTAGCCAATTTATTTAAATTTTGGAATGATAAAATTTCAAATTTAAAACTGAGCTTGGAAGCCATCTGGATAAAACCTTCATAAGATGGAAAGGTACTCATGTGTCACGAGTTTCCATATAAAACTATTGTGTGTGTGTGTGTGTGTGTGTGTGTGTGTGTGTGTTTTAATGTAGCCATTCCAAAACAATGCATTTTTAGGCAACTTTAGTGTTTGTGAACAGCTTGGAGTAAGACTCTGGAAAAGCTGGGAAAGCTTTTAGGATATTTCTAGCATTTTGTCTATAATTTATTGCATTTTTTCACTTTACAGACTTCAAGAAACACTCGTTCGGATGAAGACAAAGATAGTAACTGGGATGCTTGGGGTGACTGGAGTGACTGCTCCCGGACTTGTGGGGGAGGAGCGTCCTATTCTCTGCGGAGATGTTTGACTGGCAGGTAAGTGGTGGCTTTTCCTGTTCTTCTCTGTGGGGTGTCAGCACCTTTGGATGGGTGAGGTTGGGAAGACAGCTGGGCTTCTTGGCTTTGGAAGGTACCATGATGGTGGTGTAAGTTACCAAGTTACCATATTTAAATAGTAATCGCTACATTTTCATGAGTGTGGCCATACCCCTCCACATGAGACTCCCAGCTTGCAGCAGCTGGGGCACTCCACACTTTGGGCTTTAAGGGAGGGGAGGCCGGCATGATAAGTCACTGGCCCAAAGTTGTTGAGACCTGGGGTAAGAGGTCAAGTCTTCTGTGTTCTACCCTTGAGTTGTTGCCATTTTAATCACTTTCGGTTCACTTTCTCTGAGCAACCCATTGATTAAGAAGGTAATGCAAGGTCTGTGCTCCCAGCTTAGAAATGTTTATGTTAAGCAACATTTGTTAAAATGTAAGATCAGCTTCTTAAAAAATAAACGTACATTGTAAGAAACCCACAGTTATCATTGCTCTTGAGACAATTTGAGGTAATTCTTCACGGGGTAGTGTCAGTCCCAGCCAAGGATTTTTACCTGAGCTCTCAGGTAAGACAGAACCCCAAGTGGATGGAACTGGATGTGCTGGTTCTGGACAAAAGAAGACTCCAAGATCATGGCAGCCAGCTTCAGTTTGGGGATGTTGTCCAGTGAAAGAGGGAATGGCCGTTCCCTGAATGTGTAAGGTATAGAGCAGAAATGCTCTGGATTCCATCAAGGTCGCTGTGTTATGGCATATTAAAGAGTGACCACATACATTCTCCTTTTTCCTTGAGACAGCACAGAGCAGGGCAGATGTGAGACTGTAGACATGGCCTTTAAGAAGGAGGTCTCTGAGTCCACTCCAGGAAAGCATGGGAAGGCTTCTGGAGTTAGTGTTGGTGTCATTATTTTAGGGCAAGTTCTGACTCAGAGCTTGGAACCCTAAGTAAATGGTTGCAGAACTGAGTCTGGGGATTAGTCTCGCAATGGCAAAGTGGTATAGCTGCTTCTTCTGTGTTACCTTGGTGAGGAAATAAAGGCCCTCTAAGTGTGTCATACCGTATGGATGTTGCATTGTACCGGGATGTATTTATCCTGGTGAGGTTTGTAATAGGGGGCCTTTGTTCCTGTGGGCAAGGGTCAGGGAGGGTCTTCTTAGGTAGGGAGCAAGTTCTTACCCACCGCTGGTCAGTCATTTGAGGGAGAGGTTTCCAGCATGGAGACTGGCATGGGAAGGTGAGATTTTGGCATCCCAGTCCAAATCTGAGGGATCTGAATAATTTGCAAAGAATGGTAGGGTTCAGGTGGGAAAAGAGTGGGGTTTATTTGTGTTTGTCTTTTCTTTATGGTATATACCTCCCCAGTCACCAACTAAATATAAAAGCCAAACCCCTCATATTAGAGCATTTTATGATTCCTTGACATTCATCCCTCATGCCCTGCCCTCAAAATATAAAAATCCATATCCTGTGATAAATGGCAAGGTAATTATCAGGAGTAATAGAAGGGATGAGACTACTTGAGCTCAAAATTTTGAGCTCAGTCAAGGTTCTATTTGAATCACCGGTATCAATGGTCCTTATTCAGCATCAAGCATCACTTAAACAACAAAAATTCCATAAATTCTACTTATCCACTGGCAAAAGAGATAAAGGCAACATTTTTAAAAAGGTGGTATGGGGCTTCCCTGGTGGCGCAGTGATTGAGAGTCCGCCTGCCGATGCAGGGGACACGGGTTCGTGCCCCAGTCTGGGAGGATGCCACGTGCCGTGGAGCGGTTGGGCCCGTGAGCCGTGGCCGCTGGGCCTGCGTGTCCGGAGCCTGTGCTCCGCAACGGGAGAGGCCGCAACAGTGAGAGGCCTGCGTACCTCAAAAAAAAAAAAAAAAGGTGGTATGTACTTGTATCTGTTAAAAAGATTTAGAGGAATATATCAATATTAAGGACCATGAATGGCCACTTTCATCTTGTCATACAACCAAAATGCTTGCATGTCCGTTATTTTATTAATTTAAAAAATCACTTTGATTTTGCCTAGAATATGACTTTGCCAAGTGATCTATCTCAGTGTGTGTGTGCATTTGTGTCTTCTGTTTCCTAACCGGGGTCGGCTGCTACTGGAAAGCCTCTGGGGTAGGAAGGGCTACTGCTCAGCCCCTTCTACCTTCTCTGTACTTACTCAGAAAAGGAGATTTGGGCAAGAGGAGAGGAGAAGGAGGAGGGGAGTTCTGCCTTGATTTTAGTGACCAGGTATTGACGTTTTCTGGTTTAGTAGGTGTTTAAAGCCAGCTTCATCTATCGTGAGCACTTTGATGGATTTTTCTGAGACAGTGTCTCCTCCTTCCCCCCCAGTCCCTTGGGATCCTTGCCTGCAATTCGCTTGAGATGTGGTATTTGCAATCCTCTGACTTGGTAACATTGCTCTTTCCTAATCTAAGACACCTAGGCATACTCCCAGCTTCTTCCTGTTTATGTCTACTCACCCCCTCAACGGCTGTCTTGGTATGTTCGTTCCTAAGACAACCCTATGCTGGCTCTCTTGCATGCGGCCCACATCTGGTTCACTGGGAACCCTCCTGTGAACTTTGCTAAACAAACTCTCCAGTTCTAGGAGCCAATGCAGCAACACCTGCTCTGCTTACACAGGCCACTGCAGCTGAGCTCTCAGCCCTTAAATTTCTCAGGTGTGAGTTAGACACCAGCCAACTGCAAGAGGCATGTGTCAGCTGGTGCCCCTAAAATTTCTTCCTCTCAATTGGGGGTTCGCAGATTGAAGGCCTCATCCCTTCTCTTTCTGTTGGAGCAGGGTGAGGGGGTAGGATCATAGCATAGATTTCTCAAAGAAATCTTCAGAAATCCTTATACTATCTAAGTCTGCAGCTCCAGGATGCTTTTTGTGCCTTGGTGTGGGTAAGGAGTTTAACAACTGTGAGTTAAACTAACACAGAGCCTGTCCTCATGGTTCTTATAATCTAGGGGGACAAACAATAAACAAGTATGTAATCAAATTATGTGTAATTAAAGTTTGTGTCAAGGGGGTAGATAATACCTATCCAGGGAAGTCCTTTGTGCCGAGGGTCTATGCTGAGACCCAACTGCTGAGAGGAAATCAATTATATGAAGGGTGGAGGGTTATGGGACATAAAATCCAGATAGTGAGGCCAGCATATGTAAAGGTGTTGGAGCAGGAAATGAAAAGCAGCTTTTATGCCTGAAAGACAATAGACAGGGGAGAAAGCAGAATGGGCCAATGTTGAAGAAGAAGGTAAAGAATCTGATTCTCAGACTTTTGGATTTCAAATACTAGTAAATTGTTCAAAAAAAGCGTATTTGGAACTAATATAGGTTGTCAGTTTTTTATTTGGTCAAATAAAGACAAAAATAAAAACAAACAAAAACTCACCTGTGGTCTACCATCACAGACTTTTCAGGAAAGAATTACAATCAGAATCTTTTCATTTTAACATTAAAAGGTAGGACATAATCTTAGATTGAAAGACCTGCCTTTAAATTGAATTCATGTAGCTTTATAAAAATTTACTTTTTTGCACTTATTTGTCTCACTCCACTTTGGACCATACTTTGGATGTCATAAAAACTATTACAGATATTAACAATATAGTGATGGGTAATTGGGAACCAGAAATTGAGGAGTAAAACATAATCATGGACTTAGAACTTGAGACTGCAAGATCCCTGCAAGTAAGCGATATGCAGAAAAATGACTTTATCTGAGCCACATTTTTCATCCTAGTATTCACCAATTTTTAAGCAGTAAGAGGCAGAAAAGCCAAGCAGAAAGCAGCTGCTAAGAGGCTGAGAAATTAAGCAGATTTATTGGCAGTTTCATAGTCAGTTTCAAATTTGAGTTCAAAGCCCTGGTAAACATCTCAGGTGATCAGTTTGTATCCATGAAGGACTATACCCTAGGAGAAAGGGAAAACCAATCCTAAATAGACTAGATATTACAAAGACTGAAACCTAGTCTTGAATTAGCTCAACCCTAATTTGAGTAATAAAATTTGTTGTTATTCCATCCTTCTCCAAGAAGCTTTAAAAAAGACACCCCGGAGGAAGATGACACCAACCAGAGATTATACAAGTTTTTATAGATCATGCCAGTGATTCAATAAAACATTGCCAATCTTACCACGATACAAGAGCAAGAGGAAAAACGGATTATAGAAACAGGTACTAGAGTTATTGGACCTGTATGTTAACAAAACAAAACAAAACAAAAACCCTGTAATAAATATTTACAGGATTTCACCAGAGAACTGGAATCCATAAAATTGAATCATATGGGAATTTGAGAATAGAAGCAAGTGATAACTAAAATTATGAACTAAATAGATGGCCATAATAGCAGATTAGAAACAGTAGAAGAGAGTATAGGTTTGTAGAAATATCCAGGCTAAATTATAGGGTGGGGGGAAAACACAGAACATAGAGTAAGGGATATATGGAACAAGATGAAAAGGTCTAAACCATGTATAATTGGAGTCCTAAAAGGAAAAGAGAGATAGAGAATAGAGTAGAAGCACTATTTGAAGTGATAGTAACCAAGAATTTCCCAAAATTTCCAAAAGTTATTGCTGTAAAGATATCAAGCCACAAATTCAAGAAACTCTGCACACCCTAAAGAGAATAAATATGCATAAACACATTATGGTAAAATCTTAAAAGAAGCCAGAGAGAAAAGACACATTACCATCAAAGGAGAAAAGATAATGTTGACTGCTAACTTCACATTAGAAGATAATGAAATTACCTAACATCTTGAAAGAAAATAACTATTACAATGGAATCCTCTGTCTAGCAAAAATATCCTTCGAGTGTGAAGGTGAAATAAAGATGTTTTGAGACAAACAAAAACTGAGATAATTCTTTACTATCTGGCTTGTGCTAAAAGAATTGCTAAAGGGAGTTATCCAGGTAGAAGGAAAAGGATCCTAGGATCATTATTAAAGAAATAACAATTTTTTAAAAATCTAATATGTTTATATGTATAATTATGTGTATGTATGTGTGTGTGTGTGTGTGTGTGTGTGTGTGTTTATCTCCAAATATCAGGGATCTAGATTAGAATTAGGGTTTTATCAAGTCCTTTGTCAATTGAGTTCTCACTCTCCATGGGAAAAATGCCTTTCTTCTGTTTGGGTAAGAATCATTGCTTTAAATCTATTGCAGCTTTGTATCAATATGGAGAATGAATAGAAGCTGCAGTGGAAGGCATTTGTGGGAAGGAACATTGCCTTTCTGCTAATGAATTTTTGTGGCTTTCCTTTATTTGGAGATAGTCTCTGCAGTACCTACATTTCCCTTAACCCTTCCAGAGTACCCCAACCCATACAGGCACTGAGTGTTTCACAGGGCCCCCGATCCAGTTGGATCTTATATGCGTCTACATTTTTGTCTTACACGACATTGATTGCCAGGAGTTCTGGCTACATCATCTGTCAGTTGGATTTAGTGAGTATTGGTGGGTTCTCCTGTGGATCCGTTCCACTTACTTCAAAGGCAGCCTTCTCTTTTGTGTATAGTGAATAGTATATTTGTATACCATCCTTTAATTTAGTCTTGTTCACATGCATGTTGAAGTTTCTGGCTTGTGTATAGCCTGTATGAATTTCCAGCTATGGTGGAGAGTTGTTGACCTATTAATATACTTTGTTGGTCATTTCACTAGGCATTTATAAGGGGGAAAGAGCTCAATATATGTGCTTGACTTACCATCACTATTTAAAATCTTTCATTCTTTCTTTTCTTTTATGCTTTTTTTTTTTGCTGGAATTTTACCTCTGGTAATTTGGAAATATATATATCTCCTGTTGTTGTATTACTGATGATTAAATGTAAGATGTTTGAAAGCCATACTTTAATAATTGCTTTATAACTGTCAATGCCAATAATAAAATGCTAGTTTCTTTTGATTTCTATTTGTAAGCTGATGCGTATTTTATGCTTTTCTTCTTCCTACTCTTTGTTATTATAATCTTGGATCTTATACTCCGTTTCTTGGCACCATTTATTCCCTTTATATCTTTTCTTTCATAATCATATTTCAAACTATCGTTGAAACTTGTGTTTGTGTGCATACATTATTTCAGTGTTCATTGTCAGTATTTTCAGTTCTTAATTCCGAATCACTTTGTTTGCAGGGATATGTTTTGAGCTGTGCTTCTGGAATTTTAATGCACATATGAATCACCTAGGGATCTTGTTGAAATATAAACTTTGATTCAGTAGGTCTGGAGTGGGATCCAAGATCTTTCATTTCTAACGAATCCCCAGGTAATGTCAATGCTGCTTGTCCATGGACCACACTTCAAGCAGCAAGACTTTATAGCCTTCTTAATTTCAGGAAAAAGTTGTGGGTCTTATACTTTATGAGTCCTTATATAATATATCTGAAAATGTCTTTCTCTTGACTTTACACATAAACAGTGAATGGCTTATTTGGGTATAAAATTCCCAAGACACAAATTTTCCCTCTCAAGACTCAGAAGTTCTTTTTCCATAAAGTTTGATATACAGTGTTGCTCACAGACCTCTCAAGCTGGCTTAATTTTTTTGTCTTCTTCGGTAGATAACCTATTTGTTCTGCCTGGCTGCCTACAGAAGGCTGTATTTTTCCCTTAGGAGTTTTACAATGTTGCATCTAGCTATCAGTCTCTTTTCATTTATTTTTCCTTGGCACATGGTGGCCACTTTTGTTGTACAGATTTAGAGCTTTCTTTATTGTAGGAAAAATTTTCTTCTCTTGTATCATTTACTGTTGGTTCTTGCCTCTTTATTCTGTCCTTTTCTCCATGAACACTTGTTATTTCTGTTTGTCTTCTACTTTTACTCTAGTCACTTTCATCTGTTGTTTATTTTCCTGGGTGTTTAAGTGTGCTTTTCAAGATCCTTGCCACTTGAATTTTTCTCTGATTTATTTTCTAATGATGTTTCAAAGTGCTGCTATGGTGTATTTGTTACCTTACCTTCTTTCCTTCATTTTAAACCTGGCCCTTCTTTGTGCACCTATTGTCTTAATCATCTGCATCTTATCACGTATACTTTTGTGTCTTTTTTCAGTGTGGTATCTGGTTAATTCTCACTTATTCTTCAAGGTCATCCTCATTTAGGAAACCTATCTTGACATCTTGGTCTAAATTTGATGTTCCTCTTTTGTGCTTCCTCTTATTATACTCCTTTTAGGGAAGGGACATTTACTTCACCACTCTAAGGTCTAACATCTAACATATGATTAGGACCCACACATTATTAATTGAATGAGTAAATAAGTGAATGTGTGCTCACCTATCACTTCACATCTTTTGCCAATGCTCTTATTTCTGCCTAAAGCATCCTTTTTCTCCTTTTGGTTGTTAACAACACGTAGTTGACCTTGGAAAGTCCTTTGAATCTCCATTTCTTCCTTAAAGCATTTGTTGGCAGTTTCTACCATTTACTAGGTTAGGTGCAGTTCTTCTGTGTTTCTATAGGATCCTGTGAACGTACTTTTATCAGAGTGTTTATTTCATTGTGTTGTTTTGTTATTTTTCTATTTCCACAATTGAAAAAACATTTTAGGTGGCATAGATGGTGTCTTTCTTCTGTTTATTCTGTGTCCAACATTACTACTGATGTTTAGAGGAAATTTAGTATATTTTATTCTATAAATAAATAGGTGAATGAATTAATAAATCCCAAGACTGATAAAAAAGCCTGCTTGACTACAGTATGGGTCTGTGGGATAGGTAAGGATGCGTAATTTTGTGAAGACTATTGAAAGCTATGTTGGAGGATATAGACTTTTGATGAAGATATTTTTTTTAATTTTAATTTTTGTTGATTAGTTTTTAAAAGATGTTTATGTATATATTATTCAGATATTAGACTTACTGTTTTCCTCTCTTTGCCCATTTGCCCTACTTTCTGGGAGATTTGTCTAAACTTATTTTCCAATTCTGTAAGTATTTTCTCTCTCTCTTTTTTCCTCTTTCTCTATTTTCTTCTTATATATTTTTTGTTCCTTGAATTATTTTTTTTAACAAAAGCAGTCTGTCCCTGATTCTCAGATGCAGTATCTTCTCTTTTATCTCTGAGCATATAAAAAGACTTTTGTGGGGCAGGGTTGGGGGGAGTTTTCTTTTCCCTGCATAGTCTCAATTCTTTCCAAATTACTGTTTTCTGTTTTGTTTTTGTCACTATCTTTCATGTAGAGACCTTTCTAAGATTTCTGGTGACCCTTATTTTGTTTTGTTTTGTTGTTGTTGTTGTTGATGTTTAAGGAAAAGAGTTTCCAGCTTAATTTTAAGGAGATGTGGCTGGTCTATCTGATTGCCTGATGATGTTTTTAGGTATTTTATTTCGGGCTGCTCTGATTTCTCAGACAGAGATCCTCTGATTACAATATTCTGGGAACCAAGTAGGGAAGAAAGCTGGGCTCAAATTGATTTATAGGTTTATTTCACTCAAAATTCTAGCAAGGTTTTTTTTATGTAGATTAAACAAGATTAATTTATATGGAAAGGCAAAGCCACAGAATACCTAAAACAATTCTGAAAAAAAAGAGTAGAAGGAATCAGTCTACCTGTTATCAAGACTTATACAGCTACAGTAATCACAACTGTGGTATTGGTGGTGATGGCACCTAGATCAATGGGAGAAAATATTTGTAAACCACATATCTGATAAAGGACTAGGATCTATATTAAGGACTTTAAAAAATTAACAATAAAAACCAATCCAATTAGAAAATGAATAAAAGACCTGAACAGATATTTCACCAAAGAGGATACACAGATGTCAAATAAGTACATGAAAATGTGCTTATTGGGCTTCCCTGGTGTGCAGTGGTTGAGAGTCCGCCTGCCGACGCAGGGAACATGGGTTCGTGCCCCGGTCCGGGAAGATCCCACATGCTGCGGAGCGGCTGGGCCTGTGAGCCATGGCCGCTGAGCCTGCGCGTCCGGAGCCTGTGCTCCGCAACGGGAGAGGCCACAGCAGTGAGAGGCCCGCGTACCACAAAACAAACAAAAAAATGTGCTTATTATCACTAGCTGTTAGGGAAATGCAAATTAAAGCCACAATCAGACATTATTTATTACATACCCGTCAGAATACCTTTTTTTTTTTTTTTTTTTAAGTGACAACATGAAATGCTGGCAAGAATGCAGAGAAACTGGATCACTCATACACTGGTGGTGAGAATGCAAAATAGTACAGCCACAGGCAGTTTCTTAAAAAAATAAACATGCAACTAACCATACAACCCAGCAGTTGTACTCCTGGGCATTTATCCCAGAGAAATGAAGACTTGTTTTCACATGAAAACCTGAATGTTTTTAACAGCTTTACTCATAATATCCCAAAAATGGAAACAACCCAGATGCCCTTTAGTGGGTGACTAGTTAAACAAACTATAGTATATCCATACCATGGGCTACTACACAGCAGTAAAAAGAAATGAACCACTGATACAGGCGATGACCTGGATGAAGCTCCGAGAATGATGCTGAGGTACAAAAAGCCATTCTCCAAAGGTTACATACCATATGATCCCATTTATATAATATTATTAAAATGGCAAAAATTATAGAAATGGAGAACAGATCAGTAATTGCCTGGTATTAAAGAAGAGTTGGGGGTGGTTGGAAACAAGGTATGACTATAAGAGGCAACTTGAGGGATCTTTGGGGTAATGAAAGGGTTCTGTATTCTGACTGTATTAATGTAAATATCCCAGTTGTGTTATTGTAACACAGTTTTGCAAGATGTTATCATTTGGGGAAACAGGGTCATAGGATTTCTTTTCATTATCTTACAGATCAATGTGATTTACAATTATTTTAAAATAAAGTATTCAATTTATTTTTAAGAACACCTAGAAAGACCAGGTAAAATAGGGCATAAATCTTTTTTAGGTAAAGTTGAATGGAGCGATATTCCATTTTCATGGATAGGAAGGCTAAATGTGGTCAAGATGTCGGTTTCTCCCAACTTGATCTTTAGATCCAATGCAATCTCGGTCAAAATCCCAGCATAATATTTTGTGGATAACAGCAAACTGATTCAAAAGTTTATGTGGAGAGGCAAAAGACCCAGCATAGTCCACGCAATACTGAAGGAGAAGAGTCAGAGGACTAAAACTACTCGACTTCAAGACTTACTATAAAGGTACAGTAATCAAGACAGTGTATTAGTCTTGAAGGGATAGACAAATGGATCAATGAAACAGAACAGAGAGCCCAGAAATAGACCTCCATAAATGTAGTCAACTGATCTTCGACGAAGGAGCAAAGGCAATACAATGGAGCAAAGATAGTCTCTTCGACAAATGGTGCTAAAACTACTGAACATCCACATGCAAAAAACTGAATGTGGACACAAACCTTACACTAACTCAAAATATATAAAAGAACGAAATGCAAAACACAAAACTATAAAACTCCTAGGAGATAACCTAGGAGAAAACCTTAGATGACCTTAGGTATGGCAGTGACTGTTTAGATGCAACACCAAAGGCATGATCCATGAATAAAATAGTTGATAAGCCAACTTCATTAAAATGAAAAACTTCTATTCTGCAAAAGATAATGTCAAGAGAATGAGAAGACAAGCCATAGACTTGGGGAAAATATTTGCAAAAGACATATTTAATAAAGGACTCTTATCCAAAATATACAAAGAACTTGTAAAACTCAACAATAAGAAAACAAACAACCCAATTAAAAAATTGGGCAAAGACCTTAACGGACACCTCACCAAAGAAGGTATGTAGATGGCATATAAGCACATGAAAAGATGCTCCACATCATCTGTCATCAGGTAATTGCAAATTAAAATAATGAGAGACCACTATACACCTATTGGAATGGTCAGAATCTGGAACACTGACCACAGCAAATGCTGGTGAGGGTGTGGAATAACAGGAACTCTCATTCATTGCTAGTGGGAATGCAAAATGGTACAGCTACTTTGGAAAACAGTAAGACGGTTTCTTACAAAACTAAACACACTCTTACAATATGAGTGAGTGTTCATGTTCCTTGGTGTTTGCCCAAGGTAGTTAAAAACTTATGTCTACGCAATAACCCGCACACAGATGTTTATGGCAACTTTATTCATAATTGCCAAACTTGTAAGCAACCAAGATGTCCTTCGGTAAGGTGAATTGATAAATAAAATGTACATCCAGACAGTGGAATGTTATTCAACACTACAAAGACATGGTCTATCAAGGCATAGAAAGACATGGAGAAAATTTAAATGCATATTACTAAGTGAAAGAAGCCAATCTGAAAAGGCTGCATACTATATGATTCCAACTATATGACATTCTTGAAAAGGCAAAACTATGAAGACAGTAAAAAGATCAGTGGTTGCCAGGGGTTAAGGGTCAGGGGTGGGGGTGATGAGTAGATGGAATACAGAGAATATTTAGGGCAATGAAAATACTCTGTATGATACCATAATGATGGACACGTGTCATACATTTGTTCAAACCCATGGAATATCCAACTCCAAGCATGGGCCCTAATGTAAACTATGAACTTGGGGTGATTAGGATGCGTCAATGTAGGTTCATCAGTTGTAGCAAAGGCACCACTCTGGTGGGGAATGTTGATAATGGGGGAGGAAGCTATGCATGTGTGAGGGCAGGTGATATATGGGAAATATCGGTGCTTTCCCCTCAATTTTGCTGTGAACTTAAAACTGTTCTAAAAACATTGTCTTAATAAAAAAACAGTGAAGTTGAACATACAAGAAATTAAATGAAATCTACAGAGCCAAAAAACAAAGAGCAAACTGAGGGCCAGACCAGTAAGTGCATAACTGATCTTGTGCCTACCCTGGGGATGGAGATGGGATTTACTGGTCTCTAGAACTCAGGCTTTTGAGTTTTAATTCCTTCACAGTCACAGGAGATCAAGTCTTGTGTGTATAGGAGGCACAGTGTAGGAACTCCAGCCCTAATTTAAAGACAGGACTGTTGAGGTCTATATACTTGCTAAACAGATGGACTGGAAAAAACTAAAAGCCCTACATCAACATAGGGAATTTAAATATATTGGTCTCAACATTAAATGAAAAAATTTTCCACTTTGGAACAATGGACCTACTCTCCCAAGAATTTGAGGTGCATGCATATTCATCTCCATATGTTGTATATATTGAGTTGGATGTTTATATCCCATTTGATTGTGGAAGCCTGGAGGTGAGAAATTAATATGAAAAGCAGTTTTGTTACCCTTGACAGTCCTGAGGTTACTGCAGTAGTAAAAGATACGGAGAGATGGGTCACCAAGCCAGGCTGTATAGGATTCCTATCCCTATCAATAGAGCCCTGCTTATGATAAGCTTGCAGTCTAAAATAGATAATACACATGGAAATATTTGCAATGAGTAAGCACCAGCTGGCACAGCATGGAATATTTAAGAGAGAAAAGTCATACAGGTATCTAATTCGATGCAAAAGTGGCATTTGATAAAATGAACACATTCATAATTGAAATGAAAAATCTTCTCACACTAGGAATAGAGATGTACTCTCTTAGTCTATAGAATGTTACTGCATTTTCTTTAACATTAGGTATGAGATGAGAATGGCTACTGTCATTGTTCATGTTCATTATTGTACATGAGGTCCTAGTCAGTATAAGGCAAGAAAAAGAAATACCAAGTATAACAATTAGAAAGGAAGAAGCAAAACTCTCATTATTCATAGACTACCTGATTGTCTAGACAGAATATCCAAGAGTATCTACACATAAAATAATAGGACTAATGAAAGAATTCATTAAGATTATTGGAAACAAAGTTAGTGCACAAATAACAACTATATGCTTACACAGTAGGAAAAACTAATAAGAAAGCAGATTTCAAAAGGACACCGTTTTTGCTACTTAAAAAATATAAGGTACCTTGTAATAAATTCAATAAAAGATATACAAGGCCTTTACGAAATATTTAAAAGCTCACCTAAATAAACGGAGATATATAATATGTTCATGTTAGGAAGCCTCAATATCATAAAAATGCCAGTTTCTCCTAAATTATATTTAAATTAAATGTAATTTCAAGAGTCATATGGAAGTGCAAAGATTATAAAAACAGTTTTGAAGGAGAACAAAAGACTTGCCCAAACACTAACATTAAAAAAAAATTTAACTATAGTAGTAGGATGGGCGCAAATAGGCCAACGTAGGAAAATCAAGAGCCCAGAAACAGAAGCATGCATATGTAGGATTTCAAGATGTCATGAAAAATTTGTGTAATTACACCTGAAACTATCTGATGTTATATGCCAGTTATACCACCATTTAAAAAATGGTGGAGAAAAGATGAATATTCAATACATGAGGTTCAAATATGATTATTAATATCCAAAGGAAAATATTAGAAAATGTCCATCTATTAAAGAATAAATTCCAGGTGGATTAAAATCTACTTATGAAAAGCAAATCTTGAAAACATTTAGAAGAAGAATGTATAGGAGAATATCTGTATGATCTCTGGGTAGTGAATTATGCCTTAACTAAGACAAAAAGAGCATAAGTTGGGAAGGAAAATATTTATAAGTTTAAGCAGGTTTTGTATTGTAAAAATATATACTATAAACCAAAAGAAGAGCATAGAATGGGAGAAAATCTTGATAATGAATATAACCAATAAGGGATTAGTGTCTGAGATATTTAAATACAATAAAACAAAAGCAAAGCAAACTAGTAGAAGAATGGGAGAAGGATATGAACAGGAAATTCACAGAAGGGGAACCTGCATAGTCAAAAACAAATGAAAATATTAACCTCATTAACAAAAAAAATGCAAAAAATACAAAGTGAGATATTTCATATTCTTCAGACTGGGAAACTTTTTAAAGTTTAAAAATGCCAAATATTGCCCTAGATGTGTAAAAGCAAGAACTTTTCTGCACTACTAATGGGGGTGAAAATTGGTATTCCCACTTTAAAGGGCAGTTTGTCATTATCTGGTACTAGTGAAGCTGTAAATGCCCACAACAGAACAGTCCCACTGGGGTATATATCCCAGAGAAACGTGTGCAAATGTACCCTAGGTGATTGTATAAGATGGCTCATTGCAGAACCAACCTAAATCTTCATAGACTTTTAGGAAAATTGATCAATAAAAAGTAGAAAGAATTGATAAATTGAGCTATATTTATAAATTGGATTACTCTAGAGCCATAAAAATGAATGAATTAGAGATGCGTCTATCAACATGGATATTTTCAAAAACATAGTGTTGGGACAAAAAAAAAATCAAGCTGTGAAACGTTATGTAAATTATGATACCATTTACTTAGTTACCTCTAACCAAAGGGAGGGAGGCAGGAGAATAAGATTGAGGAGGTTTGGCAGAGGGCTTCCACCATATTTGTAATGACACATGTCTTAAAAATAAATCTGAAGAAAACTTTCAAGAAATGATGACGCTTATTGGTGTGTACATGAGTTTGCATCATTCTCCCGACCTTTTTTGGACTTAAAACATTTCATAATAAAATAATTGTAGGAACCCCAAAACAGCTCTATCCTAAATATTGCTACTGTGTTTCGAGTCACCATTCCTGAAGTAGTACTTGCTTGACTTTTTCATTTTTTAGGACTTAACGCAGTATTCTTTAGTCTATTTGTGTACACATCTTAACCTATATTTTAAAATTTACCTTTAGGCCTGGGAATCTCCAAATTTTTGCTTGCTCCCTGGGCTCATCTAGTTTGAATACATATCTGTATTCAGATAGGGAAGCTAGGGAAGATCTTAAACCAAATATAAAAATAAAATTAAATGAGAGAATAGTGTATTCTGAGGTATGTACATTAAGAAAAGTGTATGGTGAGGCAATATTTGTTCTCCAGCTTGGTTCCTGGCATAAGGCCAGGCCTGTGGTGCACCCAGTCTTTCCATGATTCTGATAAGAAACAGGGACAGTAACGTTATTTCTCTGCATAAAAATTAAATTAGATTACTTCAAAGGAAAGGCAGTAGGGTTGTTAATAATTCTGTCTTTCCTGCTCCCCACCTTTTAGGCAGCCCCAAACCTAACATACCCACTCCCATATTGAGACGTTTCACTGTAATTTTGGAAGTGCTCTGTGATTGTTAAGAAGGAAACCTACTTCCCTTGGAAAGCTTATCAGGTCTCCTTATCCTGGAACAGCTTCTCATTAAATTCTTCATAAATATTGAGCTTTTGTGGTCGATTTTTCTTGGAAGAGGTATGTGGAGGTGGTTACATAAAAAACAGACAAAAAGCTCTCCCAAAGCTTTAGAAGACCTTTCAATGCCTTCTCTTTTTATCAGTGCGCCCCTTTAAATTTATGATTTAGGAAAGGGAGTGAGTGTGGCTATTTTGCTCATTTCTTTCTTTGTGGATAAAGTTATTTCAGAATTTGATTACATTTAAATACACACTCAGTTCTTTTGCGCTGCAAACCATACGCCAGCCAGAATGTCTCTTTCTCTCGCAGAAATTTGCAATTTGATATTCTAGTCAAGTGCCAACCATGGGAAAGACAGGTTTAACTGCTATTTTAAAAAATTAATATATTTCTATTCTTCAAAACACATGCTTCTTAGTTTTTAAGACACTAGTATTTGAGTCAGTGCATCAGCAAATGAATGCAATAAATTATGGTGCTCTAAACTCCAGGGAAATTTTATTAATGTTTTTAATGTATCCTCATGTGGAATCAACATATGTTTTTTATATATTCATAAATTTATGGCTTCAAAAATCTTCAATTTCAGGGTGTTATGAATGTTGTAGTGGATAGAAAATACATAATTGTGAAATGATGTTCTTGAATTTTCATATACTTCTGATAACCATTAGCTCTTGCAAATAATAATTAGAATGGAATTAAAAACTTGGAAGTAATATTTCTGCAGCTCAGTTGCTTTGAGCCAAAGGAATTATTTCCAGAATAAGCTGGCAGGTTCCTGCTTGGGGAATTAGGACTCCAGTGTCCTTAACTTTAAAATAACTTGCATTTCATTTTATGCCTGTTTCATAAAGTGGCCATTCATTTTCACACTAAATTGTAACCAAAGCATTCCACATCAACAGAGGCCAATCTGTGGGTTCAGTGTGTGTTAGGTTGGACAAAATGAAGTAGAACATGAAAAATGTCCACCAGATGGTTGGGTTAAAAAAAAAAACAGCCTTACTGCTGACTTATTAAAGGAATTGAGGGATAATCCTACTGCATCTTTATATCCACATCCTAGTACATAGTAGGTTCACCTTAAGAAGTCATTGGAGAAGGAATGTGTCAAAAACGCTACTTTCTATTTTGAGAATTCATGCAATGAAATGCTCCTTTTTTCATATCACTTTGCTGCAGTTATAGTAGCATTTTTAGTAGAGATATACTTACATTTTAGGTTTAGATTTTCAGGCCCAACACTCAAGATGCAAGTTAGTGCCTCACAACTAGGACATAGCAGATGGCAGTGGGGTGTAGACCACGACCATACGGTCTACACGGCAGGCCTGAGACACGAGCTGCCATCAGCAAATATGTTCTTTTCTATTAGTGTTGAATTTTTCAAAATTGGTTTTGTTTTTCATTTAAGTAACTAAAATTAAACAATTACTAAAAATGCATCTGAAAAATTATTTCTGAAGTTCTAATACACTTTTAAAGAAAATGTCATTCTTTGTAAGTTTCCACAGTTTTTGTATTCCCGTATTTAGATCAATTCAAATACTCTCTTAAGGCATGTGTTTTGTAATTTACCTGCCCCCTTGAAATTGGAATCAAAAGCTTTTGGGTTATAAGTCAGCATAATACAAGAAGATTTTGGTTATCACTTCCCTCATCTATTAGCTACTTTCCTCAATTGGGCCTTTTCCAAAAAAAGCAGAGTACTTCAAATTACCCTTTCACTTTTTCTGTAATTTATTTTCTTCTTTTATCCACACATAATAAGCACAATGAAATAAGTCATGTAAGTAAATGACCTTGTCCACTGGCATAGCTGTTGTTTCCCAGGAGAATGGAGTCACATCCTTTTGACCAAGAGAGGTTGGTCAAAAGGATATGACTCCACCCTAATAAATTTTCTCCACCCTAATACATTTTTCCTGCCAGACTCCCAGTTTGGTGCTTCTGGAATGTTTAAAATTTAATGTAGCCTGGCTGAGAGTTTAATAAATTTGCAAGTCCTATACCTCTGATGAGTCACAAAGATGGAAATATACAGTGTTAGAAAACACTAAGACTGGGTCAGACTATTGTGATAATCTAGGAAGGTGTTCTAAACTACAAGTCAAGAGAACTATATTAAAAAGAGGCAACTAATTGGACACTTTGTCTGTATTCCAGTTCCGAAATTTAAGTATCATTTAGGTAATGCTTTTGGAGGCAGCCGTAGTGCTGTTCTTTCCACTCCAAAATGCCTTTCTCCTGTATACTTTCTAAATCCCATTAGAGACTGCACCTCCCAGAAAACAGATATGAAGAGACTGAGGTACATGATGCAATTGGAGCAGAAAGTAAGCTGAGGATGGTATGAGATGTGGATGGAGAAGGGTGAGTTTAAGAAGGATTGCAAAGAAAGAAAAAGCAGTATCAAAAAGTGTATCAGTGGAGTTCCTTGGTGGCCTAGTGGTTAGGATTCTGGGCTTTCACTTTCACTGCCATGGCGCAGGTTCAGTCCCTGGTCAGGGAACGGAGATCCCACAAGCTGCGTGGCATGGCTGAAAAAAAGAAAAAAAAAAGCATACCAGACAATAAAATACAAAATAATCACTACAGGAAAAAGAAAATCAGTCATGTGGAGGGATATCTGTAGGAGATTTCTTGGAAGTATAAGAGAAGGTCAAACAAATGAGATGTATATTAAAGAAAATCATAGCTCAATAAGGAAATAATAGGAGCGGAGAAAGGGGACTCTAACTTAAGATTTACAGATATTCTTGGAACAAGAGCAGTAATCAAAATTATAATCTGAGAATAATATGTGGCACTGCAAGTAAAGACCTTGAGTATTCTAGTCAAAAAGGCCAACCATTTTTAGTCAAAATCAATGAAAATAAACACACAACTAGGTACACCCTGACTATAATTTTTACTTCAAATAGTAACAAAACACTATATGCTTCCAGGCAGAAAAATAAAACACATGTACAAAAGAATAAAAATCAGACTTCTCTTCTGTGAGTCTAAATGTCAAAGATCAATGAAGCGTGTCTACAATTTTGAGGAAAAAGGAACATGAAAAAAGTAATATATCTTACTGCCTTGCCTTTCCTATGTGAAATACAAAGTTTAATAATAATATGGGAGACATTTACCCTTTTTGAAAATACAACCAATCAAATAATACTTAGCCAGCCAAGAGTTAAAAACGCATACATGAAGAAGTCATTAAGATGAAAGGAATGGCATTTGTTATCCATTTCTAGATATGTATCCTAAATGTGAACAAAAATGAAAGCATAAAGATGCTTAGCAAAGCATTATTACATAAAATAAGCAGCTCAGCAATCCTGCTTCTTAGTATTTGCCCAAGAGAAATGAAAAGTTATGTTCACACAAAACCTGTATGTGAATGTTTACAACATTCTAGTTCATAATTGCTAAAAGCTGGAAACAACCCAAATATCCAGTTGGTGAATGGGTAAATAAACTGTTGTACATACACACAGTGGAATACTATTCAGCAATTAAAAAGGAGCAAACTATGGATACACGCAACAACATGGGTGGATTTCTTATGTATTATGTTAAGTGACAGGAGTCAGTCTCAAAAAACTATACACTGTATGATTCCATTTATGTGGCATTCTGGAAAAGGCAAAATTAATGGGGCATGAAACAGACCAGTGGTTGCCAGAGGCTGAGGGTGGAGAGAAGTTGACTACAAGGGAGCAACCTGAGGGCATTTATGGGTGATGGACCTGTTCCACATGTTGATTGTGGTAGTGCTTACACAGTTGTATGGGTTTGTGAAAACGCATGAAATTGTGCACCCCCAAAAAGTGAATTTTAATGTATGTAAAATTTAAAAGTAGGGAAAAAGAAGAGGCAGCACAAATACCCACAAAAGGTAATGTCTGTAGAACAATGTGAATATACTTACAGTGCTGAAGAGTATACTTAAAAATGGTTAGGATGGTAAATTTTATGTTACGTATATTTTACCACAATTAAAAAAATTCAAATTCAAAACTACAAAAAAAGGGGCTTCCCTGGTGGCGCAGTGGTTGGGAGTCCGCCTGCCGATGCAGGGGACGCGGGTTCGTGCCCCGGTCTGGGAGGATCCCGCGTGCTGCGGAGCGGCTGGGCCCGTGAGCCATGGCCACTGAGCCTGCGCGTCCGGAGCCTGTGCTCCACAGCGGGAGAAGCCACAACAGTGAGAGGCCCGTGTACTGCAAAAACAACAAAACAAAACAAAACAAAACAAACTACAAAAAAAGTAATGTCTGTATTATGGACTATTATGTAGTCATTAAACAGTTTTTTCCCAAGGAATTATTAATAAAATGGGAAAAGGCTATAATATGAGATTAAAATGAATACGAAGTTGAATGGGCTGTATGATTTCACAACTGTAAATAAATCAGGGCAGAAACCCTGGAAGATGAAATGCCAGATTATTAAGGGTAAAGGTCTTGATGATGGGATTTTTAAAATATTTATTTATTGGCTGTGTCAGGTCTTAGTTGTGGCACGTGGCATCTTTTGTTGTGGTGCACGGGCTCTTTGTTGCGGTGTGTGGCCTTCTCTCTAGTTGTGGCCTGCAGGCTCATTAGTTGCCACGGGCTCATGGGCTCCAGAGCGAGCAGGCTCAGTAGTTGTGGCACTTGGGCTTAGTTGACCAGAGGCATGTGGGATCTCAGTTCCCTGACGAGGGATCAAACTGGTGTCCTTTGCATTGCAAGACAGATTCTTAACCACTGGACCACCAGGGAAGTCCCAATGATGGGATTAATGCTTGGTTTTCCTCCTTTATACTTCTTGGCATATTAGTAGTTTTCACCTACTCTTTTTGTAACTGATAAAAATAGAATTGTCAGAAAGTATGTGCAGTGAGTTATATGCTGCTGAAATAGACTTGTTCAGTCATTTCATATAGGCTCATATTTAAATCACACCAGCAAAAAAGGCTCTCTTTGGATCCACTTTTTAAAAGTTCTCTTCTTCCAGGGACTTCCCTGGTGGGACAGTGGTTAAGAATCCGCCTGCCAATGCAGGGGACACAGGTTTGAGCCCTGGTCTGGGAAGATCTCACATGCCACAGAGCAACTAAGCCTGTGCGCCACAACTACTGAGCCTGCGCTCTAGAGCCCGCGAGCCACAACTACTGAGCCCGAGCACCACAACTGCTGAAGCCTTCGCGCCTAGAGCCCGTGCTGTGCAACAAGAGAAGCCAACGCAGTGAGAAGCCCGCGCACCGCAACGAAGAGTAGCCCCCGCTCGCCGCAACTAGAGAAAGCCCGCACGCAGCAATGAAGACCCAACACAGCCAGAAAAAAAAAAGGTCTCTTCTTCCAGGACTAACTATTCTAAAACAAATTAACGCTTGACTTTTAATTCAAGATGGCGAGTTAAGCCTGTGTTTAGCTTTTCTTGCTCCAAATTTGCCATTGAATTGGCCAGGGACACATAAAGGGTAAAAACATAACTCCGTGGAAACACTGGGAAAGATCCCATTCACAGATGAATTATCTTTAAGGAGTTAATGTAAAATACAGAGCAGCAAGCACTGCACTGAGGAAAGGACCTGCCAGATAGAATTCCAAACATCCAAAAGGAAAGCTTGCCTGGAAGATGAGTGGCTGGGTCCCAAAGCAAGTGGTTGGAGGGAAGGATAGTGTGTGGTCATCCCTGGAGGATTCTCAAGCATATACATACATGCGTATATGACTTCAGATCCTAGAGGATCGGTATCCTAAGAAGTCCGCCCCAACACTATGTTTTGTAGCATTTGTTTAATAAGGCTGGTGGCTGAAGTAAGGTATAAGCATTGCCTCAGGCACATTTCTGACAGAGACCATTGTACTGATTAGAGAGGGAGGTTATAGAGGGCCCGGCTAACTTGGTGACCTCAGTGAGTGAGGAAGAGAAATTCCCTTTCAGGGACGTGCTACACAAATACTTCTGCCTGTAGTTTTACCTTCTTTTTCATAGAAAAAGAAAACATATATGCACACATTACACACACACACAGTGTACATTAATTTCAGTGGTTATATAGACCCTAGGGTAAAAACTGTGCTTAAGTAATATTACATTAATTCAACTAAAGAATTCACTGTATTTAATGTGACACTTCCATGAGACTTTTTGGCCTCCTGATCCTTGAAAGTTATTTCTTAGAATTTAAACTTTGAGTCTTTGAGGTAATGGGCACTAATAAAAGTGTTACGTGTGCCTCGTTTTCACTTGTATTTTCTTTCCTGCTTGCAACTTCCATGAAATCCTTATTTTCTTTTTTTTCCTCAGGAATTGTGAAGGGCAGAATATTCGATACAAGACGTGCAGCAATCATGTAAGTTCCATATGTAATAAAAATATATAATCCCATAAAATATGTTCATGTTTGAAGTTATTATGTACCGTAAAGCTGATGGCCTCTTGGTACTCATTGTGGAAAATTTGAATATTCATTTAATTGACAACAGGTTTTGTGTATCTCATACCTGCCATTTATACTACCCTTTTAGGCCACTTCGCATGTATGATCTAATTTGGTAAGCATTTAATAATTTCTGAATTCATAGAAACAATACCTAATTCTTGTAAATGCTTTCAAAGTTCAAAGTGCTCTGTGTGTAGGATTTCACCTGACCCTCACAACTGTCTCTGAGATGTTGGCATACGAGGTGTGGTTATTTCTTTATTTCAAATGAGGGGACTGGGGCCGGGGGAGGTGAAATTATTTTCCAAAGGCCGCAAAGGAAGCATTGAACTTGAACTTGTCTAGTGCTGTTTCTCCTGCTCCAAAACACCTGTCCCACTCCCTGCAAACTGTGTTAAGGAATACTGTAGGTGACTCAAGAAAACCACACCTGAGGAAGGGTTTGTAAACCTTGCTCTCATTCTACAGTGATCAACACAAACAAAAACTAAAATTCAAATATACAAATGTGCAATGCAAAATAAAATGTCAGAAAGCACCAATCCTATTTTCTACGTAAAACATTTCGGTTGTTTGTGATATATACCCAAATCAAAATGACAGGAATTCAAAGGAAATTCTGAAAATCTGAAGATCTAAGTGAGATTTAGGCGTTTTTATTTCTATTTATTTATTTTTTTTGCGGTACTCAGGCCTCTCACTCTTTTGGCCTCTCCCGTTGCGCAGCACAGGCTCCAGACGCGCAGGCTCAGCAGCCATGGCTCACGGGCCTAGCCGCCCCGCGGCATGTGGGATCTTCCCGGACCGGGGCACGAACCCGTGTCCCCTACATCGGCAGGCGGACCCTCAACCACTGCGCCACCAGGGAAGCCCAGATTTAGGTTTTTTATTTAAAAAATCCATTTTTCTCAATTAGCGATGTCATTTATTTTAAATGTTTCACTTACTGGAGAGACTGCCCATCTCTGTTCCTTCTCTGTCCTGGGCCAGTGTGAGACAGCAGTCCTGGGTAAGCATTTCTGTTCTATGGACCCAAACTTTTCCTCGTTGGACAGCCTCAAGCTCTAGACTTGGGGAGTGGAGAATAGGCAGTGTTAGCAGGACCTTTTGTCTGTGGAGCTCGAGCCACGTTTTCGGTCTGTTTTAATCAGTGGCAAAGCAGAAGTGTTTGTCTCTCAAACTTCGGTGGGGAAAATCGTGCTTATTTATAGAGCACTCAAAATCCAATATCACCCAGCCCTGAGGTAGCCAGATTTGTGGCCACTATGTCCTAGGAGGGATTTTGGGAGACAAAGCAAATAGGTTTCACATGTCCCGTGACAGGATGGACTTGAGGAATCGAGAGATACACATGCACGTGGTTGCACAATTAAATGAGCTGGAATCCAGGTGGGGATGAAGGAGGGAGAGAGGTTGACCCAGCACAGACACAGGCTGGCATTTAGGTACAAGCAGAGTCTAGCATTCGTTCTTTTTTTTTTTAATTAAATTAATTAATTTTGTTTATTTATTTTTGGCCTCACCACACAGCATGTGGGATCTTAGTTCCCCGACCAGGGATTGAACCCGTGCCCCCAGCATTGGAAGCGTGGAGTCTTAAGCACTGGACCACCAGGGAAGTCCCCTGGCATTCATTCTTACACCAGCACGTGGATGTATTAGCAGCCTCAGGGTTTTACACACAAGACATTTCCATCTACTACCTTTTGCCTGGGTACATTTTATTTTTTAATTGCTGCTGCAACACATTACCACAAACTTGGCTTACAGCAATACAAATTTTTTATTATCTTACAGTTTTGGAGGTCAGAATTTGATATGGGTCTCACTGGGCTAAAATTAAGGTGTTGGCAGGGCTGCATTCCTTCTGGAGTCTCTAGGGAAGAATCCATTTCTTTGTCTTTTCCAGTTTCTAGAGGCTGCCCACATTCCTTGGCTTGTGGCCCCTTTTTCCAACTTCAAAGCCAGCAACATTGCATCTCTCTGTCCATTTTTATGTAGTCACATCTGCCTGTGATCACAGCTGAGCAACGTTCGCCCACCTGGATAATCTCCCCCTCTCAGTGTCCTTAACCTTAGTCAAAGGATGCTTTGGGTAAAGCCCCTTTTGCCATGTAAGGTAACCTATTCGCAGGTCCTAGGGATTAGGTTTTGACCATCTTTGGGGAAGTTGCATTATCACTCTGCTACAACATCATGCTTCTTTTTATTTATTTATTCATTCATTCATTCGTTTATTTATTTATTTTTTACATCTTTATTGGAGTATAATTGCTTTACAATGGTGTGTTAGTTTCTGCTTTATAACGAAGTGAATCAGCTATATATATACATATGTTCCCATATCTCTTCCCTCTTGCGTCTCCCTCCCTCCCACCCTCCCTATCCCACCCCTCCAGGCGGTCACAAATACATGGAATTTAAGAAAAAAAAATAATGTCATGAAGAACCTAGGGGTAAGACAGGAATAAAGACACAGACCTACTAGAGAATGGACTTGAGGATATGGGGAGGGGGAAGGGTAAGCTGGGACAAAGTGAGAGAGTGGCATGGACATATATACACTACCAAACGTAAAACAGATAGCTAGTGGGAAGCAGCCGCATAGCACAGGAACATCATGCTTCTTGGAAAGAAGTGTGAAGAGGTCTCGAGCTTTGTCAGATAATGACATGACACCCAGACAGCAGCAAGGTCACTTCTAACAGCCCAGGAGCACATGAATTGCAGAGGTAATTGCAGGAACATTACACTTTCCTATACCATTATAGAAACTTCAACCCCAAGAACAGTAGGAAGGGCCTTCTGAATATGCACAGCTGGCCAGGGACAAAGGTCAGAGAAGGGCAGGGAGGGAGCTGGAGACAGAGGCAACTGAAATGATGTCCTCCATGCCCCTGGGCCTTCCGCTCCAGCAGCCCAGGAGGGATCCCCAGCACAGGGGAGGATCTGGCTTAACGACTCTGACAGCTACATTTCTGACCTCTGCCCACGTCAGTGTCAGCGGAAGACAGGGGAAAAAAAGCAGAAGACAGGGAACCTGGGAAAAAAGCAGGTTCCAGGCATTCAAGGAATGATTGAAAGTTCTTTTGTTACGGAGTCTGGATGTGTTAGGGACGTGCATTCAGAGCTCATAGACAAAGAAATTCCACTCGTGGTATGTAGGAACCCATGCTTCACGTGGCAGAGTGGGAGGCATGACCAGGAAATGAGGACCACACTTCCCTCCCTGAGAAATCAGGCATCGGTTCAGCGGCTCTTCCTGCATTCATTCTGTCAGGGGAGATGGGACTTTGGGCTGAAGGGCCAGGGAGATTAGGGGAACAGAACATGCCTATGTGCAGTACTGGGACTCCAGGTAACCGCCATCTTCAGACATGACCCTCTGATCAGCACTCAGCATGGGCTCTTCCAGCCAGGGCTGGGCCCCAGAGGCCTCAGGAAAGAATTATCCTTATCAGGGGCATATAGAGCAAGTGGAGAAGTTCCAAGGGCAGTCATGCATGTCAGCAAGGAGGCCTAATGCCTGAATTCACTCACTACTTGTATGTTTTTATACCAGGGTATATGAAATTAAAGGTAAAGCTGGGAGAAAGCAAAGGGAACATATTTTAAAAAATAAGTGTATCATCATTTGGTAAGAGTGTTTTTGTAGCATGAACACATTTTTTATATGGGCACAGAGGGAGGCATGGTTAATTCTGCACAGTGGGGTCCCTGGGCTCCCTGACAGCTTTCCAGAAGAGGTGACATTTGATGTGACCCTTGAAAGATCTTTTATACTCTGGATCCCATGAATGGCTAATTTCTGACAGTTTTCTCTTAGAGGATTTTTATTTTTTTATTTTTTTCCATTGCCATTTCTTCTACTCTGGGCTAGGGCCACTTCCTCTCATATCTATGTGCAGAACTCCAGTCCATCCTGCTACCATACTGGCCCTCCTAAAATGTTACCTATTCTATCCCTTTTTAATGTTGCTCTCCTCTGTGGATCCCTATTGCTTTTAATTCCTCTTACTTGCATTTCAGGACCTCCAAAAGATGGTAAGATTTACATCTTATTCAACTCACAAGTTTCACCCTGGCTGGACAAGGCTGTGCCTCATAGATACTGAATTTATTTTTGCTGTTTCTTTTTTGCTTATATCGTTTCTCATATCTTGTCCTATTCACATCACATCATCCTTCAGATCCCTTCTGAAATGTTACTTATTCATGATGTATCATTTGCTTACTCTAGCTGATAGTAGCCACCTACAATAATTTATTTTTATGCTAGAAAATTTGGCATTTGTTATATAAGAGGATCACGAAATTTAACTCATACTATAACATGGATATGAAGATAAAATGTTCAAATTTGCTTATACAGAAATGGTGTTTCTCCTGAGTCCCTATTCACTGCTTATCTACGAGGAAAATTAAATATATAACCCAAATTAAAGCTTGGTCCACTCCTATTATATAAATCATCTCTTAGGTAATGGTCTGTCTCTCTTAAATAAAAATACTCAGTTTCAGGGCTTCCCTGGTGGCGCAGTGGTTGAGAGTCCGCCTGCCAATGCAGGGGACACGGGTTCGTGCCCTGGTCCGGGAGGATCCCACATGCCGCGGAGCATCTGGGCCCGTGAGCCATGGCCGCTAAGCCTGCGCATCCGGAGCCTGTGCTCCGCAACGGGAGAGGCCACAACAGTGAGAGGCCCGTGTACCGCAAAAAAAAAAAAAAAAAAAAAAAAAAACTCAGTTTCTTAGATAATCCTCCTGTCTTGGCTTCTCTCCCTAAGTTGTCCATACAGGTTTATGTATTCTCACGGCTTTAGGGAGGAAAGGAGACCCCTGTCTTCAGAATTGTCCTCGAATGGGTGTTGGTTGTTATCTGCTGTGCTTTACTCCCTTTTCCCCTCCCTCTCCTTCTTCCCCTCCCCCTATCTCTTTCCCTTCTCCTCCTTCTTCTTCTTTTCTATGCCTCCCAGGCTGGCTACCCACTCCTGACTGAGTCAGGTCTTTCTGATCTAGGATCTATTGTTTCCTTATTAGATTTACTCTTTCCTTATTAACTCCATTTATTCACTTTTCAATTTAACTCTTGGATAACAATTTTATGTCCTTCATTGCACAGTCCTACTGTAAGTCTACAAATTCCAGTAATGAATAACCCACTGTTTCAATGTATTCCATGCACATAGATGCTACATCTCCAGTAAGATAACAAGCTCACTGGGTAACTGATGGATTATATTCTTCTTTTGTGTTCCTTACAGCATGTCACCTAGGCAAAACCCGTAAAGTATATTTAATAAATAAGTGTTGTCTTGAACTTAACTAATATGAAGAAATGCTTCTCAGGGAAAGGAAAGCAGATGGATGCTTGGCATTCAAGATTCCTAAATGTCAACGAAACTTTAGACACAAGAATCCCTAGATTGTCTTGAGCCAGGGCATGCAACCCATCTGAACCAGACTAGACAGACGTAGTGTTGACAGTGGAAGAATGCCATGTAAATGAAAGCATGCAATGTAAGTAGTCAACGTCCCCCAAGATTACTAGAAAGCAGTATCATATAATGGAATGCTTGTTTCTTTGGGAATCAGTCCTGGCTGTGTCATACTCTAGTTGTACGCCTTTGGGCTAGCGACTGAAGACTTTTCTCCATTTATACAAACGAGGGTAATGATAATCCTCACCTGCCTCGCTCAAAGGGTGGTAGTGAAGAGAGAATGTCAGTAATATTTCCTGGTAAACTAGAAAGCACGGGCTAGATATATGGCGGTCTTAATCAGGGATCATCATTTGTAAGGAACAGAAACCCACTCAGATTAGCTCAAGAAAAATGGGATTCACTGGATGGGTGAGTGGATATTTAGCGGAATTTAGGAATGAGCACATCTTGAGGGCCTGGACCCGGGAATCAGAAAGTGAAGCCCAGGTTACTTACTCCTTCAGCTGAGACCCATGTTTTATTATCTGACCTTTCATGTCTAATTCGTTGCTCTTGCTATGGGAACTGGCTCACTTTGCTTCAACATGCATCACATAAAAGAAATGGCCAGCCCAGCCCAGATTGATGTGAGTTTTCAGCTCCAGCTCTTTTGTTGCAATTCTGAATTCCTAGGAAATATTGACCTGGTGTGGACCAGATGTTTGCCTCTGATAATCAGCTGTGGCCAAGGAGACTAGGTCACACGTACAAACCTGGCCACCCCTTCACAAGGGCTCAGTTTAGGCTGGCTTCTGTTAATTAACCATAGTTGATTTTGTGAAACTTCTTTGGTTTGAGGAGTTTAAGACATTCAAGAGTCAGACAGCTAGCACTTGTATTTCCTCAAGTGTGCTTAAGATGCTAAGTGAGCCTAATGCAAGGGAAGTTGTTTTTACCCAGCTCTCTTATACTCTCTGGGTTTCAAAGAGTCAGATACAGGGGCTTCCCTGGTGGCGCAGTGATTGAGAGTCCGCCTGCCGATGCAGGGGACACGGGTTCATGCCCTGGTCCGGGAAGCTCCTACAAGCCACGGAGCAGCTGGACCTGTGAGCCATGGCCGCTGGGCCTGCGTGTCTGGAGCCTGTGCTCCACAATGGGAGAGGCCACAACAGTGAGAGGCCCGTGTACCGAAAACAAAACAAAACAAAACAAACAAAACAAAACAAACAACAACCAAAAAGAGTCAGATACAGAAGAAGTTGACCCTGATTGAGGAAAGAGGAGGTGATATAATTCTGTCACTCATGATCTTCTCTATGGCTAGATGGAAGATGTCCTCATTCCAAGACAGAAATGACATCCAGTTTTGATCTTCTGCAGTTTGATATTTTCTTCCATAGGTGTGGCCTAGCTTAAGGGTTAATTTTGTGAAAACAAAGAAAAATGTGGATGTAATAGAAGACCTTGGAATGATTCACAGCAAAGTAATACAACTAATTTCAGGGGAAAGTCTACTAATTATATTTTACTTATTCCCTGCCTACTTCCAAAAAGGATTTTAGGCACTTTATCAAGGCCCAAAGCATAAACACAGTAAAATACAAAAATTTAGTAGTAAAAATGGGATAAATAGAAGAAATTATATTTTAAAATTCTGGCTGATAATTTGTTAATAACTATTTGCAGAAAAATAAAGTTAGATTTGTACCTCCACCCCATAGATCAAAATACATTCCAAATGTAATAAAGAGTTAAACATAATTGCTAAACTATAAAGGAACTAGAAAAATACATTTAAGTATTTATCTGTTTTCAGGGCAGGGAGGGAAAAGCATATCTCATTAGTAAAGAAAGAAACCTTAAAAGGAAATATGAATAGAGCTGACTACATAAAAATTCAAAACTTCTTGACTTCCCAAAGCACCAAAAACAAGATTAAATGGGGAAAATATCTCTAATACAAATGACAAAGAGTCGATAACTTCACTATGAAATTTAATAGCTTTATCTGTTAAAAATAATAAAAACACAAACATTCCAATAGATAAATGAAGGGCAGAAAACAAATTTTTGAAGAATGAATACAGAAAGCAAATATACATGAAAAGATATTAAACCTAAATAATAAGAAGGAAATGCAAATTAAAATGTTGAAATTCTGTGTAACACTTACGATTGGAAAAAGTTTTAGAAAATTATAATATCCAAACTGAGAGGAGGTACTGAGAAAAGGGAACTTATATAGCCTGATGATAATAATAAGACCTTCCTGGAGGGCAATGTGGTAATATTTTGAAAAGCTCATGAAACACAGTCTTTTTCTCAGAAATTTCATTTCCAGAAATTTGTCCTTGGGAAATAATCAAAAATTTGTGCAAAGATTTATGTATAAGAATCTTTGTTATTTATTCTTTTTTTGAATAGAAACTATTCCCAAAGTTTTTACAATGAACATTTATTTCTTTTGCAATAAGAAAAAAAATAATATTTTGGCTTTCTGTATCTATTTTCTTTAATTGGGAAGTTTGTATACAATGAATTCATTCCCATTAATTGGGAAGTTTGTGCTCAACTTTTTTTGGTTTTGTGTTTTTTTAATTGAACATTTTATTTGAGATAATTGTAGATATACATACAGTTGTAAGAAATAATACACAGACGTCCCATGTTGCCTTTACCCAGTTTCCCACAATGGTAAGATTTTGCAAAACTATAGTACAGTATCAGGACCAGGATATTGATATAGACACAGGCAAGATAAAGAATAACTCCAGGGCTTCCCTGGTGGTGCAGTGGTTGAGATGCTTAAGATGTAATCATGTGAGTAAGATTGGGGGATTGGCATTTTTCACTCAGCTTTAGTTGCTACGTGGAATGTGAGATCTTCCCGGACCAGGGCTGGAACCCATGTCTCCTGCAACGGCAGGTGAATTCTTAACCACTGCGCCACCAGGGAAACCCTGACTATTTTAAATAAACTTTACGCTGAATTGTCTTATTGTTTTGCTTTGTTCGTTGCTGAGCTTTTAGAATTAATTGGCTTATTTGGAAAAATAAATGAAAAACAATTATTAGTATAATATAATCTAAAACAAGTGTCTTCTAATAATTTTAAGCCAGCATTATTGTACTTTGGGGGTGATTTGTCCTTCTGGGGAAACTTGTAAAAATAATAAGCTCCCTTATCTAAAGTTTCAAAAGTACTTTACCCCTGTGTCTATTTGCAGCCCCCTGTTGAGTAGCCATTATTTCTTGTTCATCACTTTCTAGTTTGGATTTAACTAGATTTGAAGTCATTATTAGGTACTGTTGAATGGCCATTACAGCTTTTTGGAGTTGCTTCTCAATTTTTGTTCTCTATGCCTACCTTACAAGGACTCCTTCCTCTTGTTTTTTTTATTGGAGTATATTTGCTTTAAAATGTTGTGTTAGTTTCTGCTGTACGACAAAGTGACTCAGCTATATGTATACATATATCCCTTCCCTCCTAAGCCTCCCTCCCACCCCACCCCCCATCCCATCCCTCTAGGTCATCACAGTGTGCTCAGTTTTGAAGAGTACAGTAACATTTTTATCATCCAGCATCTTGCTTTGGAAATATCTGATGAGATTGATTAGTAATTAAATAAAAAGACCCTTGAGTCATCAAGACTTGTACACTTTGTCCTATTATTATGAGAACTCCTTGGGGTATTAACTTGGGATTTATTTGCTTTTGTTGTAGACAGAATTTGAAAAAGCCTCATTATCTCTTTCCATTCTAGAGCCTGTTGAATGCAGGCACTGGGTACCAGTAAAGAGCGATGGCTGGGGGTCTGAAAACAAGAGAGGAAAGGTGATGAACTAAATAACAATGACAAAAGCAGTGAAACAAACACAAGTCCCCACAGAGCACAGCAGTTTGGGGCCAGTTAGTAACAATCCTTTACATTGAAACGGCTCCTAAAGGCATGGAAGATAATTAATATTTCCTATGAAGACCTTAGGTCACCTGGAAAAATCAGAAACATTCCATTTTCCCTTGTCTCAAAAAGAAGGAGGTTGTGTAATGCATTTGAAAATTTATATTCAGTATGGTTAAAATAGAGCAAAATTTGGCATTTAAGTATGGTAAGCTTTCATTAACTGGAGAAAACAACCTGGGTGGAAAACTAATCAGAATAAATGAGGTTATCCCCTCCTTTATCACAGAGGTACCAGTAGAATTCCACACTACAGATTCTGTTTTGAAGGAAAAAAAAGAAAAAAGTGAAGGAATGAAGTGACTTCTGGGAGAGAAGCAATTGGGGTCTGCTGTCATGGGACTCAGGTACACTTGTTCAGCCTTCTGCTGGCCCATCTCACTGGGTGATGTGCATGTGGCCCTTTTTCTCTGCCCCCAGGACTGCCCTCCGGATGCGGAGGACTTCAGAGCCCAGCAGTGTTCAGCCTACAATGATGTTCAGTATCAGGGACGTTATTATGAGTGGCTTCCAGAGTACAACGATCCCGCTGCCCCGTGTGCGCTCAAGTGTCACGCACGGGGACAGAACTTGGTAGTGGAGCTGGCACCCAAGGTCCTGGATGGAACTCGTTGCAATGCTGACTCCTTGGACATGTGTATCAGCGGCATCTGTCAGGTAAGCCACACCTACTTCCCGTACCCCTGGTTCAAGGATGTGCCACGACCAGTCTCAGTAATCTTTTTCTTCTGCACTTTTGTTCACGCAGATGAAATATTGTCTTTGATCATTTTAATGTAAAATTTTTTTTAGGGAGTGTTACTCACCTGTAGCTTATGTTTTACTTATTTAAAATAGTGTAAATTTTGCCCCTGTAGAATCAAAAGATTGCAATATATGACTTGTGGTTTTTCTAGATCAGTGGTTCTCCAACTTGAAAGTGCATCGGAATCACATGAAGGACTTGTTAAAACACAGTGTTCTGGGCCCCAATGACAGAGTGTCTGATCCAGTCGGTCTGGGGTAGGGCCTGAAAATGTGCATTTCTAACAAGTTCCCAGGAGATGCTGATGTTCCTGGCCCAGGGGCCCCACTTTGAGAATCACTGCTTTGGAAGGCTAATATTGATAGGTTCTCTGACCTTTCTTATTAAAACTAATTCATTGTTTTGGGTCTTTGGGAGCAATGACTTATATATTAATTAATTAGCATGAATGTGTTCCAGCAGACTTTTTCAGAGTGGACTTTGGAGAGCTGCAGTGAGTGTGTCTGAGGTATAATCCCCCACGGCTTGTAATGGGTCTGAGGATTCAGGGAACTATGACGGGTTGCTGAGACAGTATGGGGATAGTAGGGAAAGGATAGGATTCCACCCCATTCCTTTGATCACTGGAAAAAAAAATTGTAAACATAATGAATGCCTGGTATTCCATCTACCCTATTATGTTCATAACAAAAATGGTAGTAACAGTAGCAAATGAACCTAACCATCTACTAAGTGTCAGACACTGCCGGGCATCTCTGACTTCATATGCTTAGATGAACCGTGGTCTTGTTCCTCAGACTAGTTTCTCCTTCCTACATCTTTTCATCTAGAAAGCGGCTTCCAGTTGCTCACCACAAAACCCTGGAGTCATTCTTGATTCTTCTCTTTCAATCCACACATCTAATCCATTGTCAAGTCCTGTCAGTTCTACCTCCAAAGCCTCTTTTGAATCCACCATTTCTGTCTCCACTGATTTCCTTCCTAGTCTAAGCCCCGCATTAGCTCTGACCTAAACTACAGTAGCCTCCTGTCCTGATCTCCCAGCTTCCAACACTGTCCCCATTTGATTCATTCTCCACACAGCAGCCAGACTGATTGTCTTAAAGCCTAAATTAGAGTTTTTAACTCCTCCCACCAATATCCCTAAATGGCTTGTCATTGCATTGATGATGACATCCAGGATCCTTGCTTACCTTTCCAGGCTCTTCCTGAACTCTTCTCTCCCCTTCCCCACCTTTTTAAAAAAGGACTTAAAACTTTTTAGGTTCAGAGCAAAACTGAGTGGAAGGTACTGATGTTTCCCATATACCCCCTGCCCGCACACATGCAGAGCCTCCACCATTTTCAACGCTCCCCCACCAGAGTGGTACCTTTATTACAAATGATGAACCTACATTGCTGCACCATAGTCACCCGAAGTCCATAGTTTCCATTAGGGTCCACTCTTGGAGTTGGATATTCCATGGGTTTGGACAAAAGTATAATGACATGTATCTGTCATTGGGGTATCATACAGAGTATGTTCACTCCCCTAAAAATCCTCTGTGCTCTGCCTACTCATCCCTCCCACTCTTAACCCCTGGTAACCACTGATCATTTAACTTCCTCCATAGTTTTGTCTTTTCTAGAATGTCATATAGTTGGAATCATACAGTGTAGGCTTTTCAGATTGGCTTCTTTCACTTAGTAGTATGCATCTAAATTTTCTCTCTGTCTTTTTATCACTTGATAGCTCATTTCTTTTTAGTGCTGATTAATATTCCATTGTCAGGATGTGCCACATTTTATTTATTCATTCACCTACTGAAAGACATCTTGGTTGCTTCCAAGTTTCGGCAATTATGAATAAAGCTGCTATAAACATCATGTGCAGGTTTTTGTATGGACGCAACTTTTCAGTACATTTGGGTAAATACCAAGGAGTATGATTGCTGCATCATGGTAAGAGTATGTTTATTTTAGTAAGAGAGTCTCAAACTGTCTTCCAAAGTGACTGCATTTTGCACTCCTACCAGCAATGGGTAAGAGTACTGTCATTCCACATCACCTCCAGCATCTGGTGGTGTCATTGTTCCAGATTTTGGTCATTTTAATACGTGTGTAGGGGTATCATATTGTTGTTTTAATTTGCAATTCCCTAATGACATGTAATGTTGAGCATCTTTTCACATGCTTATTTATCACCTATATATCTTCTTTGATGTGGTGTCTGTTCAGGTCTTTTGCCCATTTTTTAATTGGGTTGCTTATTTTCTTACTGTTTAGAGTGATTTATATATTTTGGATAACCGTCCTTTATCAGATGTGTCTTTTGCAAATATTGTCCCCCAGTGTGACTCGTCTTCTTGTTCTCTTGACAGTGTCTTTTACAGACCAGAGGCTTTTGATTTGATTTGATTTTCATTTAGTTTTTTAAGATTTTTTTTTGATGTGGACCACTTTTAAAGTCTTTATTGAATTTGTTACAGTATTACTTCTGTTTCACGTTTGGGTTTTTGGCTGCGAGGCGTGTGAGGTCTTAGCTCCCCAAACCCGTGGGGATCGAACCCGCACCCCCTGCATTGGAAGGCGAAGTCTTAACCACTGGACCACCAGGGAAGTCCTGAGGCTTTTGATTTTAATGAAGTCCAGCTTATCAGTAATTTCTTCCAGTGATCATGCTTTTGGTGTCATAGCTAAAAAGTCATCACCATAGCCAAGGTCACCTAGGTTTTCTTCTAGGTTACCTTCTAGGAGTTTTATAGTTTTGTGTTTTACATTTAGGTCTGTGATCCATTTTGAGCTAGTTTTTGTGAAGGATGTAAGTCTGTGTCTAGATTCATTTTTCTGCATGTGGATGTGCAGTTGTTCTAGCACCATTCATTGAAGAGACTATTTTTCCCATTGTATTGCCTTTGCTCCTTTGTCAAAGATCATTTGATTGTATTCATGTCAGTTGATTTCTGTGCTCTCTATTCCGTTCCATTGACCTTTTTGTCTACTCTTTTTCCAATACCATACCATCTTGATTACTTTGGCTTTATTCATAAGCCTTGAAGTTGGGCAGTGTTAGTCCTCTGACACTGTTCTTCTCCTTCAGTATTGTGTTGACTGTTCTGGGTCTTTTCCCTCTTTATGTAAACTTTAGAATCAGTTTGTTAATATCCACAAAATAACTTTGTGGAATCAAGTTGGAAAGAGCTAACATCTTGATAATATTGAATCTTCCTATCCACAAAAAAGGAATATCTCTCCATTTATTTAGTTCTTCTCAATGTTTTCCACCTGCTGGATCTATCCTCTTTCTGATAGAGGGGTGTTGAAGTCTCCAACTATAATAGTGGATTCATCTACTTTTCCTTGCAGTTCTGTAGGTTTTTGCCTCGTGTGTTTTGGCATTCCATTGTTAGGCATATGCACATTAAGAATGTTATGTTTTCTTGGAGTATTGACACCTTTATCATTACATAAATGCCCTTGATAACTCCCCTTGCTCTGAAGTCTGCTCTGTCTGAAATTAATATACCTACCCCTGCTTTATTTTTATTAATGTTAGCATACTGTGTCTTTCTCCATCCCTTTACTTTTAATTTATAGATGCTTTTATATTTAAAGTGGGTTTCCTCAGACAACAGATAGTTGGATCTTGTTCTGTGATCTACTATGACATTCTCTGTCTTTTTAATTGGTACATTTAGACTCACTGCCATACCCCAGTACCCTGACAATGTCTGGCCCCATCAAAGGTCCTCACTTAAAAACTGGTTGAATAAATGAGTCTTATCTACTCGCAGATGCAGAGGCTTTTCATAACTCTTGGTCGTTCTTTCATTTCTCTCTCAGCCTCCAATCCTGAATTTTCTAGTTCAAGCTTGATACCCATTCTGGGAGATTCCGCAAATTCCTCCAATACACCGTCGGAATTCCTCCAATCCCCACCCCTTCTCAAATGAACTAGTATTGTTCTTCCCAGATCCACTGGTTATTCTTACTGCTATTTCTATTCATTTCTGCTTATGACACCACAATTCTCAGTGTTACCTTCCTGAATTCATATTGTAGTCACCGAGTGTATTTGCTTGCATGTCCTCTATCCCGGTACCTCTATCAAATCTCTCACATTTTACTCTTCTTTCCTCTCTCACTTTCACCTTTCTACCCCAAGACTAAACTAGTCAGTCTCCCTTGGTAGCCTAACCAGTCTCTCTTCCTTTCTTTCCTACTCTTAAACCATCTTATTTGATGTTTGCTGTTGCTTAATCTTCCCTAAGGTCAGAGTTTACTACTTCATTTTTCTATCTCATATGCTGTCAATGGTTTCCCTTTGTAACCACCAGTTAACTTTTGAGCTCTTCCACTAAATGATAATAATAGCTATTATTTGTCAGTGGAATTATGCTTTTTTGTTTTACAAGTTTTTTGACAATGAGTGTGTATTGCTTTTATAATGAAAAATAATTGTTACCGACAAACAGTTTAATCTGGGCTAAGGAAGAGCAATGTGATCAAGGTAATGTTTTGACACCGAGGTTTTGAAAAGTTGAGTAGAAGTTACATATATCAAGATGAGGAAGAGAATCCCAAGCACAAGGAATAGCGCTGGTGAAGAGATGTGATAGTAGGTGTGTTTAAACATCTTTGACTCATTCTGTAGAGCTGAGGTGAAAAATACCTGTGGGATAATGCTTGAAATTGAGGCAACAGATGTAGGTGGAAACCAATCATGAACTTATTCTGATAGTTGTAAGAGGAGAGGAAACATTGAAGAATTTTATAAGAAATAGCTGAGTTGGGATTGTTTTTAGAAAGATCACTCAAGTGGCAATGTGGCAGATTATTTGGGGAAGACAGGGTTGGAGCAGATAATAATAGGTCAAGTTGGGATAACAAGGGCTTAAAGTAAGGTGGAGGTAGGGTGACTGAAGAAGGGGAGACAAATTCTACAGATTAAAGAAGCAGATCTTTTAGGGCTGGATGTTTGATTGGATGTGGGAAAAAAAGAGAGAGAGAAGTTGAGAATGATGTCTGGATTTCTGACATAATAACTAAGTAGATGATGAAGCCCTTCACCAAGACAGAAAATACTGAGTGAGGACCAAGTATGTGGGGAGAAGATGATGAGCCTGCTGTACCTGTGGATATCCAAGTTGACACATGAATCTAGAGCTTAGGAGAGAATTCTAGATGGGGAATATAGATCTGGGGGTCGTCCCATGGTTAAAGCTAATGTATGTCCTTAGGGACTGAGTGAGAAGGGCAGATTCCCAAGGACAGAGTTCTGGCCCCATCATTTCAGGGGCAAGCACTGGAAGAGGTACACATGATGGAGACTACACAAAACAGTCTTCTGTTTAATAGAAAACTGGGAAAAAACAAGATATGGGTGGGTGAGTGTTTAAGAAGGAAGTTCGCAGTGCCAAATACTTCAGAGAAGTCAAGAGGGAAAAGAACTGAAATATGCCTGCTTCATTTCGACCAAGACCTCAGCTTAAGCAGTCTCAGTGACATGGTTGGAGTGAACACTGCCTGGTGCAGGATGTAGTAGTTTCCTGTGACTGCTTACTGTCTCTGAGCCTTGGTCTCTTCAGTCTGTATAAAGGAGATGTTACTCTCCTTATAGGCCCTATTTTAAATTTATTCTTTCATTAATCAACTATACTCCAATATAAAATAAAAAGTTAAAAAAAAAGAAATGGTATGGATATTGACTCTTTATCTTATGAGGTGTGGAGGTCTCAAGAACCTGTTACATTGATAATTACAGAATTGCCTGGAAAAATAAAACGTATTCTCAAATAAGAAGGATAATCTGAACAGATGAAAAGATACCCATAGAGTACAGTTCATCATCCTTATTACCAAACTGTTGATGGTCTAATATTGCCCAGTTTTGCTGAACATGTAAACCCAGCTCATCACTGAGACACTGTCGTGCGGCCTTTCCTTTAAGGCTCTCAATGCAGCAGGAAGGGTCTGAGGACAAGAGAGGCAGACATGAACTAAAGGTACCACTGGAAGAAAGTAATTTTTTTTGAATCATGCTGAAAACTCACGTGTAGCTTGTAAACCATTAAACAAAGTTATGATAAATACAGACACAAAAATCCTCAACAAAATACTAGCAAACTAGAATCCAACAACACATTAGAAGGATCATACATCATGATCAAGTGGAATTTATCCCAGGGATGCAAGGATTCTTCAATATACACAAATCAATCAGTGTGATACACCATATTAACAAACTGAAGAATAAAAACCAAACAATCATCTCAGTAGATGCAGAAAAAGCTTTTGACAAAATTCAACACCCATTTATGATAAAAACTCTCCAGAAAGGGGGCATAGAGGGAACCTACCTCGACATAATAAAGGCCATATACAACACACCCACAGCAAACATCATTCTCAATGGTGAAAAACTGAAACCATGGCTTCCCTGGTGGTGCAGTGGTTGAGAGTCCGCCTGCCGATGCAGGGGATGCGGGTTCGTGCCCCGGTCTGGGAAGATCCCACATGCCGCGGAGCGGCTGGGCCCATGAGCCATGGCCGCGGAGCCTGCGCATCTGGAGCCTGTGCTCCGCAACGGGAGAGGTCACAACAGTGAGAGGCCTGCGTACCGCAAAAAAAAAAACAAACAAAAAAAAACCTGAAACCATTTCCTCTAAGATCAGGAACAAGACAAGGATGTCCACTCTAGCCACTCTCATTCAACATAGTTTTAGAAGTCCTAGCCATGGCGATCACAGAAGAAAAAGAAATAAAAGGAATGGAAATTGGAAAAGAAGAAGTAAAACAGTCACTGTTTGCAGATGACATGATATTATACATAGAAAATCCTAAAGTTTCCACCAGAAAACTACTAGAACTAATCAATGAATTTGGTAAAGTTGCAGGATACAAAATTAATGCACAGAAATCTCTTGCATTCCTAAACACTAATGATGAAAAATATGCAAGAGAAATTAAGGAAACAATCCCATTTGCCATTGCAATAAAAGAATAAAATACCTAGAAATAAACCTACCTAAGAAGGCAAAAGACCTGTACTCAGAAAACTATAAGACACTGATGAAAGAAATCAAAGTTGACACAAACAGATGGAAAGATATACCATGTTCTTGGATTGGAAGAATCAATATTGTGAAAATGAGTATACTGCCCAAAGCAATGTACAGGTTCAATCCCTGTCAAATTACCAATGGCACTTTTCACAGAACTAGAACAAAAAATCTTAAAATTTGTATGGAGACACAGAAGATCCCGAACAGCCAAAGCAGTCTTGAGGAAAAAAAAAAAAAAAAAGGAGCTGGGAGAATCAGGCTCCCTGACTTCAGACTATACTACAAAGCTACAGTAATCAAGACAGTATGGTACTGGTACAAAAACAGAAAGATAGATCAATGGAACAGGATAGAAAGCCCAGAGATAAACCCACCCACATACGGTCAACTAATCTATGACAAAGGAGGCAAGAATGTACAATGCAGAAAAGACAGTCTGTTCAATAAGTGGTGATGAGTAAATTGGACAGCTACATGTAAAAGAATGAAATTAGAATTCTCCCTAACACCATACACAAAAATAAACTCAAAATGGATTAAAGGCCTAAATGTAAGACTGGACACTATAAAACTTAGAAGAAAACATTGGAAGAACACTCTATGACATAAATCACAGCAAGATCTTTTTTGGTCCACCTCCTAGAGTAATGGAAATAAAAACAAAAATAAATAAATGGGACCTAATGAAACTTCAAAGCTTTTGTACAGCAAAGGAAACCATAAAAAAGATGAAAAGACAACCCTCAGACTGGGAGAAAATATTTGCAAACAAAGCAACTGACAAAGGATTAATCTCCAAAATATACAAACAGCTTATGCAGCTCATATCAGAAAAACAAACAACCCAATCAAAAAATGGGCGGAAGACCTCAATAGATATTTCTCCAAAGAAGACATACAGATGGCCAAGAGGCACCTGAAAAGATGCTCAACATCACTAATTATTAGAGAAATGCAAATCAAAACTACAGTGAAGTATCACCTCACCCCAGTCAGAAAGGCCATCATCAAATAATCTACAAACAATAAATGCTGGAGAGGGTGTGGAGAAAAGGGAACTCTCTTGCACTGTTGGTGGGAATGTAAATTGATACAGCCACTACGGAGAACAGTATGGAGGTTCCTTAAAAAACTAAAAGTAGAATTATCATATGACCCAGCAATCCCACTACTGGGCAAATACCCAGAGAAAACCATAATTCAAAAAGGCACATGCTCCCCAATGTTCATTGCAGCACTATTTACAATAGCCAGGTCATGGAAGCAACCTAAAGGCCCACTGACAGCCGAATGATGTGGTACATATATACAATGTGGTACATATATACAATGGAATATTATGCACCCATAAACAGGAAGAAAATTGGGTCATTTGTAGAGACGTGGATGGACCTAGAGACTGTCATACAGAGTGAAGTAAGTCAGAAAGAGAAAAACAAATATCGTATATTAAGGCATATATGTGGAATCTAGAAAAATGGTACAGATGAACCTGTTTGCAAGGCAGAAACAGAGACACAGATATAGAGAACAAATATATGGACACCAAGGGGGGAAATGGGGGTGGGATGAATTGGGAGTTTGGGATTGACATATATACACTAATATGTATAAAATAAATAACTAATGAGAATGAGCTGTATAGCACAGGGAACTCTACTTCACTTCGCTGTATAGTAGAAACTAACCCAACATTGTAAAGCAACTACACCCCAACTGAAAAAAAATAATGTATTGAGCAAACAAAAAAAAAAAAAAAAAAGAAAGAGTTGATTTTGCTATTAAGGACAAATGTAAATAGATGGTTTTATAGTGTTTTTTTAATTTATAAGGCAGCATGAAAATAAGTACAACTAGTTTATGTGATACATTTAAAAAACATTAACGTTCATTAAAAAAAAACAAATTCGTTCTTTCATGAACAATATTTCAGGAGCCCAGCAGAACCACTGTCACCAGGAGCCCTGTAGGCTACACTGGTTCTCTTTCCCTGGTTTCTCCTTGTGGGCACTGACCAGAGCTCCCTCTTATTTGTCTGAAGTGCATAGTTTGCTCCAGTAGTTTCCAGGGTTTGAAGGGGATTGCAGGATAAAGTTGGTTTTCAGTGCCGAATTAGTTCCTTTAAAATATGTGCTTCCTATCATGTTTCTGTTGAGTCTCATGAGTAAGTGGATTCTTTGGGCAGTCATAGGTGATACCTCTCTGAAAGCTGAGTGATCGTCTGGCAAAGGCTCTTCAGGTCAAAAGAATTGCATGCCCTTCTTCAAAAGTGACTCAGACGCTTCTAAGTTGAATTCAGTATCTTTCCTTCCACAGGACAATGTTCACATAAATTCCCTTTCCCATACAATGTGGCTGTGGCTGTCCACAGCCATTAGGATGGGAGAAAGTAAACTGTGTGATTCTCTCTGATTGCCTTAGGATCAGTGAACTGAGCCCTGATGTTCACTTGACAGAGACTACAAATAATCTTTGCAAGTGTGTTTACAGTTTGCTCATTTACATGACCCTGTCACTGTGCTCCTGGGAAGAACCTACTGTGACTCTGAGCACAGCAGACAGCATGAGACAACTATACACACTGAATGAAATTTGCTTCTGCTTTGGAGGTCTGATTTTTATCAGAAACAGGACCTGGTTGGAACCAGATCTGCAGAACAAGTCTGATTTATCATTCACATTTATTGAATTCCTTGACAACTGTGTGAATGAAGAAATCACTTTGTATTTCTAGTAAAAAGAATAGCATCTAACACTTACTGGGTGCTTACAAGGTGTCAGGCATTGTCTAAGCACTTTACTGTGTTAGCTCATCGTACACTATGAAGCTGGGATAGTCATTATCCCCACTCTGTCTATAAGGAAACTGGAATTTGAAGAGGCTAAGTCATTTGCCCGGACGGCACAGCTAGAAAATGGTAGAGCTGGAATTTGAACCCAGGAAACCGAATTCCAAAATGTTTTCTTAGCCATGGCGCTATACTGATGATATTTGTACATTTTGTATTGCTACAAATATAGCCAAATTTTCTAACTGGAAGTAAGATGTGATTCTAGTAGACAGCAGTCAGCACGATAGGTGAGTGATGCTTAGACGGTTTAGTATAGAGGCTGAAACTCAAATATCTACCCTCCACTCTGGAAGAAAACTGCTCAAGTCTAGTCATAGTGAGTGATGAGGGCTGTCATGAGCTGGAGAATACATATCTGCTCATTAATATGCTCAAGGGGGCAACCGTGTATAAACATGTCAGAGTTTTCATTTGTCAACAGGAGCCAGAAATCTGGGTTTTAATGTGAAATGGCCAGTTTCAAGCAACCCTTTGATGTTAATGGCCCTGCTCTATCCATTAATAGTTAAATAGTACTCTAGTATAATACAGGCTAGGTTTTTCCTTCAGTAACCAACAACCCCTAAAGCTCTGTGGCTTCAAACAATTAAAGGTGACTTTTAGCTCACGCTACTTGGCCAACGTGGGTCAGCAGGAGTCTTTGCTCTTGAACGTCTCAGAGACCCAGACTGAGGGAGGCTTTATTGGAACACGTTTTGCATAATAACTACAGCAGTGAGAAGGGGAATGTGTGACTCACACACTGACCCTTGAAGCTTCTTACAGAAGTGACATAGACACTTAGACGCATATTTCATTGGCTAAAGGCAGTCAATGACTACACTTAATTTCTAAGGGGGTGGGGAAGTGCAGTCCTCCATGGGCTGGAGAAGCTAAATATTTATGAATATTCCTAATGATTACCATAGCTCCATATCCTCTGATTTTTCAGGCAGGAATGTTAGAATTTTTTGTAAGGTAGAATCCAGTTTTCAGAGATCTCAAGCAGAAGTTGACTCAAAAAATTCTTTGCTTCTTGAAGGATTATATTTGACTGAGCTGGAAAATTCATGTTTTGCTTCATATGGAGTAACGACCCTTATTTAAACACTGACTTCTATGAGCTGATTAAGAAATCATATGCCAGTACTATGAAATAATCCTTAGCTGAAGTGATGATTTATAGATGTGTATTTATTCCCCAAAGCACTGCTCATATATCTTAAATTTTTGTTTATATTATCCCCTATCTTGTATAACTTGTCTCATTAACTACACCATAGAATATAAATCTTGTCTTACTAATTTATACTCTGTAGTGCCTGGCTCTATAGAAATTGGTTGTATATGGATGTTAATAAATTTTATTGCTATGTTTATCGATTAGTGGTTTTTAAATCATTACAACTAGAGATCTTGACTTCAGGAAAAGTCACAGAAGTTGAAAATACTTGAGGCAATTCTTAGAAAGTTGCTCAGTGTTCATTATGATGTGAAGTGAGAGTGAAAATTCGGTAGTCCCTCAAATTCAAGGGCAGTTCTGGCTTATACCCTATGAATCACAAGGCAACGAGACCTTCTTTTCAGATATTATTTTTCTGTGATGTTTTCACATGCTTATTTTTGGCTGTAATATTTGGATGAACTCTAGCTTTAAAAATTATGAAATAAATGTCAGTGCTCAGGGGGGTATTCGATTGCCCAGGGTCTTGCAAGTCTCTAAACACTCTTCAAAACAAACCCATCCTAGCTCCTAAACCCACACCCTTCCTGGATGACCAGATAAAGGGTGATTCTCATTCTTATGAAATGCAAAGTGCTCAGGGACACAGATGTGTGAGGACAGAGCTTGGCCGAGGAACAGTGTTTCTATAATTTGATGGTAGAATTACTACCCCTTGAGAAAGTTGCATGAACACAAGTTACTCACTGATTGAATCTCAACCACGCAAGTGTGTTTCCCAAATCAATCACTCTTAAGTTATTCCACATGTACTTGTAAATATTAACATAATGGCCTATGTACCTGGGTTCATTGTTGTCCATCTGCTGATACTAAAGGTGAGGAAGGTATAGCATAGTGTTAGGATTCTGCTGTCAGATGAACTGGGTTTTAAAACAATACACTAGCTGTGTAATGTAGGAAAGTCATATAACCTCAGTGACCCTCGGATGCCTTATTTGTAAAATAGAGATAGAAGGTATCAGAAGGTTGCTATGAAGATTAAATGAAATAATGTGTATAACATACTTGGCATAATGCCAGGTACGTGGTAAGCATTCAATAAAAATCAGCTATTATTATGAATATTTTACTATTATCTTTATAAAAATCATATAATCAGGATGAAAGGGTCTCAAAGGATTCAGCTGCTCATCAAATAATTTAATCCCCTCTCCAATTTTCCTGCCAAAAAGTCTCCTACCTAGCCCATGGTTGAATATTTATTGTTGGATAACTCTGACTTTAAAAACTTTCTCATATTGAACTAAATTATGCCTAAACCTGTAGCTTTCACCGTTTGAAAATACACAGAACAAATGTAAACCCTTTCTTCATGACAGCCCTTTGTGAATTTGAAAATATCTCTAATCATAGGCTTTTCCTTAAACTTCCTTGGAACTTTTCCTACCTCTCCCTGAAACTTTCATTTGATCTTTTTCCTTCCCTTCAGCACCAGCATTTTGGAAAGAATAGTCTATAGATGTGGTTCCAACTTCGTCCTGTTTTATATTCTCTTCAACACCTTGGATACAAAATCTGATCCAGCAGTTCTCCAAACCAAAGCATAGGGGCTCAACCCAGCAGTCAAAACAAAATGAAAAACAGAGAGAGATTAAAGGGGCTCTCTTTTGATGAGCCCTTTGAGTATTCTAATCACTGTACTAAGAGTTTCACATATATTTTCTCATTTCATTCTTAGTAGACCCTACGTGGAGTATGTATTATTGTCCCTATTTTACTCTTGAGGAAAATGAGTCTCCTAGAGTTTCAGTTGTTCAACATCCTGCAGCTTGAAAGGGGTGGTAGGACAGGGCAGGTTTTGTAAGTGGGCTGTTTGCCTCTGAGGTCTCTGCACTTACACACCAGGCATATAAATACAAATAAAGTTGAATGTGTATGCAGAGGTAGAGATAAACTAGCTCATCAGTTAATATTATTGGGCGCACATCATGTAAAAGACATATTTGTAAAATAAAAAGAAATATAAGACATAGCCCTTTTTCTCATACAAGGAAGCTCACAGTCTAGCAAATACACACACACATCTCACAAAAGCAGTAATTCACAAGAGACTGAAGGATATCAGTATAAGCATATTCTATGAGATAGCTCTCTCATTAATTCCTTCCTTATATTTTAAAAATTGTTTATAAAAGTTTTTATAAAGATTGTATATATACACACACACACATATATCTATAATGACATACAGGTAGAGATAGGTATAGGTATAGATAATGATAAACAGAAGGAAATGCAAAGATACAAATACAGAATATAGAGAGATATGGATATATCGTCAGTATTAAGATACAGGTATAGATTGAGATTAAAAACAGAAAAAAAAATTAAAATAAAACTATGGACCAGAAGGATATACATCAACTTCAGAATAGTGGTCATTTGGGGGAAGAAATGAGAGAATAGGACTAGGGTAGGGATAGAAAGAGAGGGAAGGGGTGGGGAAAGAGGAGAGAGGAAATATCTGTAATGTTCCATTCATTTTATGTACATAAAATATCTGAATAAAATTATAAATAAAACAGTAAGAGTGGGAGTGTCAAGGGACAGTCTCAAGTCTTTTTTAATTCTTTGGCCTTTGGAGAAGAATCATATAAATGACAGGGTACTGTCAAGCTTTATATATTATATCTTTTAAAAAGTATATCCTCATAAAAGAGAGCCAACTCACACATTTAAGAAGGATAACACCATAAATACGGTTTCTGACATACAGAAGGTCTCACATCCCCGTATCTCTACCCGCTCCTGACCGCCGTGCTTCTGTCTGTCTGCAGGCAGTGGGCTGCGACCGACAACTGGGGAGCAACGCCAAGGAAGACAACTGTGGCGTCTGTGCTGGTGACGGCGCCACCTGCAGGCTGGTGCGGGGACAATCAAAGTCACACGTTTCTCCTGAAAAAAGTAGGTTTTAAACCCGATACGATGTTACCATAAAACGTGCTTTAGACCGTCTGATACTAGAATAACATTTTCCCAATGCTAAGCTTTTTCGTTGGAAAGAACTTTTGACCCGTGTTCTAAAAGACAAATTTCTTCCAAAAAGGGTAGTATATCAAATTTTTATTCCCATTACCTCTTTTTTTAAGATTTTTTTTGATATGGACCATTTTTAAAGTCTTCATTGACTTTGTTACAGTATTGCTTCTGTTTTATGTTTCGGTCTTTTGGCCAGGAGGCATGTGAGATCTTAGCTCCCTCACCAGGGATCGAACCCACACCTCCTGCATTGGAAGGGGAAGTCTTAACTACTGGACTGCCAGGGAAGTCCCTATTCCAGTTACCTCTTCTAAGACTACCTGTTTCTTTGAACATATGCCAATACAGAGTATAACTATTTTTTTTTAATTTGCTGATTTTTAAGGTAAACTGAGTCATTGTTTTTTTTGCCCCCTTCTGATTGCTAACAAGGTAGAAAATACCATCATGCATGTTTTGCCCATTTATACTTCTTCAGGTTTCAATTAGCTGCTGAAGTCATTTACTCTTTTTCCTATTTGGATGGTGATCTTTTCCTCACTTGTATCATGAATATATACTATTTGTTTGTCTGTTGTACCTATTTCTAATGTTCTCTCTTTGTCATTTGACTTTCAATATTGTTTGTGTTTGTAGAATCAGTAGTTTCTAAGTTCTACATATTCAGACTTTTCCATCTTTTAAGTTCAATAATATCTGATTTAAATTGTTTTTAAAAAATTTGGGGGTCAGTCAACTTTTTCTGTAAAGGGTCAGAGAGTAAATATTTTAGGGCTTTTCAGCCCGTATGGTTTCTGTCTCAACTACTCAACACTGTGCTGTTGCCAGGCAAAAGCAGCCACAGACAACCCGTGAACCAATGGGCACAGCTGTGTTCCAATAAAACTTTATTTACAAAAACTAGCCTGCAGGCTGAATTTGACCCTCAGGTTGTAGTTTGCTGACCCTTGCCTTAAAGGGAAAAAATTGTACATGTGCGCCTTCTGCCAGTGCTTTCTTTTGTGTGTTCCTACTTTTAGTTTTTTATAAATTTATAAATTTATTTATTTATTTTTGGCTGTGTTGGGTCTTTGTTGCTGTGCACGGGCTTTCTCTAGTTGTGGTGAGCGGGGGCTACTCTTCGTTGTGGTGCGCGGGCTTTTCATTATGGTGGCTTCTCTTGTTGAGGAGCACGGACTCTAGGTGCGCGGGCTTCAGTAGTTGTGGCTCGCGGATTCTAGAGCGCGGGCTCAGTAGTTGTGGTGCACGGACTTAGTTGCTCCGCTGCGTGTGGGTTCTTCCCAGACCAGAGATCTGACCCGTGTCCCCTGCATTGGTAGGTGGATTCTTAACCACTGCGCCACAAGGGAAGTCCCTGTGTGTTCCTACTTTAAACTCTTTTATTTCTTCGTGTTTATTTGGATGTAACTTATGAAATAGGGATTTTACTTATTCTTCCAAAATGGGGAGAACCTTACAGGAGGGTTGGAAGGTGGGGAGGATTTTCCAGGCAGAGGAAACACAAAGTTCATGGTGTGACCGTAGAGGGAAGCCTGGACTTTGTTGAGGAACTACTAGGATTGCACATTGGTTAGGGTGGGGGAATAAGACAGCAGGCAACCATAAAGGCCTTCATCATTGTGCTTCACATTTCAGGTTAAATGGAGTCATTGAAGCCATTTAGGCAGTGGAGTGGCATGGTTAGATTTGTGTTTTAATGAAATAATTCTGGCTGCATGTGGAGGTGAGCCAGGAAGCAAGGAGGCTAAGCAGGATGCCGTTTTTAAATATTCCAGGGCGTTTGAAATAATGAGACCTTGGTCGGGAGTCGTGTGGTGGGAGAGGCAGAGGAAGAAACAGATGGGAGAGAGATTTAAGAGAGTCAGTGGAGTTCGATAATTCTTTGAACGAAGACTAAGAGAGAAAAGAGAGGTAGGGTGTTGCAGATTTTCCAGCTTGAGCAGCTGGGTGGATTTATTTGCTGTTCATCAGGGTAAGGAATGCATGGAGAGGAGATGCATATCAAAGATAATGTTCATATACACATGTTCCCATTTCTCTTCCCTCCTGCGTCTCCCTCCCTCCCGCCCTCCATATCCCACCCCTCTAGGCGGAACATGTGTATATGTATAACTGATTCACTTTGTTATAAAGCAGAAACGAACACACCATTGTAAAGCAATTATACTCTAGTAAAGATGTTAAAAAAAAAAAGACAAACGTTCACCTCCTTGGGTTTTTCTTCTTTCCTGAAATTTGGCCCCTTAAGTATTCAGTGCCTGATACCTATCTGATACCTTCAAACAGATGTTGATTGTCTTTGGAGTGGAAGAGTTGATCTGAAACATGATAGTCCGTTGTTGCTAGTGGCAAAATCCCCATCTTGGTGGTCTTTAGCTATAAATTAGCTGAGTCCCTCCAAAGAGAGTATATAGAATCTATCAGGAAGTCATGACAATTTAGCCAAGGAAAACGTTTAAGGGAATTCAAGTGAAAAGATAATGAAAAGAGTAGGTAAACTCAGAACTTAGCCAAAGCAGTATGGAAGCTGAAGGAATAAGTAATTCCAAAAAGGAGGTAATAGTCGGCCATGTTAAATGCTGTTTTGAGGTGAGCTGGAATTAAGGTCCAAAAATTTCTCTTTGGCAATTTGAAGCCAAATTTGTGACCTTAGCAAGAGTGGTTTCAACGAACTTCTGGCTGAAACCAAAGCCTGAATGCAGTGGGTTTAGGAGTGAACAGAAGGTGAGAGAATGTATCAAGGGAAGGATTTTCCCAGGAATAAGGGAGGGGTACACACCCACACCATGTCAAGAACTGGATAACTACAGGCACCCTTGAGAAATTAACTGTGTTCCAATACAGTGTTTTGTCTTTTCTTTAAAAACTCTGTTCATTAGGAGGTAGAGTCAGCTGCTTAAGAGTGAGGTCTCTAAAACAGATTCACAAATGGGAAAAATAATTATGCTCAGCTCTTAGGTTCATTGTGGGGATCAAATTGGACTATATATGAAAAAGTGTCTGACACATAGTTAACACTGACTGAAGGATAAAGATGAGGCAGATGACCCTACTCTCCAGCCATCCTTTTCTTCACTGGAAGCTATGATCTCTACATCACTTCCTTCTTCTTTAGGATAAAACATTGGCAAAGGGATTAACAGTAGAAAAAGCAAAATTTTAAGTACAACAAAATATCTGTGCAAGCTTTGGGAATAGTTGTAGCAGGAGGGTGCTTAGTGACTTGAGAAACAGGTTTAGTATTCTTTCATTGCAAAAACTACTATCATATAAATTGTCTGCTGCAGACAATAAGCACGAGTGGGTGTTTTGTGAGCTAATACTATGGTGCCAAGGAATTATGAAAAGATTTCAGGCTCCCTAAAATATAAATTAAAAATAAATTAAAAATATAAAAAATAAATTAAAAAAATAAATTCACAGATGTAGAAAACAAACCTGTGGTTACCAAAGGCGGGGGACAAATTAGGAGTTTGGGGTTAACAGATACAAACTACTATATATAAAATAGATAAGCAACAAGGACATACTGTATAGCACAGGGAATTATACCCAATATCTTGTAATAACCTGTAATGGAATATAATCTGCAAAAATATTGAATCAAGATGCTGTATGCCTGAAAGTAACACAGTATTGTAAATCAACTATATTTCAATAAAAAAAGAAAACAGTGAAGGCTATCAGGGACTCGACCGTGCTCCCATCAAGGAAAGGCGGATAAGGAACTCATCAAAGACAGTAAGGAGGGGAATTCCCAGCGAGAGTCCGTGCTCTCACTGCTGGGGCCCGGGTTCAGTCCCTGGCCGGTGAACTAAGATCCCACAAGCCACGCAGCGCAGCCAAAAAAAAAAAAAAGACAGTAATGAAGTAGAGGAGTAGCTGCAAGGGGGCCTAGGTGAGATTGGAAACCATGAGATCCATGGGCTTCCTGAAGGAGCTGGCTTTGAGTGGTGGGGTACCAGTGAGAGATGCATTCTATGGGAATTCACAGAAGACCCAACTTATAGATACAGGAGTTTACATATCTCTTCTAACAAGAAGTCTGGAGCTGGCAGTCAAGTTTGGGGAAGCTGTTTTTCTATGTTTTTGAGGAACCAGGCTCCTGTCTCTCCTTCACCAGCTTAGAGTATGGCTTTCATCTGGGGTTGCTAAGTCACTATTAAATACTCAGACAACACATCCACACAGCAGATGATAAAGAAGAAGATGGCGCAAAAGGCATTCTTTTAATACTGTGCCCTTTAGTCAGGAAGGGAAGTCTTCCCCAGGGAGTTTTGCCTTGCTGACCAGAAGAACTGTGGCATATGACACACTGGCTTCTAAGGAGCTGGGAAACCAAGGATATCACATTCCATCCATTCTGTTATTAGTAATATTGATCTAATGCTTTATAATTCCCAACATTCTCTTCAGGCATATCATTTAATTCCACCAGCCCCCTTACATTGTGGTTTTGACATTGTCCGGCCCATTTTACAGGTGAGAAAACTAAGGAATAGAGAAGTTAAGGAATATGGTTAAGAAATTGGAGTCTGGGGCCAGACTGCCTGGGTTTAAGTCCTGGGCCTGTTGTTTACTAGCTCTGTAAACAGAGCAAGTTTTTGAACTTTTCTGTGTATCTTGACTTTCTCATTTTAAACTGGGAACAGCGGTTGTACCGCCTTTGTGGAGTTATTGTCAGGATTAAATAACTCAGTCATGCCGAGCATTCCAAGTAGTGTCTGGCACCTAGAGAGAGCTCAGTAAATGCTAGCAATATTTTTATTGGCGATATTGCTCATATGGGTACCAAAAGATGTCACACCTCTAACATAACATTAAATGTAAACAGATTTCGAAATCAACACTTGGTCCGCCGGCGCATTGTTTTTGAGAGAGCTACTGATGGGTGTGGAGGAAAGTCTTGTCAAAGGTGTCAAAACACAGTGAATTGTACGAGAAACTAAAGATAGAGGAAAGAATAAGATCCAGAGGAAGACAGTGAAGAACCAGGCAGGGCTGTGAAGAGTTAACTAGGACAGCTTTGGGATGAGAGGACTAATGGGGGAAAATCATCACCAGCTCAGGCCCTGGGGAAGTGTCTACAGTTACTGTTGGCTTTAAAAAGTGTGGAAATCTCATCAGAAAAGATGTCATCTTGTCAGGGTCTGAGAGAGATTAGAAATTGAGAAAATTCTAATTGAACCAGAGTAGAAGCTGAGTGAAATTGGGTCAAGACCAGTCTTTTTGGAGAAGTATGTGGAGGAGGCCCTGGGGTGGGAGGGGATGGGATGGGGGCTGTGCTGGCTGAAAGGGGCTTACCTGCTTGACTGTATCGTTCCTCACTCTTGATAAGGTACTTCATATCCTCTCTCTCTCTCTCATTGAATTTCAGCTTTGGGATTGTAGATCCTTTTGAGAATCTATTGATGATTATGCATTTTCTCTCCAGAAAAATGCATGTGTCCCCATAAGCCCCAAATTTGCCATTCTGATTTTTTTGAAGGGGTCTCAGACCCCTGATGCCAGTTCAGGGCAATCCAGGAGAAGGGCCCCTAAAAATCTAATAGTTTTGATTAATTTCTGCAAAGGAAGGGCAGCTGGAGCTCACAGACAGATCCCTGAATGCAGCGAGGAGAGCTATGTGGTGAGAGCTGGGGGCATCCCGCCGGCTGCTGACGAGTGTTCAGGCTCTATATGCCTGTGCTGGGGCTGAGGCTAGACTTAGCAAAGATGCCTGCCTGCATGAAAACTCGGTGTTTCTCATCCTCGCTTTTCCTTACGGCCCCTTCATGTCTGTTGCTGCTCTGAATCTGGCCAGCTGAAGCTGTTTTTTGGCTGGGGTTTTCCACGGGCCATATGGAAGCACTTCCCTGTAATCGTGCTTTGTGTGAAAGAAATGTGGGAAACGAAGCCACGTCAATCCCTAAGTGTGCATCACCAGACCTGTGGGGTCCACCAGGCTCCTCCGTCCTCACCTTGCCAAGCAATCATTCCGATCTTCCCCGGGACTTACACTGAAGGAGGCCGTGGCCGGGAGACGCTATTGGCACAGCCCTGCTCTGGAGAAAGAGCACAAGGTTGCTCAGGGGCCCTCGTTTCCATCCTGCAGGGAGGCAGATTCAAGGTGTAAGAGCCTGGAGCCAAAAACTTTGCCATGAGAAGTACCAGAAACTAATCCACACACAGCATGCATATTTCCTGTTCACAGGCAGAAGGAGAGAGACTGAACTAACAACTGGCATCGATAACTTTGGCTGTTGGAACAGGGAACTGGAAGCCACTCCGTTTTTAAAGAGGGAAAACTCTAAAAGCAGCAACACCCCTATTTGGAGCATCTTGATTTGGTACTTAGGGACTCACTTGTTTTACCAGGTTTGCCCGTTATTTTGGTCTTGTCCACACAAGGGCATGCACCCATGAGACAAATAAATAAATAAGCTCAGCTTGTCTGATATGAGCTGTTGATGTAGTTGACCCTTGAACAACACGGGGGGTTTGAACTGCATGGTTTTGGATTTTCTTCAGCAGTAAATACTACACGACTAAATGATCTGTGGTGGGTTGGACCCACCCACTCGGAACTGCGAACGGATATGAGGAACTGGGTATAAGGAGGGCCAACTGTAAGTTATACTCAGATTTTTTTTTTTTTTGGCCGCACTGTGTGGCATGCAGGATCTTAGTTCCCCAACCAGGGATTGAACCTGTGCCCCCTGCATTGAGAGCACGGAATCTTAACCAGTGGACCGCCAGGGAAGTCCCTATACTCAGATTTTTGACTGGAGGGGGTTGTTGCTCCTAACCCCCGCGTTGTTCAAGGGTCAACTGTACATTTTTCCCTGGTGGCAACTAAGCCTATTGATACAGTGATGCCTAAGGCTAAGCTGCAACACCAGCATTACGCTTAACTTTGGACATTGTGAAGATAACCACACCTTCTTACAAAGCATCCCTGTGTACTCCCGACAGATACAGCATCCTGGGCTAGGCGGACTGTGGGGCTGCCTCACAGGGTAATTCTCACAAGGTTTTCTCTTCATACACTCTTCATTTCTCCTTTGACTGTCATTTCCAAAGATAACCTGTGCATTTAACTTATTCCATAACAAAGAAGACTGTATTGGCTTGCTGGCATGCTAAACAGATTGGTTTCCCTTCCTCCTGCCTTCTTATTTCATTTTTTTCTGCCTCCTTATTCATCTTTCTTGGGCAAGATTCTGATGGATAAAACTCTTACGCTAGAACTGTGTGTGGCAAAAGAATATTCAAACCAAAGACCCTGTTCATTTTATTTATTTTTGACTTTGTTACTTTTTAAAAATATTTCTTGGCTGTGCCGCACAGCTTGTGGGATCTTAGCTCCCCGACCAGGGATCGAACCCGCACCGCCTGCATGGAAGTGCAGAGTCTTAACCACTGGACCACCAGGGAAGTCCCAGACCCTGTTCTTTATAATGGGATGTTTCCCCATTTAATTCACGAGAGAGAGCATGGCATGGAAGAAGATCCCAAGGCTGAAAATCTAGAGCCCTGGGCTTTCGCCCTTGCCTTGCTCTTTCCCATGTTTTTATGCTTCTTCTATGTCCTCCGCATGAAAAAAAAAAGAGGAAAATGACATGTAGGTGCTGTTGAGAAAGAGTGTCATTGAGGCTGATTTTCACAGGGTAGCCGGACTGACCAGGAACTCCCCAGCTTAATACCTCTTTGTGAATTGCCTTAGTTTTACACTTATAATAAAATCCATACCCCTTTCCATGACTTTCAAAGTCTTGTGGATCAGGCTCTTATGTTATGTCATGTGTACCATTTTGCCCCTCACTCACTAGTCTCCCGTCACTACTGACTTTCTGGATGATTTTAGAATGCAAGGTGCCCTTTTCCTCCATGGCTTTTGCTTCGACCAGTCCCTGAGCCTAGAACATGCTTCTCCCAGCTCTTAACTGGGCTACCTCTTTTTCAACCTTGAGCTCAAGGGTCACCTCCTCAGAGAGGTTTTCTTTGACCCATCTACCTGAAGCCAGCCCTTCTCTTTTCTATTTCCTTCTTAGCCTTTATTGCAAGAAGTAATTATTTCATTTACAGTTGTCTCGTAAATAACATGGGTTTGAACTGTGCAGATCCACTTATACGTAGAGTGTTTTCAATAGTAAAGACTACAGTACTATATGATTCTCCGTTGGGTGAATCCCCAGATGCGGAGCCTTGGATACAGAGGAAACACGGATACGGAGAGCCAACTATAAATTATACACGGGTTTTCAACTGCGTGGAGGTTCAGTGCCCTTAACCCCCGTGTTGTTCGAGGGACAATTGTATTTGTTTGTTTAATTGGTCTCTCCTACTAGTCAGGCGTTGCAAAAGCAGACACCGTGTCTGGGATTTTCACCATTTTTATTCCTAGTGCTTGTACAGCCCTGGGCACGTCACAGGAGCTCAATAACTGTTGCACGAATGAATACAGGCTCTTTGCTGGAGACAGCTCTGCTTCCTATTATGTTTTCAGTGAGACTAAATAATATTGTGCAACAGAACTGGACTGGAAGCCAAAGCCTAGGGTAATAACCTCTGCTTGGCCACTATCTGCGATCTCAGGCAAGATCACAGGAACTTCGGCTTTTTCATCTGCGTCCTGAGACTGTTCGCATAGATGATTTGTAAGACATCTTTTATTTCTGAAAGTCTATGAAATATATTTGTAATTTATTCCTTCTTTTCAAACACAGAGATCTTGGGATTAAATGGAGGTTAGAGAAGTAAGTCCTAGGATCTCATATGAAGAATTTTCCAAAGCTTTAATGAAAAGGTTCCACAGGGATGGCTTGTCTTCTTAAAGAGCACAGGAGATTTGACATATTTATATTTGTTTACACAGCCTTCTTGGCCCCAAATTCCCTGTCTTTGGTGATAAGGATGCCTTCTACCCACCCTGGTACAGGGAGGGTAGCTTCCCCTGAGATTTATCTCCTGCTTTCCTCCAGTAGAGGGTCAGAGTGTCCTTCTTGCACTAGCTGTTTCTCAAGTACCTTTAATTCAAAATAATCAGTATGCCAAAGTGGCATATTTGGGGGTGACATATTCTGAACCTCTACATCCCATTACAGAGTCAGAAGGCAAATGACCATTTAGTCCTCACCAGGCTCTTGATTTCTTAGATGCAGTATGAAGGGCAGGATGCTGGGGAACATCTGGACAGAAAGATGTTGTTAGATGCTGTATGTAACATAGCCCCCTCTACCGCATGTTATTCAAAGCTAGTCCTGGAAACGAGCACCAAGGAATACACTGTTAGGCACTCGGCCTGTTACCGTGCTCTTTTGGGGTAAAGGCATTTTAAGCCCTTAAAGAGATATACCTCCAGGTTTTTTCTACAGAGACACCAGGGCTAATAGCTAAGGACACTCATTTGCAGATTCAGCAATAAGAGACATCCATGATGTAGCACGTGAGCAGCTCAGGGCAGGAGTAGGGATGTCATCGCAGGGCGGGTGTAGGGATGGGAATCGGTTTCCGGCGTGCAGCCGGTTGCTCTCACCAAGTCAATTCCCTGCCATGTCCCTTCTCTACTTTTGAAAAGACGGTTGTTAATTTCTGATTTTTACTTTGCCCGTGTTTGTTCCATGGCACGTCTCATTTATCCCACCTCTGTGTCAAAAGGCATTATGTGGACAGTCCTCCAGGTTCAGAATCTGTGGAGCCACACACTGGCTTTCTCTTCTTTTGTTCCCTCAGTCCCCCACCACACCCACAGAGGGACCGATAGACTCGAATCAAACTTGGCTACCCTAATTTGGAAAGTGGTCAGCCCCTGTTCTACACAGTGTCGTTTTAGGTTAAATGATGCCAAGTGGTTATGGGTGTGTAAGAGCATTAATAAACACAATTTTTGTGTTTATATGTTTTTCAGTTTACAAAATGAATGCTTTCATACCCATTATCTCGCTTTAAAGGAAAATAAGTATTATTTTTCCATAGGGTTATTATTATTATTAGCATTAGCATTTAGTCAGGTACTTTTCTTCCTTTTTTAAAAAAATAACTCCTTTGTTTTTTGGGAATGGAGAGGAGATTGGAGGGTGTGTGTGTGTGTGTTTCAACCTAAAAAAGCTGAAGAAGATACATGCAGGGTCAAGAAAGTAACAGGAAATACGCTATTGACCGAAAGTCTTGTTCGGCAAAATACCCAACCAGATTTTAAAAATCAAAAAACAACAAAAACCAGGCATGGAAAAGTGGAAATGAGGTTGTTGAAGTGAGAGTAATAAAAGAGTCCATCTCTTTTCTTGTGTTACCACGGAATGTGTGTATTTAGGTTGGTGTCGTTCTAGTTTGACTTTATAGTGAAAATAAGTGATCTGGTATAAATTGCAGTCCTTCTGGGCTGAAACTGATGTCTATTGATTAGTTAATGTTGTGTGGACAATTTATTTCCTGTACATCTTGCTACTTAGCAAAACTGATTCTGCGGCAGGAAATGAGACACAGACAAAATATGATGGAACAGCTGGACTTGAGCGTTTATGGGTGGGAGGGAAGGTAGGTGGGAGGGAAGTCAGTGGAAGCAAACTTCGTAGATCCTTGGGTCAGCCCAGTGATTGCAAAATCAAATAAGTGAAACTCATAAAATCAAAGTCTGTAAAGAATATACTTGTGATGGGAGAGTTTGGGTTTATACAATTATAACTTGGTCCCGAAAGTAGAAAAGTTGAGTGCAGTTTTTGGTTCCGACCCCAGCCCTACTAATTAGGAAGTCTGTGATCTTGGGCAAGTCACTTAAACTTGCAAAACTTCAGGTTTCTTAATTGTAGGAATGGGTTTTTACTAGAACAAAGGAGGCATGTATCTCAGGTTACGTAGGATCGTGCCTGGGGGCATAGTATGTGCTCAGCGTGGCGTTAATAACTTTTGCTTACACAGTCCTACTGGTGGTTAAGTTCTCTTCTGAGCCCTTTGCCTGTATTATGTTATTAAATCCTCTCAACAACCCCTTGAAACAAGTATTCTTATTATCCTCTTTCTACAGATGTAACTGAGACACAGGGAAGGTAGGAACTTGCCCAAAGTCATACAGCCATTGTAAGAGGCGGAACTGGTATTCCAACCCAGGTTGTCTGGCTCCAGGGTCTGTGATCTTAACCACGATTCCATATTGCCTCTCCCAGTAGTTTGTAGAGTAAAAATAATGCAAATGACATTAAAATTGTGATGAGAAGAAGCCCTGGAAGATGGCACAGTGAGTAGCAGTAGCAACGATCTCTTACCCCAAATTTCAATGAGAAAATTTTGAAATAGTTCCAAATAATGAAAGTGTTTCCCAGGAACCAGTTCCCAGCACCACCACCAAATCTGGGTGTTCCCAGACGTGGACTTGCTGTTATGAACATCGTAGGATGGGGTAGAGAAGAAGCCTTCCTCCATCTGGTATGTTCTCAACCATTGGATTCTACACCATTAGAAAGTATAACATTTTAAAGCAGCCTCAGAATCAGACCTGATTGGTGGCCTCATATGCAGACTTGTGAGAGGAGGTTTTAAGTGGTCTATGCATAACCTGTCCTGAAGCACAAGAAGCAGCTTGCTCCTATGAGATCTGGGTCTAGCTCCAGACTGAGGGGGAATTAACCTGGAGGCCATTTGTCTGGGGCTTAAAAGTGTCCCATTGTAACAGGGGAGACAAGCAAAGCATGATAGCAGTATTTATATCAGAACTAGTAGAATCTCAGGCAAAAAAAAAAAAAATCAAAGAGGAGTATGTTATATCCACCAATAATCAAAAAACAGTCTTAAAAATTTGTGAATACCATTACATCAAACTGTATAAAGAAAACAAAGCCCTATAGGTCTGTAAGAAGAAATTGAAGCAAATAAAACTGCTATGAAAGACTTGAACACACTTCAGTCAGTAGGAGCTGCACAGCAGAATTAGTAATGTTACATTAACAGGTATTATTGAGCATTGAATTTTGATGGAATGTAATGTCTTTTCAAGCACTTATGGACCATTTACAAAAACTGATTCTATGCTAAACTCCAGAGAAGATTGTAAAAAAAAAAAAAAACCTCAATAAAACAGAAACCATCAGAAGAGACCTCGCCCTGCAGCTGCACCCATCCATTCTTTGCTCCCTCCCATCACAGAGTCACAAGTGTCTTTCTTCCTTTCCAAGGCTAATGAATCCCTCCATCTGTGTCCTGGATTCCAGCCCCCTCTACTTCCTCAGGGATCTCATCCCACCCATCATCCCCTCTCTCTTCTTTATCCTCTCTTGTCTCCTTTTCCCATCAGGGTTAAATGTGACCAGATGTCTTCCATCTTAAATAGAAGTATAATTTACAAAATATGTGTGTGTGTATATATGTATACATAATATATGTATACGTATATTAGTATGTGTGTATATATATATATACATCTTTTTTTTTTTTTTTGCGGTACGCGGGCCTCTCACTGCTGTGGCCTCTCCTGTTGCGGAGCACAGGCTCCGGACGCGCAGGCCCAGCGGCCATGGCTCACGGGCCCAGCCGCTCCGCGGCATGTGGGATCCTCCCGGACCGGGGCACGAACCCGTGTCCCCTGCATTGGCAGGCGGACTCTCAACCACTGCGCCACCAGGGAAGCCCCATCTTTTAAACTCCATATCTCCAGCTACCACCCTAATCTTTCACCTACCTTTATTGACAAGTTTTGGAAAAACTGTTTACATTTCCTGTTTCTCCTTTTTGGTCATCATTTATTCCTCAAACCACAGCCTCCTGTGCTTACTACCCAGTTGAAACTGCCTTTACAAAGCCCATTAACAAGCTCTTTACTGCTTCATCCATCAGCACTTTAAGCCCTCATCGGTAGAACATTTAGTACAGCTGGCCCCTCCCTCCTTAAAATTGTCTACCTCACAAGGGTTCTCACTTTATTTCTGGTCAGACCTAGAATTGTGCCATTTCCTGCAGAACAGTAAAGAAATGCTGAAAAGTTTGTGACTACAGAACCATCCCTGCTTCCTGGACCTGGAGTTTTCCCTCACCCTGGGTCAGCGCTATTGGAAACATAGCTCCCAGATGCTCTGTAGCAGCATCCTATGGGGGCTGCTGGATGGGCAAATTCTTGGGCCCCACCCTAAACTTCTGGGTCAGGATTTCTGTGGGAGGAGCAGGAATCTGTGTTTTAATAAGTTCTCCAGGTGATCCTGGGAGGCACTGCCCTGTAAAAGTACCACAGGGACGGCAGATGTATCCAACTGTTCTGTAGGAGAGTTACAGAAACAGAAGGGAATTGCAGTTTAGGAAGAGAATGCATTTAAAACTGTACGGCATAGATTACTTTTCCATAATCTAAGGACGTTGAATCCTTTCCCTACTTTTTTTTTTTTTTTTTTTTTTGGCTACACCGCAGCATGTGGGATGTTAGTTTCCCAACCAGGGACTGAACCCGCTCCCCCTGCATTGGAAGCGCAGAGTCTTAACCACTGGACCACCAGGGATGTCCTAATGACATTAAAGCCTTACGTGGGGACTCTTACAGGTCGCTCCAACTTAGCCTTGCCCAGCTGCCCTGCAATGTGCACTTCCCCACAAGTTAGTACTGTAGGCGACTGGGGGTTCGTTGCTCCTCACACACATTTCCCCCGAGTTTGAACCATCTGGCTAAAATAAAGTGCCAGGGGTTCTAGTCTAAGAGGTTTCACTTAAGTGTGTAATTGTCAATGGATGGTCGTTGGAACACACACACACTCACATACACACACACATGCACACACTTACACAGGATAAATGCTTCTCAAAGACACTATAGCCTAGTTCACAAAGATTTTCTGAGAGAGCGCTTAGCCCAGTTAATCTACCCAAACAGGATTTCTTCAGCTCAAGAAAGCTTTCTAATTTATTATTTTCAAAACAATTTTTGTTACATAGATGTCTCTTTTATTTAGACCATTTATTTTTTCATAATATTGACTTTTCAAAGCGTTCATCCCAGTTGTCTTATAGCATTTCCCATATCCTGTGTTTGTCTGATTGCCGTTTAATTTGTTGATCTCCCTCAAGTATTTCCTATAAACTGAGCCGTGAGGTCCAGGGCTTGATTAGAACTGGATTGAACATCTGTGTGATGTCAGCCTTCCCAATATTAGTAATGCTATGTTTGATCACTTGTCTAAGGTGGGGACATACAGATCACTCTGTTACGTAGATCCGTGTTTCCTTGTAAGAAACCTGCAGGGTGTTATCTTAAAGTGTTAAATATTCTGTTTTGCAACCATTTCTCACAGGATAGGTTTAGCATCTATTGTTGCTCCTGGCTTGAAATAGTACTTACACTGGGGTTTGGTTGCAAGTGGTAATTTTCTAATTCTATCATTACCTCTACATTTACTTGCAGACATTCTTCTGTAAGGAAGCTCACCAGTCATTTTTTTCATTTCTCACTCTGTATTCAGGGATTTTTATTTATTCAATGTTTTATAATATAGACAGTATTCATTTGGGGCCTCATATAGTCCAAAATGTGGCCAGTGGGAGCAGTTCAAGGTGACTCCTTTTGACATAATTCCGTTGGATTTTAAACACTGCCTTGCATTCTAAAACAACAAGGTGTTTTAGGCTCTCTTTGAATTTTTTTCCTTCTCCAGACCTAGAATTGCCTGTATTTTCATGGAGCCTTGGTTCTTTTCAGTGGGGAATTGTATTTAGAGCCCAAGATATAGGCAATACTTATTATTCCTGGGGAATCATTGCTTCCAGGCCCTTTTCATTACAGAGAACTTTGAAAGTACAGAAGAGAGAAAAATGAAGACTTCACATCTATGGGCCTATTTAAAGTTTATTTTATGGTTTCTTTATTTTTATCATTTTTAAATAGAGGTATTTCTTGACAGAAGTCAGAAGCAAATAAAAAGTTGTCTGTACTCTGTGTTATTCATCAACATAATATTAGTGACTCTTCTACCTTAAATAATGACGCAGTGAAGTACATGTGTTTGGTTACTGTCCTTAGCATTTTGGTCAGCCTCAGCTTACTAAGAATTGTAGTCATTCTGACTCTACTTGGAGATCCTGGTCACCCTCTGTTATTGTAGATGCCATCTTAAAATCTGAAGCCACTGAAAAATTTCCTGAATAATTAAAAAAATAACATTATAGAAAAAAATCAGTGCATTGTTTATTGTATAAAATTTGGAAAATACAAAAAAAACATAAAAAACACATTGAGTATGATGTTAGCTGTGGGTTTGTCATATATAACAAATATATATGCCCTTTGTTATTTTGAGATATGTTCCTTCTATGCCTAATTTGTTAAGAGTTTTTAATCATGATTGAATTTTGTCAAATGCTTTCTCTGTGTCTATTGAGGTGATAATATGATTTTTTCTTTTATTCTGTTAATGTATTTCTTTTATTCTGTTAATGTATCATATTTGTTGATTTGTATATGTCGAACCATCCTTGCACCGCAGGGGTAAAGCCCACTTGATCATGGTGTATGATCATTTTAAAGTGCTGCTGAATTTGGTTTGGCAGTATTTTATTGAGACTTGTTGCATCTATAATATATTCATTAGGGATATTGGTCTACAGTAGTCTTTTTTCTTCTTGAATTTTAAAGTAGTTATATCATTTACAAATAAGGTTTTTAAATTTTTTTGTTTCCAATATATATTCCTCTAAGTTATTTATTTTCTAATTACATTGACAAGGATAAGAATGTGGGGAAAAAAATGATGATGGTAATCTTTGTTTTGTTCCTGACTATGGTGGAAATAATTCTAAGGTTTCACCATTAAATCTGCTCATGGCTTCTGATTCTTTATTAAATTGAGGGTGTTTTTTTCTATCTCTGGCTTTGAAAGGAATCATTGTAATGCATGCTGAATTTTGTTAGCTACATTTTTTTTTAAATTTTATTTATTTTTTATATAGCAGGTTCTTATTAGTGTTAGCTACCTTTTTATATTCATTAAAATGATCATAATGTTTAACTCATTTGATCTGTTCATATAATCAGTTATATTAATAATTTTCCTAATGTTGACTCAATCATTCATTTTTATAATATGCTCTGTTGAGTCATGATGTATCATTCTTATGATAGAGTTCTGGAATTTACTTGTGTTATTTTATTATTTTTACATCCACAGTCATAGTTAAGATTTAGTTCACATATTGATTTATGTGATCTCTGTGTCTGATTTGGGTATCTGAGTTATTTTAGCTGTGTATCACTAGGAAACTTTCATTCTTCCTATATCTGCAGCTTACTTGTTTGCTTTAAGGGTTTGCAAACTCATCCAGCAAAACATTTGGGCCCTGGTTCTTTATTTTCTTCTTTCTCTCTTTTTCTTTTGTAAATAGTGTTTTTAGCTTTTTTAAATGGTATTTTAAAAGTAACTTATCAGTACATTTTCATTATAGAAAACTCAAAACGTGTAGAACTATGTTTCCCTTCACGCACTCCTAGAACTCTTTTCTTTTCTCAGAGGTAACAGCTGTCAATGGTTTGGTGAAAGAGAATGGAGACTTTTCTTTTTTAAGTATTGTTTATTTACTGGACCTGGGGCAGATTAGATACACAACCAATTTTAAATTTACATCTTTTAACTCCATTTTGAAGTGTTTTCACACACACATGCACACAAATTGGCATGCAACAGTTGTCCTAAGGTAAAACACAGTCACCTTAAACTGTTGCAAGTATTTTCACCCAAGGTTGAAAAATTGTTTATCCTGAACATGAAAATCTGTAACAAATTTAAATTAATTGTATAAAACTCGTTACTTGTAGTTTTCCCCTTGCAAAGATCCAAAAATAATGTACAAGTAACTAATATACATCAGTCACAACATAATCCTGGATCATCCCCACACCAAAACCAGATGCTCCTTTAATTTTAAACCCATCATCAGAGGCCAAGAGAAAGTCATTTCGTTTTATACAAAACAAAATTCACATGTGCCAAAAAAGGAAGACCCAAGAAAAACAGAAACAGACACCCTAGTACTGACAGTAATGTTCAGTGCACTAATTGAACAGTGGCCAAAATGCCAGTGATCAAAAAGAAAATAGTGGCTGTATATCACTGCAAGGAAATCCAAGAGGCTTTTAACCCTTTGGCATCAGAAATCCAGATTTTTCCAATTATGTGAATGCATACCTCCTCCGTGCCAAGAGTAGAGAAAGTGGATGAGCCAGCGTAGAAAGAAAAAGAACCACCATTCACTGCAACACCCAGAGAATTGGCTTTAATAGACACTTCTTACAAGGTTAGGCAGAAACCAAAAAATGGTTATTAGCTGCTTGTATCAACAATTTTAAGTGGAGGCGATTGAGTTCTGAGGTTCAAAGTAAAACTTTAAAGGGGAAAAAGGTTGTTGGTTTAAGTCTTATCTTTAAAGCAAAAGCAAGATAGACAAAGTATAAAAGTACCAACCAGGTAGCATCCTCTAAGTCACAGAGCTGTGCCATTAGGCTGGACAAAAAATGTCAAGGTTCAGATTGTTGTTTCTCATAAGGACTGAACAAAGTGAATCTTTAATGACTTGAACTGCAGGATAAGGGATCCCAAGAATGCAGTCATTTTAGTAAAGTGCTATCAGTAAAGTACTATCCTGAACAAGCTGCATTTTATGATGAAAACAAAAGGAAAGAAGATATCATAAGGACTGTGCACCTATATGCCACTTACAGTGTTTGAGTTCTGGAAGGACCTGCATAATGGAGGAAGAATTCAAATATGAAATCATGCCAATCACATGTCAAATTTCTCTATAACTTTCCTAAAAAAGTGTTTTCCCCCAATATCTGTTAATCGCAAAGAAACAGAAGCTGTGAATGTACAGTTTAGAAAATAAAAACATAGAAACTAATGACATTATTATGACCAAGACGTTTGGTAAATAGTGAATTATGAGTTTGGCATCATCAGCAAAAGGCTTTTTAAACAACCCTCCGGACTTCAAAAAATCTCTTCAGATAGTAAATCTGTCCCAGTGTCATGGCAATTAGAACAAGAGCTTCCAAGAAGGGCCAAAGGACCGCTCTGCTGTTTGTGCTGTCATTGACTGCTCTGTGTCCTCTCTCCCGAACTTCCATGTATTCCTGTTCATGCTTTACAGCTGTCATCGCCACTGCAAGCTCGTTAATCATTTCTTCTAGCTTGTTCTGGTGAGCTTCTCTTTCCATGTCTTGTGGTTTGGGGGCCTCCCCAATATCAATGGTGAACATCACTATCTTTGGAGTCATGGTGGACATCCTACTGCTAAAACAAAACTTATATGTTCCCTCCATGTGAGCAGCAAATGTGTATTTCCCACTGGACCCCCAGTCTCCTTTACAAATTCCTTTATTATCAGGCCCTGTAATCTCCACGTCAACGTCCAGGAAGCCGCCCTCAGCCACCTTGAGGATGAGGCCCATCTTGGTGCCCGAGGTGACCCGCTCGAAGAAGCACTCCTTGGCACGCGCATCGATGCTGACGGAGTAGCCCGAGGCCGTGGCCAGGAGGGTGGCCCGGAGCACCTGCAGCTCAGCGAGCGTCACCACGGTGGGGCTGGGGCCGAAGCCAGGACCAGGACTGCGGCCTCCGGAGCCGCCGTCGCTGCCGCCGCCGCTGTTGTCTCAGCTGCCGCCACCTCCGAGACTTATTGTTCAGTGGACTCAGGCTTTCAGTTTTGCAAAATGAAAAAAGTTCTGGAGATAGGTTGTGATAATCTGTCTTACCCCATCCCCTGGCAAAACCCATTCTACTTTCTGTCTCTATGAACTTGACACACCTCATATAAATGGAATCACACAGTATTTATCCTTTTGTGACTGACTTATTTCACTTAGCATAATGTCTTTGTGGTTCATCTACGTTACACAGCATGTGTCAGAATTGCCTTACTTTTTAAGGCTGAATAATATTCCCTTGTGTATATTTACCGCGTGATAGATTTCCACTCATCTGTGTGTGGATGGACACTTGGGTTGCTTCCACCTTTGGTTGTTGTGAATAAAGCTGCTATGAATATGGGTGTACAAATATCTGACTCCCTGCTTTCAGTTCTTTTGGGTATACCCAGAAGTGGAATTGCTGAATCATATAGTACTTTTATATTTAATATTTTGAGGAACTGTTTTCCGCCGTGGTTGAACCATTATTTTGTATTTCCGTCAGCTGTTCACAAGGGTTCCAATTTCTTCACATCCTGACCAACACTTGTTATTTTATCTTATTTTTTAAATAGTGGCCAGCCTAATGAGTGTGAAGTGGTATCTCCTTGTGGTTTTGATTTGCATTTCCCTAATGAATAGTGATGTTGAGCATGTTTTTATGTGCTTATTGGCATTTGTATATCCTCTTTGGAAAAAAAAGTCGATTCAAGTCCTTTGCCCATTTTTAAATTGGATTCCTTTTTGTTGTCATTGTTTTTGAGTTGTAGGAATTTTTTTTTTTTTTTTTTTTTTTTTTTTTGCGGTACGTGGGCCTCTCACTGTTGTGGCCTCTCCCGTTGCACAGCACGGGCTCCAGACGCGCAGGCTCAGCGGCCATGACTCACGGGCCCAGCCGCTCCGCTACATGTGGGATCTTCCCAGACCGGGGCATGAACCCGTGGACCCTGCATCGGCAGGCAGACTCTCAACCACTGCGCCACCAGGGAAGCCCTGTAGGAATTCTTTATATGTTCTGGATATTAACCAGAACATATCTGATATGTGATTTACAAATATTTTCTCCCATTCCATGTGCTGCCTTTTCACTGTATTGATAGTACCCTTTGATATGCAAAAGTTTAATTTTGATGTAGTCCAATTTATTTATTTGTTGCCTATACTTTTGAAGTCATATTCAAGAAATCATTGTCCATATAATTGTTTTTTAACTTTCTTTTTTCATTAATCAATATATATGTTGGCAGTCTTTCCACATCAAGTAATGTGGCTTCCACCAGTCAGAATGACCATCATCAAAAAAATCTACAAACAATAAATGCTGGAGCTGGTGTGGAGAAAAGGGAACCCTCGTGCACTGTTGGTAGGAGTGTAAATTGATACAGCCACTACAGAGAACAGTATGGACATTCCTTAAAAAACTAAAAATAGAATTACCACATGACCTAGAAATCCCACTACTGGGCATACACCCTGAGAAACCATAATTCAAAAAGAGTCATGCACCGCAATGTTCACTGCAGCTCTGTTTACAATAGCCAGGACATGGAAGCAACCTAAGTGTCCATCGACAGATGAATGGATAAAGAAGATGTGACACATATATACAATGGAATATTACATAGCCATAAAAAGAAACGAAATTGAGTTATTTGTAGTGAGATGGATGGACCTAGAGTCTGTCAAACAGTGAAGTAAGTCAGAAAGAGAAAAACAAATGCCATATGCTAACACATATATATGGAATCTAAAAAAAAAAAAATGGTTCTGAAGAACCTAGGGGCAAGACAGGAATAAAGACGCAGATGTAGAGACTTGAGGACATGGGGAGGGGGAAGGGTAAGCTGGGATGAAGTGAGAGGGTGGCATGGACATATATACACTACCAAATGTAAAATAGATAGCTAGTGGGAAGCAGCCGCATAGCACAGGGAGATCAGCTCGGTGCTTTGCGACCACCTAGGGGGTGGGATAGGGAGGATGGGAGCGAGATGCAAGAGGGAGGAGATATGGGGATATATGTATATGTATAGCTGATTCACTGTGTTATAAAGCAGAAACTAACACACATTGTAAAGCAATTATACTCCAATAAAGATGTTAAAAAAATGTGGCTTCTTATCATTACTTTTATCAGTTGTAGCGTATTCCTTAGTATGGATATACTATTGTTTATTTAACCCCTCCCCAAATGGTGGCTATTTAAGTGGTGTTCATTGCGCTTTTTTTTAATGTATGTATGTTAAAAACAAACAGAAAATCCAGAAAGGATATTTCTCAAAGTGTTAGAAGTGATGATCTCTGGAAATAGTTTCATTTTGTCTGGTATGCTTTTATGCATTTTCTAATTTTCAGTAATAAATAGGTATTTTTATTTAATAAAACTTATGAACAAGTCAGCAAACATAGTGACATCCTTTGATCCAACAGTTTCACCCCAGAGGCTCTCAAAACAAATGGTTCTCTGTAAGTTAAACAAACAAAACACAACATCTGCTTGAAGTAATTCATATTGTTGATAAGGTACTAATATCATTTAATAATAGTGCACAAGTTTCATTACATTTGTCTTGTGTTCTTTCTTAGGGGAAGAAAATGTAATTGCTGTTCCTTTGGGAAGTCGAAGTGTGAGAATTACAGTGAAAGGACCTGCACATCTCTGTAAGTAGAATTTAATCTTAATATGTTTTTCTTTCCTTAAAATTTATTTAGCCAAAAACATATATATATTTCTTTGCGTTAACAGGTAGGTAGATGAACTTCTACCAGTCTGAAATAGTCTATATCACTAGGGAATGATCTATGACCCTGAATTTTTTAGTTCTCATGCCCTAGTGGGAAATTAGTGTCCTCATGGGAGAGGAAATCAAGTTATATGTGAAATAAACTATTTTTTGTGTGGAGAGTAAACTAGGAGTCTAGAGTCTTCTGGAAATCTTAGCAGTTTGGGATAAAAAATAACAAAACGAAATTTAAAACACAGAGCTGTATCAGTGAACATAGCTGACAAGTACATGCTCCGTTGCCAGCATATCACAACCTCAGGTCTAGGGGGCACTGAAAGTAAACACTGGCTTCCCAGAATACTAAGAGTCTGAAACAATAGAGGATTGAAATTGTATTGTTTCTTTGGCCAAAGTCACATGGCATCTTTCTGTCTTAGCTTTTCTGGGCTCTTAGGACCCAAAGGAACTAGAAATACCAAAGTTTGTCTGCTTCTCTCCCAAGGTTTCCTGTGGCCATAGGCAGGGCTTTCTTCGTCTTTTTCCCAGGAAAATGAGTTTTTGTCAAGACTGAGCCCCTGGCCTTGAAGAAGCTTACTGTGTTCAGCTCTGTCTTTCTGTAAAAAGGACGAAACACTATTTGTAACTGTTTTAAAGCCACACAAATCAAGGTCTACCGGATTAAAAGGTGACATAGTTTGCCATTTTTTTTCTGAGCCACCATCTTAGATTTTCAAATCGTAAAAATTTCTCAGGGACACAAGCATTTTTGGTAGCTTTTAACTGTGTTTGTCCAGGTGTGTTATATGTGTTTGTATATTGTGGCTGCAGTACCGACAGTCTAACCAGAAATGTCCTTTGAGAAAAGTTTATATCAAAATGTTTAAGGTCACCAAGGGTATAGATTAACATCTTGGAAAAAGAAAGAAATTCTTTAGTAAATTATGACCTAAATTAGGGAAGCAAGAGAATATCTTTAGGACAATGAGGTGAACAATTATTGGAAAGTCTTTTTCAACCCTTACTTTATTATATGAATTATGACTAAAAGAATGTGACTGATGTATTTAACTAAAATATTGAAGTGTTTATAGCCACATAATGGTCAGTTCACTCAAGGCTTTCTCTACAGTGAAGCATCGAAACATTTCTTAGGCTTCTTTTTAAAATGGCTTAAGGCCCACAGCTCTTGATAAGAGTAGATCTTCATCCTTGTAAACGCAGACTTGATGTTTGAGAACAGGTGAAAATCATGTAGATCCCAATTTTGTGAATCATTGTGAGTGATCACATTGTAAAATAGCATCCTGGATTCAAAACTGTGAAGTGCTGAACGTTCATAGCAGCATAGTTCATAATAGCCATAACGTAAAAACAGCCCAGATGTCCATTAACTGATGAATAAATAAAATGGGCACGTGTGGAATAGTATTTGGCTCTAACAAATAATGAAGTACTGACACATGCTACAATAGACATGATCCTTGAAAACATTATGCTGAGCGAAAGAAGCCAGTCACAAAAGGCCACATATTTTATGATTGTCTTTATATAAAGTGTCCAGAGTAAAGCAGATCTAAGGAGACAGAAAGTAGATTGGTGGTTGCCTGGGGCTGGGGTGAGTTGGGTTGGTGGCAGGTCTGGGGTTGTTAACGGATATGGGGTTTCTTTGGGGGGGTGGCAGAAATGTTCTAAACTTAGATTGTGATGATGGTTTCCCAATTCTGTGAATATGCTGAAGCCATGAAACTACATTTTAAATGGGTGCATTTTATGGCATATCGAAAAGATGTTTTAAAAAAATTTTACAAATTGCAGTGACTGGGCCTGATTTTCTCGTGATACTACAGACAGTTCTTTCACATTCAGCTCTAAAAAGAGTTTTATAAGCTCTAAAAACAGAATAAGTACACAGTAAACAGGTTAGGTAAAGATGAATACTTTGAGGTAGAATATTCATTTACATACAAATGTGTTCTGACGTATTAAACATAACTTTATACTCAAGACTGGCATGGTTCCATGAACAGAGCTCAAATATATTCCCATTTCTCCAAAGGTGACAGATCTGTTGCTTGGATTATATCTCCTTCTGAACAATCTCAAAAGTGGCTCTAGAAGTGTTTCTGAAAGTTACCCTTCTCTGCCAGTGAATAGAATGAACTGGCTTCATTTACAAAGGATTTAGTTACCATTTCTGAACACCTAAATATAGAAGCGGCTTTATTTTCTTGATGTATACAAGTGTTTTCTTAATTTTTTATTCAAAGATAATATTCCTGAAATTAAGCTCACTTTGCAGTAATAAATCGTTCTTTATAAGATCCGTATATGCACCCTCCAAAAGGCTGCATCGTTAAGAACGGAGAACACCCAGCAGCGTACTGTTAGTCTCTTTGCTGTGGAATGGAATTAAATTACAGAATGTCCATCTTGCATATCGCCTAGAGGTGTTTAAATACGGAATTTCTAGTCCTTTCGCAAGCTTGGCTTCAGCATTATATCAAGCACACAGCTCCAGATTTCCCTAAAATTTCAAAAATGGAAACAATAAGAGGGTTCCTGCAAAAGAGATTTTATTGTAGCAAAACTTCAGCATTAAATGTGTTTTGACTAGCACTAAACTCAAGAAGCCAAGATGCCATAAACTGAAAACCTCCATTATCAATGGTAAGAATTGGGATTTTTTTGGTCCCCTAAGTGCAGTCTGACGACCATATGTAGAGATGTATTAATATAAACATGAACCCTGAACATAATGACTAATCAGAGGAAATGAATACTGAATAAAGTATGCATACACTGTAATATACAGCTCGAAGCATAAGTTTGATGTATTTATAACCAAGTCAGCTATGCTAAATGCTCATTACATGTTTACCTAACAATACTTTTGTGGCCTTCTTAGAATTTAAGGAGACCTCTTGGGATGATTAGCATGACCCTGTCTCTTTCGAAAGAAGCCTGGACGGATACTTGTCAGGGCAAGCCCTTCAGCTAGAAGCAGTTAGCAGCGTTCATCATTTTTCTAGTCATTTCTTTTAAAAATAACAAGTGTGGGTCAAAATATTTAAAGGTACCATGGTAGACTTGAGTTGTAAAGGTTTGGGGATTTAAGAGGGTCTTGATTTCTGATCCTGTTTTTTTTTGTATGTGATTTTATTTATTCTCACAACAACACTAACTTCATTTTTCAGATTAAGCAACAAAGATGAGGGGATTTCCAGTATGTTTCTTTGTTGAGTCAGCTAATAAATGCCAAAGCTTGTTTGTATCATTTCTTTTTTATATTCCGCATATAAGCGAAATCATACGATGTTTCTCTTTTATCTATTTGAGGATACAGATCATCTCTTTCTTGGCTCCTTGCCACCTCCATCATTTTAAGCCTGAAGAGGAGAAAAAAGGCAGCAATGGGTAGCAGGAAAGGAGGCTCTTACCCTCTGCCTTTCACAGTGGTGGGGCTGTTTATAGATTTCCTGGGGTCTCCACTCAGCACTGTCTGTCTTGCTGTAGAAACCGCAGAGGGTCTGTGGAAGCTCTGAGAATTGAAGGGCTGTGTGTGCGGCTCTCATGAGCTGTGAATTGCACATCACGACACAGGGCTGCAGTACACACATGGGGTGCTAGACACTAATAAAAACTTAAAAAACGTATCCACAAGTCAACACATCATCTGAATTGTTGATTTTCAAAAACTCCTTTTCTGCCAATTTAAGAGGCACAGGCACTGAGGAGAAGCAAGTTTACCACCGATAAAAATGACAGCTCTTGAAGAGCAACACTGACCTCCACTTCACTGTGAATTCATCACAGGGGCTTTGTTAATCCAAACTATCAGAATCGTTTGCATCCATAAACTATAAAAAGTTGGCTTCATCAAATCACTTCCCTTGTCTTTATTGACCACCCACTTCTGACTCAAGTTACACAGTTGAGGTCAGAGCACCTGCTTTTGACCTCCTATGTAGGCAGCCAGGGTCTGGGACCCAGAGAGTGGGAAGCCTTTTGAAATAATTGATATAAAGATATTTTATGAGAATCGGAGAAGAGTGGTTTGGGTACTTCACATGCACTTGAAAACTGGTTTTGCTCCTGTGTCCTCACATCCTTGCCACGAAAGATCTTGGACACCTTTGACGTAATAGAATAGACTCAACGTCAGAAAACAAAACATCAAAACCAAACTAACAGGTTTAAAAGATGGATGTCACCCTGGTCTTCCCTTCCCCCCAGATGGCACTTCCAGATTCTGACAGCCGCTGCCGTAGCTCTGCAGCCGGATGAAACTTGGAGAGCTTTGATCCAGAACGTTAGCGCAGTGGTAGAACAGTCACAGCCATCGAATCCATTGCGCTCTATTTGAATTGAATCAAGTCGCTGCAGGCTAAGTCTCGGTCTAGAAGCAGTGTTTTGCATGCCTCGTTCTTTGCGTGGATGGATTTTGTCCAGCTTCATGTTGTGTTTTGATATTACCCAAATGCTCATGATTTTCCCTCCTTTACTTTTAGAGGGCTAATTCATCCCTCCTACCATCTCCTACCATCTCCAGTTTCCCGTCTCATTTTTACTGATAGTTCACTTTCTAACCCTCTGTTTTATATCTTTATTGGAACTAGGAAGTGAATTTAATCTCACACTTTCCAAAAATCTACTGTGGTCATGGAGATCAGGGCCAAAGTGGTAGGGGTTTTGTGTGCCTGAGAGGACCCAGCATGATTCTTTGACTGCTAATGACTCCTGCAGATCAAGGAGCTCATGTCCAGCCTTTGAATTTTCCCAGAAAAGTTCCCAGCCTGCCTGTCAGGGATAATCAGGGATGTCTCCTAATGCCTGTTATGCAATCTGACCAGGGCGCTTGAATTCCTGCAGCTGCTCCGGTGGCAGAGGGAAATCGGCAAAGGAACACCACCGAAGCACAGCATGTGTGGATCGCAGCCTCATAAAATCCAGATCATTTTGTTGTGTTTTTATCAGCTTTTTAAGCTTGAGATGGAATGGAGTTCTGGTTCTGTTGTGTCCTTTGTTCGAGATGGTTAAAGAACCATTGAGTACCAGTGAGTCAAGTGTAGGTGTCTGAGGAGCAGAGGACCTGAGAGATTGCCTGCTCTGACTCCTCGTTTTAGAAATGAGGCAATGAAAACCCAAGGCAGTGAGTTAGGAATAGATCTGGAGCCAGAAATGCAGGTGGACCAGGTCCACTAAGAATGGTGACATTTACAAAATGAAAGGAAAAAAAAAGAGAAGGGAAAGAAAGAAATCACGGAAATAAGGTAGAAGTGTTATTTTGGTTAAACCGTCGGCATTGTTCTGTAAGAGATCTAAAAGCACTACTGTTCCTTTAAAAGCTAATGTGAATAAAGAGGTGACACATGAGAGAGATCTTTGTGGTGATGGAATAGTTCTGTATTTTGGTTGTGGTCACGTGTGACAAAATGGCATAGGACTCTATGCACACATTGTACCAATGTCCATTTCTTGGTTTTGATCTTGTATTATAGTTGGGTAAGATGTAACCATTCCATTGGGTAAAACTGGATGAAAGGTACACACGACCTCTTTACTGTTCTTGCAACTTCCTGTGAATCTACAATTACTTCAAAATAAAAAAAAAAATTTTTAAGCAAATTTAGAATTTATTGTGGTTTTGTCTAAATAAAAGTCTAGGCTTACTATCTGAATGGGTGAGAAAATGAGTAACATCGCTTTATTTTAAGTAATAGCTACATCATGAAAAAATACAAAGAAAGAGATGTTTTCTTCTTCCCCTTATTATAGAAATGACTCCAAAGAGTTGGGTAGACCTCACTGGACCTAGCACTCCTGTTTGCTTCTTTTTATAGATAACTAAGAAGCTTATATATTTATTCTACCAATTTGGATCAATGTTTGTAAACTGAGTGGATGTATTGATATTGTGTTGATATCAGATGCTATTACTTGTAGTAAAATATCTTTTGGAATAAAATGCTTTTAAGATATTCTCTCATTGAAACTTTATTTTTAAATTTTAGTCATTGAATCAAAAACACTTCAAGGAAGCAAAGGAGAGCACAGCTTTAACAGCCCTGGAGCCTTTGTTGTAGAAAACACAACAGTTGAATTTCAGAGGGGCTCCGAGAGGCAAGCCTTTAAGATTCCAGGACCTCTGATGGCTGATTTCATCTTCAAGGTAGGATGAGCCTCTTCATAAATGTCATGCATCTGGGGCCCCGCACTTCTTGAATTTTAAAAAGAACACGTTTGTTTAGTAGGCAGCCAGTGACTGTTTTTATACAGGGCATGTGTCATTAATATTTTTACCTTGACAGTCAGTTCTTAAAAACTGTTCATCTCTCTAAAGTAGTTTCTGTTCCCCAACCCCAATAGTTAAAAAACAAGCTTCACTTTTATAGGGGAATGATTGTTTTTGCATGTATATAACCTCTAGTTGCTGTGTTCAGTTTTAAACCTCCAGATGGATTTCAGTGAAAATGGTCAGTGGTTAAATGCTCCGTGTCTTAAACCACGACTGTGCTATTGCTGTCCTTGCAAAGGGGAGCAGAGAAGACAGAGGCCCCCTTCCTTGACCCCCTTTCCTGTTTCCTCAGCAATGTCTCATAATGAGCCCTTGTCCGGACACCTGTCACGAGGTCCCCTCACAAGAATTATTCTTCCCTTGTAACCACGACTCTGTGTTTCCTCTCTTGGGTACATCGGGGGCATCTTCCTTCACTCAGAGGATATGAAATGTAGTGGCCAATATATTTCCAAGGTGACACAATCTGAAATTCTTCTGATAAAACTATAAATACCTAAGACGTGCAAAAAAGGGCATTTCAGTGGATGGTTTTGTCCTATCCCTTTCTGGAAACTTCAGGATGGAAAGGGAAGAAAGAAAAGAGCTCTAATTGCCAGGGATTTCTTTACCTGTGAAAAGACCCAGTGCCTTCAAAAGAACTGTCTGTGTTCCACATTAATTTGTCAAAGAGTGTTTCATTGAGACATCGGTTGTGCCAGCAGAGAAATACCTTTGGAATTAGATGAGAGTTGCAAACTGACGTCCTGTTTGCCTACGGTGTGACCAGCCAAGGGTCGGCCTGGGTGGAGTTGTTGTTTTGAATCTTTGGGTTTTAAATAGTCAACCTTGAAAAAAATCAAGAGATTATAATATTAAAATACCAGTATTTTTACCTGCGTCTTTTTAAAAATGGGAAGATCTGACAACTAGCTTGCATGTTGCCATAGCGATAATTGGCTGCCGCTGGGTAACAGCAGCCTTTTCATTAGGGCACATGTCCTCATTTGCCAGGGTCCACACCAGGCCCTGATGTGCTCCTGACATTGAAGGTGTAAGTGTCAGTTGCCGTTCATAGACATTTAAGTTGCCATTCCTGGACATGACTTGCCATTCCTAGACATTGAAATGACTTCTGTGTCAGACCCTTGAAGTGTCAACCCAATGTAATTCTTTGACAGTAGCTTTGTGAAAGGCTTTTGGGGAAGCCAACAGTCACCTCTCTTTCCTTCTGTTCTCTCTCATCCATTGTTATACATAAATTCTGGGCTTGGTTTGCTTCTCTTAGGGTTTTCCCATTTGATGCTCAAGTGATAAAACACACACACACACACACACACACACACACACACACACACAACCTTTTTAAAAATTCTCTTCTCATTCCTACTCAGAAGATCTGTATTCTTCTCAAGTCAATTTGGAGATATCTGACCAAGTAGGAGACATTAGTACAGTGATGGGATGGGAGAAATAGCCACAAAGGTTAAAATTTTAAGATATTGTTTGGTGAAAGTATTAGCATGGAAAATGTACTGTTTATTGATCCCATGCATAAAAACACATATACACATAAACTGTTTACTTCTACAAGTGTATGTGTACACACACATGTGTATGTATATGAGTATGTGTGTGTATACATTTTTTTAAAATTTGAGAGGATACATTCCTAACTGAAAACACTGAGGAAACAATGGCTATTTTAGAGGGAATTGGTGCTTTGGGGGAGTGATCTTAGTTTTACTTATAATATTTTAATACTTAAAATAGTTCTTAAAAAAATACAGTCATATATCACCTGTGTAATTAAAAATTACTTTACACCTTCTTGCCCCAATTATATATTCACCTCTTAATAGAATGCATTTTAGCAGCATGTTGCCACTGTCTGAATTTGTACTCAGCCTTCTATTTTCCTGTCTCGGAGTTCTAGTTTCCTCAGATTGAATAAACAATTCCAGGCTTTAACTTCAATTTCGGAAAGGTTTTGATCTCCCTTGACTGGAAAGGTTTTCTTTTAAAGAATATATATATATGTGTGTGTATATATATATATATATATATATATATATATATATTTACTTATTTATCAAAGAGGGTGTTACACACAGCTGTCGGACTCATGCATAAATAGGAACTCATTTTTGTGCCTACAGCCATTTTCTTTCATGAACGTGATGTGCGCGGTAGAAGAGAAATTGGCAAAATCAGAGACACTCTGATGAAACAAGAATGACTCTGATGGTTTTCCCTGCCTTATAAGCTTGTCCAAATATTGTGGGTTTCTAGGAAATATCCTTTTCCATTAGTTACTTTTTTTTTTCCCCTCAGAGCACTGTAGTATTACCCAGCCTGTGTTATTACTAAGATAAGGAACTCTGCTTCCATTCATCTCTGCTTGGCCCAGGATGCAGTCAAGGGATTGCTGTCCTTTGAGTGGGAGGTTAAAAGTGTGTGTTAGGTCCCTGATGATGGTCAGCCATGTATTTCACTGTATCTCTTTCCATTCCAATCAACCAAGAGTAGCTGAATTAAAAAAAAAAGGAAGACCTGGCTTCAACCTGAGAGAGAATGTGAAAACCAGCTCTGCCCCTGAGTGCTAATTTCGCTCAGCCATGGGTGCGCTGAGATATAAAGGCACCCTCTTTTATACCGTTCCTAGATTAGACCTCATTTCATGGACTTGTAATAAATGGACTGTTGAAAACGACTATATTCTGACGTAGAGAGTGAAATATGAAGTCTTCCGTGGGATGTTAGAGTCTTTTGTGGTTATTGTGCGGATTCTGAAATCTGGCAACTCACTGCACCAATGAGACAAAACTTCTTTTTTCTACTTTTTCAGAAGCTATATTTTCACGATTGGACCATTCTTGAAAAGTGCACTTTTTCTTCTTCCCAATGGGTTTCTCACTGTACGTTCTTATTTTCCTGAATGATCTGTTTCTCATGGATGACTCTTGTTACTGAGTCACTGGTATTTTTCATGAGAGCCCCTGAGGTATTATTTTGCTTCTGCAATATGTGCATGTTGCCACCAGGGAGCAGTAGAGAGTCTTGAGCCAGTGGTTGATGCTGTATGCTTTGTTGATTGGACTGTAAGAGGCACTATCCATTCAGTGAGAATCTACTGAATATCTGTGAGTAGATACTTGTGCATATCAATTTTAAGTATATGCTTATGAGAATAATCTAGTAAAATAAACTTAAATGGCTTTGAGAAAGACATCTGTTTCTGTGGTTAAGTATTTTAATTATTGCTGGTGGCTTTTCCCCTCTTTAAAAAACATGTCCATCTTCAAGGAAAAAAAAAAAAGTTTCTCTTCCTTGTGGTCTGAAATCTTCTTCTTTCTCCCATTTGGATACTTTGTGTTTCTGTAGGAAAATGTTTTCTGATTTCTTTTCCCATTAGTTTTCAGCTAGGCAGGCCTCTGTCTCTGGTTTCCTCCAAACACAGCTCCAGATATTTTGTATATTTTCTACCTACAAAGTCTTTCTTTTCTTTCTGGGGAGTTATGATAGCATGTCTAACTTATCCAGGGCCGAGAGGATTTGAAACTGCCTGTTTTCCTCTCTCTCAAAGACAAGATTTCAGCCTTGCAATGTGATGCAGACGCTGGCTAAATTCATATGTTCACAGGTGCTTCAAAACACAGCAAGCTACTTTTTAGAGTCTGTACATGTGTTAGTTTCCTGAGGCTATTGTAACAAAGCACCGTAAACTGGTTGGCTTAAACAACAGATGTTTATGTCTCACAGTGTTAGAGGCTAGAACTCTAAAATCAAGGTGAGGGCAGGTCTGGTTCCTTGTAAGGGCTGTGAGGGACAATTTGTTTCCTAGCCTCTTGGATCCTCAGGTTTTCTCCCTTTGTCTTCACACCACCTTCCCTCTGTGCATGTCCACCTCTGAGCCCAAATTTCCCCTTTACATAAGCATGCCAGTCATACTGGGTTGGACCCACTTTAATGACCTCATCTTAACTTGACTAGATCTGCAAAGACCCTATTTCCAGATAAGATCATATTCTGAGGTTCTGTGAGTTAGGACTTAAACATATGTTTTTGGGGATGGATCCAATTCAGCCCATAACAGTGTCTAACAGAAAAGAAAATTTACCTGTTTCATCATGCCTCCCAATCAGAATTTCACCTCATTTTAAGCATTTGCCATGAATCACAAAGGTAGAAACTGTTGAAATATTACGTGATAGTTACTGTAATGTGGTCTGTTGAGGGAAATTTCTTGGTTAAAGCAGTTCAGATACTGTTCTAGTAGTTACCATAATTCACAGCTAAATTATTGGTGTAATATATACACAAATATGAAAAAAAAGAGTTTTACAGAAAAATCTATTCCATAAATTTTGGAAATTATTTAGAAGTGGCCAAGTAAGGCAGGTGAGTTTGAATTCATTTTCTTACCATTGTTATAAAATCATTTTCCTAACCAAACAGGAGTAGTATAGCTTGTAAATGTTAATGTAATTTACATTTGTTAATTTCCCTTTTCTGCCATTCTGTACTTGACCATCTCCCTTGTCAGTGGACCTATTCACCCTGGGGGTTTGAAAGTAGTGGTTAATGATTGGGCTGTTGTTAGCAGGACTGCAAAAAGCATTCATGTTCAACTTTTGATTATTCAGGTAGGATTTTCTTCTTTTTTTTTAAGTTTAGACTTTTGTCTTGAACATCAGGCTTATGGAAGGAGATAAGCCTTCTGTAAATTGATTTAGTTCCCATAACATTTCAAGGACCAAGGTTGGGGGACTAAATCAAAGTGTTTCTTCTGCAATATAGAGAATGCCTCTCCCCTCAGTAGGGCTGAGCTGTGGGCTTAGTGTCCTCAGCGCCCCACACTCAGGAGGAGCATCTGTTGTAGGGAGACCCCAGCCGGGATGTGGAGAGTCGGCTTCCTCTGCCTCAGGTCATTGTGGGTAAAAGAAGAAAACTGGGGACAGGGTGGAGAAAGCAAGGCAGTGAGACGTGGATCATGACAGCAGTCACTCTGCAGAGCAGGGAAGCATATTAAGTAGGTTTCAAAGCTAAAGACAGAGGAGGAGATTTGCTTCACTTTTCATTTAGAACCCAAGAGGAAAACGCCTCCTAGGGTGGCCATCTCCATCCACCACGGGGGGAAGCTACCTTGGAATGGAATTGGCATGAGTGCTGTGAAATTTTTAGCCACAGGTTGCATCTAAGTTCAGCTCCCCGGAGTCTCCCTCAGCTCCTGTGTGGCATGGAAGGTATCTAGAAAATTCCATGTACTCTTGGCTGGCCAGCCTTGACATGGTGGGGGCAAAATGATCCTGCAGCGGAGGGGTAAATGTAGAGTGACCAGACATCCTAGTTTGGTCAGAAAAGACCCAGTTTCCACCTGCAGCCCTGACTTAATTCTTAGAAGCTCCTCCTTTCATCCTAGAAACGTCCTGGCTTGGACAATAAAGCATCTGGTCTCCTTGGTAAGGGGCTGTGAGCCAGGCCAGAGACTGGGGAGGAGTCCCAGCCACACCACCAAGAAACTGAGCACAAGAGTAATGTGGACTGGGCAGGGCAACAGAGGAGCCCACCCACCCTGCTGAGTTCACAGGCACTGAGGCTCCCTGTGGGCCTCCCAGTGGCCAGAGGGACAAGGGACACAGCTGTGGGCCCAAGGACAGGATGAGGACCTCCAGGCATGGATCCAAGGCCTCTTTCCTTTCCCACCTCTGTGAGGTCCTACATCAAAGACCACCATAGAGGAGATTGGTCTGGATGAGGGCACAGCAGAAAGCCTGGATGCTTCCCCACCGGAAACAGCGGTACCTAAAGAGAACTCTTTAAATGAGTGAACCAGAAGGACCTCCTAGGATTGAACTCCATTTAAGCTGTTTTCCCCTCCTTCCCTAGTCAGGAGGGGGCTTGTGGAGAAGATCAGAGCAGTTATAAGGAAAGAAGCTGCATCTCTGCGATCGTCTTCATAGAGGATGAGCACTTGTTGTGACTCTACTGCCTGGTCACAAAACACAAAAGCAAAACCAAAATCTTGGGGAAGAAAAAGTTCCCTGCAGATTTAATAACTTCATTTTTCTAAAGTTTTTAGGATTGGAGGAAGGGGCATTATTATTTAATTTGTAGTTTTTATTTACTTTGAAGAAAGAATCCTTTATCTTCCTTTTTGCCTATTTTGCTCTCTAAAATAATACGATATAATGCCAGCATTCTTGGAATTGAAGAACAAATACCCAAGTATGACTCCTTCCTGGAGTTTGGATTAAAATTCTCTTACAATAGTCAGAAATTCTTAGTGGTGGTAACATGGACTTTTTTCAAGGAAGAATGATAATACTGCATCATGTTTTAATGACATTTAAAGATATTATAATATTAATAGACCTCTAAACAATTGCATTGCCTTTTAAAATGACAATGTGGAGAACTAGAATTGAAAGAAGTTTCATCAGTATTATAAGTTTAAGCGACGAGTAGGGTGTAGCTTGAGGAAAATATATGGATTGATTGATTTTTTTTTTCGGAATTGTGTTATTACCAAAAAAAAAAAGAAGGACAGAGGACCTGAATAGACAGTTTTCCAAAGAAGACATACAAATGGCTAACAAGTACATGAAAATGTGCCAAGCATCACTAATCATTAGGGAAATGCAAATCAAAACCACAATGAGCTATCACCTCACACCTGTTAGCTTGGCTATTATCAAAAAGACAAGAGAAGACAAGTGTTGGTGAGAATATGGGAAAAACGGACCCTGTGCACTATTGGTGGGAATGTAGATTGGGGCAGCCACTATGAAGAACAGTATGGAAGTTCCTTAAAAAATTAAAAATAGAGTTACCATATGATCTAGTAATTCTACTTCTGGGAATATATCTGAAGGAAACAAAATCACTGTGACAAAAAGATATCTGCATCCCCATGTTCATTGCAACGTTATTTACAATAGCCAAAACATGGAAACAGCCTCAGTGTCCATCAATGGATGAATGGATAAAGAAGATGTGGTATATTTATATATATATATACAATTTTCTTATATGTACATACACACACACACACACACACACAGAGGAATATCATTCAGCCATAAAAAGAAGGAAATTCTACCATTTGCAGCAACATGGATGGACCTATGAGGGAATTATGCTAAGTGAAATAAGTCTGAGAAGGACAAATACTGTATGATTTCACTTACATGTGGAATCCAAAAATAATCGAAACTCACAGGTACAGAGAACAGATTGGTGGTTGCCAGAGGCAGGAAGAGGGTGGGGCAGGTGAAATGGGTGAAGGGAGTCAAAAGGTACAGATTTACAGTTACAAGATGAGTAAGTTCTGGGGATGTAATGTATAGTACAGTGACTAAAGTTAACAATACTCTATTGTATATTTGAAAGTTGCAAAGAGAGTTAATCTGAGACACCTGTGGGGGGAAGGAACCTTGGAGCAAAATTAAGCCTCTGGCAGAAAGGGAAAGGGAAATGGATATTGGTAAGCAAGTAAATGCATCTGCAACAATAAGGATTATTTCTTTCTGTAAAACATCGGGGCTTAATGCCTTTTCTTTCCCTCCCTCCCTCCCTCCCTCATTTCCTCTCTCCCTCCCTCCTTTCCTCCCTCCTTCCTGTCCTTCATTCCTTCCTTTATTCTATTTCTTTTTGGTGGTAATGAACAAGACTTAGAAAACCATTTCAGTATCTCTTAGGTTTATTGATATATTTAGGGTTCTATTTCTGAGTCAGTATTGCAATTTATTATTTTCTCGAGAAGTGTCCAATTCATCTAATTTTTCAAACTTAACTTTTCAAAAGTAATCATAGCATTCCTTTATCACTAAAAACAAACAAAACAACAACAAACTCAACAGTACCTATGTCTCTTTCATTCCTAAACTTGTTCATTGGCTCCTTGTCTAATTTTTGTTTTGTTCAAACCATCCAAAGATTTGTCTCTGAGACATTTAAGAGCTAGATTCGAGGCTTGGTAACTCTCAGAGTTCATTAAAAAAATTCTATTTTGTAAATTTTAATTTTTGTTTCCTTTATCTTTACATGGTTTTATTTTGGTATTGTGTTTTTAACTTCTAGAGCTAAATTCTTAATTCATTTTATTTTCAATTTTTGTTCTCCATTAAATGTATTTAGGGCTATCAGTTTCCCCATACAGAAGTTCTTAATTTTGTTGTGGTGTAGGTTGTTAATTTTAAACTTTATGTGTAAGCTATTTGTATCCTGGCTAAAAAATCTTTGCCTTATTTAGGATCAAAAATATTCTCGTATGTTTTCATCTGGAAATCTTACTGTTCTACCTTTCATACTAAGAGCTATAATCCAACTAGAATTGATACTTGTATATGTTGTGAAGTGGAATCGATATCTTTTTCCCATGGCTATGCAATTGACCCAAAACCATTAGGTGAAAAGACAATGCCTTCCCCATTTCTCTTAAATCGCAAACTATATATGTGTGGGTCTATTTCTGCACTCTGTTCTGTTTCATTGACCTATTTGCACCAATACCATTGTAACTTAATTACTGTAGCATTAAAATAAGTCTTGATATCTGGTAGTGTAAGTACTGCAGCTTTGTTCTTGAAGATATTCTTTGATATTCTTGACTCCTTCCATTTCCATATCAATTTAGAAATATGCTTCTACATTTTTATAAAATTCGGCTGATTTTGATTGGAATTGCATTGAATTTGTAGGTCAAATTGGAGAAAATTGACTTTCCAATATCAAGTCTTCCAATCCATAAATACGGTATATTCATCCCTTTGTTTAGTTCTTTTTAAATTCTTCTCAATAATGTTTATAATTTTCAATGTATGTGATTTGCATATCTTTTGTTAAATTAATTCCCAAATGTTTGTTATTTTGATGTTATTGTAAATGTTTTAAAATTTTTTTGTTTGTTTTCTGTTAGAGTATGAAAATCTAATTGATTTTTGTATATTGACATTATATTCTCACTATATTCACTTGCTAATACTAATAGTTTGTGAATTCTCTTGGATTATGTACATACACAGTTATGACACCTGCAAATAATGAACTCTGTTTCTTTTTTCCAATTATTCTATGCTTTTAATATTTTTTCTTGCTATATTCCGTTACTTAGGACATCTAGTATAATGCTGAATAGAAGTAGTGATGACAGCTATGCTTGTCATGCTTCTCACTTTCAGGACAAAGATCTCTATAATTCCCCAATTGTGTATGATGTTTTCTATAAATTTCTTGTAGATGTTTTTATCTGATGAAATACATTTTTTCCTAGTTTGCATCATTAACGTATATAAGCATGAAATTTTATTAGATGCCTTTTTGCATTTTTTGAAGTGATCACATTTTTTCTTTTTTTCCTTTTAATATAGTGAATTACATTCATTTTCAGATGTTAAACCAATCTTACCTTCCTTTAATAAACCTCAATTGGTCATTATTATTTTTTATTAGAATTTATTATTAACTTATAAGTATTTATTTTATTAATAAAAAAGATTATCCTTTTATATATCACGAGGTATGATATTTTTAATTTCAATTTTATTTTATTTATTTTCTACATACAGAAGTTTCTTATTAGTTATTTTTTAAAATAAATATTAATGTATATATGTCAATCCCAATCTCCTAATTCATCACACCACCACACACACCACCCCCCACTGCCCCCGCTTTCCCCTCTTGGTGTCCATATGTTTGTTCTCTACATCTGTGTCTCTGTTTCTGCCTTGCAAACCAGTTCATCTGTACCATTTGTCTAGATTCCAAATATATGCGTTAATATATGATATTTGTTTTCTCTTACTGACTAACTTCACTCTGTATGACAGTCTCTAGGTCCATCCACATCTCTACAAATGACCCAATTTTGTTCCTTTTTATGGCAGAGTAATATTCCATTGTATATATGTACCACATCTTCTTTATTCATTCATCTGTTGATGGGCATTTAGGTTGCTTCCATGACCTGGCTATTGTAAATAGTGCTGCAGTGAACATTGGAGTGCATGTGTCTTTTTGAATTATGGTTTTCTCTGGGTATATGCCCAGTAGTGGGATTGCTGGGTCATATGGTAATTGTACTTTTAGTTTCTTAAGGAACCTCCATACTGTTCTCCATAGTGGCTGTATCAATTTACATTCCCACCAACAGTGCAAGAGGGTTCCCTTTTCTCCACACCCTCTCCAGCATTTGTTGTTTGTAGATTTTCTGATGATGCCCAGTCTAACTGGTGTGAGGTGATACCTCATTGCAGTTTTGATTTGCATTTCTCTAATAATTAGTGATGTTGAGCAGCTTTTCATGTGCTTCTTGGTCATCTGTATGCCTTCTTTGGAGAAATGTCTATTTAAGTCTTCTGCCCATTTTTGGATTGGGTTGTTTGTTTTTTTAATATTGAGCTGCATGAGCTGTTTATATGTTTTGGTGATTAATTCTTTGTCCGTTGATTTGTTTGCAAATATTTTCTCCCATTCTAAGGGTTGTCTTTTCGTCTTGTTTATGGTTTCCATTACTGTGAAAAAGCTTTGAAGTTTCATTAGGTCCCATTTGTTTATTTTTGCTTTTATTTCCATCACTCTAGGAGGTTGGTCAAAAAAGATCTTGCTGTGATTTATGTCAGAGAGTGTTCTTCCTATGTTTTCCTCTAAGAGTTTTATAGTGTCTCGTCGTACATTTAGGCCTCTAATCTATTTTGAGTTTATTTTTGTATATGGTGTTAGGGAGTGTTCTAATTACATTCTTTTACAAGTAGCAGTCCAGTTTTCCCAGCACCACTTATTGAAGAGACTGTCTTTTCTCCACTGTATATCCTTGCCTCTTCTGTCATAGATTAGTTGACCATAGGTGGGTGGGTTTATCTCTGGGCTTTCTACCCTGTTCCATTGATCTATATTTCTGTTTTTGTGCCAGTACCATATTGTTTTGATGAGTGCCACTTTGTAGTATAGTCTGAAGTCAGGGAGCCTGATTCCTCCAGCTCCGTTTTTTTCCCTCAAGATGGCTTTGGCTATTTGGGGTCTTTTGTGTCTCCATACAAATTTTAAGATTTTTTTGTTCTAGTTCTGTCAAAATGCCAGGGGTAATTTGATAGGGATTGCACTGAATCTGTAGATTGCTTCGGGTAGTATAGTCATTTTCACAATATTGATTCTTCCAATCCAAGAACATGTTGTATCTCTCCATCTGTTTTTGTGTCATCTTTGTTTCTTTCATCAGTGTCTTATAGTTTTCTGAGTACAGGTCTTTTACCTCCTTAGGTAGGTTTATTCCTACGTATTTTATTCTTTTTGTTGCAATGGTAAACGGGAGTGTTTCCTTAATTTCTCTTTCTGATCTTCTGTTGTTAGTGTATAGGAATGCAAAAGATTTCTGTGCATTAATTTTGTATCCTGAAACTTTACCAAATTCATTGATTAGCTCTAGTAGTTTTCTGGTGGCATCTTTAGGATTCTCTATGTATAGTAGCATATCATCTGCAAACAGTGACTGTTTTACTTCTTCTTTTCCAATTTGTATTCCTTTTATTTCTTTTTCTTCTCTGATTGCTGTGTCTAGGACTTCCAAAACTATGTTGAGTAATAGTGGTGAGAGTGGACATCCTTGTCTTGTTCCTGATCTTAGAGGAAATGCTTTTAGTTTTTCACTATTGAGAATGACGTTTGCTGTGGGTTTGTCATATACTGCCTTTATTACGTTGAGGTAGATTCCCTCTATGCCCACTTTTTGGAGACTTTTAATCATAAATGGGTGTTGAATTTTGTCGAAAGCTTCTCCTGCATCTATTGGGATGATCATATTTTTATTCTACAACTTGTTTATATGGTGATCACATTGATTGATTTGTGTATATTGAAGAATTCTTGCATCCCTGGGATAAACCCCACCTGATCATGGTGCATGATCCTTTTAATGTGTTGTTCAATTCTGTTTCCTAGTATTTTGTTGAGGATTTTTACATCTATGCTAATCAGTGATATTTGTCTCTAATTTCCTTTTTCTGTAGTATCTTTGTCTGGTTTTGGTATCAGGGTGATGGTGGCCTCATATAATGAGTTTGGGAGTGTTCCTTCCCCTGAAAAGTTCTGAAGAGTTTGAGAAGATTGGGTGTTAGCTCTTGTCTAAATGTTTGATAGAATTCACGTCTGATGCCATCTGGTTCTGGACTTTTGTTTGTTGGAAGATTTTTAATCACAGTTTCAATTTCGTTACTTGTGATTGGTCTGTTCATATTTTCTATTTCTTCCTGGTTCAGTCTTGGAAGGTTTTACCTTTCTAAGAATTTGTCCATTTCTTCCAGGTTGTCCATTTTATTGGCATGGAGTTGCTTGTAGAGGTCTCTTAGGATGCTTTGTATTTCTGTGGTGTCTGTTACAACTTCTCCTTTTTCATTTCTAATTTTATTGATTTGAGTCCTCTCCCTCTTTTACTTGAGTCTGGCTAAAGGTTTATCATTTTTGTTTATCTTCTCAAAGAACCAGCTTTTAATTTTATTGATCTTTGCTATTGTTTTTATTTCATTTATTTCTGCTCTGATCTTTATGATTTCTTTCCTTCTATTAACTTTGGGTTTTATTCTTCTTTCTCTAGTTCCTTTAGGTGTAAGTTTAGATTGTTTATTTGAGATTTTTCTGGTTTCTTGAGGTAGGCTTTTATTGCTATAAACTTCCCTCTTAGAACTGTTTTTGCTGCATCCCATAGGTTTTGGATCATCGTGGTCTTGTTGTCATTTGTCTCTAGGTAGTTTTTGATTTCCTCTTTTATTTCTTCAGTGATCTCTTGGTTATTTAGAAACGTATTGTTAAGCCTCCATGTGTTTGTGTTTTTTACGTTATTTTCCCTGTAATTGATTTCTAATCTCATAGCATTGTGGTCGGAACAGCTGCTTGATGTGATTTCATTTTTCTTATATTTACTGAGGCTTTATTTGTGACCCAAGATGTGATCTATCCCAGAGAATGTTCCATGTGCCATTGAGAAGAACGTGTAATCTGCTGTTTTTGGATGGAATGTCCTATAAATATCAATTAAATCTATCAGGTCTATTGTGTCATTTAAAGCTTTTGTTTCCTTATTAATTTTCTGTCTGGATGATCTGTCCATTGATGTAAGTGAGGTGTTAACGTCCCCCACTATTATTGTGTTACTGTTGATTTCCTCTTTTATAGCTCTTAACTTTTGCCTTATGTATTGAGGTGCTCCTATGTTGGGTGCATATATATTTATAATTTTATAATATATTTTTATAATATAACTATATATAAATATAATTTATAATATAATTTTATAATATATCTTCTTGGATTGATCCCTTGATTATTATGTAATATCCTTCCTTGTCTCTTATAACATTCTTTATTTTAAAGTCTATTTTATCTGATATGAGTATTGCTACTCCAGCTTTCTTTTGATTTCCATTTGCAGGGAATACGTTTTTCCATCCCCTCATTTTCAGTCTGTATGTGGCCATAGGTCTGACTTGGGTCTCTTGTAGACAACGTATATATGGGTCTTGTTTATGTATCCATGCAGCGAACACAAAACCTGTGTCTCTTGGTTGGAGCACTTAATCCATTCGCATTTAAGGTAATTATTGATATGTATGTTCCTATTACCATTTTCTTAATTGGTTTGGGTTTCTTTTTGTAGATCCTTTTCTTCTCTTGCGTTTCCCACTTAGAGAAGTTCCTTTAGCATTTGTTGTAGAGCAGGTTTGGTGGTGCTGAATTCTCTTAGCTTTTGCTTGTCTGTAAAGCTTCATCGAATCTGAATGACATCCTTGCCAGATAGAGTAATCTTGTTTGTAGGTTCTTCCGTTTCATCACTTTAATATATCATGCCACTCCCTTTTGGCTTGTTGAGTTTCTGCTGAGAAATCAGCTGTTAACCTTATGCCAGTTCCCTTGTATGTTATTTGTCATTTTTCCCTTGCTTCTTTTAATAATTTTTCTTTGTCTTTAATTTTTGCCAATGTGATTACTATGTCTTGGCATGTTTCTCCTTGGGTTTGTCCTGCCTGGGACTCTCTATGCTTCTTGGACTTGGATGGCTGTTTCCTTTCCCATATTAGGGAATTTTCGACTATAATCTCTTCAAATATTTTCTCAGATCCTTTCTCTCTTCTCCTTCTGGGACCCCTATAATGTGAATGTTGGTGTGTTTAATGTTGTCCCACAGGTCTCTTAGGCTGTCTTCATTTCTTTTCATTCTTTTTTCTTTATTCTGTTCTGTGGCAGTGATTTCCACCATTCTGTCTTCCAGGTCACTTATCCGTGCTTCTGCCTCAGTTATTCTGCTATTGATTCCTTGTAGTGTCTTTTTCATTTCAGTTATTTTATTGTTCATCTCTGTTTGTTTGTTCTTTAATTCTTCTAGGTCTTTGTTAAATATTTCTTGCATCTTCTCGATCTTTGCCTCCATTCTTTTTCCGAGGTCCCTGATCATCTTCACTATCATTATTCTGAATTCTTTTTCTGGAAGGTTGCCTATCTCCACTTGATTTAGTTGTTTTTCTGGGATTTTATCTTCTTCCTTCATCTGGTACATAGTCCTCTGCCTTTTCATTTTGTCTGCCTTTTTGTGAATATGGTTTTCATTTACAGGCTGCAGGATTGTAGTTCTCCTTGTTTCTGCTCTCTGCCCTCTGGTGGATGAGGCTATCTAAGAGGCTTTTGCAAGCTTCCTGATGGGAGAGACTGGTAGTGGGTAGAGCTGGGTGTTGCTCTGGCGGGCAGAGCTCAGTAAAACTATAATCCACGTGTCTGCTGATGGGTGGTGCTGGGTTTCCTCCCTGTTGGTTGTTTGGCCTGAGGTGACCCAGCACTGGAGGCTACAGCTCTTTGGTGTGACTAATGGTGGACTCCAGGAGGGTTCACGCCAAGGAATACTTCCCAGAACTTCTGCTGCCAGTGTTCTTGTCCCCGTGGTGAGCCACAGCCATCCCCTGCCTCTGCAGGAGAACCTCCAACACCAGCAGGTAGGTTTGGTTCAGTTTCCTATGGGGTCACTGCTCCTTCTACCAGGGTCCTGATGTGTACACTACTTTTTGTGTGCCCTCCAAGAGTGGAGTCTCTGTTTCCCCCAGTCCTGTTGAAGTCCTGCACTTAAATCCTGCTAGCCTTCAAAGTCTGATTCTCTGGGAATTCCTCCTCCCATTGCTGGACCTCCAGGTTGGGAAGCCTGACGTGGGGCTCAGAACCTTCACTCCAGTGGGTGGACTTCTGTGGTATAATTATTCTCCAGTTTGTGAGTCACCCACCCAGCGGTTATGGGATTTGATTTTATTGTGATTGTGCCCCTCCTACCATCTCACTGTGGCTTCTCCTTTGTCTTTGGATGTGGGGTATCTTTTTTGGTGAGTTCCAGTGTCTTCCTGTCAATGACTGTTCAGCAGTTAGTTGTGATTCTGATGCTCTCGCAAGAGGGAGTTGGCACACGTCCTTCTACTCCGCCATCTTGAACCTCTGTTGTTCCCTTTCCCAATGACTTTAAATTATTTTATTTATGATTCTTTTTCGGTATTTGTTTCCAGGAGAGGTTTTTGTTTTGGGGGTTGTTTTTTCCTGTAACGCCTTTTTTGGGTCTTGGTATTAATTTTACACTAGGTTTATAAAACAAATTGAGAAGTATTTCCTCTGTTCTTATTTTCTGTAACAGTTTGTGTGAGATTGCTATTACTTGACTAATCAGATGTTTTATTCCCTTATGTGTCAGTTTTGTTTCAAGGAATTTGTCTATTTCAACTAGCTTTTTGAAAGTTATTGGCATAGATTTTTTATGGTATTGTCTTATTTCTTCATTGTGTGGAGAATCTGTAGCAAGTCTTCTTTCTCATTCCTAATTTTTATTATTTGTCCCTACTCTTTTTTTTCCTTAATCAGTCATGTTGGAGGTCTATCAATTTTATGAGACTTTTCACAGAAATACCCTTTGGCTTTATAAACCACTTTAAAGTAGTTTCATTCTCATATTATTAATGTTTGCTCTTATTTTTATTGTAACCATCTCTCTACTTTCTCCGGATTCAATATGTTATTCTTCTTTTAACCTTTTTTTATATAAATTTATTTACTTATTTATTTATTTTTGGCTGCATGGGGTCTTCATTGCTGCACCCAGGCTTTCTCTAGTTGCAGCGAGTGGGGGCTACTCTTTGTTGCAGTGCGTGGGCTTCTCATTGCGGTGGCTTCTCTGGGCTTTGGTGGCGAAGCATGGGCTCTAGGTGCACATGCTTCAGTAGTTGTGGCAGGCAGGCTCAGTAGTTGTGGCTTGCAGGCTCTAGAGTGCAGGCTCAGTAGTTGTGGCGCATGGGCTTAGTTGCTCCGTGGCATGTGGGATCTGCCTGGACCAGCGATCGAACATTGGCATTGCCAATGCCAATCCCCTGCCTTGGCAGGTGGATTCTTAACCACTGCACCACCAGGGAAGTCCTTTTCTAACTTTTGGGGATGGCTGTTTAGACCAGTGATTTTCATCCAATTTTTCCATAACATATGCTTTTAACTCTGTAAATTTCTCTCAAAGTATGCTTTAGATTTTTTTCCACAGAGTTTGATATGAAGTCTTTTTCTTCATCATTCAGTTAAGTGGTATTGTAATTTCCATAGTGATATATATGATATAGTGATATAGTGACTTATAGAATATTAGAAGTGTAGCATCCAAGTATGTGGGAATTTTCAAGTAATCTCATCATTTTATACCTTAATTCTACTATAGTCAAATAACATTATATTATTTTAATGTTTTGAAATTTGTTAAAACTTAATTTGTGGCTCAGAATGTAGCAGATTTTGGAAGACTATGATATGTAGTCTTCTGATGTTGAGCACAATGTTCTACATATGTCAATTAGGTCATATTTATTAATGGTTTCATGCAAAACTATAGCCTTACTGATTTTTGTCTGCTTATTCTGTTAGTTACCACAAGAGACCTGGTAAAACTACCACTATGACTGTGCATTTGTCTATACTTTTTCTGTTTCTTGTCAATTGTTGAATTATATATTTTGAGGTTAGGTGGTTAGGTACACTCACATTTAGAATCATTACCTCTTCTAATGACTTGACCTCTTTATCATTGTGAAATATTTTCTTTCAGCACTTTGAAGATATTACTTCATTGTCTTCTGGCTTCCATTTATTCTGTTGAGAATTCAGCTTTTAGTCTTATTTTTGTTCCTTAGAAGGTAATGTGTCTTTTTTCTTTGCCTTCTTTCAAGTGTTTTCTCTTTGTTTTTGGTTTTCATCAGTTTGACTCTGATATAATTAATAACTTTCTTCTGCTTGAGGTTCCTGGTGCTTCATGGATCTGTAGCTTGATATCCGTCATCAGTTTTGGAAGATTTTCTCATTTATGACCTCTTCAGATATAGTTTCTATCTTATTCTCTTTTTCTGGGACTACAATTATACCTTTATCTCAAATGTCTAATTTCCATTTTCTTTTTATCTGTCAGTTTGCTAATTCTCTGAATAGGTGTATATAATCCAGAAGTCAGCAGATTATGCCCAGCAAGCTGACCAACTGTCTTTGTAAATGGAGTTTACAGCTACCCTCATTTATTTATATATTACTTGTGGCTGCTTTTGCACCACACCAGCAGAGTTGAATAATTGCAACTGAGATAACGTGGCCTGAAAACTCACTTTTACTATCTGGTTCTTTAAGATAATATTTGATGAACCCCAGTCTAGTCTACTAAGTCTATTCATTGAGAGATTTATTTAAATTATTTTGCTTTTTATTTGTACAATCACATTTTATTTTTGTTATAGTTTCTTTGTTTCTGGTGAAATTCTCCATCTTGTCATTTAATTTCTTGAACATTTTAGTCACAGTATCTTTGTCTAAGTTTTCTTAAAAACAGAGCCTGAGGCGAAAGCTATGTGCTAACACATGATTTTTGACCATGGGAATAGAATGAGGTGTTGCTAGGCCCTCAAGCCGGGAAATAAGACATGAAGCCAAGGCCAGAGTTACAGGAAATGGTAGTGGTATACTTACACTTTTAAGTTTCTATCAGTTAATGCCCATATCTGGATTTCCTATTTTTCTGATTATATATCTATTTTCCCACCTTTTCAGTTGGTGTTAAATTTTATCTTTGTTGTATATCTAGGGTTAAAGTTTTGCTGCATATAGTAGAGGAAAGATTATAGATACCATTTGAGACTGGATTAATTATTGCTTCTAGAAGACAGATTAGCAGCTAATCACCTTCATCCAAGGGACTGAAATAATTTGAATCTGGGCATCACTCCCTTTGAAAACTGGAATATTTCCAGTATATTTTTTTGGCTGCATTGGGTCTTCTTTGCCGCACGCAGCCTTTCTCTAGTTGTGGTGAGTGGGGGCTACTCTTTGTTGCAGTGTGCGGGCTTCTCACTGCAGTAGCTTATCTTGTGGCAGAGCACAGGCTCTAGGCATGCAGGCTTCAGTAGTTGCAGCATGTGGGCCCAGTAGTTGCTGCACATGGGCCGTAGAGCACGTGGGCTTCAGTAGTTGTGGTGCACGGGCTCAGTAGTTGTGGCTCATGGGCTCTAGAGCACAGGCTCAGTAGTTATGGTGTACAGGCTTAGTTGCTGTGGCAAATGGGATCTTCCCAGACCAGGGCTTGAACCCGTGTCTCCTGCATTGGCAGGCAGATTCTTAACCGCTGCGCCACCAGGGAAGTCCTTTCCAGTCTACTCTTATTCCTAGGATACAGCTTTCTGGGGTCCCAGCTGGGAGCCTGGGCTGTTTACCAACACTCCTCACCTTGGTGGGCCTGGAGCTCCAGGTTTTGCTGCCTCAGCCACTTGAGTCTGACAGGCCTGCTCAGCTTCTCAGCTGCTCAGTTACCACTTGTAAAATGGAAAATGTCTTGAGCAGAAAGGTGGTACTAAAGGTGGTACCAAATGTCATGCTCACATGTCTGGGCTTCCTTTGTGTCTGGGATATTGGCCTTGCACATCCTCACTACTACGGTTGTTTTCTGATGCCTTCAAGTACATTAAAAAGTATTCTATGCAGCACTTTTACTTATTCTCAGTGGGAGGATTCATCAGAAACAAACCCGTTCTTCCATAGCCAGAAGCAGAACTACTTAGAAGTCTTTTCTGTGCTATCCTCATCCCATCACTGTAACCCTGCCCCTCTCTCCCTCCACACACATCTCGTGTCTGGAATTTTTCACCATTTTATAATTTTACAATTTCTTTTTACTGTTTTATAATTAAATACATCAAAGTTTTATTTTTTGGTCAACCCTTATTTAGATTTACTAATAAGTTTTACTGATTTATTTCACCATTACTGCTTCTTGCATCTCACTACTTTCTTGTGGATTTATATTACTTCTTTTTCAGTATATCCTTTCATAGTTTTTTCTTTTTCCTAGTGAGAGCTTCTGAGTGATAAAGTTTCTGTCATTTTGTGTCTGAGAAAAACTTTATTTCACTGATTACTGATTGATAATTTGATCATAGATTGTTTATAAGTTGACAGTTGATTAGCAATGAATAATTTAGTTGTAGAATTCTAGATTAAAAAACTATTGTCCCTCATCACTTTGAAGGTATGCTTTTCTTTTCTTGCATCCATTATTGTCTGTGAGAAGTCTGATGCCATTCTGATTCTCACTCCTTTGTAGGGAATCATTTTTTTTCTTTCTGATAACTTTCAGAATTTCTCTTTATCCTTGTTGTTGTATTTTTTACAATGTCTGCTCAGAACTTTATGAATATTTTTAGACTGAGTACTTCTGTTTTTCTTAAGGTCTAGGAAATTCTCAACAATGATGCAATCAAATATCACCTTTTCATTATTTTTTCTATTCTTTCTCTTGAACTCCATGTGATGCTGGCATTTCTGGATCTATCTCCCACAGCTTAACCTTTGTTTTCCCTCTCTTTTTCTTTTTGTGTTGTGTTCTGGGACTTTTCCTCAATTCACTCATTTGTTCAATCAGGAGGGAAGGAAAAATAACGTAGGGAGAGGACTTGCTGCCTGAGTAAAATAACCTGAAAGTAAACTTACCTGTGTCTATAACTGCTTGCTCACTCTCAGTGGTACCCCTCCTCTATTTTAATTAGATACTGAAAGGCTTCTATGCAAACACCATGGATTTGTGTACATTTGAGTTTCTATAGTTGTGCTTTCAGAAGGATTTTTCAGAAGGATCTGCTTAAAGATGCTTAAAGATGTTGTTATTATAAACGTAAGAATCGCAGTTTGTGCCATGTTGTAAGCAAACCCAGATTACATTTCCTGTCTCATCTCCTGTTCTCATGGAAATTAAAATCAAATGTATTGGGAAGAAAAATAAAACTTAAATAAATAAACTAAAAATGCACCTACATTTTTGTGAGCTCATTCATAGGCATAGAATTATCTGGAAAAATGACTCCAAGGAGATTGGTCAAAGATCCTCTGAGATCCCATCTATGACAAATCTAATCGAAATGCTGTCACATCTTAAAATTCTGGGACTCTTCATGCACCAGAGTTTATTGTGATAGATGTGTTTGTCTACGTAGGTGACTTGTGTTCACCTGATGTTGAAAGATGTGGAAGGCACTAGCTCCTTGCATGCGAATATGTTATCAAAGTTGTCTCCGTCCAGACCAGGTACACTGCGGCCAAGGACAGCGTGGTCCAGTTCTTCTTTTACCAGCCAATCAGTCATCAGTGGAGACAAACTGACTTCTTTCCCTGCACTGTGACATGTGGAGGAGGTGAGGCACAGACTTTGTTCATGAATATTTACAGCTCAGAGTTAGAAATGACACGTTTGCTTTTTTGAAGCTGACTTTAAAGTTAGCGTGGTACTACCAAATAGATAGCTAGTGGGAAGCAGCCGCGTAGCACAGGGAGATCAGCTCGGTGCTTTGTGACCACCTAGAGGGATGGGGTAGGGGGAGGGTGGGAGGGAGGGAGACGCCAGAGGGAGGGGATATGGGGATATATGTCTATGTGTAGCTGACTCACTTTGTTATCCAGAAGAAACTAACACAACGTTGTAAAGCAATTATACTCCAATAAAGATGTTAAAAAAAGAGTAGCATGGTAATTAGAGATGTGTAACCACACAGCATCTTACTCAGTGGCCTGGAATGCAGTGGTTTTAATGAATGTGCGTTTGCTTTATTCTTGAACATAGGTGAAAACTGGATGTAGAAAACACCCTTTACTTTGGGCAAAGAGCTGGAAACATGTTTGCATGTCTCTCATGGACTCCAGAATAAAAGCCAAGAGATAGGGGGGATTTTTAATTCTTACCCATCAGAAAAACAAATATCTCTTTCTTTTTAATTTATTCCCTAGCTCTCACACACAGAGAGACGTTCTCATTTGGACACCTAAGTTAAAAGAGAAGCTTTCTGTTCTGGGAGGGACATGTATAATGGGACTAAGCTTATTAGTTCAGTTGGTTCAGTTCTTGGGAGGAGAATAGATGTTTCTCATAGCTGGTGCCCAAGGAAAGACAAGATCAGTCCTGCTGGAACCTTCAATGGAAGCTCCTGGCTGTGTGACTGTCCACCAAAGGTAGCGTTGGCTGTAAGGACAGAAGGAACATTTTAGGCTCCTTTTGGGGGTCCCCCAATATCCTGCCACTTTCTATACACTGGCAGAATTTCAATACATTTGTTCATAATGTAGGAAGGCAGTCTGCCTTATTTCTTTCTCTTTAGATATCTCTGTACTGCTACAAAATTAAAGAGGAAAATTAATTGTCTCTCCCCAAATTATAAACACCTGTATGCTCCTTGTCTCCTCCTAGAAATATGTTTCCATTTAGAGCAAAGATTTTTTTCTTTAACTCAAGGAGCTGTAATCTCATTCTCTTATTGTCTTGGGGAAAAATAAAAACATACCCATAAAACCCACAAGGAAAGCATTACCAAAATTCAATTATGTTAGTAATCAAATCTACATGATTTGTGTTAAGTGGCATTTCAGGGTTTTTGGTGTAATCAGGAAAATTAGCTCGCTGGTCTCCAAGGTATTTGGATGGACTTTCCTGGTCTTGTCTGCCATCATCTATGTGGGATACTTGAGATTAGTTTGGAGAAAGTACCGAGATTGCCACTGTCATCTGATATTGCAGACTTTCTAGCAGATATTGGCACCCAAGTAATACTTTATTGACTCCATTTGGATTTTCGTTCCTGTGGTTTTGACCTTGCTTTTTATAATGCATACCAGTCTGTCCTTCCACACTCAGCTTACATTTAAGCCTCGACTTGTAGAAAGCTGTCTATTGGTTTATAAAATCAGATTCCTCTCAGCAATTGGGCCTTTAAATGTATTTTTAGAACTTTAGACCAGTTGGCTGAGGCTGAGAACTTAACTTTGGGGGTTTTTTTGTTTGTTTTTTTTGTGGGTGTTTTTTTTGGTGAAGAGCTCATTCTGGTTTTAAAAAATTACTTTTTTAAAAACTTAACATGACGCTTATGTAGTGACAGGAAACCTGGAATCAAATCTTTCAGGAAGTTAGAAGCATCATTTTGTGAGTTGTTTTTTAAGTTTATAGCACTCATCCTTGTGGAATGTTCACTTTCCTCAGAGACTGTACAAATTGAATTTAATAGAATCAGGAATAAGTCTTCATTCCTTCTTCTTTGAAGGCTTATGAGGCAGAGGCAGATGTAGGCGGGGAGGGTTTTGTTCCTCTCTGTATAGACAATGCTTATTTTCCCAGTTAGAAAGTTCATTGTCATCAGGGGTACCCCTAGGTACCCCAGGACAGGAAATTAGTAAAATGTACAAGCAATGGAATATTATAAAAAAGAAAGAAGCAACAGTACAAGGGTGGTTCTCAGAAATGTAATGTTGAGTGAGAAAAGTAGAAAACAGAACAGGACTTAAAACACAGTATCCTTAATTTAGTCAAAACAGATACACACAAAACAAAATTACAGAAGACAGATGTATAGTTAAGCACATATAAACAATAAATAGATGTCTCTGGGGGATTGTAATGGGAGGGGTGATGGGAGAAGAGAAAGTATACGGAAACGAGAGCCTTGCACAGTGCCAGGATGAGGAGACGTGGCAATGAATAACTACTTTCTGTACCTGAGCTCCAAACATTTTCAAAGGCGTCTATTGTAACTTTTAGTTATAAGTGCTAAGAGTCACACAATCAGTTCAAGTAGTCATTCTCCATCTTGGCCACCCATGGTAGTCATCTTAGAAGAACCTGAGAGTCTTTTTTAAAAAGTCTTTTTTCTGCTGCTGCTGCTGCACCAAATCACCTAGCATCTGTCTAGAGATTTACAATTTTAACAGAGCTTTGACGCACGTGATCTTATTCACTCCCCACAACAACTCTAAACCTAAAGTAGTTCGGGAAACTGAAAATAGCACTCAGTCCAATCGTTAGCTCTCCATAGGTGCTTTGGCTAAAGAGCCTTACGCCCCCTTGGGATTAAGCGGTGGGGATCTGCTGCTTCTACTACCCCGCAGCCTGGGAATAAAGGAAAACTTTATTTCTTTGGTCTCAACGCAATCATGGCAACAGAAAGCACCCGCTCCTTCCACTTTGACCAGTGGAAATGCTGATTTCTTGGCTGCAGTGCTTCTGATTTAATTGGACCAGGAAGGGACCTGGGCATTGGTGTAATAAAAGCCTCCCAAGTGGTTCTGTTATACGCCCAGAGTTGAGAACCACTGAGTTAAGTTTCTTAAAGAGGAATAAAAAAGTGTGTGCCAAGTGATAACTTTGCCAAGTAAACCCCGAATGGATGCGAGCTTCAGACTTTCTTGTTCTGCTGCTTTAGGGTATCAACTCAATTCTGCTGAATGTGTGGATATCCGGTTGAAGAGGGTGGTTCCTGACCATTATTGCCATTACTACCCCGAGAATGTGAAACCAAAACCAAAACTGAAGGAGTGCAGCATGGATCCTTGCCCATCAAGGTTTGCATAACTGCCCATACCCTTCTTCCTTTAAAAAGAAACAAATCAACTGCAGCTGGGACTGACCCACCGTTGCCAGGCAACACATTGCCACAGCGTGACCTTGAACGTACACTGGTGGCGGGTACCTGTCTTCACATTTATAACCGTGGTCAGTAAGAATTAGGCTCATCAGCTTACTCAGTCTAGTTCTCTCTTGCGGGCTATGTGTCCATGTGCTGTGATCTTTGACTGTTTATAATGAACCTCTTTGAGCATCTCCTGCACATACAGCATGAACGTTCTCTTCATCCAAGTACAGTGTCTAGTCCATCCGACAGCCGTAAATATCAGTAACTCACCATTTTAGCTTTTTAAACTGGGTCACCGATCACCACGTTTTGACTTTTGAAGTGTACACATTAAGTTCAGTATAAATAATGCATGGTGCAAGGAAGTGAAGAGTTTTAATGCCAGAGCAGTAAAGCTATGCATAAACTATCCTGCTGCATAATTTAGTACCTGATGACTTGGATTGTCTGGGGAAGTTTCCTGGCTTTACTACAGTATCTTAAAATAACAGCATACTGTCAAGTCCCAGAATCCCCCACTTATCTGCCAGCTGGCTAAGGCAGAAGTGTGCAAGTGGAAAAGGAAGCATTCTCAGTGGATTTCATTTCCTATCACGAAGCAGTGCATGTCCGGTAATCCCAGGTGTATGTAATTATTAATAGAGGCCTTTTCAAAAGGCAAATTCTGTGAAACAAAATGGTTTTCTAAAGATCCTGCTAATATGACAGTGTGTTACTGTCATTAATATATTTTATCAGACTAACCTGCTAAGATGATAAAAGGGAATAAATAGATTTATCTAAATTAAGAGAAACTCTTTCCTTTGATGAATACATATTACTAGTTCCATTGTCTACATTTTCATATAGAATTGGGGATGTTGTGTGTCAGAGATTTTCCTAAAAATTAAGGAGATCGTGGCTGAATTTGGGGGGAAATGGTTCATAACACTCGGCATATTTAGTTTTTAATTTGAAAGAGCTCTGTCTTTTGGGATGTCACACCTGTACTAGTCAAATTAATAAATGCGTTAATTGATTAGAAATTATATTCTCACAATGATTTCATTTGTAGTGATGGATTTAAAGAGATCATGCCCTATGACCACTTCCAACCTCTCCCTCGGTGAGTTACAGGTTTCCTTTTTCTTTCTGTCATATGCTCTAAGTAATTTGCAAGGAACTGTAGTATCTGTAGCAATAGACTAAAATGTAAGAGGGACAGTTATTAGACCTTTCACAGAGAGATAAGGGAACACAGACTTCAAGTCCATAATAAGAAAGATCTTTCTAAGAATTATATGGAATAGGCTGGCTCAGAGGGTGATGTTTTCTGTCACTGGAGATGTCAAGCGTATCTTGATAACTGGGTATTATAGAGGGACCTCAAGCATTGCAATTGATCAGAAATCTGCATTCCCTTTTATACCTAGATGACTAGGATGGTTCTTTCCGACTTTGAGATTCTGTGATTCCCTAGTAATGTTGTCCATTGGTGTTTTATAGTTTAGAGACTGTTTGAAGATGCGTTCACACTCTATAGTTTAATTTATTTGATTCTCACAATGGCCCTGTTGTGGTAATACATGAGGGCAGGTGTCTTACTCCCATTTGACAATAACCTTCGGGTCAGAGGAGTTAAGTACCTTGGGACTGCAGATTGTGTGTAGCAGTTAAGATTAAAGTCTTAAGGTTCCAATTCTGTGCTCTTTCAACTGAACCACAACTGTTATCCCAAGGCTGTACTTTTTGCAATCAACTTTGCAAACTTGAAACAAGCAACAAATAAATAATGTGTTTTCGTTTGTTTGCTTTTGAGCTGGGAACATAATCCTTGGACTGCGTGTTCGGTGTCCTGTGGAGGTGGGATTCAAAGACGGAGCTTCGTGTGTGTGGAGGAGTCCATGCATGGAGAGATACTGCAAGTGGAAGAGTGGAAGTGCATGTATGCGCCTAAACCCAAGGTTATGCAAACCTGCAATCTGTTCGACTGTCCCAAGTGGATTGCCATGGAGTGGTCTCAGGTAAGATTTGAGTACACGCCACTTTTTTTAGAAATTAGTTAATTTTAGGCTGCATTGGGTCTTGGTTGCTATGTGCGGGCTTTCTCTAGTTGCAGCGAGCGGGGGCTACCCTTTGTTGCGGTGCGTGGGCTTCTCATTGCGGTGGCTTCTCTTGTTGCGGAACACGGGCTCTAGGCGCGGGGTTCCAGAGTGCAGGCTCAGTGGTTGTGGCGCACGGGCTTAGTTGCTCCGCGGCATGTGGGATCTTCCCCGACTAGGGCTCGAGCCTGTGTCCCCTGCATTGGCAGGTGGATTCTTAACCACTGTGCCACTGGGGAAGTCCCGAGTACACGCCACTTTTTAATTCAATCTCAGATTTTAATGATTATTTGCTATGCTCCCAACACTGTACTGGGCAACTTGGGGGAGGCAGAAGTTGTATATGAACGGGGTTCCTACTCCCAAAGAGCTTGGGAAGAGCCAGTTGGAGGACAGTGTAAGAGAGAACATTGCAGGCATCAACGCAGGTAAGAACAATTAATTAAGAACCATGGTACATCTGAACGGAACAGGCATTGGAGCAGAGTTGATCGGGAAGTCTTTGTTGCCCTTGTAGTGCTTGACCCATCTTTAAGATTTAACCAAACGAGAGCCTAGTGAAGACATCACTGTGAGGTAGGGCCAAGCCGAAACGGCTGAGCAAAGGCAGAAATGACACAGAATGACTAGATGTTGAAAAAGGCCCTAATTCATCTGGATTAAAGAGAGAACCCACGTGACTAAGAATTGGAAGATTGGGGCTTCCCTGGTTGCACGGTGATTAAGAATCCGCCTGCCAATGCAGGGCACACGGGTTCGATCCCTGGTCTGGGAAGATCCCACATGCCGTGGAGCAACTAAGCCCGTGTGCCACAACTACTGAACCTGCGCTCTAGAGCCCGGGAGCCACGACAAGAGAAGCCACCGCAATGAGAAGCCCGCACACTGCAACGAAGAGTAGCCCCTGCTTGCCGCAACTAGAGAAAGCCTGCGCACAGCAACCAAGACCCAATGCGGCCAAAAGTAAATTAAAAAAAAAAAAGAATTGGAAAATTCAGATGGAGATGATAAAACTGACATTAGAGGTATGTTCTTAGTCTGGTGGTTACTAAGAAGCTTCGCTATTTTTGTTGAGGAAAATAAATGTAATATATTTTAAGTAATTGAGGCAATAGACTGATGCTGGGAAGGACCAGAGGCAGGCAGTCTATTTGGAAGCCATTGAGGTGTCAGGTGGTGAGAAAAGAGAAAAGGGCAACATCACAGAGATATAACAAGGCCTCGTGTTAGGTTAGCTTAGTTTCCTCTCTAGGGAGATGAGCAAGTAAACCTCTAGAGCAAATAAAGTGTAGTTGGATTAGTCAAAAAATTGCAGGTATTGGTATTTAATATTTTAAGCTTAAACTTTTAATTTGCTAGAGGGTGAGACATAATTGACTCATGTTTCTTTAGCTCTTTTGCGTGATCCCTACATATTTAATTCAACACACACACGCATTTATCTATTTATTTATTGAGTGTGCCAGCTGCCATCCTAGGGAGTAAATAAAACCTGCTTCTACCCCCCCCCCAAAAGCTCATAATCCAGTTGCAGAAACCATATACGCAAATGAACAGTTGTGACGCAGTGTGACGCTGCAGTGAGCTGTATGATGTCCTGTATGGCCGGCACACAGAGGTGGGGTGATTCACTCTACTTGAAGGTGTCAGAGCAGGTTTCCGAAAGGAGGAAGCACTTGAACTGAAACTTGAAGAGTAGAGATAAGTGAGTTTTCTGGGTGAAAGGCCCGCTTCCAGCCCCAGTTTACAGATGCTATCTCATCACAGTCCTTTTCTGATATCCCTGGCTCAAAATCATCACCCCCTACTGCTTCATTTGTACTTAGTAGGGCGGTAGTTATCCATCCTTTTTTGTTCACATACCAAAAGAAGTTTGGAAAATTACATACCCCTTCATATATATTTAGGTTGACATCTAAAATTTTTATCACAAGTTTAAATTAAAAAAAATCGAAGAATGTCATTTCTAACACGTCTTGAAGGCTGACATTTTAAAATAAAAGTGTTATAGCATTAAAAAAAATATGTCCGGTAGAATGTAAATGCCATGATGGTTTCTATCCTTGCCATCTTCCATTTTTAAAAAACATATGAACAGGCTCTTGAATAATTTGAATGTTTTGCATTATTTTCCCCTTGAACTCACATTTTTAAACCACTCCCCCCCACAGAATTTATCCTAATATAATGTACTTTTATGCTTTAAAGTCTTTTATTGGTTACCCTATACTACTTTTCTCTAAGAAAATACATATAGCCATTGAAATTAATTTATTTTAATTTCCTATAGCCGTAAGGCTTTAAGTATTAGAAATGTTCCCCGGATTAAGTTATTATTAAATTTAACTTTAGTACACAACCAAAATAACAATTCAATGTATTTCGATTTCTCGTGAATGATTATTATACATAAAAAGTAAACTTTCCTTTGAAATGAGTCTTCCAAGAAGGCGAGTGGGGCTTTAAAAAATAGTCCATTGCCAGAATGAAACATGGGATCAGCAGTAATTTTTTTTTTTTTTTTTTTTTTTTTTTTGGATCAGCAGTAATTTTATTCTTAATTTTGACTGTTGATTTCTTGTTTTAGTTTGTTTTGCACGTACACACTGGGAAGCCTTGTTCACATAAGTCAGTAGACTGAGACGGAAGGACTTTATTGTGGCAAGGTCGTTCGGTTCTTTGAACTCGAGTTATATGCCAAAAATCATATTGTGATCTCTCCTCAAAAATCAACATTACTTCTACAACCCGCAGAGCTTGTTTTCCACTCTTACAGGTCTTACCCATTTGTTTTGTGCTGTCTTTAGAGCTTTTATTACCACCCCCACCCCATCTATATCATGACTTTATTGTCACTTACAATACCCAGATGAAGGACTGTTAACCAACGCATCTCATTCATCCTTCTTGCCTCTTCATACTTTCCACTTTTTAAAAATCAAACGCATTCTCAGTGATGAGAATTTGCTATCATTAAGGATGTATTCCGCTTGAAAGAGGAGTTCTGGGAATGTCGTAAACACTGACCACATCATTGGGGTAAGTGTCCAGCTTCCTGAGAAGCTACTGAGGAAATAATATTCCTTTGGATTGACCAGTTCTAGGGTAGTTATACCTTATAATCATATTGTTTTCTTTCTCTTTGGGGCAGAATTTTTTTTCTTTCTTGGCCAGTATAAAATAGCCTCTTAAGATCACATATATTTCAAATAGGTGAATGTGGGAGTAGGTGAATCAGTTTCCCAGACGTCAGATATACTCTCAAACCTCACTAAATTCATTCAGTATTTGTTCAGTGGTCATAAGAGTGCCATGAGGGAATAAGAGAGGTTTCCTGCTATGCTGCTCTTCTTGGAGATGGGTCTATGCTGAAAAAGGCCTCCATATCCTCTGCAACTCATCTGTGACAATTGAAGAAGCACCCATGGACTCAGGAAAGAATCTTTAAGCTTTATGAAGCAGCGGTGAAGTCATTATTTTGACAACAGGAGGCTCTAGGAAGGATTTCCGCTCTGCCTCTTAGGAACTGCATGACCTTGAGCAAGGTCCTTAGGTGGTGGGCTGTTCATTTGCTCATCTGTTAAATGGGAGTGAAGCTGCTAACCTGCCAGTGTGTCAGGACGGTTAGTGAGATCACATCTGCAGAACAGTGTGTGTTCTCTAGCACATGCCCAAGGCTTCTTGACCTCTCCCAGGGGTGGATCCAGGATTGGTGGGGCCTGAAGTTTATACCATATGGAAATAACTTTTTAAAAAATCTATTTTATTCAAGTATAGTTGATTTACAATGTTGTGTTAATTTCTGCTGTATAGCAAAGTGTTTCAGATATATATATATATATATATATAAAATATTCTTTTTCATATTCTTACCCATTATGGTTTGTCACAGGATATTAAATATAGTTCCACGTGTTACCCGATAGGACCTTGTTGTTTATCCATTCTATGTATAATAGTTTACATCTGCTAATCCCAAACTCCCAATCCATCCCTCCCCTACCAAGGAGGTGACTTTTTAAGAAGAAAGAATACAAAACACAAATATTGGGTATCTAAGTAAATGTTTATGTACAATAATGAAAGAAATTGTAAGAAATTACAAATTTTTTTAAGCTGACAACCCTAATGTGAACTCTGGACTTTAGTTAATAATAATGTATCAGTATTGGTTTATCAGTTGTAGCAAAGGTACCACACTAATGCAAGATATTAACAATAGGGAAAACTGTATGTAGCAGAAAGGGGGCATATGGGAACTCTCTGTACTATCTGCTCAATTTTTCTATAAACCTTAAATAGTCCTAAAAAATAAAGTCTTGATTTAAAAAAAAACTACACACACATATACATACATATATGCTCACCAACATAATGTACATCAATTGAAAACAGATCCTGGATGTTCATGACATGAAAAGATTCCATTCATAGACAAGAGTACCTTCCAAATCATAAACAAATAATTCAAGAAAAAAAAATCCTGACAACACAAAGTTCATAAAAACTCAGAGAAAATAGCATCATGTTTTTATTAATTTTAAGTGCCTGATACATCTAGAATATATTTTTCCTAAACTTTTTGGCTGAATACTCTTCGATGGCCCTTTCACATGACAACAATTTTGGAAGATCAGTTTCTATACACAGAATAGAAGGATAATCCTCTAGCATGGTTGAGCAAAATTTGATATTTTTTTAAATTAATAGTTTAGAAAAGTTTCTTTTGTCTTCACAAATTGTTTTGGATGATGTCATGTGAATGTTTAATCAAATTTGAGAAAACCTGTATTAAGTTTCTTTCATATTTGCGTAGAAAGATTTCAGGGCACTTCAATTTTTCTTGCGCTGTGACCTCACCTGAAGTACTTCTCGAATGGAGAATGGGAAGGAAGCCTTGCAAGGGAGGGGCCCTGAAGCATAAGAATCATGGGAAATCAGCCTCCACCCCCTTCCTTACATGATGTTTATCTAACGGTCTTTTGTGTTTAACATTCATGTAGATTAGTGACTCTCCTGTGCATGAGACCTTAGTACCTTTGTGGATCTCTTCATGAACAAGAATTTCATTGGCTTCTCTTTTCATCTTTGAAGTGCACAGTGACCTGTGGCCGGGGGTTACGTTACCGCGTTGTTCTGTGTATCAACCATCGTGGACAGCACGTTGGTGGCTGTAATCCACAACTGAAGTTACACATCAAAGAAGAATGTATCATTCCCATCCCGTGTTACAAACCCAAAGGTAAGTTTGTGGTGCATTTTAAAGTTAAATCAAACGGTGTCTTCCAGCTCTCTTACTAATATTGCAGCATTTGAATTTCAACATACTAACTTTCTTATAAAAATTGTTTTACTGACAGATTACAGTAGACCCATCCACCTAGATAAGGAAGTTAGACCTATGTGACTAATTGGTCTGGAGAAGAAACTGAGCTCTTACTGATTCAGTACATATAGAGTGGCTCCTGTCTAGGCTTATATTAACACTTCTTGGTGGGCATAAAATAATTTGATGCAGTCCCTGCTTTGAAGAAAAAGGAGAAGGAAAATTCCCACATGCCTTCCACCAGGGTGTACATTTCTTGAGGAAGGAACAATGCCAGCTTCATCATATGTCCTATTGCCTACCATGAATGAATGAAGACTTTCAGTTCCCAATCTAGATTTATAGGTGCACTTAGAAATTATTTTGTAGTTCCCACTTGTTCCACATGAATTAGCAGAAATGGGTAGCATCCATGGGTAAGGAAGTCTTGGCATCATCTTTTGGATGTATGTTCCTCTCTAGACATGATTATTTCCATATACGTACTTTACTAAGGTATCACCAGTCCTCGTGACAAGTATTTCCTTTTGGAAGTGGAAAAAGAATTACTCCCAAGTATCAGTGCCAAGGAGTCTTCCTTAGTACTTTGGAGAGGATGATAAAATTCTTCTTCATTATTTCTGGGTGCATTATTTACCCAAATAGCCTTATAGGCAACTAACTATTCAAAAAATACTTATTTGATGATGTCTGCCTTCCAGAAAAATCGCTGGTTTCCATGCAAAGTACAAACACTGATTATATAACTTCTTCAGTGAAGTCTTTTCTCCATATTTCTGCAGTCAGTGGTACTTTAATAGCCACTTTCTTAGTGTCTGTGATTTCCCTGGAGTAGTCCAAAATTATTTCCTTTCTCATTTCATAATTAGATTGTTTCTTTCTTCACATCTTAGGAAGCTTCAAAGGACAGAGAGGGGCACCAGCTTGCTCCTGCAGGCCAGTGGTAATTAGTAATCATTTCCCTCAACAATTATAGCAATTAAAGTTTGAATAAACCATAGCACTGACTCTCCTCCTCCCAACTTTCTAAGCCTTCTATGGTATTTGCTTTTCTCTATTAATTTCCTCATTCATTGGGCAAAAAAAATGTGTGGAAAAAGAAAACAAATTGATAACGGTTGAAGTAAGAGCTTTAATATGCAAACAACAGATATTGGTACTGATTTATAAAAGGCATTTTTATGCTAACTTGGACAATGTATTCAGCTGTGTCATGGGGTTGTTTGGTTGCATTTTGATAATGTGTTAATTAAAAAAATGTATGACAGAAATTTTTGGTTCCATCCAGAAGCCACTTCATGTACTGTGCATTTGAAAAGCGTGACCTCTTAATTGATGAAATCTTCAGCAAATAACAATCACATATCCAACTCTTGAATGAGTAACAATAATTAAGCTCGTTGTTTATGTTCCCTTTTTGTCAGAAAAAAGTCCAGTGGAAGCGAAATTACCTTGGCTGAAACAAGCACAAGAACTAGAAGAGACCAGAATAGCAACCGAAGAACCAACGTGAGTCCAGGACCTTTTATGGGAAGTAATCAGAGCATAGCCAGCTAACATGATATATGTAATTTTTGTACTCATTGGAGTACAATGATATGTTTCAAATCCAAATGACCTGGATTTGCAGACTCTAGAGAGCTTGAGCTGGCTAGAATTCTTCTTTATTTCACAATTCAGCAGTCCTGCTTTGGCAGTATCTGTGAGAATCCCAGAAAAGAACAGTGCTGTTTAACTCAAAGCAGACCCAGTGGTCCGTTACAGTTAAGAGACTGAGGATAATTCCTAGATCTAGATTAACACATATGATTTGACCAAAGACCATCATTAAACAAACAGACAGTATTAAACAAATAAACCAAGTCATTCCATGGTTAAGTCATGGCCAATGTCTATAAGACCAGTTAGGCCGAAATGTATCAGGGTGGCCTGAGTGATTAAAAGGAGAAATTCCAGAGCTGTATGGGGCAATGGAAAGAATATGGCTCTACAAATCTTGGAGCCTAGTACCACCACTTTTGACTATGTGAGAAGTCTTTAATTTTTCTGTGTCTCATTCTCCTTACTTATAAAATGAGCAGGCTGGGCTTGATCTCTCTAGGGTCCGTCCCAACTCAAAAATCCAATGACTTCTCTCCACGTGGGGTTTGGCAAGTCTGGAGATTGTAATGGTATCCATGGAAATAAAGTATTAAGAGCATATTAAAGAAAGATTCTGAAGGTGGAGGTATAGGGACCTAAAAAGAACAAGGAATCAAAGATGTTGAATCTAACCCAGCAATCTAGAAGAACAACAGCGTGAATGGTAGACTTGAGGGATTGGATGGGACGGCTGATTCCCCATCAGGCATGTGAAGTCCGTGGTGCTGACAGGCTATCACAGGGAGAGTGATTCACAGGGTGTCAGAGGAAAGGGGATCTCAGAGATGATATGGCTGGTCTCCCTCTCAGAGCAGGCATTTCTTCTTCAACGCCTTCAGCAAGGGCAGAGTTCACTGCATTGAGAGACAGCTCGTTCTTGGGTTGAACAACGTGAGTTATTTGCAAGAAATTTTTTTCCTGTTGAGCCAAAATACAACCTCCTGCAAATTTCTGCTTTCTGAAACAGAGAAAAACACATCTATGCTGCATCCCACGTGACAAGTTTTCACAAATTTGCAGAAAGCTGGGTCCCAAGAGCACTGTCTTTCCCAAGCTCGTCATTCTTAGCCTTTTCAGCGGTTTTCACATGTTGTTTTTAGATCCCTTACCAACCCCATTGCTTTTTTCAGAACATTCTCTCATTTGTCAGTGTCCCTTTTAACTGTAGTTCAGCCCAGCAGTGAGCCCCTCCAGGAGCACATGAATTCCTTGTCTTTGAGAAGGCTCCGTGCCTCTAGTGATGCGGGCCAAGAGAATTGGCACATCACACTTATGACACATGCCCAACTTTTCCACATGGACTACTGTCCGATCTGGATGTGAACCCAGAAGACACTGTGGACACCGTGAGGTGAATGACCCCAGAGTAAGTGATTGAAAAGACAAGAGTGTTTGGCTCATGATGGAAGCATGGAGATCTAGAATTGGAGTCAGAAGAAGTGGAGCATGAAGGAGTAAACCCAAGGAAAGCTCACTGTTAGAGAGACCAAGGGAGCAAAGCATTTAAGGAGAGGTGTAGCAGGTAGTATTCAAACCTCACCGAAAGCCAAGGAACAACTGTGGGGACTGAGAAAAGGCTGTTTTGTTTGACAAGGAAGTCTTTCTCAGTTCATTTTAGAGCAGTAGCATTCGAAGTGTAGAGAAGTAGAACGTTGCAGAACTGTAAGTAATGAATTCTGAATTGGAAGGAAATGGGGCAATGGGTCTTTGACTACTAAAGAAGGAAGACTGGTGGTCAAGTTGATGGAAAGGAACGGTTAAATGTATGTGCTTGATTTTTGTTGTTGTTTTTCATCTGAAGTTAGAACAGCCTTAAACGTATTAAAAAGATAATAAGGATTTTAGACCAGTCAGTTACCGTCTCTAGACTTCCCAGCTGTACAAGGAGGGTGTTAGGCTAAAAGCCACTGGAACCTTCTCCCAGCTCTCATCTCCTATGATTCTGTAAGGGAAGGAACCTATAGAAGGAAAGGGACTTGAGACACCTGCAAGGGAGTCTGTAGCTGTCATATAAGGACGGTCATGGAATTCTCAGTCTTGAATGATGCATCCTACCAGGGGCTCTTCTCAAAACACAGTTAGATCACAATTGCTAGTCCTTCTGCTTGTCCTCTCTTGGTTGAGTGGTTTGCTCTCAGTTCCCCAAACTAGAAGCCTGCAGTCATCCTTGCCTCTTGCTCATTCTTCCTTTATCTGTAGTTAACTACTGAGTTGTGCAGTCATATCTACTAAAATCTTTCTCTGTTGCAGCTCCTTCTTTCCATTCGTACTACCATCCTGTCCAGGTCCTGAAATCACTAGCAGGACACTTACAACAGCCTTCTAATCTGCTCCCCACTTGGTCCCCTGAAATCTATCCTCTAACCCAAAGTAGTGTAGCTAAGGCACAAATCTGATCTTACTTACAATGTTCAGAATATCCCAGTGTTCCCCATCCCCTGAAGACTTACGCTAGTTCACCAGGCTAACAAGCTGTAGCAGGGTGTTAGCCTTCCCAGCTCCCAGCCTCATCTCTGACCTCTTCATTACTTTGCCTTGAATGGGATGCTCCAGCCACACTGGACTGTTGGTTGTTCCTTGCCGGCAACAAGCTGCCACTCACCTCCATCCCTTTAATCATGTTTTCCTCTCTATTGGGAATGCCCCTCAACTGCTGTGTTTTTTTTTTTTTTTAATATTTATTTATCTATTTGGCTGTACCGGGTCTTAGTTGCAGCACGTGGGATCTTTTCGTTGCGGCGTGCGGGATCTTTACTTGCGGCATGCGGAATCTAGTTCCCTGACCAGGGATCAAACCCAGGCCCCCGGCATTTGGGAGCACGGAGTCTTAGCCACTGGACCACCAGGGAAGTCCCTAACTTGTTTTTTTGTTGTTGTTGTTGTCACTGTTTACTCTTTATTTTATTTATTTATTTTAACATCTTTATTGGAGTATAATTGCTTTACAAGGGTGTGTTAGTTTCTACTTTATAACAAAGTGAATCAGCTATACATATACATATATCCCCATATCTCCTCCCTCTTGTGTCTCCCTCCCACCCTCCCTATCCCACCCCTCTGGGTAGTCCCAAAGCACCGAGCTGATCTCCCTGTGCTATGCAGCTGCTTCCCACTATCTATTTTACATTTGGTAGTGTATATATGTCCATGGCACTCTCTCACTTTGTCCCAGCTTACCCCTCCCCCTCCCTGCGTCGTCAAGTCCATTCTCTACATCTGCGTCTTTATTCCTGTCCTGCCCTTAGGTTCTTCAGAACCTTTTTTTTTTGTTTTTTAGAATCCATATATATGTGTTAGAATACGGTATTTATTTTTCTCTTTCTGACTTACTTCACTCTGTATGACAGACTATGTCCATCCACTTCACTACAAATAACTCAATTTCGTTTCTTTTTATGGCTGAGTAATACTCCGTTGTATATATGTGCCACATCTTCTTTATCTATTCATCTGTCGCTGGACACTTGGGTTGCTTCCATGTCCTGGCTATTGTAAATAGATCTGCAATGAACATTGTGGTACATGACTTTTTTTGAATTATGGCTTTCTCAGGGTATATGCCCAGTAGTAGGATTGCTGGGTCATATTGTAGTTCTATTTTTAGATTTTTAAGGAACCTCCATACTGTTCTCCATAGTGGCTGTATCAATTTACATTCTCACCAACAGTGCAAGAGTGTTCTGTTTTCTCCACACCCTCTCCAACATTTATTGTTTACACATTTTTTGATGATGGCCACTCTGACGGGTGTGAGGTGATACCTCATTGTAGTTTTGATTTGCATTTCTCTAATGGTTAGTGATGTTGAGCATCTTTTCATGTGTTTGTTGGCAATCTGGTATCTGCTTTGCAGAAATATCTATTTAGGTCTTCTGCCCATTTCTGGATTGCATTGTTTGTTTTTTGGATATTCAGCTGAATGAGCTGCTTGTATATTTTGGAGATCAATCCTTTCTCAGTTCCTTCATTTGCAAATATTTTCTCCCTTTCTGAGGGTTGTCTTTCATCTTGTTTATGGTTTCCTTTGGAGTGCAAAAGCTTTGAAGTTTCATTAGGTCCCATTTGTTTACTTTTGTTTTTATTTCCATTTCTCTAGGAGGTGGGTCAAAAAGAATCTTGCTGTGATTTATGTCATAGGGTGTTCTGCCTATGTTTTCCTCTAAGAGTTTGATAGTGTCTGCCCTTAAATTTAGGTCTTTAATCCATTTTGAGTTTATTTTTGTGTATGGTGTTAGGGAGTGTTCAAATTTCATTCTTTTACATGTAGGTATCCAGTTTTCCCAGCACTGTTTATTGAAGAGGCTGTCTTTTCTCCATTGTATATTTTTCCCTCCTTTATCAAAAATAAGGTGTCCATATGTGCATGGGTTTATCTCTGGGCTTTCTATCCTGTTCCATTGATCTATATTTCTGTTTTTGTGCCAGTACCATGCTGTCTTTATTACTGTAGCTTTGTAGTATAGTCTGAAGTCAGGGAGCCTGATTCCTCCAGCTCTGTTTTTCTTTCTCAAGATTGCTTTGGCTATTCGGAGTCTTTTGTGTTTCCACACAAATTGTGAAATTTTTTGTTCTAGTTCTGTGAAAAATGCCATGGGTAATTTGATAGGGATTGCACTGAATCTGTAGATTCTTTTGGGTAGTATAGTCATTTTCACAATGGTGATTCTTCCAATCCAAGAACATGGTATATCTCTCCATCTGTTTGTATCATCTTTAATTTCTTTCATCAGTGTCTTATAGTTTTCTGAGTACGGGTCTTTTGTCTCCTTAGGTAGGTTTATGCCTAGGTATTTTATTCTTTTTGTTGCAGTGGTAAATGGGAGTGTTTCCTTAATTTCTCTTTCATATTTTTCATCATTAGTGTATAGGAATGCAAGAGATTTCAGTGCATTAATTCTGTATCCTGCTACTTTACCAAATTCATTGATTGGCTCTAGTAGTTTTCTGGTAGCATCTTTAGGATTCTCTATGTATAGTATCATGTCATCTGCAAAGAGTGACAGTTTTACTTCTTTTTTTCTGGTTTGGATTCCTTTTATTTCTTATTATTCTCTGATTTCTGTGGCTAAAACTTCTGAAACTATGTTGAATAATAGTGGTGAGAGTGGACAACCTTGTCTTGTTCCTGATCTTAGAGGAAATTATGTCAGTTTTTCACCATTGAGAACGATGTTTGCTATGGGTTTGTCATATATGGCCTTTATTCTGTTGAGGTAAATTCCCTCTATGCCTACTTTCTGGAGGGTTTTTATCATAAATGGGTGTTGAATTTTGTCGAAAGCTTTTTCTGCATCTATTGAGATGATCATATGGTTTTTCTGCTTCAGTGTGTTAATATGGTGTATCACATTGATTGAGTTTCATGTATTGAAGAATCCATATATTCCTGGGATAAACCCCACGTGATCATGTTGTATCATCCTTTTAATGTGTTGTTGGATTCTATTTGCTAGTATTTTGTTGAGGATTTTTGCATCTATATTCATCAATGATATTGGCCTGTAGTTTTCTTTCTTTGTGACATCTTTGTCTGGTTTTGGTATCAGGGTGATGGTAGCCTCGTAGAATGAGTTTGGGAGTGTTCCTCCCTCTGCTGTATTTCGGAAGAGTAGAAGGATAGGTGTTAGCTCTTCTCTAAATGTTTGATAGAATTCGCCTGTGAAGCCATCTGGTCCTGGGCTTTTGTTTGTTGGAAGATTTTTATCACAGTCTCACTTTCAGTGCTTGCAACTGGTCTGTTTATATTTTCCATTTCTTCCTGGTTCAGTCACAGAAGGTTATGCTTTTCTAAGAGTTTGTCCATTTATTCCAGGTTGTCCATTTTACTGGCATATAGTTGCTTGTAGTGATCTCTCTCGTTCCTTTGTATGTCTCAGTGTCAGTTGTAACTTCTCCTTTTTCATTTCTAATTCTGTTGATTTGAGCCTTCTCCCTTTTTTTCTTGATGAGTCTGGCTAATGATTTATCAATTTTATCTTCTCAAAGAACCAGCTTTTAGTTTTATTAATCTTTGCTATTGTTTCCTTCATTTCTTTTTCATTTATTTCTGAACTGATTTTTATGATTTCTTTCTTTCTGCTAACTTTGAGGGGGTTTTGTTCTTCTTTCTCTAATTGCTTTAGGTGTAAGGTTAGGTTGTTTATTTGAGATTTTTCTTGTTTTTGAGGTAGTATTGTATTCCTATAAACTTCCCTCTTAGAACTGCTTTTGCTGCATCCCATAGGTTTTGGGTCATCGTGTTTTCATTGTCATTTGTTTCTAGGTATTTTTTGATTTCCTCTTTGATTTCTTCAGTGATCTCTTGGTTATTTAGTAGTGTACTGTTTAGCCTCCATGTGTTTGTATTTTTTACAGATTTTTTACTGTAATTCATATCTAGTCTCATAGCATTGTGGTCGGAATAGATACCTGATATGATTCAATTTTCTTAAATTTATCAAGGCTTGATTTGTAACCCAAGATATGATATCTCCTGGAGAAATTTCCATGAGCACTTGAGAAGAAAGTGTATTCTGTTGTTTTTGGATGGAATGTCCTATACATATCAATTAAGTCCATCTTGTATAATGTGTCATCTAAAGCTTGTGTTTCCTTATTTATTTTCGTTTTGGGTGATGTGTCCATTGGTGAAAGCGGGGTGTTAGAGTCCCCTACTATTATTGTGTTACTGTCGATTTCCTGTTTTGTGGCTGTTAGCATTTGCCTTATGTATTGAGGTGCTCCTATGTTGGGTGCATAAATATTTACAATTGTTATATCTTCTTGGATTGATCCCATGATCATTATGTAGTGTCCTTCTTTGTCTCTTGTAATAGTCTTTATTTTAAAGTCTATTTTGTCTGATATGAGAATTGCTACTCCAGCTTTCTTTTGATTTCCTTTTGCATGGAATATCTTTTTCCATCCCCTCACTTTCAGTCTGTATATGTCCCTAGGTCTGAAGTGGGTCTCTTGTAGACAGCATATATACGGGTCTTGTTTTTGTATCCATTCAGCCAGTCTGTGTCTTTTGGTGGCAGCATTTAATCCATTTACATTTAAGGTAATTATCGACATGTATGTTCTCATTACCTTTTTCTTAATTTTTGGGGTTTGTTATTTTAGGTCTTTTCCTTCTCTTGTGTCTCCTGCCTAGAGAAGTTCCTTTAGCATTTGTTGTAAAGCTGGTTCAGTGGTGCTGAATTCTCTTAGCTTTTGCTTGTCTGTAAAGCTTTTGATTTCTCTGTCAAATCTGAATGAGATCCTTGCTGGGTAGAGTAATCTTGGTTGTAGGTTTTTCTCTTTCATCACTTTAAATATGTCCTGCCACTCCCTTCTGGCTTGCAGAGCTTCTGCTGAAAGATCTGCTGTTAACCTTATGGGGATTCCATTGTATGTTATTTGCAGTTTTTCCCTTGCTGCTTTTAATATTTTTTCTTTGTAGTTAATTTTTGATAGTTTGATTAATATGTGTCTCGGTGTATTTCTCCTTGGATTTATCCTGTATGGGACTCTCTGTGCTTCCTGGACTTGATTACCTATTTCCTTTCCCATATTAGGGAAGTTTTCAACTATAATCTCTTCAAATATTTTCTCAGTCCCTTTCTTTTTCTCTTCTTCTTCTGGGACCCCCATAATTCGAATGTTGGTGCATTTAATGTTGTCCCAGAGGTCTCTGAGACTGTCCTCAATTCTTTTCATTTTTTTTTCTTTATTCTGCTCTGCAGTAGTTATTTCCACTATTTTATCTTCCAGGTCACTTATCCGTTCTTCTACCTCAGTTATTCTGCTCTTGATTCCTTCTAGAGAATTTTTAATTTCATTTATTGTGTTGTTCGTCATTGTTTGTTTGCTCTTTAGTTCTTCTAGGTCCTTGTTAAATGCTTCTTGTATTTTCTCCATTCTATTTCCAAGATTTTGGATCATCTTTACTATCATTACTCTGAATTTTTTTTCAGGTAGACTGCCTATTTCCTCTTCATTTGTTTGGTCTCATGGGTTTTTACCTTGCTCCTTCATCTGCTGTGTGTTTCTCTGTCTTCTCGTTTTGCTTAACTTACTGTGTTTGGGGTCTCCTTTTTGCAGGCTGCAAGTTCGTAGTTCCCGTTGTTTTTGGTGTCTGTCCCCAGTGGCTAAGGTTGGTTCAGTGGGTTGTGTTGGCTTCCTGGTGGACGGGACTAGTGCCTGTGCTCTGATGGATGAGGCTGGATCTCGTCTTTCTGGTGGGCAGGACTGCATCCGGTGGTGTGTTTTGAGGTGTCTGTGACCTTATTTTGCTTTTAGGCAGCCTCTCTGCTAATGGGTGGGGTTGTGTTCCTGTCTTCCTAGTTGTTTGGCATGGGGTGTCCAGCACTGTAGCTTGCTGGTTGTTGAGTGAGCTGGGTCTTAGCGTTGAGATGGAGCTCTCTGGGAGAGCTTTTGCTGTTTGATATTATGTGGAGCTGGGAGGTCTCTGGTGGACCAATGTCCTGAACTTGCCTTTCCCACCTCAGAGGCACAGGCCTGAAACCCAGCCAGAGCACCAAGACCCTGTCAGCCACATGGCTCAGAAGAAAAAGGAGAAAAGAAGGAAAGAAAGAGAGAGAGAGAGAGAGAAGGAGGGAGGAGGGCGGAAAGAAGGAAAAGAAAATAAAAAGAAATAAAGCTACTAAAATAAAAAATTTAAAAGTAATAAAAAAAAGAAGAGAGCAACCAAACCAAAAAACAAATCCCCCAATGATAACAAGCTCTAAAAGCTATACTAAAAAAAAAAAAAAAAAAGGACAGACTGAACCCTGGGACAAATGGTAAAAGCAAAGCTATACAAACAAAATCACACAAAGAAGCACACACATACACACTCACAAAAAGAGAAAAAGGAAAAATATATGTATATCTATATATTAAAAATAAAGGTAGAGAGCAACCAAATCAATAAACAAATATACTAATGATAGTAAACTCTAAATACTAAAGTAAGATAAATTTAAAACCAGAAACGAGTCAGTTGCATACAGCAAACCCCATGTCTACAGTTGCTCCCAAAGTCCACCGCCTCAATTTTGGGATGATTGCTGTCTATTCAGGTATTCCAGAGCTGGAGGGTACATCAAGTTGATTGTGGAGCTTTAATCCGCTGCTCCTGAGGCTGCTGGGAGAGATTTCCGTTTCTCTTCTTTGTTCCCACAGCTCCTGGGGCTCAGCTTTGGATTTGGCCCCGCCTCTGCGTGTAGGTCGCCAGAGGGCGTCTGTTCCTGCCCAGACAGGGCGGGGTTAAAGGAGCAGCTGATTAGGGGGCTCTGGCTCACTCAGGCCGGGGGGAGAGGGGTATGGAATGCAGGGTGAGCCTGCGGCGGCAGAGGCTGGAGTGATGTTGCACCAGCCTGAGGCACACCCTGTGTTCTCCCGGGGAAGTTGTCCCTGGATCATGGGACCCTGGCAGTGGCGGGCTGCCCAGGCTCCCAGAAGGGGAGGTGTGGGTAGTGCCCTGTGTTTGCACACAGGCTTCTTGGTGGCTGCAGCAGCTGCCTTAGCGTCTCATGCACGTCTCTGGGGTCCGCGCTGATAGCCGCGGCTCGCGCCCATCTCTGGAGCTTGTTTAGGCAGTGCTCTGAATCTCCTCTCCTGGTGCACCCTGAAACAATGGTCTCTTGCCTCTTCAGCAGCTCCAGACTTTTTCCCAGACTCCCTCCCAGCTAGCTGTGGTGCACTAGCCCCTTCAGTCTGTGTTCACACCGCCAACCCCAGTCTTCTCCCTGGGATCTGACCTCCGAAGCTGGAGCCTCAGCTCCCAGCCCCCACCTGCCCTGGCGGGTGAGCAGACAAGCCTCTCGGGCTGGTGAGTGCTGGTCGGCACTGATCCTCTGTGCGGGAATCTCTCCCCGCTTTGCCCTCCGCACCCTTGTTGCTGCGCTCTCTTCTGTGGCTCCGAAGCTCCCCGCTCCGCCACCCGCAGTGTCCGCCCGCAAAGGGGCTTCCTAGTGTGTGGAAACTTTTCCTCCTTCACAGCTCCCTCCCCAAGATGCAGGTCCCGTCCCTATTCTTTTGTCTCTGTTTTTTCTTTTTTCTTTTGCCCTACCCAGGTACGTGGGGAGTTTCTTGCCTTTTGGGAGGTCTGAGGTCTTCTGCCAGCGTTCAGTAGGTGTTCTGTAGGAGTTGTTCCACGTGTAGATGTATTTCTGGTGTATCTGTGGGGAGGAGGGTGATCTCCATGTCTTACTCCTCCACCCTGCTGAAGGTCTCCCCCCACTTGGTTTTTAAGAAGGTTTTTTTTTCCCTTGCTATAGAAAATTTCAAGGCTGTATAAATGAGGTGAGAAGAGTGTAACGAACCCCCATGTGTCCATCACCCACCTGCAACAGTTATCAACTTGGGGCCACTCTTGCTTCATCTACACTACTACCTCCAGCCCACTGGGCCATTTTGGAAGCACACCCAGACAGCATACCATTTCATTCATAAATATTTCAGTATGTAGCTCTAAACTAGAAAGATCTTTTTTGATAACCACAATACCACTTTTTAAAGTGTGGTTCTCAAATTGCTTCCTGTAGAAGCATCTGTGGTGCTATTTAAAATGCAGATTTCTGGACCTCACCAAGTCAGACATTCTGGGAGTGAGTCCCAGTCACCAGCACTTTCTTTTTCTTTTGGCTCTGCCAGGTATTTTTAAAATGGTGGTAAAATGTACATAACCTAAAATGGACCATTTTAACCCTTTTTAAGTGTACAGTTCATTGATATTAAGTCCATTGACATTGTTGTGCAACCGTCACCACCATCCGTCTCCAGAATTTCTCATCGTCACCAACCCCAACTCTGTACCCACTAAACACTGACTCCCCACCCTCCTATTCCTACCCTCAGCCCCTGGTAATCTCTGTTCTACTTCCATCTCTGTGGATTTGTCAGCAGCGTTTTTAGCAAGCACGCTGGGTAACTGGGGGTGGGGTGCATCCACATTTGGGAACCATTGGGTCAGATAGTCCTGAGGGTCCCTTTTAAGTTCTGAAAATACGGTTTGTTTTACTTAACCGGAAAAGGCCCATATCGTGTAAGCTTAGCAGGTTCAGCCCCGTATCCATCCCCAAGCCTGCATGAACTGTCAGCCCCACCCGACTCTGCTGGTGGCTCTTCCAGTCCGTATTCACTGTGCAAAGCTGGTTCACCCTTTCCTCCTGTAGGACACCACTTCTTTCTTCCCATCATGGAAAACCGAGGCCCCAGCACCTGTTCCCGGGTCTGAGCGGCTGCCTCCCTCCACCTTCCTCCCTGTTTCCCTCTGTGGTCTCTCTGCAATTTTCCTTTATAATTCACACTGTCTGGCAGCTTCTGGCCTGTTCCTGGCTGTCTAGTGTGAAGTTTATGGTTTCCTCCTACCACTTCTGACTCTAGTCATTCCCTTGATTTCCAAACAAAACCACAACATATCTCAGCTTCCAGTTCATCCTTTTATTACCCCTGTCTCTTGTGGTTTGGGGGTGCTTGCTTGTTGACAGTGAGCTGTATTTCAGATCCCTTGAGGAAAGCCTCCCAAACCCTCCTGGAGGAGCTAAATATTTCTGCCTCTGTGGTTAACTATGGCCCGAGCTCTGAATTTACATAGAAAGTGGATGTTCAAAAGGCTTTTCTTTTTAATTAGAAAAATAAAAATTATAGCTTATAAAGCTAAGCCAGGGAACTGCAGTTTCGACCTTCTTAACTTTCAGCTGTGGAATGTGTTGACAGTTGATACGGTTCATTGTTGTTTTAAAAGTTCTTCCCTGGAGCCTTCCTAGTTTTTCTGCGGGATTCACAACACTTCCTTAGCCGTGCTGCCCTCCCTCCCATTTTTCATATATGAGAACCAAGGATTTAGAACACTTTGTGTATTTTCTTCACTGCTATTTTAGCTTCTGCATTTGTGCTATTTGTATTTGCTAAAATTAAATTAGGTTATGTTTCAGGCAGCTGTTTTTCTCACAACAACAGCAGTAACCAATGAATATTGAGGACTTCTTTTGTGCCAGACTGTGTTCTAAGTGTTGCATGTGGATTAACTGATTTAATTCTCCCAATGACCCCATAAGGAGGCATTATTATTCGCTTCATTTTAGGGATGAGGGAACAAAGGCCTAGATTAAGGAATTATCCAACATTTCAGAGCTATTAAGTGGTGGATGGCGATTCTCTGGCATGGGATATTAGGAAGAGCTCCAACTTTATGTTAGGAGACCTGAATTCAAGTCTCTCCCATCCTTAGGTTGGTCTAATAGGGCATATAGAGAAGTTAGTGATTATATTACAGTATTGTAAGGCTTAGGGGGTCAGGGATGGCTTCCTGGGAGAGGTGGTACATGAAATGATGCCCTAAGATGTACACAGATGTCAGAACAGCATGTCAGGTATCGAGGTTGCATGTTGGCCAACTGGCTTGTGGGGGCCGCACCTGGACATTGAGGTACTAAGCGTGGAGAGGGGGCTGGAGGAGAAGTAGGTGGTAATGGCAGGTAGGAAAGTAAGCAAGTCTTGGAGGTCTTCCATGGTTCATAAAGGAATTTGGAGTTCATCTGGAGGCCATGAGAGCCATTTAAGGATTTTTAACAAGTGATGTAATCACGATTACATTTTTAGAGAGATCTTTCTGGATGTCTGCAGTTTGTTTCTAATTATTTACTATGATAAATAAAACTGTAGCAAATCTCAAATTGCCCATCTCTTCATCTCTAATGGTCTTCTTGGGACACATTTGCTGGGGTGGAATTTCTGGGCCAGAAGATAGGCACGTTCAAGGTATTTAATTTCTACTGTCAAATTTCCCTTTTAAAATTTAAACCAAAGATACTATAGTGTTCAGGCAGTGCTGAATCTTGTTTTGTTTTTTGTTTTTCCCCCATAGTAATTTTAAAAATGAAATTCTCATTAAATTGGAGGGGATCTTTTGTGCATTTTTTTCTGGGAGATTATACAGATGGCATACTCTCTAAGACCCTCTATATTTAAGGATGCCTTTCTTATACCCTCAAATGAGCAGGAATATGAACTCTTGTTTAATAAGCTATCTTCTTTTTTTTCCTTAAAACTGTGGACATATGGCTCTGGATATTGAAAAGGAAACATTTGCGCTTAAACTGTCCTTCCTCCTTGTGTTGTGAACCATTTTTTTTTTTTCTGCTTAGATATAAGATTTTCCCCATATACTTAAAATTAGAGGATTTTTCTAGAATAAGTCCAGGTTCTATTTTCTTTTCAATAATTTTGGTAAACAGTGAGGGCTTTTAAGACATAGATTCAAATCTTTCTTGGGTGCATGAAAGTTTTCTTCTGTTGTATTTGTGCCTCTTTTCTGTTATTTTTCTTATTTATTCTAAAGGTTCACCAACTGTCTGTATTGCATCTCTTCTCTATTTTTAACATGTGATATTTTCCCCCACCTCTTTGTCTTTTTTCCTCCATGTTTTGGAAGCACACCTCCCCTTCAAACAAAAGCACTTGCCCTCCTCCTCATTGAATGTATTTCCTCCTATTCATTTGGATTTTCTTCTGTCATAGAGCAAACTTTGCATTATTTTTGTATTTTTCAGTCTTTTCTCAACCAAGCCAGAGGTTTTTTTTTCCAGCCATGTTTTGACTCCTTAACCCCATCATTTATCTTTTGTTTTGTAGAATGCTTCCTTGAATTTTATTGTCATTAAATTTTAAGGAGATGCTATACATTTCCTTCTGTTTCTGATAATATTTTCCCCAAAATATGCTTTTCTTTCACTAATACAGTGAAGAGCGAAGAATTATTTTATCAAGTGGGTATTGGTGTTTGTTTATTCATTTTTGAAATAAGAAAAGTAAATGCCCCCAAATAGTATTGTTGAATTTTCCTGGCATCCTTTTATTGTCATCTTGGATGATCTTAAAATGCATCTCTCACCTATGATCTCTCACTGCTGAGGCAGGGTAAGATAACGCCAGTAGCTACTTTGTAATCTTTGACAAATTACCCTCAGTTTCCTCATCTGTAAAATGGGAATAATAACAATACTTCCTGATGGGGTTGTTGTTATGAGTAAATGATAAAATATATGTGAAGTACATAGAACAGTATCTCACATGAATAATAATGCAATTAATGTTAGTTGTCATTTTTTATTGTGTTGTAATTATTGAACTTTTCACTCTGACATCTCGTTTAATCCTTACCTAACCCCATTAGGTTGGTACCATTACTGTTCCTATTTTACAGAAAATTATGGCCTTTGTATTTGAGTAACAATTTGACTGGACATAATATTCTTGGGACCCAGATTCTCTCTCTTAAAACTTTTGCTCCATCCTTTTCTGGTTTTGAATGTTGTGAGTCTGAAGTCCACCTGACTTTTTATTCTTATAAGGGACTTTTTTTGTAATGCTTATACAATTCTTTCTTCATCCTCAAAGTTTTACTTTTTTTTTTTTTTTTTTTTTTTTGGTATGTGGGCCTCTCACTGCTGTGGCCTCTCCCGTTGCGGAGCACAGGCTCCGGACGCACAGGCTCAGCGGCCATGGCTCACGGGCCCAGCCGCTCCGCGGCATGTGGGATCTTCCCGGACCGGGGCACGAACCCGTGTCCCCTGCATCGGCAGGCGGACTCTCAACCACTGCGCCACCAGGGAAGCCCCCAAAGTTTTACTTTTTTAAGCCAGGTATATTCATCTACACAAACAGTGCTTTAAGACAACACAAATTTATTATCTCACCGTTCTGTAGGTCAGAAACCCAATAGATTCAACTGGTTTCTCTGGATCCCACTAGGCTAAAATCAAGATGTCTGTCAGCCTGAACGCTTCTCTGAAGGCCCTAGGGTGGAATCCACTCCCAGGCTCCTTCAGGGAGTTGGCAGAATTCGGGCGCATGCAGTTGCGGAGCTGAAATCTCCATTTCCTTGCTGGCTGTTGGCCAGGAGTTGTTCTCAACTTCTGGAGGCCTCCTACATTCCTCAGCTCCTGGCCTCTTCCATCTTGGAACCAGGAACAGCGGGCTGAGTACCTCTCATGCTTTGAATCTCTCTTGCCGCTTGTTCTGCTGCATCTCTCTAACTCCAGCCAGAGAATTTTTTCTGTTTTTAAGGACTCATATGATTAGATTAGGCCCACTAGGATAATCTCCCTATCTTGAGGTCATAACCTTAATCACATCTGCAAAATCCCTTTTGCAATGTAAGGTAACATATTCATAAATTCTAGGAATTAGGGTGTGGACATCTTTGGGGAGGGCATTATTCTGCTGAAAGCTCTAGGTTTTTATGTGAATCATTTTTTCATCACTTTTTCCTGGAAGACAGCGTACCTTTCCAAGCTGTATTTTAGGCACATTTTTCGCATATTTTATTTGTGAACACTTTTTTTCTGTTTCATGTGTTGAAACCTCTACTTGAAGAATCCAGTTGTCTTCAATATTGGATTATTTAGGTTCTCTCTCATTTTACCTCTAAAAACTGCATTAAAAATCAATTTTAGAGAGGTATAATTTACATACAGAAACTGTCTATTCAAAGTGATGAGTTTTAACAGATGTACGCAACCATAAAACCCCAGCCCCATTCATGATACAAAACATTCCCATCACCCCAAAAGCTTCCTTTGCAGCCCATCCCTCCTTTCACCCCTCTAATTGCTTTAAAAGCTTCTCTTTCTCTCTCTCTCAACACTGCATTCACTTCCAAGTCTTGCTTCTATATCATTAATTTGATTTTCAGCTATATTTCTTCTGTTTTTCTTCTTAGTTCTGAATTATTTGTTAGTTTCTAATAATGTTATGTTTCATAGTTTGTTTCTTCAGCTCTATAGTTTTCCATTTTATTCTGTTGTTTTGTCATCTTGTGTCTAAGCTCTCATGTTAGCGAATTGCTCTTCTTTTAAGTTCTTCTGTTGTGCAAAGACATAGGGAACATGCTCTGTTTCTCTGGTTTTGTTGTGCCCAGACATTGCTCTTCAAATGCTTGTGTGCAACTGCGCTCCATTCTTTTCTTTAAAAAAAATTACTGCGGGAGAGAAACAAAAACAAAACAAGATTCAGAACTGCATGAACACTATACTATCTTTCCTTTAAATAAAAAATAATACATAGAAGAAGATCATGCTAGAAGATGCATACATTTTGGAGTTGCTGTGGCTCCCCACATCACCTCCCCCAAATCATTCATGGCTAATTTGGACAGCTCTGACATTTGTTTTTTAAGAGGACCCTTAAAAGGATCTTTGAAAACCAACTTGAGGAAATTCCCAGGTGGTACAGTGGTTAGGACTCTGTGCTTTCACTTTTGAGGGCCCGGGTTCTATCCCTGGTCTGGGAACTAAGATCCCACAATCCCCCCCAATTTTTTTTAATTAAAAAATTGAACAGAAAAACAACTTGAAAGATCCAGGACACCTAGAAAAATATCAAGTGTAACCATCATTTGCCCTGTTGGGAATTGAGGTGAGCCTTCCTCTCAGGATTCTGAATCTACAAGACACAGGAGTCCAGTCTGAATGAAAAAAATCTACCTCCCATTACAACATAATCCCAAATTTTAAGTTTTTATTACAAAGCAAAAAGAGAAAAATATTAATGATCATAGAAGTACCGTATTCATATGGTTAGAAAGTTCAAACATTTTAAAGCTGCAAAACAAAAAGTAAAAGCCTCCCTTTACACACTCCAGTTCCCAACTCTTGCAACTGCTTCCTGAAAAGAGAAATTATATGTAAATCAGCATATATAGACATACAGCTATAAATATATACTATATATAGTATATACACTATATGTGTGTATATATATGCTCTTTTGTGTATTTAGACAAAAGATCATAGTATATATATCCCACACTTATTTCATTTAACAGTCTTCAAGAGAAGACTATTCCTTATCAATCATATAGACTCACCTCCTTCTTTTAAATGACCTCATCTTATTACATTCTATGGATGCATCATCTTAAATTTAATCAGTCTCCTCCTTTCCAGTTCTACCGTGGGAAAGCAACAAGCAGAGAGTAAACATGCAAATATTACTCCAATACCACTCCATCCTGAGAAGTTAAGCAAAACCTTTCATGGAAAATGAGGATTAGAGAATAGAGTTTCCCACTAACAATTTTCAACCCAGGAAACAAAAATGCGGAAAGGGAGGAGTTATTGATATTTCTTTATTGCTCGTCTAAAGCAATGGTGTTTCAATTCTGCTGATTGGTATGGACTGTTGTGTACAACTGTAATGAAGCCTTATCTAGGGAAAGAAGCTTAAATGACTCTGAGAGACCCTTGTAACCATATCATTCTGAGATTTTAAACATTAAGCCTTGGAACTGCGTTTTAAGCAAACATCTCAGCAGCATTTTCTGAAGTTAGTTAGTACAACATTATCCCATGAATAGAAGCGTATATTCACTTAAGTTTAGGAAATGATGCCCATCATATTCCCTTCTTAAATATGTATGGTATGCATTCATATCATAGTTTTTGGAAAAGTTTTGCAGTAAATAAACCTATTCAACCTTATCGAAAGCAAAGTTTCCCAGACTTATTCTATTACCGCACTCTTTCCAGCCTATTACTTGTTAATATCTTACGATGCAAATGTTCCTTCAGAGTATCTTTAAAATATATGTCCCTATTGAATCTATGTTTTAAATTCAGTGCAGGAATCAGTAAACATTTTATGTAAAGAGCCAGATAATAACTATTTTAGGTTTTGCAGACCAAACAGTCCATATTGCAAATACTCAGCTCTGCCGTGTAACACAAAAGCAGCCGTAAACAATGGGTGAACAAGTGATCGTGGCTGTATTCAGTAAATCTTTAATTATGGACACACATTGAATTTTATGTCATTTTCACATGACACAAAATATTATCCTTCTTTTTTTCCCCCCCAGCCATTGAAAATTATAAAAATCATTCTTAACAGGTAGGCTGGATTTGACCTTTGTAGGCCTTTGGTCTACAGACCAAAGGGTGACACCCTGTGATTAGTGGCTAATGATTCAGGATAAGAAATAAATGCTTTATTCAGTCAGATTGGGCAACACCTGGGATATTTTCAAGAAGATTCAGAAGTTTTGTGTATTTATATATTAAATAGAAAAGAATATTAAAGCTTCATCCACTCTTCAGAAGGCATTTGTTATCCTACAGTTTAGCTCCTAAATATCGAGACATTTTAATAAAACTCTGCCTGTTAAGAAAGGGTAAGCTCAATAAAGATTTCTTGAATAAATACTGGTGAACATCTCCATATTATAAAAGAAATCAGAGTAGAAATGATCTCTACACAATGGTTTATTTATTACCAGATCTTAAAGAAAACTGTTTAGTGATGATCTGCAAAGGTCAGAGCACAGAATTTGAATTATAAAATGGGTACAAAAGTTCAGTGTATCTCTGGTGCAGATTTCTTTCCATGGCTGACGGGGTTGGAACATTTGTCAGCGACACCTTTTTGAGCACCAACAAAAGGACAGCATTCCAAATATATTGAATTCCCTCTGGATGAAGTTACTTTTTTCCTTCATAGGATGCTTGTCGCTCCTTTTGTGGCCTCTCTTGAATGACTGCCCGTGTCCTCCCCCCACCCGGGGCTCCCCCGTTTCACGCAGGTTCATTCCAGAGCCCTGGTCCGCCTGCAGCACCACGTGTGGGCCGGGCGTTCAGGTGCGAGAGGTGAAGTGCCGCGTGCTCCTGACGTTCACGCAGACGGAGACCGAACTACCCGAGGAAGAGTGTGAAGGCCCCCGGCTGCCCACCGAGCGGCCCTGCCACCTGGAACCCTGTGATGAGAGCCCCACCTCCCGTGAGCTGGCCGCCTCCCAGCAGGAGCAGGACAGCGAGATGACTTACGACTGGGAGTACGCTGGGTTCACCCCTTGCACCGCCACGTGTTTGGGAGGTATGTGCTTTTTTTGTTTAAGGGACGGTTAGGTCTTGCATTGCGGATGGTTTGAGAAATCACTAAATCGGGTAAGCCAGATATGCAAATTAGCAGAAATCAAAAGGAGGTTAAGGTTGAATAATTGAAAACTATGCCTTTTCTTTCTTTCAGTTTTCATCGTGATTATTCTAGAAAGATAAAGGACTAGTGGCACTGTAGCCTGTGCTCCTTGGCCTAAGCATCCGCCTGAGATGGAGCGAGAGGTCACTGATTAATAGAGAATAAATAGGAAAATGCAGAAATGATTAGTTAAGGCAATCTTGTGCATAAAACAGAATTACAGATCGAGGCAGCCTGGGATTGCCCTGTCTGATGCAACTCTTGGTCAGAAGCCATCCTTAGAAAATATTTAGGTCCATACCTGCACATTGGACCGGAAACCAGTGCAGAGCACACTGGTCACCATGATTTATGTGTGTACGTGTGGGGTAACATGCATAGCCAGGGGACCCTGTTAGGATTAGGAAGTGGTAATATAGTCAGGGGACCCCACTGGGGTGGAAGTTGGCCCCAAGGTGCTTTAAGCATTCCAGGATCCAAAAGGAAGTGGATGAGCGGGCGTGGGAGTCCGGATAGTCATTCTCTCTCTGTTGGAAGGAAAAAGACAGAAATAATCAATGGGAAACCTAGATCCTCTACTAACATGAAGGAGACTCATCTCATCAGGAATCCAGGCCCCTGACATCCTATCACTGACTCTTGACTGTGCCTTCCTGCCAGCTGTCATGGCTAAAGTTGGGGGCTAGAAATGCTCTGACTTCAGTCCCAGCCAACGGTGGACAAGATAAGGAAGCTATTGCCTTAGGAGGCAGTTGGATCAAGAGCAGGCTCCACTCCTCCTGGCGGCCCCGCACCCGTTAGGAGCTCCCGATCGGGTCTTAGAGCTCATGGACCAGTCATTGTGCCCAAGCCTCTCCTCTTTTGCCCCTCAGGCTCTTGAGGACATTCTCAATCCTTGCCATCCAATCACTGTGACTTCATGGTATCTGTCTTTCTCCTTTCTTGTCTAATCAACCTGTAAACCCACCTATCCTAGACACCAGCCTGTCAATAGCCCCAGATGCGGTGGTGTGTGCTTTACCCCCAGGTTTCAGCTCAGCTACTGCCTTTCGCCTGGAGGTACACATGTGCAAGTTAGGAGAAGAACCCTTATCTGCCTCCAGATTCTCTCTATCTCTTACTTGCTTCTCCCTGGTTCCTAGAAGCCCATGCCAACTAGCCAGGAACTTAGCCTGGTTCACCCTAAATGTCTGCTGTGTCTCTTCCCTTCCGGGCATGTAAGTCTCAGTTATCTGCACACTGCCACATGTCTGCTGTTGCCCCAAAACCTAACTACTGCTCCCTCTGGGTTCAGGGTCCTGGCCACGTCTTTTGTTATATCTTGGAAACCTTAAGACTGATATGCCCTTGGCAATCTGGGAGCTAGTACTTTCTTGATGAATCTGGGGAAACCCTCTAGAGATAGTCACTGGGATGCAAAAATGTTCTCCTATTCAATTGCAATTATAGATGTCTGGAACTTTCTACTACATGACTACAGAACGCAGCTATCTCTACCACTTCTGAGCCACTACATTGCTGTATTTTCACCAGAGACTTGGAGATTTGCCTTTCAGTATGAGAGCAGAAATAAGCCCTGCTATTGCTTACATCCCCCAAAACTACTGTGTTAATCTCAGGCTTTTTAAATACTGCCATTGATAGAATTACTGTTGCATCTAGTACTCTGTCATCCTTGACTTCAGTTCTTTTCCTGACCGGGAAGGCCCTCTCCAGATGGGAAAATATGGCTTGTTGGAACTCAGCAGGCTACTAGGAGTTGCCCAAGGAAAATTGACCAGGTAAATTCTGATTCAGCTGGGAGAGTCTATTAGACCTCATTTTTGGAGCCTGGTGCCAAAATGTTAGGATCTGCGGTGTTCCCAGTGTCCACTAAGACAGCCCTAGTTTCCACCTCCAGGATGCCTGGATCCCCCTGGAATGATTTTCTGTTTTTTGGGTAACAACTTTATTAAGCTATTAATTCACATACCATACGATTTATATATTTAAAGTATACAATTTGGTGTCTTTAAGTATATTCACCAACTTGTGCAGCCATCATCACGATCAGTTTTAGAAAGAACACTTTCCCCCCAAAAGAACCCTGTATCCTTAAGAAATCACTCCCCATTTTCCCTCAAGCCCCCATTTCCCTGCTAGCAGCAGCCTCTGGCAACTACTAATCTACTTTCTATTTATTCTGGACATTTCATATAAATGGAATCACACAATAAGTGATCTTCTGTGACCCCTTTCTTTAACTGAGGGTGTTTCCAATGTTCATCCGTGTTGTAGCATAAGTCAGTACTTCATTTGTTTTTAGGACTGAATACTATTCCATTGTATGCCTATATCACGTGTCGCCATTCACCAGTTAGAATTTGGACTATTCGCATGTCTTTGGTATTATGAAAACTACTGCTCTGAACATTCATGTTCACACTTTTGTATGGACATATGTCTTCATTTCTCTTGGGTATATACTTAGGAGTAATAGCATGACCAGGATCTGTTTCAAACATAAAAGTTTTTGTGAAACTTGACCAATGCAGTTTATCCTTATGGGCACTGTGGACCTTTTGGCCTATTGTGAGGAGAAAACTGCCTTGCTCATGTTAGAAATGCATTTCAGTATTCAGATGGTTGATGGGAAGGTGTCCATTTATTTCTGACATCCTCTTGTGTATCTGGAATGCATTTTACATATTTTAATAGCCCTCAACTTGGTAATCTTTCAACTTTCAGTTAAACAGGATTTAGCCTTGTGAGGGTGCCTTGAGCTGTGTAATTAAGAATTAGATCATTAAGATGAACCTTGGATACCCACTAACCCAAATTTTACAGTTGGGGAAGCTGAGGGTCAGAGGGCATCACACAGTCCAAAACAGAAAACGAACAGCTTAATTGTTGTTCTTTAGAGAGGGTTGATTGAACTGTCAGCGCTTATAATAAGCTTCTTAACTTTGTAAAAGTAATGTTTTTAATTTCTTGGGTTCAAGCTTAAAATTTCCTTTTAAATACATAACTAAATTCTATTAAAACTGGAAAGCTTGGAGGATTATAAAATCCTCTATAAATGCAGGAAACCAGACACCTGCTCTGTGCTAGACTCCATGCTCTTCACTTGCTTCTGGGCTCAGGATCAGGGAATAAAATGAAGGCATAGTCCTTGTCCTGATGGAGTGCAGCTTTTGGTCATTTCGGCTTTACTGTCTCTACTTCATTACTTATAGGCGGTGATACTTGCCTCTCTGTGATCCATTTTAATGTGGTTTTAGAGGCTTGGCCTCTACAAGTCCACTTATGTGTGGTTTTGAATGTGGGTTTTTAACCCTCAACCTGGATAATAGGCAGGGTAAGTCTGCAGTGACTGAAAACCACAGGAAAGTAGAATTTCCACAGGCATATAGTTATTTCTTCAACATTCCTGTTTCTGTAGAAAAATAAGATATGCAAATTATAGATTTCCAAAAAGATAAACTTTCGGTCACATCTTTTTTTTTGGGGGGGGGATACGCGGGCCTCTCACTGTTGCGGCCTCTCCCGCTGCGGAGCACAGCCTCCAGACGCGCAGGCTCAGTGGCCATGGCTCACGGGCCCAGCCGCTCCGCGGCATGTGGGATCTTTCCGGACCGGGGCATGAACCTGTGTCCCCTGCATCGGCAGGCGGACTCTCAACCACTGCGCCACCAGGGAAGCCCACAGTCACATCTTGATATTGTGTATTTGTATATTCTAACTTGCCTTCACATCATACAGGAAATAAAAGTAAATCCGTTTGTTGTCATTACCAATGATTAAGAACGTTTTACAAATCTGCTTTCATACTGGAGTGGCAACAGAGAATTCTTTTTCAATTCCCAAAAGTATGAAGCATGCAGACGTATTCAATTTCCATCTTCCAGAGTGTGTGTATGTATGTATGTATGCAGCATTGTGTTGTGTGTGTGTGTGTATGTGTGTGTGTGTATGTGTGCGTGTGTACATACATGTACATTCTAGAAGTTATGCTTACCTTTTTAATACCCTCTGGTAAGGTTTTGTAATTTACTACCTCATAAACATTCCTCACTAAAGTTTTCTTTGGTATCTTATATTATTTGTTGCATTTATGACCTTTCATTTTCACCCTTGTATTTTCTAAAAGCACAGGCTAGTAGCATACACATGGACTTTGAGGCCTGGCCCCATTTTTGAACCCTAGTTCTTCCACTCCCTTTAGGCTAGTTATTTAAGTTTATAGAGGTTTATTTTTGTAAAATGAGAAGAGCCGTATCTACCTTATTAGGATTAATGAAAGGATTAACTGTTATTCTTTTTTTTTTTAAACATCTTTATTGGACTATAACTGCTTTACAATGGTGTGTTAGTTTCTGCTTTATAACAAAGTAAATCAGCTGTACATATACATATATCCCCATATATTACTCAGCCATAAAAAGAAACGAAATTAACTGTGATTCTTAAACAAGGTTATGTTGGAGAGGTGTTTAATCACAGTGCCCGACACATGGTATACGATAAATGTTGGTGGGATGATTGTTTTATGATATAATAATAATAGGTTATTCATCTTATATTAGAATACTGTTTTTTTCCCCTTTTTTAAAAAAATCTGACTAAACTGCTGAAGCCCTTAATGCATCTAACAGTTTCTGAGTGCATTCTTTTGAATTCTTCAAGTAAATAATCATCTGCAATAATGATGATTTTTCTCTTTCCATTTCCAATAGTTATTTATCTTGTTTATGTTTTATATCTTACTGCATTGTCCAGAATTTCAAAAACGATAGTAAATAATGTGGATAATGCTAACTTTGCCTTGGTCTTGACATTAGCGGGAATCTCTCTGTTGTTTCATTCAAAAACAACAGCTTATAAATGTTTAGTGCACGTTTCTTTGTGCCAAGCACTTGGCTAGGTGATATGGACTCAGTAGTTCCTACCTCTGGAACTCAAATCTAGTGAGGGAAATGTGTTACTCACATAATCACACACACATGTATGTAAAGTTACAGCTGGTTATAGCAGCTACAGAAGAAGTATGTGGTGCTGTGAAAGCACATAATAGGAGGAATTTGACCTAATTAGGGAAGTCAGGGAAATCTTCCCTAAGAACAATTACACTCGAACTTAAATGTGAAAGGTGAGGAATTAATTAAGCGAAAGAGAGGTTGGAGATGGTGGTACAAAGAGAATTTCCAGCAGAAGAAAGATCGTGTGGAAGGGCCCTACATGGCGGGAGGGCACATGGGACATTCCAGGAGCTGAAGAAGTCGGGCACAGCTGGGGTACTGAGAAAGACGGAGTTTAATGTGAGATGATGCTAGAGAGGAATGCAGGGGCCAGACAGTTAAGGCCTTACCGGCCGTGTTGATTTGGGTCTTTATCCCAAGATCGATGAGAAGCAATTCAAGTCATTAAAGTTGGAGTTAATGATCAAATGTTTATTTATTTCAAAAAGGTTAGTCTGGTTGTATTGTAAAAAAGGGATTAGAAGGGTTCATAGCAGATGTAAGAGGGACCATCAAAGAAGATTTTGCTGGTCCAGGAAAGAGCTTGGGCTGGAGTGGTGATGATGATGGAGATGGAGTGAGCAGGTGACTTTGAGAGATGTTGAGAAGGGAAAAAGTCTGTCAGTGGAGTGGGCCAGTGGGAGTGAGGTGGCAGGTCTGAGTCCTAAGATTCTTTTCTGAGATGATGAGTGCCAACAGGCGGTCCAGTTTGGCAGAAAGAAATCATGACTTCAGTTTGGACATAATGATTTTAAAGTGCCTTTAGACTTCCAAATGGAGATGCTAAAGAGACAGTTGAATGTGTGAATCTGAAGCAAAGTGGCAAGATCTAGTCTGGAAATATACATTTACGAGTCATCTGTGTACCGAGAGAATTGAAGCCAGGGGCATGTATGCAAATCTTCAGGAAGAGAACACCTGTGAGCCGTGGGGAGGGTCTAAGAATGAGCTTTGAGGAAATTCAACATCCGATGGCTGGGTGGAGGATACTGAGCCACAAATGTCAATGCAATGAAGAGGTCAGCCAGATAGGAGCAAAACCAGGAGGGAGTGGTGTGGTGGGAACCGGAGTCGGCTGCGTTGAGGCCACTGAGAGGTGAAGTGAGGAAAACTGAGAATCAGCACCGGGTCCAGCAAGGGGAAGTCACTGAGGACTTACAGGGTCAGTTCCATGGAGTGGTGGAGACGAAGTCAGACTTGAAAGGACAGAGGAGAGTGATAGGTGATGAAATGGAAATGAATAGATTAGATTTTCTTGTGGCAAAACTTACGATAAAGAAAACAGAGAGAAGTAGAAGGCTAGAAGGCACAGTGGGTTAAGGGGGAGGTGTGTGAGTGTGCTGTCATTTAATGACAGAGAGCCTTGGGTACATTTAAAAGGCAAGGAGAGGGGAAATTGACAATAACACAATCATAGTAGGGGACTTTAACACCCCACTTTCACCAATGGACAGATCATCCAAAATGAAAATAAATAAGGAAACACAAGCTTTAAATGATACATTAAACAAGATGGACTTAATTGATATTTATAGGACATTCCATCCAAAAACAACAGAATACACTTTCTTCTCAAGTGCTCACGGAATATTCTTCAGGAGAGGTCATAGCTTGGGTCACAAATCAAGCCTTGGTAAATTTAACAAAATTGAAATTGTATCAAGTATCCTTTCTGACCACAGTGCTATGAGACTAGATGTCAATTACAGGAAACAATCTGTAAAATATACAAACACATGGAGGCTAAACAATACACTACTAAATAACCAAGAGATCACTGAAGAAATCAAAAAATACCTAGAAACAAATGACAATGAAAACACGATGACCCAAAACCTATGGGATGCAGCAAAAGCAGTTCTAAGAGGGAAGTTTATAGGAATACAATACTACCTCAAGAAACAAGAAAAATCTCAAATAAACAACCTAACCTTACACCTAAAGCAATTAGAGAAAGAACAAAACCCCCTCAAAGTTAGCAGAAAGAAAGAAATCATAAAAATCAGATCAGAAATAAAAAGAAATGAAGGAAATGATAGCAAATATCAATAAAACTAAAAGCTGGTTCTTTGAGAAGATAAACAAAATTAATAAACCATTAGCCAGGCTCATCAAGAAAAAAAGGGAGAAGACTCAAATCAACAGAATTAGGAATGGAAAAGGAAAAGTTGCAAATGACACTGCAGAAATACAAAGCATCATAAGAGACTATTACAAGCAACTATATGCCAATAAAATTGACAACCTGGAAGAAATGGACAAATTCTTAGAAAAGCACAATCTTCTGAGACTGAACCAGGAAGAAATAGAAAATATAAACAGACCAATCACAAGTACTGAAATTGAGACTGGAATTAAAAATCTTCCAACAAACAAAAGCCCAGGACCAGATGGTTTCACAGGCGAATTCTATCAAACATTTAGAGAAGAGCTAACACCTATCCTTCTCCAACTCTTCCAAAGTATAGCAGAGGGAGGAACACTCCCAAACTCGTTCTACGAGGCCACCATCACCCTGATACCAAAACCAGACAAAGATGTCACAAAGAAAGAAAACTACAGGCCAATATACTAATGAACATAGATGCAAAAGTCCTCAACAAAATACGAGCAAACAGAATCCAACAGTACATTAAAAGGATCATACAACATGATCAAGTGGGGTTTGTCCCAGGATTACAAGGATTCTTCAGTATGCGCAAATCAATGTGATACACCATATTAACAAACTGAAGGAGAAAACCCATATGATCATCTCAATAGATGCAGAAAAAGCCTTTGACAAAATTCAACACCAATTTATGATAAAAAACCCTCCAGAGGGCTTCCCTGGTGGCACAGTGGTTGAGAGTCCGCCTGCCGATGCAGGGGACACGGGTTCGTGCCCCCGTCCGGGAAGATCCCACATGCTGCGGAGTGGCTGGGCCCGTGAGCCGTGGCCGCTGAGCCTGCGCGTCCAGAGCCTGTGCTCCGCAACGGGAGAGTCCACAACAGTGAGATGCCCGCGTACTGCAAAAAAAAAAAAAAAAAAAACCCACCAGAAAGTAGGCATAGAGGGAACCAACCTCAACATAATAAAGGCTATATATGACAAACCCACAGCCAACATCGTCCTCAATGGTGAAAAACTAAACCATTTCCACTAAGATCAGGAACAAAACAAGGTTGTCCACTCTCACCACTATTATTCAACATAGTTTTGGAAGTTTTAGCCACAATAAAAGCAATCCAAATCAGAAAAGAAGAGGTAAAACTGTCACTGTTTGCAGATGACATGATACTATAAATAGAGAATCCTAAAGATGCTACCAGAAAACTACTAGAGCTAATCAATGAATTTGGTAAAGTAGCAGGATACAAAATTAATGCACAGAAATCTCTGGCATTCCTATACACTAATGATGAAAAATATGAAAGAGAAATTAAGGAAACACTCCCATTTACCATTGCAACAAAAAGAATAAAATACCTAGGAATAAACCTACCTAAGGAGACAAAAGACCTGTACTCAGAAAACTATAAGACACTGATGAAAGAAATTAAAGATGATACAAACAGATGGAGAGATATACCATGTTCTTGGATTGGAAGAATCACCATTGTGAAAATGACTATACTACCCAAAACAATCTACAGATTCAGTGCAATCCCTATCAAACTACCAATAGCATTTTTTACAGAACTAGAACAATAAATATCACAATTTGTGTGGAAACACAAAAGACCCCGAATAGCCAAGGCAATCTTGAGAAAGAAAAACAGAGCTGGAGGAATCAGGCTCCCTAACTTCAAACTATACCACAAAGCTACAATAATCAAGAAAGTATGGTACTGGCACAAAAACCAGAATATGGATCAGTGGAACAGGATAGAAAGCACAGAGATACACACATGCACGTATGGTCACCTTATCTTTGATAAAGGAGGGAAGAATATACAATGGAGAAAAGACAGCCTCCTCGATAAGTGGTGCTGGGAAAACTGGACAGCTACATGTAAAAGAATGAAATTAGAACACTCCCTAACACCATACACAAAAATAAGCTCAAAACGGATTAAAGACCCAAATGTAAGACCAGACACTATAAAACTCTTAGAGGAAAACATAGGCAGAACACTCTATGACATAAATCACAGCGTGATCCTTTTTGACCCACCTCCTAGAGAAAGGAAAATAAAAACAAAAAAAAACAAATGCGACCTAATGAAACTTCAAAGCTTTTGCATAGCAGAGGAAACCATAAACAAGACGAAAAGACAACACTTAGAATGGGAGAAAATATTTTCAAATGAAGGAACTGAGAAAGGTTTAATCTCCAAAATATATAAGCAGCTCATGCAGCTCAGTATCAAAAAGCAAACAACCCAATCCAAAAATGGGTAGAAGACCTAGATAGACATTTCTCCAAAGCAGACATACAGATTTCCAGAAAACATATGGAAGGATGCTCAACATCACTAATCATTAGAGAAATGCAAATCAAACTACAATGTGTCACCTCACATTGGCCAGAATGGCCATCACCAAAATATCTACAAACAATAAATGCTGGAGAGGGTGTGGAGAAAAGGGAACCCTCTTGCACTGTTGGTGGGAATGTAAACTGATACAGCCACTATGGAGAACAGTATGAAAGTTCCTTAAAAAACTAAAAATAGAACTACCATATGACCCAGTAATCCCACTACTGGGCATATACCCTGAGAAAACCATAATTCAAAAAGAGTCATGTACCACGATGTTCACTGCAGCTCTATTTACTATAGCCAGGACATGGAAGCAACCTAAGTGTCCATCGACAGATGAATGGATAAAGAAAATGTGGCACGTGTACAATGGAATATTACTCAGCCATAAAAAGAAATGCAACTGAGTTATTTGTAGTGAGGTGGATGGACCTAGAGTCTGTCATACAGAGTGAAGTAAGTCAGAAAGAGAAAAGCAAACACTGTATGCTACCACATATATATGGAATCTAAAAAAAAAAAAAATGGATCTGAAGAACCTAGGGGCAGGACAGGAATAAAGACACAGACGTAGAAAATGGACTTGAGGACATGGGGAGGGGGAAGGGTAAGCTGGGACAAAGTGAGAGAGTGGCATGGACATATACACACTACCAATTGAAAATAGATAGTGGGAAGCAGCCGCATCGCACAGGGAGATCAGCTTGGTGCTTTGTGACCACCTAGAGGGGTGGGATAGGGAGGGTGGGAGGGAGATGCAAGAGGGAGAGGATATGGGGATATATGTATACATATAGCTGATTCACTTTGTTATACGGCAGAAACTAACACAACATTGTAAAGCAATTATACTCCAATAAAGATGTTAAAAGTAAAATAAAATAAATAGACACATACAAAAAAAAGGCAAGGAGAAAGTTCCAGAATGAAAGCAAAAGGCAAAGTATCAAGAAATGTCCTAAGATGCCAGGGAGTGAAATTCATAGCCTGGTTGTGGAGCTCAGTCTTAAATAGTTGCAGGAGCAGCTCCTAATGGAAACTGGCAAGGGAAAGGCGAGGATGGATGTGAGGGTGGGTGGGTGTATCTGCTTGATCGCAGGAAGTTCCTATCTGGTTGTTTCTCTTTGAGTGTGTGTGAATATTTGTGTGTGAGTGATTTGGTATGTGAATGCCCAGTTGTTTGAGGTCACATGTAGTGTTCTTTTATTATACTTTTGACTTGATTACAATGTGCTAGTATTTCATTTAGGGTTTTCCATGCATGTATGAATGATATTGATGCATGTAGGTATCATCTGTTGAGCGTGGTGGAGAACAAGATGCCTTCCTCCAAATGGGAATGTAGGACTGCAAGCTGATTTGGCCCACTATGGGCTCATTTTAGCATACTTCCTAGGGAGATGTGTTCCCGACATGGTACATCAGCAATAGCTGTTTTGTTCTCTTCAAATCCCTTCAAATCATAACAGGCCTCTAGCTGTAGTTTCTTCCAGCTACTCTTGATATAACTGGTCACTTCCTTTCAGGCTCCAGTGATGTTTATGATGCCCTTCATAAGGCCAAATGGCTTTCAACAGTCCTTAATTTTTACCAGCTGTCTTCTCATCTGGCTCCTAAAAAGAACTCACCTATTTGGAGTGCTATAAAACTTGCATTTTCATACCAGAATGGCACTCCTCTGGGCCCATACCATATTATGGTTCTACTTTTTTTCATTACCTGGGAGCTTATAGCAGTAGTTATTCTATCATACTGGCTAATCAGCAGAAGGAAAAACCTATGCTAACTGTTCTTTTCAATATGGCCCTAGGCTTGCATCTGTCATATAGCATTGTATAAAGCAACACTATATGAAGTAGATCTGGGTTTTTTTTCTCTTATAGATTTTTATCATCAGTTTTATACTAGTTTTGTGAGATGACTTGGAGTTTTCCGTACCTTTTAATAATCTTAAATAGTTCATATCATAGAAGCTATCTGTTTTAAAAGTTTGGAAGAATTTGCATCTATAACTGTCTAAATTCAGTTCTTGCTTTTCCCTCTTGGGGGCAGGATTGAGGGGGGAGCACTGTGGCTGGATCATTAACATCATTTTCAAGTTTCCCCCCTGCTTATTGTTATATACAAGGTCTTAATTTTAAAGTGAATTTCATAATTTAGATTTTCTTGGAAAAAAGTCATCTATTTCATGATATTAAAACCATCATCAAGAGATGTTCATCTAGTCTCAGGTTGCTTTAAGACTTCCTCTTCTCTTTTTTTCTTGTCACAAATAATGTGTAACCTAGTCACTCTTTTTGACCTAGGAGTTTTATAGGAAATGACTTAAAAAATTCTAATGTTTGGATTGGGGGGTGGGTTAATTGTTTATTATTCATTTATAGTTGGACTCTATTATGGTCAAGAATGTTACTTGCATAATTTCTGGCTTGTGGAATTTAGTGCAGTTTTCTTTATAGACTCATATAGGATCAATTTTTGTTAATGTTCCACTGGTGCTTAAAAAGAGCATATTACGTTTGTTTCTAAGGGCCAAGGCTATTTGGTATTTTATCAACATAATTTTCTTATTCAAATCATTTTCCCACTTTGAAAAATAATTTGATATGTTAAATAGTGGGTGTCATCTTAAAGGTTCTGACTATAGATTTTTTTATTGCTCCAAGTATTTTTTACTGGGTGTGTGTGTGTGTGTGTCTGTGTGATGTTACTTGGCATGTTGAATTAGTCAAGATTTGTTTGCAAGAAATCCAACTCAAACTAACCTTAAACCAACAAAAGGGAATGTATTAGCTCATTTATTGGCTCTGCTTCCCATCATAGAGTCTGTGTTTTTACCCTTTAATTATGAATTCATTTCTTGATGTAGGCTTTGGGTATTTTTTTGCCAAAGAAAAAACAACCCTCTTAATATGACATTGTAGAAGTCAAATGTGAAGTGAAGGATGTTGCCTCATGCTACCAAAGGAATTTATTAGAAAACTTACATCGAAATTTCAACACTTGATTTATTTTATGACTTCTAAATGCATATTTGCGATTACTATCCACATTTTAAGTATAAGATGAAGTAAACTTATTTTTATAATTTTTACTTTTGAGGATAAAGGTTAACTCAATCCTCTTGAAGTGAAAAGTGGTGAAGTCATATTGTAGGCCCAGTACGTGGGAAGGGACATATTCTCATGGCCGTCTTTGGAAAATGCATTCTACCTCAATAAGTATCCTAAATCGCCTCTTAAACTTCTATATTTTTTGAGTAAAGTTGCTTTAAGACCCAAAGATTTGTCACAAATGTTGTGAAATTCCATCAAAATGGTTAAAATGAGATAACTTTGGTGCTTTCAGACTCACCCCCTCAGTCTCCAGAAAACATTTCAAAATAGTCTCTAAGTGTAGTTTCTAAATAATTTTGATTACAAATTAAAATATATGTGAAAGACAACTGAATTTTTCTCAGATTAAAAAGAAATGAAACCTGCTAGAAAATGAACATCTGTAAAGTCACTAAGAAAGTTTGACATTTGCTGGTGAGAACCCAAGGTGTGATGTTGTAGCAGTGTCTCCTTGTATTTCAGGTTAGCCACTGTTTATTTAAAAAAAGAAAAAGGTTCATGGAAGATGCATGGAGATTTAAGACTGCATCCTGCCATGGATGAGAGCATAAGATTACAACCGAAGAAAGCAAAAGAAAATTTAGTGAAAAGAACTGAACATCTCAAATACATATTTTATATATACTTTTGGCCTGTACTGCATTCTGCGAAATATTGTAAAATGGTTGAATTGAAACATGGCATTTGGAAAAAGAACCACAATCTTATAACATAATGGAACACACATTTTTGCATGAAACTGAATACATTTGCGTATTTCAAATAGCATAGTCAGTCGCTATTACAATTTTCATTTGATTTTTTCATCAAAAGTTTCATTTATATTTTGTTCAGTTCTGATTTTCCAATTTTTTTTTTTGTCTCAACAAAAAAAGAAGAGTGGTTGAGACATGGGCTTTGGGGTCAGACAGACCTGTCTAGCCTCAAAGGAAAAATGTGCCTGTGAAAGTTCATATTTGAACAGGGAAGCTGGTTGGCTGTATTGCATTTTGGAATCCCTCGGGTACAAAAGAAAGACCACTGAATTCGGAAGCAGGAAATCTGATTTTCAGTTTTGAATCTACCACTCTTTTGCGGTCTTCATTTCTCTCTCAACTGTTTCCTTATGATTAAATTAATAAAATGGAGATAATGATACCATTCTTTTGACCTCACGAGATTATGGTGGGCTCAAATAGTGTATTTGAAAGCACTTCGTACACTGCAAATCACTTTCCCAATGGGAGGCATTGCTGTTGTTTTTGCTAGTAATAGAAATATTACTAATGATAGTATTTAGTGAACAGGAACTCCAACTCTAATGAAAATTTTAATAAGGGTTATACACCAAATTTAGCACATATTCAATGATATAAAGCAAGTGTTATTCTTTAGGAGCTGATATGAAAATTCCTCTCAGGGAAATTATTGTATATGTTTGGAAGGAACACTGATGATTCATTTGAGGGAACTCCTAGCTTTGAGTATATTTGGAACGCAGGTCAGTCTGAAGGTGCATGGGGAATCGGGATGCTCCTTAATGTCTTAACGTGAGTATATTTGGGGGAGGGACAGTAGAGGGACTGAGTTTAAAAGGTGATGGAGAGAATATAAAAGACTGGGAGACTTTGCACAATGCAAAGTCGTTTGCTCCACGTGTACCCTGAAATGCAGCCTGCAGCTACGTAATATGGTCAAAAGGGCAGTAGCTTAAGAACGAGAAGTCTCAAGACCCTGTTTTCTTTTTTCCGCACAATGAGTTATTCTAAGTCATTTGCACTTTTTCTCTTTCCAACCTCCAGGCTATCAAGAAGCCATTGCAGTGTGCTTACACATCCAGACCCAGCAGATGGTCAACGACTCCTTGTGTGATACGGTCCACCGTCCTCCAGCAATGAGTCAGGCTTGTAACACGGAACCCTGCCCACCCAGGTATGTGCTGTCTCATGCTCCCAGGACACACAGTCTGAATGTTTCTCTGCAAGGGAGGGTAACACCCTCCCTTGCAGAGAAACACGTGTGTGCATTGAGACTGGCGGATCCACCCAAAGTAGATCAGCCTGGCCTACATCGGAGTTCTCCCTTCTCTGTTCGAGTTATGCCCCAGCCAAATTCTTGCTAAGATGCACAGATACTGCCAGGTTCAGCAGGAAACCCCTTTAGTCTGACTTTTGTTTGCATCAAACATGAATGAACATGAACTGGCCTGCTGCTGACAAAACCATGAGGTCAGCAGTTTTGTCCTGTCTCCTGTCTGTCTCCTCAAGAACATTTCTGTGCCCAAAGCCACATCCAAGAGCACAGGATCTGAGGTCGGGTTGGCACTGGTACACAGTAGGTGCTCAATCCATATTTGTTGAATGACTGAGTGATCTCCTGTTTGTTACCTAGAACTCACACCAGTGTGTTCTTACCTTCCCACGATTTACCATAGATCTCAGATTATGGGGTGTAATGTTACAGGCCCCAAAGGGTAGGCGAGGTTGACTTATTTTTGGTCTCCAAGTTTGAACTTAAAAGTTAATCTGCTTCCTTTCACAAGTCCTTTTAAGATCCTGGGGAATTTTATCAGAAGGAAGGGTAGGTTTTCCCCCTGTTCCTCTATCCCTGCGTGTTGCTGGCAACAGAGGATTATAACTCAGCATCACTGGTCTCTCACACAAGACCTTCCAAAATCCAGGCCCCATTTTTTTCTCTTCTCTATCCTTTACCTTTATGATCTTGACCACTCTTCTGTGATAAATTTAAAACCAAGAATTTAAAGCCCATTCCCAATCACCTCCTCTCTCTTATTGCCAGATTCTCTTTCCTGCCTCTTAGTAATTATATCACCCATCTGATGAGGTACCTGTATTCACTAAAGGTGAGTTTAGTTATGTCTAGGACCCTAAGTAATTGAGGAAGTTTGTGTCCCGTGCCATACGGGAGTAAGGGTAGGTTTTTATGTTTATTCAGGAAATAAGTTGTGCTTCTGGAATTCTCTTGATCTTTCTGATTTTTGATTCCATGAGATGTGTTGGCTATGAGGCAGAAACTCCTGCCTTCCTGGTCTGAAGTGGTGAGGGTGAGGATCAAATAAGTCAGGGCATCCTGGAGATCCAGTCTTATGTATCCCACAGATGGGCCCTTTCCTTGTGGGTCTTGCTCTCTAACCTGCAGAGTCTTGGGAAGAGGCCAGCTCAATGCATGCTTCATCCCTGGGGAGACCACACCTGCAGTGAGCCAGGCACAGGGTTTTATCTAGCCGTATTTCTTTTTAAAAAAATTTTTATTGCAGTATAGTTGCTTTACAGTGTTGTGTTAGTTTCTGCTGTACAGCAAAATGAATCAGCTATACGTATACATATATATCCCCTCCTTTTTGGATTTCCTTCCCATTTAGGTCACCACAGAGCATTGAGTAGAGTTCCCTGTGCTATACAGTAGGTTCTCATTAGGACATGGAAGCAATCTAAATGTCCATCAACAGAGGAATGGATAAAGATGTGGTCCATTGCAATATTTCTGACTTAAGTTGTTGGCTAAGGAAATACGGGGAACTTCTTGACTTGCGTTAGAACCGTCTTGCTGTGCTCAGCTGAGAGGAGGCAGTAAAGACCTACAAACGTACTTTGGAGAGCAAGACCCAGAAACAGCATAGGGAAATCTTCTTTCCTGGACATCTCATTTCCACCCCCAGGTTTCTGAATTCCAGAGTCATCCGTACCAGAACACTAACAGAAAATTGCAGAAGAGACAATACAGTAAGACTATTAGGATCTAACTGGGTGTCAGGATGCCCACTTTGTCAAGTCTGTCCGGAGCTGTCCAAGAACATCAAGTATATGGGAGGTGGTGCTGAGGCTATATCCAATTGGAACGTCCCTTTCATCTTTTTTTTTTTTTGTAACACCTTTATTGGAGTATAATTGATTTACAATGGTGTCTTAGTTTCGCTTTATAACAAAGGGAATCAGTTACACATATATCTCCATATCACTTCCCTCTTGGGTCTCCCTCCCTCCCACCCGCCCTATCCCACCCCTCTAGGTGGTCACAAAACACCGAGCTGATCTCCCTGTGCTATGGGGCTGCTTCCCACTAGCTATCTATTTTACATTTGGTAGTGTATATATGTCCATGCCACTCTTTCACTTAGTCCCAACTTACCCTTCCTCCTCCCCGTGTCCTCAAGCCCATTCTCTAGTAGGTCTGCGTCTTTATTCCCATCTTGCCCCTAGGTTCTTCATGACCCTTTATTTATTTATTTATTTTAGATTCCATATATATTTGTTAGCATACGGTATTTTTCTCTTTCTGACTTACTCACTCTGTATGACAGACTCTAGGTCCATCCACCTCACTACAAATAACTCAGTTTCGCTTCTTTTTATGGATGAGTAATATTCCATTGTATATATGTGCCACATCTTCTTTATCCATTCATCTGTCGATGGACACTTAGGTTGCTTCCGTGTCCTGGCTGTTGTAAATAGAGCTGCAGTGAACATTGTGGTACATGACTCTTTTTGAATTATGATTTTCTCAGGGTATATGCCCAGTAGTGGGATTGCTGGGTGGTATGGTAGTTCTATTTTTAGTTATTTAAGAAACCTCCATATTGTTCTCCATAGTGGCTGTACCAATTTACATTCCCACCAACAGTGCAAGAGGGTTCCCTTTTCTCCACACCCTCTCCAGCATTTATTGTTTGTAGATGTTGTGACAATGGCCATTCTGACCGGTGTGCGATGATACCTCATTGTAGTTTTGATTTGCATTTCTCTAATGATTAATGATGTTGAGCATTCTTTCATGTGTTTGTTGGAAATCTGTATATCTGCTTTGGAGAAATGTCTATTTAGGTCTTCTGCCCATTTTTGGATTGGGTTGTTTGTTTTTTTGATATTGAGCTGCATGAGCTGCTTGTAAATTTTGGAGATTAATCCTTTGTCAGTTGCTTCATTTGCAAATATTTTCTCCCATTCTGAGGGTTGTCTTCTCGTCTTGTTTATGGTTTCCTTTGCTGTGCAAAAGCTTTGAAGTTTCATTACGTCCCATTTTGTTTGTTTGTTTTTATTTCCATTTCTCTAAGAGGTGGGTCAAAAAGGATCTTGCTGTGATTTGTGTGATAAAGTGTTCTGCCTATGTTTTCCTTTAAGAGTTTGATAGTGTCTGGCCTTACATTTAAGACTTTAATCCATTTTTTTTTTTCATGGTACGCGGGCCTCTCACTGCTGTGGCCTCTCCTGTTGTGGAGCCCAGGCTCCAGACGCACAGACTCAGCGGCCGTGGCTCACGGGCGCAGCCGCTCCACAGCATGTGGGATCTTCCCAGACCGAGGCACGAACCCGTGACCCCTGCATCGGCAGGCGGACTCTCAACCACTGCGCCACCAGGGAAGCCCTTTAATCCATTTTGAGTTTATTTTTGTGTATGGTGTTAGGGAGTGTTCTAATTTCATTCTTTTCCATGTAGGTGTCCAGTTTTCCCAGCACCACTTACTGAAGAGGCTGTCTTTTCTCCACTGTATATTCTTCCCTCCTTTATCAAAAATAAGGTGACCATATATGTGTGGGTTTATTTCTGGGCTTTCTATCCTGTTCCATTAATCTATATTTCTGTTTTTGTGCCAGTACCATACTGTCTGGATCATTGTAGCTTTGTAGTATTGTCTGTAGTCAGGGAGCCTGATTTCTCCAGCTCCATTTTTCTTTCTCAAGATTGCTTTGGCTCTTCGGGGTCTTTTGTGTTTCCATACAAATTGTGATATTTTTTGTTCTAGTTCTGTGAAAAATGCCAGTGGTAGTTTGACAGGGATGCATTGAATCTGTAGATTGCTTTGGGTATTAGAGTCATTTTCACAATGTTGATTCTTCCAATCCAAGAACATGTTATATCTCTCTATTTATATCATCTTTAATTTCTTTCATCAGTTTCTTATAATTTTCTGCATACAGGTCTTTTGTCTCCTTAGGTAGGTTTATTCGTAGGTATTTTATTCTTTTTGTTGCAATGGTAAATGGGAGAGTTTTCTTGATTTCACTTTCAGATTTTTCATCATTAGTATATAGGAATGCAGAAGATTTCTTTGCATTAATTTTGTATCCTGCTACTTTACCAAATTCATTGATTGGCTCTAGTAGTTTTCTGGTAGCTTATTTAGGATTCTCTATGTATAGTATCATGTCATCTGCAAACAGTGACAGCTTTACTTCTTCTTTTCCAGTTTGGATTCCTTTTATTTCTTTTTCTTCTCTGATTGCTGTGGCTAAAACTTCCAAAACTATGTTGAATAAGAGTGGTGAGAGTGGGCAACCTTGTCTCGTTCCTGATCTTAGTGCAAATGCTTTCAGTTTTTCACCATTGAGGACGTTGTCGGCTGTGGGTTTGTCATATGTGCCCTTTATTCTGTTGAGGTAAGTTCCCTCTATGCCTACTTTCTGGAGGGTTTTTATCATAAATGGGTGTTGAATTTTGTCGAAAGCTTTCTCTGCATCTACTGAGATGATCATATGGTTTTTCTCCTTCAATTTGTTAATATGGTGTATCACATTGATTGATTTGCATATATTGAAGAATCCTTGCATTCGTGGGATAAACCCCACTTGATCATGGTGTATGATCCGTTTAATATGCTGTTGGTTTCTGTTTGTTAGTATTTTGTTGAGGATTTTTGCATCTATGTTCATCAGTGATATTGGCCTGTAGTTTTCTTTCTTTGTGACATCTTTGTCTGGTTTTGGTATCAGGGTGATGGTGGCCTAGTAGAATGAGATTGGGAGTGTTCCTCCCTCTGCTATATTTTTGAAGAGGTTGAGAAGGATAGGTGTTAGCTCTTCTCTAAGTGTTTGATAGAATTCGCCTGTGAAGCCATCTGGTCCTGGGCTTTTGTCTGTTGGAAGATTTTTAATCACAGTTTCAATTTCAGTGCTTGTGATTGGTCTGTTCATATTTTCTCTTTCTTCCTGGTTTAGTCTTAGAAGGTTGTGCATTTCTAAGAATTTGTCCATCTTTCCAGGCTGTCCATTTTATTGGCATATAGTTGCTTGTAGTAATCTCTCATGATACTTTGTATTTCTGCAGTGTCAGTTGTTACTTGTCCTTTTTCATTTCTAATTCTATTGGTTTGAGTCTTCTCCCTTTTTTTCTTGATGAGTCTCGCTAATGGTTTATTAATTTTGTTTATCTTTTCAAAGAACCAGCTTTTAGTTTTATTGATCTTTGCTATCGTTTCCTTCATTTCTTTTTCATTTATTTCTGATCTGATCTTTATGATTTATTTCCTTCTGCTAACTTGGGATTTTTTTGGTTCTTCTTTCTGTAATTGTGTTAGGTGTAAAGTTAGTTTATTTGAGATGTTTCTTGTATTTTAAGGTAGGATTGTGTTGCTATAAACTTCCCTCTTAGAACTGCTTTTGCTGCATCCCACAGGTTTTGGGTCATCGTGTTTTCATTGTCATTTGTTTCTAGGTATTTTTTGATTTCCTCTTTGATTTCTTCAGTGATCTCTTGATTATGAAGTAGTGTATTTTTTAGCCTCCATGTGTTTGTATTTTTTACAGATTTTTTTTTTACTGTAATTGACATCTAGTCTCATAGCATTGTGGTCAGAAAAGATACTTGATACTATTTCAATTTTCTTAAATTTACCACGGCTTGATTTGTGACCCAAGATATGATGTATCCTGGAGAATGTTCCATGAGCATTTGAGAAGAAAGTGTATTCTGTTGTTTTTGGATGGAATGTCCTATAAATATCAATTAAATCCATCTTGTTTAATGTATCATTTAAAGCTTGTGTTTCCTTTTTTATTTTCATTTTGGATGATCTGTCTATTGGTGTGAGTGGAGTATTAAAGTCCCCTACTATGATTGTGTTACTGTGGATTTCCCCATTTATGGCTCTTAGTATTTCCCTTATGTATTGAGGTGCTCCTATGTTGGGTGCATAAATATTTACAATTGTTATATCTTCTTCATGGATTGATCACTTGATCATTATGTAGTGTCCTTCTTTGTCTCTTGTAATAGTCTTTATTTTAAAGTCTATTTTGTCTGATATGAGAACTGCTATTCCAGCTTTTTTTTGATTTCTTTCTTTTGATTTGCACAGAATATCCTTTTTCATCCCCTCACTTTCAGTCTGTATGTTTCCCTAGGTCTGAAGTGGGTCTCTTGTAGACAACATATATATGGGTCTTTTTTTTGTATCCATTCCTCCTTCCTGCCTAGAGAATTTCCTTTAGCATTTGTTATAAAGCTGATTTGGTGGTGCTGAATTCTCTTAGCTTTTGCTTGTCTGTAAAGGTTTTAATTTCTCTGTCAAATCTGAATGAGATCTTTGCTGGGTAGAGTAATCTTAGTTGTAGGTTTTTCCCTTTCATCACATTAAATATGTCCTGCCACTCCCTTCTGGCTTGCAGAGTTTCTGCTGAAAGATCTGCTGTTAACCTTATGGGGATTCCATTGTATATTATTTGCTGTTTTTCCCTTGCTGCTTTTAATATTTTTTCTTTGTAGTTAATTTTTGATAGTTTGATTAATATGTGTCTTGGTGTGTTTCTCCTTGGATTTATCCTATTTGGGACTCTCTGCGCTTCCTGGACTTGATTAACTATTTCCTTTCCCATATTAGGGAAGTTTTCAACTATAATCTCTTCAAATATTTTCTCAGTCCCTTCCTTTTTCTCTTCTTCTTCTGGGACCCCTATAATTCAAATGTTGGTGCATTTAATGTTGTCCCAGAGGTCTCTGAGACTGTCCTCAATTCTTTTCATTCTTTTTTCTTTATTCTGCTCTGCATTAGTTTTTTCCACTATTTTATCCTCCAGGGCACTTATCCATTCTTCTGCCTCAGTTATTCTGCTATTGATCCCTTCTAGAGAATTTTTAATTTCATTTATTGTGTTGGTTTTCATTGTTTGTTTGCTCTTCAGTTCTTCTAAGTCCTTGTTAAGCGTTTCTTGTATTTTCTCCATTCTATTTCCAAGATTTTGGATCACCTTCAC